>NW_028262380.1:6000000-7200000 GCF_047370975.1 Nipponia nippon | reverse complement strand
CAATATGAAGTACAGTGACCTGGCCTGCAGAGCAGGCAGGAGAGCAGGCAGTTAAGAGGCGAATAACCATGCAGGTCACCATGGAAAAACACTTGAGAAAACAAGTTGTTTTCCTACACTACATGCCCCATTTATTGCCAGGTTTTGCTAACCTGTGGAAGGTCCCCATCTTCTGAGCTGAGCAGAGTTTGGCCCTGCTTTTGAGGTTAAGGTGTCCAACACAACCCCGTAAAGGTGATGTGGCCATGAACAGAATGGAGCAGAAAAGGAAACTCAGCAGTCACTAACTGGCTTTTAGGAGGGTGCTTTTCATAGGTGTTAATAAAATAACTCTCTGCCCAGCATGCGTCGCAGGATCCCTCCCCTCTTCAGATGCTACAGCAGATGTTCCTTATAGCTCGGAGCTTCAAATTTGAGCCCCAGCTGGATGCTGAACAACCATCTTTATTAAAAAAAAAATGCACTGGGAGCATGTTTCAGTCATTTTAGGGCATTCTGGGATAACTTGCAAGTTTCTCCTGCATTTGTGTGTGACCCAACTCCAAAGTGTGCCAAAACCAGAAAGACTCCTTCATTCATCTAAATATCTAGATCAGTCAGATCTTTGTGCAAAGCGCTGCCTGAAATTAGGCAGTTAGATATTTGCCTTAGAAACCCAAAGAAAGGCTGCTCCAATTACCTAGATGCAAATCCAGATGTCCGGTTTTCAGCAAGCGTAAAATCAGACCCACAAATATGGGAAATTTTCTACAGGTAGGGTGTGCAGAAGTTAGAGGAAATGTAAAATAATACATAACAACCTAAAGAAAAGTTTACTTTAAACAAGTGGTATAAATCTGTAGTACTTTCACTCAATTGCACAAGTTAGCTTATCTCAGCTGGATCAAGTCCTGTCGAAGGTTTTTATATGTTCTTTTCCATGGATGTGAATTTTTCCATAACAGAGGTGTTGGCCATTTCTGGAAAGCTCTCACTATGAGTCAGGCATGTACTACTTTTCCATTTTCTCAGAAGAACTCTTTAAATACACTTGAGGCAATGGAAAGCCATCTGGAGGCAGAGGTTAAAGGATGGGTTATGACTGCTTCGTTCAGTGATGCAGAGCTCTGAAGATGGGTTAATAAATGGACTATCCAGTGTTACAGCAAGATTCTTGTCGGAATTAATCCACTATTTCTTTACTTTTAATCTTCAGTGATTTTATGTGATATATTTTATGAACACAGGCCTCTTGGAAACTTCAGTTAGGCTCTGATCAGCCATCCAGTTTACATCACCATGCAATTTCTTAGTGCAGATGAGGCATTTGCATACCCTCAGATGATAACTACATCTTCAACAATACAAATATCTGCAGTCCCACTAAGACTGTTAATGTCTTGTCTACTCTAAGAAATAACGTATGCTCCAGCTTAATCAGACACCATCTGTAACTGGGTTTCTCTAGTGTGTATTCAAAGTGGAAAACAGATGATTTTTTTATCAAGATGGGCTTCTTGGACCATAGCTGAAGTCTCATTATTTATTAAAAAATAAGTTGTAAAAATACAGGAGAAAGCCAAACTTACACCAGATGAGAATTCCCCCTGTACGTTTTTCAGCTGCTCATGATCTTATGTCTTCCTGCTCACTGACAGGTAAAGGAGTTGATTTTCCCATATAAAGAAGGGGCACTGCATACCAGAAAGTTTACACTTCTAAGTGTTTGTCTTAATTAAGTATGTTGAATGAGTCCTGGAAGAATGATAATTAAAATCTTCTTTGCATGCAAATTGACATTTAGTTGGGGTGATGGGATTAAAGCAAACACACCAATGAAATAATTCAAGGTCAGTAAAGACTGAGCTGCCAGTGTAGTGGTTGGGTGTTAAGCCCTGTCTGGATCTGACAGCAGAGGAATCCAGCAGCCCACCAGTATCCTAAGTCCTTGCCATGGCAAGAAATGCACTAGGATAAATATGTCCGCGTGAGTCCATAGCCTAACTTTGCTTATTTAGCAGCTATTAATTAGCACCAACCTTTTCAGCCATAAATTGCTCTCATTTTCCTACTCTGTGAGTCTTTTCTTAAGCAAGAATTCCATGCATCAGCTCCTTGTAGTAGTGCAACTGCATGAGGCTCTTCAGTGGCACATCTGTATCACATGGCTTGTATTATGTCTTTCCCACTGTCACAGTATTTATTTAAATGCTGCAAATGAGTGTTTACATCTCCACAGATCTTCCACTGGAGCTCCCCTTCTGTCTTCTTTCCCCTGCACATTAACTTCAAAACAGGAGATATATATATATATATATATAACGATCAGGAGTGATTAGCAAGGATTTACAAAGGGGAAATCATGCTTGACCAACCTCATTGCCTTTTACAAAGAGGTGACTAGCTTGGTGGATGAGGGGAGGGCAGTGGATGTTGTTTACCTCGACTAGTAAAGCCTTTGTCACTGTCTTCCATAACATCACCATAGACAAGATGACAACGTATGGGTTGGATAAGTGGACAGTAACATAGATTAAAAACTGGTTGAACCACTGGACCTAGAGGGTTGTGACCAGTGACACGAAGTCAAGTTGGAGGGAAGTCACTAGCGGTGTATCCCAGGGCTCAATTCCTGGGGCCAATACTGTCTCACATCTTCATTAATCACCTGGACGATGCGACAGAGTGCACCTTCAGCAAGTTCTCAGATGATACAAAACTGGGAGTAGTGGCTGGTAGACCACATGGTCATGTTGACATTCAGAGGGACTTCAACAGGCTGGAGAACTGGGCAGAGAGGAGTCTCTTGAAGTTTAACAAGGGGAAATGTCACATCCTGCATCTAGGAAGGAACGACCCCATGCACCAGTACACACTGGGAGACGATCAGCTGGAAAACAGCTCTGCTGACAAGGACCTCGAGGTTCTCGTGGGCGACAAGTTGACCATGAGCCAGCAACGTGCCCTGGCAGAAAGAAAGCCAGCAGTATCCTGGGCTGCATTAGGCAAAGCATTGCCAGCAGGTCAAACGAGGTGACCCTTCCTCTCTGCTCCGCACTGGTGAGGCCACACCTGGAGCACTGTGCCCAGTTCTGGGCTCCCCAGTGCAAGAGAGACATGGACTTACTGGAGCGAGTCCAGCACAGGTCCACAAAGATAATTAAGGGATAGGAGCATCTCTCATATGAGAAGAGACTGAGAGAGCTGGGACTGTCCAGCCTGGAGAAGGCTCAGGGGGGATCTTATCAATGTGTATAAATACCTGATGGGAGAGAATGAAGACGAGTGAGTCAGACTCTTCTCAGTAGTACCCGCTGACAGGACAAGAGGCAATGGGCACAAATTCACACACATGAAAATGTTTACTGTGAGGACGGTCAAACACTGGAACAGGTTGTCCAGAGATGTTGTGAAGATAATTCAAAACCAGACTGAACACAGTCCTGGACAACCTGCTCTAGGTAACTCCCGCTTGAGCAGGGGAGTTGGACTAGATCTCAAAGTTGGACTAGTTCTCAAGAGCTGCCTCCAAGCTCAACAATTCTGCTGTTCTGTGACTCTGTAATAATGTGTGGTACAACAGCAGCATTGATCTTCTTTGAAGGTGAAGAATATTCAAACTACAGAATTGCTCATTAGCCTATTAATTGTTCATTAGTGTATTTCTTATTGACATATTAAAGTATGTATGTTTTTAGACTCTGTTTTCAGTTGCAGGCAATTTGACACACTATAATGTAATAATTATAACTGGAAGTGCAGCAGTTAGATCCAAGAAGCATTTTGGCTGCAGACTCCCAAATTTTCAGGAAGTTCCAGTGCAGATCTGCACCTCGCACCTGGTTCCTGTCTGTGTAATGGGCAGAACCAGCATTTCTTATCTGAACAGCCACCTGCTATTTCAAGAAAACCCAAAGCCCACAGCTATAGAGACATTCTTGTTTAGATTCAGACTCAAGTTTTTTTAGCCAAGGTCAAGACTGTAGCTGTAAAATTTTCTACCTGTTCCACTCTATCCTGCACCTCTAAATGCAGGAAAAATGTAGGTTTAATATACATTTTAAAAGAAAAGGGGACATTGTATTAGAGCTGAACAAGACAAGAATAAAATGGTTTTTAAACAGATTTGATTTTAATTTTTTGGCAAGCTTTTCAAATAACTTTTGGTGACACATATTGCTAATATGGAGCCAGAAATAAACTGTTTACACCAAATTGTTTTGCCAGTAAGTAAGAATCCATTTCTTTTGATTCAAAGGAATTTTTTTTAAATTAACATTTTTAAATATTTTTGGGATTGTTCTGTAAATGATCTAAGCAATCTCAGTCTGCAGAGGAGTGCTCTCCCAGGGTGCTGGCCCTTCTGTATCTGAAGAACCAGGCACAAGAAGAGAAATCCTGAGTCCCAGATCTTCAAGGAGTGTTATTGCATTACACCAGGAAGGTCTAACCTCACAAGCTGAGAATGTATTTGCTTTGCACCTTTTCCAACAAGCCCTGATAGAGTGTAAATTCAGACTGTAATTTTTCTCATTTTGTTTTCTGTTGGGGAACTCTGGTGGCATCTATTTTTCTGCAATTGCCTGCATTCCTCGTATCAGCAGAGTTCTCTTAAACCACACCCAGTGTGGATCAAAGTCCTGACTCAGATTTTTAAAAGATCCCCCTAAAAGGAGAAAGTATGACTCCAAGAGCATTAGCAGAGAATATTGTCTACCTGGACTAGCAGTGGATATTGTCTACCTGGACTCCAGTAAGGCCTTTGACACTGTCTCCCATAAGATTGTCATAGAGAAACTTGATGTATGGGCTGGATAAGCAGACAGCGAGGTGGGCTGAAAACCAGCTGAGTGGCTGGGACCAGAGGCTGGTGATCAGTGGCATGAAGTCTAGTTGGAGGCCAGTAACTAGGGGTTGTACCCTAGGGGTCAATACTGAGTCCAGTCCTGTTTAACATCTTCATTAATGATCTAGACGATGGGTCAGAATGTACCCTTAGCAAGTTTGCAGGCAACACCAAACTGGAAGGAGTGGCTGATACACCAGAGGGTCCTGCTGCCATCCAGAGGGACCTCAACAGGCTGGAGAAATGGGCCAACAGGAACCTCATGAAGTTCAATAAGGGGAAGTGCAAAGTCCTGCATCTGGGGAGGAACCATGCACCAATACATGCTGGGGCTACCCAGCTGGAAAGCAGATCAGCAGAAAAGGACCTGGGGGTTCTGGTGGACACCAAGTTGAACCTGAGTTAGCAATATGCCCTTGCGGCCAAGAAGGCAAATGGTATCCTGGGCTGCACTAGACAAAGTATTGCCAGCAGTTCGAGGGAGGTGATCATTCCCCTTTATTCAGTGCTGAATTAGTGTCCTTAGCGCAGACAGTCCTCAGTGTAGACAGTCCTTAGTGTAAACAGTCAGACCTACTACACTATGTGGGATGCCATTTGGCCATGTGCTCCTCTTCTCTGACTGCTCCCCCATCAGTACATTTTCATGCATTTTGTCCCATCTAGTTTAAAGGATATCACGTGCTGAGCTATTACCATTTCTTCTTCATGACTGTGTGGGTCTATGCAAATAATTTTGGCACCTTACATGCTACCTAACTTTATTAACCAGAGACCTCTGCACTCTTTTCTACTTTTTACAAAACACTGCTAGCCCATGTTGGGAGGATGAGAGAGTAACCTGCAAGGCCATGCACCTCTTGCTATCTTCTTCACCCCTCTTTCCTTGCGTCAGTTTGGCTCAGGAGGGTTTTACTTCAAGAGAGACTTTCAGCAGCGCTGGTGATGGAGAGGCCATATAGAGGTGCAGTGTCCCATCCTCACTCATGCACCAAAAAACGTGGGCTACATCTCGAGTATGGGCTCCTTGTCCTCCTGCAACCCCTGGTGCTGGCACAAATTGTGCTGCAGGCTGCTGCATCTGCCTTGGAGGTTGCTTTTCTTTTGTGTTGAAATTTCATGAAGACTTAATAACTTTCACTTATAACTTTCCAGCCAAAACTTCACTGCCATTGACCTTGAAAAAATGAATATATAAACAAAAGTCTGAGAAATGAATGCAGCTGAACTGAACCAGCTTACTGATTAGGACTATAATGGCTTAATGGGTAAAGCATGTACCTTCTGAGTGTCTTGCTTTGGCTTACTTGTGGTGATGGAGAAGAAATAAAGCCCAGCTCAACATAAGAAATCAGCAGACAAGATCGACCTGGCATTGGCTATTGGTAACTACACTTTTTTTACCGCAAGGAATCTCAGGGAAGAAAAACTGACATCTGACAAGATTTCTTATGAGAACTGTTAGCACCATCTCCTTACTAACAGTTTTATCACATTCTGAAAAGAAGGTATTGGGAAAATAGTGTACCAGAGAAATAATAAATGTTTGTAAAAAATATCTCCTCCATCAGAGTCTGATAAATCCTGAAAACACTGAGCTAAGGTACATCATGCAATAGCTAGCCAGGCATAAAACCAAATAGAAAACATTACACAAGTTTGATTCACAGCTCAACAATAGCTCTGTACAACCTCATCTAAGAGACAAATAAGGAAAATACAATATTTAAATAATAGCATAGTGCCATTGTGTTCCCTTCCTGACACTCAAAACTTGGCCCCAGATTTGCTGTGGGTTTCACCGGCTACTGAGAATGTGTCTGACAAAACTGGCTTGAGTCTTGAGCTTTTAACTAAGCAGACAGTGTCCTCTATGTAGTTATTTGTCCCCAGTCCCCCCAGTTTAACAGCCAGATTCAACGCAGCTCTCCCTTCAGCTGCTGGAGGTGTTGATGGTTGCTCATCACTATTCCCTTTTCTGTTTCTTTCAAGTGGGGTATTCTCCTCTGGGGATGAATATCATCAGCCTTGAAGGTAGTCTTGCAAAAATAGGAATGCTGTAAGTTAAGATAGGACATGTTTGGAGAGGGACAGAGATATTTAGAAAATAAGTGGCAATGCGCTGGGGAAAAGGAGGACACATTTTAAATGCTTCAGGGATATTCAGGCTCAGCCCCTGAAGTCTAAATTTATGAATCCATTCTGATTTTCTGAAATGATTGAAGATGTACTTTAATAATACGGATTCTTGCTTTCAAAGCCCAGCTAGCATAAATCGCAAATCTGCATTGTCTGCAATATATATGCCACATTTTATTACCTAAGTTCACGGCCGACACTTAACTCAATTTAATGCTCACCCTTTCATGTAATATATTTCAAGATACGCATCACTTCACGGTTCTGCACCACGGTGCTCAAAACTGCCTATGGTATTGATCTATATGATGATTGAATCTCAGCATTTTTTAAGAAACTGGACTTTCAGAGCACTAGATGGTGCTAGAGAATGCTCTTAGCCAGCTCCGGGGCTGCGTCCCCATAAATTCTCTCCATGTACCATTTATTTTTGTAGGATATAACAGCATAATCTGCATCAAGCATCTATATTCTCAGCAGTGTTTCAGATGGGCTGCTGACATTGCCCATCACTCTTCCTTGTCGGGTGATGAGAAGTTGTTTGTTATTGCCAGAAGCAAGCTATCAAACCCATGAGTCAGGCTCCCCAGATCATGAGACTGCCTTCAAAAACAGAGGATATATATTTTTTAAAGTGTACTTTTTATTTGCACTCTGGTTCCTAAGCTTTAGGACTGTAATGATGCTATTTATGTGCTCCCTAGGAAAGTGTGGAAGTGCTGGGCACTAAAAGCATCTATGACCAGGGCCAGGCACCGGTCTGAGCAGCAAGGCTCAAACCACATTTCAGACCTCACCTGGGGGTGTTTGGAAGTATGGTTTTGACCCATCCAAAGTAAAGAAACCACCCTTGGAAAACACTAGAAGAAAAAAAACAATTAGGAAACGGAGTAGGGAGTTGTACAGTTTTGAGTCTGCTAACAACTATAGTAATTTTTTGGCTGGAGCACATGCTGGGACAGGAGGGTTTGGGGGGGACCAGAGCAGCCTGCACACAGCAAGAGGTTTTCTCATGTCATTGAGGGCAGAGGGCTACACCTTTAGCTGGTCCCAGTAGGGTAAGGCTGAGTATGTGTCCCGTGATGTCCAGAAAGGGAAAGGAAGGTCATAGTGTCTTTACCAAGACAGTGATGGGCTGTACTTCTCGATCTCAGAGATGGCCCTGGCATCAACCTCAATGGGCCATTTTGTCACCAGCAGCTGTGCCACACGAGGACAGGCTCTTGCAGAGAAACCCAAGTGTCGGTCCTTCTTCTGCTGCCAGGTGCCCCAAGGACATGGGGTGTCTCAGGGAACCAAGGCACACAGATACTGGCAGCATAACGAGGACGATACGGGGCATTTTTCCCTCCCTGACAGCTCAGCTGTGAGGCTGCACACTGTAGGCTGTATGAGACCCAGGTGCTTATAGGGAGGCCGTATATATTTTGCCGACAGGTGCCAAATCAACAACATTTTCATGGCATTGGCACCATGAGAGATGCTCCCCAGCTGTGCCTATCCAGGCGGCCGGCGCAGCACGGGCAGGCACGCGGGACGGCACACAGGCGGCCGCCGAGCCGCAGGCAGCAACTGCTGCCTGACAGCTGGAGCGGCTGCGGCCAGCAGGTTATAGGGCTGCCTTGGGGTTAGCCCCGGGGCCACAGTTGGCAGTGAGCACCCCTCCTCCTCCTGCCTGCGGGGCAGCTGCAAACGGCAGGAGAGCAGCCTCCCCGGGCACCGACATCGCAGGGGCTTCGACTCATCCTGCCCCATACAGCGTGGGCTGGAGCCTCCTCCAGCTGCAGCTCCCCCATCCCACCAGGCTGTGGGCTCAGCCCATTGACCCGTCCAAACCACAGCTGCCATCTACACGGGCAGGTCGGATCAGGCATGATGGGGCCAAGCATGTGATGGGCACATCTCCTGCGGCTGGTTCTTCCTAGGCATGGTGTAGCTACCACGTGCTCACACAACAGCTGGCAGCACAGATGGAAACACCAGGGTCCAGATGTTGACCATGCCATGCTTCATCCCACCAGGAGTACCAGTGAAGAGCAGTGTAGAATAAAAACCATGGTTTGAACAACATGGGAATCCAGACAGATGTTATGGGCCCTGCACTTGAGCACTTCTGTTACCATGGACCGAAAGCAATCACTTCTTGTGGCTTATTTAACCTTGGTTTTGTTGGTGATATATGATCCCATCCTGCTCCATCCTGATGATGGCATTTAAACCAGATGGAAACGGTTTGAAGAATTCAGATATGACATCATGGAATTACAACATCATCACTAAAAGAACCAATCAGATAACAGTTAATAATGACTTTTCCAGGGAACTGACATTTATTTCTGCTGCATTTTTAGCACCATTAAGACATTGAAGGGACACAGTCAGATCACATTAGACCCGTAGCTTAAGACTTTTTGAAAGATCAGTGGAAACGTTCTCATCATTTTTCTTTTAGCTGAAATCTGATCAATTGCTTGTATGAACTTAAATGTATCCCTGAAGTGTTCACAGAGGGTGAAACTGCAAACCAAAAGGGAAACCCCACCACTGTGCTGGTTGTCTCAGCTAAGCAAATTGCCATGGTGCCTCATCCCTGTCTCATTTTATAACATCCACAGCCTTCTAACATCACACAGGGTGGGATATTTGCTTTTAATTGATTGTTAACCTACCAGCATCCCTCTGTGTGCCTTTTATTTACATTAGCAGTCTGAAAGAGTGAAGTATTCCCCTTCAGATTTCATTCTGCTGGAGAAACGGGTTGGCTGTCATCACTCCTCATAAGCACAGCCTGAGACCCACTTTCCTACATCTCTGCCTTCCACCATTTGTCTTTACTACCTCATAGCTGTCAGTTTTTCTTCTAGCTGCTACTATGAAATGAGCACAGGGTCGTTTTGGCCAAAAATCACTCAATAATCCATGAGGAGGGGAGGGGGGAAGCAATTATTGATCTTCGAAGGGAAAACTTCCCCGGGATGGTATCCTTGATTGAGGGTTGCAACCCCCAGATTGAAAATCACCATTAATCCTACTGAAAAATAAATTCAAGGGAATTATAAGCGATCATTTATACCTGCATCACCAAAGTTCTCAAATCCTCCTGCCACAAAGAAACCTCTTCTCTCCTGAAATAATGTGATATGTGGAGAAGCCGTAAAGCGACTCTCGGTTCTCTTATTGGAACAGCCATATTAAACAAAGATTGACAGCGCTCTACGACTCCCTTATCCAACAAAATTTTCCTTACGTGAGTTATTTCATCCATGCTGCCTCAGTTTCCCCACCTGTAGAATGGACATAGTGGTAGCTGCTAGTTTGACAGTGGAAGATGTTGTCCAAGGAGGAACCATGTTTTGTATGAGTTGGTGGTTTTTCTTTCCCCAGCTGAATGGGCATTCAAACAGAGAGAGAAAGTCAGGTGAGAAACATACCCAAGGACCTGGGAGAAGTAAATAGCCCAAATTACTTCAGAGAGAGCCCTCACTGGACCACCCCATGAGAAAACAGAAAACCATGTTCAGGTCCTTTCTGTTCAGGTGATGGATGCTTTCATAGATGGTCAGACAAATGTATTTATTTTCCCTGAAAAAAAGAAACCTTGTGCAGAAAAGCCTACTATATTTTAATGTCACTGCAACTTTCACTTGGGCCAGAAAAGTCTAAACTAATGTTCCAAGCCCTTGGCTGCCCAGAGGGTTTTTTTTCTAACGGTCAGTGAAAATACAGGCAAATGTGTCAAATATCACAGGGATTTCAGAATGAAAGCAGCAGTCCATCAAGACAAGAAAGAGAAGGCGCCTTCCTTTACCCTGTTCAAGCTGCTTGGCATCCTGCTGGGTAATTTACCCCCATTTTGGGGATGCAGGATGAATCCTATGAAGATTTGAAGGGGGCAGGAGGCTGAATTCTCACTTTTGCGTCAAGTCCTGCGTAAGAGCCGCCCATCAGATGCGGGGCAAGTGTGCTATGCAATTAGATATAATCAATAAAAAACCAGCAGTCTGTGGTCCAAGCAGGAGCCGGCGGGCACTGGTGGTGGTCCAGACCATCACCCACCTGGGTGACCTGGGTGCTGCTGGGTGCCATCACCCATCTGCCCGCTGGATGGTGAGGATGCTGGCAGTGCTGTCTGGCGGTGAAGCCATGCCCTTTTCGGGGGAGCCCCCCTGCTGCCATACATCATCCCAGCTGGCCAAGCAGCAACCCTAACCTGGGTCTGTACGTCAGGATGGCCAGCACGGAGCCAGGCTGTCCCCTCGCTCCCCTCCCACCACCCCCTCGCCGGCCGCGAGGACTTTGTGTCCTAAAAGCTCATTCTTTCCATAGCGTAAAAAATAAACCAGCATGTGCTCCTCTCCAACGCCGCCCGTCTCCGCAACGGCCCCGGGTGGGTTGTTGTTGTCGTCGTTCGAATCCGTCTCTCCTTAAATAACAGAATTACAGCGGGTCTCATCCTGCAAAGTGCTGAGTAACAGCTCGTTCCCAATAAATTAAGCAGGCACTCAGCGCCACAGCCTGATATTTGTATCCATGTCCTCCCGGATTATCGGTCTCTCCTCCTCGCTCTCTCCCCGGCCCCTCGGGGAGCAATTATCTGTGAATGAGAACAGAATAACTCTTTTAGCAGAAGGTTTCCACACTCGCGCACAAGGAGCACTCTGAATGGATTTATCATGCTCGCTAAAAAGGGAGGTGGAAAAAAATCCCCCCTTCTCTCTCTTTTTTTTTATTTTAAGGAGAAATCCCTGAAGCGGCAGCCATTCCCCGGTGGCTCCACGCACCAGGAAAAAAAAAGAAAAAAAAAAGAAAAAAAATGGATATAGTAAAACTTTTTAAGGGAGGCATGAATCGGTTCTTCAGAAAAACAAGGCAGCAGTGCCAACTGGAAATGTTTGCTTTGGGGGTGAGTTAGATGGCTGGCGTCAGCCAGGACTAAAGACATGCCAGCGGAATGCAATATTGGGGAAGCAGCAGGTCACTCAATCACTGGCAATTTGCCCAGGAGCAACTGGATGCCTTCAGATTTTTTTTTTCTTGTGTGTGTATGTTGCTTTTTTTCCCCCCTTTTTTTTTTTTTTTCCCTCCAGGCACAGAGCCCCAGCAGTTTTGGGGCCTGGGAGCTGGAGAATGGTATTTCTGAAAGGCACGTTCCTGCAGGAATAACCCCCTGGTCTGCTCGGCCGTGCAGCAGTGACATCTGGCAGAAGAAGTTGCGTTTCGATGGACAAGGCTGAATCCTGCCTGGTGCTGCCTCCACGCACAAGGCAGAAGATGCAGCACCGTGTGCCAGCTCTGCCCCGGGAGTGGGCAGCCCCGGGGAAGGGACGGGGCAGGGGGACAGGACAGCAGTGCCGATGCCTCCGAAAATACCCTCCAGCAAACAAGAATATTTTTTTCTCCAGTAACAAGTATCAAACACTAGAGAAAATACTTTTGTTCATATTTTTGGGAGGTAATAGGATTTTTTTCCAAGGTTAACTTGCTTACAGGAATGGAGAAAGTAGGTAAAAGACAAAAAGAAAAATTTCCCCTAATGAAAAATGTCCATTAATTCCCTGTAGCACAGGAGGAGGCAAAGACCCGACAGGCATTTTTGTCTGCACATCTGTAGTTTTTCATTGCTATATCGTTTGTGCAGTGCCAGGCTGCACGCAGAGCCCAAATGACCCGGGGAGGGAGGGTGGCCCGGCAGGAGTGGCTGTGAGCAAGCTGGTGGCCCGACTCGCAGCAACCACCATCGTTAGGGATTTGCCCTTTTTGCTAATGAGGGAAATCAGTGTTCGGCCAGCAGCTGAATGCAGCACAGTCACCGGCACATGATGGGCTGATGTCGACTGTGGCAATTCTGCAGAGGTAAAATGGAGCAATAGAATTGCCTTTGTTGTTGCCTTCTCCATCCGTACCAGTACTATACCGTTCAGAAGCATTTTCACAGTTAAACACAGCACTGTGACACCCATCACCAGCACCCATCCATCTTCCACTACAATGTCACCACTCCACAGGGCAAAGCCACCCAAGGAGACTGCCGTTGCAGACGGAGGAGAGGTGATCTTACACATAGGCAAATCTGATCAATCCATGAAGAAATTGGAGAGAAACTATAGATCGTTGGAGGCAGATCCCAGCTATGATCAGCAGATAGGGATCCCTGAGGGGTCTCCTAAGCGGGGTCTGTACCTGTGCTCTACTGCTGTCTCCCGACCTGGCAGCTGCCCTTGCATTGCCATGTCATGGTGCCCGGTGACACAGCCACCAGCCCACCCAAGTCCAAAGACCATCAGGTTTTGAACCGCAACTTCAACTCACTCCCCGCCTGAAATGCAACTTTTTTTTTCTGCTTCTGGCTTTCAGAGCCATTGCACCAGCAAAGATGATTTTTTGCTCGATCACTCTTGTCTCTCCATCGACTCCTTTCTTTTTACATTTTTGTCCTGGTTCTGAATCTTGATCCAGCCACAGGGGAGAGCGGACCAAAATGCACTCAGCATCCCAGCTCTCCATCGTTCTCCTTTTATGCGTCCCTTTTCATCTTAAAAGATTCATACTTGGGACAAGAGCTTATCATTAAATCACTGGACAAGGGCTTTAGTTAAAATGGATTGCATTCCCAGGTCAGACACCAGTTTCTTGTGTGATCTTGAGAAGAATTCCCCTGGCCCGGATCCTTCTACTGTAAGATGGAAATTGCAACCTTTTCTTTTCCTTGCTGTGCCTTTTTTAGTCTTAAGGGCAGAAAGACACTCTGTCTCACAAAATGCATGCACAGCAAAAGAGTGAAAATTATTTGGTTTTATTATAAAGTATCTTTAACCATTATTTAATAAAATACCCAAGTTCCTGACAACATCTTGGGGAAAAAACATTTCCCCAACTTCTTTTCTAGATGATTAATCCTTGTAAAAAGGATCACATAAGAGTGTCCAGCCCATACAACCGTCTAGATGCTGTAGCTGTCCATTCAACCATGACACCTAATCACCTGCCCTCAAGGGCCTCCTTCTTCCCAGGAACACCTTCAGTGTGGTTCAAGGGGAGCACTGATGGACAGCAAGGAAAGAAAGCGTGGATGCACTCGATCGCCACGAAGGATAAATGTCACAGTAGGCGATCCCACCCAACCCTGTGCTCCAGGGCTGGAGCGCACGGCAGGGTGGCCACCGGAGATGGGCAGGACTGAGCCCTTCCCTGCTCCTGCCTCAGCACTGCTGTGTAACTTGGGGAAATCGGTTTTGCTTCCCATACCTCAGTTTCTCCATCTGGAACATGGAAATAATGATCTTGGCTTCTTTTTAAAGCTCTTTGAGATGAAGAGCCCTTTTAAAGAGGTAAGTAGTATTATAAGCAACAGACTCTCACGTCTGCCAAGAACCAAAAGTGATATGAGGGTGATGAAATTCAGGCCACCTCATCAGCAAAGCATGTTGTCCTGGCCTTCAAGACAAGGTTAGGGCTCTTGGAGAGAGCCCATTCCTTTTTGGGACAGAAAGGAGTGGACACAGACCCAGCACATGCTTTCCTATTATTAGTCATTTGTATCCCTGTATTGCCGCAAATGTATACAGTCCTCAAAAACCCAACCAAAGCAAGTATGTAGCCTAAAGCCATCTACCCCAGGAGCTCACCACAAAATGTGAGCTGATTAGAAGTTGCCAGGTAATTCCCCCATGATGGCTCGAGCAGGATGGATGCAACCAGCCCTCAACAAGCCGGCAAGCCCCAACATCTCCATGAGCCTTTCAGTAGGACTGGAGGGGCACAAGAGTGGGCAGAGGGACCTGCCCGGGGACCAAAGCTGGAGAGCACGATGTCTCTAGAGGACCAGGTGGGAGAGGATGGTGACACACGATTTGGCTGGAGGAAGGAAGCTGGAAGGAGGTGAGATGCAGGCACGGGTGAGGTTGGTGAGGACCTCACAGACAAGGCTGGAGGCATGACTGAGAGCTGCTTTGCACGATAGGGCCAAATCCATCCCTGGCACAGCTCCGCTCCGGCCGCCTCTGTGTGTTTGTGTAAGGATCCAGCTCCGGCCACGCCGGGAGGCACCGGCTGTGGGGGGCTGGCGTGCCAGCCCAGAGGCCCAGACGCGAGGACAGTGCCAGATGCCGGGCATATTTTTTCAGCTGCGCGGGCTGTGGGTTGTCACACAGGGCTCGGCGTGCACCTGCGCGACCCTAAGCCGCCCGGCTATTAACAGCCGGCGACAGCGCTCTGATGCCGTATTGCTGACCGCTCCGTTCCCGAGCAGGGTGATAAATCAGCTGCAACACTGACAACTCCAGGGCTCTCCTACAGCCGGGACTGATGCAAATGCTGATGCACCCAATACTCGCTCTATGGCAGGATTTGGCCATGTGTGGCCAGCCCAGCTCCACCGCGTCCTGTGGCCCCAGGTCGCTGCTCATGGGATGCCCCAGTGCTCCTGGACCAGGCCCTGGAGACGAAGGGGCTCTAAGGGTCTCCTGATGCAGTTAATAAATGTTTGGGGTCCTCCAAGTGGAGATGAGACCAGCACAGATTTCTGGGAGAGGAGCTAACAGAAGAAGGACTAATGCAAAATGTGAAGTTGCTGGGGTGTGTTTGAGGACATGTAAAGCACCCAGAGGCAAGAGCAGGTGCTGGTAGCAGGGGGCTAAAACCTTCTCAAACATGGGGGATAGCATCTGAAGGGGTCAAGGAAGGAGGCACTGATGGAGAAAGCTGCAATTACCTCTTTCCTCACTCCCTCTGCACCAACCTAAGCACCAGCCCTGCGCAATACTTGCACGCCCAGAGGAAAAGTCTGGCCATGTCCAGCCCCTTTACAAGAAACACACAGTGGGCAATGGCCTTCACATTCTCTCTTTCACTGCTGCCCCCGAAAAAAAGCACAATCTGACTAATTAGCAGAGCTAGTTAGCACCAGGATGAAACATCCAACATGGACTGCAGACTCTTGGGAAATAGATTTTGATGCCTTGGGACACAGAAGAATGATTTCCCAGGCATCATGTGCACAGCTCAGCCAACTCTGTGACTTTTCCTCTTTTTCCTCATCAGTTCTTGGTTCTAGCACAAAGATGATTTTTAATGCCAAATCATTGTGCTTCTTCCCTCTTTATTTCAGGCCGCAGGCTCACCACATTCTGGACTGGTTGCAACCCATCTGGTTTCACTAATACTTCTAATATAATATTTATAACTAGCTAAGGGCTGATCATATGACGGGTGTAATCAATAAGTCATGTGCCAGTTGTGGTTATTCTAGACCTCAAGCCATTTTTCTGTATTTTGGTGTCCATAGCCTGCTGGGGTATTTGTATGTTTTGTTGCTGTTGTGCTTTTCCACCTTTGCAGCCTGGCATTAAAGAAGGCTGTCTTGAGTCTCAATACTTGAGAAAAAAAGAAACATCACTTTGTTTCCACCCAGAAAAGGAAATGAGATGAGAGAATCAACCAAAGGCTCTGCTTGCCAGATACCACTTGCCACCATCTTTGGCTTTGCTGAAGGAACTTGCACTTAGGAAAGTTGTTCAATCTAAATGAAATCATCATCTCAACAAGTTCCTCCTTCCCACCGCCAGAAGGATCACCCAACAGAAACCAAAACCAGGTCTGATAGTTTTAGCTCACCCGTGGACAGCTGTGGCAGCCCAGCTTCATATTCAATGGGCACAGGACATTTCCTGGCAGACCATCAGGTGCCAGGGAGTAAAAATCCCCTATATTAAAGGGGGAGTTCACATTGCATGCAGATACCTCCTTCTTGTTCTTTCTGCCCTTCTCACCCTACGTGGCTAGGGTGGGCCAGTGGGAGTAATCCCTTAGTAGATGTTCAGATACAGCATGGGAGTAATCTTTTGGTAGATGCTCAGGTACAGCAAGAGGTGTTCTTGACCCCTCCCCAAAAGTACTTTATAAAATATCTTCAAGAATCTTTGGTTGAGACCATCTTTGGGGAAAAAACAAAAAATAACACTTTTAGCTTAGTTTTGAAAACAGTGAATATCTTTGGTGTAAAACCACTGGAGTGGCACCAGGCTAGGATTTGGCTCCGTGTGGCTGCATGGAGGCAGAAGGAGAGTGAATTCTCCCTTTCCACGGGTGCTTCTAGCTGGCCACAGCCTGTAAAAGCAGATGATTTAATGATTCATGCTGGCAAGCAGGGAAGGATGACTTCAGGTTTGAGCTTCCCACATCACTTCTACCAGCACCCCCGGAGAGCCAACACGTCGGTGGCCAAGACGATTGCACACCATGGAGCCAAGCAGCGCTGCCTTCTCAGCCTCTGGAGCTGCATCATGAAGGACGATCCCTCCGTGATACATGGGAATTCAGCAGCAAAACAGAGGCTGTGCATCAGCCCAGGAGGACAAATCAAACATCTCCTTTTTATCCGGAGGCTTTCAGCGGCAACAACCGCTACCTTGTGAGTCAGTTTATTCAGAATGGCTCTGCGCTAGCAGGATTAACAAGCTCTTCACTGCTTGGATCGCTTCACAGTAGGAAGATCCAAAATCAACTGATGGAAAAAAGGATAATTCCTCCTGCGGAGGGAGCAAGATTGTTTGTGGAACCAAACGATCAAACAATGACTCTGAGTGCTGCAAGTAAGCCATGCATGGAGACACGTACCCATGGCATGTTGGGCGCTGGGCTGGATGATGCAGGCTCGTGGTGTCATCTCATGGTTGGGACCCCATGCCTACACTTGGATGCAGCTCTGTGGGATGGTCAGTGTTTGAAGGTAGGAGAGGTGACAGGGGAAAGAAGCAGTCATTCTCCCAGGCACTTCTCAATTGTAAACCTCAAGGCTGGAGGTTCAGCTCCAGTGAGGAGCACACACTACTTGAAGGAACTTAAAGTCCTGAAATGCCCCAGCACCACTTCTACTGAGCAGTCACATATAACACATCTGTATCCACCATCATATGAGGACATGCAAAACACTTATCTGCTTTGCAGAACTGGGTTTCCCCTTCCCCACAGACGCTGCTTGGCCTTGTACCTTGCACAAACCCCTCTCTCCAAGGAGAAAGATACTCTCAAATTCCTTCAGTACCAACCTTGCCAAACTAATTTTCTGGTTCATCCAGCTCTCATGAGATTTGGCACTGAAGAGGATGAATTGGCTGAGCATCAGCACCAGCAGGCACCTAGAGTTTGCGACAGAAGAGCAAGGCAAATTGTGGAGACCCGTCAAGTCTCCACCATCAAGCATGGGAGTCACTCAGCTGGCCTTGTTTCATGCTTAGGCTGTATCTCAACCATTTGCCACATAGCACAAATAAACCTAGGGCCGTGACTGCTGAAGGCATCCTGATGTCTGGCCCACTGATCATCTCAACTTGGTACACATGGTCAGAGATGGGCAGGACATCACAATGCTACACTCTAGTGGGAATGAGCTATCTTGCCAGCACCAGGCACCAAAAGCAGCTGGTCACAAAAAGGGTTGTGGCTGTCACCTGAGGCAACATGGTAGATTCCTTTCCCATTCAAGTAATCTGGCGTTTGGAGTCCACCTTTTAAGAAAGAGGAACTCTCAAAGAGCCTTCATGAGTGCAGATGTTTTGCACTAAAGGCCGTCATACATTTAATGCGTGTGCATAATTTCAACTCTGAGAAGATTTAGGACCTTGTCAGCAATTGTTATTAGAGTTTTCATACATGTCCTGTTTTCCTTTGGTCTCTCCCATGGAAGGGGTGAACCCATGCAACAGGCATGAGAGAAACCTATCTAGCCAGGACCCTGCTAAGGGTTTCCAGTGTTCACACAGAGCTTGACGCTTCAAAATGACATTATTCAGGCTCTTTTCCATCTGGAAGAGTGAATGGACCACAGCTGGTCTGAAAATGGAGTTTTCTTCTTCTCTCACAAAAATTCTAACTTTTACTTAAAAAAAAAATATAGAAACAGCTGAAAATAAACTTTCTGCTTTTAGCTGAAAAGCTTCAGTAAACATCTGAAATTTCATGCTGAAAACAGACACTTCTCCAAAAAAAAGTTGCTTAATCCATAATGGCATTTTCTGTCAGAAAACATTTGAGAGGTAAACATTTTGGAACAGCCCTGGAAATGCTCTTTTGCTTAGCTCAGTTCAGTGTGCATTAACCATTTTAAATATCAGTTGGAACACTATCATCTGGACCTTTAAAAAGAGAAGTGTTTTTTACCCTCCCTTCCAGGTAAACTCAGCAATAGATCCTCATAATGGCTCTATGGCTTTCCTCCCATTTCCACCTTGATTGTGACCAGGTTTAATAGTTATCAAGAAATGTCCCTGCAGATTTGAAAGCGAATGAGTCTCTCGGGAATTTATCAGGGTCTCTGAATGTCATTAGGAGCAATCAGTAGCAGGAAAATGGTTCTAAGTTAGGGTGAATGCTAAAATTAAAGGGCCTCAATGTCTTGTTTGACTGTGCATCACATTTGGCTCTGCTAAAAGGTGGGTGGAAAGCACAAGAATAAAAATGTCCACATGAAAACTGGACTCATGACCACGCCACATATTTCAATAGGCTCCTGTTTCAGGGTGGCTAAGGTTAGCTTTCCGATCAACTCAGCCCAGTATCACAAAGAGAAACATTATCAGCTCTTTCTGTTGTGTTAATATCCAATTTATTTTTCAGCAGTGCAATTTCCTGCCTGCTCTTTGAACGGCTATCAAAGGACAAGACACCAGATCATGGCAGACATTCTTCTAGTGGTGACATCTGCTAAACTAGTCAGTCTGTTCCTATACAGCCCACTCAATGCATCCTAAAATATTTTATAAGCCACCAGTGGAACACAGAATGGTAATGTGGGTCCCTGACCTTTATTTGAGCCACCTTGATGTTCAGTACAGATGGGGAAGCACACTTCAGCAGCCAGAATTTCTGGGTCCATTCAGCTTAGGGTTTCTGTGTTACCTCCAAACCCAATAAATTTCACTTAATGCCATCTGGCACTTCATATCCCTCACTGTTTTTCATCTGAGAGCACTGGCAAATCTGCATATGAGGATTAATCCAAAAGCCTCTGAAAACCAATGGAAAGATGGTTTTGGATCATGCCTAAAAGTGCAAGACTTTATTTAGAAACATGCTTTCTACAGCTTTGCTGGAAGATGCTCCTCCTTTGAACAAGCACTCAACCAGCAGTGAACACATTCCAAGAAAACATCTGGACACCTAGGAAAAGGTTGGTCTAATTACATTTAGCGAAGCTAAGAAATATCACTAATAAGATATCACCCAAACTCTTACATGTTAGCTCCATTGCTAATTTTGCTTTGGAGAATACCACCGATGCCATGAATATCAATGTATTTCACATAGTCAAGTACTGCTGGGGACTACTCACAGCTAATTTTCAGAGTTATTCATAGGACCTGAAGTCTCTACATCACTGTCTCTCCTGTGCTCTCTGGCTATACCCCAAAACATTTTCCATACCAGTGCTGACTTCTGCCTGAATTTTGTGTTCTGAAGCCAGAAAAAAAACAAAATGTGCCCAAGCACCTGAGAGTTTTCTTGTAGGTTTGACTGGAGGTTTGCCTCAACCAGTCACTATTCAAGGAGTCCTTGTCATTGCTTTCTGCTCCTCACCATCTTTCTGGGGTATGGTTGTATCTCCTGAGCATGATCTCTGCTATGCTTGCACCCTGGTCCCTGATACACATCTGCCTGACCTCATTCCCATTCTGTCTAGTCCTTGTCCTGGATCCTCTCCTGTGACACTGCTCTTCCTAGTCTTCAACTTAATCCCAGGCTAAACTTTGATTTTCTTCTTGAAAGAGTTCCTGGATATATTTTGGCCAAATTTCTGGCCTTTCATCTCACTTATCTGGACCACTGTATTCTTCAAATTCACATTTATTGACCACAGTTGTACTCAGTCACTTTTTTTGAGCCCTGCCTGACCCTGACCACCTTGCTGAGACCTCTTAACAACTAGGGACCTGGTTAAAGGACTGCAACGTCATTGACTGTTCAATAACCAGCATGCTTGGTTATCTTTTCTCCCAGATACAGATTGAGCTGAGATTCTATGAGGCTAATGGTACAGAAGGCTGAAGGAAGAAAGGAAACTTGCTCAAACTTATACCCAAGACCATTCAAGAACAGCAGTGAAGACTCCAGCTGCATGCATAATGATAAATAAAACAGGTAAACACCATTTTCTAGCTATGAGGTCAATTGTCATAGCATAATATGGGTCTGGATGGCTAAATGCTCCTCACTCCCACCCAAGGGGAAAAAAAAAAAAAAAGAAAGAAAAGAAAAAACCCATGTTGGCCACATGTGAATTGCCCATTGGGAATCATCCCTATCCCAGGCTATTCCCAGAGTGTGCCTGGGCGTTGTCTGAGAAAACTCACTTAGCCCAGATCAAACCCATCCAATGGAGCATACTTGTGATTTAACAGCATGGACAACAGCTCTGTCCTCTGATGTGGTGTGCGCCTCTGTGTGCAGCCTGGAGGTTGGCCCTAGTTTGTCAGTCTCTCTGCCCTCCTCAGAAAACCTTCCACGGCAGGGAAGAAAGGCCTGGCTGGTGCACTGACACAGTCCTTCTACAAGTGTCTTCACCAAACTGATGGGACAGGAGCGAATTCAACAACAATAACAAACCAATCCATCTTCAGCCAGTTGAGAGACCATCACTCCTGTGACAAGCCAGGGGAGAAAGTGACAAACCACAGACATGGCAACTGAGAATCAACCTCTTCACGCCATCCTCATGTCACCCAGGTGGACGGATGTGTCTAATTCTCAGCACTGAACGACTCACATCCATGATAGCAGGATACCCAAACCCAACCCTGAAGGCAAATTCTCACTCTAAGGCAGCTTCATATTTGACAATGGATCAACAAATTTTGGCCAAAGCCCAGTTCTTCAGCAGCCCCAACATTCTGGGCTTTATAGAGATACTTTGAACTCCGTATCATAAATTGACTGCTGTACTTTAGCCCATCACTAATTTCTCTTTCCTTATTTCTTTTTGTTACATTGTTCACCAGGACCCTGATCAGTGTAGAAGTAGGAAGTTCACAGACCAAACTGTGAGAAAGTTGATAATGTCCACAGAGTATTCATTTATGTGCTGTGAAACATGTTAGGAGGCCAAGATGGAGAAACTATATTGCAGAACTGGCTTGAATCTTGGCAGGGGTTATATTTTATATCATATTAAACCTAGGGAGACATTTACTGACTAGTACTAAACCAAGTCCTGCAGTAAACTGATGTATAGGTTACCAGTCACATCTTTCATATGTTAAGTAATGGAGCTTCCTCTCTACTTGTAGGATGCTGACAGGCAGAAACACAAAACTGGTGAGCTGTACTGAAAGGAAGTTGAAAGGGAAAGTTAGGAGTCAAATGATTTCAGGACTGACAGAGTTTATTTAAACAGTACATTTTCAATGCTAGATGTTAATAGAATGAACAACAGAATAAAGTCTATTAGAAGTAAAATATGGGAATGAAATTCAAAAAGGGAATATAGAAAAAGCATTCACATAGGTAAGCCAATGTTAAAAATTAATATAAATCTATTTAAAAACATTCTGAAGAGCAATTTCCTAAAGCTCTGAAAGCTAACAATAAAAACTGCTCCAAACACTTCCAAAGCAAGTAGTTTGCCAGACAGCTGTTCAGACTAATAGATGATCAATATGTGATAGATGAGCACTCAAGACACATTATCTCATGCTAGCAAAGTCAAATAAATACTGAAGACAAATCCCACACTACAGCCTTTCCTTACCAGGAGCACATCTGAAGAGATATCTCAAATTGAAGCATCAGTAGAAAAGACTTTCAAACAATCTGATAAAGTGAATAAGACAAATCTGCAAGACCAGATGGTATTCACCCAAGAGCTCTATAGAAATCCAAAGAGAAAATTGCTGAACGGTTATCCGTGGTGCAGAGCCAACCTGCTGTTTAAATCAGCCTATGTCAAAAGAATAAAAGCAGTAAACGTGATGCAAAATGAAATAGCAGTTTCCAGAGACAGCTCATGGAAGAAATAAATAGAGACAAGTGTGATTCTGTATAAGACAAACTGATAAATATTCTAAAAAAAGAATATTAGACACGTCAGGGAGCAAGGTGTAATGGGGAAGAATCAAGTATAGGTAGAATTCATGTTTCACAAATCAAGTTCTTTGAGGGTGTCACTGAGTTTTGGGAGATGGTGATCTGAGTAATATGGTTCACCTGGATTTCTAAATGTGAGAACCTATGAAAAAATTAAGCTGTTCTTGAACAAGGGAGAAGGTCCTCTTGTGGCTCATCAACTGGTTAAAGCTAGGAGACCAAACAAGGAATAAATGACCAGGTTTCATAACAAATGGAGCCAATCTGCAGGACTGGATGAGGTTCTATGATGCTAGGACCTCTGGTGCTCAACACACACATTTATTCTAGAAAAGGCATAAGAAGCAAAAAGCAGGGTGATGACTTTTTCTGATGATACTAAACCATCTAAAATAGTCCAAACCAAAGCTGTGAGCAAAGAAATTCAGAAGGACTTACAATGCTAAGTGACTGTGCGATAAAATGAAAGACAACATTCAGAGTAATATAAGTAATGAGAAAAAAGCAATCATAAGGATACATGCACAATAATGAGCACTGAGTGAGGTACTACTGTTGGGAATAAGATCCTGGAGCTACTGTGGAAGGTTTTCTAAAAATGAGAACTTAGTGCTCTATGGGGATTAAAAAGGCAAAGCGAAAATTAAAAACTAGTAGGAAAAGACTTCAGAGCAATATAAAGAAGTTTTGCACATAGCTCCAGTGCACCAATCTCATATAGGATAGAGGAGAATTACAAAAGGCAAGAAAGGGAGACAAGACATCAGAGATGGGGAACAGTTTCCAGGCAAGAAGAGCCAAAATAGGCTAAAACCCTTCATCTTGGGAGAAAAGAAGAGAGAGGGGATCTGAGAGAAGTCTGTGAAGTTATGAGCTGGACGGAGATGAACAGGAAATAATTGTGCACCATTTCTCAGAACATCAGGGGCCATAGACTCACTAATGAAACCATCAGGCAGTGATTTTAGAACAGAAAGAAGGACATTTCCCTCACAAATGAATTATGGGACTCATCGCCATGGACAGAAGAAATTACAAATGAGTACAAATGGGCTTAAAATAGTAATGGTGGCTAGCTCCAGCAGGGCTACTAAACACCATAGTCCAAACTCAGCCTTTAGTTCAGGAGTTCCCTTAGCTGTTGACTGTTAGAAGCTGGGATGATGTACCATGGGTAGGACCACTCTGCACTCAACCTGCTTCTTACTTTTTTTTTTTTAATTTCTTGCAGTCTTTCTATTTTATAACTCCGAGACGGTACGACTCTGGACTCCCATGTCCTTATTCACTAACATGCCTCTAAAGTAATGCATCCCAATGTGAGGTTCAAACTTAACCAGAAACAAGCTGCTACATGAAGTTTTGTGGAAAAATACCAAGCTACACTATTGATATACTCTAATAATAAATTCAGCCCTTCTGATGAATGGTTAATAGAAGAAAATAATAAACTTTAGCAGGTGATAAGACCTCCTTCATGAAGATGGGCCTCCCTGGGAATCCTCTACCTTCTCAAACCCTTGATTTCTGCACCATCGTGGTGACTGCCCACTGGAGATGTGGGTACTTAGCTCATGTAAATGAAGCTTTCAGTGGTAGTACTCTTCCCTCTTCACCATTAAAAGCTCTTTTACACCTGGAGCATCTGACCAGAGAGTTTATCATAAATATGCCTCTAATTGCACTCTCTTTACTGTAACCACTAAGAGTCATTGGGATTTCTTGGGACCTTGCATACCACATTCAACAGCCACCATTAAAAAAATCTGGCAAACAAGTGCTTGCTTTGCCCTCACCCACAAAAGTAAACTTCCATCCAAAATATATGGGTTTGAACTAAAAAAGACACTGTCCTGTACCTATGTTCTACCTAAGATCCACTGTCCTTTTTCTAGACCAAAAGAATATTAAGTGAAAGACTTCAGTATCCTCATATCTTATCCTTTTTTTTTTCTTTTCTGCCACAATTTCACCACAGAGATTTTTAATATTCTGGTTTTGCCATGGCATTTGTCACTAAGCATACACGGTCACTGAAGAGAGTTTTATCCAAGATCATCTCAGCCTCTTGTCCATCTGCATTTCAGAGTTGGCCAAGAGCTTCAGAGTGAACCAAGTGGTGCAGGAATGGGGCAGGGTCTGAAGCTGACCAGGAATAGCAGATGATGGGGGGGACAGCTGGAAAGGGACAAGCTTGTTCTCACTGACCAGAGAGAAGAAGCAATGCTGGAGGGAGATGGGCTGAGAGAGGGGACCTGAAACTCTAAAAAGAAAATCAGCAAAGCCCAAAGGATGCTCAATGCACATGGGGAAACTAAGGCAGAGGGCAGCCTGAGGATGCTTGCATAAGCCTGTGTATCTCTTGTCTAGGTGTAAAGAGTAATTGTTTGAAAAGCCTAGAAAATACTATCCACTTCAGATCTCACCGCATTGACTGGCTAAAGTAGGAAGAGTTTGAGCTAATGCTGATGCTGCGCTTCTTCTTGGTGCTGTAGGGCACAGGGACCACAGCGAGGAGGTGGGCTGGGGCAAGGAAGGACACGGTACTGCTGGCTGCCAGGATCCACAGGAGACCAGGAGAACTACGGGGAACAACCCACAAGAGAAGTTTTGGCAGAGCTGGGACTGCACCTCATGTCCATCTCCACACACAACCCCTCTCCTGACCGCATGAACAACCTCCCAGCCTCAGACAGGTCCTAAACAAACAAATCAGAGGACTTTTACTGGTTTCAATGATGGATGAGGTCAGATCGGGCTGAAGCCAGACCAGCTGCCAGTGCAACTGTGCATAAATCAGTGGATTGGCTCACAGATGGAGAAAGAGTTGAGGTTTTTGCAGGTCCTTACCCAGCTATTCAACCTCCCATACATCTCACATCCCTGCAACACAGGAGCCCGTATCTGCTCTTGCTGAAGTCAATGGAAAAGTTGTCCTTGGCCTTGATGGCTCCAAGGTCACCGTATAAGCTGCTACAGTGTGGTTAAGCCTCCTGGCAGGTTAGTGGAGACACATCTTTCTCCTTGCCTTAGCAGGAGGGAGGCATTGAGGTGTTGGTCTGAGTAAAGTAGTACTTCCACTGGGGCTAGGCTGAGAACTTCAGGCTTTTTTAAATTTTAAACAAAATTTTTTTTTTTATAAAATTGAGCCTCTCAATCTGTAGCAGAGTGCATCCAAACCAATCTGCAAGACTGCTAAGCACCCAATGGCTTCCACCAAGATGTACACTGATGTTTCAGAAAGTCAGATACCTGATTGGGATGCAAAGATATTAGGACCAAAGGGATCCTGCACAAGTATTTAGTCCAGCTTTCCACATAAAATAAATTCATACAATAACTCCTGCATCAAGTCCACAGCTTAAACCATAACATGTATTTTTAAAAGATGTCCAGCTTTTATTTATACAATTCAAGCAGTGTAGACTCCATGATTCCTTTAGGTAATATATTGCAAAGATCATTATGTTCAGCGTAACTACACAGCTCTTATCACAAGCCTCATTTGTCTGCCTCTGGAAATCATTGCACTTTGTGATAGACTAGAAAGCCACTGGGCAGCAGCAACATCCTCCTTATGGAGATGTGAATGGGCCACGAGCATCTCACCCTTTGCTCTTTGCTGAGATACACTGACAAAACATACTTTTCAGACCTTGGATCATTGTTACAGCCCCTCTTTAAGCCCTGGGGAGAGGAGAGGAGAGGAGAGGAGAGGAGAGAAGAGGAGAGGAGAGGAGAGGAGAGGAGAGGAGAGGAGAGGAGAGGAGAGGAGAGGAGAGGAGAGGAGAGGAGAGGAGAGGAGAGGAGAGGAGAGGAGAGGAGAGGAGAGGAGAGGAGAGGAGAGGAGAGGAGAGGAGAGGAGAGGAGAGGAGAGGAGAGGAGAGGAGAGGAGAGGAGAGGAGAGGAGAGGAGAGGAGAGGAGAGGAGAGGAGAGGAGAGGAGAGGATTAAATGTCATCATTTGGTCTAAGAGAATAAAATTAAGCTGCAGACTGTCATAAGTGCCTTTCCCTCTGAGAGCATATTGACTGTGTCAAGTAAAAAATAAGCATTTAAAAAGAAATACAATTTTAAGTCAATGACAGATATGACTCCAGTATGCATTGAGTGTGAATAATTCTCATTTCTTACCTCATTTCACTATCCTTCCCCAGTTTCATATTATCCAAGAGGACTATCCTGTAATCCTGCCCATGCATATTTGCCAAGTCTCCAAATAGCTTTAAAAAAACCCACTGATGAGAGACCACCAACTTTACGGATTCTTGCAGCTCCCACTGTACATTTTATGGGTATATAGCAATGCTACAGGGTTTTCCTAATGCTGGAGAAAATTCTCTTCTCTTCACTAATAATAGACATGTGTTTCAGCAGCTTTTTCTCACTTTTTCTCTCCTCTCCTGCCTGTATTCTCAAATTGCTGATTTTTAAGATGTATTTTTCATAGAACTATAAAACAGTGCATTTTTTTTCTTTTTCTTTTTTTTTTTTTTTTTCCAGATTAGGGACTGGACAAACTTTTAGCCTGCCAAGCTTTTTTTTATTTCTTTTTTTTGTTGTTTAAATACTTCACAATACAAGAATGTGCTCCTGATGGAATTTTTCTTGCAGAAAAGAAAAGTTCTCCCTTTCTCCTTTCTTACATCTTACACACTTCAAAACACATACTGAAATTCTGTAACCTCCCAAGAAAGGCGACTGCTCAAATGCTGTCAAACTATTAATGATAATGTCAGAGTGCATGACGCATATTTAAATGTTAAAAGAAGAAGGATTAAGGCTGCATCTCAATCTTGCTTTGATGACTCAACTTTACGTTGATATACTCAGAATGCCATTTGCGATCAGACTTCTGTTTTTGCTCTTCAACACCGTTTTAAAATAATTCCTCTTGCTTAAGGAGGACGTTGGAAAATGTACATGAGCGTAGACATTCCTTTTTAACAAGTGCAGAGCTCTGGTTTTTCACAGGATTTGGAAGTGGGTTCTGGCTTTCAGAGCGTACAAAGCTGTCACCAGCTGAATCACCTTTCAGAAATGCTGAGGATGCTTTCCTGGAGAAGATGTCCTGGCCTTTGGGCTCTGCTTTGGAGACATCTGACTGGCACCCACCTGCAGCATGTTTTTCCGCCATTGCCTATCCTGGGCGCTGAAGACAAGACTTTCAAACACCCCAAACTTCACCTACTGCTAAATCTTGCCACTTAGTAGATTGTTTCCTTTTCCTTTTCCTTTCTACTTATTCATCCTTTTAAAAAATATATTATCTGAAGACACATTCTGGGGTTTCACAGTCACTTCTTTCAACCACATCAATTTTTAGCAGAGTGGAGAGTTGCCCAACGAGGTGTTTCACCCACTGGCAGAAGGCAGAGACCAGTTTAGGGCATGGTGTTGTAGTGCCAGGGAGAGCTCGACCCCGTACTGGATGGAGTTAATCCATGACTTCGAGTAACGCAGTGCCAGAGGATGCTGGGATGAGAGGTTAACGCTTCTCCAGTGATACTCTCTGCTCAGATTTTTACCCACAACTCTTATGTCCTTCAGAGGGGACTGGCAAAGGGTTTATTTCCTTATTTATTTACCCTTGAAGGAAGAGGTAGCAGAGTTGCATGGCAAGCTTCTTAGTTGGTGCTTATACCGAAGTTCTTTTCTTTGTGGGTCCCAAAGCGACCCCTTTCCCACCTCCCAGTGTGCAGCCATGGCCACACCAGCACGGCACAAAACGCCAGGCGTGTTGCACAGGACTGGGCTGGGCCGGCTTTGCTCACCCCAAGCAAAGAGGACCCCAGAGCTGGCAAAGGGAGGCAATGGGAGTACGGCGAGGAGGCAGGGCAATGGGATCGGACAGTGGCACCGGACCACCAGCTTGGCTCTGCCATAGATGAAACCTCCTGCTGTGTGTGCCTATGCCCTGCAAGTACCTGCCTTGCCCACACCTGTGAATACCTGCCCTGTAGGACACCGCAGGGCTGCTAAAACAATGCAAGTCTGAGTGCAGACAAGGCTGACATCAAGAGGTCTGCAAAAAGGAAAGGTCAGAAGTTTCACTACAACTCATAACCGCAGTCCTGTTACTCTGCACTCCTCCCTCACAAGCAGACAATTCTCTCCATCTGTTTTTCACCTCATGCTATCATTTTGGCACGTAGGTACCACGCAGCAGAATAAGCTTGCATCCATATGGCACAGAGCAGCCAGCACCACCCAGAGATTTTCTTGCATTCGGTCCCGAAAGCCGCGTTGCTCCGGTAGCATGGCGCAAGGCCACGCTGCTCCTAGACCAAATACCGATGCCCGCACGACCCCACTGCTTTGATTTCCAGAGGCAAGGTGGTCTCTGTGAGCTCGGGCATCACCGCCCATCTCCATTGCACGTGGGAAGCATGCCAACGGCTCTGGGGCTACCATGGCTTGCGCCGAAGGGCAGGGTTTACTCTGCAGGAAACTCATCCTTGCTTTATTTAAAGAGTAACTTTCAGCTAAATAACTTCAGCTGGTAGAAGAGGTTGTACGGAGCCTTTCATTGCTGTTTAAATGTCTCTCCTGTCAGTCTAGTCTCAAGCAAGCTTTAGTTTCAACCACCTTTAAGGTAAACAGGAGCAACCCACTTGGATGATAACGAGAGAGTCCATGTGCAGTTTGCACTGCTTTAACTACTGAGGCGAAAGCAGGTTAATGCCCTCGGTGCAGGTTTGTACGTACGCAGCGTCTGCGCTCCGCGGCTGGCAGCTGTCGCTGCTGTACCCTCTGCGAACAGGCGGGAACGGGCCATATGCACCACGCCGTGTGTCACCCCGAGGGACAAGAACCATCGTGACCCAGCCCTGATTTGGGCCTCCCCAGCTCTCTTGTGATACCCATAACCACAAGGATACTAAAATGAGAGGAGGGGAAGGTCTGACAGGCAGTTATGTGACTTGGGACGCTCAGGTTTAGATTTCTTCTTGGAAGCACTCCGTAATGCAGCTACCGCCAAGGGAGCAGCTATATAACCAGCACCCAGAAAATACACGCGCCTTAAGGGCAAGACGTGAAAAACAAATGGTGTAAATGGCTGCAAATGCCTTTGGTTTTAATGAGCTTCATCTGTTTACCCCACAAATGGATTTGGTCCACAGAGTCAAGCTGGAACAGCAAGGGAATTTTAGGTAGGCAGAATTTAATGGCTGAGACTGAAATTTGGCCAAGATCTTGGGTTTAATCCTCCTTCTCTCATGAGAAGAGCCACCAAATGTTTAACGTAGGCTTCCACTGAAAGACAGACCCTGCTGGAGGGGCTGGTGCTACTGCCACTCACTGCGACATTTGGGAGAAACCAGGTCAACCAAAACTCCCTTTGTTGGCTCTCATCTTTGAGAGTTAGAGAAACTCAGAGACGAAAGATGGAGAAAATTATCATGAGGGCATGCCCTGGCATTAGTAGCAATAATTCACAGGCTCTAGCTGAGGATATCAGCCACTAGGCAGAGCTTGTCTTGCTTCATGGACCTCAACTAGGTCAGCAGAAGCTCCCTCTGCTCGCCCCATGTGGTGCTGGTGGCTGCCAGGTTGACATGCCATGGGAGGAGGAGGGTTAGGAACCAACATCCCTTTCTCTGCAGTGAATTCAAGCATCTCACAGCTTACATCCCATTGATCCTCAATACGACTTAATGTCTAAGGGTTTAAGTGACTTGAAAACAGAAGCCAGGTGCCTAAATAACAGAGATACTTCTAAAAATGACAGAGGACCTCCTGAGGTCCCTTCTGTCCTGAATTTTCCTGCAGTCCTGTGAAATGCAGTTTATCCCCAGCTGTGCCACAGCTCTGACTGTGACCTCAGGCAAGTCCCTGCACCTCTCCATCCCACCCTCCCTCCCTCCCACCCTGCCTGCCCGCTCTGCGCAGACCCCTGGCCCTGCTGCGCCGGGGCTGCTCCCCCCGGCGTGGCTGGGGTAAGGGGAGCTAAGGGGTTTTGGGGTGCCAGCAGAAAGCAGCCCACGGCTGGTAGCAATTACCCACACGTCTGGGCTCCCTTGTTATCCCTGTGAAAAACAGGGCAGCCCTTTGCTGTGGAATAATTCTTCCAAGCAGAAGTGAAGTCCGTAGCAGAGCAGCAAGCAAGGGCTTCAGGGAGCCGTGAAAGGCGAAGCGGCAACTGGAGGGATATCTGGGAGGTGTGGGAGCTTCCCCGGCTCCCCATCCCGCCGGGGTGCCCGCAGTGCTCCCGGGCACATTTAGGAAGGCAACGTGAAGTCAGGCACCCCCCACCTCGCAGATGAGGATCTTGATGAGGGAAACGTAGGATAGGAGGGGAGAAGCGGGATGAAGGGGGGTTGGAAAGCAAAGCAAATCACGGATTTCCCTGGGGAGGCAAGAAGGGGGTCGTGGGGGGGGGAAAGCGCACACGGTGGGTCGCGGCGAGTCTCCGGGGGGCAGGATTTCTCTTCCATCGCATGGAAGAGCGAGATTAAAGAAGAAAGTGGGAGTGGGGTGGGGGGGAAGGGAAGGGAGGGGGGGGGGGATGAACAAAGGAGATTGGCAGCACAGCTGTTTTGGGAAGAGAAAAAAAAAAAAAAAAAAAAAAAGCCAGCCTTCCTGTTTCTTTAAAGCCGCTCATCTGCGCGGCGGGCCGGCTGCCGGCAGGCTGCGGGGAGCCGCGGGCGGACGGACGGACGCACGCACGGACGGACGGAGGGAGCCGGCCCGCCGGGGCTCCGCTGCCCGCCGCGGCCGAGCGGGCGCAGATGGGCGGCGGCGGCAGCGGGGCGGCGGCGGCAGCAGCGGGAGCGGAGCGGCGGAGCAGCCGCGGCTGAGCGCAGCGGCGCAGCGCCCCGCGCCATGCGGAGCACGCCGCTGGCGGAGGGCGAGCCCTGGCCGCGCCTCTGCGCCGCCGACCTCGGGGGGCTGCGGCGGCTGCGGCGCAAACACGGCTGCAAAAGTTTTCGCGTGGAGCTGAAAGTGCTGAGCGGGAGGAGGACGGGGCTCCGCGCTCCCCCGCCGCCACCTCCCGCCGTCCCGCCGCCCGCCTGGGAACCGCGCAACCCCGCGCTCGGCCCCGCCGCCGCCGCCAGCGCCTTCCCCGCCGCGCCGCCGCCGCCGCCCCCCGCCGCCCGCCCGCCGCCGCCCGCCGCCTCCTCCCCGCGCCCGCGGCCGGGCGAGGCGTCCGGCGTCTCGCCGGAGATCAAAGCCCTGCAGCAGACGCGGCGGCTGCTGGCCAACGCCCGGGAGAGGACCCGAGTCCACACCATCAGCGCCGCCTTCGAGGCGCTGAGGAAGCAGGTACCTGCCGGCCGCCCCACGGCTGCCGCGGCCCCGCGGGGAAGGGCTGAGCGGGGGGGGGGGGGTGGCGCCGGGCATCGCTTTGCAAATTCCTTTCAGCCCCCCCCGACCCGGCCCTGCTTTCGCTTTCGGGGTCGCCCCAGGGGTGCTGAGGGGTGCGCAGGGAAAGCGCCCGCTCCGCCGTACGCCTGGGGCCGGGGGAGGTTCAAGGCAGTGGACGGCTGACAGAAGGGGAAGTCGGTTCAAAATGCCTGGAAGTACCAACCCTACAACTGTGCTAACGCTCAAGATAAATAAATAAGGGCTTTTAATTTGCTCGCAGTTAGAAACTTTTGGACTTTTGGTTTTTTCACCCGAAGGCATGGAGGGGGAAAAAATGAAACAAACCCGAGAAAGCCCTCCGAGTGAAAACAGGGGGTGGAGAGAGGCGCTTGGCCAAGCTGTGAGCTGGGGTGATGCTCCTATACCAAGAGCACGTGTACTTGCTCGCTCTCCTGCTGGGGTGGGCTGCTCCAAAGGGATCACTGGGAATTTGGGCAGCGACGTGCTCCTGTTGACTTTTGCACAGGGCGCTTGGGGTTCCTGCAGCCACCTCTGAAACTTGCCGTGTGCCCGATGTCTGCCAGGGATAGCCGAGTTAAGTTGTGGTCCCTGGCCAGTTAGTTTCCCAGGAGTTTTACTGTAGTGTGTGCTTGAAGTGTGTACGGTGCCGAGCTTTCTTGTTGAGAGGTCTTGAAAATCCTCATGGTCGTCTGTGAAGGATAACAGACGTGTTCGCACTGGCAGGGTGGAGCTTCTGAAAGGGAAATGAACTTTTGGACAACATCCCTCCATCACCTCCCCAACATGTGGAAGGTGAGGAGAGATCCAGCAAAGCCGCAAGGTTCTTGTGTCTTCCCCACAAGGATAAATCAGTGCCCTGGCCCCGATACTGGGCCCTGTACTTCTCTCTGTGTGTTGGCACCCCGTAACAGCTCACCGATGGACAGAGATGTGCTGTCCCACTGTGGAAGTCCAGCTGCCCCGGCTTTTCTGCCTTTCCACTAAATGCCGATGGGACTGTTCCAGGTGTGTAGGAAGGAGGAGATGCACAGCGCTCAGAGGGCCGTGAGCTGCAGATGAGTCTGTGAGAGATGCTGAGCATCGCCTCTCCCAGGATGGTCCCTCCAGCCCGGTGGGAGCAGCACGCTCTGCTTGCAGGGGGGCCACACACCCAGGCTTTGGGCTACCATCTTTCAGACATTACTTATCCAAGCCATTCCCCAAGCGTGTTCACTTTAGGACTTAATCTTGTTTCCTAATTAGAGGAGCTCAGCTTGTTCCCATCTCCTGCATGATGCCTCCAGCCCTTCCCTCAGCTGTGTGTTGGGTAACTGCACCCCAAGAGTTAATCCTTCCCCGTCATCTACTTCTGCAAACAAGACTTCCAGCCCCGACCTTGGTAGGAAGCAGAGGCTGAGACTGGGGCTGTATAGCAGGAGAGAATTGCTGATGAGCATCTAAACTAGAGCATTTTTAATCACCGCACGGTGACGGGATCTGACAGCTTCTGTTATAATCGCTGTAATCCAGTGCGTGCTGGACGCTGTCCCTCCGGTGCTGAGAGGCCGCTCCTTGTGGATGCAAACTCCAGACTTGATATATTTTGTTTCTATAAGCTGCTTCCGTATCTCGGTTGTTTGATGACTGTGTGTAACGCGCTTGGAAGTGTCAGCCCAATTCTCCATGGACAGACATCTACACCACCAAAACCGCAAGGGGAAGTAGCACTGATTTCCCAAATCACTGGCAATCTTGTTCTAGGCTGAGCCTCAAGCAGAAGTCAGGCAAGCAACAAATTAAAGCCGCTCTCTTTTGGGAAATGGGCAACTCTTGAAAAGCCTCAGATTCCTGGCCTTGGCCCTGTCTTCATAAATCATTTCAGCCCTGGACTCAGCTGGGAGCCCAAAGAGCCTGGAGAACAAGTTGCTGTCCTCTCTTCCCATGAAAGCTGGTCTCTAGGGTCAGCATGGGAACATACTGTCGGAGCTGTATTCGCTCTGCAGAGAGAAAGAAATCATTCTCTGGGAAGTGTTTGCTGCAAGGTTTTCCTAGCAATTTGCTGAGGGGTGGGCTGGCTGTCCCGACCATCATTGGATGACATTTGGATTCATTTCTTGGTGGGCTGCCAGCGGCGTGCTTGGTGCCGTACGTGACATCAGGTGACAGTCAGCTTCATTGCACATACGCGCAGCGCTGGCTTGTCACTCAAATCATTCACACCGGTGCCGGTGGCGAGGCTTTTGAGGAGCAGGTCGGATCAGAAGAGAGGAGGTTGCTTTCCTTCACGCCTTGGTCAGCGGGGCCGGGAAGCGGGTGTACAGAGAGATGGGTTTGTGGAGGTAAATGCAGTAGGGAGGCTTCTCTTGGCTCGGGTAAGCGCCGTCTTTTCACATCCCCGAGCATACAAAGGGCCGTCAGCCCCGTGCAGAAGGCAATCCCTGTGTGCCGTCAGCCGCAGACCTCGGTTTACTTCTTGTTCCTCGTTTAGTCCTCCGTCCCCTCCTTGTCATCACATATCAGGCTCTTAAGCAGCTGGGAGGCTTTTCCTGAGGCACTGAAACCGATACCTCCCCGCAGACGGGCAGGCGAGGAGCGCGGGAGAGTGCTGTGCTTGCATGCAGCCGGCCCTGGCCCCGCACTCCTTTGGGAAGGAGTTGGGGGCTGGATGCGGAGCTGCTGGAAGCAGGAGCCCCGCTCAGCCACCCACGGAGGGCATCGTCCCCTTCCCCACCCGGTTTGGATGCGCAGGCCTGGAGATACCCATCCTCCCTGGCATGCATGAGAGAAAACCCCAGTGCTTGCAGGATCAGGCCCACCACAGCCACACCGTAGGGAGCCCATCCATGCCTGGTGAGGAGGAGGAGGAGGAGGAAGGGAAAGCCATGCCTCTCTGCAGGAGACCCTTCCTGTCTCAGCAGCCCACCCGAGGGCGAGCGACTGGCACGCAGCGTGCCGGGCAGATGGGCTGACAGTGGCGTCCCCGCGCTCCGCAGCTGTGTACATATGGCACACATGTTTCGGCTTGTGTTGGCTAGCTCTCCAGATGGCAGGAAGGGGTGGGTTGTTTTTTTTCCCCAGTTCTTGGTGGAGGAAGAGCCGACCACAGTCGTTTCACACAAGGAGAGACTAATCCAGCCGTGTCCCTAAGCACTTAGCTGTCCCCAGCTCGCCTCCGAAGCTAGGGCCCCCTCGGAGGTGGGAGGTAGACGGGCAGCTGCCGGCTCTGGGAAGCTGCCTGCTGTTGGGAGAGATGTGTCATTGCCATCGTGCTCGCCCCTTGGTGTCATGGTCACCAGGAACGAGGATCTCTCTCTGTATTGAGCTGCTGCCTTCACCATAGGGCCATAACACTGAAGTGGGACTGAAGATTAGATGCTCCTGAGATACAGCTCCTTCCCCTTCGTCTTGTCACTTGTGGTCTTCAGCTACTCAGTCTGGAAGAGATTTCCCCACTTCAGTCCCCCAAGCATCATTTGTCCAAGTGATCCTTCCACTGACAGTGGACTCCTGAGGCTAACAGCATAGTTCCCTGTGGAAAACACTCACCTGCTCTAAAACACTTTGAGATGGGGGAGATACTTCTGCTATACTTTGCTCTCCCTCTGCTGCTGCCTTTCTGGGTGTCCCTCCTGGGTGCTGCTCCTGTCCCCGTGGCTGGGCAGCTCCTACCTGGAGCACTGGTCTCCTGCCCTCGGATGCCCTGGCAGGTGCTGGTCAGCAGGTTCTTGCACTGTCCCAGCTGCTCCAGGACCCCCTTAAGTGACATGATGGGTTGTCACTTCCATCCTTTTTCTCTCCCTCTCCCTGCTGTTGTGGGTGGTCAATGAACCCAAACATCTCTGATGCAGACAGAGATGCGGCACAGAGCAAAAGAACCCAAGGTCATCTCCTCCTCCATCTGAAGTGCCTTTGTGCTGGTGGATGTTCCAGTTCATGATGCAGTGCAGCCGTTCGGAGGAGGCAAGATGCGACACCACCACCGCACATCTTCAGAGCAACTGCGATCCAGGCCAGGCCAAGGTTGCCAGCAACACTGGCTTCCTTTTTTGTCTGCAAATTCCTTTTGGCAGCAAGAATCTCTTTCTCCAGCACATCCCAAGTGTGAAACTGAACCATCTTAATGTTTATTACAGCATGGACTTAGCCACCAGGTTTGCTCCTGGAGGCCTTGGCCAGGAGGAGATGGTGCTCTCCACCATGAGGCTGCAGTGGGCACCCAAGCAAACCAACTCCCACCAGTATCTTGCACTCGCAGGAGTTGCGATTGAGCTTCTTAGCTGTGCTGACAGACCCTAAGGTGGCAGCAAACTCTCCCTCGATGGACGGAGACAACCACAGCAGCCTTCCTGATCTGGAGCCTGCCTAGGCTTGCACATCTGGTTTCTCTCTGGAGCACTGCTGTCCAGCTCCTCCTCAAGAAAGCAACGCATCGAGCCACAGCGAGCTAGAGTCTGCGCCGGGAGCAAATGTGTCCACAGACATTTGTTTTCCCTTGAAGTATATTGGCGTTTTTCTAAATCTTTTCACCACTGCATTACCAGGGCGCTCTCTGCCCTAGCAGCTGACAGCCTCGCTCTCTGCACTCATGTGGGTTCTGGAGATATTTTAGGGTTTTATAGGGCTTTTTAGCTGCTGGAGTGGAGGTTTTTTCCCCCCACTAGCATCCTTTCACTTTTTGCTGCCGGCATGCACGTGGCTGCTGTGGCTTGTTGTTAAATCAGTGCAGAAAAGACCCCGCTGGCTCCCGCTGGGAGCATGGTGGGGCGTCAGGAGCAGCAGCCTCAAGGCCACGGGAGGAGGTTGCGTTGCTGCGGGGTGGCATGGGGGCAAGCTGGCTGCAGGGGTTTGAGGGAACAAGGCAGGCACTAAATGCAGGCAGGACCTGTGGCTTGAGCAGTGCCTTAGCCACAAGCCGGTGGAGGCTGAGACTATTCTGGGGATGCAGCATTACGTGCTCACCCTGTTTGTGTGTCATCCCAAAGGTGGCTGTGGTTTGTCACCTCTGCAGGCGGGACACCGTATGCGACCAGTGTCGCTGGCACATCCTTACTGCGTGGTGGGCAGGCTGAGAGCTTTCCTCCATTACCTGCTGACATCTCCCAGCCCTATTCCCAGTGATTCATCCCCCCATGATCCCACCAGCAGGAACCCTTAAGATGCCTTAAAGCCCAGCTTCTGAAGATAAACCGCTCGCCGAGCTCCCTGGGGGTGACAGCCGGGCAGGGGGGGTTGGCCCTGCTCCACGGTGGCACTTGGAGAGATGCTGCTGGGCTTCGGGAGAGCTGGAGCATCCTTCACACGCTGCTCGCAACGTGTGGTGCCACCGCTGCGCGTTGTCATCGAGCAGCACAGCGTTAAGCGGAGCATCTCGGTGGTTTCAGCCAGTCTGGAGTGACGCTTACGGTTATTTAGAGCCCGGTTGGCGCAGAGCAGGGCGGCACTGTGGTTTTAACAGCTAAAGAAGATGACAAAATACTGGCCTGGAGCAATGCAAGGGGAGAGAAAATAAGGGAGAAACCAGACAAAAGGACAAAAATCCTGAAAACGATGACTGTGTGTCACCAGGAACGGGGCTTGTTTGCTCCCTTTGCTGCTAACTGATTTTTACCCTCTGCTACAAATCCCGCTCCTGTCAGGAGGTATTTGCTCTGCCTGCTGCAGTCACCCCAAGTTAACCTCTGTGTTTTCTTACGGCTCCCGCTGAAATCGGAGGAAAGAGTCCGCTTTTCTCCAGCGAGCTTTGAATCCAGCCTGTGCTCCCTGCCTTAATCCACTCTCAAATTCCTCTCTGGGCTGCGGTCCCCGTGGTGGGGAGGTGGGACACTTTATGGCACCTTACAGCAGAGCCCCCCAGGCTCTTTGTTCCTGACCTGCATCTCCTTTGGTCCATGCCATGTGTGTTCACGAAGTGATACATCCCACCCCGGTCCCAGTTTGCAGTCCCCCGTGTCAAGCAGGGATGCGAGCAGAGCCACGCATGTGCTGCAGGCTCGGGGCAGCTCCTGGCTCTAAGCAGCGATAGCAAAGGAGTGGAAAAGCCCATGGTGTCCAGCAGTGGCCGGTGACTAAAGAATCACCAAGGCCAAGCTGGAGCTGGTGTAATGCCATTAGCTGTGGTGGAGCTTGTTTTCCTATTCCCCAGGTGAATTGGACCTCAGAGGTGGAGATGGCCACTACTAAAATGTCACCCAAAATATGTTCCCCTCTATAGTGCTTGAGGGTAGCCCCTTCTAGAGGACATTTTCTGGGCGCAATGGCCCTGGGATTTCTCCTGTGATACCCCAGTAGTCCTCTGTGTAGTTATTGTTTTGGGAGGTGGTTCAAAGAGCCTGCAATAAGGTAAGAGCTTTGCTGCAGCCCAGCGATGTGGTATTTTTCATGCATGATACTGAGGGTGTGCGTTGCATGCCCTGAAGATGTGCAGGAGGCTTGGAGGGTGCAAAAGGTCCGGGGATAGTGCAGGAGGACTGTCCAAAACGGAGCGGAGCCAGGCCTGGGGCAGCATTAACCAGACTGCCGTTTGGAAGAGATCCCCGGGGTGAACTCACCCAGCACCACACCTAGGTTTTGTTTGGAGGAAGCCAATTCATTCGCTCCAAGGAGTGAACTCATGTTTCTGCAATGTGAGCGATGGGGGAGCCAGGAGCTGGGAGGGAACTGGGAGCTGGGTTATTTGACAGCGTGGACCCACCCGAGAGGCAAAGGCGCCTTGGTCAGGACTAGTGCTCCCGCCTGAGCGATGCTGCTTTTGTTCTTGTTGGCATTTTTAAGCTAGGTTTGGTCCCTGGCTGGATGCTTTGCTGCCTGTGGTGAGGCAGGGATAAGGCTTTCTTTCAAACTGCTGTGATTGCTTTGCTAGCACGGTGCTGCCCGTTCCCCACCGCTGCAGTCTGGTGGCAGAGAAACAAAAGCCTCCCACACCCATGGTATGAAATAGCTGCCCATCGCTGGCCGGAATAGAGCTCTGCGGCACATCTGACACCGTGATTCCCGCAGAGGGTTGAGGGAGGGGATTCTGCCCCTCTGCTCTGCTCTGGTGAGACCCCCCTGGAGCCCTGCATCCAGCTCTGGGGTCCTCAGTACAAGAAGGACATGGACCTGTTGGAGCGGGTCCAGAGGAGGCCACAAAAATGATCAGAGGGATGGAGCACCTCTGCTGTGAGGAAAGGCTGAGAGAGCTGGGGTTGTTCAGCCTGGAGAAGAGAAGGCTCCGGGGAGACCTTATTGCGGCCTTCCAATACTTAAAGGGGGCTTATAAGAAAGATGGGGACAAACTTTTTAGCAGGGCCTGTTGTGATAGGACAAGGGCTAATGGTTTTAGACTAAAAGAGGGTAGATTCAGACTGGATGTAAGGAAGAAATTTTTTACAATGAGGGTGGTGAAACACTGGGACAGGTTGCCCAGAGAGGTGGTAGATGCCCCATCCCTGGAAACACTCAAGGTCAGGTTGGACGGGGCTCTGAGCAACCTGATCTAGTTGAAGACGTCAACTTGCAGGGGGTTGGACTAGATGACCTTTAAAGGTCCCTTCCAACCCAAACTATTCTATGATTCTATGGGGCCCTTCTCCAAAAGCACTCCCCTGAGAACCATGCCTTTTATCCACAAAGCAGGATCTGAACCTAGGTTCAATCCCATGCTGTGCTGCCTCAAAGGTCCAGTACCTGGGCAGAGGAGGGGTATTTGGGGACCAGGGCCATGCAGCAGGCTCTGCTGCTGCATGTGGGAGTAGTCTCGCAGGCAGCAAAGCTGCTTGTCTGGTAGCTGCAAGTTGCTTGGTGGCTCTGAACTACACATCATGGTTCTCCTGGGTCCTAAATTCAGGCACTCCATGGAAGCTGTCTACTTCCACGGTGCCATTACTGCAGTTGCCAGATCCACCCACTGGTAACCAACTGCACTGAAGGGGTCTGGCAGGACTGTGAAAGGGCGTCCCAGCAATGCTTGCAGGTTTTTCCGTCATACAGCTGTAGAAATCATCATCCTCCCACCTGGGATGTTGGGAGGACTCAGGGCATGTAGCTGTCAAGGGCAAGGTAGGGAAGCCAAGTCCCTTGCTGGTGAATCTGAACACACCAACTAGCCCATCAACCAACGGGTCCCCCGAGAAGTAGGAGGACCCATATGTGTTCACCTTCCCCCTGGAATTGGGTGGAAAGAAAAAGGCTGGCTCCAAACCCTTCCCAAACACGTTTCACAACGTAACATATCTTGAAAACAGGTGATGATCTTCTGGACAAGGCCTTCAGCTTGTTAAGGCTGTTACTCATAGAATCACAGAATGGTTTGGGTTGGGACCCTTAAAGATCATCTAGTCCAACCCTCCACTGTGCACAGGGACATCTTTCACTAGATCAGGCTGCTCAAAGCCCCATCCAGCCTGACCTTGAATACTTCCAGTGATGGGGCATCCACAACTTCTCTTCTCCTCCTCCTCCTCCCTCCTCCTTCTCCCAGTAGCTCCACAGACACCAGCCCTGGAGATACTTTGGGATGGTGAGAGAGAAAGGTTTCCCCTGTGCTCAGGACCGACAAGCAAGGAACACCAGCAGTCCTGCTGCCCCAACCTGCTGCCTGTCCTCGAGGTGCCTTAACCCCGGGAAATGTCTGGCTCACCCTGGAGTGGAAGGAGGGATGTATGAAAGCCAAAACTATTAAGCACTGGACATTTATATGAACCTTCTGGAAATATTTTTGGCAGGAGGCGCAGCACAAACAATGAGACAGTGCAGTTGCGCTGTGTGTTCGGACACGGGCAAGAGGCAGCCAAATGCTCTCCCGGGGCGGGGGGGCTGATGTGTTTTAACTCCCAGCATAAAAATAAACCAGATGAATTAGCAGACAGGTAAATTCAGCAGCTTATTATGGCATGTTGTAGAGGAGCTAGCTGTCAGGAGGGCTTAGCTTACACTGCATCGCAAACACGAACGTTTCTCTGCCTTGGAGCCGCCCTGTCTTCCCTGCTGTACTCAGGGGGCCCAATTCTGCCCTGTGTGACCTTCGGGGGAGGGGGGGGGGGTGTCTGTGCAAGTCTGTGCTGCTAAGTCCCGTTTCTAGCACAATATCAGAGAGGTCTGGACCCCCAGCACTTGATTCCCTTCTTTCTTCCAGCATTTTCAGGCAGCATAAAAGCAGAGTGGACTTGGCTTTACAGACGTTATCTGTACAGGTCCAGAGGGTGTTTACAGAAATTGTATCTTATTGTTAAGGACAGAGCTACCCGGCCAGAAGCTTGATGGTGTGAACTGGCTTAATGCTCCTAAAGTCCACGGGATGCTCCTGGTTGTTCCCCACAGACCCATCATGGTGAACATCCCCTGCACTCTCATATGGCAGGGGTGGTTATTATACCCTCTCACCCATCTTTTTCTCTAGTTGCTCCCCAACCTCATCCCACAGTCTCCTCTCCAGTGCCCTGGGTGAGAATCGACTCCAAGACCATGTCTTTAGTGGATGACAGTGGCCCTCTGGGGAGCTGCAGCAGAGCCCTGCCTTCTTCGAGAGGGCTGGCTGCAGGCCGAGTGCTGCTCCGGTCAAGTGTGCGTCAAACTTCCCACGGACTTCAAAGGGAGCATCTTTGGTCATCCAAGGCCCCTGCCTCTGAATTGCAGGCGTCAAGGATGGAAAAGACCTGTTGGGTCACATCCTGTCCTATCTTCCTGCCAAAGAAGGGCTCTTCTGCACAGGAATATGTCTCAAGAGCGTTCATCTTGCGTTGCTTCAGCCCCTGCCAGCCTGGGGATCGCTGATAAGACCCATGAGACTCTGCAGAGTCCTTCACAGACTCAACCAACAAACATCCTCTGGCTGAAGCTCTGGTTCCTGCTGGTCCCAGCCCACTGCCGTGCTGATCTCCTAAAGCCGAGAATGGTGCCAGTATCCTTTCCTTTCGAGCAGACAGCTGCATTCCTTCAGATTGGTGTGAAATTTCAGTTGCAGTTCCTTCCTAATTCCTTTTAATCATTGCAAATATTGCAGGCAAGATGGTGAGCTGTGCTGCCGCTCGGCAGAAATCAGTGAGGTCAGATAAGGGAAATATTTTCATTAACTGCACGGGAACTTGAGCTCTCCCCTGGTTCCCCCTGGCTCTGAACGGATCTGCTCAGCTCCTGTCTTCGCAGCTCTCCACCAAAGCACGGACGTCTGTTCAGCTCAGGCATGATGAGCAAGAAGGTGACAGAAGGAAAGGGCTTGGTGCTCACCAGGAGCGTGATGGATGCCTGCTCACATTACCTCCTGCTGAAAATCTGTGTAGCACAGACCCCATGGGAGCTGGGAGGGTTACCCTTGCGTGGCCACACTGGCATCAGGCATTTTTCTCATTTCCAAGACGCTCGCTCTGGTTTGGGTTGGATTTTGAATGTTTCTTGGCATCCAGGTGCATCATCGATGCCCTTGAGTCCAGCGTGTGCAAATCTGTCCCCTCTTCCCTGCTGGCTTTGTGTTAAAGAAGGGATAAAAACAAAGTTCACTTTCTCTCCCCCGCTGCTTGGGGAAGCTTTGGGTCTGGATCTGAACTAAGTGGCTCATTCCTCTCTCAATTTCCCATGTTTAATTCAAAAGGAAACATTAAAATGGCAGGAGCTGAGCCAAGACAGGGAGGGTTCCTACGAAATAGTTATTCTAACACTGTTACCGTGGCAAAAACTCTTATCTGCTAATGCTGGTGCCCCGCACCCATCACGGTGGTATCTGAGCTGCTCAAGGTGAACCTTTTCCCGTGAGCGTACGGGGCAGCTCCGGTTTGGACTTTGCTGCAGCATGTGGGAAAAGTGTTGTGTAATCCCAGTCGAGGGTTTTGTCAACTGTGTAAGCGCTGAGATCTTTCTTGGAATTTGTAGCAAACATGTCCTACAAAACAGTTTGGGTTTTATTTTGTTTCTTTTTTTTTTTAATAAAAACAAAACACAAAAGAAAGAGCAAAACAGATGAGGAAAAAAGACATTAGCCTGCCTTCTTGTGTTGTAACTGGACAGTGTCTGTGCATCAGCCTCAAGGATTTCGTGGTCTATTTTCCTTCCACTCGATTTAACTTCCTTCTTGCTCTAATTCTGAAATTATTCCCACATTTCACTGAATCCTTCCATTTTAGTTCCCATCTTGCTTTGGTCTTTCACGCTGCTGTTTGATCTGGGATCTCCACTGTTCTTGTTACATCGGTGTCGAAAGAAACTTGGGTGTTTTTGCTGCCCGAAGCTCTTGCTTTCAAAATAACTCTCAGCTTATTGCATCTGGGGGCCAGGTATTATGGCCTGAGGGCAAGCGCTGTTGGCGGGTGCATAATGCTGGCAAAGAACTGAAGGCAAGGATTTGGAGAGAGATTTTATCGGGCAAGAAGAGGCCCTTTGTGCCACCAGACTCCAGCCATTTCCAGCTACCCCTCTGATTTACTCCAGAGCGACGGGGACAACACTTAGCCTTGCTTTTTCCTTGACTGCCAGCTTTGCAAAGAGGGTCTTACAGGGTGTATCTCGAATCCCATGGGACACTTAGTGCTGTTTCCAGCAGGAGGCGTCTGGAAGAGTCTCTGTCCCTTTTGGGTTGGTGTTAACCAGCAGAGATGTTTCTGTTCCATGCAACTGCCACTGGAGGTCAACGCAGCAGTGGCACTGGGTATTCCCAGAGAATAAATAGATTCCCTGCCTCCTCAGGGGTATCAGTAGCAGATGATGTGTATAGAAAAAGGCCCTTTGAAGCTTGTTGGCTTGCTCCTGGAGAGGTTGGATACTGCTGGGCACCTCGGCTGTATTATACAAGCCAAATGGACTATAGGGCCAACAGCATTAAAATCCACGTGCTCGTGGATAAGGGTGATCTGACCAGTTGTAGTTGGTTTGGATTTCCATAAGTATTTTGGCAGAGCTCCTCCCTCGGAGCGTTTGAAGAAACTGAGCAGCTTGGACAAGAGTGTGGATTAGTGATCGGTGGACAGGCAGGGAAGAGTGGGCAGGGAAAAAGGGCTGGTTCCTGCGGGAAGGGATGTCACGGGTGGATGAACCAGGGTCTGACTCAGAGCTTAGCTCTGCTTCAAGCAGGGAGTTGGGTTGGAGACCCCAAAGGTCCCACGGCCTGAAATTGTGACTGTGTGAGCTGCGCTGCTGAGTGTGTTCATAAATGACCTGGAAAGGTGGGTGAGCAGTGAGATAGGAAGTTTGCTGACAATACTCCAGCAAAAGGTACGGATATTTGCTAAAGGTATTGAGGATAAGAAGACCTACAGAGGGACCTTACGACTCTGAGTGACTAGGTAGTAATATGGCAGATGAAATACCATGTAGATGAAGTGATGCATATGGGAAAAACCATACCAGATTCCATATACCAAATGATAGACCCTGAGCTGACCGTTATCTCAGATGTGAGAGACCTCGGGGTTTCTGTAGATGATTCAGTGGAAATCTCAGGTCAGTGCCTGGTGGTGGTCACAAATCAAATCAGGAGTGATCAGAAAAGGAATATTAAACAAAACAGAAAACAGCAACATCTGTTAAATAAATACACAGAGCACCCACAGCATGAATACTGTGTGCTGTTCTGGTCCTTCCAGCTCCAAAAGGACATGTAGGATTAGGAAAGGTTCAGGGAAGAGGCTGAGGGGTGGTCAAAATTATGGGATGGCTTCTACACAACTGTCAGCTAAGGAGGTTTGGTCTTTTCCTTCTGGAAAAGAGGCAGAAGAGATGATGGAGGGCTAAAAATGTGTGTCACAGAGGAAATGAATACAGATCCATTGTCTTCTCTTCTACTACAAGAACTGGGGAATCTCAAGTGAAGACAGTTGGAGCTAAGTTCAAAACAATCAAAAGGAGGGCCGTGTTATACAGAATGGGGAGAAAACTTTGCCAAAGGATGTTGCAGGTGCTACAAGTTGAAAGGGGTTCAGCTTACCGGACCAAATTCATGGACAAAAAGATCTGTCGTGGGTTGCTAAATACAGAGGAGGCACATCTAGCTGAGGTCATGGAGCTGACGTTAGTTGGAGCCTGGCAGAATACTTGGGGAAATACTATATATGCCTGAGTTGCTCTGCTGCTCCCTTGGCATCTGCGTATGGCCGCTGTGGGGTTTATGGAGGGGATGAACCTGTCTTACCTTACGTAAACTCAGGGACATCAATCCAGGGATGAGCCTGGCTTTGTGTCTCTGCAGAGAAAGGAGAAGCTGAGGCACGAGCATGGCAAGAAGCGTTAAAAAATCTCGAACCATAAGCAGAGTGTGACACCCTAGAGAGATGAGGAGGATGGAGACTGGTACAGAGGCAGATAGTAGAGGGACATTGAGGCATTCCAGTGATTGATGTAGTATGAAAACTTAGATTGACGGGCGGTCAGACGGCCTGAGTGGCTAGGATGGATTTCAGATAAATGCCCGGCTCCAGTTTCCCGTAGGCAGTAGACTCCTGTGCATTAAAGGATGAATGACCTTTAGCAATTTTGCAAACTAGCGAACAGGGCCCCAGGCCTATTGAACTCAGAAGAAGATCTCTCTTTAAGCTAGGCATGTTGAAGTTGTGTGCCTAAAATTGAGCATATATGTAGTGCTGTGCTGGATCGTGATCGAAAAGCACTCAAACCTTCTGCAGCAGGAAATGTATATGTTCAGTTATTTAGACAAGTGCTGTTTAGTTTGACTTGTTTGAATGTTTCATGTTACACTAGAAATCTTCAAGGGTAAAGAAATAAATCACATAAGATACAGCCAGGGCCCTGAACAAGGCTCTGGTTTGGTCTCTTCTGGGAGGTGAGGTACCGTGATGGGGTGTTTCAGCAGGTAGGAATTACTGCCTCCAGGTCCTGCTGCTACAACAGCATCGTGGCTTTGCATGGGCTGGAAGTCATGATCGATGCTGTTTGAGCACAAAAATACCAGGTTGTGATATATTTGCTCATACGCCCCTTATTGCCTTATTCTGCAAGAGCTGTGATGGCATTGGAGTTACCTGCAGGCAGTAAGTTACTCAAGACGAGTAACTGGGTGGCATGGGGGTTGCAGGTTTCCAAGAAAAACAGGGCCTCCGAGAAGCGAACTGAACAGCAGGCAGATGTCTCAGGCCGTATCCTGCCATCGCGTTTTAAGCAGAACTGCCCTGCTGAAATCAAGAGGCTTCGTGCTGCTTTCATCCCCATGGAGATCAGCGGGGGAGTTCTTCTTAAAAACCTGTTGGGACCATATGGCCTTTTATCACTAGTGTTCCTATTTATGTTAAAAACTGCTAAGAAAATAACCTACAGTTGTTTTGTCATGCTTCAAGCAAGATATTTTGTTTATCTGGCCTAATTTTTTTTTTTTTCCCTGTTACCCTTTCTAGGTTCCCTGCTATTCTTATGGTCAAAAGTTGTCCAAACTGGCCATCTTGAGAATAGCCTGTAACTATATCCTTTCCCTGGCCAGACTAGCAGACCTGGATTACAGCGCTGACCACAGTAACATGAGCTTCTCTGAATGCGTGGAGCAGTGCACTAGGACCTTACAAGCAGAAGGAAGATCTAAAAAAAGGAAGGTATGTTACAGCCTCCCCCCCTCGCCCCCCAAATAACGGTAAAAGTTACAAAAGGGGGAAAAAAAAAGGAAAAAAAGAAAAAATCCAAAGTGGTTTCCTTCTTTTCTCAACCTCTTGAAATTTTCCTTATTATTTTATCCCTTGCCTTTCTCTCTTGCTTTTTCTCCTCCATCCGTCTGATCTTGTAATAACCGCATTCCTCTCTAATCAAAAGCTTTTCTCTCCTCCCCGTCCTCCGCGCCGGGCTCTTCCTCTCGTTAGTCGCCCATCGTGTGTTTTAACACAAGTGTGATCCTATTAGAGTCATCTTGGGGCTGTTATTTGTTAAACCAAACCAACCTCGAGTCGCCTTTTGGAGCCCATAAAACACGGTTGCCCGCCTGTGTTTTCTGTTTTGTTTAATCTAACACTTATCTCCGAGAAAAATCACCCGACAACAAAAAAAAAGTAGCTAATGGAGACATTGTATGTATAAACACATTAGTAAGATGTATGACCTGAAGGACATGTGGGTATCTTGAGGAAACAACGTTAAATCTAATTACGCCTTGCATTCCTTTAGGTTACTTAACACTGAACCAATTAGGTGAAATCATCGTCAAGCGGCGGGAGGAGGAAGCGGAGCGTTCTGCCAGTTTTCCTCTCGGAGAGTGACATGGGTGAATTAAAGGAGTGATTGATGTCTTTGTTCGGACTTTTATGACAAAAAGAGTTTTGTAAACTTGAATTGAACTTCCCCCTGCTTTCTGGGCTCGCTTGTCAGGCGGGATAATAAATCAGCGGGATTTTAATGGATGAATGGGCAGCTAAGCTGGGGAGCAGGCTCCTTCCCTGGTCTCGTTAAGATCTGCCTCCGATTCGGGCAGGTTTCCTCACTTTTCCTCCTCTTTAGCCCAACAAATCATCCTGCAGCAATTCAGTTTATAAATAAACACAATAGCACGCTCCCCGTTGCTTCCTCTCGCTGTCATGGGCTGTATTTATGCCCCCAGAGCAGCAGTGCCAGGCGGAGATGAGGCACTGCTCGCCCATGGCTGACAGCACTGGCTGAAACTGGGAGGTGCGGGGGGAGCTCCTGGGCCTGGCCTGAAATTGGGGGTTCCTTGTGGGGTCCGTAGTGCCACAGGCGGTGGTGTCCCAGGGACACTGATGGGATGCCACCAACACTCGGGCAAGGTGAGAGTTGGGTCTTGAGTCCCCTCCCCAAGTCGAGATGGGGGAGAAGAAGGGAATGAGCATCCTTTTTGAGGCTTTGGCAGATTGCTAGTTGGGTCTTGGGTCCCCTCCCCAAGTCAAAATGCAGGAGAAGAAGAGGATAAGCATCCTTCTTGGGGCTTTGGCAGATTGCTAGTTGGGTCTTGGGCCCCCTTCCCCAAGCCGAGATGAGGAGGAAGAAGAGGATGAGCATCCTTCTTGGGGCTTCAGCAGATTTCTGGGCTGCTGTTCAGGCTTTGGGTGCCCGATGGGCTGAGACCCATTGTCTTGGCTTATGTAAACCAATGCGAGCTTAAAGACAGAAAATGCGGAGCCAGATTTCAAATGGCTCCAAATCCCAGGGTCTTCACATCTGAGGGTTAAGGCTGGGCCCATCCTTAATTAAAAAAATAAATTAACAATTAAAAGCCTTCCATTTATGGTGTTCTCTAAAGTTCGCTCCGGAGCAGACACATGGAGAAAAGCCCCAAGCCCACTGAGAGCATGTGAACAATGAAAGGGCATCGGGACATCCCCCCTCCCAACGGGCCACCACCAATCTGCAGAAACAGCGTCACCGGGAGAAAATCTGCCTTTTCTCCACATTCTTGAGAGACACCCCCCCCCCAACCCTTCTCCAAAGGCCGTCTCCAAAAAGAAAGCTGGGCTTTGTACCTGAGGTCTTGGTCCCTGCTCTGCCTTGCTTTTCTTTCTGGAAAGTGTCTTGCAAATGCATTTCTGCTGTTCGGGAAAGTCCAAGTTTAGGGCAGCCAAAGAGCCCTGGCTGATAGGTATCATTTTATTTACAGCAGTAGTTGCTCAGGGGATGGCAAGAGCACATTCAGCTGATGAGGAAGCCAAAACCAGTAGGTAGCACTAAATAACACCAGTAATTCCCAGTAGATAGGAATGGGGATGCAAAGCCTGGGTTGGGAGGACTCATCGTGGTATCTCCGTTTCTTCTTGAGCCAAGCAAACCAATGGCATTGTGAGCATGAGGTAGGGAAATGCCGTTGTCAGAGGGAAATTATAGATCCGGGATGGCTGTGAAGGGAAGATCCGAGCTCTGGATGTCAGGTGGTGTGAGGGATGTCTCTCCTGGGGGGTCTCACGCGGGCGGCTGGATGAGGATACAATGGTTTGGCCCAAAATCACCGCACCCTCATTAATTTTGAAATCGGCACGTTTTTCTAAGCTGTGTGTGTTTTTAATCAGGTCTCCGAAACCACTGCTTGCTGAGCAGTTCCTCTGAATTATCGACTTTGGGGTGGTGGTTATATTTTTGTTGTTGTTGTTTTTTGGGTTTCCTTTCTTATTCTATCTTAAAAAATCACAGCAAGCCCAAGCACAGACCTCCGCTCCTTGAGCTCTACCGCTGGGTCCACAGCACCCTTATCTCCTGTTATCTCCATTTTATTGTGTCTCTGCCTCTATCGCTCGCTCTCTCAGCTCTCCGATTGCAATGTGCTGTGGCACCGTGAGCTTTTCACACAAAAAAGTAGCTGGTTGGAGTTTGTTTTGGCAGGCAGGGGCTCCAGATGTTGCATTTGCTGGATTGTGCGTTGCCTTTTGCTTTGTTTTTGAGGGCAAATTATCTGCTGTCCCTAACATTAGGTTGTTGTTCAGACTTTGCTGTTGCAATAGAAAATTTAATGGGTGTTTTTTCCTCCCCTTTCTGCTCCATTTTGTTAATTAGAAAAGTTGGCTTTAGCCTTTCAAACTTGACTAGGAAAAAAAAATCCCCTTTCCAGTCCTAACTACAGTTATACGGTGATTTTAGTTGTTGCAACTGAGACTTGACCGAGGGTGTTTTGTGATGGGAGATCTCATTTATAAGCGGCAAAGAGGGTAATTGAAGGGCTTCAAATGCCTTTTCCTTTAAAAAAAAAAAGCTGCATGGGGGGGTGGTGAATTCTGATGATAGTCTTCATTTTTTAAAGCTGCTTTTTGCTTGGTTGTACAAGCAATCTGGACTAAGCCTTGCCCTTCACCATGCACGCAAGAGTTGCACCACGTTGGAGATTTGGGTTGCGACACCCTCAGTGGAGCCTGGAGTCCTGCTGGGGCCACGCTCATGTCCTGGGAAGAGGGGGGGATCTGCCCTTGGCTCCAGCCAAGAGCATCCTCTGGCAGCGCTGAGGACGTGACAGCGAAAGGAAATGGATCAGAAAGGGGAGTCCAAGTTTCCTCATCCCTGGTGTACCCTGTTTCTGCACGGGACATGATCCCAAGTGGCCAGAGATCATCTGAAAGCCTCGCACGGATTTTGTAGGGTTTCGGGTCCAGCCTGCTGTTTGCACAGTCTCTTTTTAGAACCTTTTCCCCCCAGGGCCAAATTCTGGTGCCCTGCAGGAAGGCAGCGTAATGGGTCAGGGTAGGGTTAGGGCTCGGGCTCTAGGGTGCATGGCTGGGTGCTCTCCCTGGAGACTGGTGTTTTTGTGGGTGCAGAGCTGTGCACCACAGCCCCCCACAGAATCGGGCCCCCAGGGCTATGGGGCAGACCTGACCTCCCCACCAGGCAGCACAACCGCAGCCCTCCGGTCTCCGCAGAGCAGGATCTGACTGCTAACAAATACCCTATACAACACACCCAGCACTGAACAGAAAACCCCGAGCACTAAAAAAAAACAAACCAAACTCCCATCACAAGGTTCATTTTCTTTTCCTTCCCCTCCCCGCTTTGCTTTCGATTAGCCCTCGTGCTAGGCGGCAACATCGCCGTGGCCATGGGAGCTAAGCTGGAGCGGGGAGGGATGGGTGAGGGATTTTTTTTTTTGCTTTATCCTCCCCCCGTCCCGGCTCTTCTGGCAGTCGCAGACTCCAGATGTTCGGAGCGCGAGCTGGGAAGTCCTGCTGGCGCCACTTGGGGCAGAGGGCAGGGGAAAGGCACGCGAGCTGGAACCCGGAGTACTCAGTCACTGCAGGACTTGGCGCATTCCCCAGCTCGCTGCTGGCACATTCCCCGGCTCTCTCCTGGCCATCTGTTCCAAAAAAACACTTTCAGAACCTCATCATCACTCAGGATACAACACTGCGAGCAGCTGTTAGCGAGGCAGAAGGGGGAAAAAAAAAAAAAAACCCACACACACATAAAAAAAAAAAAAAACCAAACCATGCGAAAGGTCTCTTTGTGAGAGAGGAAACTGGGTTATGAATAACAGGCGAGCAGTTGGAGCTCAATAAAAGTTTTCGGCTGGAATTTAGTTTCTTGTTTTTGTGCCTGTGTGTGTGGATGCACACAGACGCAAGGAATTAAAAATTAAAAATGCGCTCTGTCTCTCTCTATATATATTCCCTGATAATTAAATGATATAGAAGCATATATAGAATGAAAAGCCACTCTATTTGTTGCAGTCTGCTGCACTAAAATGGCTCACATTGTGTATGTAATTATTGCATTATATAAAATAGTTATTGTGGTGTTCTGCCATGCCTTGATGCCGCCTCATTGCTGCTTTGCTAAAAGCCAAGCTCCCGCTGTAGGTAACACTTATTCCCATTGAAAAATTAAAAGGAGGGCATTCTGCGAGCCTATTTACTTGCAGAAGTGAACAAGTTAAGGTTTTATATTATAAAAGAGTAGTAGTGGCAGGCTTGATTTGTATGGCACTGAAAGCATTCGCTTGGAGCATATTTTTTCTGTAACACTGTATCATGACTCGTGATTTATTTAGACAGAGCCCCGAGATAAAGCCACAGCTCCCACCCCCTCGTTTGCGCGGATGATCCTGGCTGCCGGAGCTTGCTGTTATTGATCATCTGATATTGATTATTATAACACATTCGGAGCCAGCACAGTAAAAATCTTGATGATCTGCATGGCATTTCTTCCTCGCCGCTTCCCGTCCTGTGCGGGTTTGAGGGGGGGGTTGATAATGAGGTTCGACCTCCCTTTCTCTGCAGTTTGACTTAGCAGAGGTTCCTCTTTAAAAATAGCTTCATTTCCCTGCTAGGACTTGCAGGCGAGAGCGGGCAGCCAGCCAGTCTGCTTCCCCACGGCTGCCGGCTCCGCGGGCCCCGGGGAGGAGCTGGACCACAGGAGAGCAGGGACCCGCTCCCAGCCGTCCGTCCGTCTGCCTGCAGGACAGCGGGATGGCAGCATCCCCAGGGGAGGGGGGCCTGGATCTGCCTGGCCATGAGTTATCCCTGCCCCGCGCTAGCTGAAGGATTACGCACCCGGGGAAAAGACCTGCTTAAAAATGAGTTGGCGAGGGGGTAGTGAGGCTGCATAAGCCCCGTAGCAGATTCCCGTGCTTATCACTTGCGTTTGATATGTCCCTGCAACCCAAAACAGAAATTGCAAATGAGGCATGGGTGTGAGGCTAAGGGCTCATGACAAGTTCATGAGCAAGTTCACCCAACGCCGGGCAGGGCGGCATCAGCAGCTCTGTGCATCCCCGAGGGCACTGCACACCCTGCGTTGGCCTGTCAGGGGGCTGAGCATCAGTACCCCAAAGAGCAGGGCCAACAGCTTTTCCTTGCAAAAGGGATGTGATGTGGGACCCCACTGTTACGTGACAGCACCCCAAAACCCCCTTTGCTTTAAGGGGTGTTGGAGCAGCCACGTGGCAGCACGCAAAGGCTGGGGCCGGGGATTTGCTCCCACGGTGGGAGCAAGCTCCCGGCATAGGCTCCATTCCCTTTGTAGCGAGGGTATTACCAAGAATAGGGTAAGATCCGCCCCACAGATATCAGGTAACTACAGCAAAAGGAAAATGTGAGTAGAAGAGACAGGAGAAACCCGGGAACAAAGGCTGACTCAATTCCAGAAGTGCTTTGATTTATAGAGATTGAAATGCTCCGGGATGCTGCAAACTCACCAAGGTCATTGGGCCAGTTGTCAAATTCAAGAGCCATGGGAGTTCTGATATTATTAGTTTAAAACAGACCCTGGTTAATAAATCTGTCTTCAGAGCTCCTGGCTGGAGTGGAAAAGGGTGGAAGAGGGGAAGAAAGGAGCCTGTTCCCACCTAACATAACCCATGGCCAGCATCGGGCAGCGCCTGGGGTCTCACCAAGCGGTGCCAACGAGGTCTGCTGAGATCCTCCCCCACGTTGCATAGGGATCTCTCAGTTTTCTTTGCCTTGAAAGTTCACCCCTTGCCTGCCCTTGGCTGGTTTGTACATATTCCCTCTTGTCCCCCGGTGGCTGATCTTCCCCAGTTGCAGAGACCAGAGCAGAGACCTGCTCCTGAGGCTACTCTTCCTAAAACCATCCTGCTTCCCAAAACCCACCGATGCTTATTATCAGCATCGAGCGCTCTGAGCGAAAGGGTAGGGTCTCTCTGACCGAACGCAGGAGGTGTTACAGCTCATGGTCATTTCTAACTGCAGTCTCGGGTCCTGTTTGTTCAGCACTTTGCAGAGCACCGAAGGCACAAGAGAGGGAACCGGGGGCCCTGTGACTCCAGTGGCTTTGGCTTAGGGCATGAGGCTGCTATTGCTGGGTAATGCGTTCCTGCAGTGGAAAAGGTTTTCCATGCTAAGACTGCTGTTCCAGACGGGAACAGGGGGGATTTGTCTCTCTACTGTCTTTTAATATTAATGAGAGTGGTCATTTTTCTTCTCTTACATTTTCTTTCTATGTGGGATAAATTAAACAACTGATTTTTCTATTACAGGTTATGAATATATAATATTTATCATTGGAAAATAATTTTAGGGGTTTCCTAACAAAAACATTTGTGATACACTAGGCTGTTTGTTTGTCATTCTCCCACCTAAACCTCATTTATTCAAAATCCCAAATCCCAATTAAGGCCTTGAATTAGGGCAGTAGTTTCTACATTCTCCTGCTCCAAGCAGCACTAGATAGTGTCTTACAGTCAACAGAGACACCTCCTTATGGATAATAATTGCAATAATGAGCTCTGTTTTCAGATTTGGCGTGTGCCAGATGTGAAGAGTTCTTTATTGCTTACATAGGAGAGCAAGTGATGCGGGCTGGGACCGATGGAGTGACGTTTATCTGGACACTCTGTTATTGCTGGGATGCACTGGGGTGCAGCCAGCCCACGGCTCCGTCCTGTCCTCCAGCAGAGCTGCACGGCCAAACGCCACCTCCATCATATCCAGATGTGCTGACCCCAGCTCCAGGAGTCTGGGGTCCAGCAGAGACCAGCATTTCTTGCATGGAGGATGATCTGGGCCCTTTCAGCGAAATACTCTTATCGAGGGAAATCCTGATGGTCCTGGGGCAATCCTGTGCTTCCCAGGGTCTGCACTTTGCAGGAGCGGGTGGCAAGGCTGATTTTGGGTCCCCCTGCCCCTTAGCCTAGCATGGATGCTCAGCTGTGATGGTTGATCTCACAGGCAGCTGCCCTAATGATAGTAATAAAATAAATAAAATAATTTTTAAAAAAGTCAGTATCTTAGTAATACTTTATACCTTAATGTTATAATATCCAGTAATGGAAAAGGAGAGGCACTACAGAAACAAAGCGAATTGAGGAAAAAATGTTTTTCAGGCCAAGCTTTAAGGAGTTTGACCTTTTTAAGACTGTCAGAAAGATGGCTGAGCTGTCCGGGGAATTGATGACCGTGTCCAAAGGACCTTCAGAGGTTGTACTGCACCCTGAAGAGCTCTTAAATCCACTGGCAAAAAGCAAGAAACGGTTGTTGGACTCAGTAAATGGGATCTCATTTCCAATCTTCTAATTCCTAAGTTACTTAAAGGAGGATTTAGGAGCCCACGTGATGAAGGCAGTTTGGACAACGGAGATGTGATCTCATGAAAGAGCAGGCCCTGAGGATTTTACTCTGTTTTGAACTATGCTAACGATTGTTTGTGGGATATTCACAGGGCTTATTTTAATGTTAAAGGGGGTTTAGATGAGGTTTTCCCTGTCAGAAGCTGCTGTGCTTTGGAGTTGTGCATTTTCCAATGGACCTGGCTGTAATACTCGGTAGCCAAATGCAATTACCCGAGTACCTCTGCCATGGCCGTGACTCGCATGGGGATGCGCAGGCACAAGGGACAGGTTGCAGTTCTGTGGGCTGAGAAGCCATGCACGCAGAAAAGTAAATGCAATCCCTAAAATACAGAAATTAACCCCGTATCCTGCACAAATCCATCTTGTCCCAACTCCTTTGCTTTCCCTCTGTAATTCTGAGATCTGGTTCCGAAGCTGAAAATAGACTCAAAAAGCTGCAGGTCTTGTCAAAAGCAGGTATTTGCCATCATTTCTAATTTTTTTGCAGCAGGAGCTAGAGACAGCACCTAATTACCTGGTTGCATTTCTTCCCCAAACCTTCCTCGTCCCCTCTCTGCCAGTCCCTCTGCTCTACGTGGGCTCTGGCCACCGTTGTGGCACCTACAGGTGGTTGCTCTGCAAGCCCCACTTTTAGCGGGTCCCATGGCCAACAGTCCCGAGGACACCCCAGCGTGTGTCAGCAACGGTCATTTGTGCAAGGAGCCGCTGGCACAGCATGTGTTCGCTGTTCTGATGGTGCATCTTTCTCTTTCCAGGAGTAATAACCAGGAAAGGAGGATTCAGAAGAGCTTCCAGCCAGAGTTACATCTGTTCTTGGCAAAGGTTGCGTGATCCAGATGAAGACTGCAAGCAGCTTTTTTGCAGAAGCCCCTTTTCGAGATGACGATTGGCCAAGGAACTTTCTTAATTTCTGGAACAGAAAGGAAAAAAGGAAAAGAAAAAAAAAAAAAGGACGGGGACGCTTCTTACTGTTGTTAAGCCAGCCACCTTTTAGTACGTGCAATTTATTTAGCACTTTTCCCTTTGCTTAACTGGGAAATGTTACCCTCTCAGCTCATGTGTACAGTAATTTTTTGTTGTTGTTGTTGTTGCTGTTGTGCCAAAGATTTGATGGAGCTTCTACACTGTGTCTTATTTTTGCCTTAACGTTAAATCTTTGAGCCAAAGAAAAGTCAGAGGTGCCATTCAGATGGCGGTGAGCAGGCCAGCCAGCTGTCGGTGACAAATCCGAATTTCTGAATCCTTCTGTGAGTCGCCTCTTATTCCTCCTGCCCGCACTTCTCTGCCTGCAGCCCTGGAACCAGCGTTCAGTGTGGGCAAGAGCTGGGACAACACCAAATCATGCTTCGGCGTTCAGGTTTGCGTCTGTCTTTGAGCTACTCCGTAGTTCTGCCTTTTGGGCAATTTCCTGACGTTCGTGCCTGTGCGACACATCCACAGGGTAGAAATACTGACACGAAGTGAGAGCTGAAACAGGAGCTATGAATTTTTTTTTTTTTAATAAATAAATAAAATTAACTAAGCAAAAGCTAAGTGCCATGTAAAGCAAAGAAACAAAAAGGAAATCTAAAGAAAGTTCAGCTAGGCAGAATGAAATGCAGCAAAATGATTCAGCGGGCATTTCAGGTTTGTGAAGTCGTTTTTTCCGTGGGGTTTTTCAAGTGGTCGGAAACCCATGTAATGCAAAAGCATTTGAATCCTATACTGTACCTTTCACTTCAAATTGAAGTAAAAAAAAAAAGAAAAGATTGAGAAACATTTGCTTGGAGTAAGCAGACTTTATAGGTAATGCAGTTTGTATGCAAGACATCTGCTAATGATGGGGGGACAGAGCTCTGTGTTCAAGTGAAAAAAAATATGGGTTTCCAAACCAAGGAGATTAACATATTTTGTTTCCCACTCAAGGTAAAGGTTATTTGTGAGGCCAGATTCCCATCCTGGCTACATCAGCGTAAATCGGGTTCCCGGGTGTCTGACTTACTCCAGTCTGAATCTGGCCAGGCATCGCCAGGTGCTAGGGAGGGCGAGGGGCTGGGGTGGGTGAGCATCAGCGGGCAGGGGAGGGGAATAGTCTCTGTTTTACTGACATGAATACGAAACTTGAACTTCTCAGTGCCTGCCCGTTTATTTTCCGAGCTGAGCAATTGGCAGGTGAAGGCCAAGCTGGGGAGCCAGTATGCAAAAGCTGAGCTCACCGGAGCAGGGTCTGGGTCTGGGGGGAGCCAGGCTGTGCAGTGATGGTCTGCTCGCTGCCAAGTCTCCTGGCCCAGGTGAGGACGGGTGAGCTCCCGGTCAGGATGCTCGAGATGTCTTCCACCTGATTTCTGGGACATACGGGGGACGGCTGTGTCCAAGCCACCTCCCAGGAGCTCATTATACTGCTCACCCCTCCGCCCTCACCGCCGGTCATTATTAGCAGCCCAATAAAATACATTTTTAGATTGTTATTTGTATTTCTTTATTAAAGCACAGTTTTTAACCCTGTCTTTCATTACATATATTAAGGCCAGCTTTTTAGCTTATAACAGGGAGAGGGGCTGAGCTCATGGACCGCAGAAAACACTCCAGGGGTGTTTGCACCCATGTCAAAGGGTTGGGTTTAAAGTGCATTTGCTTTCGAGAACCGACAAGCAGCTGGACCTCATGAATGTGGCCCAGCTGCAGAAAACAGTGAGAGAAAGGGAACTGGAAGGCAGTAACAAAAAAAAAAACAAAACAGCATTGCAAGATGGCCTAAAGGGAGAACTGCAGTTTTTGTACGAGGCCATGCTGCAGTTCTCCCGTCTGGGTTTTGAGCAAGAGCGATGGGGACAACTTGGGGTTGTCCCCACCCCAACACACACAGGGGTACACACCGTGTAGCCAGGGGCTAAGAAAACCCTGTGGGCATTTCTGTCTTCGAGCAGCATCCAAAATTCACGAAGCATTTTTCATTTGAGAAATACCATTGTATTTTAGTCACGAGTTCTGCAGTGGCTCTCAGTTTGTGAGAGTTAATAATTACCAGTAAGGCAAGGTCTGCAGGGACAGTCACCAATACAATACTGCTGATATTCTTTATTTACCTTTTTTTCCGTTTCAATTCTGTTGATAGATAAGGAATTTGCTGCAAATACGTAAGTCACAAGCTGGGTGGCATCATCAGGTTGCAACTGGGGCTTTAGGTTATGCAATAGTGTTTGTCCCCCTGATTAGGGAAACAGTAACCCTTAAGATCAAGTTGCTTCATTTACAAATTCACTTTCCTTAAACTTTCCCTGCTATTCCCACCCTACCACTGCCCTCCAATAAATGCAGGCAGAAAGATAGCCCTTAAAAGTTTAAAAAAAAAATGTTTTGCTTGGTTTAAGTGAACCAGCTTCTGCAAGAGGTTGTGTGAATGCTTTTACATCCCAGAAGGAGGTCAGGCGAGGCGAGAGGAGCTGCAATGGCCATCCCTACCACTGCCCCGTGCTGCCCAGCCCCGCTCCACCAACCAACTGACAACGACAAGGGTAAATTTTTACCAAAGGGTAGCAAACACGCGAGTTTGAACACCACAGCAGAGGTGACACTCTGCTTTCCTGGCCAGGCATGCAGACGGGGTCAGCCGAGGTACAGAGCCGACCTTGCCTCACTCCTCCCCAGCAAACATGCCAAGTGATTGCGCTCCTCTGCCGATAACACGGGAATGATGTTTTTGCATCATGCTGGAAAAGTGAAACAGCCCTCGTGCTATCACCTCCTCAGGGTCAGCAGAGCCAAAGCCTTTGCTCCCAGTTGGCGCCGGCCCCCAGCTCCAAGTCTTGGGTGGGAGGGCACGAGAGCCCTTGTAATGCAGCCCCCGCATAGGACAATTTGCAGGACCTCTACTGACCATGACTCACCACGGGACAGAGCGGAGATGACATTCATTAGGCAAAGGGGATGCTGAGAGGCCAGTGGGATTTATTTGTGTTTTTCCCAGATGCTGAATGCCATATTAAACCAGAAATCAGACACCAAACCAGTAGCATTGCCTGGACATAAAGCACTGCATCCCATAATGCTTTTACTGCATCTGCTGCTCAGGTGCCAGCTGCGGTGGGTGAAGGGCATTAGCATTTCCCCTTATTTCTGATCTAACAATTGCTGAGGGAAAATAGCAGCCAAGGAGGTACCAAAGGTGAGGGCCAAGGCGAGGATCATCTTATGAACGTGGCAACCGCCAGACTTGTTCAAAGTATTGCACAGGATTCACAGCAGCAGTCACCATCTACCTGCTTGTTAAATAAATGTGCTCGCAGCTGCCAAGTCCTTGGATGAGAAGCCCTGCCCTGCACAGACACCTCTAAATCCAAACATCTTCAAGCCAGGTTTTATATCAGCTTAAGGTGCCAGGGCTTGAAGGGCTGTCTACAGAATCTCAAAAATACCGTGTATAATAATCTGCCCCATAAAGCCAGATTTTTCTTTCCTTCAAGGGTTTTCTGTTGCTCGTGGGTGGTGGGATCAGCAGAGCAGCAGGGGAGCAGCAGGACCTTTCCTACCATTTCTACCCTGAGCATGAAAACACCATGAGAACAATCACACTGCAAAAGGACACAGCTCACTAGGTGCCTGGGCCTCTGAAAACATCCCTGCCTGCTTCACATAAATCAACAGCTCCCACTTTCCAGCCTCTTGGGCTCATTAAACCTCAAGGAGATAAAGCACGGGGCAAGCAACCAGTGCAGAGCCCCTGCACGAAGGACCAGCCTCCCCCGGGCAGAAACCCCCACAGTGGTGCTGCCCCCACTCGAATCCTGGCCACAACCAGACCAAGCCCAGGCAAAAAGCAAGGTGGGATGGACCCCAAAAGGCTGTGTCAACCCAGGATGGGGAGTCCTGGCCACCATGCTTGCATATTTTCTACTGTGAAGTGGCTCCTGCTCTGCTGCATGTCTCCATCGAGGGCAGTGGTATTATTTTGGCTTTATCCTGATGCAAACTCATGCTGGCCCTTTTTACTGGAAGTAGCTCTTCGTAAGACTAATGCAACCACATTTGCACAACAACTCTCGCCAGGCTCAGGTGAGCACCTCCATCTCCCTCTGCATGCACAGAAATACTCCCGCTCAGGCTGGCCCATCAGTATTTCCATGGCCAGGTAAAATGGCTTTGGCAGGCTGGTGCTGGCCCCCATGGTTCCTGTTCATCGTCCCTGCTCTGACCGTGCTATTTCCATACTGAAACAGGATGGCACAGGCAAAGTGAAGACCTCTGCCCAAACCAAGGAGGCCAAGTGTAAGCCAAGTCCTGTCAATAACTCCCAACCACATGCCCCTGAGGATATGCCTGAGGGCAGACCCCAGCCTACATGTTTTTGTCCTCATATTGTCAGTTTGAGGTGCTCTGGAGAGGTAAACAAAATTCCCGTTAACCTGGATGAGGGTGGTTGACCCTTATCCTGTTGCTGTGGAGAAAGGAGGCTTGACATTGCAAGTTAGTGCTGTAAAAAGTGCTGCTGAGATGCTGCAGACAGAGCCCAGAAAGCAGGTTAACCTGTCGGCAAAGGAAACAAATTTCAGCCTGAACCATGCAGCAGCAGATATAAAAAGGTAGATGTTGAAACCAAAGTTCACCACCTGAAGTTTTTGATACAGTTGTATGGGAAAAAAAAGTCTCCATTGCATCTGCCCTCCACCTACCTGCCCTCCACGCCAAGGGCTGAGATGATGCACCTTGGAGTGCTAGGATGGCAGGGCCTAAATCAACCCATTAACCAATGTGCCTCAACCCAAATCACTCATAAACCCATACGCATCAACCCAAATCACTCATAAAGCTGCATGCAAAGGTCAGGACCAGCCTTGCACCCCTTTTGTGTCATTAATCCACAGCCGGCGCTGCCTGACGGATGCCAGCGCTAACACATTTTCCCTACAAGCTACCTACATTTGGCAGGGATCAGCGGTCACCTTTCAGGGAAGGTTTAAAGTGCCTCAAAGCACTTTTATTACAAATCTTGGGCCAAGACCAGCTCTTCGAAACTGGAAGGTGAGACGCACCATTTGCACAGCTCACCTGGTGACCTGCTGGCCCAGCTCTGCTTGCTGCTGAGATTGTAGGATCTATTCCCTCCCTCCACAGCCCTGGGGCATGGAGAACCATCTCCCCTCCCATTACTAACTAGGAGATCCATCATCTAAACAAGACAATGTGGATGCCTCTTCCTAGATGGCTGCTTTGATGAATACAATGGTCACATATATATATGCATGTGCACACAGACAAAACTACACAGAGAGGGTTTCCACCTTGGTTTTCAGATGTAATATTTCACAGAGTCTACTGTATTTCACTGGGATTTTCCTTATTCCTGCCCCTGCCCTGCTATATGTCGCAGTGGAACCAGTTACACAGCAGCTGTAAGATGTGCATTGTAATTATTAGTAATTGTATTCACTTACTCCATATAAAAATATCAGCACAGTAACATGAATGATTTGTGTAATGATATATTTGCTGTTATTAGGACCTAATATGTTATGCCTGTAATTACATACTATGCCCCATATAATAGGCCTGGAATTGCTGTGTAAATTTTGGGTAATCACAGAAAACTATGCTACAAACAGGTCCCCCTAGACCAAGCTGAGCATTCACTACCAGGAAATAATCATTATTAAAGGCTCTGCAGTAGACAAACTGATAGACTGAAAGCCAAAAGCCATCTGAATATATAGCAGTAATGATGGCAAAAAAGAAAGAGCATGTGGGTGTATTAGGGCGAGAAACAACCAGTGCAGGGGAGCAATAGAAGTACGAGTCCAGGTAGTGTTATCCCTGGGGAACATTTCTTCTGACTCTGATTTCGGCAATACTCCAGCAAAAATCTGAGGAACCTCCAGCGGGTGCAACATAAGCTCCAAGTAGCACAATCTCATTCAAATGCAACCTTTTCAAAGGATTTAGAAGCCATACTCATCATTAAAAAAGAAAGTTATAACGCTTGAATCTAGATTAAAATTCTGCCAGAGGTCATTACAGCTTAATGCATAGTCAGGCTTTTCTAAATCTGCTGGAAACATTGACATTGATTAAAATTTATCCAGAGCTTTTAAAATTAAAATTTATCAAGAGCTTGTCCAGATTTCAACATACATTTTTTGGTGAAGCTGATCCTTGCCCTCCTCACTGCAGTATCTGCACATCTTCCATCTAAAATCAATAGCAATAACATGGTCCCCTGTGGGCTTCTTGCAGTCGTGAGCATTTCTCCCAAGGATGGGATGTGATGGGAAGAAATGAGATCAGCCATTTCTATGACTGAGTGAACAGTTACAGGCTTTGAGGGCTTTCTCATGGTCACGAACCTCAGAACAACTTCTGATTATTTTAATTTCACTGCAGCCTTCCACCTTCGTCATCTATGCTGCCAACTTCTATTAAGGTTCCATTAAAAGCCAATGAAACACAGGGCTTTTTACAATACCCTTGACAGAACAATTTCCCTTTCTGGATACAGTACAAATTTTTAGCCAGAAATACATCTTTTTGGTTAAAAAAAGAGAGAGAGAGAGAGAGAGAGAGAAAGACAATTTCAAGCAGATCAAAATATTTCATAAAATATTGTCAGACTGTCTCAGCCAGAAAAAACAACCCAGAAAAGGCTAATTTTCAAAGCAAAACATTGATTTTTCCTTTCTGCCTATCATAATTACATTTGTTTCCACTTGCTTATGAGAAGCCCTAGATATCAGACAATATTTCATTTTGTGTAGAGCTAAGTGTTTTGTTCAGATCAAAACCTTTTCCACAACACTTTGTCATCGACAGATATTTGGTGATTTAATTTTACTGTTATTAGTTGTACTTTTTCCTTCAAGGATCCTAACATCTCTTCACTTTAAGTGTAACTAAATTTAACAACAGGGAGAAGGACAAACCCTGCCCTCAGATATAACCAGATGAATTCAAGCAAATCCTGATTGAAACAAAATGTGTAGTAAAAGGTACGGGCTGGGGGGAGGATAAAATTTAACCCTAAGTTACACATAGAATAAGCTTGCCCAAGACACTGTTTTAAAAGTTTTAACCCACAACAATATTTTTATAATAACTTATAAAATCTGTGGCCTTTCATATCAGTATTGAAATGACAAGTCTGATTTGGCGGCATCCATGCATGTGCTTGATCTTCCTGAAGTTCATGGGACTTCTTGCGGCATTAAGCACAACCAACCGGTTTGATGCCCCAGTGACCCAGTGTCAGGGATGGGTTTTGTGCAGTGAAAGATCACATAGTTTCAAATATTGGTAGATATTAAAATTAAGTTCCTGTCCCCATAAGCATGTTGCCTCTCATTTGGCGCACCGCACTAAAAGAGATGACTAGGGCTGGCCCCCATCCCACATACGTAAGGGTGTGTAAAACATGGGCTTAAGTATAGAGGTCTTTGCAACGAAGCAGAAGATCTCATTGCTCTATCCCTTTCCATGATACACATTATAATAATATATAACTCATGAATTACACCATAAATCAGTCCTGGAGTTGCTGTGCAGAGGACAGCAAGGGAGTTTTTTTGGAAGAAGCCTGAGAGGGCTGAAAGTGAGACAAGCTGGCGAGACCCACAGACAGGTTTGAGCCCCTGATTGAGGAGCCAGTGGAGAATGGGACTGTGCAGTGAGCAGGGGCCCAAGCAGCCGAGGCTGTTGTGGGGAGGGCTGTGGTGGACTGAGATTCCCCACCTCATCGGTAGCACGTGTGTTGGAGCAACTGTGGGGCTGACGTGAAATATTGAGTGAGTGCTCCTTGTGAGAGTGATGCCTCTTTGGTGAGCTGAATGGAGAGGATCCTGCACAAAAATACTGTATAATGGTCATGAGACCTTCATGAGACATAGGCTTGTGCAAGCTAAATGAAGACGGGAGACAAAACCTTCATTCTGGAATCTCCTAACTTCTCCGTGATGGAGTTCATAGCCTCAGTGTGGTTTATAGGCATATACTACCTATGCACTCCAACACTGACCTGAGTTTTACAGACTGCACGTTTGCACGTCTACAATTCAAACCTAATGGCAATGACCTCACATAAAATAGTAATAATCAACTATCAATAATACTTTGGGAATTGGGGGAAAAATAAAGGCAAAATGTTCATTCTTAATAAAAACTGGTGCTGACGGTCAGGAAATTGAACCTTCCTCTAGCATTAGTTACAGGAGCCAAAAACATTGCTGCTGAATGTTTCTGGGGAGCATATGCTTTATATACTTGAAAGATACTCTTCTATATCAAATCTTTGTAATTGCAGAGACATGGAAAATAAAGGCAGAAATCATAAAGATTTCCTTTTCATCGGGTAGCTAATCAGCCCAGGGTGTATTTATGTACAAGCAGAGAGCTGGCTTCATCCCAGCCGCTCTCCTACCTGCATCCCCAGGATGCAGTCCTATGTGCAGTTAGCTGATGTTTCCCTAATGAATCAAACCATTTGCTCCAGAAATACAAGATGCAAGGCCAATATTTTCAAAAGCTGCCTTTAAAACTCTGGCAGCAATTTAGTGTGGTCATGTTTCTGAGTGTGAAGTTCTTCATGTATGAATGCTTGCACTCAGGATTTATTTGCTTGGACTGCACTCACATCCGTGAGGTGAGAGTGACAGTGAACCCTAAGTTTTCCATGTACTATCTACTAGATGGGGAAAAATGGGTTTAAAGGATTAGAAACTGAGTAAGGACTGGAAACCTGGTAAGGCTTTGCAGATCTGGGGTGGTGTTTAGGGCTATAGAGCAGGGAGTGAGTTAGAGGAAAGGAAAATGAAAAAAAAATTTACATTTATGTGAAGCAAACCCAACAGTTTTGCTACATTCACTACAATCTTTCTTTCCTTGCTCTTCACTAAGGGGGTGAGAAGTGCCTTTCTTTGAATGTATGGGAGCACAGCACGTGGAGCATGGTGCACAGATCCCAGAGGTGGCCTCAGACCTGGAAATGATCTGCCCACATCAACATCATCCAAAATCAGGACTAAGTAGTCCTTGCAGGAGCATATCAGCTCCGGTGCTGCCATGTTAACATGACATCAGCGTGTGATCAGGACCTGAATGGGGACCTGTCGTTTGGATGTACTAACACCTCGCTGACCTTGCTTGGGGACCCCTAACACACCCCTGCCTCACACCTCATCTGTTATCCACTGTGCTTAGAAGGGAAGGGCCACGGCTCAACCTGAGCAAGATGTCTGCAGTATGTATTTTTGAATGATTAGTGACATGAAGTGTCTCAGAGGTACAGGGCAGGACCACACCGTATTGCGCACACCATAAGTGCAAACTAGAAAGATGCCCCTTGCCCCAGCCCACAAGCAAATCTGCCCTAGTTCTGTACCACACACCCCGCCTCATTTTTAGCCGTTTCTACTTTTAAAGAAATACTAAATTTAATACAGAAATAGAAGCACCAAGAGTCTTGCAGCTTTTATGGAGAAAAGTGTGCTTGCTCAGGAAGCGTGAAATTAAAAGCTCTCGAGCGTGCATTTGCCCAGCTCCACACCACGTGTACCTCGCCAGCTCCGCAACGGCCTGGGAGCTCACTAATTCGCTCCATGGCCTCATCCTGCAAACATGCACCCCTGCAAGCAAGGCTTACTCATGGAAACACTATGCCTGCATTCCCATTAGCGAGCGGCTCGGGAGGAACCTGCTCCCCAGGCTGCCCAGGGGATATGGTTGGCACCGTCTGAGCCGTCAGCCTGGCACCACCGGGAGGGCTCCAGCAGCACAGCAAGCCACCAAGCCTGGCCAAGAGCATGGGATCCCACATGCTCTGAAGGACACCCTCTGGCCATGCTCAAGGCCACACTTGGATGTTTTCTGACAACACAGACACCAAAATCTCTTCTTGAAATAAAGTGCCTTCAAGCAGCTCTCAACAGGCTTCAGAGACATGCCAAGGAGTTTTACTAAAAGCAGCTTCCCTGCCTGTCCATCTGTGTGTTATCAGAGCTTGCTTTGTGGTGTATTTTCCTTAGGAAAATTTGGATGTTGTTGTTCCACAGCCCCTCTCCAACAGCCTTCAAGTCCTCAAGGCTGGGCATGAGACACAAAATGGGCTCCTGCCAGCTGACTCCCAAATCGCGACACTGCCTTGCACCTTTGCAAGGCTGTGTGACGGTCAGTCTCCCACTCCTCAACTTCACAGGTCAGACACAGCGGGGCAAACAGGCCTCCGATCCACAAACCACATTTTCTGGGGCAAGACAGGACCACACCGGGTCTGGAAGCTACGTCACCTCCCAGGGCTCCCAGCTCAGATGGTCCCCATGGAGGTTGTAACAGCATGCTGTGATGCATGACCCTCTGTCCCTGCCTGTGCACCCTCCCATCCCTGCTGGGAGGCTCAATGTATGTGATCTCACAGTTTGGAAGAGAAGAAAGCCAAGGGACCTGCCCTTGTTTGAGAGATGGGGTAGCAAAAAGTTGCTTGCTGGCTTTCAAACCCAACGGGGTTTGAAAAGTTTGTCGCCCCTGGGAGAGAACCCCCCGGGTCTGAGATTTGTCCCCACCACAACAGAGGTTGAGGTACTCCCCAGGACCTCAGAAATCCCCTGAGGACCGCAGTGTCTTTGCAGAGCTTTGGGCAGCGCCTGCTGTGACCCCCTCCCGCATGGTTACAGCTCTATGGGTAACGGTGCACCAACGTGCACATAATACATTCCAGACTCCTTTGGTTTGACTGTTGCGTATTTTGACAGCTCAGAGAAAACATTTTGCAAGATGCACAGTCAAAGGCTCTTTCAAGCCGAGATGTTGTGGAAAGCCGCTTGAGCTCTCCAAGGCACTATCTCTCTCTCTCTGCCAGCTGCTCTAATGAAAGCTCCCTGTGCAGGCCAGAAGATACAGCAGGGAATAATACATTCCTTTAAATAGCATCCTAGCTGGCTTGAAGAGGCCATGAACATTTTAACTCACTTATAATTTTCCTGCGGTTCAACCCTCTCTTCTGCAGCAGTCTTCTCGGGGCACCAGGGCCAAGCGAAGACATGGGAAGCCTTTAAAACGGCATTAGCTAACCCATGACTGTTCAGGGAGTGCTTGTGTTCATGTCCTTTCCTGAGCAATACTGCACGCCACACAATACCTACTCTGTAGTGTGCTGCTTAGACCTTAATTACCCGGAGGTAATTGGCACATGAAGACAGAGCACTTAGGTCAGCAGAGGAGACCTTGTTCCACCAGGGACTGATCTCAAAGAGATGATCGCTTCAATAACACGCCGTGCTGGCCAGAAAATGCTCCCCTAACATCTTCCACGTGACATTTTTCCAGAGGCAAAGCCAGCTAAAGAGGTCCCTGAATGTCCTCCTCCTTCGGACCCATGCAACTATCTATAAACCAAGTCAGTGAAAGAAAACACTTGGGGTCAAGGGGGGGGAAATAAATTAATTGAGATTAAAAAAAGTGCACAGACCCCATTTGTAGCACGACCCACAAGCTTCTTTTGGCACAGCAGCGGGACAGCAAACTACCAAGCAACAGCAGGAAAATATTTGGGGCTAAGGAGCATTGGGATTCCCTTACAGCAGCTTTGCTTGAGGAGAAACTTGAATAGGGGACTGTCTCCTCGATGACTAGAAGGAGCAGCATGAGAGCAATGTTGAGAGGTTTAAGATTTTTATATAGAAAGTGTTATTTAGAATAATTCCCAGTCTCCTGCCCCATAGGAAATTTCTAATAAAACTTAAGATTCAGTGGCAACAGCAGTCTCCAGCCTAAATAAAAAATAAAAAGAGGAAAAACTGGTTTGGGGAAAAATATCAAAAGGAGCATTTTCTCTGCTGAAAGCTGAAAATCTTCCACAAAAAAAGTCATTTTGCCAGTCCTCAGAAAACCAGAAAAAATATCAGCATTTTTCCATGGGCGATTTTTAATGATTGCTTTATTGTCTTCAACGTCAATGTTCCTTCTGCAGAGCCTCCCAGCCTTGCCCTCACCTCACTGCGCCCATCACCTCACGTGCAGCCTCTCCGGGACAGAACAGGTTTCTCTCTCATGCAGCTCACAGCACACCCAGTGTTGGCGTTTTAATCATTTTATATTACTGATGGTGATACTCTGATACAGCCATAGCTTTGCGATGCTGAACGTGCATCTCAAAGGTGCTGGGCTTTCTCTCTGGTTTAATTTCTCTGCACCACCCTGTGCTTCTTGCCTTGCTCTGCCACTGCCCAAAATACATCTACTTCTTATCCCAAAGGTTCGATGTTACAGAAATAATTGGTGGCACTGTAATAATTTTTGACATCGTGAGGCAAATGGTGTCAAACAGCCCTAAAACAAGTGTCCCATGTTTTACAGGGGCATTTTGGGGAATATCCCTAAATTTTATCAGGTGTTTTCCTTTGTTATGCAGCTCTACAAAGGATATTTTAAATCACCCATCTTGTCATGGGTTTGTTCACTGATCCAAATGATTTGTGTTGCATAGGTCTACCAGCAATCCATTCAAGTTTATCATAGAATATTAGAAAAAAAAGTTGCATCCTCATGAAGTCTCAGCAGAACCAGATCTTCTCTTAGCTGGGAAGATCTGGTTTCACTATCAGCCTTTACCCTAAGAGAAAGAGGTTCTTTATATTTGCTTTATTTGCTTTGGCCCCCCTCTTGGGGGCCAAAATTACCTCTCCTCACTTATTTCCAGAATTTGGGAATGGGTTAATTTGTATTGAGCTAAACCACGGTCAGGGTTCCTCAGACCCGAAGCACAACTCCATTTGCTAGAAATTTGTCTTCACGTGATATTTCCAGCATGAGGAGAGTCCATCAAAACAGCTTTTTATGGGAGCTGAACCACTTCCACAGCCCCAGCTGCAGCTGTGTGAGACAGGACTCTCCGTTTTAACCATACTGAAATATTGTGGCTCTTCTGGTGACAGGGAGGACAGGTGGCCTTTCCCCACTTCCCAAACTGAAATTGCAGCAGCTTTTCACTTTGTAAAGCAGCCCTTTGGTAAATTCGTAATGAGGGTGTGCACCGTGCCCTGTCACCAGCCTAGCACAACGGGGACCACCAGCCTAGCTGCCTCTGGGAGAGGACCTACGTCCTGCGTGCGCTGCCACCAACGCAGTGTCAGCACCTGTGGTGGGCTGGCCCTGGCTGGGCACCAGGTGCCCACCAAAGCCGCTCTATCACTCCCCTCCTCAGCTGGACAGGGGAGAGAAAATATAATGAAAGGCTCGTGAGTTGAGTTAAGGACAGGGAGATCACTCAGCAGTTACCATCACGGACGAAACACACAAATGTCTCACACAAATGCTGACCACAGATGGTCACCTATCTTACTGTTCCCTGCTCCGTTCCCTCAAATTACACATAGCTTCCAACACCAGACCTGCTCAGCTCCAGGCCTCGCACGGAAAACCTCCATTCACCCCAAATCTTTCAGTTCTTTCCTCGCTTTCCACATAACTTTCACCCATTTTTTTCTACCCCCATCCTGTCATCACCCGTGGGGCATTTCAGTCGCTTTTTTCCTTTGTCTCCTGCTCAAGGAAGGGAATGTCAGAATTGATGTATCCAAGAAAAGAAGCCTGTTATCCCAGCAAAGCCTGAAGCAAAGATATATTCCTGCTCTGGGCTCCGTTCATACCATACTAGCACATGGACATGTTTGTTTAATTTGGAGATCTTCCTATGGCACTTCATTCAGACCCATATTCAGGTCCTGCACCTGGGTCGGGGCAACCCCCAGTATCAGTACAGGCTGGGGGATGAAGGGATTGAGAGCAGCCCTGCCGAGAAGGACCTGGGGGTACTGGTGGATGAAAAGCTGGACATGAGCTGGCAATGTGCGCTCGCAGCCCAGAAAGCCAAGTGTATCCTGGGCTGCATCAAAAGCAGCGTGGCCAGCGGGGTTGAGGGAGGGGATTCTGCCCCTCTGCTCTGGGGAGACCCCCCTGGAGCCCTGCATCCAGCTCTGGGGTCCTCAGCACAGGAAGGACATGGACCTGTTGGAGTGGGTCCAGAGGAGGCCACAAAAATGATCAGAGGGATGGAGCACCTCTGCTGTGAGGAAAGGCTGAGAGAGCTGGGGTTGTTCAGCCTGGAGAAGAGAAGGCTCCGGGGAGGCCTTATTGTGGCCTTTCAATACTTAAAGGGGGCTTATAAGAAAGATGGGGACAAACTTTTTAGCAGGGCCTGTTGCAGTAAGACAAGGGGTAATCGTTTTAACCTGCAAGAGGGTAGATTCAGACTAGAAACACTGGCACAGGTTGCCCAGAGAGGTGGTAGATGCTCCATCCCTGGAAACCTTCAAGGTCAGGTTGGACGGGGCTCTGAGCAACCTGATCCAGTTGTAGATGTCCCTGCTCATTGCAGGGGGTTGGACTAGATGACCTTTAAAGGTCCCTTCCAACCCAAACCATTCCATGATATTCTATGATATCAGCTGCACCCAAGCCACAGACAGCTTCAAAAACTCAGTGATGGCACCATTTTAAATGCATGCACAAACCAAAGCCCTGCAGAAATCCATGCAACATATTCCTTGCATGTCAGCTTATGACACAAGGAGGCAGCTCATTCCTGGACGTGTCTTCCATGGAGAGCGCATTGCAGAGTACCTAACCTGAGGTCAGAGCTGTAGTGCATTCCCCATTACCATCACCATCACCAATTCACGGCCTGAAACTCCCCAAATTGTAAATCTATTTAACATGAGCACCCAACCCCTATACACTAGCCTTTCCACCCCACTACTGCTCTTGCCCTCAGTCCTTGCAATGTCTCAACCAGCTTGTTCAACGCAGAGACACCACTTTCCCTGGGACAGCAGAAGGGAGAGGAGGAGCAGTCACCCAGGACCCCAACCCTCAGATGAAGGCTGGTACCTGCAGAGGTCCCAGCCAGGGACCCCACCAGGGTTTGCTGTCCCCCGACCTGGGAAGGAGCAGGCTGCAAGCACATCCATGGCTCAGCTGCGGGAGCCTGCAGCCCAGCGAATTAAGTATTCAGCAACCACTAAACTCAGAAATAGACAGTAGGCGCCAGAATCCTCAGCTGTGGCTCCTTGGACTACACTGGATTTACGCTGATTTAAGCCAGCTGAGGATCCGCGCCACCAGGCCAAGTCCCGCTGGCCTACCTCAAGCTGATGGCTAGTTGACGTGACTGATGACTAAGATTTCCATTTAGCCTAACTTGAAGCATGAGCAGTGCCTATGTAGTGCTACCATTGTTGACTCCAGTCTTTTGTCTCGGGCTGTAACCGATAGGCCTAATAACCGAAATCATACTGCATGCATTCATTCACCCTCTTCGCAAACAGCATGTTATTGAGCTCAGTGGTGAAAAGGCATGCACAAACACAATGGGGCTGGGATTAAGCCCAGCTGCATTACCAAAGTAAATACTTTTGCTGCTGACAGTTTGTCTGTAGGGATTTGGAGAAAAGTTTTGTGCATCTACTTAGGCAACATATGGTTTTATTTTCCCTGTTAACAAAAACAGTAGTGGTCAAAAGTCAACACCCTCTGATGACTGTTCAGTGGCCAATGTGGAATGGGCTTGGTGGTCTAAGTCCAGGTCCTTACATGTCCACATAAAAATGATCCTCTTCCTGCATTCCTCTCTCACTTGGCACTGTGGTTTACAGTCTCCGCAGGGAAGCCAAGGGGGTTTTGAGGTTAATCTCATCTGTCCTCCTTCCTGATTGAAAGCCATCGGTGACGCGGTTCGCGTTAAGATACCTTGCTAGCTTCTTTAATTCCTCTTGTGATGAAAATCCTTCCACAATCTGTTTCCTTGAAGCCTGAAGAGACTCAGAAGAAATCCGCATTAGCCGGTGGCTGGGGCATGCCAGCTAGTCTGACTTCTAAAGCAAACACAGAGCCGATGAGGACGAGCATCATGCCAAGAACACAAATGGTCTGAATTTAGCCCTTCATCTCCAAGCTGAACGCATACTGTCCTCCAAAGATCTCTACAACACTCAATCAACAGCTGGTCACCTTCACATCTGAAACCGAGAAGAAAATCCACAAGGGCCTGGCTTTATATTTGGCAATGACTTCAGTGGGGTGGTAAAGGGCAAAAAGTTGGCTGAGCTTCCACGGGTGCCCATCTCACATAGCTCCAGTGAAGTAATTGGCAGATACTGGTAACCTGCATCATTGGAAAGAAAAAAACCAACCACCACCACCATCAAACCCTCCATAGCTGATCCCTCTAAAAGATTTTAAAGCTTTCAAGGTGCAAACAGGTCTTGTCTACACTGAGGTAATGAGAATTACAGCAACAAGAGCACAAGTGCTAACTCTTAGCATGTGCAGGGTCAGAGGCAGCTCAAGAGCTGAGAAGGGGCGTTAACTAGACATGCCACATGAAGTAATTGTTTTTAAGGGAGTGTATCCAAGCTGGAACACAGCAATGCAGAACATGCACACTAAGACAGGTGTAATCCCAGGCACGGTGGGTGGGAAGCAAGGCTGGAAAAATCACAGTTAAGAAGCCAAGAGGTGTTGCATAATCCAAACTTCCCTGCCAAGATGAAGGTAGTTTTATTCAGGGTCAGATCCTGCATGATGCCCAGCTACTCCTGCAATGTGTTTGCCATCCTCAGATGTTACTGACATCTCTGGAAGCTGAAGGTCCAAAGTATTTCTCAGTGGATGCTCAAATCTGCCCATGGACAGCCAGCAATGGGCAGGCAGCCAGGGCTGGAGGAACTAAGCCGGGAAGAGAATATGCTGCAGCTCAGGATGACACGCAAAGGGACCTCACAAAGGAGCCATCACAGTCCAACGGTCACACATGCATCCATCCACGGAGGAAAAAGGTACAGCCAGAAATTGTTTCGGTTCCTATGCAAGACAATCAGTGAAAACAAAAGCGTGTCTTAACGTTTTTCTGTAGAAGTTCAGGGGTTTTCATTGAAAAAGCAAAAACTGAAAAATGTTTGGTTTCTGGCAATCAAAAACTGGAAACATTTTGGCCACAAACCAAAACAATTTGGGGTTTCTGGGTTTTGGTTTTGTTTTGCGTTTTTGCCAAACTCCTTAGCTTTCCTTTGCCAAAAAGCTGCACATTTTTCAAGCTTTTTCTTTCTCAATGAAAACCCCAAAATTGTTGTTGAAATTGGACATTTCCCACAGATTTTTTTTTTTTTTTTTAAAAGCATTTTCGGCAAAAAGAATGTTTTGAATGAACAATTTCATCCAGCTCTGTAAGCAGATCCCTTGGAGGGACTATCACACCCTCACTTTTATCTTCTCTTCCCTGTTCACTTTTCTTGCCCATGGGACTCAAGGCTGTGACCATGGTCTGGTTTTGACCACCACGCAGCCAAGCTCTACAGCTGTGGAGCACTGTGCTGACCCACCCGGGGACAAACAACTCTAAGGTGGGAATGGCTTGAGCTTTTTCTATGAAATACCAACTATCTCTGTGGAAATTAAGAAATGTAGCAAAGGAAAATAAGTATCTGGAGTCTAAATTCAGTAGATCTTGTACTAGGACCACATGGATCACATTTGTGCCCGTGGTTCTGGGAGACGAAGGTGCTCGTACCTGTCCTCCAAAGCATCCGGACAGCATTTACCCACAGGTTCGTTAAAGCTGCTGGCCCTGGGTCCACCATAAGCTCCACAAAGTACCTGGCTGATTCAGTCTGCATTAATATTCAAAATTTGGCACAGGAAAAGTGGACATAAAAAATGTACAGGAAAAATTAAGTATTATGGTCTTCTAACACAAACACAACACTAGCAACTAAAAAGAAAATGAAGAACTTTAATACTTTTCTGCCCCAAGCACTGAACTCAGAGATGGAGCTGAAGAGCGAACTGAACTCAGAACTGAGAAGGTGTTTGCACCCTGTCTCCAGGGATAACTTTGATCTGACCCAACGCTGAAACCAGAAACTGCATAGAAGTGAGGGAAATTTGGACTGGAGTCTGAGTGCCAGAGTTTAGACTGCACTTTTACAACACGGATCCAAACTACAATAACAAATCTCAACTCCCTGAAGTTCTGAGAATGTGAATTTGGACCGGGTTTTGAATTTCAGTCTTCCAACTAATGTCCCATTAAATGGCCATTGAAAGAGCCATTCGTTGCCCAGTTAAAACTAGGAGATCTTAGAGTCTTCAGAATAACGTAGAGCCATCTTATGGCTGCTTTTTTCCTGGAAATCTCTTTTCTTGCTTTCAAGGTCTGTTTGGATGTTTTCTTTGTTCGAGGCATTGAATTAGATATTTGATAACCCTGCCAGAGCTAGGACTTCTGTGAGGAAGTCGAGGAGAAGGAAGGCGAACCAAGGGGGGCAATGTCAGTGGCAAGTGGGAGAGTATGCCAGGAGGGAGAGGGGAGGTGAAGAGTCTCAAATTTAGGCAAAAATGGGATTGCCACGTGGAAAAAATGCCAACTTGGAGGACTTTGAGCAAGATGTTTGGAGGGGTCAGCCAAGACAAGAACTGATGGCAGGAAGAGAAGGATTTGGAGTGGGTGGGAGAAGGGAAGGAATATGGAAGGGGTGGGTGAGGAGGAGGCAGGTCAGGGGCTGATTATGAAGATGAAGGTATCTGTCAGGAGTTGGGGACAGGTCGGGGATACGGAGGAAGGTGTGAGGAGCTGGTAGGTTCTCACAGGGCAGGTGAGCAGAAGGGGGTAATGAAGCATTAAGAGAGCTGGGTGGATGGTGAGGAAGAGGAGCAGATGAGGTTTTGCTTTTCTTTTTTTTTTTTTTTCCAGATTTCGATAATGGCCCTCACACTATTTTTAATCTGATTTTCAGCAAAGTTTATTTAAGCCTTGACATAGTGCACCGCTGCCTGTCAGCTGCGCCGTGGTTAACAGTGCTGTCCCCTAAGCCCAAGACAAGCAAGGCAAGGGGAATAAATTAGTTCAAATCTCTGCAAAAGGTTTCCCTGTTGCAACAGGGTGAAAGCACAGGCATGGCAAATTACTGTGATTCAGCTTATTGTTAACTCATGCAACTGAACGCTCCAAATACAGAATAGACACTCTGTCATTAATGCAAACCTAGAAACAAGCTAAAATACCAGGACAGGCTGGTTTTAGAGGCCCTTAAGCGGAGCGATTAGCCTGGAAGGCGAGCTGGGGCTGTTTGTGATGAAAACCCCACAAATGGAGAGGTGGTTGACATGCCAGACAGCCCTGACAGAGAAGGAAATATATAGATTTATTCTGACATTTGAACTTTAATGTCCTTATAATAAACCATGCCCCAGGAGTGGGTGTTATTTAGATGGCCTCGACACCAGATAGTGAGAAACCCAAGAAGGGGAAACTGAGGCAGGGCCAAGGTTTGACATCCAGCTGCATAAGATCCCTCCGTGGTTCTTTATCAGGACTGTTTTCACCCATCGTGTACTCACATAGTTAAGAGGATCGAGGAAGCTACAATTCCTTTGCTTTCCAAAGCCGTTACTCAGGAAAAGACTAATTAAGTGGTGGTGTTATTACAGCAGGTCCTCGAGACTCCGAACACAACCAACAGCGATTAGACAGGCGTCAGCTACTGGGCGGGATTTCCCACTGCCCAGCTGTGTAATTATCACGGCAGCTAAGCCAAAATCGTTTGACAAAGAAAACCAGCTGCAGGCTGCGGATCTGGGAGGTAGCACATGTCCAGCGGAGAGAGAAACAATAACCTCTTCTCCTCTGTATTTTTCCAAAAGAAAGATCAATGAAGACAAGCATGCCACATTCCTGCAGAGGAGCAGATAGCAATATCGATTTCTGGGGAGCACCTGGAATAAGAATCAGGGGTACAATACAGCTCACTGCAGTTTTTTTGGAGAACTGAATATTCACTGCTGCCTCCTTCGCCCAGGGACACGGAGGTGGCAGGTGGGAGCTGCTAAAGAGTGAGCATCTGTTGCATTGCATTGAAATATGGACCCTGTGCTGCAGTGTCATCTCTGCAGAGAGGGGCCGAGGGCTGTCTTTAATACCCCCAATAAAGCACTGAAGTGGATTTTGAGTGATGGAAAAGCTTTGGGTTTGTTTCCTGAAAAGAGACGATTTCTGTTGTCTATGACCTTGTGTAACCTTCTGCCTCAGTTTCCCCATCTCTAAAATGATGGCATCTGTGTTAGCGCCCTCACTGGTTGTCTCAGCCACATCGCATGATGCCTTCAAACAAACTGGACAGAGCCTGGCCCACAGCTCGGGGGCTTTCTTCTGTCTGTCTGTGCCACCAGATGCACCTTCAAGAGATGTCTTTCCTGTCTATGGCCACGAGACTTTTGATTGCATGTGAAATGGCCATTAATGCCTCCAAAGCTGTTCTTCCCTCCCAGCAACGAGCTGCCTGCCAGCAGGAATGGCTTATGCACAGGAGGGAGCAGAGAGCCAAACAGGCTGCAGGCTTGTGTGGGAGAGGAACTGGAGTTATCATCTGGAAGAGTGTATGCAGCTCCTTGCCATGGATCAGCGATGCATTTAGTGACGTAGCAGGACAAAAGCAGGTTAAGAGAACAAGGAGAGGTTGTAACTGGGGAATGTATCACCACCACCACCAGTGCGGTGTTGTCTCCACCCCGCAAGCTACCCACCAGGTCCCACTGACCTGTGTAGGTAGAGAGTCTTCCCCTGGTTGTTTCTGGTATGTAGGTGTCCCAGCACATCGCTGCATGGTGTAGATCTGGCTGTGAGGAGCTCAGCATGAGTCGCACATCCAGCACGTGGCAATGGCCAGGACTGGACACGGGACCCACCTGGACCTCCTGGCATGAAGGATGGTGTGAGAGACAAGGCCCTTGGAAAAGAAGGACAAGGACAAAAGCTAACGTGTTCCAGAGTAGCAGCACAAAGGCGTCTATTTCCATTTATATGTAGTAGTTCCCTACCCAATTCCAATTTCATATCATCATCCAAAGCTATCTCTTCACTCCTATCTGAATTTATTTGGAGCAATCCTCTGCCTTCCTTCAAACAGCCAGGCAGGACCTTTTCAATAGGTCCCTAATGAACACTGTTTGCTTGGTGGAGCCTATAGGCAGGGACAGACCTCACTTGATCTGCTGAATGAGGAACTCATTGCTTTCACGAAGGTCCCAGCCTCAGCCTCTAACTACATTCTCAGTGTCTGTGCAAATCTGCCAACCATTAGCAAATGCCTTCTCAGAGGGCTCTTCAACCTGCAAATCCATTTGCACTTAAATTGCCCAACACACAGCACTTGGCCTAGATGAGTAACGAAGTGTGTGACCTTCCAGCGATCAAGCATTGCTAATATCTCAACTATCTCAAACGTTTAATAACTTAATTTAATGCAGTGAGAACGATTTGATTGAATGCACAATATCTGTAGCAGCTAATTAACCACAGTAGCCCAGAGAGGTCTTGGACTTCATACAACCTTTCAATATAATTACAAATTTTTAACAGCAAAATGAATTTAAATCCAGCCTGACAGAGCAATCCATCTTCATCTCCAGATAAAAGGTAGCACATGCGGTATTAACATTTAAACAAAAGCCATGGGCAGCGGAGAGAGACAAGGAGCATTAGCAGATGTGCAGAATGAATTACTAACAGCGCTGCGGGAGGGGAGGGGTGGACGAGTGCACTGCATTGTACAGGTCAGACTTACAACATGGCCACTCACTTTGGTGGCTTTGCCTGTAATCCGTGAGTTTAGACTTCATGGCAAAGGCAGGGCCCTTTAGGTTTACCTGCATCTCCTCTGGAGGACCAGCTGTGTTGTTACTGGCTCATCCTCCTCCTGCACATGCAGCATGCCACACACCAGCAGGCACGAATGAGGACATCCCTGCTTTTATTAGAGCTGTTTCCCAGCAAAGTGGATCTGAACACAACAACCCCCCCCACTCCTCTGTGCCTGGGTAGGCAAGAAAATATCCCAATGGTCGTCTTGATCCTGTCTTGCAGTGCCTCATGGGAACCCTCTACCCTCCTATGAGCCACGACGCCCGGAGCTTCTCCTGGAGATTTCCTCCTCTCCCATCTTCCCAGACAGGGGTTCTGTGCCGTGGCTTGCAGGGACATGAGGATTTGGGTACAGAGCTTGCAGGGTCAAAGTTTGACCATACTTGCTATAGCCATGATGGGGATTAAACTGGACTTTAGGACACTTAGGTGGGATTTATGGCCCCCTAATGTGGCATTTCAAGTAGTTCAGGGGAGCTGGAGGCCTCTCTTCCTCTCCACTGGCTGTGAAACACGTCAGATGTGTGATTCAAGAAGGGAATAGGTTTGAGTCCAGCCCACATGCAGAGCATCTCTGTGCACAAAACTGTTGTTGGCATTAATGGATGCAGCAAGCACGGCATGGGGTCACTTCCTTGCAAAGCCCTAACATTTAGTAGTATCTGACCTGAAAGCTCAAAAACTGTGAGGCACCTTCCCAGCCACCTCCCAGGTAACAATAACAAGAGGGGAAGAATATATTTGGAATTTTAACTTGCTTTCTTGGTTTGAGCCTTCTGCATTCAGAGAGCCTCTCCTAAGAGCCATGAAGGTGAAAAGCAGATTTTAAGTGAAAGGTGAGATTTCTCCTTCAACAAGCAACCACCTGCCCTCAGCTGCTTGGACGAGGCATTTTAAGCCTCTCTGGAGCCTGTACTACTGTAAAGCTAGCGCAGTTAATTTCTGTAGAAGTGCTCCCAGTTTACACTGGTGTAAATAAGAACAGGATTAGACTGACAGTAAAACAGACAAAAAAACAATGAGAATAAAACAGACATCCTACGATCATGATAGTGAGTAGCATTAGTGGATATTAGTAGCTCAGAATAAATAGATAGGACATAAAGGAACCATTTGTTCTTGCTGTTAAGAACCTTTCAGATTCCCACTTAGCTTGTATCTGTCAAAGACATTTTTTACCCAAGAGTTTGTGAAACATTACCATAAATCTGTCCCATGTAGAGTTTTAATTGCCGAGTTCAAAACTAGGCTGACTCTGCCAAATGCGATAGCATCAGCTGGTGGCGTCATTTGTCATTGTTACAGGCAAATAAACCAGCGAGTTAATCAAAGGGGATGAAAAATGAGGTGGTTTCGTTTTTTGGAGTCCTGAATTCAATTCCTTCTCCTTTCTTCTCACCAGTCTGCACCAAAATGCCAACAGCACCAGCTGGCCGAAAGGCACTCATTCAAAAATCCATTGTAGACAACACATAGGCACATTCTCAACTGATAAAATCAAGGACAAATGGGAAGAGATAATAGTAAATAGGAGACAAAGAGAAAAAAACATTCTCTGGACAGCGCAGCTGAAGGAGGTGAGCAGATAGACAATCACTGCTGCTCAGACGGCACTTCGGTCCAAGGCCCCTCCATATCAAACTGACATGAGGTCTCCCTGGAAGGACAGAATGGTGAAACACATTCTTTCGAGGGCCCCTTGGACTACTGCATAAAATAAGCAGAGGTCAAAATCTGAATGACTCCGAGTGTTTGGGAATCCTGTTTGTCGGCAATGTGTTTTCTGGAAGCTCAGATCTGGGCTTCTGCTAATCCTACGCGGATCCCAACCGTGAGGTGCTGTTTGACCACACCATCACTGCCATTCTCCTGCAGACAGAAGCAGGGAATCTTTGCTTGCAAATCTTTGCTTTTAATATGCCAGTGCTGGCCTTTAGCGGACCCAAAGTAGATGAGAAGATAATGATTTTTGGTCAAAAGGTGCCCTGCTTATCTCCTTCTTAGATTCCTTTGGTGGAAAGACAGGAATTGTTTACCAGATGGAGACCTAATGTATTTCATGCAGTACCTCAAACTGATAGAGCAGGCTCCCTAATGCTCAAGGGATTCAGTCAAAGGGTTCTCTTATCTCACACAGATTTCTAGCTTCCCTGAACCACTGTGAAGAAATGGTGTGGCCAGCACCACACTGGAATTCTATGGAAATGTACAGGCACTCACAAATGAACACAGCGATGGGCTTAGCATTTGAGCTGGCAGCTGAGCATACATGCTCCTAAACTGTTACAACTGCAAAGTAAATGCACGAGCTGAAACCTGTGCACCTCACAGTTGTCAATATGTGCCTTACAGTTGACCCCAGGACAGAGCCAAGGTCTTCCAAGTCCATGGCCAACACCAGCAAGAGCATCTCTCCTCATTCTGAATATTCTGAAGGTGTCTTCTCATACTTTCTTTGCCCCCTTAGTCCATCCCCCACTACCTCTCCTAGCAAACTACGAGTCTAAACCCAATAGTCCTGAGCTTACATGTATTTGTAGAGAAGTGGAAGACTAAGAGCAAAACAGGGTCTTCTGCACAGCTCTGTCCTCATCCTCCACCCAACTGCCCTTACCCCAGCCACAAAAGCCTCAAAATCTTGCATGTATAATAGCTCTCATTCCTTCTGCCTTTTTCTCTTTCTTAATTTTTCCCCTCTTTAACAAGAAAATCACACTTTACTTTCATCATCCCTTGACCTGAATTTTGTTCAGGCAGGATCAGAACAGAAAAAGCGTAAAGACCAGATACTCCTCCACAACCAGCTGCGACTCCTTTAAACTCCATCTTCTTGGTATCTTCACATCCAGAGATGAGCAGGTCTGGCCCTGCCCAGGTGCTTCTCTCCTGACTAGGGGGGTCAGATGGGGAAAGGTGAGCTACTCAGCTTTGCACTTTGAGATGCCAGAAGAAAAAAGCTGTTTTCTTCCTCAATATATGTGGAATAGCTTCCTCAAGAGATGTGGAAGAGGTGGAGAGAACAGTGACATTCTCTTTGCTCAGAGTGCCCACAGTTTTTAGGACTTTTAAACTTTCCCCAGAAAAGTAAGTGGGGACTTACAACAACATCTGTGAAAAAAACCAAAATGGTAATTTAAAGAAAAACAAAGTTGCCTCTCTCAGGGCTTGATCTTATGTTCTCTGAATTTGACCTCCTGTCCGCTAATATGTATGAAAATACCCACCACAATGAAATATTTCTTCATAGGCAATTATCTTAATTTTTATTACACAGGAATTCCTTTTCCTGTCAGACAGGGTTTGGGTGAGCTAAGAGTGGCTCATGGCATCTCTAGCTCCTCCCAACAGATATCACGGTGGATGATCTCACACAACGTGCATTTCCCCTCCACACAAGTTTCAAAATGGGACCACATCCCTACAGATTTTCTACAGCCTAGAAGGAGGGTGCATCTGATTTGTCCCTCCAGCTCAACAAGACCAGTGGCCAGACATGCTACAAGTTTTTAGGAAGCAAAGGTGGAGACAGAAGAGAGAAATGCCATTGTAATAATCAAGTGGAAAGAAAATATATGCTAGAAAGAAGGAATAAACTGCAAGAAAGAAGCAGCATGAAGGAAATTTGGAATAATAACTGGTACGGTAGCAAGTTTCTGCAGGTAGGACGTATGACCAAGATGTCTTCTGTTTGCCTAAAATGCAGCAATCAGCACACTGGCTTAGTGCATACAATAGCAGTTCGCCTCAGAGGTCAAACCATGCTACAAGGCTCAAGATCATCTCCTTTACCACAAGTGAGAGACCCTACTGCTGAATATCTTGAGCTGATGTCTACTGAGGATAGTCATTGTATCCCCACCTCTGGCATCGCAGAGCATTGGTCATGGTCTCAGACCCCAGTGCCCTGTGCCAATGGCTCACTACATCAGCATGTTCCCATTCTGAAAGAAGAAACCAAACCAAAAACGTGTCATCTTGCCAAAACTCACAACTCCACCCCAAATCTCATGACCTTTGAAATCTCAGATCCTAGAAGCAAGTCTTCTTTTACCTCTACCTGGAAAGAATTCCTTGGTGGAGAGCATCCCGTCCCATACATCCATACAAAAAGAAAAATAGCGCGTGTTTTCATTCAGCCCTACCAATGAGCTCTCAGCCCTGCTGAAGAGAGCCATTGTGGAGCGACTGCATTATAAAAGACGTTAAGACCTCTTCCAGACCATAAAATATGCAACAAAACAGAGTGCCAAATACCAGTCCTTTCCATGGCCCAAGACAAAGAGCCGCCCTGCAAAGCATTAATCCCTGCAGCTGCCTTGAACTATTCATGTCTCTCGGCTTTACGTAAGGAGCCATTCCATTCTGGCTACCGCTCTCCCCGAAACAGAGATTTGCAGAGTCTTTAACACAATTAAAGGTCATTTTGTGAACAGACAACCCAAAGATTTGAATGGGAGACTGTGACTTCTTAGCAGAGAAGGCCAGGCTATTTATTTTCAGTGGACAGTAAATTTACCCAAAAATGCAGTTAGGATTGTTTCTCCCTTACACACATCAACACCCCTTTCTTTTATCTAATAGCTTCATGGTTAGTACATTCACTTAGACTACAAGGGACCCCGCTCAAATTGCTCCTTTTCCTGGGGCGATCTGAACATCTCCCATCTTCCCGCCCCAAACCACCAGACCACAGGACAGAGCTACACAATTAAGCATTACCAAAGCCCAGTGGGTTGTCTTATTGAGGTCAGCTCTGCAGGAGAAACATGCTGTCCCATGGGCCAGCCAGGGACCACGCACCACCTCCTACTGTTGGGGATGGCAGCACCCAGCTTCACATGCCCCCCAAGAGAAGGTGACCTCTAGGAGACAAAAAACCACCTGCAGAAATGTGGGAAACATCATGGTTTGCTGAGCTCTGGGCAAAATATACTCCCAGTCTAGATACGGGCTGCAATGTACCATCTGAGTCACCCTGTTATAGACCTCTGGTGGGATTTTCCATTTTCTTTTACTGGCACTATTAAACTTTTCATGTAAACATGAATATTGGGAAACCTAATCTACAGGCTAGACAGAGAAAGCCATAGTCTCTCCTTTGGTGGCAGAAAGGATTTTTAGGGGTTTGTCATACAAAGCTCTAAGAAGTAGATTTGAAGAACACCCTTTGCTGAGTATCATATAGCTTTGTGGTGGGACTGGCTGCCTCAGAGTTGGGTTTTGAAGCTGGACCCTCCACCGGTGAGGGAAGAAATTGCATCTAAGTTTTCTTCATCGTGGGTAAACGTGCAAAGAGATGGGCCTTTGGATATAAGGCAGCTACCGCTTCCACATGGCTGTTTGGTTCTTTGCTTTTTGTACAAAGGCCTGAAAATAAAATGTTTTGCTTTAAACCAAAAGAACATTTGGCTCGACACAAGAATTTCTTTTAATTTCTTGGGTTATTGAAAGAAAGCTAAAAATTTTAAGCTTGGCTGGAGCAAAACCTAAATTTTTTACAAATGTTTGGTTCTGTAACTAAGGCACACAAACAAACAAACAAAAATCTGTTTCTCACGGCGCTGTTTCTCATCCCAATAAAAGGTCTTTCTCCAAACCACTAGTGGGTATGAGATGCTACCTTTGGTCGTTTGCTTATTTGGAGGCTGGGAGACCTCTGCTTAAGAGCAACTAAAAGAAATCCCCCCTAGTGACAAGAAGCCTGTGTTTCTGGCACAAAAAGCTGTTTTGCACCTTCAGGTGGAAGTTTATGACAAGATCTGTAATAGCGAAACTCATTGCACCAGCAGCCCAGCCTGTATCTCAATTTAACTCAAAAGGAGGTGAAACAAGAGCCTGTGATGCTGCACTTCAGCTAGGGTAGGTCACTTAGAGGGGTCTAATAGGTAAAAGACTCTCTCTGGAAGGTAAGTCCCCAGCTGCCATGCAGCATGGTCCCTCTGAGGAGTAAGTGACTTCCCCAAACCACTTCCCAGGGTTCCCAGCTCGCACCTTTGGACAGTGCTGAAGCCTCCTAGGGAAAAAAAGAAAAAACAAAAAAAAAACCCAAACCCATGAAGATCTGGCAAGATTAAGCTAATTGTCCTTCCCTGTGAGCCATCAAAGTATTTTTAAATGGACCTTGAATAACAGAGCCCTCCTCACTTGTATTGTCCATGCAGTAGTTGAGAGCTTCTGGCCCCAGGCAATGCCTTATGGACAGTATTCTGAATGGGAAACAAAAATACAACTGTCTCATTAGCGAAGGGACTTATTTTCCCCACCATTCAGGTTCCCGGCTGTCCTGAAGCCCCTAATGGCTCTGGTGCCCTTACTCGCGAGTGCTCTGATGAAGTACTGCCAAATCCTGGCTCCCAAGCCCATCCCACACCAGTTTTATGTGACAGCAAACCCTCAGTTTAGAGGCTCCCAGAAGTTTAATGTGCAGTGACTGAAATAACCTGTCTGTTTGGTGACCCAAAATGGCTCAGACAATTACATATCCATTGGGACTTTCATATCTTCTGGGTGCATGGAAACCAGTCTATATTGAGCTGTCAGCTGTGAAAGCATTTTCACTAATGAATATGTGAATGAACGGTGCGGGGGGGGGGGAAGTCAGTGTTTTTCCAATGATTATGGCATTTGCAATCTAAATTTTTGGGTAAGCTACTGACAGCAAGCTGGACGCAGCAGTAAAAGTTCAGGTGTGTTGGTGTAGGCTCATCCCTCCCATGCACCAGCTCCAGTGGGGTTAGAGAAGATGTTGCTCCAAACACCCAAAATAAGGGTTATTAAATACAAGCTGCTTTCTACTGTCATGTGTCAGTGTAGCCAACTGTAGCAGTATATTAGGTAACCTGGTCTTAGAGTGGAGCCACATCTAGGGTTATACATCAGCAACTTGAGAAAAGCACCTTTCGGTGTCTCTCCAGCACTGTCAAAGGGCTATTCAAAAGCAGCCATAAAAAAGCAAAACAACCCCCAGACAGATACATTTTAACACGTAGTGAAACGATGGATTTTAAACTTTACAGATTAATAAATTGGGGTGGCAGACCCAGTAAAGCCTGTTTTCCTGAAGATTTTTCCCCTACAACATGCCCACTGTCCCAGGCTGGGAAAGATGAGGCACGTGCCGTGGCCAGTGCTGCCCTGCGTCCTGCCCAGCAGCAAAGGGGTTGTGGCACTGCCAGCACAGCATCTCCCCAGGGGTATAATCCAGGTCCCTCCTCTCCCTCCCATCAGTTTGCACAAATCCATTAAAACCCAAACAATCTATGAGATCACCTTGCCTTTGTCAAATTTGGTTGACCAAGCGATTCAGGTAAAGGCAATAACTGGATGGTGGAGAGGCTGCTGAGGAAATGGAAAGGACCAAAGATGGTACAAGACATACCCAGGATACTTGGAAAAATCCCTGGGCTTTGAGCTGGTTACTAGTTAAAAACCACAGGCAATGTGACTTAAGACAGATTTGTGCAACAGACTGCTTTGGAGTGTGCATGCTGTTGAAATCCCCAGTCCAGGACACGTTTCACTACTATTTCACTGACTTGCACCAAGCCTCTAGCCTGCTCTGTCTGAATTTACAGGGATGTAGGCTTGAACTGTGCTCAGCTACAACCCAAATTCAAATTCTGGTAGTAAAGGCACTGGAAACCAGGACCAGACTTTGAAATTGTGGACTTAGGCAACTTCAAGCAGAGGTCCCATGCAAGGTGGAGATGCTTTCTACACCTCACCCGCTCCCTTTCCCTGGCTAATTCTCCACGTGCTCCAGAAAGGCATCAACCAAAGGCACTTTTAATACTCTGTGGCAGAGGGTGAATCTCCAACCTTCAGAGCCCAGCTCCTCTGGCTTTTGGGGTTTGCTGGTCAGTTGAACACCTGTAAGCAAGAAACCACTCCATGCTACCATGGGGAAAACAGGACTTGAGCTAGGCCTTGAAATACCCTTGAAATACAAATGCTGATGCCCAGGGGGGAGTGAGTGAGGGTGTAATCCCCATGGATTTTCCACCTGATCATGAAACTAATTCCAAGGCAAAGTTCAACCACCAAAGCTCAGAGTGGGAAACATTTCAGCCACTTGGGTCTCTTGGGCTGCTGGGCTGTATGTGCCTTTCCTTGGCTTTACCTTCTTGCTGCTCTCCTTGTTCTTGCTACCTCCCCTTTTTCTCCCCCAGTCCAATCTCTCTTCCCCAAATCTCATGTTTATCTCTCAGCGGGGTCCTTTTCATGGCCTTTCTTCACCTGGGAGAGAAACGAAAGGCTTTACACCCAGTCTCTGGGCTCATTCCTGCATGGCAAACAGCAGCAGTTCCCACAAAATGGGCTGGACTCCTCTCCAAAATCACAACTCAACCTCCTTCACAGAGGAGGACAGATCCGTCCCGGCTCACAGCATTCAGCCCAGATGCACGCTGTGGGGTCAATACAAGCATCACTGGGAAAACCCCGACCAATGCCGCTCTGTTATTAAAATGTGCCTCGCACTCAGCCAGCAAAGCCCTGCGGACTGATTTGGGTGCGACAATCGTTGCTGCCGCTGCTGAGCGGTTTGCAAATATCTGATGATACAGCCCCTCTCCTACAGGCACCGCGATATAATTAGGCAAAAGTGCGATGGAAGGAAAGATGAAAAGAAAACATGGGTAGATTTGGCACACAGCCTGCTGCTCTCTTCCTTTGTTTATAATATGAAGGAGAGAGAAAAAGCAGAGGGGAATGAAGGATTTTGTGTATTTGCAGCGCACGCAGGTCTTGCAGTATTATTAAAGGCTAATCTGATGATCTGCAGTTTTACATTCTGTTCTTCCCAAGTTTTGTGAAAAAGTACATGGGATAGGCAAAAAACATGGTGCAAGGGGACTCTCAATCTCTCTCCAAAGACAATTAACTGTTATGATTATTCGCTAATAATAAGCTCATGTTCGCAAACTAGCCTGACTGCAGAATATGCTAAACACGTTATCATCAGCTCTGAGCTTGGGGAAACCTGATAGTGCTTCAAAACATGCTGGGTTCCTCGCTGCGAGGAGCATTGCTTGCTTTTTTATCTTCTGCCTCCAAATTTCAGTATTATTTTAAAACTATAATTGAATTTCAATCCTCTGTGTGTGTGTGTGTGAAGAAAGGAAACACTTCTCCCAAGATTTACTGCATGTCTGTTACTGTGTGGGCTGTTTTGACTCTGCAGCGTAGCAGAGACCATGCAAACCGCGCGCTATTGGAATCGGTTCAAACTTTTACAGTCCTTCAAATTGGGGCTGGAGCCGGAGAGGAAATACTAAAATCCTGTATATACAACTTCTGTCTGTGAGGGGGAGAGAAATTCCATGAAAATTAAGAACTCAATGATGTATAAATTTATATTCTGTTTAAAGGGTGGGTTGGGTTTTTTTCTTTTTTCTTTTCTCTTTTCTTTTTTGGGTCTTTTTTTTTTCTCTTGAAGAAACAATTGAACTCTTATATAAAGAAACCTAGGATCTTTAAATAACACTGGGTCCTGTGAGCTGGTAGTGGAAGAGGGGCTCAATCTTTTTAAGCCAAGCCATCTAATTAGCACGTGAGCCAAGTTTTATGAAGGTGAGTCAGTTCAGACATGTTGCTCCTGAGAAAGCCAAGCCAATTTCTTTTAATGGCATGTGCTGTGAGTAATTAAACCGGATTCTGCAATCAGCATATTGTCCTTCCTGGCTGCAAACAGCTGCCGGTAGGCTACAGTCAACAAGCACATCCACAGCAGCTCCTGCCCGGCAGGGACCCGCCAGCCCCACGGCCAGGATGGAAGGAGCAGAGGATTCAGGATGCTTTTAGCACCCTCTGATGGTTGCATGGCCTTGCCCCAAAGAGCCTTTCAGTACAAAAAATAATCAAATATAACAACCTCATCTTGGGGTTTCCTATCCCACCAGTGCAATGCCCAGTGCCTGGTACCCAGCTGGCCCCGCCCCGCCAGTATGGTCCTAGCACAGCACCAGTTTTGGAAACACAGATGCCGTGACCCACCCTCAGTGGCTTTCCAAAGGGATCTTGCAGCCTCCCCGGCTTCTGCAGGCGGTTCTCATCCAGAAGGAAGCTGCTCTAACCAGGACTATTCCCATATTGTTTCCATTATATTTTTATGACTGTCATGTGGACAGGGGAAAAGGGGAGGCAGGGGGAGACAAATTAAAGACAAAGAGAAGCAGGACATCAAATTCTGTCTTTGAGGAGGGAGCTAACAAAAATGTGATGGTCAACTCCCTCTAGCACATACTTGTAGACACTGAAAATCTGAGTGAGCACAGGCAGCCCCGCAATGGGAAGGATCAAGTGCTTCCTCAAATGCAGTTTTACAGCCCCTCTTGCAAGCAAGAAGGCTGCAACCTCAGTCCCCTTTCCTTTTTTGGGTTTTTTTTTTTTGGCCTGGGCAATTTGCTCTCCATCACACAGGTCAGGAGAAATTAAGCAGAGCAATTTGACAAATTGCTTTCTGCCTGGAAACCCACGCACGGCTCCACTGGGATGCAGCACTCAGCCCTTCCCCAGCCAATGCCACTTGCTTTTGCTCCAGTAGTGACACCGCAGGACCCTGTGGATCACAGCACCGAAATGGGCACGTCGTAGCGGGGCCCAGCACCGTGGCCATTTGCAGCTCACATCTGCAGGTTCACGCACACTGATGTGTGTCCCCAGATCCTTGCTGGCTGCTGGAGTGGACCAAACATTTAGTCCCCCATCCCTTTGACAAATATCTGACCCTGCTGAGCCCCGTCTGGAAAATGGGATCATTTAATTTCAGTCTGGGTCCCTCAGCTGGCTGGTGCTAATCGGTTTTAACGCTTTAGCGCTGTGGCTCGGCCCCAGGTTGATGGCACCATGTTGGAGCAGGAGAGCTCATCTCTCTTACCCCACACCAGTGTCCATGCCACTAGGGTTTGGCTCTGCTGTGCTGGTCTCCATCAGTCCCTGTCCTTCCTCCACACACTGAAACATTTCTGGAGTTTGTCCTGCTGCGGAAGGGGAGAAAAATTAGAATCTCGTAGAATTTGTCAATGAGAAAGAAGTTTGCTAACCTGGTCAGGACATGGAAGGCAGAACTGAAGACTTTGCATTTGGTCAAGAAATGGGTGGTGATAACGGGACTGGCTATCAAAGGAAGAGACAAGAGAGACAGATGAAAAGGGGAAATCATCTTCTCCAAGTACTTTTACTGAGTAAAAATCCTGCACTGGGTGCAAGCTCTTTCTATAGGTGGTCCTCATTGTGACATTTCTTAGAGTTGTGTCTGAGCACCTCACCTTAACTCTCCAATACCTCCTGAAATAAAGCATGTACAGTTATTGCCTTTCTGTCAGGGTACAGGCAAGGCTCAAAGCAGCACATCACATGCAAACTGATTGCATCCAATACTCTTACAACATGACAGTAAGGGCCAGGTGCACATAACTAGGGTGGATTATCTTGTCCATGTATGGCCACATGTCCATCAGTATTGTTTTAACTTTTCCCCAGAAAATGTCATTTTTGTCACAGAAATTTTTTGACCACAAGCAAACCATCAGACCTAAAATGTGCATCGCAGTGCTTTATGGGAGCTGTGGTTTTCTCTTGGGGTTTCCAGGGTCAAGAGGCACCGCCAAACCATCTCCACAAATGCACCACAAGAACAGCTTTCAGCCAAAAAGGTGACATCAGGATGGGCAACCAAGTGGCAGAAACAAACCAGGATGGGAAAAGCAAACTACCACTGCCACTTTCAGCTGCAACATTTTCAGTTCCGTTTTGACAGACCTGAAAAGACTTTTGTTTTCATCAAAAGTTTCTGCAAAAGAAAAATCGCTTTCAGGCAAGGACTCATTGTTTCCTTCCTTTCTGCTGAGTGATAACAGATCTCGCAGAAGGCCTAAGCATAGGTGGAGTAGGAGAACCACATAAATATAAGCTAAAATGCAGCTATACTTCCTTCCCGTGGAATACCGTAAACCCTTGTAAATTCTGCAACGTGAGCAGCTGGGTCGGAGGCAGAGGAAAACAATGAACAACACAGGAAGCGATTGCCGGCATTGCTGGAGAAGCTCCTGGAAAGCCCAAGAGAGGGGTCCCCTGCAGTGCTGTGGGCTGTGTACTGAGTTCATGTGGTCTCCAGCAGGGTTACAGGCCAAAGAGATGATGAGAAAGCAAGGAGAGGTGGAATAGCTGCCACAGAGTCACCTAACACGTCCATGGCAAAGCCATGCTCTCCATCCCTTTGCACCCTGTCTGGAGACCTGTGTGTAGACACCAGAATAAATCAAAGATGGGCAGGAACCTCTCGCTCCCACAGATGTGCCTCTTTTTCCATCCACATGCTCCATGATGGCTGGAGAGAGTGGGACAGGCTTTGGTATATTTTTTTAAAAGCCGTCCAGAGGTAGAGAGTACACCACCGCTCCAGCTGAGTGACTTATGGTAAGAAGAGACATGTCTGAATGGAAATGTCAAGGTTTGGTCTCATACGTGCACCACTTCTTAAACTTCTTAGGGAAAAAGTAAAATGATTGACTTTGGGCTCTCTCACCTATGGGTTGTGTGTGGTTCCTGAAGCATCGGCACAGCTCCTTCCTCAGTTGTTAGCAATTTCTCAGCATCTTTTTGGATGTAGCACAAAGGCAGCATGACTGCAGCACACAATGTCACACCGACTCAGTCTCTTGGGCATTCTCACACTCGTGTGCTCCTACCTAGGACGTGCCGGCAGGGACATCGGCTGCCCAGGTTGCCCTGCAGCTCTTCATTGGGACTGCACAGCTCACTCTGCCCCGACATCCCGGGGCTGCCACAGGCGCCAGCCACTGTCAGGCCAGCTGAGATGTGTCTACACATCTCTGCTCCCTAGGTAGTCATCTCCTAAAAAAGCTCATTTAGGCCACAGAATGAAAGCTGAGAGGAGACACGGTTGCTGTCTATAAATACATCAGGGGCAAGCACCAGGGAAGCAGTTGAGCTATTGAAGCTAAAAGACAATGTTGGCACAAGAACAAAGGGGCACGAAGAGGCCAGGAATAAATTAAACGAGAAATTAGAGAGAGAAGACAACCCTCTGAGAAGCTCTTGCCTGGAACAGCCTTCCAATAAGGACTACAAGACACAAAGCGCTTTTCTGTCAGATGGATCTCACTAAATTAATGAAGATGTGGGGTGGACGTGGGGTGGCTGTATGTCACTGCCCCCTGAAACACAAAGGGTCACAGCATGCATCCAGGTGATCCTTCCTAGTCCCACATCCACATCCCACATTCTTATGAATGTGTAGGTACCACTATGCTAGACACGTAGGCAAATACAGAGATGTAGCTATAAATGCTAGATTTGACCTAGGCTGCCCCATCTCCCATCAAAGTGTCCATGTTTGGAAATGTAGCTAAGAGAAAAAAGCCCATTATAACTTTGAGTTTGGCCATTTTTGTTACCTGGTTTGTGCTGATGCCCACCAGGACTCTACTGCAAAATGTGCTGATGAGTAACCATGGTCCCTGCTCCACAGAGCTAGTGCAGGTCTTCTCCGAAGCGCAGGTGAAACTGGAATCCACCCCTTTGACAAGGAAGTGTTAGGACTAGACTGCTCATCCTATGGAAAGAGGTAAGGAAATGGCTTGATCCATCCAGAAGACCAAATGGAAGAAACCAGTAAGACGTACCTTTCTTGCTGTCAAGAGCCACACATCCTGCCATCAGTGGTTGCCATCACCACATCATGCCCCCAACCCTCCACAGTCAAAGGTGGAAGTTAGCCAAAGGGCTGCAACCGCCTGAAGCATCACTGCCCCACCCAGGGGTCTGATTTTCCCCCTTGGCAGGAGGAGCACACTGGCATCTCCAGGGCTTTAAACAGGTTTACAAGGTCCAGCCTGCACAGATGGAGTCTCCCTCGATGCCGTGCCTGCTGCAGGGCTCCCCAAGCAGCCTTTTCACCCTGCGTGCTGCAAAGCCAAGGGTGGGCAAGGAGGTGGGCAGAGATCGCTGCAGTTCACTGCCTTGTTCATGCATACAAATTGGGGATTTATGGCAGCTGAAAGAGGAGAGCCCAGATTTCCTGAGGAGCTCTGAACAATTCCCAGCAGCCTCAACACCAACATAAGACTAAGTAATAACATCTACTGCAGGGAAAACGTAGGTGCTCCAAAAAACATAATCATTACATAATTTTTTCTCCTCCTCATGCCATAAGAAAGCTCTGGTTTAGCAGCTGGAGATTTGCCAAAAGCCAGCCCCCATTATAAGGTCACACTTTTGAGAAGATTGCAGAAGTAGGTTTGTGCTTAAATATGTATGATGCATAAATGTATATGATAGACGGGTTCCCTGACATCCCTGAGATAACCTGAGTATAGCTTAGATAACTCAGGTACTGTAACTCAGATTCATTCTCATTCACACTTCTAGGCTATGTTATCTTTCACATCTATTTTACTCAGGATATATTATCCAGGTCATCCCAAATGAGAGCCAATAAACCCTTGCTACCACACCCCATATCATATGTTCCCTATATACTTCATATTTAATGGAAAAAGGGCACTAGGGATGTTTTAATCTGATTGTTTTAAAAAAATACATCTAGAAAGCCAATTCAGGACAGATGGGTAGGTGAAAGGCCTAATTACTAAACTTATAATTCATATATAGCTCTCAATTCCTCTCTACATTCAGGTTCAATCCTGGGAACGCTGTTACCAAGCACAGCCCTCGTTGCGTGTATTTTTTCAATAAAAATCAATGGCGGTTCTCACAGGCACAGAATCAGCTTACATAAAATCCCACAAGCTCTTCTTCTGGCCCGCTGTCTTCAAGTATTTTTAGGATCTTTCTGACCATCGGAGACTCTGAAAATGTGAGCAATTATAGCAGGTTTAAGAGACGTGGGATGGGGGACTGTCAGGAGAGGAGCCGTTTCATGTAACTCTCCTGATTCCCAGAGAACCACAAAAGGCTCCACCATGTCTACAAGTGCATCGAGAGGAAAACAACTGAACTTATTTCACTTTAACAACAGAGAGAAATGCACACTTGCAGCCATGCAATAATCAACCATGCAATAGCCCATGCATTACAAGCTTAATATTTACTCCAAAAACATTTTCACCTCAGATGCACTTGGTTTGCAGACTTCAGGAACATGGTCCTACTCCTCCCAAGGGAGATGAAGGCAGGGGACATTTGAAAGTCCTCTCCATTCTGCATTGCCCAAAGATATTTGCCCTCTCACCGCATGCCCTGAAGGAGCATAGCACGAGCCCAGGAGCTAACCCCACACTTGTGAATTGAGACCATCGTCCCATTCCAGCACACAGCTCTCGCACATTTTTGTTTCAAAATGAAATGGTGTTAAGGAGGCCTTTGGGAAATGAAACAAAAATGGCGTTTTATTTCTTTTTTTTTTCTTTCTATCCGTCACTTCTCCTCAAGACCTCAAGTCCCAGGACATCCTGCCTGACACAATCCAGAGCTGGCCCCTTCAGGCTCTAAATGAAGTCACAGCTTCAGGGTTTCCAGGTGGAAAGTTCACTGGAAGGGCCATGGGAAGGGTTTTGTCCTTCCTAAGGAGGATGAGAAGTTGCAAGAGAAACCTGGATGCTGATTGCAAAGGTAGGAACTCAGCTCTTTGAGAAGCAGGACAAACCCATGAATAATTTTTCTTCCTGTGCCCATATTGATGGTGTTTTAAGAAGGTATAGCTTAATTCCAAAGTGTTCACAGCAGCTCACAATAGTGACAAGAATAAATGAGCCGTGACATTTCACTCCAAGAGTGGTAGATGGGGAATTCACAGATGGGAATTTGTGAAACCTATGAACTCCCTGCAGCCCCCTCCTCTCTCTGTATTCATCTGAAAGACTCATTTTTCAGTTCCCTGTTATAACAGAGGAACAGTCTCCCCTTACTCACCAGGCAGCCACAAGAACGTGAGATGCTTAAATATTCTTGCATGGGAACATCTCCTATGTACGGGAAGAACATCCCTCCCTCCATACCCTCCCATAGAGGATAACGAGCCCCAGCTCTGCCTAAGTAACAGCCTCAAGAAGGAGGAAAGGAGCTGATCCCTTCATGCTTTTTGTACCCTAGAAGTAAAGAAGCATAGGAGGGGCACACGCTGCAGCTAAATATGCTTCCATTTCAGGAGATATTTCTCCTCTTTATGATCATGCATCACTTCGTTGTCACTGCGCAGGGACCTCAGTAGATATATCTGCTGTGTCTTCAAGCATAACTCTTGGGAGCTATGTGAAGACTCTCAAGTCCCTAAACTTCAACCTCAATTTCCTTGCTTTGCTTATCTTTCAGATGCAGTAAGAAAAAGGGATCCACCTTGAAACCCAATGACAGCAAGTTAGCCCGTTTCACCCCCACTCAAAGCAGGCAGGAACATGCAATCTGGAAATCGTCATCGCCTTGTAAAAGTGGCCACTTATTCTGAGGACCCAATAAGTCAGAGTTAGCTTCATAAGTGAAGCTTGGCACAACCTTCCTCCTAACTTTCCTATATGAAATTTTAGGCTTAACACCTTTTTTTCTGTAAAATTTGCTTTTGAGCATTCAACTATTTTTCTGCTAAAGTTTGCCTCATGCTGAGATATGAAAAGCAGAGATTTTGGCTAAAAATGAATCACTGAGGTCAGAAAGTTTCTACAGACCTCATAAACTCCAGAGCCCTAAGTGATTTAAGGCTACAACCCCAGGGTTTCTTTTGGGCCAGCCTTTGACCGAACCAGGAATTTGGTTGAACACTGTTCAGTTCCCTGTGGAGATTGTTACTTTGGGAGATATTTTACAATTTGAGATTGATTTCAAGATGGTGGCTCTGACAGAAGCATCTATTGTGTTGCATGGACCACTGAGACAAAGGTTGTTGCAGCAACAGAGCTCTGACCGCCGTCCACATGATGAAGCAGCGCAGGAAGGGAGGAGCGATCCCTCCACGGGCTGCTCTCCTCCATCTCTGGTCCTCAGCATCATAGGCTACTGGCTTCCCCTGCCAAGTTCATATTGCTCCATCCCAGAGCATTGCAAGCTCATTTTTAGAAATCTTTCACCATTTCCCTCTAAAAACCCCTCCTCTGTCTGCTGAAAGGTGGCTTCTTCGCCTCCTGTGTTGGGATGCAGAGGGGCAGCCACCCCAGCTCAGCCACCTGGGAGCCGGCAGCCACGCAGGATGCCAGGGCTGTGGTTTCCAGTGCAACAAAAATAACATCAAGACTATCAACCTATTTCAGGACCATTCCCTCATGCAGGGCTACCCGGCCAAACTATTCCAGGCTGCTACTGTACTTGCTGAGGGACGCTGCCTGTGTGTGCCCGGCATACTGTACATTCCCTTGTAAGGGCTTGCCCCATTCCCTGCTATGCTCTGAGTTGTCATCTGGCCGTTTGCCCCACACCTGCTGACGGGAAGGTCCCCGCAACACCCACTCTTGAAAACCCTCTCCTGAGGCTCTCCTGGGAGCTCCCTGGCAGGCTTTGATGGCTTTGAATCGAAGGAGGTGCTGCCAGGGCAGAGCTGAGATGGTGCATCATGGTCCTGTGGTGCAGGGTCACGTTTCTCCGGTCGTGCAGCATCCCATGCAGCAGACACATGCTTCTCATTAGGAAACTGCCTTAAAAAATACTCCTATATTTGTTAGATCTTCTGCAGTCAGCTAGAGCCTGGGACTAGGGTATTGGAGGAGGGAGGTGGATGTGAGAGTTGGGTCCAACACAAGATCCTCTCCTCAGTCTACATTGGAGATCCTAGAGTTGGAGCTTCGCTCAGGGTTTATCATCGCTGACATCAACGATTTATAACAGCAAACCCAAACTTTTACAAGGTTCACAGGGGCACTTCGATCATCGCTCAGGAGCAAGATGGCAGCAGGCTGTGTTGGTGTAACACCTTGTGAAATGGGATTCTGGGCCACACCAAGGTCTGCAGGGATGAGTAATATTAATGAGGCAATCTTGGAAGAAAAATAGATAAATGCTGGGGGATATGGAGCTTTCCAAGAGTCAAAAAACTTCAGATCTCAATGCAGAGTGCTAAGGACTGGGGCCTGAAATCATCCTATCCAGCTGTATTTTTAATAAGATGTCTCACTGCCCTGTGTTTTCTTAACAGCCTGTGAAGACAATTCAAACTCTAGGTCTAGGGCAATTCACCTCTCTGTTGACTTCACAGGGAACTTAGACCAGGTGCCACATCAAAGTTAAGGACCTGAGTTAGTGGGTGAGCCTAAGCTGAAACCTCCAGTTTACCACCAAAGTGAACAGAGCTCCTACACAAATGCCTCCATAACACATTGACCCTGATGTCTGCCAACACTGGCCTGTGGAGAACCCCTCAAGAACGGGGAGGAGGATGTGGCCTCCATGGCCAACTGGCTGCTGAGTCTCTCTGCTGAAATAGGTGGTCATATACCCAAAATTACTGCTGTGGAGGGGATGAATTCTTGATTTTGAGAGCTCTTCAACAGCAGCCTGATTGAAAACATCTAGAGATAAGCGAGTCCCTGATGGAGGTCAGCTTGCAAGCCAACAGGCTGGCTCTGAACTTTCTTTGGGGAACAGAGCAGCCCCTCTGAAGTGACACACTTAATCTCAGTAATACAAATGTGTTTTTATTTTCCCATCTGCCTTTTTGCCCCACTGAAAGCACAGACAACACAGCGCTCAAATAGTATTTAATCTGTCCTCCTCTTCCTCACCACACTCCCTTCAAAATCTGCCCTGTATACAAGCTATTCTCTCCCTCTTCAGCTTTTCAAGGGCACATCTCCTCCAGCAGCCTGCATCCACCGAAGATATTGGGCACCTAAAAGATGCATAGACTTTCAACTCTTAACTCAAAATTCACATCCCTAAAATTCGCACAGCTGCTGCTTACTTCTGGAGATGCCTGACATTGGTAGGGACCACGGTTCCCACTAGCAAGGTCCCTTCCTGCCTGTTTGTGGGCAACACCTTGCTCTGTAGCACTGTTTTTTCATTCTGCTTTAAGGCTTTTCCTCACAAGAAAATGTTTAAATACCCAATTTAAAAATAAGCATGATTCTTACCATGCAATGCACGCCAAGCTAAAGAGCAGCATGAGTACAGAGAACCACAGCCCTCTCAAAAGACTCAAGACACATTTTGGCATTGCTCATTTCTCACACCACACATAAAGACAGTCACAGTGCTGTCAAACACTTGGGTTTTGCTCTGGAAATGGATCCCTCATCAGTGCAAAGCACAGCGGCCGTGACACCTCATGTCACCGGAGGCACTGAACACCTGCCAAGAGCAACAGGAGCGGACGGGGCCATGCAGGGAGGTGCGCTTGCAGCAGGAGGTGCTGCCTGCTGCTCCAGCGACCCTCAACCATCTCGCACTCGTATCTGAGGAGCTGACAATGTGACTAACTGACACCTAAGCATGAGATTTTGCATCTAAGGAGCATCATTTGCTGCAAAACCTCCTTCCCATTTGCCATCCTTGGGGGTAAGTCAATCAGGGTAGTTAAGCTTTCAAAACCAACAGAAGCTCTGCAGCTTTTTGGCAGCGATGCGTCCCTGCTGTCTCTGCAATACTGCTTCCAGACATGCACAACCTTCAGTCAAAAGCACTGCTTGACACTAGGCACCTTCAAAAGTTCACCCAGCGATCCCGAGGGAGCTCACTGCCCCATCACCCCACGTTTAGATGAACCACTTTGCAAAATCTGGAAGCCGTTCCCTTGACCCATCAGATACGGCTGCTGCAGGAGCCAGTTTCTCAGCAACACTCCTGGCCTGCAGCTGAAGCAATTCCTGCAGTAGCCCAGCCTGATAAAACTGCTGCTAGATTCCTCCCTTTTTGGCTGAAGATTTAATTTGAGATCTAGTATCCCACTGTGCACTCCCCCAGACTTCCAAAGCCTTCTTCTTTAAACAGCCTTCCCGTCTCGCGCTGCCAGGCTTTGCACATCTGGAGTCCAGACTTCATTGTCACTGACCCAGGACTCACCATAGTTCTCCTCCTCCAGCTCAAAATTAAACACATACAGCCATCCTGATCCGAGCGCAACCCTTCTGCCAGGTGGTGTCAGCATCCCACAGCGCCAGGTCCAACAGCTCATGTTCGCTTTTAAAACAAAACAGCCCCAGTTCAAGGCACCCACGCTGAATTTCTAAGAACCCCAAAAAAACTCCACTGTGCCCTTAGTAATCACTACGGTCTCTCCACCCACATCAGTCTGAGGATGGAATCAGGGAAAATCTGTTATCAGGCTTTTTATTTTTCCCTGAGGGTGGAAAAAAACCAAAATAGCCTATGGAAATGGGCTGTAATGGTACCCCTGCAGAAGCATCAGCAGTCACTGGTTAAGTCCCCACCAGTGGGAAGCCCCTGCAGGCGAACACACTGGTGGGTGCAATTTCTGTCCCCTGCCGTGTAAGCCCATGCACCATTTGAAGTCCCGGAGCGGTCAGGATCAGGCCATGGAGGCCAGGCTGTCCCCAGCCCTGTAGGAAGTGCAAGGACTACCCTCTCCTCTGCTTCATTTATTTCTGAGAAGGTTACCCAGCTCCATGCCTGCCTTGCACAGGGTGTCTTCTGCCTGTACGTCACCCTGCCCAGAGCCATCACATAAACCTCTTGCAGCTGTAGACCCTTATGACGCCACAGGAGCACAGGAAGAAAAAAAGATCCACATTATACAGCCACTTTGCTCTGACATAAAAACCTTCCCCTGCTCCATATTCTACTGTGCAACCAGTTTTGAATTTGTCTGCAGCTTCTGGTGACTTTCAGGGTGTCACTGGAAACATTCAGGAGAGTAGCCTTCTAGCAACTAAAACTCTTTCTTTTGCCTCACCAAGATTAATCCCTTTGCTTATGGAGCTTGTCCCCACCCAGACATCCAGCTTATTCGAGCAAAGAAATTCTCCAGGTGCAGTTTCTCCTGCTCCTGATTGAGGAGAACATCCCCATCTTCTCCATCTTCTGCTCTGAATCAAGTGTAAATTAGCAGTAACATTGCCCGCAAGGAGGAGTCTGGAGGAAACATGGACTGGACAGATGTTCTGCTTTCAGAAGACAACAAGCGATATATATGCAAGAGCAACGGATGCTGTAAGAGGAGTGAGAGTGCTATCTAGCAACCCTTGGAGGAAAGGGTCAGAACCAGCTACTGTCAGCTTGTTGCTATCAAGCAAAAGAGAGAAGCACAGGGAGATCTGAATCCCTCCTTCAAAAACTTCCTCTAGCATCACCTAACCTGACCCTTGCTGTATTAAAAATATAATCATTTTTGCTCAAAACTTGAATACTAAGGTCCAGTCCATCACTGGACACTGTGATGGGTGGCAGAACCATGTCCTGTGCATGTGTCTCTCCTCTTTAGCAGGCACCTACTGTATCTCAGCGCATCTGATGTTGACAAGATGGGGTTTAACTTTGCAGAGCTCTTGGGTGCCAGAATGACAGCACTGACATCTGCTGCTGGAACGGGCGCTTGTTCAACACTGACTCAAGAGAAGAAAATGCCACTTATTGAACATCCAATACTCGTTTCTCAACAACCCAAAGCTCCTGGAGGTCTCCCATCTAAATGCTAACCAGGCCCATTGCTGCATGGCTTTTGAGACCTCACAAGAACAGGCGCAGTACAAGGAGGACGCTGAGCTATTCGGGGCAAATCGGGAGACGGTCAATTTATAGAAAGACACTCCTAGATTTTTAATAGGCTAATACTAAATGTCTTATTTGAGCTCTCCTGCTTCAAATTTCAGCTATCAGTGGGTCGGTGCATAAAATACGCAGGTTTTGTTTGTGTGCATTCATGTCTGAGTGTGGTGCTTTGAGCCAGGGAGTCTGTGACCAGAAGGGAAACAAAAGGGAGGAGAAGGAGGAGGTGGCTAGTCAAAAAAAAAAGATATTATTACCTTCACGCATATTTTAGGGTGGTAGTTTTCTGCTGGCATCACCTCCCAAGGTCTCTGCAATCTGCTCTCACTGTACTTGTTCAGGCAAAAATCTATGGTCAGAATATGGGATTTCATCTGTGCTCCCCCCCAACCCACCCTGAATCACTCACTCAAAATAAATTATGCCAAAGAGAAATCCTCCCTAAGAACTGTGCAAGAATTAGCATCCTGCAGGGACTCCTTTAACCCACTGTCGTCCCACCAAAGACCCGCACCAAGCTCAGCTTTTATGGGCCGGAGCCGCAGGCACTATCCTCATCAGCTGGGGAAACGAGAGACGGAGCCTTGATCCTGCCAGCTTCTGAGCAGCCTGGCCTCATCCAGCAAAGCAGTTAAGCATGCGGCTTATGCTACAGCTTAACGGGCTCGCAATCCCTGTCTAAAGAGCCTTGGAGAAGAGCAAAATAGCGCTTGGCATCCGTTGTGCATCCATCTGTCTGTCTGTCACTGCCCTCTGCCGGGGAGCGCGGCGGCTCCGGGACCCCGCGTGTCCGGCGTGGTCACACAGGCCCCGGACACGAGTGGCGTGAGTGTCAGGCAGCGATGCTGAGGATGGAGAGGGGAGGATGCAAACCTGCACCTGCTCTCAGGCAAACTTCAGCTCTGTCCCGCACCACGCAGGGAAGATGAAACCCAAGGCAGAGCAGTGAGCGACGCCGTAATGCTGATGCACCCACGCATGACAGCCCACCTAGCCGATGCAGACATCCATAAATTATAACCACACTGACCAGCGTAAAATTAATATTAACTTGCCTTGAACCACAGTACAAGCTTGCTAAAATAGCGTAGCTAGCAAGAGCACGCGAGTGCTTTCTAACACTGATGGCATAGCCAGACACAATTTTGCATATGTACGTCAGCGCTGTGATCACCAAAAAGGCAGACAGAGATGGTGTAGGCGCACTTAGGAGGCATCCCGGTAACAAAAGTTGCTAGAGGGAGGCCAAGATAAACACAAGGGGCTGCAAAAATGCAGAGCATCCCCCCCAGTACACAAGGAGGATGGCTGGCAAGACAAAGAAAACATGGTAAGCGGTGCCGGGAGCAGAGGAACAGACCACCACCACCCCACTTCCCCTTTTTGGGATCGGGCAGTTGCATAAAAACATCAGGCATAAATGAGGAAAAAGGCAGAAAAAAGGAAACAAGCAGTTTGGTTCTGACTTGCTCTCTCAAGCTTGGTCACCTTGACCTGGGTGACCAGGAGCCACCGAGACTGCAGCCACCAGCGCTCGCTGCACAGCATCCACCAGTAGCATGTTTTTACAGCTGATGTACGTAGGATTGCTGGAGGCTGAGTCTTGTGTATGCAGTGATGCTGATTAAGACATGGAAGACCTGACCATCAGCAAGAAGCCTCTTGGGAATTAAGCAAAGTTTAGTTCTACAGCTCAAAACTGGCCTGATGTGCCAGTCTTCTAAATACTCCCATGGCAGCCGTCTCTAATTCTGCCACAGATGGATGGATGGATGTGTGGATGGATGGATGGATGGATTCATATGCAACACAGGGCTCTGCTGGACAAGAACTACAGGCTCAGCAGTGTTTCACTCCATGCCTGCCTGTTTAGGTACCAAACACCACCTCCCCTCTCCCCGGGGCAAAGTGACCAGCCCAGCACCCAGGCAGAAGATGGCAGCTGGGAGCTGTACTCTCATCCATCGCCTGTGTTGTCTGCAGATCGCTCCTGTCCCCTTTGGTGGCTTTATTTGTACCAGAGACTGTGAGGAGCACAGCTAGTGACAGGGGGCCAAAAAAGCATGGTGGCCATCAGAAAGTAGTTGTCACTTATCTGCCTTGAGGGTTGGGGAACCCCAGCCCTGCACAGGTGCCTTGTTCTGCTCCTTGCTCACGAGGGGTCTGGACCCTCACACACCCCTTTCTTAGCCCTGTAATACAGGTTAGGGAGAAGAGAACGAGAATTGCCTCCCAAATGACACGAGAAGATACCCCGCGTAATCGCAGCATCCAGCACGGGGCTGGAGGCAGGTTTGCAACCCCAGCTCTCCCTGCCAGAGGCCCCCCTGTGCTGCCTTCTCCTTCCCTCTGAGAGTTGGCACAAGCACGACATTTGTCAGGAGCATCTTCTTTACGCTCCTTCAGCTAGGCTACACATGCTGCAAAGGAACAACACAGCAAGGAAATATGGATCAGAGCTATGCTTTCTCCAGCACACAGTGATGGGAAGGTACAAGATGACATCAAGGAAGCAGATATTTGGGAATCTCTCAACCATGAGGGTCTCCTCCTAAGCTCTAAGCACCAGAGACAGCTAAGGCTTGAAAGCGCTGTTCAGATCGGCTCCAAAACATGTTAGCATAATCCCATATGGGTCTGGACTAGTGTTGTGATCCATACAAACATCCGACCTCCTTTTGGATTTTGCTAAGTGCCTGGATTCAGCAATACTCTGCAGCAACATGTTCCAGAAAACGACTGCACTTTCCATGAGAAAACCATGTTCATATGCCCCTTGAATGAGGTGTGTGATATAAAAAAATACAGTACAATCACATAAAACAGTGGGAGATCCTTGCCTTGGAGAGCACAGCAATAGTTAGCTCATCTCAGAAAGGAAATTCTTGATGCTAAGGCCGGGTCCTCAGCCTGGATTTTTCCTGAGCTCTGCGCTTCTCTAACCACGCAGCCTAGGAAGCACTGCAATTGATAAATAAGTGAAACCCATCGCTTTTTAGCTCCTCATCCCTCCTTTTCATTTGGAAGGAGGCTATTTCAGCACTGAGCTCCAGGATCTAAAGGCCACCAACTTGGGCAGCGGTCAATGGAAATTCTATCCGAGAGCGTGAAGGAAAAGAAACACATTCGCTCGGGGAAATCTGGCATCAGTAGAAGCAGCAAATGAGACAGAGAAAAAGGTTTCCTCTCTCTCAGGGGGAAAGCACAAGAGCTATCCCAACAACTTTTATCGACCACAGTCTTGCAGCCAAACCTGGAATCTCCTGGCTGCTGCTGCGGACTTTATGAGGTTCCCCTGATACGCACACTGAAGTAGCCTGTTTCATACGCTCCACTTGTCCCTTTTGATTTATGTTCCTCAAGCTTTGTCTGCTGGAAGAAAAACAGAGCCAACAGCAAGCGAGGCACTTCAAGGAGACCACGACTGCCTTTTGGAAAGGGCTTTGGAAGGTCAGCAGCACAAGGTGTATAATCACGGCAGTGAGAGCACGGGAGAGCATCTCATCACTTCTGCTGCAGGGCAAACGTAACATGCAAGGCAACAGAAGGTGAGCGTGGTCCTTCCATTCCCTTCCAGCCCAACCTGGTGATGAGGCTGGGCTGTGTTTCCTGACCCTAACAGGATTCCCTGCTCCTTGCTAGCAAGGAAGCTATTGAATCCACTGGTTCCCTCCGGTGAGGAGGAAACTCCTGCCTGCAAAGTCTCCCTGTTGTAATTTCAAGCATCATCTTTTCAGGCAAAACTGAAAAACACCACGGATCATGCTTCTGCATCCCTAAAGTCACCCCTAATATTGTACCTTCAAAAGCCAAAGTTAGAAGGTCTGTGAGCAGCAGGATCAAGCAAGCCTGGATTCGCACCAAGTATCACAGCCAGAGCTGGCTGGCCAAAACAGGGTGGGAAATGACCTACCTTTTTCCTCCCCCACCCAGACACAGATATTTACATTGTTTATGAACTTGTAATACCTTTTACAACTCCACATATGTAAAGTTTATTTAAAATTGGCCATGAGCTAACTGGGGGACCAATGGGCAGAGGTCACCCTGCATAATCTTTATTTCTTCAGGAAACCTGTTGAAAAAAAGAAAAAGGGGAAAAATACTTGTCATTCAATGTACCAACAACTTGTTCAAGAACAAAGGGAAAGCTAGATGCAGGCTACAGTGGAGGCAACACACTGAATGGCAGCCACCTCCCCTCCTACCTGCCCTGCCTGCCTGCTGCGGGCATGCCTGCAAAAAGCAAACCGCTCTCATACTGAAATTGGGAGCTGACCTAAAGGGCTCACAGAGATCATACAAAACCAAAATTTGACCTACTAAAAGATCCATCAGTTTAAAACTTCCCCTGGTGCTCTCCATAGGCAGCTGGGGGTATTCCATGGTTCTCCTATGGGAACCCGCTGCCGGACTTGCAGATCCTCCCGGAGCGACGTCCGTACGCGTATGATGGATGAGGGGCCTCAACACCCAGTTGCCTCCTAGTCTCTGTATAAGAAAACACCCGCGTGTCCCGTCTTTCCAGGGAGATGGTAACAGAAGGGATAATTGCGGGCAATACCCTGGGCTTTGGGTTTCAGCTGCGGCTTTCAGTTTTGGGTTTTAGCAGGGGGAACCCATGTGCCATGGACAGCACGTTACACCTCCTGTGATGTTTCTATTCCTTTCTTTCATGCAGCCCTTTGATGAGATGATGAATTGAGCATCATTTAGTTCTCATCTAACAGCTAGTGCAGACGGGAAGAAAAGTCAGAGCCAGAATAAAACCACTCCAGGTGTATTTGCTTCATTCCTGCATTTTGCAGCACTATTCCTAACTGCTGGTTAAGAAATGATATGTTCTTGGCTTACACCTTTCATGGCAGCTTGACACTGGGAAACATCTCTGTCAAAGGATCGAAAGCCGCACAGGAATGTATTTTATTTGGAGCTCTGTGTGTTTGATGATTGCCAGCTGCTACATCAGGATCTCTTCACCGGTACATCAGGAGGTTGTTGTACTACCAGGTGTGATCGTTTTATGGCAACTCTGTCTTTTGTGGACTGCAGAGAGAAATGACAGCAAAGCTCTGATCTGGGAAGCACTGTTTGGAAGGACAGTGGTGGGATTCTCCCTGTCTGACCCACATATGCCCAGGAATCAGCTTGGGGTTAAAAAGGATGAGACCTCCAAGAAATGTCAGCTGGAGCAAGGGCCCAGAAGATCTCATTGCATTGCCATAACCCACCACAGCCATACCAGCAGCAAGCAAGCCAGTCCAGAACAGGAGAGGAGGCTTGACTGTCACACATGCTAGATCAGGGACAGGCTACATCCCCTAATAACAGTCACATCAAGCTCGCGAGACTAGCTAAGGGCAAGAGCGTACGCCAAGGACAAATAATATGGGGTCACGCTTGCAGGCGTATCCCAAAACAAGAACAGGAGTGGTACGTACACAATCCCTTTATAGTCAAGGATTGGGCCAGAGATAAGCAAAGCTTGGGAGAAACGCTCAAGGTTTCCAGGCCAGTATTTTAGCCAATTATATTTTTCCTCTCTTCTCCTCTCCCATAATAAATGTGGAAATAACACGGTGATCAGAAAACTTGGAGTAGAGAAAAAACTGAGATCCCCTCAAACACAAGGAAAAGATTCTCCAGGGACACCAGACGTGGCAGAAGTGGCTGCAGTTGATATCGATGGGTGAGCTCACACCCTGCTGTGGCATCAGTCAACGCGGCTCCCAGCTCTTTGCAGATCTGCGCCTGCAAAAAAACCCCACCATTTAGCGGGGAAGTGTTTTACAGCGTCAGGGTCCATTGCATCCCTCGGCTCCAGCTGGCTTCTCCAGGTTTCACACATTATTTTCACAGAAGGAGAGAGAAGCTGAAGGGAAGGGCAGAGAGTAGGTTTTCTGCAGTTTTTGAGCCTCCCCTTTATTTTTGCACAATGTGGAACCTCTTTCGTCCCCCAGTCTCCTCTCCTAAGCTGACATTCCCAGTCACCACTCAAGAAGAGAGGTAAGTCCAAGCCCCGGTGCTCAACCATACCTGAAGACTCATCTCCAACTAAATAACAAGCTGATAAGGTGTTTTTTCCAGGATTGTAAATTTAAAATCAGTCCAAGAAATACTCTAATTTTGGCCATGGTGGGGTTCAACACACAGCTCCTTCTGAATCAAGGGCTTGCAATTCCCTCCCCTCTGCCCCCAGCATCAACTTTAGCTACAGGAGAGAGTCTGTCCCCAGTGTTACGGCTGGGGTTAACTTTTTCATATGTCCTATAAGTAGAGCTAAAAATGCTTCAGGAGGAAGGGTGAGTAACCGCAAGTCCAGCATCAGTGTCTAATATCACGCATCAAGCTGAAAGAGAGAGGCTGGAAAGAACACTCTCTTCCTCCCTCCGGGGCAGCTAAATCCATCCCCTGCCCACGGTGGGATCAGCTACAGCTGAAACAGTCCTGGCTGGAGTTCATCCAATGCAGTCTTCAAACTTTCCAGTGCTTGAAGACCTCCCGGCACAATCCATGCCAATGCTTCTCTAATCTCACATTAGAAAAATCTTCTTGCTGAACCTAAACCTCCCAGGATGCTATTTGTGTCCGTTACAGCTTGTCCTTTCCCTGGGATGATGCAGAGGGAAGAAGGGAATCACTCTCTCTGTCACTGACCCTTTGCATCGTCTTCTCTGGCCTAGTTGGTGTCCGTTTGCTCATGTAGCCTGGCCAGCCATGTTTTCAGAGATGTCAGGATTTTTGTTGCCCTCCAAGTCTCTCTGGTGGCATAGAGGACTGAGCCAGGCTGGACAGACCTCCATGCATTACTCCAGCTCCCTGGGAAATGGAGCAACCCACAATGTATGTAGCAACGCTCCCTCTAGAGCTGGAGACTGTTCCCTTCCACAAACCTCTGTACAACAAGATTTCTGGAGTATATGCACATGTTGCTCAGGCTGGTAGAAGTCCTGCTTTTCATAGAATCATAGAATAGTTTTTCTCCAACACACTGTTTTCCTTAAAGTTTTGCTCCACATTTCCGAACACAAAGAGCTAGAACTGAAAATAAGAGGGAAAATAGGAAGGTTTTCTCAACCAGAGCACAGGCAGCTACTGTCTGTAGCTTCACGTGCCTGAAAAGACCATCTTGGAGTCTCCCTGTCTTGCCAAATACAGAAGAGTTTGGGTGAATTCAGCAGGCAAACACCCAGGACCTTCATCTTGGTGCTAATGAATCCCTAACAAGGGAGAAGGTACACCCCCAGAAGTCGGGTAACTGCTTGGTTTCTGCATGATACCTCCCCTCCTCTGGCACTACACCTGCGCGGAGCCACCATGCGTTAGGAGTATTTTACTGCTCTGTAAAGTCAGCTCCTCGCAGACTTGGTCCAAAGCCTTTTGAAGTCAATGAGCCTCTGCATTTTAGTAAGCTTTGGACGAGGTCCGAAATGACCTCTGTGGCAACTTCACAGCAGAGAGCTAGGAAACGCTATTGATTTCAAGGCTTCTCTTGAACAGCACTAACTGGTACCCAACACAGGAGACGCATCCATGGCAGATCAAGACTGACTCATCACTACAAGCTCATGGGCTCAGACTGTTCCCAGGGCTCAGTCCTGATCTCCTCCCTGTTTGCCTGTAGCATGAGCAATCTGCCGAAACCATCTCACACAGAGAGGTGCCAGCACTGAAATGAGCTGCAACATTAGCCACCATCGAACGAGCTCTGGCTTATCAATTAAGTGCTTCAAAGCAAGGAACAAAGTTGAGCATGGTCCCCAGTGTCCTGGGTTAAAGCCAGGGCTGCTGAGGATTTTATATGCATCACTGTTGTCCTGTCCATTATGGCTGCCCAGACTTTCCCATGCAGATATATCTCAGCTTTCCTCAGATCCAGAAGATTCCTGCTGCCTACAAACCTCTGGGAATTGTGAGCAACAGCCTGTATGTCCATGCAGGCTGGAGCAGGAGGCATCAGTAATCTTGCCCATGCACTCCCACACCCAGAGAAATGAAGATCCATCATAAAATCTCTGTCTCAAGTGCCTTCTTCCACTTTTTCATGCTGGAAGGGAATAAAATACAGGGGAGATTCCTTCAGATGATGCCAAACCTCAGTGCTTTGTGAATCCTCAGAGAACAGATTGTCTGGGCAGCCCATGGTTTGCCTCCAGCCATAGCCAGGGCTTCAGGTTGGCAGTGAAAAGGCTGAGACACCTTTTGAGGTCATTTCTGCAGGGCTCAGGGGTGCAACCACTGAACCAAGAGCCAATTGTGCTGCATACAAAGGAGAGCTCATTCCTGAGCCCAGGGAAGGGCCCCGTGCTAGGCCACGCCTGGAGCATCTGCCATCGAAAAGGCCCTGCAAGGTGGTACGGAGGCAGCTCAGCACCGCAGCATCTCTGCTGCTCCGTGGCTTGGTGCCTAACGCCACAGTTCCCAGAGCAGGGGAGAGGCTTGAGCTTATGGAGGGAAGCAAGGAGACTCCTCCATGTGTGGGGAAGGACCACCAGTTCTGGCCTATCCAGCCCATGAGGTGGTTCTTCAGAAGCAGCACGAAGTAGGATCAGGGCAGGAGGTAGCAGAGACCTTGACTTATCTCCAAAATACTGTGTTGGAACCGCAGAGATTCAGGGTTTCTGGTAAAGGTGGTGGTATTTTTTGGACTGTTCTGAAGAGGTCTGATGAGTTTCTGCCTTGGCAGGCAAGCTCCACACTTCCATCTTCACCAACCTCAAACACAAAGCAAGCTTTTCCTTCTGCACCGCTGGTGCACGGAGCAGCGGTGTCACAGCCAAGCAGTGACTTTCCCTGTCCGTGCAACCTGCAAACACTCCCCAGCCTGCCCCTTCCAGGCCTCAGGGTGCTAGATCGGGCTGAGGGAATAGGAAAAATTCCCTTTTCCAAAATGCTCTTAAACACTGTACGGGGAATAAAATACAAACACCTCAAATCGCTAAGTGGTCTCTTATTTTCCCTGCAGCTACCACAGGATGAAAAATAAATAAAGGCGGGACAAACCTAAATACCTCTATGCAGAGCGTGAAGACCCACAATTATTTTTCTCCAGGTGCGGGCAGTAGATCCAGGGCTGGTGCTATATTCTGGCCACCTGAGTGCCACCAGCACTGAAGTCGAGTGTGATGCTCTGCTCAGAGGACACACACTTGTGTCTGTGGGGCACAGAGTGGGGACACAGTGGGTAGGAATGGAGACACCAGCTCTCCTCCCTCCAGCGCGTGTAGCATGTCCCACCTCTTCAGATGGCCTTGCTACAGCCGTGCCTTTGGTCCGCACCTTGCTTGCTGTGAGAACATGCTCTGCACCAACAGCCACCACCCACAGAAACATTTCTGTAGAGAAACCGGCTCGTCACTCAACGAGCTACTGAACATCACACACAAACCCACGACAAGCCAGGGAGGAAGCCCTGTTATCCCATCCCTTGGTTGTCACTTTACACCCCTCCTATATAAGAGCTCTGTGACCCATCTTGCACCTACCCTGAGCTCCTGGCTCTTCTTTGGATGCCCCATTTAGGCTGATTTGTCCCAGGCAAAGGACACACAGGTGCGGAGCTGGACACCCAGGTCCTTCAGCAGCTCTCAGATACTCCTGCCTTGGTCCAGCTCTCACACCATCGATGGAGACTTGAACTCTGAGGAAAGGGAATTTGGAAATATTATTAGACACAGGTTTTGCTACATTCGTGCCTACACAGATGAAAGAAGCTAAATTTACAATCCAATAAAACATTATCTGATTTAAAAAAAACCCACTTGAGTCCTCTTGGAGAGAGCCAGGCCTGGGTGTAGGTTGATATTTGCCACCTTGGGCTGCATCCTTTGCTGTGCTGTGGTTGGGCCAACAGCTGACTGTATTTAATACTCAGCCATGGGATAAAAGTCCTTATCCTGAGATCCACTTGTGTGTTAAGCAAGGAAAGCAGTTAATTCCCATGGCCTTCACCCCAGGCTTGCCTTCCAGCACCCAGCCCGCAGGTGTTGCATTAGCGGTTAAGGATTTTTCCTGTTTTAATCCTTCGAAAGGGTGCATTGCAGCTGGAGAACCTCGGCCATAGCCTGAGCAGCACAATTCACACCAAAGCACTAGATGGGGCTACGCACCCGCTTCTCATTTCGAATCCTTCTGCAAAAGGGAAATGGAAGAAAAGTCCAAGCTGCATTTACTGACCACAGGGAGCCCTCCTCGGTGCTGCTTTCATGGACCACTTCGCCACATTTGCTTTTACACCACAGCGTAAAATTCAGTATCTCTTATCTGTGAACCTCCAGATCTGCTGTCGGGCATGGGGACATCTCTTTTGGCACCCCAGTATCAAAAACCATTGACATTCCTAATGCAGCCTCAGTGTGAGCCATTATAGGCAAAGGCTGGGAGTGTCCCTTTGCGGCAGGAGGTTCCAGCCCTGGATACCCCCAAGTGACTCCCCAAGCTGCAGAGCTACAAACTGACATTCATCCGTCCACTTCTGAGCAGCGGCCAGACCTGGGGACAAGCTGGCACGAATTGCTGGCTGGTGACACGAGGGACAGCCCATTAGGGAGGAGAAGCAGGCTTAGAAATCAAGCCTAATAAAACCAGACAGGAGAAACGGTGACAGGCTTCAGACCCTTGTGACCGCACAGAGGAAAACCCCTTGGGGTTTTGAGCTAAGCCCTCATCTGTCCCAATTAACTGCCTCTATACACAGGAAAGGACTTGTTTAAAAATAAGCCCAGACCTCTCCACACAGCCATAAAACTGAAAACACTCACAGTAATCTCGATACTCAACTGCTAGAACAAACCAACCCTTCTTTCTTTTTGAAGATTTTGCATTAAAAAAGGCACGGGTCGTGGTTTAACCCCAGCCAGCAACCAAGCACCACAGAGCCTCTCGCTCACCCTCCTCCCCAGTGGGATGGGGGAGAGAATCAGGAGAGCAAAAGTAAGAAAACTCATGGGTTGAGATAAGAACAACATAATAATTGAAATAAATAATAATACTAAAAAATTGTAATGAAAAGGAAAACAAAGAGAGAGAAAGAAAAACAAAACTCAGGAAAAACAAGTGATGCAACCACTCACCACCCGCCGACTGATGCCCATCCCATCCCTGAGCAGCGATCACTGCCCCTGGTCAACTCCCCCAGTTTCTATACTGGGCATGACGCCATACGGTATGGGATAGCCCTTGGGCCAGCCTGGGTCAGCCCCCCTGGCTGTGCCCCCTCCCAGCTTCTTGTGCAGAGCACGGGAAGCTGAAAAGTCCTTGACCTGTGTAAACTCTGCTCAGCAAGAACCAAAACATCAGTGTGTTATCAACATTATTCTCATCCTAAATCCAAAACACAGCACTATACCAGCTACTAAGAAGAAAACTAACTCTATCCCAGCTGAAACCAGGACAGTATGATACAATGAACTACAATAACCTTGTTTCTGCTTCCCTCTCGGGACTGGCTTACATACTACAGGCCCAAGCTGGGGCTCAAGGCTTCCTTGAGCTACAGAACAATTATTTTAGCTACAGCAGGAAAGCAAAGACCGCTGAGAAGGAAGCACGCAAGGCTTAGCACCGGAGCACCTGCTTGTATTTCTAGTTCTCTTGTGTCAGAAAGATGGAAAAAACCCAAAAGTTTGTTTTTCTGCAACACGCCCATCACGCTCCTGTTGACCCTTGGCAGCCCCTTCCAACGAGCAGCTCCAGCGCCCGACCGCTGCCGAAACCGTCCCGTGCAACTGGAAGCGCCTCCTTCCAAAGGCTGGGGCTCCTCGCTGCCCACGAGGAGGGAGCAGGAGCGGCTGCACTGAACAAGGCGGCTTTGTTCTCCTCAAAGGCATATGTAGGAGCTGGGAAACAAGTTGGTTTTGGCCTGAGCACAAGAGAGGCAGGCTGTGAAAACGAACGATGGGGCAGATGACTCCAAAGGGAGGTAAACCACCTATGTTCAGCCCCACTCAACTCTCCGAGCACGAGATCTAATTCCAGTTCACAGGTTGGAAAATACAAGTGTTAACAGGTATAAGAATTTCAATCAAGATTCAATCACAGGGTTTTTTTTTGTTAAACGACAAAGAGGTGATGCACAAGTGCTTGGGCAAGAAGAAAATGGTAAGTCAGCTGGAACAGGCAGGTAGCTGAAGAGATTAACAAAATCTGTGGGCCCTGCCACTCCACTTCAGCACCTGAAAACCCAGCCCTGGTAATTCCTGGCCTTGCATATCAATATAAACCACAGAAGTTGATTTAATGCCTGCCTCCTACCTTGACCATCAGAGCTGCCACTGGTGGCGTCATGACCTTGCGAGAGTCAGTCACACGTGATAAAGTCTTAACCCCAGCTTGTGAGGAACACATACCAGGTCCCCACCAAAAGATCCCTTGTCATGCTTCAAAGAAGGCATTTTATTGTGTTCTTTTTAATTAGAAGAGTCTTGCTGCTTTCAGCACACAGGTGCAATAAGCTTTACACAGAGAGGAGCAAGGAATAAAGGTAGAGCTTGAGCAGAAGGATTCCCTCATGGCAACATACAGGCCCATCACCAGCGATACACAGGCCAGCACAGAGCTATGAGCCACTGCGGCTCCTTCCCAGGAACGGCGGGGAGGATTATATGTGTATAAAATGCAGCAAGTTTTGGTTAAACAGTAAGAGCGCTCACCTTGCGCCACGCAGCCCCTTCGCCCGGGCACAGGTTGTGATTCATGCCACCGGTGTGCACATGGGTGGGTGCTTCAGTCCCTGCTCACAGGGTTGTTTTAGGGAAAATAAAGAAAATAGCCACGGAGGCAGAGAACGCAGGAGACTCTGCTTGTAGCAAGAAAAGCACTTTTTGTGTGCCTCTGAAAGGCGATTAGATATACAGGGAGTTGTAGGTGGGGTGTGACCAAGCCCCCCAGGGACTGGAGGAGTGGGCCGCCTGCCTTCCAGCACCTCACGAGACACGGGGTAAGGCTGACGCCAAACCGCTCCAACCTGTTGCGACCAGGATGCACCTACATGTCGTGGTGTAACCTCAGCCGGCAACTAAGCACCACCCAGCCGGTGGGATGGGGAGAGAATCGGAAGGGCAGAAGTGAGAAAACTCCTGAGCTGAGATAAAGACAGTTTAATGGGTAAAGCAAAAGCCGCGCACGCAAGCAAACGAAGGAATTCATTCGCTGCTTCCCATGGGCAGGCAGGTGTTCAGCCATCCCCAGAAAAGCAGGGCTCCATCACGCGTAACGGTGACTTGGGAAGACAAACGCCATCATGCCAAACGTCCCCCCCTGCTTCCTTCTTCTTCCCCCAGCTCTATATGCTGAGCATGACGCCATACGGTGTGGGATAGCCCTTTGGGCAGTCTGGGTCAGCTGTCCCAGCCGTGTCCCCTCCCAGCTTCTTGTGCACCCCCAGCCTCCTCGCTGGTGGGGTGAGAAGCAGAAAAGGCCTTAGAATCAAATCATAGAATTGTCATCTAGGTTGGAAAAGACCCTTAAGATCATCGAGTCCAACCGTTAACCCAGCACTGCCAAGCCCACCACTAAACCACATCCCTAAGCACCACGTCTACCCGGCTTTTAAATCCCTCCAGGGATGGGGACTCAACCCCTTCCCCAGGCAGCCTGGGCCAGGGCCTGACTACTCTTTCGGTGAAGAAGTTTTTCCTAATATCCAACCTAAACCTCCCCTGGTGCAACTTGTTTCCTCTTGTTCTATCACTTGTAACTTGGGAGAATGGACCAACCCCCACCTCAGCCTTGACTCTGTGCAAGCGCTGCTCAGCAGTGACCAAAACATCCCTGTGTTACCAACACTGTTTCCAGCCCAAATCCAAAACATAGCCCCATACAAGCTACTATAAAGAAAATTAACTATCCCAGCCAAAACCAGCACACTACTTTTGTCTACAAACCTAACTCCTGGGGCTTTGGGAACTTTCAGGTGAAGCCCTGTGCTGCTGCAAGGCGGCAAACGTTTCCAGGGCTAGGTGGCTGCAGAACAAAGGGGTGGCACTTCACAGCGGGGTCAGCTGTCCCTCTTCCCACCCCTTCATCCTTTAGTTCCTATTTGGATCTGGTCGTCTGTCACTTCAGGCAATGGTTTCTTCAACAGCGCCTAGCTTCTCAGCAGTAGCATTAGCTCATTCTCCAGTTTTGCTGGAGCTGGGCACTATTTCAGCCCCAACAGGCAGGATTTTGCTGGGCTTTTTGTTCATAACACACAGGCAAGGTTGTTCTTTCCTGGGAAACAAAGAGCCTTCATTTTAGATGACAGCAACAAATGTTAGTTTGTCAGCATATAACCTGGATTTATTGAATAATAAAAGAGCTACGTGGAATACCATCACTGTAGGTACGTTGGAAATTAGGAAAGGCAAGACCCTTCCCAAGCAACAGAAATTTCAGATGGCAAGATCCGGCTGCTGGCAAAATCAAGCATTTATACAAAACCTGGCTGCTGGCAGCCTGGAGGAAGGAATCCGCAGCATCGCATCTGCCAGTCTTCACAGAGGTGCAGGAGCTCTCCCTTCACCAGCCCTTGGCAACCATGATCCGCAACCCGGGTTCGGCACTTCCCCACTCTGCACCCCAGCGGCTCCGTACGCCTCCTCTGGCAACGCTGGCACGTGCTCGTGGCATCATAAGAAACAAATCATAACCTTACCCACGGTAGTTTTCTCCGAGGCGACATCGGGTTGTCTGCAGCTGAAGATAAACCAGCTGGGTGCAGGACTCCTATAAGCACTTGAAAAACAGCACCATAAAGTCACACTTGGCAATTCAAAGTTCCCATTTGTTTGAACAAATCGGGTCTAGCCAAAATAATTATGCTGTTCATCTCTTTTGCTATTCCCTAAGCGGCCATACAAATCTGAACATATTGAAACAATAATAAAACAAAAGCTTCACTGATTATCTAAATCTTCAAAACAGTTTCAGAATTAGTCAGTGCTAACAGAGAATTTCTACTTATCTCAGCTGAAAGCCTAAAGCATAACAGATAATGCAAGTACGTAATGACCACTCTAAATTCAAGCTGAAGTTATGTTCCACACACAGGAACCATGAAAAAAATTCAGCATCAGAACAGGTCAGACACAAACGTAACTGTGATAGCTCCTACACAGAAAGCAGAGTTACAAAAAGAGATTCTGATGTGGGACACAATGGCTTTATCGCAGCGCCCAAATTCTCTGTTGACTTTTTAAAGAAACGCCGTTAAGGCGCATCTACAAGGGATGATGGGGGCTCTTTGCAAAGATCTGGGACACAGCAGCGCGGAGACACGCACGGCTTGCGTTCTTACCTCACCTCCAGCGAGACTGAAGCACAGACCAGAAGCTACAGCCTGTCTCCCCCGTGGGAGGAGACGCACCCTTGAGCTTAAGGCCAGCGCTCTCACCCAGTCCGAAATATTCTCATCCACACTGGTCCGTGTTGAGATGGATTCTCTCTTCCAGGCAGCAGAGAGAGAACTCCACTGACAGGTAATAAACAGGCATAAATGAAAGGAGAAAGAGTTATCGTCAGCCACTAACTCCCCTCTCCGTCAGTGCCTGGGATCGCACCAAGACTTTCAACTGGACCAGTAAGACACACAAAATCCTTAATAAAGGAGGCAGAACAAACTGCAAACCGAGACAAATACGTAAGTAGAAAGTGGTTTCATCAGTTTATTGCTTTTTGCAACCTGAAAACTTTGCTGCCGTTTCACGGATGGTTGAGTCTGTGCAGGCGTATTCAATGCAGTATACACTACCACGGAGAACAGTGGTTTATCACGAGCCATAAAACCGGTGGGAAAACAATCTAATCCTACAGCAACGTAATCTGAGAACTGACAGTAAATACAGCATCTCCAAAAAGCTACTGGCGTTTACGTTAATCAACCGATTACTTTTAAGTTACTGAGTAAAGCAAACTGGTGAGGGACCAAGTGCTCTGAAACACATACTTTCGGTGTATTCAGGATGTCCCAACACACACGTTCTGAAATCTTCCAAAATTTCACTAATACCAAATGAAATTAAGGTACTTCGCTTCCAGTTTAAATACCAGGCAAAAATAATTAGCGCATTTTAATATATTAACTAAAAGACTATCTGTATAAAACTCTTTGCACATGAAATATTTTTAAATTAAACAATATAATCGTTATACTTACAAGAAAAACATAGACTAGAAATTTATTGCTAGTACAAAATTAATGTGTTTCACAGAGGAGGAGAAGTTAGATTAATATTATTGCTATAAACACAACCAGTGCCGGAGACAAGAATCTGATTTTCAAATTTGTTCACCATCCACAACTGGCTTTCAAGGACATGTAGGTACATGGGACTTACAAAAGACGAGGTCCACAACTTTCTTCAGAGTTATGCTTTATGATCTGCCGTCATTTTATTGCCTTTTAGTATAATGGCCAGAATCAGTCTGCTGCTGCTGTGTTCTAACATTATCACTCATTAGAACTTCTCTCCATGGGAAACACAATCCAACCAATAAAAAAAAAAAGCCCCAACCACCCTAATCTTGCTTTCCCACATTAGTATTTTGAAAATTTAAAACTACAGCTACGTTCATATCTTAGTCAGTAACAAAAAAAAAAAAGTGGGATTGTGGAGAGTCTCCACAATGTGGAGAGTCCATGACTATGAACAATGTTTCTAGGCCAACCTTTGATCAATTTGCTAACAAGCTTTCATTCCCAAGGAAAGCTTTTTTCACATAGTGTAGATTGAGTAACAACACTGCTCAGTGCAAACACAGTCAGACCTACTACTCTACTAGTAACAAAATGAGTATGAACACCAAAACCTGCTTGCAGATCCGCACAGTCCAGTTTCTTTGCAATGCACTGATTTCCAGTCACAAGAACATATATTTATAGCCTTTTTTTTTTTTAAAGTATGCTGCTTTCAGCAGTTATCTACCTTGGTACTAGATCATACTACTTTCTCAAACTGATTTTATTCTTAACTTATACACACTCACCTAATTGCTGACTTAAAAGCTGATCTGGGAAAACCAACAACTCTACCTCTCCCTTCAATTAAATAGTCAACACTAGAGTTCATAAGGGTCATCATCATTGTAAACTATTACGGTTACAATATCTGTAAGTAGTTACTACAGGATCATAAAAGTAAACCAATGGAAATTTTAGCCTAGCCGTAGATTCTATTATTGCTAAAGGGAAGATTTATACAAACCAGTGTTTTATAGAACCAGCAACTCTCAAGTCACTCAAAAAAAAAAAAGGGGGGGGGGGGGAGCAGATTTTGTATTAATGCCACTGCTTTAATTGGGGTAGCTGAATTCTGCTGCAAATCAACTAGTTAAAAACATTTATCTGGGTATTAAGGAGTGGAAATGACAAAAGATCTGATTCAGGTGAAAGTCTCCTACTGGCTAAATCCTCTTACAGTGTGCCCTGGGCCCAAACACGCCTCATGATAAAGCAGGATTCTAACCCAATACAATAATGCATCAATGATTTTAATATCAATCATGAATGCCAAAGTACTTACTATTCAGTTGTTGCCGCAACAGTTCCTCTTCCTTCACCTCCACTCCCACATTCCTCCTCCATCCCCAACAAAATATGAGTACAAAACCAAAGGAATATAAATATTTGAGGGGGAAACACAACACTCAAGTTGCAAGAAATGAAAGACTTGAGAAGCATACACCTTTCTTTTCATGGCATGCATGAAAATGAGTCATACACCAAGAACTGGATCGACAAAGACAGTAGTTCGGTGGAAAATAACTCTTGTACGCTGTTAGACAACTCAGGCTAGCATTGTGCATACCACATACATCTGAAAACAAAGACTCCACTTTTCTTCAGACAACTTAAAACATTAAATATTTTAAATGGATCTCTTTCAACTCCAAGTTGTATTTACATAGTTATCCACAAAAATGTGCAAAGTAAAATCTGACAAAATAAATGTAAAAGTCCAACAAATTGAACTTGACATTAAAAAAGGCAGCAGAGATTCCACGTCCATTCTATACACACTTTAAACTACTACTTAAGACAGTGAAAGGTTGTTCCAGCTGAACCTCTGGGAATTTAACAAATCCAAACCGTGCCACACTTCAATCACTAGCTGTCTTCGCTGCAGAATTCACAATGTATCCCACCAGTGAGGTCTTTGATAACTTTTTCTTTGATCAGTTTTTGCAGGAATTTTGTTTCGCTTGTCACATTGTGCATAGTTTGTCCGTTCATGGCAGCCATGCAGAGGTTGTTGTAATAGTGCAAAGGTGTGCTGGGCTGATCGAGGTCATATCCAAATCCTGCTAAGCTCACTTCATCGCATAAATGTGTGGCCAGAACAACTGCTGTGACCCCAATTGTAGGTACATTCTAAAAAGGGGGGAAAAAGAAGCTTGCTGAATTCAAATATATCCTCCTTTGCTAGTTTTATAAACACTTTACAAAATTTCATGGCTTTGTCTATTCCCTCTCCTCACTTAAAACTGAAATCAATTAATTAAAACTAAAATCAATTACAACTAAAACTAAAAATGAATTAAATGATCAAGTAAAACTAAAAACTTCAGGGCCAAATACTAATACAACTTGAGTACTTGCCTGTAACAAGACTTTTGGCTGTCAACTCTAAATTTTTTTCTGTGAAGGCAAGACGCCCTATTACTGTGTAATTAAACTACAAGTGAACCCTTGCTCCAAACACTCAAACAACTCCTGACAGGCAATTAAACTTGACATTTCTTGACGTACGCTTACTTCAGTCTTGAACAACAGGCTCTCTAAAAGTATTCTTCACGATATGACTTTTCACTGAATAACTCATGAAGAAGGCAAGTATACTACAATACAACTAAAAGATACATAGCTTGGTATGTTACGCTATTTTTATAAATAAACCTGAGTAGATCCTTCAAACGTTTGTGCAATAATGCTACCATTAAATGCTTTCACACAAAAGGTAAAAAGATGATGGTTATTTAGTATTTTTCATAGTTCAAGAGAACTAGTGACATCCAATTTTTCAAACAAATAATTAAAATAACAAAAATGCAGTGTATAATTAAAGCAGGCAATTCATCGCTCCATACTATTGCTAGAGCAAAGGACAGAGGGAGGATATCCCCATCAGTTGCTATTGAGCACACCAGCAGTTGGAAGGTTGCTTTACAGCAGCCTGGTTTCCACACTCTCTGCTTTCCCTGCAGCTAGAGACACATCTGTCTATAGCTGATTGCGGGTTTGACTTAACAGGGCCGCTCTTAACACACTTAACATACATCAAATGCGTGTTTTGAATATTTAACACCAGTCACAATGATGTGTGAGTGAATACACGGTACTGGGATGAATTTATGTCTCGCTGCATCTGAATGCTTTGTAAAACAGGCCATTTCATGTCAGCCTGCACAGGCATAATACCTCATCTAAAAAGGTGAGCTGAAATCCTACTTCGATTTTACACAAGAAAATACAAGAGCCTTTTGAGAGTGCATTAATTTCCCTATAACTTGAGAGCAGCTCTGAAATTGCATAGAGAAACTCTATGGAAGGAAGAGCCCAAAACTTTTTTCAGTTTCTTATTTCACTTTGTATTTTATAGTCTCCTCCTAAAAGGAAACTTCTTACCTTATCCCAACCCCAGAATTTGGATCGAGGTTCAGGGAACTGTAAAATGTCCAAAGCTGTCTCTTTGATGATGACTGGATTCAGAATCCGAAACTGCTTTGACATAAAAGGAATTTTCTCAGCAACCTCCTTCCAAAAGAAGAGTCGCATCCACAGAGGCTAAGACAAAGAAAAAAAAATAGTTCAGCAAAGGCAAACTCAGACTGCAACGCATACGACAGACAGTACACAAGTTATAGGATTCATCAGTGATTCTGAGAAATTCAGGGAACAGTTTATAGCTAAGGTGGGTTCAGGAATACCAGCGTACAGCTCAAGTGACTGACCCAAAAGAGGAAAAACCTTCCAAGTATTTGGAATGGCAGAGAGGATAGCAGGGGGAAAAGTTGTTTATTCTGAGTATTTGACTGCAATTTGTGTTTAATCAGTCAACATGTCCCCCAGAATCCACAAGGTTCTTTGGACCTTTATTTAAAGAAATGGGAAAGGGAACCACAGTTTTCCACGAACATTAACCAGGCATTCTGAAGCAAGCACTGGATTTAAAACAATTTTGCTCAGGCTTTGAAGCGAACAGCTGTTGTTTGACAGCATCCACCTAGTGATAAATGTAACACTTCAGAAGAGGATTTACACAACACTCAGCAAGCCAGATTCTGATCTCAGGCCGCTTCCAGTCAATTAGATGCATGCTAATGGAAAAAACAATACTAAATCACGCTCATTTTACAAATCGTTCCATATAATGCGTAACACTAAGCAAGTGATAAAACTTATATAGCTGCAACGCAGACCTATATTTTTTTTTTAAACAGGCTTATTGCAACCCTAACCTGCAACTCTACAGCAGCTTAAACTGATCAAATCTAGGTTGCCATGGTCCCATCTTCCCACCTGTGCTCTGAACAAGTTTACTGAAGTACCAATGCCTGCACAGAGAGCTGATCCAGCTGAAAGCCCAGTACTTGAAAGAAGTATGTTTTCAGTTCACAGAATCAGAGTGGTTGAGGTTAGAAAGGACCTCTGGAGGTCAAGTGGTCCAACAACCCCATTCAAGCAGGGCCACCTGGAACCAGCTGCCCAGGACTGTGTCCAGACGACTGCTGAATCACTCCAAGGATGGAGACTCCACAACCTGCCTGGGCAACATGTGCCAGTGCTCGGTCACCCTCACAGTCAAAAGTGTTTCCTGATGTTCAGAGGGACCCTCCTGTGTTTTGGTTTGTGCCCATTGCCTCTGGTCCTGTCACTGGGCACCACTGAAAAGAGCCTGGCTCCATCCTCTTTGCACCCTCCCATCAGCTATTTATGTACATTACTAAGATGTCTCTCTGAGCCTTCCGTTCTGCTGGCTAAACAGTCCTCTCTCTCAGCTTTTCCTCATAGGAGAGATGCTCCAGTCCCTTAAGCATCTTCGTGGCCCTTCGGTGGACTCTCTCCAGTATGTCCATTCTCAGATCAGTTCCCAAAACTGTCTCTCTGCACCAGCAAAAACACCAGAGCAAGGAAGGTGGTGGAAATCAGCAAATCTGCTCCTAAGCCATGCAAACCAAGAAAAGGTACTCTTTTCATAAAACACATACTTCAATCTTGTGACTCACTAACAGAGGATCTTGCAGATGCCAAAAAGCAATCACTCTTTCAATCCCTCCAAAACAAATTTTAATACAGAAAGCCATCCTTGTACTAGTCATTCTTCAAAACCAAACCTTAAAACACGAAATAGCCAGATAGCTTGTAAAACAAGTTAGTCGGAGACTCAACTCAAGCTAGAAAGGTGCTGGTCATCAAAATTACCACACTGCTGCAGGGAAGGTCATAGACCAACATTGTCTCATCCCTGGTAAAAAAGTAGTCAGGGAGCAAAAGTTCTTAAATTTGTGCAAATTCATGCATTCAGGAAAATCTCCCCTCTACAGAACATACTCAGATTATTCAAAACAAGGCAATATCCCTGCACACACTCTCGGGACTAAAGTAGTAGTAGACAGTAGTGGTCAACATTAAACAGACCTTCCATATGCTCTCATGTTGTAAAACTCACAGAATTAAGAAGGGAACTTGGGGTACCTAGCCTAGCATGTATCAAATTGTTAACAAACTTGTCAGGCTTTCTTCTAAATCTGTCTCAATAATTTAGAGCACTTGTTTTCAATCTGTGGTCAGGGAAACCTAGCTACCGGTTTTCAACTTGCAGAAATTATCTGCCTGCAAACAGAGAGGTGAAAACCACCAACTTAAAGAGAGTTTGGAAGCACAGAACCCTTCTATCAGTTCCTTAGGAATCTCTGCACTTCTTTATTCTAATATTCAGGGAGAAATAAACCTCGTAATTTTGGAACCACAGACAAATGTGAACTAACAACTGCGATGCTTCAGTTACACATTAACTGCAGGTATGCCTATTGTAGCAGCACAGGCTTTAGCCTGGACTGGCATCCAGAAATCTCATTTCTGTTCCAGGCTCTGCAGACTTGAACTAGTCACTTAAATCTAACGTGAACCGAATTCCACTTTAGTAAACACTGGATATGTCACGTAGCTTGGTGCAAGCCACCAATATATGCAGGAAAAAAAAAAGTGTTATGTCAGTGTGGGGCTTCAACATGAATGCTGGTACCAACTGTAACTAGGACACATAGCTAAAAAACCCAAAGTTACATAAAAGATCCTTAGTATAATAAAACAGAAAGTAACAGATCAGCCAGCTTCTTATGCATTAGAAAAGAAAAAGCAAACAAAAATCACAGGTACATAACAGTGCCACATTACATACCAAGGTTTCATTTTTTACCATTGCTTGAAGCCAATTGAAATCAACACTTTTAAACAAAACAGCCACAAACAAGCTAGCAGGAGGATACTCGTGTTCAGAAAGGGGGGCTCCTTCTGGGTAGGTCATCCGTATAGTAGTTTTGTTACCAACGTGATCTGTGTATCCTTGAACTGGTGCATCATTTAACCTAACAAAAAAAAACCACCACACAATGGAGAGAAACTATTTAATAAGCATGGGTTACAATCTCATTAAAGCATCAGACACTAAGCAAAGAACCTGTATTTGGCCCACAGATTTTTAACAGAGTACAGCATTTTCTCAGTATCTCCATGTTCCTCGCCTCACACCCTGATCCATCCCTTATCTTTGAGAGGAAGCCAATTCTATTTCTGGATTAACTGGCACAAGTGCAAAACTTCAAAAAGAAAAGCTTGACTAGAAAAGTAACTTAAAACAGCATTGCAGAATTTCATATTCATTGCCTTGTGCAAACTCAGAGAGGCTTAAAAGAGGAAGGGAAAGAAAGCACACAGGAAGTTACCTGCATTATCTTTTTTTTTATTTTTTTTTATATATATATACACACACACACACACACACACTCTAGTATTACACACAGAAAGGCATTCAAATTATATCTTCAATGCAATGTAATGCATCCTGTGGGTTTACATCATTCCAGCTCACCAAAAATTTCAGATGCTAGCACACTGCTGACAACAGCAGCATCATCCAGCTCCATCAGTTCTGCAGAACAGCGGAAGTCCCGCAAACATTTCTATATCAACAGGAAAGTCCCCTTCATGCTGCCAACCCTAATTTCAGAGAACAGTTAATGCAAGTTCTCCGCCCCTCCACATGTTAGCAGGATTGTTTATATGTATAAAAGATATTGACTCACTATACCAAGTCCTTCTCTTTTTAAGGGAAGCAAGTCAGTTTACAAAGCAACTCGGGAAAATGCTTGTATTAAATTTATTTGTGACTTTACATGATTCAAATTACAAAGAAGGAGAGTTCAAACAGTAATGTTCAGAAGGCACGAATACAGAGCATGTATTCGTTTAATTCAGCCATTAGAAAACATGCATAATCATAGAACGCACACACTGATCTTGTAAAGATAGGGAAAGATAAGCATGCTATACAGTGTGTAAGCAAACTGTATACTGGAACACTAATTAATTTTTATTGTGTTTGAAATAGCTGTTACAAAAAAAATCCTTCAAATAAGCATCGCAACTAACCAAGGGGAAAAAGACGGAGGCGAGTCCTAAAGCCTGCCTCTGAAAGCTTAAACATATGAATGGATAAAAACAGGATTGTCTACTTGTTGATGATTTCACTGGTTTCTATCTCATTTCTGCCCATGTTTTTTTTTGTATCTGAAGTCCACAAATAATTACACTGAATTCCTGTCTTATGAACATGACAATTTATTTTGCTCCTAAGACTTCAAATTCCACGAAGCCACAAGTAAATTTTTCAAAAGCACTTTCAGAAATAGTCTTATAAGTTGCATAAACGTTGGAGATACTTTCCCCTTAAAAAATAAAGTCAGCTCATAAAGTAGAGTTAAAGTAGTTGGAATCCTTAAATGGAAAATACGTACCTTATCACAATATCAAACTGATTCAATAAGTGACCCAGCTCTGATCCATGAAGAATTCCACCACTGCCAACAACAACACAACGCTTACAGTGTTTTGACTTCAAATCTTCTGGTAAATCATGCTCAGGTAAGAGTTCAAGGAGATTTTTAAGCTTATCAGAGAACTTGTGAAATCCAAAAGGAGGTTCATATTTAAATAAAGCTTCATCTTCATTTATATTTTTTCTTACGAAGGGAGACACGTCCATGCTATATTTCTCCGCAAATAGCCTCCTCATTTCTTTCTTCACATAAGAAGGCCGACACTGTTCCTGCAACGCAGCACTGGCATACTGTTGTGCTCTCTAAAACAAAACATACATGATTTCAGTCAGGAAAGCTAGCTTCAGGGACATGCAAAGCCCTCTAGATGCAACCCACCAGCTGACCACCAGCAGTTTAGCAACCACAGGGGTTTATAAAGAAAGCTTAAACATGGAAATACAAGACATTTTAAAGCATTCACTCAAACACAGATACTAACTAGTAGAGGGTGAAAACCTGCAAAGGAATGTCTCTCCACCCACTTACTTAAATCTGGATAGGAGCTGTTCTAAAGAATAAATTAGGCTACTAAAAGAGGTAAGTGAAAAATCAGCCGTTTGAGAACATTTGTACTGTTACTTACAAAAACAGATTAAAAAATCTGGATGTACTTCTACCCATCTAATTCAGCAGCAAGCCAGCAAGTGAAATTCTACTCCGCTGCTCAGTTGTGTGACCCGAGTTCTGCCTGCAGTAGGATTTTTATCAGAGACAGATACACTGGGTAAAAGTTCTGGGAAATGACAGGCTGGACTTGCTTACTAATCAAAATGATGTTAACACTTCTTCCAGAAGTATTGCTAAAGTGATATTGCTAATGACTAAAACACAACTTTAAAAGGAATGCAAGGTGGAGGTGTTTCAGGTCTTCTTTCAAAGACTAGTCACCAAAATAAAAAGCTACAGTTCCATATTGCATAAAAAGATTAAGCTGTCAGATAAAACTACACATTGATCTGTCTCAAAAAAAAAACCCAAACAAAAAACTACTCATACATTTTTTAGAAATCTGTAGTGCCAAGCCAGTATCTGATGTAAGGAAGAAGAAAAGTAGCAAAGGTATTATTTTTATCGGTTAAAATTCTTTTTCATGTTCTCTTCCTCAACATAACTCTGTTGATCTTTCCTCCACTGTAATAAAAAGAACCAACCAAACAAACAAAACCAAAATCCATGAGCAAACACAGTGGTCAGTGTCAAGATTCAAATCTCATGCTAACTCAGTTCCCCTTCTGTACTATTAAGGAAAGGGAAGTGTGTATCTGGGTGCACAAGGAAGGAAGTTGTGCTGCTTTTATTTTTTTAAACAAGATTGTTCTACAGAACTGCCTCCACCACTGCTAAAAAGGTCTCTGCAAGTCTGGGCATAAAAAACACATTTCTTCCTGGGCAAAGCACGACTGAGCAACTTTATGCTGTACTTTGCCAGCAAGAGTCAGTGCATGTTTGGAACAGCCTCATTTTTAAGGCTGACAGTTGTGCATCCTATCCGTAAAAATTAATGCCAATCCCTTGTCAACTGCCCCAAACAGTTTGCAATCAGCTACTACCTAACTAGACAAAGAGCAACGCTATTTCCTCATCCTGCATCTAACACAAACAAAATGAATTGTGGGACAGCAATAAACACAGTTCATGGAGTCTTTAGGTTTGCTTGGCTTAAGGTGGTGGTTGTTTGGAAGCAAGAACATGTTATTGAGAAAAGAAATAAGTCAAATGAGAAGAAAAGGGGAGGCAAAGAGGCTCAGAAGGGGAAACACATGCACTGAAGAAAGCGGGAGGTGGGGGAGGATGCACATGCAGTGATGCTCTCTCAAATCAGGGCTTCTGCTCTAAGTCGTATCTTAGCATTGAGACATTCAAAGGCAGAAATGCAACAACTCTAAGCCAAGGTGTACTGTTATAAAGAACAAACAGGTTAAGTAGCAAAGGCAGAGAAATGTCAGCAAGTATTAAGAGAAAGCTTTATTGGCATCTGCTACACCACCTTAAAAGCCACATGCAAAACTGCAGTTGAAGTAAGTAGCTGCTACCTTAAATAAATGAACCAAGAGCTGCACCCTCCTGTACATTTGTCCTGTGATTCCAAAAACAGCTGAGCAACGACAAGGCAAAGCAGACTGGGGAACTGGCTTAGGTAAAAATAAAACTTTGGTTTAATGTGTTGGGTTTGGGGCTTTTTTTTTTTTTTAAAATAGGTTAATTTTCATTTGCATCAATTTTCTGATCACCAGTATCATCGGCACTGACAACAGTATGAAGACGTGTCCATTTCAAAATGTTATTCGTCACAGTTATCTCATTTTACCCCTAAAAATCCAGTTTCTCTGTGCACTTCTGTTTTCACTCTACAAGAACACAAACCAGAAATTCTATGGCATGAAACAAAGCAAAATATATTTTTCCTCACAGGATAATTTCAGCATTCTATTTCTTTGTTATAGACCCTTATAACTCATATTGTCAATTAATAACTTTTTTTTTAAGCCAAGTAAAAAAAAATGCCAAAAAATACCAACCCTTACACGATCGAGGTCCACATACGGCATTTTTGTTCTGTCACATTCTTCAGGCCCAAAATGTACTTTGAGGATATAAAGGAAGCACGCTCCAACCACAAACAGCGCAAGAAGTCTAAAAACAAATAGGAGGGTGTAGGGGTAGGAAAGGGGGGGGGGTGGGGGGGGGAGGGGGAATCATCTTTTTTTCCAGCAATCCATCAATTGTTAAATGATTATTTTTAAACAACTTTAAGGCAGTTGAAGAACTTCAGGTGAATACTTGCATTTCATTCAAACCAAGAAAAAACTATTGCTTTGTTCACTGCAAGTCTTTCACAACTCTTCAGAGCTATCTGCAGGAAAGTATGAACACACAGAGATGCTTTGATAAGGAAAATGTTGCATATTGACACTCTGATTTATGCAGTTCTATGCCTGCATCATATACTTTAAATGCATATCTGATGGGTCAAACACCTCTCCTCACATAAAGAAACCAAAAGTGACTTTTGTTTTCCTACTTCAAAGGGTAACTTTATTTTGAAATAATTTTTTTCATGCAAGTTAAAAAAGGGATGGAACTCCAAATTGCAAGATTTTTGAGCCAATAGCCATCACTCACAAGCAAAACTTTCAACTCACTGGCAGGCTAGAATGCAGAATTTAGATGCTCAGGTTTATCTTGAGAAGACTAATTTAATTATTTACATCCCCAAAACATGCAAAAGAAAAAACAAAACACCAAACTTTAAAATTGAGTACTACAGACTACCCCTATTTTTGATCTACTCATTTCTCATTCCTAAGGAATCTCATTGTTGATCTCCAAATATTCACTTGGCTCGTTTCATGTCTAAACTGATTTGCAAAAATGGCATTATTTGGTCAGAGCTGTGGTTGTTACTCAAGCATGTAGTTTGAGCTTTATTATTGATTTTCATTTCCTATGGTTTCCCAAGGACCGGACATTTGTTTAAATGTCTTAAAAATATACAACCTACTAAGTGTTCAGTGCTTCTTGAAACTCTTTCAGATAAAGTTAATACAAGTTTCCATAATTTTTTTTAAAAAGCTTGTACCATATGGGCTAATAGATGCAATCCTGGCACTTAATTTGCAGTATGTGCTGCAAATAAGGTGGTCACTGGAAAAGCAGCACTGTTCTCGCATCTGATTTAACTAAATTAAATTTTGCACTTATAGGGGATCCAAAACCTTCATTAGCATGTTAGGCTGCAGCCCCTGGAAATGGGCTGGCTGGCAGAAACAGGGGATTCACAGAAGATGAACAAGGCTGGGTTTTCTCCCCAGGGGTTTATCGAGTATCTCTAGATTCAGCTGGGGCTGCACCATTCACGTGCTCAAAACGCCCATGGATATAACAGTTTGGCTTTGGGTTTTTTAAGCTTTAAGACCTAAAAATTCATGTGGCAGAGAGGCATCACAGTAGTGAGCTTTTTTGGCTTAAAATATGGTTCTGGATGCACACTAGCACACACTCATTAATTCCAATTTGATGTTACACTACAAACAATGAAGTAATGAAGACTTTGTGATGTAGTGTTCCAGAAGTCTTCATAAACAAATTAACTATGAGGGGACACGTCCCCAAAACACCCACTAAACATCCACTGCCCTTCAATTTCTTCAATTATCAGACTGTACAAAAGCCTCAACATTGTTACTTACCTGGATACAAAAAAGATTGGAAATACTTGTGAGTGAAGTACTGGGATCTCACACTGGCTTGGAAAAACAAGTACGATTAGGAGAGAGCCTAGGCCCTCAAAGTGTTTTAGGTGCCCCAGGGAAAGCTGTGTGCCTAACCCTCCATTCAGTTCCTGTGGCAATCTCATCCCTTGATTTTTGCGTCCTTTTTGTAACTGCCAGGCTAGAGGGAGAGCAACTGACCTCTAGATTGCCATGACAATGACACTTACTTGCGAGTACCTTTTAAAAACCAGCTTGGTCTTCTCATCTTCATGTGGAGCCACCTTACACCATTGCACAGGAGGTGAACAATCACTTTTCGGCTTCACAGAGTTATTGTCACTCAGCATTGCTGCAAAAAAAAAGAAAGAAAAAAAATTACCACAACTTTTTCTGAATGGAAAAAAGTTCAGAGGACATCCAATGACTGTTAACTTACTCTGTTTCCCAGATAAGACTGTGATTCTTGGTTATCATGTCAGGAATACTGAATCATTCTTGACCTCCTTGTGATCAAGAATATACTCATTTCAGATGCACCACCAGGACATAATTCTAAAAATATGTACATGTTGCCAGGTATAGGTCTTTGCATTCTTCATAAGCCTGAAGTCTAATAATTGCAACTACATTGGTTACTGTCAAACATTATTGCTTGATCTTGGTCAAATGCCATTTTGTTTGAGCAATTATTAGACTCCGGACAAGGAAAAAAAAAATCTACACTGTATGCTCAGGGTATTTAGGATCCCTGTATCAAAGTGTACTGTGCTAGTGTACTACGCTACCCTGATCCCATCTCAAAACCGGAGCTCTCATCTGAAAGCAACTCCCTGATTTCCCTGAGGTTAAGCAAACGTGTCTCATCATCAGTCTGAATATACTGCTGACCCCTTCAGAAGCCCCAGTGACGTGGTCAGCAACTTCGACAGCAAGCACCAAAGAGGGCGTGCAGGAAATTTTGCCTGGCACGTAGCAGGACCAGGAGGCTGCCAGCACAAGGGCAGCTTCTGTGCACAGCAGCAGCTCCCCTCCAGTGAACACCACGAACCCAGGAGGAATGCACAGTGCTCCCTCCCAGATGGCCCCGTCGTTGATCATTAGCTAACAAGAAGCAATCTTGCTGCTTACTGTTTGTAAGCTCCCACGAGTTTCTATCAGCATGCCTCAGTTCTGATTTTGGAAATATTCAGACTGGCACATCAACTTCTCACAGGCTGCTGCCATTAACCAAAGATGTGAGTAAACAAGGAAATGCCATGCAAAGCTTGCCCATGCCAGCCTGCTGGTTTTGCCCTGAAAGGAGAAGCGATATGGGCAAGGGTTTTTCCTGCCTTACCAACCTCCCAAGCAGCACTCCCTTTGATCAGCCAACCATGGAAGGGTGCACCCTGATCCTCCAGGAGGGTTTCAGCCCTACTCATTCCCTTTGATCTCAGTGCTTAACCCTCTCTGCTCTCCACTGCAAAGATGTTCACGCTCTTCTGTTCTCTTGCCAAGAGCTCTGTCACAAGAGCTTTTAAAAAAAGCAGGGCTAAGGGAAGGCTTTTCTCTAGGGACAATCTTCCACATTTTCTTTTCTGCTCCTTTGATTTTATAGGGCAACAGGACCCATTTGAACTAGCCTGTATTGCCACTTCAAAACACTGGTTTTTTGGACAAACAACTGATGTTCTTAAACACTAGGATGAAGAAGCTGATGAGACAGAAGTATCCTCTCCAGATCTTAAAACCATCCCACTGAAATTTCAGGGATATCTAATTCAGAAGATGACTCAAAGTCAGTCTCTCTTTGCACAGTCACACATTTCTCAGTAACAAATTCGATATACCTGGTAGAAGGTTAAAAGCCACAAACCATTGTGAAACAGGGTGAGGCAAGGAGGAAAAGATCAACACCGGCATCTTAAGTTCATTGAAGAGCAGGCAACAGTTAAGTGACAGTTTCTAGAGTCACATGCAAGCGGCCACAACCCACAAAACACAGCAAGGCAAAAAAAACAAGTCTAATGGTTTTCGCCAGCAGAAAACTTCACCACTTACTTCAAACATAGGTAACTTGGTTATTATGATACTAAGAACCTCAAATTACCCACTTAGCTCTATTTATAAATTGCACAAACTCTGAGCTGTAACACCCATTTGTAGACCTTTGTCAGAAAGCAGCAAAGGAGGCTGGCTCAGACCAGCACGAACAAGGGGTGCTCAGCACTGTTTGGCAAAAGGGAAGGGGATCGCTCACTGACGCGGGTGGCTCACTGCCTGGACGTGGTAACTGAATGCTGCATACGCCTAAGCTACAATGTACAACAAAACAAGAATTACATCTGTCCCTTCCACAGATCTCTACATACACGGCTGGGGAAAAGTATAAAATGGAACTTTTAATTTAAAAAAAAAAAAAACGCTGAATAAAAAAGCAGGAAACAAGCTTCAGCCGTTTTCACTAGAGAACAATGCAGGTAATAATTCTCTCTCAGCTAAACAACATAAAGAGGTGACTTGCTCACAGTCTATAGGAACCTAGATCAGAACAGGTTCTGTGCAAAATAATCAGTCAGTCGAGGTATCGGAGGATCCTGCTACCAGGAAATCATTGCAACAAGGTACAAGTGACATCGTGAGGTCTGGCCGTGGTACTGGTAACATTTACGAGGGAGCACGCTCCAGATTAAGCACATACTTTCCAGCAGTTTGAATCAAATCCATGAAGTTTTACAGTTTGAATTACAGGGGTAAGATTAAAGCCTCACTGCCTTCGCTTTGTTCAAAGCAGGTTTTTTTTGTTCTTTGCAAATTAGTCTTTCCTATTCTAGGACCCAGGTTCTGTTGTAATTTGACAGGACGACTTGCTAGTGAAAGACTGCTCAACGCATGTAAAGCTTTTTATTGCTTAATGGCACTAACGTACTCCTGGAATCATCCTGCAACACGGAACAACGCGGCCAATCTCCTCTGCCGTATAAATCGCCAAAGAACAGTGCTCTGCAAACAGCACGCTTTTTATCACTTCCAAGGGAGAGAATTTCCTACTACAGAATTGTATGCAGAGGTCCTATAACAGATGCACTTTTCATGAAGCCTTTCAAAACAAAAGAAAGAAGGCTGCAAGAGATCTGAAAGACGGAGAAGGAACTGAAGAGGTGGAGAGTGATGAAGACAGGAGGGGACTAATGAGGAATGCAAGACTGCCATAAACGAGTGCTATCAGAAAGTCTTCCCCATCTCTGAGCAACATAAATTCCAGTCATTCCCAAACGGTTGCTTCACTCATCCCGGATGTTCAAAAAGCAACAAGGAAACACAGAGAGTTTAACTATTCACCTCAGCACATCCTTCCTGAGTCCAACTCTTTGTATGCTCAATGATTTTGTTTAATTTGTTTATACAACTGAAGTAATGTCAGTTTTCATTTCATTTGCAACAGTTTACTTCAGGTTGACTTTTGTCAGTTCTGTTTACTTCAGATGATTCCTTTCTTGATCAAGTCTATGTACATGTAGACAGATAACTAGACAGATATATGAAATCAAAGTACATCTGTCCAGCACAGCATTTTTGAAAAATTACTCAGGGTTTGATCCTGCACTCTTATCTAAGTCAATAAGCACTTTCTGCCGGCTGGCGCAAGCGTGTTCAAAAGAGCAAGGCCAGCAGTAACAAGCACCTGAGAGCGCACCTTTCCCACAGTCTTCCCGAGCTTCAAAAAGAAAAAAAAAACAAAAAACAAACCTGTGAGTTTACAGAGAGAACCACGGCAGTTAAGAAACCAAGCACCAAAGACAAGCTGTGCCTACAGCATCCAGATTTTGTTGTTTGCCTACTAACACCACTGCCAAACACCTCTACACCCTTTCGGAAAGGGGTAGTGCTACGGTTGTTTTGGGAGCCATAAATGCAAATGTCTCAATTTGCATACAAAAGATGTCTCAGTAGTAATGCTGTATCACAATCACATTTTGTGTCAACATTTCCATAGCTACTCTGTGGTGTAATTAGTGAGGACTCGAGGGACTTAAATTTGCTTTTCATCTAGTGAACTTAAGTGATCTGTGTAAAGCTGCTGCGAAAGCTAAATTGTCCATCAGTAAGAATACACTCCAAAGCTTTTTGTGGTGCTATTCTTTTCACCATAATTTACTTTTATCTCATTGTTATTCTTAAGTGGACAGAATTTCCACACTTGGAATATTTCAGAAGCAATTAATTTAAGTCTTTAGGGTGTCTTTTCATGTGGGAATGCTAAAAACTAAAAAGCAGCATGTGTTGAGTTGTACATGACCACTGCCACACTCTGAAAAATTGTGTTTGGTTATGTACAGCACCTGAATTTACCCGAAGACAAAGACGAGGACTCTCAGCCCCCATTGTCTGAGTGCCAACAGCGTTACCAGGCTCGGAGAGAGGACCAGACCAGCCTGCATACAAGTGTAGAATGAGGCATGAGACATATACCTACATCCCTCATCATCCTCTCATGAAGCCCCCAGAACTGTAACCCCACACAGGCGATGCTTCCGCTTACTTGCTTCGCCCTACCAATTCAAGCACGTTCCTGTCTCCCCACACACCGAGGGTCCCGTTAACAGCCGCCACGGCTGAGCCCAGCATTTTACGTGGGCAGTTACTGTTCCCAAATAACTGTCTGTGCAGAGGAAGCACCGGCACGGACAGTTACTGTCAGTTGGTAACTCTGAAGCAGAAGCTTATCCCCCAGATCTACACAAGTACCTGCACATGGGCTGTTACCTGCAACCTGCAACTCTACAGGCTCTTACCCGAGCCCGTGGGGAAGCTCGGCCTGCCCGTAGGCAGGCCACTGCTGAAAGCCCAACAGGACAAGAGGCATCTTCTGTTCTACAGTTGTACAGCATCTAGCACAACGTGATCTTGGACTGCACCTGAAGCTTGTAGAAGTTGAAAATACAAATTAAACTTTCCCTCTCATAGTACCACCAGAAGTAACAGAAACAGTCAGCTTTACGAGTCATTCGCAAGACAGACCATCTCAAGGTCCTGCTGCACAATGCAGCCTTTGAAGTTCACGTACCAAGATCAAGAAGCTTGCAGTGTAAAGCCCAGAGCAACTGAACGCTGAAAAGTAACACCTATATAAAGGAATTGCTAATCAGAAGCAACACAGCTTGAGAAGGCAATGAAACAGAAGCTAAAACTAATGCAAAAACACCCAAAACCACCTGTTTGTTTCATGCTCCCTCCTCCAAATCAGATACACACAAATTACTTACGAAACATACTTTTAAAAACAGTAGATGATAAAATGAAAGCTCCTTGCTTTTGAGCAACATTTATGTTTCAAAAAAGAAAGGTGAAGTCAAAAGGCAGAGAAGGTGTTTTCACATGGAATACACTTGAGCAAGACACTCTTCATTGAGATGTGCACATCAGCAGCGAGGAATTCTGCATGAACTTCCTGTTCTGAGGCTTTTTAAAACAACAAAACAACACACAGACACACTGCACAATTTTACGCTAGGAGTTCAAAGAGTACATTTAAAAAAAAACTTAAACCGATTACAGACCGTTTCCTGGGACACGTTTGGGGAAAATAGATGACACAAATTAAGTGACAACTTGTCGCAGTTTAATCCCGGCCAGCAACTGAGCACCAGAGCGCCGCTCGCTCACTCCCCCCCTGGGTAGGATGGGGGAGAGAACCGGAAATTAAAAGTGAAAATAAAGAACCTCGTGGGTTGAGATAAGAACAGTTTAAGAATTGAAATAAAATAAAATAGTAATAATAATAATAATAAAACAATGTACAAAGCAAATGACGCATGATGCAATTGCTCACTACCTGCCAACTGATGCCCAGCCCTTCCCCGAGCAGCGATCGCTGCCCCCCGGCCAACCCTGCCAGTTTAAATACTGGGCATGACGTCATATGTATGGCATAGCCCTCGGGCCAGCCTGGGTCAGCTCTCCTGGCTGGGCCCCCTCCCAGCTTCTTGTGCGCCTCCTCACTGGCAGAGCACGCGAAGCTGAAAAGTCCGTGACTTAGTACAAGCCCTGCTTAGCGACAACTAAAACATCAGTGCGTTACCACATTATTCTAGTGCTAAATCCAAGACACAGGACTATACCAGCTACTAGGAAGAAAATGAACTCTATCCCAGCCGAAACCAGGACACAACTACAACGCTAATGTCTGTGATCACTTGCAAGAGTTGTGCCCATAAAGAGATTAAACGTTTTAATATATCCTCATTATCAATCGAATAGATGAGATGTTAATTTTCATCAAGACTTTCAAGACTGATACAATATTTGAATAGAAGTTTGTTAATTTATGTCACAACATGAAAAATAGTTTGGTAAAATTTATAGTTAGGATTAATTTTGTTTGCTTCTGCAAATACGCAAAAAATGTCACAGACATCAAACATAAAGGCTGAGATGTAAAAAAAAAGAAAAGAATGGTTAATTAGGCTGTAGTTTTTGTGGTTCTTTGAGTTTTTTTAAAGAAATGTAAAAAACGTTTAAAGCCATCTGTTAAGCAGAGCCTTTCAGTTGAAGAAACCTAAGAATATGAAATATTTAACTTCTTTATCATCTGGGTTTTTTTAAGAAAGTCATTAAAAAAAACTAATTCAGCAATCAGTATAAAACTCTCCCAGTTCCCTCCCACATCCTCAAAAACGGTTCAACTCTCTTTAATGGGCAAAAGTCTTGACTTTGGCAATAAATTATATTACTTAAAAATTCCCCATTAAAACAACTTCTAATCACCAATTCTAATATTGAGAAAAAGAAAACAAACAATTTAACCCATGAGTAAACACCCTTCCTTCCTCTTCCACAGGCTAAACTTAAGCCAAACACTTCTCCTCCTCCCCTCCTCATCTCAATTCCCCTTATTTTTGCTACGGCTACATGGAGCCCATCCCAACTCCTTTGGGGAGGCAACAGGCAATGCAGGAGCTTGGGGTCACATCCATAATGGTTTCTGTCTGCAGCTCCTCTGTGATTTTCACTGGGTTTCCTCTGCTCCTCTGTGTTTCTTACCAGCTCACCTGCTCTGGCACGGGCGGTCCACAAGTCTCCCCAGGGGTGTCCCTCCTCCAGGATTCTCCCTCCCAAGTCTCCTAATCAACCCACGATACCTTCAGATCCTTCCTACGCTTTCAAATTTCATCATCTCTTCACTGGAAACAATAAACCATTATGAAATAAATTTTGCAAAGAATCTCTAACTTGTTTAAAAAAACCCGTCATAATAAACAATTTTTAATTTTTTTTTTTTAAATCTACAGTGGATCAAGCCCTGTCCCAGTAATATTCAGGGAGAAAAATGATAATACAAAGAATAAAAAAAGTGGAAGCTAAGGACAGTTAGTTGTGCAACTCGGTATACACAGAGGACTCTGCAGTTGCGAGTGTTGCACAGTCAAACTGCTACCTTACAACTGCAAAGGATTAGAGGTATTTTTATTCATCTGTAGCAATGTATTAACTGTTGGATATTTATCTTCAAATAACCCTCTGATCATCATCCTACCAATTCCTAGCAGAAACAGTCACAAGACGTGACAAGACAGCAGCCTAGGAGCTGTTGCAGATTAGAGACCGACAGCTTCTCACCAGAGGAAAAACTGAAACTAAAGTTAAAAATTAGAGACTTCTGTCGATTATTTCTTCTTTTGCAACTATATAAACCCCACAGTAAAGCTGGTACTCTGACATATTCAGATATTTGATAAACTTTCCTTGAATATCATCTCCTTAGCACCTATTACTATTGAATGAAAAAAGCATTTGACAGACGTGCCTTTTCTGATGAACAGTAGAGTCTGTTGTTTTGGTTAATTTAATAAAGTCAATAGAAAGAATACATCCTTGATGGCAGACAGAAGTTTAGCCTATAATATGGTTATAAGCACCTACAACAGGACATTGATTACATTAGTGTATAATGCGTCTTACAAAATAAACTTTGACTGGTAAGGCTTTTTAATCAGACAATAAGTAGTAAAATCCAATGTTGTCTGTACAATCTGCAATTCATTTGGTCAAGATCTGTCTCCTCAGAAAATGAGGATGTAATACTGAATCCTACATTGTGGACCCAATCGGCAAAAAGTGAAACGAAAAGTAAATGGAAATTTCAGAGCAGTTGATAGATGCTCTCAAGGGCACCGACAGTATCGCAGGTGAAAATTATTTTGCCTGCAGCCATGAATACCAGCAAGATCAATAGTACCTTAGAGGCATCAGCATTTTTTTCTCCTTACCTTAGGATGCTCTACTAGCATTTTCTTTTAATTATTTAATGGCTCATTCCTTCATCCTCTTTGTAACATCAACCACCAACTAATGAAATCATTAATAACCTTATATTATTGTGTCTATTTTCCCAGGCTTTTCCTTTAGGAAGAATACACACAGCTAGGCTACAACTTCCTCTTAACCTTGGGTCATACAGATTGAACACAAAAAAATTGGTTCCAGCTCAACTTTGGTCCAGTTACCAGCTTAATTAGAGATATTCAGAGCACAACACCACCGCTTCCTCTCAGCAGCATTCACAGGAAGCTTTCTGGATATTAATAATGCCTGCTAAAATAATGTTAGAGGCAAAGAACTCTTAGTGGGGTTCTGAATGAAAGTTCAATGTTCAAAACAGTGATCACCCTCTTGATTTCACTTCTGCCTTGGCATCCTCTTCTCTAGTCAAGCTTTCCACGCTTTTCTGTGAAATCTCTTTCAGGTGCTGTAAAGTGAGGAACAGCAAGAACCCAGAACGCATAAACACAAGAAATATCAACAAGATGTGCTTCAACACTTAAGAGGGCAGCTGATGCTTTGTGACAGATGAAAACAGTATCTGAATTTGGAATTTTTCTGACTCCCATGTGAGTCACACACAGTCAATGTTCCAGCCAAGCAGGAAGAAATAGGTGAGTTAAAGCACTGCTGTTGGGAACACTGTGGTATTAAAAAGATAAGTTTATTTCTTGCAGAGGAAGCTTTGAGCCCCCCTCACCCCTCTTTTTTTAAGAGCAAATCTCAGTTTTCCCTTTTATGTTACTTGTGTAAGATACAGCGGCCTACCTGCTTGGGGCATTCAGAACTTGAAGTCAGCCACTCCTCTCAGCATCTGCTGAAGCCAGCAAACACCCAGGAAGAACAAATTGCAGCATAACAGCAGGCAGCTGCTACCCACAAACCCCTCCTATGCACATCTCACATGCTCCTTTCTGCAGCACATCCTCCTCCCTAGGCCCACAGACCCTGCACGTGTGGAAATGCTGCTCCGCTCCAGTACTTTGGGGAAGAGCCACGCCAGCCAGGAGGGGAGGAAGAGAGCACAGCGTATCAGCACATCACCCACCACCAGCTGGGTGAGTACATCTAGCACAAGTGGGAGGTATTTCTGAGCCCCCACAAGGAAGCCAAAACAAGGTCTTTCCCCTTACATGGGAAGTTTGAGGAATAAATCTTCCCTAAAAGAAATGGTCAGAAAAGACAGGGCAGGGCATAGCATTAATCTTTACTGGGCTAAGGAAATATGCCAACAAACTTACACAGCCAAGATGTTTCATATTACATCTGAATTATGCAGCAGAATAGCACTGAACAACTGGTAATTACGGAACAATGTTAATAGTACAGCAGCATTTTTACCACAGTATCATCTAACACTCCAAGAGATCATGGTAAAAATCACACTTGAGCCTACAGAAGCAAAAGAGGAGATGCCAAAAGCCTCCCATGAAGAAAAGGCTTAAAAGGAAATTGCAATATAGCAAAGAACATTGCTGGAACCAATTTTAGTGCTTAACTTCTGAATTCAAGACTTCAGGGCCTAACAGGTGGCAGAGAGAGCTGGTGGGATGGGCGAAGGAAGAGCTGCTCCCAAGGAGAACAGAGAGCTCCACTTGTCTAACTTCGCGAAACAGGTTGGGAGTTTGTCCTTGAATACATCAAACAGGTAAACACAAAAGCTGAAAGCATACAATTCAAACAAAAGGACAATGTTAGCACACAGGAAAAAGTGGTCATAAACATATATATAATACATATATATATATATATATATGGACTACAAGCAAAAGATTCCTGAGCAGTAAAGGAATAGCCTTCCCATAGGAGTAGTGGAAAATAACAGCCTAGGCAAGTTTTAAGAGAGTCTGTAATGATTTATGAATGACCTTATCATAGAGAGTTGACCACAACAGGGGAGGCTCCTCCATGATCCAGAAGTCCTATGTCCGGGTTACCACTGTGTGGTTTTGAAGCATTGGATGCGCCTGCTGCAGATACCTTAATCTGTTGTGTTGGAGTAAGTTTCATTCAGACTCACTTGTAATTTGAAAATTACTCCATGACAAATTTGAAGCATTGCCCGGGTCTTGTTGAGTAACTTAGGCTTTATCAAAACTCAAGACGTACTTAAGTTCTCCAGGATCTCTTATCTAAACAAAATAACCTGCCCTCCAAACACGCCAACTCTGCAGCAATGTTAGCATGTTCTGCATCCATCACCTAAACGGATGCTTTTGCAGGTAATGCAAACAAAATTAAACATTTTTAGCCCATTTTCCTCAGTGAAAGGAAGTTTCTGCTATTGCACTTTGCCTTCCTACATCCTGCCCCTAACTGCCTGTCAATCATCTGGCTAATTTAATCAAACTCGACAGAAGGGAGGATGCTAAATCCCAAGAAGTTCCAGGAAACCAGAGGCAGGACAAGCCCATTTCTCATCAGCCCTGAGGAAGTGGCCAACACACCAAAGTGCTTCCGTTCGCAAACTCGCCAGCTGCATTTTGACCTTTCAATGAGATTCCCTGCCTTTGTTGCCTCTTGTCCGGCTAGCAGAGGGCTTGGCAGACAGCTCCAGGTTTCCTGCTACGTGATCTAGAAGGGAGGTAGTAACCTCGCTGCAGCAAAAGAGATGGAATAACAGTCTCCAGGAAAACCGCACACCAGTTCTAAACTGTATCTGTACAATCTCATTGTAAACTGTGTTTAAAAACATGTATCCACTTTAGACAGATAAAGAGCATTTATCTCAACAAGGTTTTTTTTTTTTTAGAAAAGTAAAAAATATACATCTTTATTTACCCTTTTTCTCAAAATGAGACAAACCCAGCCATTTACCACAGGAAAGCTGTTTACCTCCAGTAATTTTATTAATATTTCCCATTAATTTCCATAACTAAAGAGAGCTGCAAAATAAACATGTCTCCTCCATCAGCCTTGTATTTTGATCTGATCTACTGAAATACAAAAAAAAAAAACCCAAAAAACAAACAAACCCAAAAACAGCTCAGCACAAAACACTCTTTTTCCTGAGTAGTGCTGAAGAAAATAAAAAGGTTTTGGCAGCCACGGCACAAGTCGTTTCTGTTTTGCATTCGTATCGCTCCCGAGCGCAACAAAATCACCCAAAAAAAGGTTATTGTAACCCACAGACAAGCAGAAGCCTAGAAATTTTATTTCAGGAGAACAACTCGAGACAGCCCTAACTACATTCCTCTCCCTTCCAGGAGAGGCCCAAGACAGACCTGACTTCCATTGCCCATCTCCGAGAACTCACAAGCCGCCGCCTCGCTACCCGGAGACCTCCCCGGCCCGGCGTCTCCTCGCCCTCCCCGGGAGAGCCCTCGAAGGACAGGGGGTGGTGGGCACATCCTAAACGCCTCAGCCCCAGATGGCAGCGGGGTGCACGTCGCGGCCTGGCCCGGGTGACCCCAGCGGCCTCCGGGCACCCCCGGCCCGCTGAGGGAGCGGTACGTAAATATCGCCGGGACTCACCGCCACCTCGAAAGAGCACCTCCAAACGCCGGTGCCTTCATTCCTCAGCGCCACCTCAGACCCTCTTCAGCAGCGACAGAGGCTCCCGGGGTGCTTCTGAGGGAAAAGCCCCCTCAGCACCCCCGCCCTCCCCTCAGCACCCCGCCTCCCCACGCCCGCAGGCCCCGCGCCGCCGCACCGGCCCCCCCCCAGCTGAAAGGAAAAAAAAAACCACCCTTCCCCCCCAAAAAAAAATTACCCCACACCGCCGCCTCACACCCGCGGGCGCTCGGTCTGCGGGGGCCCGCCGCCGCCTTACCTGCGCTGCGCTCGGTCCGGGCGCCTCGCCTCCGCATCGGGGCGGGGGCGGGCGGCGCGGCCCCGCCGCAGGTAACGGCCCGGGGGAGCCGGCGGAGGAGGGCGGGCGGCAGGGAGGGAGGGAGGGAAGGAGGGAGGGAGGCGGGGGGGGGCGCGCCGCCGCGGCACGTGGCGGAGCGCAGCCAATGGGAGGCGAGCGCGGCTCCGCAGCGGGGCGGGGGGAGCGGGGCCGAGGGGAGGCAGCGGCGGGTGGGCGCAGAGGCCTAGGACGGGCGGGCGGGCGGCGGCAGCCTCCGCGCTCCGCGGCCTTTTCTGGGGCTATTTCCCGAAATGAACATTTCCCAGACCTTTCTTTCCTCAAGAAATTGGGGGTTTGGGGTTTTTCCCCCCCACCACCACAGCTAAGAGACCCGCGCTCCCCGCCCTCCCTCAGCCTGGCCGCTCCGTGTCTTGCTGCCTGTGTAGCGCCTTCACCCGCGCCCTGTGGAAAAACGAGATCGGTCCCAAAATCGTGCCATTTTAGCTGCTTTTATCGTGCCTTACACTCCCAGGAGCTTGGGTGCGTGAGGGTTTTTGGGCCTGTCCGCAGCTGTCTCAAGAAGCTTGTTTTTCTGATAAGGCTCGCCCAATGCTACCACGATAAGCATAAACAAAATGATCTAGCGGTGGGCCCGTGTAAACGGCCGCTTGGCTTGCAAGAGAGGAGAAACGACCTTGTAGACCTGCCTGACCATGGGCGTAAGAGTCACATGTTGAACCACCAAAAAAAAGAGCTGAAAAACCACTGGAGCAGAGCTAGGAAGGCTGGGCGCCGGCAGCGGGAGAGAGCTGATGAAGCAAGAAAACAGATTAAGTCATTACAGATTGTGCTAGCTAGGAATTTTTAATTTTTATTTTTTTTTAAATATCTGGCTTATTGCTATGGTATCAAAAAATTGCTCCCTACCCTAGATGATTGCTGCAAAACAGAAGCAGCAATTTCAGACAGCAGCAGCTGCTAATACATGAGTGCTGGTATTACAGTGCACAACAGACGTGGTGGCCATGTCAGGAGAGCCGGAGGAATAAGCTTGCCCTTAGACAAGGTGGGATAAAACTGGCCCTGCGGTGTCATTCGTCATTAAAAAGGGGTGATGCGGTAGAGGTACGCATCGCTCTCCTGTGAGAAGAACGGCGACACAAGGAGATCTGCGAACAACCACGTTTTTCAGATGGGTATATATGTTCCCTTCCTGCAAGGGATGGGTGAGCTCGTGTCCTGAAGCAGGATGGTTTAGATGCTTTTGAATTTTAAACAATATAAATGCAGGTGTGGTTTTTATCCATATTAAAAAAACCCGTCTTTTCTTCACGGTTCTTGCTAAACAGTGTCTCTTAGTTTCTACAACAGATGATCTATCACTTTTGTGTTCTGTTGGCTCTTTGGTGGTTTGATTTCTAATCAGGGCAGATCCTTGATCACTTTTTGTACAATTCAAGAAAAAATATATAAATGTCAGAAACAAAATATTTCATTCTCCATTTTTTCAGCCATTGGCGTAACCGAGGGCAGAAGATATATTTAGGATTAGCTCTTAATTCTAGCTCCTCATAATTGCAAGCAATCATTCATTGGTTTGGACTTTCAGATGAAGCCAGAAGATGCAAATAAAGACCCCGACTGTACAGCCAGGCGTGCACAAGGGTGTCACAGGGCCCATCACATCGGGCTTCAGCTGGGAAACAACGAGGCTTTGCAAGCAGCCTTGAAGAAGAGCAACTGCAACAAAGATGCATTATATTCATTTCTTTAAAAAAATGCAGGAGTGATCTCAGTGGATCAGAAATAAAACCATAATAAATCTGAGAAAAAACATCATTGTAAGAGAAAACATGGCATCTAGGGGGAAAAAAAAAGAGAAATAGCAGAAAGCATTTCAGAACACGTTCACTTCCACCGGAGTCAAAAAGGGCTAGAAATAGATTTCATATCAGTTTTCAACTGCTATATTTGCTGCTGAAAGTATGTCGCTACGGCAGCTTTGACAATGCCAGTGTAATGCATCGTGGCAGTAAATATGTTTGGATTTGGGAGCTGGCAGAAGTGTGGACCGTGCTGCCGCCGGCTCCTGCTCCGGCCGCGTGATGTGGGCGCTGACACACCGCCCGCTCTTCCGCAAGGGGAGGCGGCGGGTCAGCGGTCTGGGGTTCGGGCGCGAGCGGTACGCACGGCGGTCTGCACGTAGCTCACACCGCTGGGCCGTGCTGGAAGGGTGGATGGGCAGAGGGGCAGCATCTCATCAAACATTGTATAAGAATAGTTCCCATGATCTCTGAGATTTGCGGTTATGGACTCAGTGATTCCCGGAGACAGTTAGGTGCTTAAAATATACAGTTTAGGTATGGAAAGGGGTTTTTAAGTGCATCAAGGCACTTCTTCACTGCATCAGTGGGAGCTAGGCACCAGAATGCTTTGGAAAGCCTCACGATGTTTATCCTCAGTATCTTTATTTAAGGAAGCCTGAGAACACCATCCCCTTGGCATATGCACCAGCTGCTAAAAGAAAATCATTTATTTGGGTCTGGTTTTAGATTTGTGTGCATGTGTTATTTTCTAAGCTCTTTTTTTAGAATTGCCTTGTTACCTGCATTATTAAACTGTGAGCTTGTGTCTAGCCATTTCCATAAACTTTACTTTTCTGAGAACTGGGAGCCTGGTTGCCTTTCAGTTTTTATCAGTGAACAGGAGCAAGCCACTGCTGAATGAGAGGCCTCAGAGATCTCAACTCTGAGCATAATGAGGTCCACACAAGAAAAATGTTTTTGGGGTCAATCATCAATTTTGCCTTCTAGGAAAGAGATGGAATCATGGGCTCTGCTGCTTCCCATGTTCCCGCTGTCCTACTTTAATGGGTGGCGTAAGGTAAGGCATCACTTTAAAAGGATGCTCCATTTAAGTAAATGGCTTTCTCTTATTACCAGTCTTTGTAATTATTTCTGTGGCACAGTTCTAATGGTTTTATTAAGCTGTGTTATGCTTTAATGCTTATTCTGATTGGTGAGTGAATTACAGAATAGTGACACTGCTGTTGTACTAGAGAAGAAATGCTCAGACAGTCCCGCTGTAGTTCATAGGAGAAGCGTTTTCTCAACAGAGTGCTTTTGTAACTAGGTGTTTGTTGCTAAAAATACAGGCTGTTTTCCACAGTAATTTAAAAAAGTGAAGTTTCTCCTGTGGTTAGACATAAATTGTATACCTAGAACAGTGTATATAGTCACATTAGTCATCTGTATAGGTGCGACCTGCCCATTTTGCATGGAGGACAAAGGCAAAAAAACCACATGGATATTTATCGTCTTCATGTCCAGTCCCACACTCCTTCCTGGAAGATGACTTGTTCTGTTACTGGCCATGAAAGATGCTTAGTGCCAGCACAAAGAAATTGAAATACATTCTAGAAACAGTTAATGACAAAGTAATGGAGATAGGACTCCACTGTAGAAATCCACACACCCCAGCTATGCTAACAGAGGACCAGTTACCAGAAAAATTATAGGATCATAGAATTGTTAAGGTTGGAAAAGACCCTTAAGATCATCGAGTCCAACCTTTAACGTATCACTGCCAAGCCCACCACAAAACCACGTCCCTAAGCACCACGTCTACCCTTCTTTTAAATACCTCCAGGGATGGGGACTCAACCACTTCCCTGGGCAGCCGGTGCCAGGGCCTGACTGCCCTTTCGGTGAAGAAGTTTTTCCTAATATCCAACCTAAACCTCCCCTGGCGCAGCTTGAGGCCGTTTCTTCCCGTCCTATCGCTTGTTACTAGGGAGAAGAGACCGACCCCCACCTCATTTCTGCAGTATGCATATACCCCCTTGCCACAAACAGCATGGGAAACCATGGGAAACCATGACCTGCCTGTCTTTTTTTCAAACTGAGACAGGAGCCACAACGTTATTAAACTCAGTGGGAAGATAACATCAGATTTCAAAAGCTAACAGGAAAAGTGAACAATCAAATTTGTTATGTATTTCGTTGTTGAGATGTAAAATACAAAGGCAGGATGAGGCATGCCAGTGGATGGGTGATGCTATACTTTAAGGAAAGCTTAGAGGATCTTCCAGTTACCAATTAACTCTGTCAATAAATAAGGGAGAGTCTCAGTGGATTGAAGTCCCAGAAATAAACAGGAAAAAACGCAGTACTAGGACTGCATAACCAGTCTAGCTAAGAAGGAGGGAAGATCAGAAACTGTCCGTGATCGCTAGTTGGGAAGCCAGAAGACGAAAAGAAATCCCTGGTTTGGTCCTAAGCAGTGTCATAATATTATTGACGAAGAACCACACTGTAGCAATAACTGTAGCATCCTTGGATTCAACACCCTTGTAACACCAAGAAAAAGAAAATCAGTAGTATTCTGCTTTCCTTTCAAAAAAAGAGGAGGAATATAAAACAAGACACACCTTTCATTAAAAGGGGCCTAAAAGGAACATCTAAAAGAGTTAAGTCTTCACGGATGGCATGGAGACTGTTTAAAGCCGCTGTTGTGGAGGCAGAACCAAAGCACCAGAAAAAGAGAATTTCTAAAAGGAAGACTGAGTAAAAAGCATGGTAAGGGATATTACTAGATGAAGAAGGCTTCCTTCAACAAGCAGAAGTTGCATCCAAATTAGGAACAGAAGGAACTATAACCTCTGGTGGCTTAAATACAAAATCATGATAAGCAGCCAGAAGGAGGTTTCAGGGTCAACTTGCAAAAGACACAAAAAATAATAGCAAGTCTTTCCTGGAACAAATCAGGGAGCCCACCAGAGTTTGACTGCTCTGTAAGGCAAGTAGATTGTTTAAGATGCAGAAGAAACATCTAGAGAAGATACAGCCATAAAAGAAAAGCTAAATGGATTTTTGCATTTGTGAATGGGATGGATGAGCTTGGGTAAACTCCAATACTTGGAGGAGGCTTCTTTAAGGGAAGGGAATTGGGAAAACGTGTCTCGGATTAAAGTATAAATATAAAAGATGAAGGAACACGTTAACAAAATGAGCAGTAGCCAACTGCTGAGACCAGATGGTGTTCAAGCAAGAGTTTTCAAGCAGCTCAGAGACGAAGTAGTTCAGGTACTAACTGCTGTCTCTAACTTCTCACTTAAAACTACCTTGGCATCAGAGGGGTCTGGAAAGTTGCTCATGAGATTTTTGAAAGGATTTCGGAGAAGATTTTGGAAGCTGTAGATGTGGAAGCCTGACATCCTTCGTAGACAAATAAGTAGAAATAATGCTAAAGAACAGAAAAGACTTAGTGGGCACATGATGACACATTAGAGGAAGTCATTATGGCTTTTCTAAAGCAAATTAGTGTCTCACAAATCTGTCAGCTTTCTTTGAAGACATCAACAAGCTCACGGGGCCAGGGAAGATTCAGTTAACCATCGATGATGATTTCCAAAAGGACTCAGTAAGATTCCTCCCCAAAGGAAGTAAAACAATAGGCTGCTAATGGATATGAAACATGATATACATGAATTCATGAAACATGAAAATTCATGAAACATGAATAACTGATAGAAATGGAGGCGAATAGTGATTTACAAAATGTGCTGATGCTAGTAAGCTATTCAGGGTACGGCTAACTGAGAAAAACTGCGAATGACTTTATGTTACTAATAGACTCAGTGACAAAATGGCAGGTGAAATTAAAATCAGATAAATATGAAAGGATAACATATGAGGAAAAAAAAAATCCTAACTTTACATAGATACTGAGGAACTTTGAGTTGACTTTTACCACTGAGGAAAAAGGCCTTGGGGTTATGAGAGGTCGTTCTGTGAAAACATCAGCTCAGGGTTCAGCAGTGATCAAAATAGAAACTGAGAACTGTTAGGATTATTGTTAAAATTTATTAGGAGAGAAACAGAAAACAAAAGAGAAAGAAAGGTTGATTATGCCATTGTATAAATCCCTGTTGCACCTTGAATTCCCTTTGCAGTTCTAGTATCCCCATCTCAGAAATAATATGGTAGAACTGGAAAGGATTAAAAAAAAAATTAATAGAAATATCAGAAATAGTAGGAGGGCTTCCAAATGGGGCATGGCTAACTCAGTTGGGTCTCTTCAGTCTGCAGTGGAGGGGAGATAATATCACAATCTGTATAAAATCCTCAGTGGTCCAAATCAGGAACAGGACTCAAGATTGTTCACTAACTTCTCAGACACGAATACTGAGGTACATCAAATAAAAGTAGAACTTGGAAGGCTCAGAACAACCGACAGGAGATAATGCTTCATACAGTCTGTAGTTAAGCTAGAAGAAGTCTTTGCTTCAGGATATTGTGGATACCAAAAACTTTGCACGGGCTTAAAGAGCAACTGAAGAATCATCAAGGACTCTTGATCTAGCTCAGCAAGTTCCTGACTTGCAAGTTGCTGGAGCTGGGAAGGTATTTTAGGGAAATACAGAACGTGTTTGCCCTGTTCTTGCTCTCTTCCTACGCACATACGATCCACTGCTGTCAGAAACCGCTGGGCTAGATGGAGCTTTCATCCGACCCACTATCGGTTTTTATGAACTTATGATTATTTTAACAGAGTGAGCCTGACAATATTATCTCCCAACCCCAGATCATCCAACTGTCATAATCTCCCCAAACTATTTCAGATCACTGAGTAATTGCGTAGGGTTCCTGCATCTCCTTTTTGTCTTTGCCTTAATTCCTTCACCTTTTCGTGTACCTTAGTATTATGTTTAGGCCCGCATGCATTTTTGGCACGGCCCACTATTTTGAAAGAAAAATCTCATTAAAAGTCTTTAATGTGTTCTTCCCAGAAGCATTAAAAACAAATTAATGCTTGAAGGTGTACTGCTTTTCTCACTTCCAGGGGAATGCAGGCTCCTAAATACAACCTAGATAGAAGGAGCAATGTTATATGTAGTGTGCTGCTCTAGAGGAAAATAATACATTGTGTTGTGGAGAAGTCAGTGCTCAAAATGGGTGGATGCAAAGCAGTTTGTTATTCTTCAAACGTCTAAGTTGGCTTTGTAAATTAAGGGGAAGCAGGGTAGAAATATTCATACTTCCTATTTTAACTGGTGCAGACAGGCTTAGGACTATTGGAGTAAAGAAGTATCAATACAAATGTGTAATTTATAATGATGATAGACCAGATACGATTTGTGTCCTTTTGAGTTTCTTTTTCCTAGAAGAAAATATTTTCATGCAGTTCGTATTGTTTTAAGTCTATTAATAACTGTACAAAGCCTTAACAGCAGAGATTGTAATGTATATATTAATAATGCATTTGCAGAGAAAAATGTATTAATGCTTTCCTAAATGCTCAATTAAGCAATTACCTAATGCCACAAAGCATTAGTAATAGAAGGCAAGAATAACCTTAAATCGTTTCACGAGACTGTAGATGTCTAGGAGTTTTTCTAAGAAATCGAAGAGAGAAGAGCACGTGGAGTGAAGCAGTCTGAGAGGAGAAAAGCATCCAGCCTGCTGTGACAAACAGCCCTGGGGGGTTGGCACAAGCTCTGTCTCCGTGGCTCAGCTGGCCAGGAGGCATACCTTGGCCCCAAGGCTGTGGACTGCCACTCCCAGGAATACTAAATACGATCACGTCAGCCTGAGCCAAAAGGAAGACTTTTCTGGCTGCTTTCTTCCCCTTCTTTCTCCCTTGCCCCAGCCCTTCCTGGAAATGTCCATGTGAAAATGGAAACTGAATCCATCTAAAGCCCCAAGCAAAAGGAGCAAGTCTGTAGATTTGTTTAGCAAGCTTTCTTTTGAACTTAGATAAATTTTGCCTTTTTTATTCTGGAACGTTACTAATTCCTGTGCAGCTCCTGTAGCAATTATCTTTAAAACCCAATAAAAATCATTGATACGGTTTGTCATTTTTTTCCTGAATTTCATTTAGGCAGATTAGTAGATTTCTTCAGAATAAAGTATAAGAACTTATCACCTGCTGGTTTAAATTACAACACTGTGGTTTTGATCAGCCTGTGTACTTAGCTTATCTGCTGTAACCTTTGGCATATCTCTGAAGCAGGGACCTAAAAAAAGAGTTGTTTAATGGGAAGTATGTACACGCCACAGACCGCACTCTTTTTGTGCAAACTTTCAAGTCACCTTGTCTACCATTTTTTAGATAAGCTACTCTGCAGATAAACTTAAATGACATACATTAGGATCATATGGCAATTCAGGTTAGAATGGACCTCAGGAGGTCTCTTCTCCAGTCTCCTCCTCAAAGCAGGGTCAGCTGTGAGGTCAGGCTAGGTTGCTCAAGATGTTATCCAGTCGGGGCTTGAAAATCTCCAAGGATGGAGTTTGCACAGCCTCCCTGGGCAACCTGCTCCGCTGTTTGGGTGCTGTCACAGTGAAAAAATTTTTCCTTATATCTAGTCAGAACCTCTCATGTTTCAACTGATGCCTGTTGTCTCTTCGTCCTCTCACCATGGACCCCAGTGAAGAGCCTGGCTCCATCTTCTCGATAACCTCCTCACAGGTACTCGGGGGCTGCAATCAGGTCTCCTATGAATCTCTTCTCCAGGCTGGACAAGTTTCCAGTTTTCTCAGTCTGTCCTCATGGGGCATGTGCTCTAGCCCTCAACCATCTTGGTGGCCCCCTCCAGATGTCTCATTTAAAGTGCTAGGTAGAGGGGTATAATCAATCTATCACCTATGATCCTGCTAATACAGCCCAGGATGCTTTTTGGCCTTCTTTGCTTCCAGGGCACACTGCTGACTCATATGCAGCTTGCTGTCTACCAAGACCCCAGGTTCTTCTCAGCAGAGCTGCTCCCCACCCAGTCATTCCCCAAGCCGTGTTGTTGCCAGGGATTCTTCCTTCCCCAGTCTGGGGCTTTCCATGTGTCCGTGTTGAATTTCGTAAGGTTTCTGTCATCCCGTTCCTCCAGCCTGTGTAGGTCCTTCTGAGTGGCAGCCCTGCCCTCAGGCACGTGGACTGGTCCTCCCAACCTGGTGTCACCTGAAGGCTTGATGAGAGTGCACTCTATCACCTCTTCCAGATCATGGATAAAGACGTTAAACAGGACAGAGCCCGGGACAGACGCCTGCAGTGCTGCACTTGTTAGCAGCCTCCAGGAGGAGTACACCCCATTAACCACTCTCTGAACTTGATTATCATTGCCCTCCCCTCCAGACCATAACATCCTAACTTGGATACAAGAATATTGTTGGAGACACCGTTGAAAGCTTGCTAAAGTCCAAGTAAGTGGCATCTGCTGCTCTCTGCTCATCCACAAATCCAGTCATTTTATCATAGAAGGGAACCAGGTTGATCAGGTACGATTTACCCTTGTTAAATCCAAACCTCTTCCCCATCACCTTCTCCTTCAGGTGCCCAGAAATGTGCTCCAGGAGGACATGCTCCACAGTTTTCCCAGGGTGCAAAGTGAAACTGTCCCACCTGATTTCGGCAGGTTGAACTTGTGGCCTGTTTTGAAAATGTGGTTGGCATTTGCCCTTTTCCAGTTGTTGAGGTCTTCCACCAATCTCCATCACCTTTCAAAGATGACAGAGAGTGGCCTTGCAAGGACATCAGCCAGTGCTCAGCACCACGGATGCAGCCTGTCAGGTCCCATGGACTTTTATGGGCCAAGTTCTCTCAAGCAATCCCTTGACTTGACCTTCCTCCATTGCTGTGTAAGTTACCCCACGCGTATGTTTAAGTGAGACACAGTCATATTTTACAGCTAAGTCATGGCAAGGCTGTTTGTTCATGCCTGTACTTGGACACACAAAATACAGCCAAATTGGGGTGCCAACTTAGCAAAGCAGAACTAGTGTCTTCACTGATTCAGCCTGCTGTGAACTGATAAAAAAGCATCATGCTGTTGAGAAAACCACCACTGTAATCTTCACAGCAGCTTTGCTTGAGGTAAACCAGATATGCAGTGATTAAAACAGGGAAAAGGAAGAGGCTAGCAAGACCACGACTGAAAGAAACCTCCTCTGTCTTCCTCTCCGCAGCCTCCAAGAGCACCTCTGGTACAGGGCTATATTCAAGACGAGCCAGAGAGCCATGGCAGAAAATACTTACTTAGTGTGAGCAGCAGAATGGCAGCTTGTTATGAGTAAGGCTAAGCTGCTGCAGAGATAGAAAATGGATAAAATGGCGAACACCACTAAGGCTACAGCTGCCAGGCACAAACTCTGTCAGGCTGATGGAGAAGATGTAAAGCTGTTGTAGAAGTGGAAGGTGCTTATTAGCTCTGCTCCAGGGCTGAGAGGGCTTCTCTTCTGGTAAGATCTCGGAAACTGAGCAGACATGCAAGCTGTTGATTGCTTTAGGGTGTGCTTTCCCAAAAGTGTTTTTACCTAATATAAAGTCATAAGTTAGCTCTGTCTGGGCATAACACCTATAACTCATAACTGGGCAGCAGTGCTACAACCGCTGAGTTGCAGTCACATCTGCAGGGCAGGTCCCAGGCAGCTGCCCTGAAATCAAAGTCTGTGGCTTTGCTTTGGGAGGAGGGGGATTTTTGCTTAGGGGAGACGTTGAAGGGTGACCATTGACCTCCAACCAACCAAGCACGCCCAAACATTTCTGTGTCTATTGCCACGTGTTGTATTCTCTCTGCTTTCTGTGAGCCCAAAGGAGTAATGAGGAGGAGGAAAAAGCTGATTTAGTGTTGCCTGACAGACACAAGAGCAATTACCAGAACCCATCAAGGCTTTTCTCAGCTGCGGAAGGCGTGAAGAGCGTATTTTGACAATGTGCTACAGGCAGACAGGGTCCTGCTTTGTGTTACATTGTGAATAAATAGTGCCTGGCCGTGTCAGGAGTTTATGCAGGGTTTTGAGGATCTGCCGAGGATCTGTCATTGAAAAGTTCCTTTTACTTCTCTGAACTGCATAACAAATTAAATAAAGCATGCTCTCTGCAGCACGCAGTTTTACTGTGCCATAATAGGAATCAGAGCAGGACAAAACAATTAAAAAACTTGAAAAAGAACAGGCAAGATGGAGGCCATGTGAGGGACAGATCAAAACAGTCCCATTTTCATACCGCGGAGATGTGAGGCTGCTCGCTGGTGCCCAAAGGGGAAGGATGCAAGCTCAGAGAGCATGGGGTTATCGACGCTGCACTGGGCAATGTTGACACATCTCACATACCGAGCGTAGAAATCCCACAGCTGATCCCTTCTCTCCAGAAACAAGGCTGTTTTCTCAAAAATTTACCCCAGCAAACGTCTCTGTTCCCCTGCCCATACCAAGCCCAGCAGGGCAGCGTGGTCTGGGACCCGCCATACGTGATGTCTGTGTGCTTCTCTCTGCTATCATGTGGGCAGACGTGTAGCCCACACATGACCAGGGCATCTTCTGAGCAGGTCCAAACCATCTCCTTTCTTTGGTTCTTTTCCCCATTCTCAGGATCAGGTTTTCTTTTGAGGAGTACTCATCAAAAGCAGACCACTCCAAGTCATTCTTAGATTATTTTAGTTCAACAGCTCAGGGAAAAAGAGCTTCCTTCCACTTTTTCTCTGTAAACCATAGAATCATAGAATGGTTTGGGTTGTAGGGGACCTTAAAGATCATCTGGTTCCAACCCCCTGCCATGGGCAGAGACACCTTCCACTAGACCAGGTTGCTCAAAGCCCCATCCAAGCTGGCCTTGAACACTGCCAGGGAGGGGGCATCCACAGCTTCTCTGGGCAACCTGTTCCAGTGCCTCACCACCCTCACAGTAAAGAACTTTTCCTTATATCTAATCTAAATCTGCCCTCTTTCAGTGTAAAGCCATTGCCCCTTGTCCTATCACTACATGCCCTTGTAAAAAGTCCCTCTCCAGCTTTCTTGTAGGCCCCCTTCAGGTACTGGAAGGCTGCTATGAGGTCTCCCCAGAGCCTTCTCTTCTCCAGGCTGAACAACCCCAACTCTCTCAGCCTGTCCTCGTAGGAGAGGTGCTCCAGCCCTCTGATCACCTTTGTGGCCCTCCTCTGGATGTTTCAAGGGCCAGTGGGTGCCCATGTCTTGCCCTAATAATACAGAGGCAGGAGGCAGGGGTGTGTGTTTAGAGCTGGGGGCTCAGCAGTGCTTCTAGGACCCCCTTCGGAGGGTGGACTCACCTGCCAGCCTCTCCGCTGCAATAAGACCACCAGCACTTCTTGCGTGTGGAAGATGTCTTGTCTTGACAGAAGAAATAAAGCCTCTCCTGCTAGAAATGTATAAATGTTAAATCATGTTCGCTTGCTAATATCGCTGAAGTTGTGCCAGAGAACAAGAGACGCCTGGGCCAAGATAAATCAGTGCTGGAAACAGAGAAGAGCATTATTTGCCAGCTAGGCTGGTGAGCCAGTTCAAAACCAAGTGCCCTGAGCCAACGCATGCCATTTCTACCCTTCCTGCTGCTGCCAAATGACTTGCTTAAGATGTGGCATTTCACGTTGAGAAGCAGAAATAATGTGGTTTTGACATTGTAATAGATTTATAGAGAATTCTTCCTGCGCAAGCATGTAACATGAAAACCCAGTTGCAGGATTGTTTGGAGGCGTCTTTGGACCTTCTCTGTGCTTTGGATGTTCAGTGTGTTGTGACATGTCTTTACTTTGACTTAAATTTGCATTGTCTATTCTTTCTATTTTTGTTTCCATTTTGTTTTTATTTCTGTTGAAACAAAAAGCATCATCTTTGGAATGCATGTTCGTTTCTGAACACTCTCTTTCTGCTGAAAGGTTTGTTCCTGAGAGACAGTGGCTGAAGCCTGCGAGCTCCTGGCTGCTCAGATGCTGCCTTAGTGAACCAGAAGTATAAATACAGCTGCGTAGCCAGGACAGGAAGAAATACTGCCGGTCTAGTCTTTGCTTTCGAGAAGTGTTGAATGAGAAACCCTGGAAATGATTTGTGGGAAGGATGCTGTGTTTTACGACACAATCAATCAGAAGCATATTTTGTTATTTTTGCAATGTTTGTTATCAAAAAAGCTATCATTCACCTTGCTTGAATATTATTCTTATTTTTAAGCCTTGCATAGTAACACATGTGATCTCCATGAGCGAACAACTACGGGACACTAGTTCTACAGGAGCACGGTGAATACTTAGGGTGGACTGATGTACTCTGGGAGCATGTGAACATGGCAGAAGTTCACATTGCGGGAACCCCACCGAACCGTTGCCTTGCTTTGCTGAGAGCCCTCCGCCTTGCAGATAGAAGAGGATGCCACCGAGTCTCTTGTAAGGTACCACAAAGGCTGCCCATTCCTGCCCTGCATTGCAGCACCAAGCCTGAGAGAGGCACCAGGTGCTTTTCCTGGCTTTTCCCTTTCCCCAGCAGTGCTGCCATATCATCCCCTTCACCAGCATCGCCCTTTCCCTGCCAGATCCCTTTTTGCCCGTTATCCCTTCTATCCAAACAGCAATTTCCATCCCTCCGGCAGTGCCCGCAGCGCTCCCTTCCCTGGCAAGCCGAGCTGAGCCAGGACATTTCCTTCTCTAGGAAGCAACCCAAGGTTAACCCAAGCATTTTTATTTTTAGCAGAGACTTTAACTTGCCGGCAGTCTGTGCACTGGGAATGCTAGCAGGAAGAGAGGTCTTTCCAAAACCTATGGGAAATATTAAGGTGGAAGAGAGACTGGTTGCTTGAATGCACATTTACAGACTTTTGTCTCACCTCTGATTAGAGACCAGTGATCCTCAAAGTTACTTTTTATAAATAATTCCCTTTTTAGGTCTGAGGCAGCTTTCAAAAATTCAAGCAGAGCAGCCAATGCCGGAGAGCTAAGGCATGGCAGCATCGCTGCGGTGGTGGTGCGATACCACAGCGCGACCGGCGCCGAAGCAGCTGAGTGACACCGCGGTTCCTCCTCTGAAGGTGGTTCCAAGTCACTTGTCAAGAGGTTTCCCGGCACCGCTGAAAGCAAGGCAACAGGCAGCAAGTTTTGTCAGTAGGACGTCGGGGATGTCAGTCTGGCCTTTGGTGTTTTAATCTCTTATAAAGATTATAACTGCTTTAATTAAGGGTATGAACTTTTCTGTTTGCTTAGGGTTTTTTTTCACAGAGGCAGCATACCAGGAAAAGCCACAAATATTTTAGTATAAACATGCCCACATCTTTATAGTTTATTTCCCTCCCCAAATGGAAATGCACTTACATCACTATTAAATACTTAGTGCTTTGACATTTACTAGTTTAAAAGCATTAGAAAGCAATACATTAACAAGCGCGAGGGTGAAGTGGCTTCAGGGGAAATGCAGCATTTGCGTATTATCCTCATTTTCTGTTCCATAATGATCAAGAAGCACTAAGGCCATTCACCACCGCTGTGGCCACAGGGGCCAGGCGCAGTCTTTAAGCTTTGGTAGTGAAAAGGTGTTTTCTGTGACTTTTTTATTTTGGCTGAAAGACTGGTGGGACAACTCTCCCAGAGCATTTGCTGGAGTATCTTCTCCCAGAGGTAACTGCACGTGCTGTGGTTATGTTGACAAAAGTTTCTACCATAGCCTGTAATGAAAAGTCCTTGTGAAATGCATTGCAAATGTCCCCCATGATTTTAGAAGATGTTTGATGGAGTCAGGGATGATTGTGGGGCTCCGACTTATAGCGTGGGGTCTCCTTACCCTGCTGCAGACCTTGCTACGTGAAGGAGGGTGAATCCTACCTTAAACGTGCCAGTTTCTCTTGGCTGCTGCAAAAGGAAGCCCAGAGCATCTGGCTCAAATATCCACATGGCTGTGGGAGGCCTGGAGCCTGGGTCAGATGAACCTCAGGGGAAACCAGCGTCAAATTTCAGATAAACAATGGCAGGCAAGCAGATAGACGGACCTTGCCTTAAGCAAGGTTGAACAGTATTAAAAGACTAGAGTGGAAAAGAAAATGGAAAAAAAAAAGCTCATTTAATTAGGCACTACGGCCTCTGATGGATAGTAACAGGGATCTGCAGAACTGGAGATGAAAAAATGTGGTTTCAGATGGCTCACGCGTGAGCCTGGCTGTGAGTCACCTATTCGCAGCTTTTCTTCAGCAGCAGCAGCAAGCAGAGGTATAAAAATTAATCTGAGTTCTTAGGGAGAAGCCTGTTTGCAAACCACACAGAAGAACCATAGAATATGGCTGTTTAAATCCAGTTACAGTTATCAATTTTGCCAATAATGTATTTGTATTCTCTGGTAATTATATTCATATCTATATTCTTCCAATCACTTACGCTGTGTTGGGGAGGGTAAGTGTTTTATTGCTTCTGATGAAAGAGATGAAGAGTGAGGTGGATAACTGTCTTGGAAAATGAGGTCTTTGGCTTTCTTTTAAATCAATATTACTACTATTTAATTACTGGAAAGAAGACAGAGCTCAGTTTACTTGCCCCAGCCGCCTTTACTTACCACTAGCACAAAAGTGGGCTTTTAATACAACAGAAAAGCTTCTAAAAAGTCTGCTGAAGATATAATCTAATCCAACGTAGGCACCCTTAGTCATTCTTATCTTTGGAAATGATACGGTTTGACATTCCTCCTGTGTGGAGATGAAGGTGGGATGAAGAGGTTTTGGCTTAGAAGTCCTAGAAGCCTCAGGCCATGAGAGCTTCTCAGCATCAGCATCATAAACCCCCATGGGCAGCAGATACAGGCTGGGTAAGGGGGGCTTTTTAGCACCATAGAGCAACAACTTCATTTTTTTTAACCACAAATGACTACAATTTGTTTTGCAGTAAATCTGCCATAGGTTTTCATTGAACAAAGGTCATAAAAAAAAAAAAAAAAGAAGAAAAAACCCTTATCCATTTTAAGCCCCTTTTTCATCAGTAACACACTGAAAATGGTGTTTTTACATGTCCTTTTAAGCGACATTTCTCCAGCCATCCTGTAGCAAATTGTGATAGAACGACAGTCTTGCTCCTTGGGCTGTCTACTTGCAATAACACCGACAAAAATATTTGCAATCACAAGACTTAGCTGTGAGGCCAGTTTGACATCTAATGCCAACCATCATTTCATTGTTTTACACTTGCTTTTACCTGCTGCTCTACATACAGCTGGCCAGATCCTTCTCTATTCCCCATTTTGAGGGCATTTGAGACGTTGCATCCTTAGGGGCAGTGGGGCTCCTTGTGAAATGCAGTTGGCTTTCTTTGTCCCCCAACAGTTATTGTGGTTTCTATGAAAATAATACTAAAAACAATTCAAGAATCAACCTTACCGTTATCATGAAGGAAGGAGTTCACTTTGTTCAGACCTGCCAGGTCGGGCACACGCAGTTCTCTGATGTTTAATTTTTGGCTTACGTACAGCCACTTTTTAAGTTTCTGGCAGCACTTAAGAATGCGTGCGGAGATTTCAGTATACAACTGAGACAAGAAATCTCACCTTCCTGATGCTGTTTACTTCCTCCTCACAGCTTGGCAGCTGGTTTTACCCTCTGCTTTTACTGCCACGTTCACGTCTTCTGCATTAATCACGCTGCTTCCCAGCCTGCACAGTGCGACCGGCTCTGCCCTGCACAGACCACCATGCAAGCCTGGCCCCGGTTCCAGCAGCTATCTGGACGTGCCTTCTGTTGGCCTTCAGCCTGCTTTGTCTGTCCCGCCGTACAACTGATGCAGAATGTGGGTCAGGCAGAAAGTGTTTACTTTCTCCTTCCATGCTTTGGCTGTAGCCCAGGTGCATTGAGCAACCCGTCTTGCAGTGACAGCCTTGCTCCTTAAATCCCCCTTCCCCAGGCTGTGTTTCTGGGTTATCGCAGCAGCAGAGTGACTCACTGTCATCTCCTCATCCCCGGTTCATTTTGTTCACGAACAAGAACCACGCTCCACCAGAACCTGTTTTCTCTGTACCAGGACCTCGTTCGACCGACTGTGCAGTGCCCTGGCACTGCTGCTGATCGCAGAGTCGACCAACGCTTATCCTCATCTCCCCAGCAGTGCCACAGTTTGTAAAAGGCACTGCTGACACTTAACATCCCTTTACACTGTCTCCCAAATCACCTTCTTCCCACCTGGATTCTGTCCCGTTCACAAGGATGAGGGTTCCCTTCTGCACCAGGCGATGCCCAGCCTGATGTACCGCTGATTCATCGCCACGACCATGGTCTGCAGGCTTGTGCTGGCCACCGTTACCGGCCCAGGTGCTTTCCTTCTGAGGCCAGAAGCAGATATGAATCTGTTTGGTGCCTGTTCTGAGCGCCCCAGTGCCTGCTCCCATCTCCTCCTCACTCCTTGTCTACTTCTGTTTCGCCTGGGGCTTTATCTCCACATACTAGGCCTCCTAGCAAATCCTTGCTGGTTTTACCACTTCTCCTTCTCACTTGGTTTTCTGTTTCTCTTCATGTTTTCTGGTAGAGAGAGATGATACTTGGCTGGAGAGAGGACAGGAGGGGACTGGAAGCAGTGCCTTTATGGACCTGATGGAGGAGAATTCAGTCCATCAAAGGAACAAGGAGGCAATGAGTGACGGAGTTGCCATTTTCGGAGGGTGGAGTGACACAGCAAGGCTTTCCCCATCCCTTCAACTTGATCTTCCAAAACTCAGATCCATCCCTCAGAAAATGTACTCAACCCCTAATTAACAAACTCTTAGCGGTTTGGAGAGCACTTACCCATCCAGCCCACTCACTGGCGTATACAGATAATTTTGTCTTTATTGATCATCTTTAACAACAGCAATTACTAGTGAGGGATGGCAACATTGCTTATAATGATAAAAAAGCTGACATACCTTCACTGGGAGGAAAAAAAAAGCAAAGCCTAGCACTTTAATGATAAAGAAAAGGCAACGGAAGAGCTGGTAAGTGTGAGCTGAAGCCGGACTGATTCAGATGGGAAGCCCAGATGACATTTGCATTGTAGCTGTAGCCATGGGTAGTTTGCACCAATGTGTTCCCCGTTCTTCTGAGGTCTTCAGATTGAGACGGATGCTGTCTGAAAGGGGTGTTTTAATAAACTATCCAGCCAATGGCTTTCTGCTGCCCTCTAGCCCCGGGGCCCTGTGGCTTCTCTCACGCTGCATGCCTTGTCATACATCTATCACATGCCGTCACCTCCTCACAATGGAGTATTCATGTTAGATCACTCAACTGGAGGCCACATGTGGTATCCACATGGGATGGGAGAATATCAAATCACAACTTAGGGCAGAAAACCCTCAAGTTCCTGTAGAAGATGAGTTCACCACGACCGATTTACTTGAACATGAAATTGTGGGTGCAGTATAGATGGAACAAAATGAGATGTCATGGTTGGCGATGGCCTGGCAGTCATCGCCACTTTTGGCCTTAATAGCTGGAGTTCATGAATCAATTAACTGTGTATTATTGGGTGGCATTGGCTGTGGTCTGGCTACATTACAGTTTGCACTAGATAGAGTTTAATTAGTCTAAAGTAATGCAGGTGTGCACTACAAGGGTACTTAACCTGTCTTAAGTCTTTCTTAAATTGGTTTAGCTTCTGCCTGCAAATTACTAAATTCTAGTGTAACTGATTTAAGGAAGGGTTAAATTGGGTTAAGTACATCTCCATTATGTGCTCTTAATGGCTTTAATTAGGTCAATTTAAAATCAATTTAGAAAACTTGCACCAGCTGGTTTAGCTAATGTAGATCAGAATCTAGATATAGTGAAACAGCAAAATAATTCATTGAGTCATCAATTCATCATTTTTTATGGCCAGACATCAGATGGTCTCTTGGACCTAAATTTATGGTTTTGGTAAGCCCAGCTCTGCGGCAGCATGCATATATGCTGGGGCTGAAATTAGCTGAATTTGGAAACAGCTCTTCCCACCGTGCTTCCTTAGACTCAAGCCTGGTTAGGTTTGGTCTACTTGTTTCATGCTAGAGGTGTTGCTAGCTACGATGGAGTCAGCAGCCTTAGCGTTAGCCTGTGGCCCTCTGGGCAGCCTACACCCAACCTTGGGCTTCAGGCCTAAGCTTTGCTCCACCAGGACACTTGTTGAAGCAAGAATCACCCTGCATTCTACAGGTGCTTATTGCCAACAACTTGATGGCAGTTAGCAGAGGTCGCATCTGAAGCCGAAAGCACCCTCATGACCCTAAAACATGATGCAGAGAAAAGTGCTTCCAGAGTCACCTGCTTCTGCAGCTCCTCCCCAGCACTGCACTGGGACGCTGGTGGATCCAGAGGCAGGGAGGGCCATCAGATAGTGCTCACTCTAAATTCACCTCTCCACTGCCAGTGATAACCCAGTCCGTGGACCACGAAACCTAAATGGGAAGAATCATAGAAGATCAGGCTGAAGGACTGAGAGACATCATCTGTCCCACCTCCTGCCTCAGGCCAGGACTGACTACGGCAATGGCATTTCTGACACAAGGGCAACCGGCTAGAGCTAAACCTGCCAGGGCGGAGATGAAGGTGGTGGGGAGGAGAAGCTGTGAGGACCACTGGGCTCTTGCAGCATGTTTCCCAGCCCAGCGCTTTGGACAAGGAGCTCTTGTCCAAAAAACAGGCTGCGCTGAAGCCCGGGGCAAGGCAACAACAGGGTGAGCATCAAAAGGAAGGCTCAGAAAACCAGGAAAACCTCATTGATGGCTACAAAGGTCCATAACATGGTTGCCTGCCCCAGGGTCAGAAGGTGAGACCAAGGCAGTGCACTGCAGCACGGAGACATCCTGCTGCAAACTCACCTTCCTCCAGAGCAAGAGAAGCAAAGATACAGTTCCTTGCATTTCAACACTGCCTGCAACGTCAGCCAAAGTACTAAAAAAAAAAAAAAAAAAAAAAGAAAATATCGAACAACCTCTGGACTTGAAAGGTTTTGGGTTTTTGTGTGGGGCAAGGGCAGGGACTGCTTTTGCTTCAGACAGGGTACGGCAGGAGCAGCTCCCTGGCACCGCTGCACTGCAGATGAGCAGTATTATCGACTGGAAATCCTCGTCAGCGTGTATTGGGCAAGTCGGTATCGCCCTGAACCAGTTAACCATGCCAGTATCAAGCGGCTGTGAACCACCACCGTAAAATCAGCCTGATATCTCATAGCCACGGGTTCAAATAGCCATACATCAGGCAGGCTCAGGCACAGGGGTTTGATCTGGCGATCCCATAGAAGCAGCTACGCTGGGTCAGGACAAAAATCTCCATAGCCCACTATCGCTCTCCAACAGCATCATTAAAAAGAAGGGCAGGTAGGGAGCAACCCCTTCCCTGTTTTTCTCAGATCTTGGCAATAAGAAATTTGAGGATTTCCTGAAGCAGAGGCTGTCAATAGGCCAGCGAACCCCAGAGCTGCCGAGGACCCTCTCCTCTATGAATGGGCCTAATCTCTTCTTAAATCCCTTTAGACTTTTCATCGTTAACGTACCTCACGGCAAGGAGTCCCGCGGTTTAGTGACTGCTGGGTGTGGAATCGTTTCCTTTTATGCAGTTGAAGTCATCTCCTGCCAACGTCCTCCCCAGGCGAAGCACGGACTGCCTGGGTGAGAGCCACAGCGCTGCTGCGGGGTGGAGGATGTTCAAAGGGCAAGGATCGAGTCCCACATGCTCGGCAGCTATTTAAAAAAAAAAAAAAAACAAACCTCTGGCCAGAAAAGGAATGGGAATTTGGGAATTCATTCATCTGGCAGCTGGGCCAGAGGGTGAAGGAGCAGGAGGGTGAGCGGCTGCAGGGGAAGGGAGAAGCTGCTCCCGTCGTGCACCCATCCCTCTCTGGCTGGGCATTTCACATCAAGGCTGGGTTTGGCGGGGGAAGCCAGAATTTCCCAGGTCAAACTTTGCATGATTTTTCAGGTGTGTGCTTCTCCACTGAAAGCAGATAGACCGGAGAAGGAGTCTCTCCTAATAGATAGTCAATAATTAATTTGTTTAACCCAGAACCGAGGTGGTTTTGAATTCTCAGCCAAAGTACTTCTGGGTGATTTTTATCTCTCTTCTCTCAGGGATTGGATCTGTTTGTTCTCCACCCCCAGCCAAACTTCCCAGCTGCAACATTTAAATCTCTTTATAAATCACGTTTCTCATAGCTTTTTGTCACTGGGACGTGTCTTTTCCAACTCAAGGCTCTGGTTTTCCATCCTTAGAAGAGCTGGAAAAGCCACAGCAGTAGTTTCTCCAAGGAAATCCCTGCTCTGCCTGTTTGTCAGGCTGGATGTAAAGACAACCACATGTGCAGTGCCCTGGGGACATCGGCCTCTGCTTCACAACCGCTCATTCACAGCCTTGCAAAGGCACTACCAATATAACCCTCTCTGCAAGCAGGTGTCAAAGCAATTGCACTTGCAGGTGTGCAGGCAAGTTTCAAGGAGATTATTTGCATGAATAGTTCCTCTTGCCCTGCAAAGAGATCACTGCAATTAACTTCTTCATTACTGGGTGGACTCATTTCTATTTATTTGTATTTATATGCATAATTGTATGCACGCTCACAGCTGCACAGTTTGTTTAAAGCTGGATCGATGGGTACAACACTTCTATTCTGATTTGCTCATCAGGAATATTATTTGCATCTGAATCTTTCATGAAAAGTTGAAGTGATGCATCAAAAAATATATATATTGCCATATATATATATCATTACATATATATACATACATACATTCAAGACAGTGGTTTGGAGATAGCCTGTTGTGCTTTTGCTAACAAAAAGCGACCACATTGTGAATTTAAAATTAATTAATTTTTAAAAAGGAAGAATCCATGAGAAAGCAGTGTGTGTCTCTTTTTTAATAGCCGTAAGGAAAAAGGGTTTGTATCTCAGCTTAGAGGTAGGGCTTTTAAAGATAGCACGGCGCGACACAAATAGCACGTAATTATCCTCGCTGTATTCCTCAGCCTGAGAGCTGAGAATCATAGAATCACAGAATCGTTAAGGTTGGAAAGGACCTCTGGGATCATCGAGTCCAACCGTTACCCTAACTGCCTGGTCCACCTCTAAACCCTGTCCCCAAGCACCGCATCCACACGTTAAGTCACAGCTCCATGCAAACGGCCTGACGTGTCAGGGCTGGCACCTGGCAGGAGCCGACCATGAACTGTCGTGGGAGATGTGATGGATTTCAGCACGGGAGGGACATGGACCTGTTGGAGCGGGGCCAGAGGAGGCCACAAAAACGATTAGAGGGATGGAGCACCTCTCTTATGAGGACAGGCTGAGAGAGCTGGGGTTGTTCAGCCTGGAGAAGAGCAGGCTCCAGGAAGACCTTATAGTGGCCTTTCAATACTTAAAGGGGGCTTATAAAAAAGATGGGGACGGACATTTTAGCAGGGCCTGTTGCGACAGGACAAGGGGTAATGGTTTTAAATTAAAAGAGGGTAGATTCAGACTGGATATAAGGAAGACATTTTTTACAGTGAGGGTGGTGAAACACTGGGACAGGTTGCCCAGAGAGGTGGTAGATGCCCCATCCCTGCAAACCTTCAAGGCCAGGTTGGACGGGGCTCTGAGCAACCTGATCCAGTTGAAGATGTCCCTGCCCGTTGCAGGGGGGTTGGACTAGATGGCCTTTAAAGGTCCTTTCCATCCCAAAGCATCCTATGATTCTATGTCCCCAGCTGCTCCCCATCGCTTCTGCCTGCAGCCCAGAGAAAAACATGGGAGCACAGCATGATGGAGAGCAAGTAAACAGGCTGGAATAGGGAGGGAGAGCAAAGTCCTAGCTCTCTGAAATTAGGGATTGCTTTTGAGAAGTGAGAAGAGCTCCAAATTCTGCCTGCTCGTTTGTAATTTGTTGTCAGCTTTACATGCAATATGTAATTCTATGTCAGCTAGTCACAGTGTCCCCATTTCTGAGCCGAAGGAGTAGCTTTTATTTAAGCCTGCAGAGCCCCTCTCCGAGACAGCCTGCCGTGCGTGGGGACGTCCCACGGCCCCCACAGGGGCATCGTGGACTCGGGGGCCCTGCCGTCCTGCACACAGATACCCATGGAGGGGAAGAAAAAATGTGACTCTCATCGTTCCTTCCCACCCTTTGCTCCGCTGTCGGGTGCACGCTGCTTGCAAAGCAAGGGGATGAGTTTGGGCTGGCTCTGATCACCCCCCTGCTCATCACGGCGGGGTTCAGTGGAGTGAAATCCTGCCTGAAGCATACCTGAAAGAGTATTATTGAATAATATATATAAAAATATATATTAAAAAATAACTATTCTATATATTATATGCATTAAAAAGTTAACGCAGCTGCTTGTGTCGGGATCCAGCCTGGCAGCGGGACGGTGGGAGCGGACAGCCCTGTCTAAAGGCACTTTCCTCCCCTCCATCTTCCCCTTCCTTCCCCCTGCTGAGCACCACCCATGGCAGGCACTAACTTAGCAGTAGCATTTAAGCCCTGCATTAAGCCAGTATCAAATCCTCATAATTTCTTGGATTTTTTTTTAAAAAGCTTGGTTTCATCTTCAAAAACAGCTTCTGCAAGCTCCCAGCCCCAGTGTGTTTTAGGTCTAGGAGGTGATTTCAGCCAGCTCTGACGAAGGGGTGGAAAGGCTTGGGTTTTGGTGGGGTTTAATTCATGAAAAGCAGGTAGGGCTAAATGAGCAGCAGGTGAGCCAGCTGCACACCTGCACTACCCTCAGCATGTGTTGACTTGCAGCCCCAAAGAAGGAGAGAGGCACCATTGGGGGTGATGCCTGGGTCACGGGTAGTGTGCCAAGAGGTGGTGGGAAGGACAGGGATGCAGCAAGAAACATTTCAAGGTGGAGACTAGGGAAGGCACAGAGATACCAGGGATGAGGGACAGTGGGAATTCAGGACATCTCGGTTGGGGTCCTCCAGCCCTTGCTCTCCCCTCTCTGGCCAATGCTATGCAGAACAATGGTAGAGCCGTGTTGACCACCATCCCTCTCGGATATTTCCAAAGTAAATCCCATGTATTGTTTTTTCCCGGACAGTAAAACCTCACCTCAGGGTCTGTTTTTTTGTTCCAGTGATTAATTATTTACTCTCTCACCTCATGCTGGGGTCCAAAGGTCTGGCCACCTCTGAGAGCCGGGTGGACCCAGCACCCACCCAGCAAGTGCAAGGGAGGGTGGAGAGGGTGGACATTGACTCCTGACTCCGATGGGGTACTCCAGAGCTTGAGTCTCAGGGCTGTGCCAGCATTTGCCATTCAAATCTACACCAGCAGATTTTCCAAGCAGGGGAAAAAAAAGCCCTACCTGGGAAAGGCACCTTCCTGGGAGCTCCCACTGAGCCGTAAGGGCGGTGGACAGGGCAGGGGTGGCCTGGGAAGGCAACGGGTAGCAGAACGTCTTGGTCAAAACTCTCAGCAGGAGGTTGGTGGTCATGCAAGTCGCCTAGGACATGGTCTAGCTCTGATACAGCCCTGGCTACAGCCCAGCTGGATGGTTTGATCTATTTTTTTTGAAGGCCTATGGTATCTCAGGAATAGATTTCCATCTTTCCATTGAATGAAATCCACTGAAACCCAAATCTTTAATTCATTCCTTCCATTCATTCATCTGTATCTTTTTCCAGCTTCCAAGCTCTTTACTACTAAATAAATGAAGTGCTTCCGTATTTTTAGTCTTAGTGATCCCAGATATTCATAATCTGAAGCTACCCAATACCATAAGATTTCTTAAAAGTAACACATTTGGAGTTTCCTTTGTGATCTGCCTTTAATGATCTGAGTTCATATGTTGAAGTACTTAACAGTAACCGTCACAGTAAGAAACGTCCTCTTCCAAAAACAAATATTTTCAAGGAATCAGACCTCTGAGAGAAACTACCCGTCACCACAGAACATAAACCCGTGACAGTTACCACCACTGCAGCTTTTTAAAAGCGGGAAACTGTCGCAGCTGGAAAATCAAACACGGACCCTGTGCAGATTTAGAAAATTTCAGTTCCTTCGCTGTCCAGGCTTTTGGGGCTGGCTGTGATTTCACAGGGCTGCCTCTGCCGCACGGATCCCCTCGGTGAAGGAAACGGCCTGTTCAGAGCTGATGGGATTGTGGAATTGCTCCCTTGGGTAACGCCACACAGCTCACATCTGTATCCAGGTTTTCCCTAGGGTAATCGAAGAGGTGCTGGAAATACACACTGGTTCACACTTGAGCATAGCATATTCCCGATATAAAACCCCAAACCCCCCAAAATCTTGTTTCTGGATGACCTCCAGCCATCAGTCTTGACCTCTGCAGTGTGCAATCATCCCCAAGCCCCTCAGGTGGAGGATGAGGAGCAGTACTGGGGCCGCCCACAACCACCCATCTCCTTACACGCCTCTGAACAAAGAGCAGTCAGTGGGCGCTGAGCGTAGCCTGGCAGGGTACGGGACCAGTCCACGGCTCGGCAGAGGCTTGGGGACCCATGCCGTGCCACACAGGAGTTCTCCAGGGCCATCCTACCACAGCACAGCCACCGACAGCATCCATATTGTTCCCTACACCAGGAGAAACCTTGTCCACATCATGCCTGAAGGAGCTTCTCAACACATGCCACCATCTCAGCGAGTCATCTGCTGGACCCCACTCCCCAAAATACCCCAGCAGAGAAGGAAACGAAAAGGTGAATGGGGAGATTTTAGCACCTGCTGGACATCGAACAGCAAATACTCTGGTTCCCGTTGCGTTTCAAACGCGACTCGACACTTGCGTGCCCACGCAGGAGGCGATGCCACCATGCCCAGGGCATGTCCGGCTGAAAGACCTTGAAAACCCTTTCACTAAACCACGTGCAAAAGCCTCAAGGCGATTTGGGCTCATGGTATAGTGGTTGGTCCTATTCATCAGAAAATGCCTGGACTCAGAGGACGCCGCTGCTTCTCCTAATAGCGAGAGGCTCCTGAGCCGGCGTGAGAGCAGGAACAAAACCTCTGCAAAAGTCACAGGGGAGAACAAAAAAAGCCCTGGGTTAGGGAAGACCGTGCCCTATGGATGGATGGGGAGGGGTATGAACTTGCTGGCAGTGATCTAGCAGAGCATGTGGGATCTATCTCAGGGATCTTCTAGGTTCCTACTGGGAAAGCTTGTTCCTGGGGACATGTTTACCATGTCCCCATGCTCATGGTCTGCATCAGAGCACACTCAGGAAAGCATGAGCTCTATGCAGCAGCCTGGCTCCAAATCATCACCCAAGTCCTATAAACGACCCCAAAATAAGTGCTCCTGGGGTTTGGTTTCTGGAGGTGGGCACTTTCTGCGGTGGGGCTTTCCACACCATACAGGAGTCATCAGCTAAAGCTGAGAAAAAATAGAGAAGTCATTGAAGCCAGTGCCTTGCAAGGCGACGCTAAGTCAAGCTTTCAGTGATGCAGCGATGGGTACAGATAGGGCTGGTGGGTCTGCTGGGAACCTAATAGTGACTGATGGGACCTAAAAATATTCCCCTGGTCCTCTCCCTCAGGGGCTTGATTGCTTCCTGGGTGTTTTGCCTTTTGAAAGGTTTCATGTGAGGAGTAATTGCCTGGAAAACACTAATGAGCGTAATTGAAGCCTGGGAATTGAGTTAAACCCCTTCAGTGCCTCATCGCACCTCTCTCTCCTGGAAGGGAGATGGAAACTGCATTCGGGTGGACTGCTTGCTTCCCAAACACCCTGTTTTTCTCGTCAGAGCAGAGCAGAAGATGATCGCAGTCTGCAGGATACTAACGTACAGAGTGCCAAAAAAAATGCCCGAGTCCTCCACCACGCTCTCAAGGTTTGCAGAAATAGCATCGCGCATCCTGGAGGCTTTCTGAGCTGACCCAAAATTGAATGGCAAATGCAAGCAGCAAAGAGGCAGGAGGACCCCAAGCTCTGGGTCCTCCTTGCATCCATTCTCTTGCGGGTCTGGATGTTTTTTGACGATTCCCTGTGGACAGAAGGTAGGAAGGTGGACTGGGAACCCTCATGCTAAAAGCACGGGCTGTGCTTACAGCTGGCTAAAGAGCTTCTGTGCTAGGAAATGTTCTCTCTTCCTTGGACCAGCACAGCAGAGTACTCGTGCATGATGAAAACAGAAATGCTTATGGTCTCTTCTGTCTTTAATAGGACAATATAACAAGTGCAGTTTGGACAGGCTGCTTCCTAACCATAATTCTTGTCATGCTGAGCAAAAAAAAATGACTGTGGTTTGCAGGGTGCTAAAACAAGGGCTGACTCAAAAGCGCCAGCAAGCTCTGCATGGGGCTTTCAGAATGAACCAAAATAGCATCGTGTATCTTCGAGGTGATCGGAATTGAAGCAGAAATGGACAGCAAATGCAGTCTGGAAAGGGGTTTATGAGCCTTTATTTAGGAGCGGTGGCTGCTGCTGGCAAATCTCACAGGGTGCTGCAAAGTGCCTGTATTAAAGGAGTATCAGCTGCTTCACCGATGAGCCCCCCCGTGCATGGAGGAGTGATGTGATTTGTCCGAGATCATGAGACATCTGCATTTGAGCTGGGAACAGAGCCCAGATCTTGTGAGCGTTAAAAACATTTGCTTTAACCACGCAGCTTTTCCCTTTGGCTTAGTGGAAGCTTTGAGTTGCTCCAGCTTCATTGCATTAAATCAACCTGCAACAAGACCAAAGTGGCACAGGTTGCCCAGAGAGGTGGTAGATGCCCCATCCCTGCAAACCTTCAAGGCCAGGTTGGATGGGGCTCTGAGCAACCTGATCCAGTTGAAGATGTCCCTGCTCATGGCAGGGGGGTCAGACTAGATGGCCTTTAAAGGTCCCCTCCAACCCAAACCATGCTATGGAAGCAAAGGCTGAGATGCTCTGCCCTGACCTGATGCTACAGCACTGCCAAGGTGATGCCAGGTCTTCAGCAAACCAGGAGCAGCCACTAAATAACGCAGCAAGAAAAACAGTGACATTTCTGCTACCGAACCGGAAAAAAAGACAACGCAAACCATAGCACGAGAACGCCCACGAGGGCTTACAGCTGCCTACCGCATTGCCCCTGTGCCCGGCAGCACAGCTGGATGCTGCAGACGCTGTTGCATTTTCGGGTCGTGCACCAAGGTCGGTAATGGCTGGCTGGCTGGCAGGTAGCTGCATCACTGCAAAGATGCAGAGTTAAGGTGGCATTGTCTTCGCCGGTGCACATAAGGGTCAACTGCCGATGTGTTGTTCTGACATAGTGGAAAAAGCCTGGCAGCAACACGGTAACCTTCACCCCACATTAAAGATATTAAAACCAGCAGGCTTGGCTTTAATGGGCATGACAGGACTTCACTGGGCCCTTCCCCTTCTCCCTCCCCTTGGTACTGCTTAACTGGCTCTGTTTATCCAGGACTTCTCAGCCTGTTGCCCCAAACAGCCACTGCAAATACACTCTTTGACAGATACCCATCTAAATTCAGACCAGGTTCAATCATACCAGGTCTGACAACTCTTTTTTTAAGCCGCCTGAGGTTTCGCTAGGAAGCCAGAGACATGCCCTAGAGCTGATGCTTTGTGTTTGTCAGGCGCACGTAGGATGCGGTGACTCTCAGACGCTTCCGACTCCGGGAAGTCGGAAGCTTTCCACCCCTCCATGTTCCCCAAACCCTCGCTCATCCGAGATGGTCGCTGAGTGAATACGGAGGCGATGGTTCAAATGAGGCATTAGCAAGAGGTGGGTGCCTTGGGTGGGTGTTTGGCTCTAGCACGGGATTTCTGACCGATCCTGACAAAGATGTTTTGTATCCGTTTGCCAGGAGGGACTCACAGTCTTGAGAAAGGCAAGCTGTTAGTTTTCAAAGCTACTTGAGCCCTAGGAGCGTACGCCCATCAGGAGTTTTCCTTATTTAATTGTAGATGGATGTTTTTCAAATGGTTTATCAGGCAGGGAATAAACCCCCTCTTAGCCACAAGACTCCCCTACTAATTTAAGCAGCATTTAGAAAATAATTTAACATCTAAAATCACTTCAAGAATTGTCGGTATCTTAGCTTCCCTAAGCCGAAGCTCAGATGAAATCTTATGGTTGACTGCAAATGAAATGTTGGATTTGTTACAGCAGGAAAAAACCCAACCTCTCTCGGTTTGATGTATCACGCTCCGGGGTTTGTTTGGGTGTTTTTTGGTGACTCAGTGAGGTAAAGAGGTGAAAAGGCAAAGTCAAACCGACTCTTCAGGACTGCATTCCTCATCTCGACGGTTCTACTTTCTCATCCATAAAACCTTATTTGAAAGGATCACTTCTTCTTGCATACACGATGCAGTACTTGGGAGTCCAGGTCCTGTTGCACAGCCCTTTCACTGTGGTGAAGAAAGCTTTGCTTCTTTGGCACAACTCAGCTTTTCCAGGAAGAAAACTCAATCCTATTTTAAACATTTCCTTTAAAAAATACCCACAAATCCCAGGAGGAGAAAACTTTTGCCTCGCATGGCTTTGTAGGACCACGTGGAATGAAGTCCCAGCTGATGACTTAAATTCACAGTCAGAGAGGCCCTGGGAAACGGAGATCCCTGGGCTGTAATGTTGGGATTGAGCTGCGACGGATGAATCCCAGCCTGGCTTTACGCTCCGCGGCCTGACCAGGTGGATGCACCGTCGGTCCTATGGTCTCCATGCTGGTCTCCCATCCCACCCCCAAAATGAACCAGCAGAGGCTCATTCCCTTAAATAGTGTCCTGGTTTCAGCTGGGATAGAGTTCATTTTCTTCCTAGTAGCTGGTATAGTGCTGTGTTTTGGATTTAGGATGAGAATAATGTCGATAACACACTGATGTTTTGGTTCTTGCTGAGCAGAGTTTACACTGGTCAAGGACTTTCCAGCTTCCCATGCTCTGCCCGGTGCACAAGAAGCTGGGAGGGGACACAGCCAGGACAGCTGACCCAGACTGGCCCAAGGGCTATCCCACACCGTATGGCGTCATGCCCAGTATAGAAACTGGGGGAAGAAGAAGGAAGGGGGGGACATTGAGCATGATGGCATTTGTCTTCCCAAGTCACCGTTACGCGTGATGGAGCCCTGCTTTCCTGGGGATGGCTGAACACCTGCCTGCCCATGGGAAGGAGTGAATGAATTCCTTGCTTTGCTTTGCTTGCGTGCACGGCTTTTGCTTCAATTATTAAACTGTTCTTATCTCAACCCACGAGTTTTTTGACTTTCACCCTTCCAATTCTCTCCCCCATTCCACTGGGGTGGGGGGAGTGAGCAAGCGGCTGTGTGGTGCTTAGTTGCTGGCCGGGGTCAAACCACGACAATAGCTGAGAGTGGAAGGAGTTGGGGATGACAGATGCTGGCAGAAAAGAGGAAAAAAAAAAACAAACAAAAAAACCCAACCAAAAGCCCCAAACCCAATTCATTTCAGTTCCTTGAATTTGAAGCAAGGGGATTCCCCCGGACAGAAGGGAGAAGCAGCTGGTGTCAGCTCTGGCTTTTGTAACCGTCCTGCAGCCGAGAATCACAGAATCGTTTAGGTCGGAAAGGACCTCTGAGATTGAGTCCAACCATTACCCTAACTGCCTGCTCCACCTCTAAACCATGTCCCCAAGCACCGCATCCACACGTTTTTTTAATTCTTCCAGGGACCGTGACTGCACCACTTCCCTGGGCAGCCTGTGCCAGGGCCTGACCACTCTGTTAAGAAATTTTTCCTAATATCCCATCTAAATCTCCCTGGCACAACCTGAGGCCGTTTCCTCTCATCCTATCCCTTGTTACTTGGGAGAAGAGACCGACCCCCACCTCGCTACAGCCTCCTTTCAGGCAGTTGTAGAGAGCGATAAGGTCTCCCCTCAGCCTCCTCTTCTCCAGGCTGAGCACCCCCAGCTCCCTCAGCCGCTCCTCACCAGACTTGTGCTCCAGACCCTTCACCAGCTTCGTTGCCCTTCTCTGGCCACGCTCCAGCACCTCCATGTCCTTCTTGTAGTGAGGGGCCCAACACTGAACACAAGGTTCGAGGTGCGGCCTCACCAGTGCTGAGTACGGGGGACGATCACCTCCCTGGTCCTGCTGGCCACACTATTCCTGATACAAAGAAGGGCTGGTTTCAGTACCGACGGAGCGACACACATCGCGGGCAGGGGAGGCATTTGGGCACGCCCCACCACTGCACGAGGGGAAGGAGCAGCAACCCACACCCGGCCTCCCTAGCACGACACCCCCCTCCCCATAGCACCAGCCCCACCAGCAACTTGGACACGTCAACATTAACCACGGAGAAGACGAGCAGCAACCCCATCGTGGGCTTTTGGAAAGGATGATCGCCACCAAGCGAGGGGGAGGCTCTTGGGAAACCGGGGTGCCGGGGATGGGGACGCGGCTAGACCTGGCTTTGCTGGAGCTTCAGCTGCAAGAGCTGTTTGTGCAAGCTGAAGCAATGCCTACGAAACCTCTGCAAGTGAAGGGTAAAGCTGAGAGCCTGCAAAAGCACTGCCTGGGATGGAGTTGGCTTCAAGAGGCCAAAACAGAGACTTGAAACCGCTCAGTGGCAAAGATTTGGGTCAAGGAGACCCCATGGCTCAAGGTAAAAGGGGTAGATCCTGCCCGTGCTCCCACCACGTGCTTTGTGTCACCCAGCTGCTGCTGGCCTGTTGAGCTGCAGCACGTGCGTGGGCATCAGCTCCGTCTCCAATGAAGGAAGATGAGCTGGTAGCGACCTGGCTGCACCAGAGGTGCCGGGGCAGACCCGCAGCCTGCGGGCTGGATGCATCAGCACCCCAACAGAGCTGTTTCTCTCCTGCCCAGAGCCCTGGCCCAGCCCCAAAACATGAGACAAAGCACAAGAGCTGCTGCCTGAGCTTCAGTAACTGTAAAATTAAGTAACCTCGTCCCCAACGCTGATGTTTGTGCAGAGAGGGGATGAAAGAGGCACTCCCTGCTGCTGCCCCTCACTTGGCACCAGCCTGGGCCCAGCCTCAGACTCCTGCCCAGCCTGAGCATGGCAAGAGCAGCAATTCGGACTCTGCTGTCTTTCCACTTTTGTAAAAATTCAGTTCTGTAGCTTTATTCAAAATTAAAGAAGATCCATTAAGTCGCAGCTGATGCCCGTGGGAGGCCGAGGGCACTGCCCTGGTCTGTAGCATTATTTATATTCACAAGGCTATTGGGTCTAAAACACATCTCAAATTCTGCATCTTCCAGAAATAAGCCAGGCTCCCAGGCAGAGGAAATACGGTATAACAGAAAGCAGAACAACCCTGTACTGAAGCGTTTTACAGAGCATTGATTTGTTTCCAAGGTACAGCCCTGGGATTTTTCTGCAGAGCTGTTGTACTGTCAGCATACGATTTGCTCTACTTGCCCTTTCGGTTTTAATGTCCCATTAATAATGCATCTTTGTATTTATTGCAGTTTGCGTTAATGTTCCACTGTTACTTCTTGAGCACTTGTTATTCTCTCTGTAGTGCCAGGCAAGGCTCCAAAACCCAAACAGCAGCAGCAGTGTTACTACAGACCAAGCCGCAGCCCCACCAGATTCAAGGCAGCCCCACCGAGGGGGATCATTTATCTTCCCCGAGCTGGCAGAACGTGCTGGACCCAGGAAAACGGGAACAGCTCTACATCCTCTCTGGCTCCGTGATCAGACCTAAACTTTTCCAGGGCAATTTGGACAGTCAGCTCTTTCGAGGGATCTAAGCCAGAAAACTGTAAAACATTATTAAGCAGCAGCTTGCTTAATCCTGGCTCTACGGCACCCGCCGTAACAGGAGCGGGAATGGGCTGTCGGGCTCAGCTCAGCGGCGCAGGCCTCCGTGGAGGATGCGCTACCGATGCCTCCCTTGATCATCCTCGCGTTCCTGAAAACCGCGGCTGCGCTGCCCCTTGGCCCTGCAGCCAGCGGAGCTCTGCAGGCACCTTCATTTCTCACCCCACGGCACCCTCAGCAGCCCATTACACCCCAGTACACCTCCAGCTCAGCATCCAGCCTTGGGCGTTGCACTACCGGTGCCCACCTCCGACCGGGAGCATCCTCAGGCCTCACCAAACCCGTACCGCACTGCAGAGCGCATCAGAAACGATACCGAAAGGCAACGTTGAAGGAGCTGGGCGGTTGCCTCACCTGGGGGTTACAGTGCTCATCCGAAATGCAGGGCTTCGTAACCCTCTTTTGCCTGAGGGACTTATAACCCCTGTCTTGCACATCACAGGAAAATGCCTTAAATCCTGGAAAAGAGATAGTTGCAATCCTGTTCTGAGGCAGGATTTCTCTCCGCCTTTCTGGATGAGGCTGCACAAACACTAGGACAAAGGTTTCTGTGGTCTTCCAAGAAAGCCCTACTTTCTCCTGCCTTCCCCTGGGAACGGAGCTGACGTCCTCCCTCCCTTATCCCTACGAACAGCACATTACTCCCAACAGCAGCAAGGAGTTGCAGAGCAGGAAAAGTGGAGTTTCCCTGTCCGGGGCTGCTGGTCAGGGCACTCGGGGTGGGTTTGAAGCCCCTCAGGGCACTGCAGAGCCCAAAGCAGGTCTCCCGTGTCCTCAGTGGCTGCCCTCAACACCAGGCTCATGGGCACGACGGGACACGGTTCACCTCCTCTTCCCTGGCCGTACTTTGAAAGAAGTCACATTTGCTCTCTTTTAGTTATATTGTTATTCTGGACTTATCTACACAACAAAACTCGGGGGTCTTCAGGGTGAAGCATCATCTCTGCTGCTCAGTGTGTGACAAACTGGAAGGCAAAGCAGGGACTGAAGATGCAGTTCCCTGCTGCCTGAGTTAGCAGGTTGCGACGCGGCAAGCTGGGGCAGGCAGATCGCATCCTCACCTACTGCGCAGTGGTCGCCTGTAGACCCCAGCCTTCACCTCCACCCCAAAGATAAAGATTGCCGTGTTCAACGCCGAAACCTTCCAAATGCTTTTTGCATCTCAACTCTTATGGGGGATGTTCACAAGTTCTCCTGCCTGACCTACTCCCAGAGAAGACAAAGGCTTTGCTTTGGCTTGATCCGCTTGCAGCCAGCCAGACGCGGTCACCACGATCTGACCTTGTGTGAAATATCCCTGAGGTGCCACATGCCCTCCTGCTTGCCAAACTCCTCAGGAGATGAGGTAGCGTCCAGATTTCAGCCACTTAGTGGCTAGATTCAAGTGGTTTGTCCAGAAAGGGTCTGAATGATGAAAGATTTTTTCCAGCCGTGTTGTTGCCACTGCTTGGTTACTGGCCTACACAAGCAGAACAACCTGGGAACCAAGGATCTGCTAAACCAAACTTCTCTGCTCCCTGTCTTCTAATATTTAGTTTTGCTTTTGAGATGAAAGAAGCACTAATTCCTATCTGTGTCCCTTCTCACTGCCTGACTTAGGATTTTTTTTTTAAAGTTTACTGTCAAGAACAAGCCTTCTATTAGGATTTATTAAGCTCAAACGTAGCTCGCTTGCCAAGTGCTGTGCAAATACCAGCTGATTCACTGTTACCACCGTACTGAAAAGATTTGTTATCCCTATCTTACAGGTAACAAATCTGGATCGGCCAGTGGGTGTTTTGTACCATACGAGCAGGATAAAACCCACAACATATGCCCTGCTTGCCAAAGTACGCGTGACCAGAAGACGAGGATCACTGCCTCCCTTTCTGGCTGTGTAACTCCAGGTTCCTTCTATTACAGCTTTAAAAAAAGCCTCTTCCCCCAGCTTTCAAATCTGCATATGCTAAGCAGCATGTTCCTGCAGTGCACTTTCAGTCAGCCTTGTAACCTTTAGCTTTCCAGACAGATCGTTTGCTATTATTAACGGAGGTAACGCATAGAAAGCAAGCAATTTTGGAAGCTACCCTTCCTCCCCTCATTCCTCCCACGTTTTCGCAGGGTACCTTGGTGCCCTACAGCGCAGCAGATAGTTAAGAGAAGGGATGGTTCCCAAGGAAGAAGCATGAAGAGCGTGGCCAATGCCAGCACTGCATCCGACTTCTAACTTACCTACAAATGGAAACGCAGCATGCATACACAAACCAGAGAAAATCACCGCAAGGTTTGACAGTTTAGTATTAGTTTTGCATTATTTTTTAGAATTGTCCAAGTCATGACGTCAAAGATATTTGACAGAAGACGTGTAAATAGCGTTGCGTTTCAAAGTGACTCTGCAGAAAAGTCAAAAATAGCATGAAGAGTTCTCAGTGCCAGCTGACACATTTCTTCGCCACTTCTTACCAGTCGAGCTTGGTCTGCCACCAGAGAACGAGGTTTCCTCAGCAGCAAAAAAAAAAAATAAAAAAAAAAAAATCACACTGAATTCTGATTCAGAGCAGTAAGACACTTACTTGGAGAAAAAAGGAAGTCCCAGCTATGAATTCCCATCTTATTTAAGTATTTGCAAAGCTCCGCTCTCACGCTCCAAAGGGGCTTTCTAGCCCATTCTTCTGGCCTTGCAATCATGATTTCCTCCTCTCTATAAAATCACATCTACTGCCAGCTCGCTGGGGTCCTTTATGCCAAAAGTGACTCCATTTGTCTGTTTTACATAATTACAAAGCAGCAAGAGCCCCATCTGTTATTGGAGCCTTCTCCCAGGCTGTGTCTGGTGGTAGATAGCTCCCGCTTCCTCCAAAAGCACTGTACAGCGACAGCCATTGGTGCAAGGAGCAAGAAAGAAACTTTAAAACATAGAAGATCTAGCTGCATAGAGGTACATGTTGCGTGAAAAGAAACAGGAGTTTGCTGCCCACAGGAAGCAGGACTTTTCTTCTACATCCATTTTCTGCACGCACGTGAATTTTAAGCAAACCGAAGCCAAAATACGTACTGCTCTCCAGCCCTGAAGACACGGACTCTCATCTGAGGTCCTGCCATGCTCTCTCCCCTATCGCTTTTGTCTATGAACAGGAACAGCCACCTACTTCCTTTTCCTAAGCAGATGTTAGGTTAAGATCTGAATTGTAATGTTAGGGGCTTTCCTACAGTGCCAGTTCTTTCAGTACAGATCAGAATCGTTTTTTGGATACTGGTTTGCACCTAAATTTTAAAGGCAACTCCAAACCAAGAGCAGAAGTTGGCTCATCCTGCATTTTTCCAAATGGCTCTATTTCAAGAATCATCAGTATTCGATAACCTGGGAGCAGAACTGACTAACCACCTACTGAATTCACCATTTCCTGCACAGCCGATTCTGCAAAGAGCAAGAAACCACAAATTTGACACACACAATGTGGTATAAAGCAAAGGCACTTCTGTATGTTTTCTCAAAACGAGACTACGCAATATTTATAGGCACTTCACTGCCCTGCTCATTTAGCACCCACGCTCCTGATTCCCCTACAGCACGCTGGCTGACCGCTGCCCCGCCACCACACAGGCCTACTTCTCACCAGTGAAGAAGCAGGCAAGCCTGCCGGAAGGATTGCTACAGGCAACGCTGGCCTCAGACGCTTCAGGCAGCAACAGAAAAGCAAGCTGGTGTCTAGAAAAGGACATCCTCAAGTTGCTCAGGAGGCTCTCTCTCTTCTCAGCTGCAGCACAACACAATTTCACATACGGACATTTCAAATACACAGAATTTGTGCTTGGATATATTATGCCAAAGTCTCAGGCTACTAAGTTTTCCTGTATTTCATGGCTCCGTAACTGTGAGGACAATTCATTACTATGACACAATCAAAGTGACCTCACAGAAAAGTCATGGGAACACTTGGATGAATGAGTTATTTAGGTCAAACTCTTTAGAGAACTAAGGGATGCCGTATCTTCACACAGAAAATGTGGCATAGATGCTCTTCACTGCAGGACTGTGAAAACGTCTTGGGGATCTTTCTCAGCAAATGGTCTGTAACAGTATAGACTGTAGCCTGAAATTAAAAGTCTTTTTGTTACCACATTTGTTCTTTCCCATCTAACCATTTCCAAACCTGTATCCAACTAATTCTTTCCCGGTTGTTTGCAGAATGACGTTTTTGAGAAATACATAGCAGGTGCTAAGACTGGAGAAAGACACAAGGAAATCTTTTACGAAGATTTGCAAAGTGAAACTGGAGAGCTACCGGCCTAATGCATTTGTTAAGCTTCAGTGCAATGTGCAGTACATTTGACACAGCTTTAAGGGGCTGAGGCAGGATGGAGTCCATCATGATACTCCACTGAGCCTCTTCCACAATCCCAGCATCTCCCACTACCTAGTCTGATCCCCGTTAGCACAGCTCTGCTGGAAGCAGGAGCCCCTCAGCTGGCGAAGTGAGCTCTGGCGCTTTTCCACTAGCTTAGAGGTACCACTGAGAATGATCGGGGCTGAAATCTCTTCAAAAACTTGCCTAGATGGTAGTGAGCACACTCCAAAGAATTTCAACTACTTGCGCACATTGCATTCTGAGTAAAATAAAATGAATAAACAAGAAATTCTGATTTCTGTAGAGCAGCTAACAGCTCTCAGCTATGCGATTTTTAACAGACATGCATGGCTGCATGACAAAATTCCCTCGGTAGCACATCCATGTAATAGGGCATTCAGAATATTTCTTTGCGATGTCCTTTATTAAATATCCTCTTTGATACAGAATATTTAAGAAAACATAGTTTAAAAACTCTGTTTCGGTAATTCTTACAGGAGTCTTTTGCGAAGTCACTGTTACAGTGGCTCACGTTGCCATTCAAGGAATAAATCTTTATCAAATGTCAGGTTTCTCACTGTGCGGAGATCCGTTCCATACAAAGAAGTTGTAAGAGTAGGCATTGGAAAATGCCTATAGAAACCATGAAAACTCTGAATTCCGACCTTTGACTAATAAAGAAATTTAACAGTTGTGTCACAGACACATAATTCTTAATAAATGAAGTAGCAGAATAGGAAAATGCATCCTCTAAAGCTTATAAAAGTCATGGCAGTGCACACAAGTACAGCAAAAGAAGAGGATATGCCTCAAGCACAGACACTTCAATACGATGCCGAAGCTTCAGCACAGCGCTGCCCAGCTACACCTGTGAATTCTGAATGCTGTTTCCAATACTGGATATTTGTCATGTAACAACCGTGTGGCAACTGGCACCACCCCCAGATGGGATTCTGCCCCACAAAAATCAGACAGCGTAAACAGATTCCGCTTTGACTTCTGTCTGCCGCAGCTGTTGCACGGCCTGTTTGAGACCCAGACGGTCTCCTTCATTTTATTCTTTTCTGTGTAAACCAATAGTCTCATTTTTTACATTAGTGAACAGTTAATAAACGTTTCTTTGGATCAAAGGATAGCTCCTACAGGTGCAGACATTCTCATTAAATAGATTAGGCTCATCAGGTATCCAGATTAAGAAACCTGTTGGCACAGGGAAGATGACTGGGGCCACAGTACATGCCCTTCTTGCGTAGCTGTAGAGCATATGTATCTCTCATGACGAACATTTTAGTCAGAATCCTTAAGTTCTAACCAAAACACTATGTGAGGGGTTGCTTGAGGTCAAACAAACCAGTCCCTCCTTTCACAACTTTTCCAACCACCAGGCATGCAGAAGGGGATCGCAGTTCATCGTGGGCACCTGTAACAGAATTCAAACAAAATCATGTTAGGACGTTTCCAAAGGTTTCCCAAAGGTCAGTGCTGAAAAGAAAGCATTTTCGTTTACATGCAAGAAGTCATCTGGTTCAGCCCCGCCCTAGTTTCAGAAAGGCACTGCCACCTACTGTTCAGATTGAATTTGTATTTCTGAGAGCAGGAGTCCAAAACTCTTCCTACCCCTCCTACAACCACTATTGCCTCATCCCAATCTTTTTGTGCAAGCAGAGAGTTAGGCCACACATTACTAAACCCTCCCTATTCAGCATGAAAAGACAACACGTTCTGAACTCTAAGAGAACACAGATTTGACCTTCCAGTGAACACATTTTGCTGATTAAATAGGTCGCTAAAAAAATACATCAGCGAGGCAAAACCAAAAAGATGCCCTTGTCATTGCTGCCTTTTTCCTTTGTTAGAGTGAATCCTTTTGATGTGGGTTTTAAATCCTTCTGGCTAGATACGAAGAGACCTTTTCACTGGAGAGACGTTCCATGAATTCCTTTGATTTTGTGGTTACTCACTGTAGCGAAATAGTGTCACAGAAATTTGGAAGCTCTCCAGATGACATGTCTGGCTGGGACTGTTTTGCTTTCACTGTTTTTATAAGCATCCAGGCGGTTTTTCATTCATCCTAACTACAGCAAGATGGAATTTTGTCATTAGAGCAGCTGGAAGACTGGAAATAGAACTGTTACACTTTTGATAAGTCTGGGTCATCTTTATTCTGTTCAGCAAAACGTACTGAACTTTCTATCATACAGAGGATGGGGGGGAGAAGCTGCACCATAGCACAGTGTATGGCATGTGCTTGTTGCTCTGATCTCAGCTACAGCTGAATAATTAAATAGCTGCTCCTAAATGTGTGCCTGCTGAAGAAAAAAAACCACAAAGCTCCTTTGTTAGGTCATTAAACAAAACAGTCATAACTGTCCTGTTTGCTCACATGATGTTAACAAAGAGTTATTCTTTGAGCGAACAGCCAAAGGGACCTCACTTCTGATGCAGCATCCTCTCTGCACCCTGAACTCTGATCAGCAGTCTGCTGGGTCACACCTGCACTCTACCGGCACTTCTTACGTTTGCTGTGCACAGCGGGCACAAGCCTTCTTTCCGTTTGCCTTCCTACGGATCAGGCCCATAAGTGAGCAGCCTTGCAGTGTCTCTTTAAATGTACAGTCACGTTATCAGTTACATTAAAGCAAATTAGATCCAGACAGCTGCAGTCCACATTATGACTTCAATTTCCATCTCAGTCAAATCAATAACTCCCTCCACTTGTAATCAGTGTAGCTTTCCTCCCAATTCACTGTGTCCTTCTGTCAGTGTGCACTTCATGTCTTTATTCATAATATGATCCATAAATATAATTACATTTCACCTGGCAAAAACCTTATCTTATTTCTAAGTCAATATGTGATATAACATAAATCCAGAGAGAGAGCGCAACTGTGCACGTAACATCCTCTTCTATTCAATTTCACCTCGGATTTGCACTTTTCCTTCCTGATTTTCAGATGAATTTTAAGTTAATTCGTTAATTATTGGTTAACTGTAACCAATACTATTCATTAAAACCCAAATTACCTTCCCAGAAAAGGTATAAAACAGCATTAACAGAAAGGAATTCAGTGATAAAAGTATCTCTGACATCTGAGCAAGGCAGTTTAAGATAGGAGCTGAAGAGATCACATTGAGAGCTTTTCCCATTTGTAATAGGTAGCAAAGAAGGCAGCACAGGAGCATCCAAGAAGGCGAGTATCCAGCTGGCAAGTGACAGAAACCAAGACCATTTGCAAAAGGGAGACGTAATTAGCATTCAAAGCATGAGATCAAGCAAACTGTCTAATGACAGACTTAAAGCACCAGTTTTTTTGGATAAGACTCCTAAATGTAGATGGCTAGAGCCATTTCAAAGGCCCTAAATGATGGATGCGGCCATGTCATCTCTACACCTTCCAGGGCAGCAACTAGAGGCCAGAAAGGATACTCTTGGGCATCTCGGATGGCACCAGAAATCTACCATTAGACCAATAAATCTGACCCTTGGTCTGTGTGTGAGGAAAAAAGCAAAGGTAGTAAAGTGCTACAAAGCAGAAGAATAAACAGAATCAAAGTAACAACCAGGAGGACTGTTCTCACAATAAAATTCTGAATAGCAAGGTTAGAGATGAAAATATAGAAGTTATAACAGACATGAAAACAAAGCAGAGATGACAATTTTAATAGTAGAGACAGAAACAGGCAGATTTAGTAGTCTGTTGTTAAGATCTGTTATAGCAAAGCTTTATCATCTTAAGGTTTGTTATAAAAATGCCAATCTAATTCTTAAAGAAAGGAGTCACAGACCCCACGAATTACATGCGGGAGCTGACTTCATTTAAGCTGACAGAATTTTATTAAAAACATTTGGAACATTTTCCTAGGCAAGGGCTTATTAAAATTTTAGCCTCTGGCATTTTTTCTAATGCAATTATGCATTACTCAAAATAGTGGAAAGTGATGATGAAAACAAAGCATATGTGAAATCCTGCAGCAATATATTTCAAACTAAACCATTTACCCATCATCGTTGCTTCCTTCAAGAATTTGTAGCTGGTTTCAAATGTCATCTGTTGCAGAGGGGAGGAGTTGGACTGAATTCCAAAACGATTCAGCGGTTTATAAAATCCTTCAAAACACATGTAATCTGCCACAAGTGAAAGGTGCCGAGGGTCTACCACAATTCCTAAGAATGCAAGAGAGAGCAATCATCAGAGCATTCAAGGGATAAGGTATTTTTTTTTTCTTTTAAATAAATCAGGTCTAAATTAAACCCCCTGAATCTAATCAACATGGAGAACATCTCTATTAACATTCTTCTGGCAGTTGCGCCTCTTTGTGCGTAGCTGGCTTAACTGCTCCCCTCAAATATCCAAGAGAGGCAGACCTCAGTATAACATAAACCAACATCTCTCCAGGGAAACTAAAATGTCAAGAATGCTGTGAGGCGGCAGAGTTTCTCTACATAAAATCAGTAAGGTCTGCATCGTCTTTGTTTATGCAGAAAGGGATCACACAGCCATCCATTTGTGATGGGACGGAGCTCTAGTCCCTCACCTGGCGGCCTGCATTAGCTAGGCACCGGCGTCAGAAAGGTTCTGATATTTTCTGTGCATGATATTAGGCATCCACAGAAAACCCCATTTAGGCTAAAATGAAATAGCACTTATTTTTAAATAACACTTGGGGAGTCAGTGTAATGGGGGATCATTAACAGCTCTGTCAACATTTAGCTAGCAGTTCTTGAACAACATGGTCAGACCATTCCACGCTGCCAGCTGGCAAATCTGTTTGATATAACTGGATGCTAAAATTCCCACTGTATTAATCTTTCCTCTTTTCAATAGTTTAATTCACAGCAAGACTAAGCTCACTTAAAGCAAATTCAACATGCCTAACTTCAGCAGCCTATGAAGTCAGGCATCTTCCCTAAACTAGTTGCCTGGACTCTGAATAATTTAAGCAGAGAGAAGAACATTCAGACAATGCAGCGCAGCTATTTTAGGAAAAATATAAAAACTCGGCTACAAAGGGAGCCTAGACTCCCATCATTAAAAAGCTAGAGTGAGGAAAGATTAATCCTATTCTCAGGACCACTATACAGTTAGCTTCCTCAAGCATCAATGGTTAATTCGTCTGGACCTTCCAGCTTGCAAAAACCAAATATACCAGAATAGAAAAGCTCTGTGAAGGAGGGATAAATTCAACCTTGTCTACTGAATCTTCTACTGATTAAATGGAACCTAATAATTAACTAACGAAGTCTTCACAGAAGGCACTATAATGATTAAAATGACGAAAACGTGCAACTTAAAAATACACACATAAATGAAAAGATCATGCAAAACCCTAACTTTGTAAGCACTGTGGCTGAGTTTTCCCATCTTAATGATTATAAAGACTATCTTTAAAAATACAAAGAGATCTTACCATATACAGCAAATACATCTTTTATTTCCTTTATAATCACCCTCAGGGCAGACTCAATTCCATAATTCTTAGCCATGGCATGAATATCATTGGAATAAAGTCTGTTAAGGTCCAAAATCTGAAAGCAATAAACCACAGATACAAGTTAGGACAGTAGTTACTTTATATTTCCAAATAACTTAAGCTAAGATAGCTTTTTTCCTCCATTTTCCGTTAGCTTAAGCAGCATCAACAGTTACAGAACAACTAGGCAGCAGCTCAGTCAAACACAGACAAAAATTATTCTAGGGATTTATGTTTAAGCTAGTGATTACAGCATTATATACATGAATAAGAGTACTGGAATCAAAACCCATCACAGGAGAAAGTGATATGAAATTAGAAAAAGCAAACAAACAAACAAACAAGCCATCCCAACAGCAGAGGAACATGATAAAGTCTTCCAAGCAAGACAACACAATGCCAGCCTGTCTCAGCCAGCCAGAACTTTTAGCAAAAGCAGTAGAGAAGATGTAGCTTAAAACAATCCTGTATTTGTAGAGTTATGGACTCGATGGCATAACAGAACTATTCATTTCCAAGTACTGCATTTCATTTAGATGGAAGAACTCCCTCAAGTAACATTTAGAGAGACAGTTAGAAGCATGGTGTGGAATTCTCTGTCATTAGGCACTGGGCTGCTGCACAAAAACTGATTTGCAAGCTACCCTTGAGACAAGGCTCTGCTGAGCTCTGAACACATCTGGGGGTAAAAAGGAGGAGGAAGAGACTTTAAGAGCTGAAAAGGCTACACATCAGCCCTGCTAAATTTAAATGGCATCCATCATCCACCGTCTCTCCCTAGAACACAAAAGATCATTCAAGTTTGGGATTATAAATAGATTACGTACATCAGCGTATCTGAACAGCTCCGCAAGGTTTATCCCTTCGGTATGCAGAACAAATTCCTTCTCTCCTTGCTTATTGGTACTTTCATTCAACAAGCATCGTGTGATCCCCTTCACTTCATGAATGACTGTGCTTCGTGCAAGAGAGACAAGCAAGGAGGAGAGGTCGAAGTACACCTTCATCAATGGAAGCGTCAATGAAACCTCAAGGAAAAAACCAAGGCAGTGTTCTGTAAGGAAACTGGAACATTGGACTCAACAGCCAGCCTCTCCTTTGTAGGCAAAAAGTAGACAACTGAACAACTGGGATTACCCTAGTTGTGTGCTTGGGAACGTAAACGTCTGACTAGAATTACAGCTGAACGATGCTAATAAGAACACCACATCCCAGGACCACTCATCCACATCGCTTTCAAGATCTCTGAACTTGCATTGACTGGGATTTGTTTTTTAATTTGTTTGCTTTGGATGTTTAGAGTTTTTCCCTTCTGTCTTGCAGGAGGACGATGCAAGTTTCTCAATACCCGCAGCCTGTTTGATTTTGTTGCATCTTCTGTCAGTTTCAAAGCAGTATTAGCTCAGGTTAAAGTAAAGGCATAAGATTTTTCAGTGTGAGCTAAACTGGAAGACTGGGGAGGTGGATAAGGCATAGCTGAGGTCAAAGACAGTGTGTTGCTGGAGGGGTTTTTCGGAGGAATATAGGAGTAGAATTGGGGGAAGGACGTAGGATAAAATTAGCTAGCTAGATCTGAAACAAAACATTTTATTTCTGGAAACATTAAAAAAGGTCTGTTAAAAACAGGGGGAGTGAAATGGTTCTGTATCTATGAAATTCACATTCCTGACAGATTTGTTCAACTGCCACTGTCACATTTGGTCAAGAATTTCTGTCCCCTCTAATTATTATTTCATACAACTAAGCATTCCAGCTTTATTCATCCTAAATTCCTCCATGAGTAGACATGCTTCCCAATATAAAGTTCCCCTTCTGCCCAGCACACCTTGTGGACACATTCCTAAACAGCCTCTTTCAAAAGTCCCGTCATCACTTTTATTAATGAGCTACGCAGTGCTGCATCATGTACTTAAAGATTAAAACACAATAAACCTGTCAGTTATCTTTAAAAAAACACCACACACATGTTTCCGGGCGTCACCGTCTTACCTCACACCAAAGTTCATTTTCGGTGTCAAACGTGTAATCCTGTATGGATGGGTGGCTGTCCAGAACAGCATTTACTCGCAACTCTGCTGACTGAAGTAATCGATCTTTCTCTTTTTTTGTCTGAGACATAAAGGAAAGATGTTGAGATTCATCACCATCTGCTCCAATCTGATCTTCTGCACTGGGAGTCCTTTCTTCTTTCTCTGATTCAGCCTCTTCATCTTCTAGATTCTCATCAGTGTTTTCTTCCCCATTCTCTTCTTCACTCTCATAATCAACCTGCGAAGAAATAATGTATTTATCTGAGCCAGCACTTGTACAGAAACAAAACGTGCCATGAACAGTTTTATTCATGAATATTTTTGACAGCTGAGTTGGCAGTATCTCACCTATGACACAATGAAAATGCAATGCTGTTGTACAGAAAATAATACAACAGATTCGGTTCAGTTTCTATTTCTTTATAATCTTGCCATTATTCCTCAACACAGTCCAGAATGCTACAGGTTATTGGGACTGTAGCAGAATTTAGTTTTCTCCCCCTGAAAAAGGCTCTTCCCATAATCCAACTCTAATGATGGGATTCCCTCAGGATTTTCAATTACTTTACCCTCTTGCTGAAATTACAGCAACCCATCTTTTAAGCAGTAATTATGAAGTAGTGAACATAGAAAAACATGCAGAGCCAGGGAGAATATTTATTAAGAACCACAGTAAAGTTTTAAAAACAATTAATGGCACGAAATCAGCAAGAGGTAAAGTTAAGGTGAACTTCAGCACAGACAGCCGGACTGCCAGACACATCTACCCAATGCCTGAAGAACAAGGCTTCGGAAAAACAGAGCTCTCTTCCATCTCTAACTTGCATGGTTCTGGATTAGTCTTAAAGAACAGCAGCAACCAGGCTCAACTACGATGACCATGGTCATCACAAGTCTCAGCCCACATCTTCTGCTATAGATTTCCCTCCATCCAAATCAAAACTGATCAGCACAAAGCAAAGGCTTTCCTATCCCCTTTCCTGTGGGGTTTGGTTTTTTTCAGCATTTTGTCTCAATAGAAGCTTTCCTTCACAACTCAAACCAAGGCAGAGGAAATTGGGAATTAATGTGCAGTGCTGAGCACCTATAAAATCATTACCTCCTCTTCTTGGTTCTTCCTCCGTTTTGCTTCTGTAGCATCGCCATCCCCTTCATCAGCTTCTGCGTCAACAATGTTCTCTTCTTCCTCTGCTGGAGCTTCCTGATTATTCTGTGTCTAAAAATCCGTGACAGAGGAGACGGATAGTCATGCTGACTCTGCTAGGAAGCATCAACTGCATCGAAAGGCTTTAGCCAAACATTTGGAATTTAACAATCCCTTGTTCAATGGTCTACCTTTAAGGACAAATTAATGTCTAGAAGCCCACTACTAGAAAGAAATAATGAACTTACAACTCATGATAATTTTAACATTAAACAAGATGAATGTCTACAAGATAGATAAGCTGTCACCCCGCTTATATGACAGTTCTTGTTGGGAGAGGGATGGCACAAAGTATGTGCAAAAGCCTTTCAATGAAAAAAAGGATCTTCCCTGAAGTTTTGACAACCGCTGCTACAACAGGACATTGATCTGGGAGCAAACGGAGAGTAATATGCTTTTATCGCACTGAAGCTAAAATAAAAGGGCATTTTCAGAGTACAGTCTTAAGTAAATTAGAATTTAATACATAATAACTTTAATTTCCTTGATAATTTTATGAGAATTCAAAGACGGCTTATGCATAAGGAAAATATTTAAGAAGTAATTTAGTATTCACACATTTCATGTTGACATTGAAACATGCTATGCTTTTCCAAATTCTGGTTGTCAAAAATAGGTAAAGGAAACGAGGCATTTTTCAGGTAATGTTTCCCCATACCTTGTCTTGTTCACCATCTAAATCTTTCCGAGTTGCCTTCCGGGTGCTGACTTCAGTAAAAGATGCCATCTTTGCATTCTTCCTTTTAATTGCTTCCAGAAAAATTTTAAAGAACCTGAAAGAAGCAGCAACCCAGAATGTCAAAGCTCAGCAGTACCGCAGTCAATTTCAAGTTGTCAGAAAATTAATGTATTTTGTTTAAGAAGCCAGTCAACTCATGACAGGATGTGTTCTCCAGTGGATGCAAAAGTACTTCTAGGATAAGGCAAATGATTTTTCTTCTCATCCCTTTAGGAATCAAAAGGTTGGTATCATCTCTCTGAAGATCACAGATGTAGCCTTGCATCCAAAGCTTAAAATTGGAAGCTCATCTGGACATAAAATCTGCACAGCAAATTGACCCTCAGAAGAGATGGTTTACTACTGGACTTTTTTCTTTTTTTTTTTTCCTTTTTTAAACCAACGAGCACATGCGAAATTGTTAAATAAAGTAAACCCAGCTTGAACTCCTGTGGCCTGAAGGAAGAACAAAGCAATGAAACCTTTTTGCAAAACAAAACCAGCTTTCAATAGACCCTTATCATTAAATGTTCTACTTTTAACTACACAAATTCAGCCAGATATGGGGAAAGAGGCAGGGGAAAAAAAAAGAAAGAAAGGAAAAAAAAAAAAAATCAGCCTTTTCATAGGATCATAGAATGGTTTGGGTTGGAAGGGACCTTGAAAGGCCATCTAGTCCAACCCCCTGCAATGAGCAGGGACATCTACAACTAGATCAGGTTGCTCAGAGCCCCGTCCAACCTGGCCTTGAAGGTTTCCAGGGATGGGGCATCGACCACCTCTCTGGGCAACCTGTGCCAGTGTTTCTAGTCTGAATCTACCCTCTTTTAGTTTAAAACCATTACCCCTTGTCCTATTGCTAAGCCCCCTTTAAGTACTGAAAGGCCGCAATAAGGCCTCTGTGGAGCCCTCTCTTCTCCAGGCTGAACAACCCCAGCTCTCTCAGCCTTTCCTCACAGCAGAGGTGCTCCATCCCTCTGATCATTTTTGTGGCCTCCTCTGGACCTGTTCCAACAGGTCCATGTCCTTCCTGTGCTGAGGACCCCAGAGCTGGATGCAGAGCTCCAGGTGGGGTCTCACCAGAGCAGAGCAGAGGGGCAGAATCCCCTCGCTCGCCCTGCTGGCCACGCTGCTTTTGATGCAGCCCAGGATACGCTTGGCTTTCTGGGCTGCGAGAACACATTGCTGGCTCATGTCCAGCTTTTCATCCACCAGTACCCCCGAGTCCTTCTCCTCAGGGCTGCTCTCAATCCCTTCATCCCCCAGCCTGTCTTGTCCAATTTATTTATTAACAAAACAAAAAATTAAATAAATTAAGGTTTATTTCTGTTCAATGGGAGCACCAAAGGATATAAAGTATTCCAACATTTCTGCTGGTAATAAATGTTTAAGCACCCAAAGATAAGGAATGGGATGTTGCTTACACCAGCTCTTCTCCGAGTATATCAGAGACATGTGAAAGATCTGCCTTATACAATTCTGCACTGTCACCAAGCCACAGATCCATGGTTTTACTCAAGACATAAAAAGCAACTGCATAGATGCTTTTGCAAGCAGATCTGCAGGAAGCCGTTGCTCTGAAAGCCATAGCAGCACTAATAAATAACATGCAGCGACCCTTACAGCCCGTGGAAAGGCAAAAGAAGAGCAAACATCGAAGTATCTGAAAGCACACTCACCTTGTTTCCATGAAGTGCAAGATCTCCCTGGGCTTCACACACTTCTCCTCTCGGTAATATTCATGGGGCAAGAAATGGAATTTGACTTTGTAGAGGCGATGTTTGTTCTGTTTACACTTCACACGCAGGGATTCCTCTATCTCAACTTTCTGCAAGACCTACAAAAGCCACAAGTAGGAACATTACTTCTTTGATGAAGACACTTCGTTTACTTCCTGCAACCCCAATGCTTTCCATATGAGACCAGAATTACACAAGGCTAACTGGCAAACGTTTCTGGAGGCTTTGTGGCGGCTCTTGCAGAAGAGGACTCCACCGTACCGCACTCTTTTTGGCTTAAACTCCTCCCAACAACTAACTTAAACAATCCTGGGAGAACAGCCTCACCTCACACCCAACTCCTTCACGAGAGACTACACTTCTTAGTGGGCCAACAGCTTTGTTTTAGTAACCCATGCTCACTGAGCATGATAGTGTTTCAGCGTAGAGCTGAGTCTTAATTCTATCCTTGCTGCTTTCAACTTGAAAGAGTAAGAGAGAAGAGGGTAGGGCATGCAGGAGAGCACAAGAAAGGCTGCACTCCTAGGAAGAGAGGGAGCACAGGATACATCAGACATCAGATTTCAATATATTCAGTCTCCAAGGAGCCACACGTTTTGCTTCTATTGAGCACAGCCATTTGTATGAGATTAGGAAGGGGTGGGGGACAAACAAAAACGTCTCTACTATGCTAGTCACAGCCAGATTAGCTTGTCTCAAAGACAAAACAAAACCCCTCCAATTCTAGAGACTGACAAAAATGAGCTTGAGAAAAAAGCAAACAAGGCTATGGCAGCAAACATACACCCTCCCTGCCATTATACTACTGCTATGTATGAACTATTACGCTCCCCCTTTATGTTCTACAGAGAGTTTGTAGCCTGTGATGATGCTCTACAGGTTAAATTGAATTTAAGTCTCATACAGCCACAGTAACTGCAGTTACTTTCAATGGTCCACTTCCTAGCAGATATTACAGGTTCAGTAGGCAAGAGATGAAGAGAAAGGACCCTCTCATCTTGCACCCACAGGTAAGCCTTCAAAAATGGAAGCAGCTACAAAGTCAGACGAAGTGATGAGCTCAAATAGGAAATTTTTTTTGCAGACTCTCAAAAGATACACTGAATAGGAGGCTCACCTCAGCTAAGCACACCCTTGTGAGCTGTTTCTTAAGCTGTTTCACCTTCTTGAGAGCTTTCTTGGTATTGAACACAGGAACACTCATCATTGGTGTTTTAATATTTGCACTGGCTACCATCAATATTTCCCGCAACCTTTAAATAAAGAACGATCTTTCAAATTAAGCACTAAAAGCACCATGCAATCAAATAAATATCTAGTTCATTTAAATAGGCAGCATGCAGCAACTGCCGGTTCCACCAAAGCCATACACATCAAGAGCTGTGGTTACCATCGCAGTACTCCTTTTCGCTTTTCTCATTCCTCATCAGGCACAGCACAACAGTAGCTCTACTGCCTCAATTAGATTTTCACCCCAATTACGGGAAGAGACTAGAGATGATAATAAATTATTCCAAGAACAGAAGAACTAATGAAGCCTGTTTCCTATCCTACAGATGCATAATTTATGCTCCTCATACTTTTTCCCCCCTCTTCTGCTTCTCTGAGGTAACGCAACCATCTCCCACCTAAGGCATCACACACCTACACACAAGGCCAGGGTCAGCACCCATGTTACTCAGAACAAGCTGATGACTGGCTGGTAAACACGTGTGCGCCGATGAAGTCACTGTCACCATACAGAAGAGCCAGGGGAAACCTGGCTGCTCTAAAACAGGTCTCTTTCTAGATAGGTAACGATAATACTAAACATGCCAGATTTCATCGTTGCAGTGAAATTTTGTGTGTGAAAGAAAGAGGTTTAAAAGTTAGTACGTGGAACAAGAGGTTGGCAGGGGGCAAATCCACAAAGTACCATTTTTTTAGGCTTATACTGTAGTGACTAAAATACAGAAACAAATAAGCCATTTGCTATGTATCAGATAAGATTAAGCGGCCTTCACAGATATTTTGTATCTGGAAAATGAACCAAAACAACTGTAAAATTGTAAAACGTTCAAGTAATTCTGAACAGGCACAATTTACAATTAAACTGAAGGATCATTTGCCCTCAAGATTACACAGATACCTGCCAGTGAGATTAAGCACTATTACTTAAGTGCCAAAAATGGCAAAGGACCCATTGAGAACACAGTTTTCTCACCTGGGAATACCCAATGTGACATTCATTTCACCTCTGCCAGCAAAGTGGAAGGTGTTCAGAGTCATCTGCGTGGAAGGTTCCCCAATACTCTGAGCTGCAAGAAGACCCACAGCTTCTCCTGGGTCACAAAGGGATCGCTGCCATTTTAAATACAACAAATCCTTTAATCTGAAAACAGGAAATTAAGAAGAGGTTTAGCTCAATGTAGTACAAAATAACTCGAAAGAGACTGAAACATGGCTCAATTCAATAAAGTTACCTCTTTCAGCCAATTTCTCCCAGTAGCTTATGGATAAATACATTCCAGAAACCATAAATTTGTCTGTCCCAATCTGATCTGACAAACACAGCCCACTAACACAGAACTGGGGCCTTGGCCAAACTGTATTTTACTTCTACTGCTAATTCCCAGAAAGCCAAAAGAGAGTCCGTTTACTCCCACTTGCTCATCTTAACTGCCTTGCTAACTCCAAGGTGTGGCAAGAGCAGTTTTTGGTATTTAACTGGAACTGTAAAGTATTATTTTATATGTAGGTGGACAGCAATATGTTGCTGTTATTCCATAAAGCCTTTGCCAAAGCCCTTAGCAGCATGGAAAATTTAGGTTTAGAAGAAAAAGATAACCAAGGCCTCTCCACTGCATGCTAAGCACACTTGGCTTTCAGGAACCATTCTGAAACCCACTACTTTGTTTCACAAAGGTCACAACAAAAACAAGAGATGATAAAAAGACTTTTCATCTTTAGCAAACTCAGTCCAAAAATACGGTTGTTGTTTTTTTTTTGGCTCAGTGCAAAGAAGTAAAAGTACAGAAGTTACTACCTATCAGAAGAAAGCTCTGAGCGCATATAACTTCGTCTGTTCTCAGATTCCCATTTGTTGATATAATTTTCGACTCCATTTTCAAATGTTTCTGAAACAGATGCAAAATAAGTATCTGGACGCCAAACACCAAGGCTTGGGTCAGGACACTTATTTGTCTTCTTCAGATACTTTCGTCGTTTCTTCTCATCTAGTTCATACCACATCTTCAATAACTGAAAATAAGAGGAGATTTTTAAGCATACTGGTTTATCCACAATAAGACCAAAACCAACTAACACCGCTTCCACCAGCAATCAAGCAACAGCGAAGGAGGAAAAGATTACCTGCGTAAAACTTCAGGGTGTATGTAATACATAGCAAACAACTCAGTTACTAATATGGTGTTCTCCATTTTCTGATACTTACATTTTTGATCCCACATGATTTCAAGGTTCTTTACAAACTTGAAATAGTCAGTTACCTATCCATAGTAACTACTCCAGAAACCAGTGAAATACAGCCCTCTAAGAATGATTTTAACTTGGGAGTGAATCCCCTTGACATACATAAGTCTTTACTTCTAGCTGACTACCACCTCGCCTGTCTAAAGCTGGCATGACAAAGGAGCTTCTCTGATTTTCAGCTGTCGACATTCAAGCACAATAGTCCAGCAGAGACCTTGAACGTAGCTTGCATCTTATGCATGCTAATCCATTTTACTTCTATGCTTGAGTTTGCTAGTCCTTCAAGTAACATTTCAAATGTTGCATTTAATAAAGAAGAAAGCTAATACTGACTTAAAAAAAAAATCAATACAGAAAATAAGCTAAACGTATCTTCTACATATCTTGCTGTTTTATGAAGGAGGAACTGGCTTGTGATATGGAAGTCTGTCCATTGAGCTTTACAATATACTGAGACAGAGATAAACACGTATCTATATCTACCTAATCTACTGAAAGAGAAACATGAACAAATAGCGAAGGAATCCCCAAGCCAAACTGTTTTGAACGTTATCAAAAGTGCCAATAGCAACACAAATTCAGCACAGCTGATAAATGAACGGGTGATTAGGCATAATATTTGCAGACAGACTAATAGCGTTATATATCTCAACACCTTCAACTTGGAGTTTCGTGCTAACTGTCCATGTTCTACCAGGGTAAATTGCTTGTGACAGCGAGGCTGTGAAACAGCACCTGTTTGCATTTTGTGTCCATACATACAATCTTCCTTAGAAGCCATAACATATACATTAGTGCCCTGATGTACAAGAGGCTTAAACAAGAGTACTTTTTTTGAAACACTAGGCAGGGCTGGCTCAGCCCTCTGATCCTCGTATTTAAACAGGCTCTCATCCAGCTAGCAGGTGTCTGTCCATGCAAGAGATATCTACTCTGTGTACATAAAAACAACCAACAAACAAAACAAAACAACACACCACACCACCAAAAAAAATCAAACAAAAACAATACCCCAAAACCACCCACAAACATGGGCTGTTTTCTAAAAACAGTTTTACCTCAGTTTTTGGCCTCTGCCCTAGCACTAGGGTCCACAGGCTTTAATAAATGAATCTCAGCTTCATCACCCACACAGCTGACATACGATTCCTTCAAAACGTAACTTGTGTAAGTAGACTGTGAAACACTTTGGGACATAAAAAGCCATTAAAAAAAAAAAAAAACACTGAATCCTGCAACTTTTTTAAAGGGCTCGATCAATTCAACCCCTTCTGTGTTACCTGTAAAGTAGCAGGATGTCTTCCATTTTTTATTTCTCCTCCTGGAATCTGTGCTTTTACACTTGCCATTTTCTTTTGGGAAAACATCAGAAAACCTCCTTCTCTTTGCACAGAGTTTTGGTGCCTGGCTCGCCACTTTTTGATGGCTTTGAACTGCTGGTTAGCTTGGTGAGATTCCATCCTTGCTAAAGCTTCATCCAGATGGTTTGTCTTCTGGATTACCTATAAGAAAGTTACCTGTATGATTATTCTTCTCTCTATGCTCACTGTAGCAGAGAAGGCAAAGCAAACTGAAAAGGTCATCTGCTGCCACTCAAAATGTTCAGCTGCTGTAAAACAATTTTAAAAATTGGTTTTCATCCCAACTGAGACAAAACTCCTTCTATCTTTATGTGACCACTGCCATTCTTTAATAACCAGTGATGATACTGGTGAAAGGAAGGTAATCAAACTTGACAGACTGAAGCGTAAAGTCATCTGTGTTGAATCCAACTGCAGAGTTAGGATAGACGAGAACAGGGAGAGCGCTTGGTGCTCTGTTCAACTTGGGACTGCTTAAATCACGCCACAGACGTAAGATTCACTTCCATATTTTGAATACAATGGGAAATAAAAATATAGGTTAGTCTGACAGTGACTGAGAGAAACAACTATGCCACTGGATCCCTAACAGATATGCCAGATGTTAACCGTGCATTTCAGTCTTCCCCTTCACCCCACATAGATACTTAAGATTCAGGTGTTCTACCTCGTAGTTTTCTGCAATGAAAGGGAACTGCTCGGGTTGCAAGAACTGAGTTTTAGGGATATCAAGCCCATCTTCTCCATACAGAAACTGCACCACGCTGCCATCACTATCTCGTACAGTCAGGTCATACTGAACTACCAGTCCTTCCAAATGTTTTATGATACATCTGTTCCAAAGAAAAAAGAAAACGCTGTTAAGAGGTTACAAAGCAACAAGGATGATATAACTCTAACATGAAAAATACTGTTTTCATTAATATCGTAAGTGCATTTAAGGGCTGATGAGGAATTCTGGAAGCCAAAAATCATACAGACATGACACACAGGTGAAATGTGTAATAATACTGCAAAGCTTTCTGCATGTCGCTCCCTCCAGTTTCCTTGGACTGAAGTGACTTGAAATAGCAAATTACTCTCTATTTCTGCTGTCATTTTTAAACAGCTGTCTGAAAGAAGGGGGCATCCTTCCTTTAGAACCCCTCACTACCCTCTAAAACAATTTAAAAGTTCTATCTTCTATACACTGTAAGTGTTGCGTGAGTAAAGATGAGGGCCACGCAATGTGGCCAAGAAAAACTAGAGTTGCCTGGAATTTGTACATCTTTACTTGTACCAGGAAAAAGATTTCTCCAAAAGGAAAAGTTGCTGCGGCTATGTGCCAGAGATAAGTTAGAGATGATAAAGTTGCACTTGATCTAGTCCTCTGGAAAGTCAGTCTTAGAACATTCCACTCAGACAGTAAACACTTTTCCAAAAGGCAAGTACACTGGAGTTAATCCAAGCAATACACGTGCTTCTTCCAGTCTACAGTACTCTACAAAACAAACAAACCAACCAACCCCCCCCCCCCCAAACAAGAGGGCCTTTTAAATGTTCAAATTCTAAAATAAGCCTCTTACCTCTGTAGGTACCCAGAACGGCTGGTTTTGACAGCTGTATCCACAAGACCTTCCCTGCCAGCCATGCAGTGAAAGAAGAATTCCTAAACATAAGCACAATACCATCAGCATTCTGAGAAGTACATTAAGACTGGCAATTTATGCTCTTTCTCAAAAGCTACCCATGAAAGTAGAGTGAACAATGTCAATTTATCTATAATCGCAGAGACTCTGTATTAAAATACCAAGATTTATATAAACTTCAGTATAAACACAAGCAGTATTAAGCTTACAGAAGGTTTGATCCCAGTGAGAAATCTGCCAGTCACAAATCCTCCTGAGCTAGGGGAAAAATCATAAGGCTGGAAACATGGCAGCGATTTGCCAGATGCCATCAATGGGGGTCTGCGACCTTCCAACTCAATCTGGCCCAGCAAACAAGAAATCTAAATATGAACAGAAAGAAAGGAAACATCACTTTTCCATCCAACTTTTTGCTCAAATGAGGTCAACGATATTTCTTGAAAAACACAGTAAAAAAATCAAAACGTTCACTAAATGTTCTTTAACTAAATGTCAACGGGTTCATTAAATGTTCTTGCTACTGATGAGCAAAAAAGGCATGTAGGTCTCAGCTGGTCTTTTAAAATTATTCCAGCCCCCTGACTCATCCTCAACATTTCCATTCTCATTCTGTATGTTTATTTTAATACAAAGATATGTGAAACTAAAAATATCGTAAGTATTTTTTAGGTCCCTGCTTTACCCTCACCACCTCTCAGCAGCATACTAAAAACACAACCAAAAAACCAACCTCTTGAGCTTTAGTCATTCTCTCTCATCAGAGACAGAATTTTAGATGGCCTTTTTATATAGTGTTTCTGGCTTAGTGTCTGTGTTGCAGAAGGCAAAATGAAAAAGCATCCTTGCCACTTCTCCCAAAATCAAAGTAAGATTTAGTTGTTCCTATTCAGTAGTGGAAGAAGGAAACACAGGGGTCATAGAACGGGTTGGGTTGGAAGGGACCTTTAAAGGCCCTCTGGTCCAACCCCCCCCTGCCATGAGCAGGGACATCTTCAACTGGATCAGGTTGCTCAGGGCCCCGTCCAACCTGGCCTTGAAGGGTTCCAGGGATGGGGCATCTACCACCTCTCTGGGCAACCTGTCCCAGTGTTTCACCACCCTCACTGTAAAAAATGTCTTCCTTATATCCAGTCTGAATCTACCCTCTTTTAATTTAAAACCATTACCCCTTGTCCTGTCGCAACAGGCCCTGCTAAAATGTCCGTCCCCATCTTTTTTATAAGCCCCCTTTAAGTATTGAAAGGCCACTATAAGGTCTTCCTGGAGCCTGCTCTTCTCCAGGCTGAACAACCCCAACTCTCTCAGCCTCTCCTCATAGGAGAGGTGTTCTGTATCAGTCTGTATCTAATGTACTGAGAACTGATTCAAAAATAGAAGGTTATAATAAACACTGACTCTCCTCTATCAACCACTGTGGTCTTCATTACATTATTCTAAAATTTTTCCATGCCAAAGGCCTCTATTCCCAAAGTCCAGAATAAAAATCTTGCTTTGGTATTGGATAGCCACACACGAGCTTCTCAATAGCTTACACTCTAGGACAAATCACATCAACACATGTAGCTGCTAAGCATTCTAGGTGTCATTACCTGCATTGTATTTACAGTGGATCCTTTGGCTCCTGACTGTACCATCAACTGTAAATTGTTCTCTGGAAACCTCCTATGGAGACCAAGGGGCATACAAACCTAAAAAGTTGTGATGGGGTGAAGGGAACAAAACCAAACCATTACTAATAAAATAATAAACCAAAGAAATCCCTGTTGAAGGCTTTAAGAAAGTGAAACGATGAGTAATCACAAACTTTCCTATTTATAATTTTAAAAGCATCTTGAATATTAAGCCATCTTCTCATTCAGGAAGGAAAAGGTTGGGGTGGCAAGGCAGTACGTGAAGCCTCATGCTGGGGACAGATGGAAAGCTTCAGCTTCCAGAACAGTCAGGCACCCCTCATCGACATTAAATTAACTTAATAAGCAAGTCTCCAAACAAGATTAGTATGCACAGATGTCTCGATGCCAACCTTATTAACTTCATTGTTGTAACTGTTTACTTCCTCCTTGAATTTCAGATCAACCATGTTAAAATCCCTCTGGTCTTTGCAGAGATGGGCATCCTGCCATTTCCCTTGGACCTCCTCACATGATGCTGTTTCTGGCAAATTAAGAGCAGCTCTAACAGCCTGAAAGTAAAATATGGGGGGTTTTAGGTGCTAAGCAGGCATGATTAAACAGGGCAGGATTTAAAAAAATTTTTTGGGGGGGAGGGGGAGGAAATTCTGCAAGACAGACTTACTTCTATACCACACTGCTTTGACTTTTCAATGATTTTTTGTCTTTTGTGGTCTGCTTCGGGTTTAACCAAAATATCCTCAATCCCTGTTAAAGAAGAGAGACAGAGCACATAATGATCTAAACTAAAAAGAATCGAGGAAGGAACCACATTTGGTGTCAGGGATTTTGAGAGCAAAGAGCTGGAAATGAAAGTCACAATTAAAGATATAATAATTGGTAAAATCAGGCTAACTGCAGTTTGACAAGGAAAAAAAATTCTGAGCGGCTTTTTGAGGGAGAAGGCATAGGTTGTCAACAAAACATGCAACATCAGCTAAGCTAAGCATTAAGGGTGCAAAATCAACTCCCAGACTTAAGAAGTCTTAACTTCAACAGTGTCTATAAAATCTTAATTGGTGCACTTGCACACAAACATGTTACAGGCCAGGCTTCAACAGGTCTTTGGATTCTTATTTGAGCTAAAAAGTGACTTCTACAACACCAGCCACATCAAACTGTTTTTTCCTCTTCCATCCACTTCCAAGTTCCTCTTAGCTGACTGTTGGTGCATCTGTCATCTCCTAGTTTGAAAAAGGTAAACTAAAACCAGACCCTTGTGATGACAGGACCAGGAGAACAACAATTTAGAAGAAATCAAGGTTGGAACCCTAACTCCTGTAAGCTAGTTGTAAGGAGTCCTGCAAAAGTCACTAAAATGGTCATTAAAATGGCTGGAGCACACAATGGATGAGGAGAGGCTGAAAGATGCGTGTTTGCCCTGTGGAGATGCAAGGAAACAAAATTTTCTTCAAGAGGAAAAAATTTTGACAATGTATATAATCAAATGCCGGCACAGGGACCCAGAGAGGTGGTACACAACTTGATATTCACAACTTGACTGGACACAGCCCCGCACAGGCTCATCTGGCAGGACTTGCTTTGAGCAGGGAGCTGCGTGAGATCACCTCCAGAGGTTCCTCCCAGGCTACATGTACAGCAGTCCCAGGGGAACAAGTGGGACACTTTCCTAGTGAGTTACACGCACAATTACAAGGCAGAGGAGCCTATGGCCCTGTCACATGTCCCTCTGTCTTCACTCTTTCTGTCTAGCCCTGCTTTCCTTTCCCCATTACAACCTTGTCTCTTCTACTTTATCTCTGCCTCCTGAACTTTATTCATCTCATCCCAAAGTGTCATTTTGCTTAGTCCTGAATCATCTCATCTTCGCCAAACCCAAGACTTCTGCTCCAGTCCCACTTCTCTTTTTCTGATGTTTTAACTATCTAGTGATCCCAGGGTCATTACCTTTTCCTAAGTGATTTTTGCACCCTGGCTTTCAAGACATATTTTCTGCATTTTACAGTCAATTCATCATCTTCCTCACTTCAAAAGATCTCCTTCCCTTTTCCTTGGCTCACAGTAGTCTCTTGGTTCCTCACTACTGCTGTCTACCAGTCGACCATGTCTACATAACTCCAAGTGATCATATTGTGCCTTCAGGTGAAAGTCAATTTAGACCCTCCTGCTGCTATATACTCTAAGTATTCCATTAGCATAAAAACATCTTGTAAAGCTCTACGTGGCATTTTGGACTAGTTCAACTATTGCAAGAAGAGGGAGTACAGTAAGGGTCAAATTTTTATTGCGTGCCAACCGCATTTTTGTACGAGTTTGCAAAGCTGTAATGAAAGTCAAACATTTACCAAAAGACTTACAGCAGAATGAGATATGCAAGACTTGATTAATAACCCCTGAAAATTCTTCCATCTCGCTTTATCAGTTGTTCTGGTTTCTATGCAACAGCTCTTTTTCAGAGAAGTAAAAATAACACAGACTCATAGGAGGTTTTGATCTAAACAAAATTTCAACAGAAGACATTTAGACTGTGTACACTTTGACTAGGCAGGACAGCAGAGAGAACCTGATGGACATACTCAGGATTATACTTTCTCTTTATGCTTAGAAGGCCAGCTATGCGCCAACCAGAACAAAAGAGACCAAAAAAAAAGGCTGGCAAACAGCTATTCCACTCAAGGACAGCCTTGCAAACTTTTATTTACAGAACTCTTAGCATGTATTATGCCCAGCAATGTCTGCTTTGTATCTCAGGAGGTGCTGCGCCGCAGCACTGGTGAATTAGTCCTTGCATTACTCACCCATTGTAAATCCCCTGTACAGCTGCAGATAAGCAGTAAAGAGCCGTCCTAGACATGTTAGCACTTTCCCACTGGTTTCACCCCCATAGATTTCATAGCAACAGTGGACCAGGCCATAGGCGGAGCTGCCAAAGTGAGCTTTGTCCAAGACTCCACACAGTAATTCCCCATTTCTAATAACAACCTGAAAAATAAAACACAGCTCTTCAGGAAAACAGAAATTTTGATCATCTTATGATCTCTACAGGTTTTTCTTTGTAATCTACATGAAAATATGTTTAAGTTTAAAAATCCCACATATTGGTGAACCGCTAAATATGGCCAGATTATCTGTACTTCCAGAATTCAAAGTGGAAATAAAACTCCTAACACCATCTGTATTTTTCCACCTATAAAATCAAACCATGAAGACACATGGTCTAACAAAACAGATGGAATCTGTATCAGTGAGGATCAGAGCAGGGTTCTTTCTGACCCCAGGCCTATCTTCTGATCACCACCTTCTGGCGGTAACTGTTGCTGAGTATCTGTTTTTAGCTTTGCCATCCACCTGCTTCCCTTCCCATTCCTCTACTGTATACACAATTTTATTACGATGCAGCCCAGCCCAACCTCCAGAGTTGCTGCCCCAGCATACCTGAGATTCACACATTGAATCAAGATTTAGACATCTGTTTGCAGGTCCCTTCACCCAGGCTCTTCCACCAATCTTAGCTTTCCCAGTCAAATTCAGTGGGACATGGTTTTCTGGAACAATGTTTATTAACAATGTAGAAACAACCTATAAAGAAGCAGGAAGAGTGGCAGGAACTATTTATTCCCTGTATTCCCTTCTCAACGTAAAGAATTTGTCATGGAGGAGAAAAGCAACATCCTATACATATTTTTTCCACTGACAGCAAAGCTTTAAAACCTCAGAAATCTAAAGTTTACAAGACAGGAATATCCTCTTTCTACTCTAGCCTTCAAAAGATCAATGAGCTGAGACACACAATTATTCAGAAATATACGGCACCAAAGATTTTTCCAATAAATAGATATGTACATATATTTTTATATATATATATATATATATATATTTAAAAAAAAAAAAATTGTCTGTTGGGTTTTACAGGAAAAACTGACAGGGAATTTCCCCTACTCTGCTATGAGACAAAATACTTGGATTGAATGTTAAACTCTCTTAAATAGTAGAAAATGGAGCATTCACTTGGGCTTCCCAGATATTACATCAACCTAACGATGACCTCAACCAAAAAGTCAAATACCAGAGTATTCACCTACAACCTTTAAGTTCAGAGATTTAAAAGCACTGACTGGCATAACCTAGTTTACTATGATCAACAAATGCCTTCTCTGCTCTCATGCCTGCAAAATGCAGCATTATACTTCTACCTGCAACACTGTTCAGAGCAGCAAGTCAAAGTACTGTTTCTAACACTGTCATTTTAAATGAAAGACGGCTCTCATAGCTCCAATACACACACACCAAGATCTACGTGGTGTTGATTAGATGATGGGATCTGGCTTTCCAGCAACCCTCAGCAGCGCTGGTTTTAACATTAGCATTCTGCTTACTTTGGAACCACCAGCATTCTTTAACTCAATAAATTATAAACTACCTGCTTTCCTGTCCATAATCGCTGTGGTTTCATAATGGCAGGAGGAAAGATTTTAATTCTTCCTTTTTTGTCTGTTAGTCCTCGGTAGACAAGCTCCATATATTGCTCTCTAGTGAAAAAGCAGCCCCGGATTGTCATGCTGACTCCAGAAATCATGTGATCCTGGATCAAGCCAGGAAGTGGCTTCCCATCCTAAAGAGATAACAAGAAAAAGGGTTGGGGGGGGATAATAAGTCATGTGCTAGCAGCTCCCAAAATTATTCCAGCTGGATAAAAGCACTAAAGTAATTTGTAAGGAACTCATCATCGCAGCACAACTCTACTAAATCTCTTCTGGACATTGACATTAAAAGGAATGAGATTGTTTGGATGTGCTGGGCCTTCTTTAGACAAAGAGAACCACAAGTGGAGATGGAACAGAATCCAGGAATAGATTTAAAAAATTGATTTTTTTTTTTTTATTTTATCTCATTTATCATTAGACAAAACAAAACAAACAACCAAAAAAGCAGTGTTCTCACATAGGAATAAATTTATCTGACAGTTTTACTTACCTTTGGAACCAGGTACTGTTCATCAGTAAAGGCTAAGGTGTAGGCTTCTGCTCTACCCAGCTCGCTCTGTGGAAAATGGGCGTTCATTTCATCACCATCAAAATCAGCATTGTAAGCCTTGCAGTTGGCATAGTGAAGCCTCAGCACTTTTTCTCCAGGCAGGATTCGGGCCCGGTGAGCTTGGATGGAGGGTCTATGAAGAGTGGGCTGGCGGTTCAGTAAAAGGACATCTCCATTTTTAATATGTCGACATACCTGCAAGAGAATTTTCATTGCTGCCTATAAGGCATTTCCATGCATGCCTTTGTAAAGACTGCATCTTAAAATATACACAGATGCAAAACATTTCCTTCCTAGCATTAACGTTCCGCGCAAAACTTTTTGTAAGAGAATCAAAACTACTTCCCCCTGAACGCCCTCTGCTCTCCACCAAACCACACTCTAAGGCTGAATATCCTCCATTAACTCCCACTGATCAACCCAAGTTAACAGCATATGCAAGCCACGCTCTAGCAATCTCTTTTCTGCCTCTGCAATAGAAGGGTCAAAGACTGAAAAAGACAGACAATTATCCCATTTGTAAATGCGAAAACAAACTATATCCAAAGCCCACTGGGCTGAACAGATAATACCTATCACCATACACCTGGCACTGGACATCCTCAAATAAGATAATAATATGACCCAGTAGCTGAAGCAGAGGCCAGGGATCTCTGAGTTATCATTTCAGGTTTGAGTACAACACAATATATTCTTAATCTAGAACAGAGTTTCTCAAAACAGTCTCATTTTAATTCCCCTGTCAGTAACACCCATATATCCCGTTAAGTGATTATCAACAGGAGTATGATAAGCTGTACAGTCTAAATACTGCTATGCCTACCTCTGTGAGAGGTTCTGAGAGAACTGACATTACGGAAATACTCAATCTTAAATATTAAATCTCTACCACGCCTCTATTAGAGACAGGGGCATGCATAACAGACATTGTGAAAAGACTATTCATCACCCAAACTTTTGCCCTAGCAGCTAAATAATAAGTTCTCAACTCTTGCAAGGGAGGGAGATACAGCTATTAAGAAGTTTCAAAGGTTGATTAAGCTGTAGCACAGAGAACTCAAACCCTCCAGCAGCTCCGAAGAAACAATATAACCGATATAAGCACCAAGCATTTCACAAGTGTTAATGTCTGTACAGATGGATATCAGTGTGGTTGTTTCTTGTTTGGTCATCTGTAAAACAAGATGGCGATGGGAAGATGGATCCCAGGTTCCAGCAGTCAGCGCTAAAACACAGACCACTCCTCCCCTGGTCAGTGCCACTACCAGCACGGCTGACACAGATTGGAGGACTCTACTTCGTACGTACTCACGGGCACCCCACTCCTGGAAGACATGTCACATCAACTGCTTGTGTTGTACCTACGCTGCCAGTATACCAAATTTCAGCCTTCAGAACTATCACCAAAAAACCGCTCCAAATACAGAATCTATTTAATATTTCAAAAGGAGAGGAAAAAAGATAGAATTTGCTGAGAAGGATGGGGAGACAGGGGGACACAAAAGCATAAAATGAAAGCAATATTTTATCTTCCATATTTTTAAGAATTCCCAAGACTAGTCAGCTGCAAAAGAAAGACTACTCCGCATCTTGGCAAGATGAATGCCACACGCTGCATATTAAGGGAAGAGTAAAATTCAGGATGGACAAATGGTTTTTTAGAATTTGAAAAAGTATCAAGCTTTTCTTCCCACCCCACTGCCCCAACTTTTTCTCAGCTGCCTACTAAAAGATAAGATAAGCCTGCCCTGGGAGTCTTTGTGAGCAGGCTCATTGGAATTGCTAGCAAGGACAGTAGTATTATTAAAAACAAAAACAAAAACAAAAAACAACAAACAAAAACCAAACCATCACAGGTGTAGGAAGGCTCCGACAAGCCCTTTGTCGTACTCACAATCTTCAGTCCTGACTGGGGCGCGCCTGAAGAAGGAGTGAGGAGCTGCTTAGCTATGGCTTCCCTCTGGGTCAGGCTGCTTGCACTCAACACTGTACGAGATCCATCTTCGTTGATGACCATGGAGGCCCCAGGGTGAACCTTTGGGCCATTTATGACAGCCTGCCTCAGCTCTTTGACGTTCCAGGGAGTGACTGGCTGAGGGTAAGTCAGTTTGGTAGCAAATACCTAGACAGGAGGGAAAAGAGGAGAGAAATAACTAGTTGTTCAACTTTGGCTTAAAACAGTACTAAGTCACTGAGAAAACAGGGTCAAATGTTAACTCATACAATGTAAACATAAATTACTTCAAGCTCTTCGATGCATCTCCTCCTCATTCTACTGTCATGCCGAATAAATACATTTCTGTTTTAAAATCCTCTACCATAAGAATAGAAATGCCCTTTTTACGATTTTCTACTGCAGTAGAAAAGGAAAACTCAATTAGCAATTAAAAAAAAAAAAAAAGCATGATTTTAGATTCTGCAAACAAACCAACAAATACAGAGAAAAAGCCCATTATCACCAGGTCCACTATTTGCAGATAGGCAAGCAGAAAAGACGATACAATGAAAAGCCCGAATTCAGGTTTGGTGTCATCTCTGTGTGGTTAAAAATCATTAAGGATGAATGAAGTTGGTGACGTTATTATGGCCTTTTCTTAAAGGCTGGCATAGCTGTTACAAGATACACTGTACAAAGACCACAGGAGAAACAGGACCTACTTAGAAAGTTTGCATTAATTCATAATCCCAGGAAGCAAGTACAGCTTTTCCTTTTTTTTAATCCTCTTTCCCAGATGTGGTGTTCAGTATAACGGTAAGAATTTCCTGCTCTTCAATGCTCCTTCTTTATTAACACACAGTGGTAACATACAGCTATGACACACTGGGCAGGAAAGAGTCCAGGGGAGTCAGAAAATCTCTAGTTCAGCCCCCAGCTGCACCAAAAAGAACCACTGTTTTATTTCTTCTTACCATAGGAATGCCAATCTCATTGGTACCAATGTACATATCGGGGCAAATGACTGATCGAGCAGCAAAATCCACACGCTTTCCCATCATGTGCTTGCGGAACAATCCTTCTTTTTTCTCTAATAGCTTTGAAAACAGAAGTTAATGATTAAAACGTGAAAGCATGCAACATCAGACAGATCCTCCAGATATTACAGTGATGAGTATCATGAAAATGCCTACATACTAACCACAAATATTTCACTTTTTTCTTATTACATCAACTTATCTTATTTTAACTGCCTGTGACACAGAAAGTCCAGAGTCTTTAAGATTCTGCCTGCTACCCACCTGACGAATACCAGGGTATTTTTCTGTCATTAGTTTGTCCATGTCACTATCAAATACAATGTTGACATGGCTCTGCAGACGAATCCAAGCATTGTACAGCTTATCTGCGATGGTCTGTCCTGGAATCATTGTCAGGACAGAATGGTCCAGAGGTTCATTATCTTCTCCCGTCTCCTACAGAAACAGAAATTAGAAACCTGGATTTAATAAAAAATACCTTCTGTTTACTACGCTGAAACTATAGCATTAAGCAGCAAATGAAACACTGGCCGCTTTTGCACCTCATCAAAGACACCAAATTAAAAAAAAAAAAAATCCCCTATATTAACAATGTAAAGATAACTTTCAAATTATTACAACCAAGTGCCTCAGACAGGTCTGCTGTCAAGCTTTAGAAACTGGCTTGGATGGGAGAGCTACATGATTCTATGACTCTATGTGGTGGACTTGGCAGTGGTAGGTTTACGGTTGGACTTGATGATCTTAAAGGTCTTTTCCAACCTAAATGATTCTATGATTTCCAAACATCACAGCTACATATCCCAGTGGGATTTTAACAGATGACGGCTAATCAATCTGTCGTCTCCTGGTAAGTGACAGCCCTCATTCCAAATTAAATGTTACTGGTTAGTCAGTCTGTGCTACAAATCACTGTGCTACCAGAAAGTCCTATTCTTAGATAAAAATAATGTAAATCAAAGAGCTTTTATCATCTGCATTACTTTGTTTTCACAGTCTAAAAGTTGGTATACCAGTCACATCCGAAACGCATTAACCTTCTGTCACATCAAACGTTTTAAGAACATATCTCCACCTAGTGGCTAAATTCTGAGTAACTAAAAATGTTTTCAAAATGTTTTACAATTTAAATCAAGTTTAGCTGAAACTAAGTCCAGTATCAAAGAACCCTCAATAACACAATTCATGAACAAATATGAAAAGAAGCATGGTGACATTCATTCTTATTTACTACTATATGACCACGTGAACAGGTCAGTAGTAAACAAGCATTGTTACTAACTAATGTTATTTGTGAATTTTTTGCTTCTATTTAGACATCAATGGCCAAAAAAACCCCACGATCACAATTGGCTCTACTAGGCTTAGAAGATAAAGTGGCTTTTTTCCTCCACCATTTTGCATTCGACGAGATGCTGGAGAAGTTTTATTGTGAACTGTTTGTGCTGTACATATTTCATTCTCCAATAACAGGAGCCCATCATGTCTCGCATACAGTAATCTAATACAAAAACCATAACTAAAGCAGTCTGCATAAAATGTTTTTCCTTTTGCACCAGGCGGGTGAGTGGAAAGAGGCACGAGCAAAAAACCAAAAAACAAAACCAAACTATGGAGAACATCTCCAACGGCACACACTCCAACAGCCCAGGCAAAAACGGTTATTGGAACTGTTTAAACAGGAGCCTATCTGAACTCAACCCACATATTCAAAAAGCAAAGAATAAGATAACCGACAACGCTTACTGTTTGGATTTCTTCTGTAATTTTTATTGGCTGACATTGTTCTTTTGCCATGAAAACCAAGAGCTTCCGTATCATTTTGGCATCTTTCATGACAGCCTGCAAGTTCACCGTCTGACCATTTGTAAACAGTCGGTCTCCAACACGATTTACGGGACGATACCTACAGCAGATCAAAATTACTTTAGAAGATTAAAGCCACTGAAGAGTAGCATGACAAACCTCAAACATTCTAAGTTAAGTCTTCAACGCATGAAGAATAATCCCTATAAACTAACAGTGAGCATTTAAAAATTCATATATTATACTGCGACAGTCATGAAAGAGGAATGATTCCTTAACAAGAAATGCTACCAGCACTATACAGTTATAGTATTTTGTAATAATTTAAAATATTAAAATACATTTTTCGTAATTATTATTTCAGTCCTTTAACAACCTCATTTGAAGTTATAATAAAACTGATCAGTTACTGCTCTGATTTTTATTATTTTTTTTTTAATGCTCCACTGACACTTTAGCAGACCAGCAGCTGCACTATAGGTGTTTGCACCTCTGACTCCTGCAAAACCCTGTGATTTCTACAAAAGGTTTTTGGGGAAATTTTACCTTGAAGGTGGAACCACAAGTAGATCTAAAAAAAACATGTCTGGACTGAATCCTGAACTCTCATGGGGATCCATCCCAGCGAAGAGATAACGCAAAAAGAAACCTAAAAAGATAAACTCATTATCACTGCTATTGTTTGGGAATCCAAACCCCCAGATGTATTTGGTCAATCAAGCCAAAAGCATCTGCTAAGTTAAATACTAGCGAGATTGTTTAATAAAAATAAAACCATTTAGGCATACTTTAGAAAGATTTGGCACTGTTCTTTTTGGTCATGATTTTTTAGAAACAACTCTGAACAGAAATACAGAGCGTAACAAAAGAAAAAAGCAAAACAGCAGGAAGAAACAGCTTCCAGCTACTAGCTGAGACTGATACATGAAACTGCTTTGGTTTTTCCTGGCAACTGCACAGATTCAGAGTACAGGGAACTCAAAAGAAGAGACTGCTAAATATATTCTCAGTCTTTAACCAAGGTAACTGTGGGGAATATTAGGTGCAGCACCATAGGAACATTAAATTCTCTGTAAGTAACAATCGTGATTTGTGGGGAGCCACAATTTGAAAATAGCTAATCAAACTATCACTATCACTGAATCCAGCTCTCTGCATTCACTAGCTACCAGTCCTCCTGTCACAGAATCTATCTTGCAGCCAGGAGCCCCTAAAGCAAAAGGCAAAGACTTGACAAGGACTTCATATGGGAACAAGTGCAGACTTTGTCTGCTAAATGGTACAGAAAACAAAGTAACATTGCTCTCAACAACCATTACCTTCATTCTTCCACAGAGCCAGGATGTATTCCTTGGCAGTCATCGGTGTCAAGTATCCTCTCTTCCCTAACTGGCTTTCATCAATAGCTGAAAAGTAAAAAATAAAAATTAAAGTAATAAAATAAAATATCTAAAAAAACAAACAAAACAAAACACAAGAGGTTACTTTGAAAGTTTTTTTTCTTACAATGATAAGTGCTTCCACCTCAGAGAAGGAATGGAAATACATACAAAATATTCTGGCTGACAGCTACATTAAATATCATTAACATGTCTGCTTTGGGGATATGAAATTAACTAAAGTAAGAGCCTTCCCAGTATGGAAAAAATAAGCCATTTCTGTGACTAATGGGTATCAATGTAAGTAACTGAAACAAAACTCAACTTTAACATCTAAAGTGTATGCTTTATTTGATTAATAGTGAGCTGGACCCCTTCTTCAAATTATCTCATCCACTGACCAAAACGCAAATCAAGAGTCAACCTGCAGCTGGTGAACACAGAAGTGGGATTCAAGTATCACCAGTGAGATCAAGGTTCCCACGAAATACCCAAGTGGATGAGACAATAGCAACAATCAGCAATTCATCCATATGATAAGTGAGTCTGAGCTAGCTGTATTCTGGCAAGGAAGGAAAACATGTGGTTCTGAAAGACCTTTTTTTTTTAAAAAAGCCAGAGGTTTTAGGTCTCAATTTCCACTTCTCTTGCAGGCCAGCCCCCCGTGTCCCAGGGAAGCCAGAGTACACGGCTTGAGGAAAAATGATTCTCCCATGACCTCAGCTAAAGTTTCCTACTGTTCTTTTTACTAAGGTCCAGAAATTCACATTTTTCCACACTGAAACTTCAATTCCCCATTCCTTCACATAGAAAACCCTTCTATCCCTTAAACATGAAGGCATCAATGCCAAGGTTAAAAGCACTCCCTCCAAGATTCAATACAATGAGCAACCGTGACTCTGGCTATGCAAAATGTACGTAACTGTATAGCCCATCCCATTTCAGAAGATACAAGACTTTACTGTAATGAAAGTAACCAAGAGGTGTTACAGCCTTGGTTTTTGAACACTGACAGGAGGAAGATATTTCTTATCTCTACTTCAGCTGTGAATGTTAACAGACACTGCGAGAATATGCCTGGTTTTGAAGCCTTCTGTGGTGAGGCAAAGTATTGCAATTCTGGCAACTCACCTGACCCTCCAGAACAACTATTTTCATCACTAGTATGAAAAAAACACACCCCCAAACTTTGGACAGTCCTAAAGAGGCTCAAATAAAAAGCCCAAAGTAGTACCCTACAATTTAATGGAATGAAATCACAGTTGTCACTCAAAAGCAGTACCACTGGGATACGCAAACTTTCCTGCCTTCGTTGAACGTGTTATGGATAGGATGTTAAAGCAGAGATCTGACCTTTTTGCTTTAAAACCCATCCCTGACATTGTGCTTCCTCAGCCACAACTCCAGAGATTTAATCTAGTATTTAAATCACTGACTAGCAAACAGAATAAGCTCACTATGTAAATCTTTTCTAAGGGTTAAATAACTCACACACAAATCTGCTTCAATTCTACCTGGTTGTGTAAAGAATCAAGGATACAAGAAGAAAAAAGTAAGTTTAAAGTGATTCAAACACTAGGGTAATTAAGCCTGAAAAGCATCATCTTTCTTTTCTGTCTTATCCTCTTTAAGAAGAAATTCTTCCTTAAGAGTTAGGATTATCTGATTTTCTTTCTAAAGTAAGATTGGTCATCTTCCTCCTAGTTCGTTTTTTATCTAGTCTCTCTCTTTTTAAAATATCTAACAGAAAGTCATCTACCCAGCAAAAATGCAGTGTCCCAAAACCACATTAGAGTTGACATAGATTATGCTTTTGTGCTTCTTTTCCTGACACACACAGACACTTGCAGCTGCAAAAAGCATAGGAGGCTTGCAAATAAAGAAGTTTAATGGAACTGGATACTCCCTCACTGCTGAGCTTACTGTTTTATTTAAATTTTTATACATGACTCACAAGCGCATATTCACTGCTAGGAGTCTGTTCATCTAAAATACAGGAAAACAAGTGCCGACATATTTGAGCAGAAGACAAATACTTCACCTGCTGGCTCATCCAGAATGCCTTCCTCTCCTGGCTTATGGTACACTGCAGAAGGATAGGTTACTGTCAGCTTGCTGTTATGTTCTTTTCGCACTAGTGATCTCCTAGATCTTAAAGGGAAAAAAAGAAAACCAGGAAAGGCAGATAAAAGTTAATACAAATGCTCACAGTATTTAACTTTACACCAGCTATTTACTTCCTTGTGTAGTTAAACTTACTTGCAGTTTGGGCATTTCTTTGAACTCATGTGTGCTTTCCAGAACTGTGCTATCAGTTTATTTCTACACTCGCATACATTTTTTACCTGATAAAGAAAAAAAACCCTTAAAAATAATTTAAAACATTTTATATGAAGAATTTTTAAACACTACATAATTAATGTTAACCATCAACACGAACATTACTAGTGTCAATGCACACACATCCTTGTATTGATTTCACTCATAACTTGATCTCTAGTGTTCTTCCATCATCCTCCCATGTTTGCTGGCAACATACACCCCCCAACGCTCCCCACCCTCCTTCTCACATTTATTTCATAAATAGTCTTTATTTTGCAAGTCAGTACTGAATTCTAAAGCTTTTCTCTAATGATGATTTAAGAAGACTGACAAAAATCACTTCTTTTGACTGCTCATGAGTGTACGATTTACAAAGTGCTCAAGGTTAGTTTTGAAACAAGTGATTAAGGAATTAAACTTGGCTTATAAACAAATCTGCTCTAAGATGTTAGACATTTAAATATCTTCTTCGCTCATATTTTCCTTTAACAATGTACATTAAACTGTATTTAAATGGAAATGAGAATTCAATTACATAACTCTTTCTAAAAATTTCACTGTAAGTAATTCTGCAAATTTGCTGGATGCATGAGTTCTCAAAAAACGTTCCGCAGCTCAAAACAGCTGGAGCACCATACAGAGAAGTATCAACATCTGTAGATAACGTACTGACAGCAGTATCAGATTATTTTTATATGATATTTACACCATCAAAATCTTTCCCTACACGAAGTGTATTTTCCAGAAACATAATAGTTATACTAACAGGAAATAAAATCTTCTGAAGCTTAATTTCAGATATTTCACCCAGCAAGCCTTCTAAACATAACACATTTCACAACTCCAGGACAAAATCTAGAGTCTACACAGCCAAAGACAGACTTTCTTCTGCACATTACTGAGGACGAAACCCGAGATCTTAGGAGAAGCACTGATTTTACTCACATTTGAACACTGATCTCTTATTTGATGACTTTGTAATATTTCCTGAACGTGGCGGTTTAACTCTTCTTCAATTTCTGAACCTGTTGCATCTGCACATTGCTCTAAAAACTAAGAGAAACAGAATAAAAGAAATTGAGATAGCTCTATAGTTACAGGAGTATCAACTCAAAAAGGAACGGAGAAATACACAGTACTTGCCCTGTTCAGAATGACTTCAAGATCATGGACGGCATGAAGCAACCCTTTCTCCAGAACCTTCAGCTGACTTAGCAGTAAGTGAACCACAGCTCGAGTACATGTCAGCATGTGGCAATTTAAACAAGAACCTCGAATTAGAAGGTATAATTTCTGGAAAGAAAAGGGGAAAAAAAGTTATCCTGGTAGATTTACTGGCTTGCACGTTAAGGCAGTAGATAGATTTGTTTAAACTTTAAAGAAAGAGCTACCATAACGGAGAAATTAGACTAATTGTTAAATTTAATCATAAAGAATTGGACTGAAAAAAAATTCTTTCAACCACACAAACTCATATGGAAAGGATGATCTGTAGACAAACTATCTACATAACAGATACAGGGGTCAAGAGGAAAAGCCTGTCATATCTACAGCAACTCTGGGACCAAGGCTGCTCTTACACAGCACTGTGATTACAGCTTCTAACAGCTTGTCCCATAAAGGACAACGTGGTACCCAAAACTCCACACCAGTAAAATGAAATGTTCTGGTCACAAGTACTATCAATGTCCCTCAAGATTCTTCATGCAACCACATTCTCCTCAAGCTTCAGGCAAATATCAGCGGTTTTTATGATTCGGCGTAGCTCTGCACACAACTCACTCTAGCTGCATGCAGCACCAGTGGCCTGACGGCCAGGAATTACTGCTCCCTGGTTTTGTTCCTTGGTCAAATAGAAGTATTTTACTTCAAAGCCGGGACAAGACTAGAAGTGGGATGGACCTCATCTAACTTCAGTCATCTGGAAGTGAGGTTTTTAGTCTCAATGAGTAGCCTACGCAGGAGCCAGCTACTGTAAATGAGACTAGCACCTCAGGAGTGCAATTCATCCCAGCTCAGGCTCCTGTTATAGGCTAGATAATCTTCCTCTGCAAATAGCCCCGCTCCTCAGATTCCAGAAAGAGCTAAAAAGTACTAATCAGATTACGCATCTAACTTTCAGAAGACCATAATAAGGCAAATCCTATCCTTACTACCAGGAATCCTTTTATATTTAAAAGATGACCCTTTTTAAAAACACCCACATGAAGCACTTAGGAGAAATGTGCAGTTTGACCATCACGAGTGCCTTGCGAAACAAGCTTGTAACACCTTCCCTGAAAGATGCACACCAAGTGAAATCTCTGCTCTACATTAGGTATCCCACATATCATGTACACACAACGGTTGGAAAGATACGAGAAGCACATGTCTGACTTCCAGATGCAAGAAATCTTCTTGACAGTCTTTTTTTTTTTAATTATGAAAATTGATGGATTTCTATATACCTTAGCATTTTTCAACTCCCTGCTGCTGCCAAACTTACACCACTATATTCTTCCATTTACCTGGCATACTCGTTATGTCACTCAGCGTATTGCTGACTGGGTTGTTGGATCTTAACCACATTGATCCAGTTTGCTGGAATAAATTATTCTGGAATAAGAGGACCTACTCAGCAGAATGTACAAACACAGCTATTCGGAGCTCAAACGAGCCCTGAATGTCCAGGAAGCAGTTGGTGATCCTAGGATAAAAGCAGGTAGCTGTTCATCTAAGTTTGTAATAGTAGTTTAAAGGAAACAACTAACGATTTTTACCGTGCCATCCATTTAACTAAGGCATGAGACCCTGCAGTTGGTCATATAGTTTAGTGATCAACATTCCCCCTCTCTTGTTTGTAACTATTATTTTACTCAATATTGACAACGAAGCGTGTATTTTACAAAAGTCTCACTAGTCTATTTGTATTGAACTGTCATCACACAACAAACTTTTTCTACTACATTTGCTGTTATTACACTTAAACTTAGAAAACAGATCTCAGCACCTTTACCATTTTCAGGGACTACAAACTGTACGACAGCTTCAGCACCATCACCCATTTCACCAGCAAGACAATAATTAAGCATACATACATCAAAAAACAGAGGGTTGTAGACAGTCAGAGGCAGTTCTATATGGCCAAAATGACCAGGGCAGTTGCTGAAGTTCTGCATGCAAGTTGCACACACTTCTCTGGAGTCTGGAGGTCCCAAAGCCAAGTCGTACAGTCCATTAATGGCTGGATTCCCCATATTATCCAAATACTGAGGATTTGTTATGGGTTTTACACTCAGTTTCCTGAAGTTGAAAAAAAAAGAACAAAAATCAGGGGCAGCAAACAGCCACATGATGTGCACTTGAATGATACAACTAGCACTGATGTTTAGTATCTATATTTTTTTTATTGATGAAAACATGTTTTTGAGGGTACTTTGTGCATGCAGCAGGCATTTCTGCATCATTAACTTTGTTGTCTGAGTACAACAATTCATATCACAGTAAATATTTCTTTTACATCTTCAGCCATTATATTAAGAAGTCGGGTAATTTTGTCTGCATGTCCCCTCAAGCAGCAGGGGAGGTAAAAAAAATGAAAACACCTAGATAGCAACAGCCTTACATCCTTGACTATACACAATGCTAACATCACACCAACACTAAAGAAATGCTGACAGCTCTCTAGAACTCCAGGAGAGACGACTTGCTGGAAAAAGCTGCAAAAAAACCCTCTGCAACAAAGATCTCAGCTCTACAGTACTTACGCTGGTGCTAAAATATCTGAACATTTTCCTGTCACTGAAACCAGCAAGGTCTCCTCCGTGCTGGACACTCGGGATCAGATCCCTGGCTGGGTCTCCAGGAGCGTGCCCACCAAGGAGCAAACCCAACCTTACCAGCACAGGGCTTCTCCAGGCTCTGACAGGCCAGGCGCTGAGGTGCAGGGGGTGGGGGGAAGCCAGCACCCCCCCTCAGGGGAAGCCCTCCAAGAAGGGAGCAGCCTTCCCTCTCCCAAGGAGAGTTTATGCTGCAGCCTGTGTAAAGAGGCTCCTGGCAGCACATGGAAATGGCCATCTGCCCCCGTCTCCATTGCCAGCGAGGGGCTCTCCTCAGAGGAGCGGGGCCGCCTCCCTGCCTCCTCACAGACCCTCTCCCCCCGCCCGCCTCAGTCCTACACAAGGAATCCCCCGCCGCCTCTCCCCGGCCCCACAGCCCTTCCCCACTCCTCCAAGGCCTCCAGCGGCCCCGGGTCTGAGAGCCCCACAGAGAGTCCAGCAGCCCCCCAGCAGCCGGGGAGTACTCAGTCGCCGCCATCCCAGTGGCTGGTGAGGGCCACGGCGCAGCAGGACTACATGTCCCAGCAGGCAGCGCGCCCGCAGCCCGCCGAGGCCTGCCGGCGTTCTGGCGCAGGGCACGCCGGGAGTTGTAGTCCTCAACAGCACCCACGAGGCAAGGGAAGAGGACAACCCCCCGCCTGCCGCGGATCCTCACCTGATCTCCTCGGCCGTGTACATCCCGAAGGAGACCCCAACCAGCCGCCGCCACGGCACCACTTTCAGCGGCCTCATGGTGAACGAGCGAGCCTCCCCCGGCCGACACCTCGTCCCTCTCCGCAGCCCAAGCTGCTGCGCCACGGGAAGCACCACGCGGTCCTGGCGGCGGGGGGCAGGCGGGGCCGGGCGCTACCACCGCCGCGGAGGGGCGGCCTCCTCACCCCCCTTCCTCTGCGGGTGTGGTACCGCCCTCCTTCCCACAGGGCAGTGCGCGAGTGCCGGCATGGCGGCGCGGCGGCTGGCGGGTAGCTCCTGGCAGCGAGCGGTATCGCTGAGCAGGCGGTGCTGCTTACCGGCAGGGAGGCGAGAGTGCTACCGGTGAGACTCTGCCGTTCCCTCAGCGGAGGGAAGAGAAGGGCCCGGCGGCGGTGGCGGCACCGTAGAGGAATGAAGGGGGGGGGGGGGGATGGGAGTTGAGGCGGGAAAGGCCGCGCAGGCGCAGTCAGGGTTGTGGCGCAATGGGGGGTTGTGCGCATGCGCAGTGGTGCCCGGGCTGCTGGCGGGCAGGGCCGGGGCGGCCTGGCATGGCGGGGCCTGGCCTGGCCGGGGGAGCGCCTCTTCGGGGGATTTTCCCTACTTTTGGTGGGCTCTGCGGCTCGGAGCCGCTCCGGGAGTGAGCTTGAGGTATTAAGTGGTTCCTAGAGGTAAATCTCACGAAAAAGCAGATGAATGGGGGGAAGTTGCCTTCAGGGTGTGTCTCAAGTGAAAGGGTTCCACTCCTCTGGGTATTCTTTATAGGCAAAATACAACTCACATCTGGGATAGTAAAATCATACCTAATAAGTTTATGTGACATATAGGAACAGCTAATTATGCAATATCACTGTAAAACACAGAGGTAAGAGTGCACGTTAACAGCATCTCCCTCAGGGTCAAGGTCAGTGTGGAAGCACATGGCGATTGCCAGTTACAGTAAGGCTTTAATGTTAGATTGCTTCGTGAGAAAAAGAAAAGTATTTTCATGTGAGCGGTTGTAAGAAAGACTTGGAGCTGTGTCCTGTGACTGAACTGAGCACAGAGCAGCTGCTTTGCAGCAGGCAGCAGAAGCAAGTTTATGTGGCTGTGCCTTCTCCAGCGGTGGTTACGTGAGCGTGCTGTCTGCAGCTCTGTAGAGACTGGGCATCTGGAACTAAACAGGTCTGATTTCTGTGTGTTCCAGCTCAGGGTCTTCTGCTTGTGTGAAAACTACTCAGGTCTAAAATATTTGTAAAAAAAAGGTACTGCTTTCAGCTAGATCTTGCCTCTAAAACATAAAGCGTCTTCTGATTTATGTTCAGGATGTTCTTTCTAAGATGCAATGATTAATGAAAATGACTTTAAAGCCATGATATCCCCAAAAATAAAGAATTACAAATTTTATGTAATATGATTTTCTGTGTATAACTTTCTGTCTCTTGAAATTAGGGCTTTAAGAGAAGTATCAAATATGAGTTTTATGATAATAATTTGGAGTTAGTAACAGTGTGTGACATTTCCAGTTACTTTTCCCCTCTAGTGTTTCTGACCTGTAGTACAGAATTTAATCTACTTTTGCTATATTAATGTGACTACCATAAATTCAAAACTCTGATTGGTTTATAGGTGCTCTTCCAGTAGTACAGCTCTTGGGAAGACTGTGGAAAGTTCAGAAGGTATGATGTCTTAATTACTAGTTTCTTGAATATGTTATTTTAATCTCCAAACAACATAGCGTGTCAGGAGATGAAGACATGAATGCCCTCTTTCCCCTTCTTGGATTTTCTTTCCGCCTGTCTTCATTGTGCAGAGATTTCCTGGCTTAACGTGATTACCCTCACCACCAACCAGCTCTGTGCTCCGAGAGCGTGAACTGGGTTGTCCAGTTCCATGAGCTGCTCAGCTGCTCTTTGAAATGGAATAAACTACAACATAAAAATAAGGAGTGTTCCACCTTAATCCTGACAGTCTCCTTCACGTTCTTGCTTGTTCTCTGTACTCCTTACCATATTTCTACTCTGAGTTTTGTGAGAAAAGTAGTCTGGGATGCTTGGAGCCGTGCTGCACATGGGAACAAGTTCCTGCCAGCCAGTAACAGCTCATGGAAGCATCAGCACAGAGGCAGTGGGGAAAGTGCCTCTGCAGACCCTGGCTCTGGGGGTTGTAATCACGTGCTCCTCTGTGAATGGAGTCGCTAAGATGCTTTACTGACAACTTCTAGCTTCTTCTTTTGGTATTGGCCTTTTTCTTTTTTCCTCTCTGGGAAAGCTGGGCAGAATGATCTGTGGGGTGGAAGGAACTGAGCAGTTGGTGTCAGGCTGTTGGGGCAGGACCATGAGAGGGCGCTTTGCTGCAGTGTTCAGGCAGGCTGAACTGGAGAAGCCAAATGGGCAGAGATGGCAAACTTCGAACTGCGGGACTAAGAGTAAGTAGGAAAGCAAGGGACTGGGAAAAGTTGGGGCTCAAGCTGGAAGATGTGGGATAAGGGTGATTGAAGAAGCTTGAATGGGTAAATGGGTACAATCTCTTTGACGTTTGTTTACCATAGGACCCTGATCCTGTCTTGACATGAGACACAAGCTCCCTGCCAGCCTTTTCTATTACCATTGCAATAAATTGTGGCCTACATTAGGCTGTGGGTTTAAAATCTTTGCTTTAGTACTTTCAGCTGGATCAGCTTAATTCATCCATTTTCATGAGGTAAAGGTTTTCTTTGGACATCTGTTGGTTTCTAATAACAATTTTGATATTGTTTCTCATAGTTACTCAAGAAGAAATTGTCCTCCCACGAAGAAAAACCTGGTGAGTGTTTATTGCTGTCTTTCCACCTGGAAGAAAATCATTGTTAGACAGCTAAACATAGTCCGTCCACCAAAGCTGAAAAAGAAAATTCAGGTTGCTGTATTCCTGGATTTAATGTCCCACTAGTGGCTTTCCTGCTGACTGGGAGCTCTGGGAGTATTCTAGGCTCTTACTCTCTGTGCACAGTATGTAGACTCCGTTCCTGACCATTCTTTTAAAACAGTTATAAGGACTGCATTTTTAAGCATAGTTCTATTTCTTTGTAAAATATCACATTTGCTAGAAATCTGTAAAATCAAGTTCATTTGGCTGTCTGCATGTAGGTGTGTTTCTTTCAGCAAAATAAACTTGGCCATTTATAGCTGGCTGAGTAAAACCTGTTTAGAAATGATGCAGCTGAACAAAAGCTATTTTGTTGGAAGCACTTGAGATGAAATTGCATGACTGTACAGCAAAAACTATGTTTATAGCCAAATGGTGTCTGCATGTAAACCTAAAATAAGACCATCTTCACCTAAACACTTTTGGTAGCCTTCTCTTGTTTGCTTGAAACACAACCAAAGTCTTAAGGATCCACAGGCGCAGGAGTCCTGAGAAATCTAGTTTTGTTTTGGTTTGGGCTTTTTTCCCTCCCAAGACTTGTTTTGGAGAGAGACTCATGTATCCATCCCTCAGAGATGGGGTAGTCTTCAAGGGCTCTGACAGGATCATTCCAGGGAATTCTTTCTGTATCCCTTGCCTATGTTCTTTCTTTGATAATGTATAATAAGGGCAGGAGTGGTAGCAGGAAACACACATGCTTTTCTGTTTTTCCTCAAAGTCTTGTCTTTTTCCTGTGGTTGTTCCAGAACTGAGACTATTTTTGCCGTTGAATTTTCCCTCCTTTTGCAAAAAGTGGTATTTTCTAAGTGCAGCAAACCCGTTATTTCCTAGAACAGAAAATCCTTACAGGCCAGGATATTCTTGTGCTTGTTCTGCATACAATGTAATGCATAACACTCGAAGTCTGCAACCGAGTATTAATCAAAGCTCCTTTATGTTTAGGGATAAGCTAGCGGTTCTGCAGACATTGGCTTCTACTGTGAACAGGGTAAGTAGTTCTCTTGATCATGGAAATAGGTCAAGCTGTGCATTTGATGCATTAACCGTGCACTCTGGAGGCTCTTGCTTGGCCATAAATGAAAGATGGGACTTTTACATCTGTTTTTTACAGGCTTTTCACTTCTGCTCAACATGTTTTGCTGTGTTCTTAGAGCCTCATTCTAGTGCTAAGAGAGAGCTGCAACTACCAGCGAAAGCTGCAATATTTTGATAAGGCTTTTGCTGACATCAGGAGCAAGTTCCTTTACCAGTTCAGTTTCCCAATCCAGACTGCCTCTTCCCAGTCTCAGTCCAGAAAGCAAGCCTTGCAAAGAGCAATTAGCGTCTACTCTTGCTAGGCAACCACTGTAAATGCTGTGATGCCATTCTTTAATCCTGTCTGTCCTGAGTTCTGGAAATTGAATCTGATCCCACAAATCCCCTCAGCTCCCCGAGACTGTTATAGCTGGGGTTCTGCTTGCTTTGCAGGGCACTCATTGCTTGCCATGTTACAGTAAGGACCCTTTTGTTGGCACTATGTTAGCCTGCATGTGTGTGTGTGTAATAGAAAAGTTTTTTTAACTCTTTCCACACAGGCTAAACCTTTTGAACAAGAGGAGCTTTTGTAAAATGGGCATCAGGTGGTGGTTATGATGGAACTGTTCATTGTGCCTTAAATTCCATGAGGCAGTGTGATATGCCTACAGCGTGCCTATGTACATAACTTTATAGTTTCAATCCTGGGTTCTCATTTCTGCAGGATCCTACTGCTGCTCATTATATGTTCCAGGATGACCCTTTCCTTATGCCAAAAAATGCAGCCAATTCTGTAAGTATTTCCTTTCAAGTCCTTGGTAGCTTCCCCCCTCCCCTCCTTCGTCTAGGCTATGAAAACCCTATCTAATGGGAGCCTAGTTTCAATTCCAGAAGAAAATGAAAGTATCAGAATTTTCTCCTCTGTGTATTTCTGAATGCATAATGACTGTAGCATTTCTCTAGACAAATCCACTCTGCACACACAAAGTTATCTCTTCTTCCCGCCCCTGTAGGGACCTTCGAGCTGACACAGCTCTGTTAACATTCCTGCAAGTTAGTGGCTTACCTGCTGAGTTGTTCTGTTTCTCCATGTTCTTAGTCTGTTAAATAACTCCCAACAGTAATTCTTTAGGGGAGGCATGCAACCTGTTAAAACTGTGTTTATATACCTTGGATAGAGACTGTGAATATGTGGTATTGCAAGTGTTGAGATTTTGTGCTTACAGTTTAGCTAAATTTGAATTAAATGCATGAATTAAAGCACACAGGGTCACTTGTGTGTGTGTTACTACATAGGCTACATGTTATCAGGTAACTGTCCTGGCCAAGCCCCAGGAATTTTAGTTTTATCACAGAGCAGCTATTTGGTAACCTAGGCTTATGGAAACAGTAGTATTGAGATGATAATAGAAAGGAGGAGAGTCTTCCCTTGATGTTATCTCTGCATAAGATTAAAGAGCATGAAGCTGAGGCAGGAGGAAGCAGAGCTGGAAATGAGGGCAAGAAGGAACTGCTGTGTGTGGTGTTAATTAGAGTGCAGCGAGAGAAGACTGGGAGCTGAGATGTCGTGGCAGGTTGGTGATATGGTTACAAGAAAACTTCAGTTCTTCTGCGTACCAGAGGTGAAGCCATTGAGAAGGCTGAAGGCAGCTGTCAAACGTGAAGAGTTTTAAAAGAAACGGCAAAGGACTTTAGAACTTGAGGAAAAGAGGTGAATGGGAATCAGGTGATGCTCTTTGAAATGACAGTCAGGGAGAGAAACATCCAAGTGCCCTAACTCTAAAAAGAGAGATGCTTTTGAGCTTGAGGTCGTAGTGCAGCATTTCAGATGTCTGGTACAGAATTTTATCCCTTGACTAAGTAACATAAAAGTAAATTACAGTCTCATTTAAAGAATAGACATTCTTGTATTGGCATAAATACCGGAACGTTTATCTGGAATGTTGTCTCGTGCCTGTGTTTTCAGTAGGAGTTGAAGCATGAGTTTAATTTGATTCCATCAAAATGCTCAGTGTGGCAGAAAATGGTTTCCTCAGTTTCAGCCTTTTAAATGCGTGTTTCGTCATCTTGTTCTCTCTCATTCCTATGCAGCGTCTGTTTTCATTGTCGAAGGAGTCTGGGAGAAATGCTGCAAAATACATTATTAAGCAATTTCCTCAATATTTTGACAAGACTTTTGCAGAGCCCAACATACCAGTAAGCTCTTTTTGCTTTTCATTTTCATTACATTTATGCTTTGTCAGATGGTGAAATCAACTGTCAGACTGTGCCAAAACTAACATAAAAGGGTAATTTTGTTAACTATTTTGCAGACAGCTATGAAAGCAGTGCTGTATTTCCATTATGTTTCTGAAGTGAACATTTTTCTGTAGGAATTCAATATCATACCAGGTTCTTTAGATAAAAAGTAAGAAAATAAATGTTGTTTAGATGTTGACTTCCTAGCATGAAAGTGGGAGATCAGGATGTGTGGTCCTTCATCAACCGAAAGGGCTGCTGCTGTTAGGCTGGGAGGGTCAGGAGATTATCAGAGCAGTGTACTGGGTGAGGAATAAGCATATTCGGTTAGTGTTTTAGCAATGGTTTAGAGAAGGTTTGAGCTTCTGTCTAACTTGCTCTCTTTGCTTTTAGTGCTTGATGCCTGAGACTCTTACACCTCAGATTGAAGGAGTGAGTGAGGAAGCTCTAAAAGAGCGCATCCACCTCAGAAGGGTGAAGGATTCTGTGGACCTGTTCGATCAGCTCGTACAAGCAGGTATGTGGTCACCTGCCAGGTTCTGTGGTGGAGCTCTACTTAAATTGTGCCAAAAATATTTTAGGAGCTGGCGCAGGCTATGGAGACAATTTCATGACTATGTTGCTGCCTTTCGCCACTGGCTCTGGTCTGGTGAAGTGGTTCTCCAGAATTATTGGGCCCTCCTTATCCACTGCTTGTCTGACACGTCACTTTGGTGATACAGAGCAGAGATGGTTTCCTGATCAAGAAGCAGGTGATACGCTGTTGGGTTTTTTTTCTTCTCTGCCACAGTGGAACAATTTGTGATGCAGTAGAGCAGGGCCTGTTACAGGCAGATGCTGTGTGATTGAGTGATACCTTTCTGCCTGCAAAGGCCCTCGTACAGTAACACGTTGGTTGGTGTAAGCTATGTCTGTGCTGACTGCTTTGCTGCTGTGTTGGACTGCTACAGCGTACCATCTGAGTGCCCCTTCTGTGGACCTGCCCTCAGTAAATGAGTCTTTCTCAGTTCCTCCTTAATTTGGACCTTATCTCTGTCATGGGTGAACAAGGAGGAAGCAATAGAAAAACTGTAAGTGCCACAGCATCCGAAGGAGGAAAACTTACTGGGAAGGCGAGACCTTCTTATACCCACTACAGGATGGAAAGGAGATGATTCCATCAAATAGCTCTTTTCTTTTCTTGGTTTTAAATCTGTTTCATAGAAAGTGAAACACACAAAGTGATCTTCACAGCAGGGTTCATCCTAGGAGTAGTTATGAAAAGCACTAGAAATTTCCAATTTTGTGTTGGGCTTGTGCTGCTTCACAATTTTGGCTGCCAGCTGCCACTTCCCTCTCCCACTTCATCAGGAAAACTACCCTTTCAGTGCCTTCAGTAGAAAAACAGATACTCTAGTTCAGTGTTAAAATTGTCTCCCGCCATGAATGGGTTTGTGGAAGTATTGGTGTCATACCCAGGTTTTACAGACTTGCTCGAGAATGCCTTTATGTTGAAAGAGAACTGGGCATAACTGGGTGTTCAAAAGATTTCTGTTACGGCTGTAGAATGGTGTGTTCTTGACTTTCTCTGCGACTGTTTTATATCCTAATTTTCCATAGGAACCCCTGTATCTCTGGAGACCACAAACAGCCTTTTAGATTTGCTATGCTTCTATGGAGATGGAGAATTTACTCCGGAAAAAGAGGAGGAAGAAAAAGAGGATTTGGAAGAACCAGGGGTATGAAAAACCTGTTGATCTCTATTTGTTTATTTCTTTCATATGTACTGGGAGTGCATCAAGGTGTTGTCAAGATTTTTGTGCTGTGACAACCTGCCTGGGAGATGGTGTGAGGTGGGTCAGATGCAGTCAACATTCCCTAGAGATACGGCAGTTACAACAATCCTGCGTCTAACCTACTAGCAAAAGTAGTTTCCATAAAGCTGAACTTAGCAGCTGGAACCCTGTCTTGGCTTAGTTCTGCTGAACTGCATTTAAATAACTATTTCTCACCGACAGCCTTGTTTTTATAGTTGCCGGCAAAGCAGAACTCCAGTACCTCTAGTGTAAAATCAGCTCGTTAATTTTCTTCCGGTCTGAACCATAATAACTAGATTGCAATGAAGTTGAGGGCTCCTTGAGTGACCTCCGAGTATCAGGTCGCAGGGTACAGCAGGAGATGTGTTGCACAATGCCTGTCCCTGGGAAGACTGTTGAGGGAGAAAGGGTTTTACAGAGTATGTGCTATAGTCTAATGAATCCCACCAACTCCACAAATATATAAAATTTGCCTTGTTAATATGTTTAACAACATAAATAGTATTTTTAATCTAGTTATTGCTTCCTGAACGTTATAATAGAAATTATTTTAATGTAACCCATTAAAAAGCACCTTTGGTAGCATATAAATTGCTGCTGAACTTCTGCGTTGTTACCAAATCACGTAATTTGATGTTTAATCATGACCTTGAACTCTGAGAAACTTATTTCTGCAAAAATCTCTCCAGGTGAACGCTTCAGAGCAGAAGGCTCCAAAGAGACAGTTCCAAAGAGGTTCACAGTCATCTGGCTCTAGATGGAGGTATAGAAAATGTTGCCAATATGCCTGTCTTCAGTGGGTTGTGCACATGCATTGTTATAGAACAATGCATCCCATACTTGCAGGTGTTACTTGTTAAATACATCTGTGTTTGCTAATCTTTTAAAATGTTGATGGAAATCTAGTAAGTGAGTGTAGAACAGCTCAAAGTGTCTCAAGTAATATATTTGAATGTCAACCCATTATTTGGTTCTGCATGTTGAATCCTTTTCCCAAAGGTATCTTTTATTGAGTTCTTTAACATTCAGCTTGTTCATTGATTCTAGGGAGAACAACAATGCTGAAAGGATATTTAAGATAATGCCAGAGAGGAATGCACACTCCTATTGCACAATGATCCGTGGGATGGTGAAGGTAAAGTTATCCTTCAGTGCCAGGAGGACTTTTTTCAGCTTGTGAAATCCCACACAGTCATAGAGATTGTTTATTTTTGTTGGGTTTTTGTTTTCTGCAGCATGGTGCTTCTGCTAAAGCTTATGACATGTACATAGACTTGCTGAATGAAAGACACAAGGGTAAGTGTCTCCTGGTTTTCACTCCTGGTCTTCTAAGTAGCAGCAACCAGTTGTTGGGTACATGAATATTTGTTTCATGGCAATGATGATTGGCGCAGGGGTACGGACCTCAGCTAGATCATGGGAGCTGAATGCAAGCTGTTTATTTCAGTGCAGCTGGCATGTGGCCGGCTCACTGGAAACAGGTTTGCATGAGACTTCGCCAAAAACTGAGCCATGTTAGAACAAACTGTTTTCTGGAGAACGTAATTGTCAGTTAGAATGAATTATCTTGCATTTTCCAGCTGATGTGCACACCTTCAACGCACTGATTACAGCAGTCCCATACCTAAAGGAGCGGTTCTTAGAAAGATGGGAATTAGCCAAGGTAAGGAGGTAGAGCGAAAGAGGTGGGGAAGGGGTAAGAGTACAGGGGCTGGGTTTGTTTTATCAGTAGAATTTTGCAGTTGTTAGAAGACTAAAAACAAGAGCTTTGTACAAAGATACTAATATCTGCTGCAAAAGAAATGCACTAGTTTAAACATACAAACTAACTATTGAGGAGTGGAAAATGTACAAAATCCAACCTTGCTCTTGCAGAATGGTTTGCCTTGTGAGAACATACCTGATCCAAGAACCGCCTAGACAGAAAGTAATTGGGGAGATTATGCTGGGAGATAAAAACAAGCAAGCCATTTTAGATAAAAGCTCTTCTCTGAGTTGTGATTCATGGTGGTGTGATGGAAGTAGAATTTTGAGGGGTAACATTAGAGGCTCCAGTTTTAATGACATAATGTCAGTAAGGAAAATTAGTACATAAATTTAAAAATTTCCGTGGTGTTCTAGACAATTCTTCAAGATCTAATCTGGTGTAATTTTGTAGTCTTGTTTTTTGGTCAAATCAATGAAAAATTAGATGGTACTCCTTTAATAAATGATCAGTTGAGGTAGAGTTGTTCACTTGAAGGGGGTGAGAAGGATTAGATTAAGGAAATGCATGTATACCTGCCTGAAAGGTGAACTGTGATCCATAACCTGTAAAGCACTAAGGATTTGTGGATTTTGTTTAAGGTCTTCCTGAATCACATGGCTCAACAGAAAGTGCAACCAAATCTGCTAACTTTTAATGCTTTACTGAAGACTCTGAGAAGATGTGGTGGTGTAGGCAGAAGTATGTCTTTATTGGTAATAAATGAAATGGAAGCACTTGATATCGGTAAGAGAACCAGAATGGTTATTATATTCCAGTGCCACCTCCAGAGTAGCTAACTTAAGAGTTCAGCAGCAAGCAACACAGTGATTGCAGGGAAGAAGTCCAAGGCTTGCGGAAAAAAAGCATTTCTCACCGTGTTCTCAACTTCACTATTGGTTTCCTTTTGCAAGAGAACTGAGAAATAAAAATGCTTAAGTCCTGAGCTGTGGCCGTTCAGCAAGCCAGTGCATGTGGATTTCAAATTGCATGTTCATCTTCAGAGTCTTTGTTCAGTGTTGATTACTATTTACAATGCGGTCGATGCACTTAGCCCCTTAGGTCAAATAATGAAGCTTTTTGATGCTGTAGTCTTTTAGGTTACGAGCATGTTTATCATTACATTTTTACCTGTAGTTACCTCTGGCTACTCAAGGAGAGACGTGTGTATGCAGTGGCTAGTATGTCCTGGCCCATGGGCTCTTTCTCAACTGGGTCCTTATTGTAGTACTGCTGTAGAAATAGTGAATGATATGAATATGTATTTGCAGCAGTCAGCTGAGTCGGTTAGCTTCCCGTAGATCAAGGAGATTTACTTCACAAGCCACCCAAGCCAGTTCAGGTCTCAAGATCTACATCTCTACAGAAAAAAAGCTTTTGATCTAGGTGATGTTTTCTGATGTCAAGTAAACATTGCAAAAACAGGGAATGTTGGCATAGCTCATTTGATGTCTTGCTTTGCCCTAGTAACATGCTTGCTGATACACCAAAGATAGGTTCATGAGCAGAATGGAAAACTAGTTATGAAATATTTTTTGCTTTTAATTTAGAGCAGGGAAGCTTGCCTGTTCGCCCCACAGCAATATGGTGCTTCAGCTGCTGGTCCACCCTCAGATACCGTTGTATGTGAGGTCTGGTCCAGCATTAGGGCGGACGGGGAGAGAAATGATAGAGTAAATTTATGCATGCCACCTGACTGGAAGGGCTGGAGACTGTGAATTAGAGCTCAGGCATAAAGCTCAGCCAAGAATGTCGAAGTAACTTCAGTGTTTTTGCTTTTCAGAGCCTAGCCTTGCAACGTATGATCATCTTCTCTTTATATTTTATAGAGGCGGTACGTGCAATATCAACTTGTGCGTGAATGTGTCCTGTATAACGCCTGCTTTAAATGCTTTCCAAATGTGATGGGTGAAGGCAGTTGATTTATGGATTAAAAGACAACTTCTTATGTGTGCAATCCTAATGTCACCTGTGCGGTCTGATTCTTCTTGGGTGAAGAAAAAGATACAGAGGGTCATAACCTCTTACAGGGAGGGAAGACTCCTTGGGTTTTGAGAACTGGAAAGAAAGCCCGTTTCCTTTCCATTTGTAGACACAAGTTGATAAAGCTAAAGAGCGAATGCTACGCAGTCTCTGTGGAGGCTGGACCTGACTACAACGCATGTGATTTCATGGACTGTGCCACTCACAGGGAACAAATTGCACAGGGATTGTGTTTTTCTGCAACAGTTCTGTACATTGGAGCTATCTTGAAATGGAGCTCTGTTAGAAGGCAGGAGCCCAACTGTTGGAGATCCTTTAGGCAAAAATCTTTGGGCATGGGGGGAAAATAGACACAGTAGTCGTAACTGCAGTCCTTGTGTTATAACAAATGTGGAGGAACTGCTCTGGAGTCTCTCTGGGTTTTGGTTTTTTTTGTTTATGAAATGCATTGCTTTTCCCAGTCCCACATTCTAACAGACAAACTTGCAGGCCTGTTGGATTCTTTGCTAAAAAGTACTTGTATCTTTCTTAATCTGCCCTGTTCTGCTGTGGAAATCTGGCAATAGTAGGGCAAATTTTAGTGCAAATAAAATTGCAGCTGGTGTGGAGCACCACAAGTAGGGCTCCAGATATGAGAATCATGACACTTGTTTGAAATCATGGTGCTTGTTTCCATTTCCATAGTATATTTGCAGGCTGAGGCTTTTTACTAATGGAGTGCATAGTACAACTGAGATGTGATGTTGCTTGTCTTTTTGTCCCGTAGTTGATCTTTGCCCATCAGGCATCATCTCTGAGGTGCTAGATGATGTTGAAAAGAGGAGCTTCACTCCCCAGGACCCTGATGACGGTATGGACTTCAATATATCTGACGGTCTGCATTGTTTAAGCTTGGGTGAAAAGGTACTTGCAGAATTTCAAGTAGTTCTACCCTGCTGGAAAGAATGCATGCAGCTTGCTGATATCAGTCCCTTCTGATACTTTTTGGAGACAAAGGAGGACAAATTCCAGGGTCGGGAAGGTGTGCTATACATTGGTGCACTGGCTTCTGTGTGGAAGTAGGAGCATACCCCGTGTGAATGAGCGTTGAGTCCCACACTGTAGAAAACACAAGGCTGTTGACAAGACTAGTTTAAGGAGGAACATCTGCTAGCAACTTCGTGAAATAATACATGTCTGGTGAACAGCAGGTTTTTGTTGTAGTGTGGTTTGAGTTCCTATACTAGTTCTTCCTAATCCTTTCCAGAAAATTTCATGAAATAAAACTTCATGCAAAACTGAAGCTTGGGTCTGTAGAAGGAGTAGATTCTAAACATCCCATGTCTCACTGGCTCTTTCTGCCATCTATATGTACACAGTGTTGCCCGAGGATGTTCATAAGCCTTTTTGTACGTTTGGAAGTAGATGCAGCTTCAATCTGAAGATGAGCGTGGCAAAGAGGGGTCTGTAACTGTGCTGTGCGCAGCGTGGTGTTAACGAAGTGTCTGAAGCCACTCTTTAGCAGCTGGCAGTTCTATACATGATAGGGTGAAGAAGTTATTGCAGTGCGTGCTTCAGGAAACCAGTGAGGAGCTGATATGTTTTTTGGCCATTTAAAGAACAAAGATTAGGAGATGTTATGTTGGAGTAGCGTATTAGGTTATCCTACCAGCATTTTGGTTTTTTTGTCCTTGGAAAGAAGCCTGGAAATAGTCTGAATGTTGTACATCTCTTGTTTGCTTCTGTCCCGCTATGTGTGTTATACTGCTTCTTGCTCTGGCTCTGAGCTGTTGCCAGAAGTGTAGACAGTGACCGTACCCACTCTGCTCCTTCACACTCCTTATAGAAATACCACTGTTAGCCAGGGCAGGGATTATGGGCATGCAGGTACAGGCCTTGCCTGAATCATGGGAGTTGAATGAGCTTTTCTACACAGTGGTTGAGAGAGATTGCTCGCGTAAGACTACAGCAAAGCCACTTTGTCTAAGCGAGATGCGTATATAAACATTTTCTGCTCTTCAACATGGTATCCTTCTTACTCACTTTTGGTAATTGCTATTGCAGAATTCAGGTTGACCCTTGGAACAAAACTGAGGCTCGTTTTTCCTTAGCGTGTTGTTTGTGAACTGGCTCTTACCTTCAGAAGCCTCTGTGTTCCCTGCAAGGCCTTTCAATGGCCCAGAGGATTCTGTAGGCTGTAGCTGAAGTGTATACTAGATGCCCAGATAACACAAAAATGTTTTTTCTGGCTTAAAAGTTAATTTTCTGACTTAAAAGTTAATTTATTAAGTCTTGCAAGGGAAAGGGGAGTTTATTGTACTATTGCATTTAGTGTATACTAAGTGCCCAAATAACAAAAAAATGTTTTTTTTCTGAATTAAAAGTTAATTCATTCAGTCTTGCAAGGGAAAGGGGAGTTTATTGTACCTAATGGTTTTAAGTAAATTGCCTTACAGTTCTTTCCACCATTTTGCTACCCACAGCTAGCCATTGTTTCATTCTCCGATAGCATCCAGTGCCCTTACGTTTCCTTCACAAAACCAAAACCACCTGTCCAAAATTCCCAGCACAAAAATGAAATGAGCTACTGAGCAGGATAGTTTATGTCCTTCCTCCCACCGTGGCTTTCTTTGCCTCCCTCAGGCAGCATCAGTCTGCGTGCTGCTTTGAAATGTCGGTTGCAGAAACCAGAGTCAAAGCCTCACGAAACTGGAAGGAGACATTTCCAGGGGCCAGCTGTACGTTCTTGGGCAGCTCGGGGGTGTGCTAAAGAGGTGGGTGACCTGCCTCAGCACCTGTCTCTGTTGCATGTGTTCTCTTCCACTGGAGTAAATCGAGAAGATGAGTGTATGGCTGCCTTTTTTTGTAGCCTGCCTGTTAAACAAATAATGCTGTCTTGCAACAAGCAAGACAGTGTAGCTTTTGTAAAACTGCCTAATGTCAAACAGATCATCTGTTTAAATCTGTCTCCAAAAGCACAGCAGTATAGCTGCCTCCAGAACACTGGCTAGCAAAACTCATGACACACCAAAGTCTCTACATAGAAAGTGAAGACCCGTGCTACATTGTCAAACCGAGCTACAAATTCAGCTTTCTAGTTGAACGTGTCTCATCTATCCTCTGGGCAGCTGGGTTAATGAGCTGCTGTATGTCTTCTTGAAAGTTTGAAGTTAACAGACTCTAATTTTCTCCCTTTCAGCCAACTTTTTTGCCACCGCTATGCAAGCGGTAAGTACCTCTCCCCTGCAATCAGAATTCCTTTGAGCCCTCCAGCTGTTTCATAATTGCCTGTGAGTTTTCCAACCTGTCATACAGGGTTTAGCTCTCAATATCTTTCCCTTTTTCACCTGTGTTCATCACCTCCTATAACTTCCCTCCATAACTCCACAGATCTTTGCTTAATACCTCCTAAATGGGTAACTTGCATGCCTGTGACATGTGCATCTCTTGCTAGAGATGGCTATGTAAGCCCCTGTCTCCTGTGCCCTGCCTCCTCCTAGTGACGCTGCAGCTGTCAGACGGTCTCCGCACCAGAAGGTGTCAGTTTTAGAAAGCTCTCGCCCACTGGGAGAGGCACACATTTGTCTCAAATAAACAAAATGCCTTGGCAGTCGCTGCATCCCGTTAAAAATGTTTTCTGTCAGCTTATTACTCCTCATACCTTTGTGAAAGTGACTCTCAGAGGGGTGTATCAAGGGTTGTATTTGGTGGCTTTAAAATCGAACTGGTTTATTGCAGTGCTGTGATCTTAAGGATATCAAACTTGCCTATCGGTTAAATAAGGCAATGGAGAAAGGAGACAACTGGAAATTCTTGGACATGGATCGGTTAAATACCTACTGGTGAGTGAAGCACAGCTTACATTCAGCGTCTTGTGTATCGTTGTCAATTTGAATACAAACTAGGATTTGAATGTTGCGCAGAAGGATGCTTTGTAGAACATCAGCTGGCTATTGTATGTGCAATTTGGGAATTAGGTCCCTCTTAAGAACAGTGATAGCTTAGGATTTATTTTCCATTTGTGGCCTTGCCGGAACTGAAATAAAGTGTCTTGGGGCATGAGTTTGGCTTAATCCCCATCCAACAACTGTACCAACCAGTTGTATTTTCTGCAATCCTGTCGTCCACTTAGGATGGCAGCTTAGGAGGTAACACCAAAATAGCGTACGGGTCAGACCTAGCTCTCTGTGTGGTGGTGGAGAGAGAGGTTGCCGTGCAGCAGCTGTATTTAGGCACCAAACGCCTGTGTAGTTCCGCTACTGACACTGTAATCACGGCATCTGAAACATCTGTACCAATGTCATTAAGTGCTGCAGTCGCTAAATGTAATTAAGTACTTGGAGCATACTGATTTGAAGAAAAGCCTATTTAGGCTCCAGTAAATTACTTAAAAATAATTATCATCAAAAGAAGATGCAGTTTCAGGGGTAGGATGATTCATATGATTTTACCTTATTTAGCCTGCAAATAAATCAAGGGAAATGAATGGAAATTAATTTCTTGGTGTGGAGACATGTTTCCTGGTTAGTGCATTGGATCAAGGTCCCAGGCTTGTATTGCGAACTTCCACAAGTAGCCAGGTTAGTTTAGTTCGCTTCTTAAAGTGGTGCTTAACCAGAGGTTGCATTTCAGAGACATTCAAATACCTCAAACCTGGTGTCAGGCAGGGAGATAGCGTTTTTTCGAGATTTTAAAATGCAGTGGTCCATTTCTTACTAATTCTGCCAATTACCTAGCGTCAGCATTACGTTCTCTCGTAAAAAACGCTACTGCTTTTGTAACTGTGTGGAGTATTGCAGTCATACAGGGAAATTTCCCTGGTCTGCAATACAGATCTGATCAGAAAACATCATTTGCTGGTGCTTGTGTATGGTTTGGTTGATCTAATCATTACTGAATTAGAGCATTTTCCCCTCCTGTAGGTCAAAATTCTTTTCATTGTTGTGTATGATGGAACAAATTGATGTTGTGTTGAAATGGTACAAAGAAATGTCCTGTTCGGTAAGTGTCTATTAGGGTAAGCAAGCTTCAAAGCTTTAGTATGGAGAAACGGAACACTTACAGTGTATTGAAGTGATTCTCTTCCTTTGTCAGCTCTTCTATCCAACTCCTAAAAATATATTGGACCTCCTTCAAGCACTGGATGCAGCCAACCAATTGGAGGTGATCCCTTCAGTCTGGGAAGGTTAGTGATAGCCACATGGCTACGTAGGCAGTTTGTTTGATGAAGGTCAGGAGCAGTGCGAAGTGGGAGGTAGTTGGGAAACTTCCCAGTGCTCGGAATAGCCACAATAAGGTGCTTTGGCATGAGGGACTTTATTCCTTAGTGCAGTGGGGGGGCTGTTGAATTAGAGAAAGGCAGAACTTGATAGCACAGACTATCCAGAGATGGAGTTAAACGTCAGTGTCTTGGAAAACTGAATGCTTACCAGAGAGCAGTACCTTAACCCATAGCCCAGGTTTAAGTCATTTAAATTATTTACCTGTTCTTTGCCCCTTAAGAAGAGACAAGAATGCAGATACAGGCTTTAACATACAGAAAATATCCTACTGTCACCCAGCACTGAGGGGACAGACAGGTTCTCTTAGGCATCCTTGGCAGAATGATGATGGCACTAATTTGTAGTTACAATTAAAGCTTTATTTTCTTAACAGGCTTTTATGATTAGCATAGAATTTATAATCAGAATAGCACAGGAGTTCTATAAGCAGGATCAGTGTAGTACAATTCTTTAAGTAGTGTAGTACAGAATTTTATAGCACCGCGTAGCTTATGGTTTCTAATCACCCGGACCCTCTGCAGATTGGGTCAAATCTTACTACTTGGTTTGAAGTATCAACGTAAAAATCATAATCTAGCCTCGAAAAACATGTAAAAGAATATGAGTCACCACTCAGTCCTCAGAGGAAGCAGATGACGGCGGAGGTGTCCCAGGCCACTGGGGGCTCAGGGGTCTCGCTGTCCAGCAGCAGTTCAGGTCCAAGTTCCCACTTAGGACTTGTAACGACTTGATTTTGTAGGCAGTGCTCTGTGTGCTCCTACCTTCCCTGTTCTGTGACGGGGTCATCACCACCGCTGGCTTGGCTGGGTGCCTGGGACCTTGAAGGCTGCTAACGACAGGGGTAGTCGGCCTGACGCCCAGGAATCTTGAGGCCGGCAGGGATGGGAAGAAGAAATCAGTTTCATTTGTGTACATGGTGCGCAGGACCTTCAGGGCCCGATAATGAGGGGAAAGTGAACTAATACGTGACCTGCTCTGTCACAGAGAATGGCTGTTTGCCTGGTAAGATGGCGTTAGTTATGCCGACCATATTACCAGGAGTTGGGAGGAGGGGTACCGGTCACACCTACTAACTACTGCCTTTCTCTAAACAGATGTGAAGCAGCTGGGGTTTAATAGGAGACAAGACCTGTTGGAAGAGGTCTTGTCTTTGATGAGCAGGGACCAGCACCCTGAAGAGGTAAGGAGGCTGTTGTGGTTTAACCCCGGTAAGCAGCTAAGCACCACCCAGCCGCTCCCTCACTTCTCCCCAGTGGGATGGGGGAGAGAATCGGAATAGTAAAAGTGCAAAAACTCATGGGTTGAGATAAAGACAGTTTAATGGGTAAAGCAAAAGCCGCGCACGCAAGCAAAGTGAAACGAGGAATTCATTCATTACTTCCCATGGGCAGGCAGGTGTTCAGCCATCCCCAGGAAAGCAGGGCTCCATCGCACGTAACGGTTACTTGGGAAGACAAATGCCATCACTCTGAACATCCCCCCCTTCCTTCTTCTTCCCCCAGCTCTATATGCTGAGCATGACGCCGTATGGTACGGAATAGCCCTTTGGTCAGTTGGGGTCAGCTGTCCCAGCCGTGTCCCCTCCCAGCTTCTTGTGCACCCCCAGCCCCCTCGCTGGTGGGGTGGGGTGAGGAGCAGAAAAGGCCTTGACTCTGTGTGAGCACTGCTCAGCAGTAAGGAAAACATCCCTGTGTTATCAACACTGTTTCCAGCACAAATCCAAAACATAGCCCCATACGAGTTACTATGAAGAAATTTAACTCTATCCCAGCCAAAACCAGTACAGAAGCTCAGTGAAAAGAGTAGGGATGTCTCCCCATTTCTGTGTGCAGCATACAGACTGTATTTAAGTGCTGTATTATTGTCCCTGGTTTGTCCTAGAGGTCCAGTTCCAGTGCATGTGTCATTACAAATTGCCAGATCTATGTGAGTTTATCCAGGCCTGCTAAGCCCTCTGGATTCTCTTCAACCTATAGAGAAACCTCAATTTACCACAGAAGGGGATCACTTCCTTACCAGGGTTTGGAAGAGAACCCAGCCCAGCCGCCCACATCTCTGGGGAAGCACATGGCAGAATTCAGGGATTTTTGCCGAAGATGCCATGGCAGTAACTGGCTTCTCAAGCCGAGGAGGGTTAAAGGCTTATGCATAGCGCAGAGGTCTCTTAAGTACAGTTGTCCCTGCACAGCCATCTTGGAGCTTGCCTAGTGGGGACAATTGTCCTGACAGAAGCGAGAGATTTTTCTGCCAGGAGTAACCGCTGTTAATCACAAATTTAAATCACACATGGGGCAGACCTGTAGGAGGAATTGCACTGAAAAGGATACGATAATTCAAGAGGTTTCAGGATTAACAGCACAATCTTTTTACAGATTCAGCTGGCGTTTGCCAAGTGTGCTGAAGACATCAAAGCTGCCCATGAGCAAACCGGGAGGGAGCAGGCGCCGTTAGAATGGACAGGCAGCGCGCTGGGCCACGTCGCCCTGTTGTTTTCCAGGGCTGGGAGAACCCAGGACGCTTGGTACGTGTGTGGCTGTCATGAGCTCTTGGCCTGCTGGCACTGTAACTCAAAGCTTAATCACAAAAATCAAAAGCTAACGACTGATTGCCTTGGAATGCTAGTGCAAAGGGAGGGGATAAATCCTGCTGGGAATGGGATGGGGTTTTGTCTCCATTTTATTGTTCGTTCTTGACACCAAGTTACAGTTGTCTGTCTTAAAAATGGCTTAGAAGTTAATGTAGCAACTGGCTTAGAGCATCCGACAGCTGCTTATGGCAAGGTAGGGTTTGATTCTCACTTCACTAAGCACTGCTGATTTCCTGCAGCTTCTCAGTCTCTAATTTTTAGAACTCTTTGGAATTCAAACTGCTAAAGAGATTAATTAGAGTTTAATTAAACTTTTAATTAGAAGTAACCCTAATTAAAACTCTGAAGAGAATATTTTTAGAACTCTCCAGAACCTAGAATTTACTGCCCTACGTGCTCTCAACTTGAAATACTGGTTAAAATACCTAGCCTCCAATTTAAGGTTCGGAGCTATTTTCTGTTAAATACAGATGTTCTCTTCGCACCGATTCATTTGAAACAAAGAAGTGGCAAGCACCCTTCTAAAAATATGTAATATTTTAAAGTAAACTTGCCACCAGCTACACTTCTTACTTTTTCTGCACTAGGTAAGATGTTTTGTGTTAAACTGATCAATGATGTTAGCTGGTACACGTTGCATCTGCGAGAAGACAGCATGGGATCTGTTTCAGATCTGCGGGGAAGATCGTTTCATGAAATGGAGCTTGCTATGTGTTTCAGTGGGAGCTTATCCAAGAGATTTAATATCTGTCCCTGTGTTTTGTGGTGGGTTTTTTTAAATTATTTTTTTGTTTTCTTTTGAACAGGAACATGATGGAGCGTTTCCAGCAGATCAATAGGATTCCCACGTGAGTACTTTTAGGTTCTGACTTCAGGTCCTGAGTCTCCCCTTTGGGCTGAGATTTTGCATTTCTATTATAACTGACAATAGCGATCCATATCTTCTTGTTACTTCCGAAGCATGAGTGTGCGTGTCTGTCCCTGTGAGCACGGGTGTTTGTTTATCCAGCTGATACGTGAAGCTCTGGGACATGGAGAACAGTGCCACTCATTAACTTGGCATTAGCAATCAGTCTAAGCAGGACTCTTGAGAACATCTCATTGTCCGTGGCTCAAAAAAAAATCTAATGTGCTGTTAACCGAGCACAGGTGCTTCAGAGGTGTCTGGATTTCTGAAGATAAGTTTATCAAGTCAAATCCTAAATCTTACGCGGTGCCCTGTTAGGCCACAACAGTTAGCTTTTCGCAGGATTTTGGAGGGAAAAATTCTGTTTGAAGTAGAAAACAACTGCTAAGGAATAGTAATGCATTTTTAAAAAACAAAACCCCAAACAACTGCTTGGTGCTCACAGAAACCAACACCTTAGGTCTGGTGTTGGAGATGGGAATTTCCCTGAGATGCACGATGCTCTGTGGCTGCCTGCAGCAGGGAGGGTGTGTGGTACCGCAGGCAGCTGTTTGTTAGCGGCGCTCTGCGCTCGCCCTGTTCTGCGGGCTGCTGCTGCCTGTCTCAATTTGGGGAACAGGGAAAGGAGAAGAATTCTCCTTCTGAAATCGTGGTGTAGCTGATGGTTTGTGGATGCCATGGATTTTGAATGTGAAGGGAAAGTCGTTTCCCTGCTATTACCAAATGGATCAGAGGCTCTCCTGGTTGAACTGTCCCCTTCCTTCCCTTCTCTGCCAAGCTCCCTGCAGCACCAGCTGCAAACACTTACTTGTTTCCCCGCCTGAAGGCGAGAGGTGTCTCCAGCAGCTGTTGCAGGTGACGAAGGAGCAGAGCCAGCACTTCCACACAAAATGGAGCTGGCAGAGCAGAGCCAGCTGTCAGCAGCTCCCAGCACAGCAGCCTCTGGCAGTGAGACGCCTGCCTTTGACTTAAAGTGCTGTTACACTGTTCCTTTACCTCTGCCAGCCCCCTAAAAAAGATGGTGAGGGCCTGATGCGGGTGGATTGTGAAGAGGGGAAGGTTATTTAGGCTGCTAAGGTGGGGTCCTTATCCTGAGCAGTGAGCTGCTGCCCTCTGGTTTTGTGCAAAGAGAGAAAAGTATTGCTTTCTGGTAGGATAGGAGGTCCCAAGCGCACGTCGGTAAGTGTGAAGGCTGAGCTGGAATTGCTGGCAGCAGCAGAATTGGACTGGTTGATCTGGAAATCTCCTCCCCCTCTCTGAAGCGCCTGCTGTAAGTTAACGGCCACCTCCCCTGGGGCCCATGAACAGTCACTCTTTGCCTTTGCTTTTGCAGTGACCAGGTGATGGATGAGTTCTTGAACTGCGCTAAACAAACCAACTGCCCAGACGAGGCAATTAAGCTGGTGAAGCTGGCAGCGTCCCTCGGTCTTCCTTCATCTCAAAGGCTTAAAAGCAGAACGGAGAAGGAATTTGAACTCTCTGAAAAGCAGAAGTAAGTTGGAGTACTTCGCGTTACTGCTGAAGGGGTGTAGAAGACAGGGTGTTTGTTGGAGGGGGTAACTCCCGCGGAAAGGCTTCCCCGCCAAGGTGGCAGAGAACTGGCTTCAGAATGACCTGCCTTTGTGGTGCTTCTGGTCGATTCCCACCCCCAAAATGGCCCCTCAGTTTTTGATCCCGTGCTGTATCCATCCCACCTAGGAGGGAAGGTAACTTTCCATGATGGGGTTAGCCTTTATCCACTGCTCGCATCTGCTCTCACCTTTCTTTCCCAGAATCTCCTTCCTAGCTGGGTCCGGCCATCTAAGACACCGATTGCAGGGTAGTAAAAGCAGGGAAGTGGTTCAGATGGCCCTGCATGTGGCTCACAGGTTCTGAGGCTCACGGTCAGTATGTCTCACTAGCCACCGTGGCTCGTTGCTGAACTGATGCAGCCAAGCTCAGATGATGGGCTTAGCCTTGAGGACCACAGTTTGGAGCCAGTGGTCTGGTCCAAGGGAATGAATAAATAGAAGTCCAGCGCCCCTGACGGGTGGACATCACTTTCTGGGTAACCGAAGTAGTCTGCTTTTCCAACAGGAGGTGGGTGTGCTTCCACCAAACGCTGGCTGGACCTGTCCTTTGAGGATAATAGGCATCAGGCAGCCCATAATGTTCCCTTTGGACAAGAAGAAACGGCCTCAAGCTGTGCCAGGGGAGGTTTAGGTTGGATATTAGGAAAAACTTCTTCACCAAAAGGGTGGTCAAGCATTGGCACAGGCTGCCCAGGGCAGGGGCTGAGTCCCCATCCCTGGAGGGATTTAAGAGCGGGGTAGACGTGGTGCTTAGGGACATGGTTTAGTGGTGGCCTTGGCAGCGCTGGGTTAACGGTTGGACTCGATGAGCTTAAAGGTCTTTTCCAACCTTAACGATTCTATGATTCTTTGGAGGGGGGGTTACCCTGTGTTTTGGATCTCTCTTCTCAAGCAAAAGTCACGACAGGTGACTGATTACGGGACTGTTTTACATCTGCAGGAAGACGCTGGAGAGTATCAAATCGGACAGCGACAGCAGCGATAGTGACAGCGACAGTGATAGTGACCGTGACTAGCTGTCCCTCCGGCCTTCCGTGGGAAAACTGGGCACAGCTGCTGCCTTGACGCCAGGAGGGTTGTGTCAGAGCTGACATCACCGAAGGGACGGCTTCTGCGAGGTGCTGCAGCACTGCTGAGCACCCCGAGCGTTCCGATACGGGTCCTGCTTGGCAAGAGCACGTTGTCCTCGTCGGAGCAAGCTAGCAGCTCTCCTGTTTCACCTTCTTGGTACCTTCAAACACCGCCTGGGCTGCCCCAGCACAGTCTCCTCCACAGCGCTGCCTGCACCGGCTAGCTCCCGCCAGGCAGCTGTGGCCTGCTTCGCCAGCTTGGCTCAGGTGCTGGAGGGCCGCAGTGAGAGGAGTGCTGCTTCCTGGAGGCTGCTCAGCGGGTACAAGACATCGACAGCTTGAGCAAGACTTCTCTTGGACGTTCTGCAACGTAAACCTGTGCCAGATTTAATTCCTTTCCAGCTAACTTTAGTGAACGACTTAATTATGAAGCTTGCTCTGTATGTAAACACTGTGGGTAATGCAATACTCGTCACCTGTGGTGTTATTCCTCATCCTTTTTGGTGTTTTGGGACAGGCTGTGGCCTGTGGATGTTAAAAACCCTACAATTTGTACAGCTGGAGACTGCATCTAATAAACAGCTGACAGCAAACACGGCTGTGTTCTGATAATCCCTGCGCAGAAACTGGTGATTACAAAGTGTTGCTGCTGTCCTGTGAGAGTAAGTAAAGTTCCCGCAGAACACAGCAGTAAAGCTCAGAGGTGACTGCCTGGGAGGACAGGCTGCGCTGTTCCCTTCTCTGCCCTGCAGTTCGCCGGCCCTCACAGCATTGTGCTGCTGGTCTCAGCTTGCAGAGGAAGCTTGACCGTTTTTTTTGAGGTAGTTATCTTGAAGAGGCAAAGGTGGTCTCGTTCCTGTGAGGATTAAACCATATCCTAGTGAAAAGTAGTTAACAGACGATTCTCTTTCTTTGTGAAAAATAAAACCTTGATGTGCGTGATGCTGCAGGACAAGCAAGAGCGCCCTGCTGTGGGAGGCAGCTGAAGGATAATTCAGCAGTGAGTTTGGGAAACAACAGCTGCTACAGGTAGAACAAACTACAGCTGGAAGGCCAGAAGTCCAGTGTTCCTGACAGTACAGGAGCAGGCAGTAAAGCTGCCTGGAGGCAGCATCTACTCCAGAGAGCAAATGTGCCTGTTCTGGGCACATCCGACAGCACGGGGGTAGCTCAAAGATAAAGGGCTGTCAGAGGTGGTGGTGCGCTCTTGGCTTTATCGCACCGACCATTTAAAACTGGATCAGCAAGGAGCCCAAGCTCCAGTTACTCCTTTCGGCCAGTAAGTAAGTAAGTTTGCTCCACCTGTCTTCGCTGTTGGTAAGAATTAAGGGAAAGGTAAGAGAAGGCAGGAGCTTGGGCTTTGTGTGAGTTCTCGTGGTTGAGCCAAAATCTGGCTTCTAGGAAGAACTACTTCATCTTAGAATCATCAAGGTTGGAAAAGACCCTTAAGATCAAGTCCAACCGTCAACCTATCACTGCCAAGTCCATGTCCTCAAGCACCGTATCTGTCCGTTCTTTAACCACCTCCAGGGCTGGAGACTCAACCCCTTCCCCGGGCAGCCTGTGCCAGGGCCTGACTGCCCTTTCAGGGAAGAAGTTTTTCCTAATATCCAACCTAAACCTCCCCTGGCGCAGCTTGAGGCCGTTTCCTCTCGTCCTATTGCTTGTTACTGGGGAGAAGAGACCGACCCCCACCTCGCTACAACCTCCTGTCAGGCAGTTGTAGAGAGCGATAAGGTCTCCCCTCAGCCTCCTCTTCTCCAGGCTGAGCACCCCCAGCTCCCTCAGCCGCTCCTCACCAGACTTGTGCTCCAGACCCTTCACCAGCTTCGTTGCCCTTCTCTGGCCACGCTCCAGCACCTCGATGTCCTTCTTGTAGTGAGGGGCCCAGCACTGAACACAGGACTCGAGGTGCGGCCTCAGCAGTGCCCAGTACAGGGGCACCATCACCTCCCTGGTCCTGCTGGCCACACTATTCCTCATACAAGCCAGGATGCCATTGAATGCCATCTTCTAAAACTACAGAAGAGCAGGTCTGACAAGAAGAAAGATGCAGGGGTAGAAGTCCACCACAATACGTGCTCTGGCACCAGCTTAAGTTACCTGTACTGAAACCTGTACTCAGACATGGGTTTTCTTTTGCAGCGGTACAAATTAATGAGTAGCCACATTGACCACATCAATGAATTCTTGCTCCTCAAAAGGAGTAAAACCAGAGATAAGTTCTAACTTCTCCAGGTCATGGAGAAAGGCTGGTCTTCTGCTGTTGAGTCTCCTATTTAAACATCACGTACAGCACGAGAAAATGGTTGAAGTCTTGTTTTATTCAGCTGACAGAGTGGCAAATCATGGAGGGTAGGTTACAAACATTATTTTGGTTGGATCACAAGCCTGCTTGGTAAGATGGGGAAACAAAATTCTTACACAAATTGTAGAGAAGCTTCCTGAAGTTGGTTGTCATGATAACTCAAACCCGATACAAATAAAACAGGTGGTAAAGTTAAATACAGTGCAAGGAAACAAGACGGTACCCGTGCTTTGATTTAACGCTTCCAGCCCCTGCCAGCGGCTTCGTTTGCAACCCTTAGGAGATGGCCGGCTTGCTTTCCGGCACAAACGACTGCTGAGCTGCCTCCGGAACGACAACCCTAGCTCACTGCACTTGCGTTGTTCCTAACCCCACGGCACTGGCGTACGCTGTCAAGATATCCACGATTTGTTTTGTTTCTAGGGTCATTCGAGCTTCGGTCAGCCAGTCGTGTGCCACTCTCCTGGACTCGCCTCTTAACTGGTTGACAAATTTAGCTGCCAGCTCCAGGTCGCCGTGTTCAATGCAGTACGAAGCGTAAGACAGTAATTTAAACGTGTCGAGGTCGTCGGGGCTGAGCTCAGCAGGCGGCTTCAGCTGTTGAGGGTGAAACACAAGCAGCGACTGCAGGTAAGAGAGGAAGTATTGATACAAGCTGTTTCGCGTTTCGTCGATCATAGCCACTCTTTTTGCCAGTTTTTGGACCGTGTAGAAGCGCGCTCTGAGGGCCTCCTCGCTGTATATGCCCCGCGTCAGGGACTCCTGAGGCAGAGCTGCTGTTAAGGCTTCTGTAAAGGCGTTGTCAGAGCAGCTGGCTTTGATGGCCTGCACCGCGCTCTCCAGGGGTTCTGTGGGACTGTCCCCCGAGGCTGTTTTCATGCAATATTTGAGTGCTTCAACAGAAAGCCACAGCTGATGGGCTTTTCTGGCTTCCTCTTCTGCTACTGCGTGACCTGCAAAATAAGCCAAGAAGGGGACTCTCAGGCAGTTTGGAACACAAGCAGCAAAAGCCATGCCTCTAAGCACCCCGCTTTCAAAAGCGGCCGCCCCCTCGGCATTTGACCTCAAAGCACGTCTGTTCTGCAATTTCGGGTCAGAACAAGACGACAGCTGTGGGCTCGCGCGGCTGGGGGTTGCTGGGTGCTCAGCAGCGCGGCAAACCCGGGCCCAGGAGCTACGTGCCTAAGCCTGGGTTTAGGCACCCAGGTTTGGGTAACGGGCCTTTGGGGATCACGCCTTTAATCCTTAACGAAACGCGATTTCAGTGCTCACTCTCAACTGCTTGCTCGATTCCTTTCAGCCTGGCGTAGGCAGTGTTGATATCCAACGTGAAGTTGTCGAGCTGTTCCTGAGTGAGGCGCCTGAATTGCATTTCTTGTTCACTGAGTTTCTCCGATAAGTTCTGAAACAGAGCGAGATACATCTAATCGGACCAGAAACAGCTGTTTGATTATATTTACCTCATTTTTAAAATACGTTTCTATAAATCTGTTGTTCTTGCTAGGGACAATGCATATAGTAAATACATTATACCAGTAAGAATCCTTATTAGGGCGAATTTAACAGTTACTGTACTTGTAACTGTCAAAAATCTCTCACCTATAGCAAAAGCTCTTAAGACAAGTCAGAATAAAACCTACACGTTCAGGCACTTCATCTCTTCAGGATGAGCAGGCTTCCCTCCCCAGCCCGCATTTCAGTCTCCTGGAAGATGGTTCAGACTCTCCTCCCGTGAAGGGCGTGCTTCGCAAGGCTTCAAATATCCCTGATTCCCTCAGGGACTCTTCTCCCTTACCTGCTCAAATTCCACCTTCAGTTCCTGCTCCTGGATCTTAAGAACGTCTCTGAGATGGTCTGTGTGGGCGGCAGCCTGCCGCCGGAGCTGGGTCCTCATCTCGCTCTCCATCACCTCGCGGACTTCTTCAACCTGCACACACACGAGCGGGTGTTATTACACCGCTATTTCCAACTGCTTGTCACGAGCTATAGGATTCTCTCATCCATCAGCGATTACCTAGCGTACATTTTATAAAAGTGGCATTGACAGAGCCCATGTTTCATCTTAAAAAGCTGCCACGGTCCGTTTTTACAGCTGAGCCTTTTCCAAAAGACGTTAAAGAGTAGCTTCACAGTCCACAATGCCTGTAACGGGTGGTTATACTCGCTGGGCAAGTAGTGCAGTTACCAAAATATTATAGAAAAAAATACAGTAACACGTCAAACTCAACACTCCGGTGTTTATAAACCAGTTTCCAAATAAAACGTATTTTACCTTTTCCCTACATGCTGTAATACTGAGTTGGACACATTTATTAAAATAAAATGGTAATACCCCTTTGACCTAATCTTGTATCAAACAGCCACTTTAGAGAGGGTAGGTTTATTTACAAGCAGTTGAAGTTTTTTTGGGTTTTGGTGGGGTTTGTTTTTTTTTTTTTACACGAAGGATTGTGTCGTTTCCAACCTTCCACTAAATGCAAGGATGACAGTTCAAGCAACTTCAAAGAGCTTTAAATTAATACCTGTGACTGCAGTGCTTTGAACTACCAGGCTACAGGTAAAATCCCTTAGTATCCCTCAAGTCACTGCACATTTTCCAACTAATGGACCATGTTTCATCTCATTTTCAGAGGCACGCATGTGAAAACAGCAGGGGCATTTGGCAGAAGCATCTGCCTGCAACATGGCATCTCAGACGATAAAGCCTCCAGTGCCCCAATTCCTGCGTTTGTAAGTTGCGCTTGTTTCATGTCTGCAGCAGCATTAAAGTTCTGAGGCATTTTTGTAGTCTTTTTGAAAGAAATCAAATCCCAAACCACTGGCAAAGAGTGGAAGGACACAGAGAGGCCTCCTGGAGGCAGGACGGAGGGGCTGCGTAGCCCCACGATGGCCATACTGGGTCAGATCAAACATTTATTTTGACCCGGTAATCCTATCTCCAACAGCAGACAGGAACGTGAAGAAGTCATCCCCTGTTTCGCTGTACGATTTTACCGTTCTAACTTGGCAGAAGTTGCCTTGCTCAACATCTCCTTCCCACGCTTATCCTGGGGGCCGCCCTATCCGAAGTCTCCTATCGCTCAAAACATCCCAGTTGCTCTTCTGTGTGCTTCCTCTACCTCTTCTACATCCTTTTTGAGCCAGAGATCCAAACCGGTGCCTTGCACCACTTTACCTTCTTCTCCTGTTCGATTTCAATCTCACTTTTGTGATGCTCCAGCGCTTTGGCCACAGCTGCCTCAAATGCTTTTTTATCTTCAAGTTTCTGCTTCTCCAGGGCCGACTCGATGTGCTGCTGTTCCCTCACTCGCTGCTCCGCCAGCTCCTTGTTTAACTGGTCGATGCGACGATGGGCGTGGGCAATGAGAGAATTTAGGTCATCTGTCGATAACTGGCCAGCTAAAGAAAACACAGGGCGTTACAAAGGTCTGCGGGGAAACCGCCGCCGCGGTGCGTGCCCACCGCCCACTGCAGCACTCCGAGGCTCCACGGGGCTGACCAGCGAGCATCTTTCACGAGAAGTTTCCCAGCACTTCAGGCCCTTGAGCTGTGCTAATGCCCACCCAGTGCCACTTCTGAGCCACACCTACAGGCAAGTGCTTTCTGTCTAGGACAGAAAATATCTTAAGTTTCTTTGAAGTGATTCCCGGCTATTATTTCCACTCCCACAGCCACGTCACACTCAGTTAGCAGCAACTCCGTCCGTTTCTTTCTTTACACCCCACGTATTTTCCCCTGTGGCAGCACACAGGGCAGCAGGATATGTAAAACCCCGCTGCTGACCGATACCTCCAGCTGGGTACAAGCTCACAGAAATCTGATCCCGAGAACAGTGAAGTTGTGGGAGACAGCCAGAATTACGTTTGCTCCTCAACAGTCCTCCAGGCCAACTGTTCCCAATCAGATTTCTTAGCCCAATTTGTATCTTTCAGGTTTGGCTACTCCAAGAGCAGCAGGGGTCACAACCACATCTGTGTCTGCTAGGGAGTTCGCTGTTTTTCTGCTGGGAAAGGAGGAGGACACAAGCTACGCCTGCAGCACTTGGTGACCTGAGACTTGGTGAGCCGAGAACGGCACAGGCTCTGTAAAATGCTGCAGCTCATTTTGCACTGGCTGCCAGCTAAATCGCCTCTAGGGCAAACCAGGGACTACTCGGGAAAGCGTTCCTGCAGGGTCCAAAGCAAGTGAAACTCGGCAGCCTGTCAGCCATCCTGGTGAGCGCTGGAGGAAGGACTGGCGCAGGAGGGCTCTGTGCGGCCGACCAGCACCACTGCGCTCAGCTGTTGAACTTAACACTGTTAGAAACAGAACGGGGTTTTACTGCACTCCAGTTTTAATAGGTTTCTTTGCTCAAAGGGGGACAAATAAATAATAATCAACCTTAGAATCCAAGAGTTAATCATCACTTCTAAAAATCAATCACGGAGATTAAATTCAAAGAGTCAAGCCAACTTCAAATTAAACGAATCTGGTTCTGGTGGCCCAGCTCGGAGCAGCCCTGCGTGGCTTTTCAAGCACACAGAGCGCCGAGACGTTTCAGCGGCACCAGCAGGAGCTGGTGTATCCAGCACCTCTCTCAAGCCAGGACCGCTGCGAGCTGGGGCTGCCTGAGGACAAACACCACCACACAGCTTAACTGGAACTGGTCAAAGCTTCCGCGTCTCATTGGAATCTCAGCAGCAGGTATCGACCGCCTTAAATTCACCAAGAAAATTTAAACCTGGCTTTCACAAGCCAGTAATCACGCTCAGCTGGGAAGCACTGCTAGACAGAGTTTGTGGTTTAAGCTAGATGTGCAAAACTAGTGGAAAGGATCCCAAAGCATACCTCAGCCTGAAATGTTGTAGGAATGCAACATTTCACCCCTTCATTCAAACCGCCTGTAATTTAAAGCGACGTACCACGCAAACATGAAAAAGAACACAGAGAAGAGATGACATTCACAAGACCAGAACAAGTTAGAGGAACTCACCTAAGTCAGTTATCTCTGCAACAGAAAGAGGAGAGGTTGGAAAAGTTAATGCACATTCACTACAGCAAGTCAGTCATGCAAAAGTAAAACCAAAAACTAAGAGCTTCTTATCTACAGTGACATAAACATGAGTCCAAGTCTTGAGGAATTTAGGAAGAACAGTACGTTGAGTATAAACGTGTCTCTATATTACAGGCAAGATGTAGCCCAAAACATCCCAACCACTAAAATCACCTTTGGAAACCCACAGATTGATGCTGAAGTTTAGCCAAAGCAAGGAATACAAGTTTGAAGTAGAAAAGTGCAACAGGACACTGGAAATTTTCATCTGACATTCCTAGGTTCTTAGAAATCGGAAGCAGTTGGTGAAGAAACAAATTCCCAAGCGGCAGCGAGAGCCACGGACCCTGACAAGTCAGTGCCGTCGGTCACTCCAGTATGGAACTGGGCGCATGGAGATTCCCTTTCCTCCCTCAAAAGGGCAGCGATCGCAAAACCCAAGATGTTCTGCCTTTATCCTGCACAAGGAGAGGCCGCTCATGAGATTTCAGATCTCAGGCAAAGAACTGCAGAGTAATAGCATAAACCAAACATCAGGTGCCTATTCACTGCTGCTGCGCAGCACTCGCTGTTGTTCAAGGTAAGTTACTCTGTCAATTTAATTTAGAAATAACATGTACTGGGGGAGGCAGGGTATGAACAAAGAATTCTGTCTTTCAGTGTATCTATAATTTCAGTGATGATCTAGAGAAATTCAGGGAGTTCTTTATCACTCCGTAATAATGGTGTATTATAATACCTATAATCACAAAGAGTCAACCAGACAAATACTTCATCAGTGAGCAGCACAGATCTGATCCAAATCTGGAGTGACCTGGCTCTCTTCCTGGAATACCAGGGGAGGGAAGAGATGTTTAAACAACCATAGGAGATTTATCATATAGAGCTACATTCTTTGAAACTTCCAGTACAGCACAAGTAGTTTCCAGAATTAAGCCTCTTCATAACACCTGCTTTAGATTACTTATTTTAACTGTGAACTAATTTTCACTTCAAACCAACCAAACAATATGGAAGACGGGACACTGGGCATTCAATTCAGTGGCCATAGTTACAGAATCACTACAAACCAAAGTGACTGGTGTGTAACAAGCACAAAGTAACCCTGCAGTCGGAGACTTACTCAGCCCCTTCCAGCCAGGCTGCACATCGGGGGTGATGCTGTCAAGCTCTCGCTGAAACTCTTCTCTAGCTGTAGCCACAAGCTCGTGATATTGAGCTACTATCTTGGCCTCAGACTGCGCTGCCTGAACCTGGAACAGACAAAAATGAGATCAGTTTATTTTCCAAGGCAAATACTGAAAAGAGAGGCATACGCAACTTAAAGCCAGGTCCTGAGTTAGCGGCAGATACCGTTACCCTCCAGTCCAACCAAAGCAAACACACTTAGGGGAGAAAAACCCCCACCTTGTGATATCAAACCTCTCGGGTACAACAATTATTTGCTGGAACTACCACAAATCCATTTCTCCTCCCACGCACGCTGTAATTAGATAGCCAGTCTGTAGCCTGGACAGGACCAAAAGAGTGTCTTAATTCAGATTAATTCAGTCTTTAAAGATCTCCAGCTCTTTTTCTCTGCTTTCAGCCAGCCAACAGGCCTAGCGAGCCAGTCCTGTGACGGCTGCCCCCCTCGCAGTAAGTTCTGATATTCCCACTATTAGGCTAAATTCTCCACTCAGAATGCACCTGATGAACTATCACCTGTGCTCCAAAGGAGAGAAATTTCACCTTTACATTTCTTCCCCAGTCTTCTGAGCTGTAAAATGATTTACCCACCAAGTTATTAGCACAATTTGCTCCTACTCCTCCCTAACCTCATGGTAAATTCCTCTCAGCATCAAAGGGAAAGAATTACGAGTCGCCTACAGAAAGGACAGACACAAATCAAGCTGGCTGGAGACTCTTTCAGGACAGAGTTCAAGTTCTCCTTGCAAAGATCTTGTCGTGACTGTTCATTGGTATATAATCAGCTCAAAGACTGAGTGTAGCTAAAAAAAAAAAAGACCAGAATTTACACTTTAAAAACATTTAACCTACTACAGAGGACTTGGGAACGGGAGGCCTGCACAAGTCCCCACGTAGTCCTTACTCTAATGGCAACTAGAGACACTCTGTGGAAGCATCACCTTTTTCACGACGTTGTCCAAGTCAACTATCATGTGATGAAGGTTTTCTTCTGCGGCGATAATGTGAGATTTGGCTCCTGCGATCTGAGACTTCTTGGCGTTCTCAATTACGCCTTTCATCTTCTCTAACTCTTCTCTGAAAAGAGAGGAAGCTGCTAATTATAACGCGTACAGGTCTTACAACGTAACCCCAAAGAAAAGCATACTTTATGCTGGCTGTATTTACAGGAAGAGCTACTGGATAACTCTACTGGTGCTTCCCATCTACCAGCTCTATCGCTAAGATGCTGTGAGTATTTTTTTTCCACCGTCTGAAACCTAAAGACGTCAGTGTGTCTACTCCACGTAAAATGAGAATTACTTATAGTGCAATTAGTACTCAGGACTTAGCTGGAGGGGGCACATGAAAGAAAACTCACCAAAAGGAGTTAGTATTAGTAAAACTAAATTAGTATGAGAAGGCAGACATTTCCATCACATAACAGAGTATCAAGGAAACATTTTTAATATAGATGGCTTACTCTTGCAGAAGTGTTTTGGACATGGTGACTGGTGGAGGTAAATGAGGATGGGAGAAAATTTACAGAGCTCTGTAAAGATAGATTTTTTTTTTTTTTTTGTAATTAAGAAAGAACCGCTTTCCTCTCACTGGAATAATAATTGGAAATCAAGGAAAAAGTGAAAAAGCGTTCCTTTTCCAAATCCATTCAAACCAATGGAGGTTTCTAATGACTTCATTGGAATAAGGAACAAGCTTTACAGTAAATAAACAAGTAAATAAATAAAAGCAAAGGCATCCAGTAGAGCAATAGAGAATAAAAGCTAGTGCATCTGGGGTTTGGGTTAGCTTTGTTTTACTCTTTGAAGCCTCAGTTACACCTCCTGACTATTTTTAGTCAGCAGAGCAACTTCAAAGATAAGAGAAGTTTGTAACTTAAATAGCAACAGTGCAACTTCAAGGAGACGTTGCCCTCTCAGCCTCACCAAATTTATGTCTATACTCATTACAAGGGCAACTTGGAGATATTTGTAATCTCATTTTTGCTGCTGTAATCCCTGCGCAACGAGTCTGCATGCCAGACTCAATGCACATCAACGCGGTTCATGCAGAACCTCGCGTTACGGGCAGTGCTCCGTTTCAGAATTCAGGTTTTTCTTAGACACGCACTTAGTAAAAATCTAAGCTTAAAAGCAACCCTGCTGACAGATGGAACTGCCGAACGGTGCCCTAAGGTTTAATTTTGCATTACAACTAAAAGAAGCTAGTGATGTTACTGACCCAATACACAGAGTGCAGTCATGAAGTCCTTACGATAGGTTTAATATTGACAAAACTATCCAAAAATAATACAAAAAGGATTTTTTTTTTTTTTTAATCTTACTTCAACTTACCAACACTATATATAAGTACTAAGGAGATAAACAAGTTCTTAAAAGGAAGAACAAGACTGTTTCAGACTCTTCGGTACAGTGAGGATCATGTGCACAAGCACCTAAGATGTACCCACTGCAAATTTAAATATTCGTATAGCATACACAACTTTTCTGATGTGGCACAAACGCGTCAGTTTAACATGAACACAGGTGACTGCATGCTTTCTAGAAACTCATCTAGTGTCTGCCAGCCCTCGCGTGGGCGATAGCAACTTCCCACTCGATCAGCCTTAAAAACTTACTTGGCTTTCAGAAGGGCATCGGCGGCTTCATCCACTGCTCTCCTCCGATCCTTCAGCGCTTCCTCCAGAGTGCGCCACTGAGATTGTTTTTTCTCCCCAGCAGCCTAAGAAGCATAGATGCCTAATTAGGGTCATCACAATCATGAAATAAAACAGTTACCAAAAATAAATTAAAGCCTGTAAAGACTCAGAAGTTGCTACACTCATTCCACTCAAACTCAGCAACGTTTTCGTGTTTTACCAACAGCACAGCTGGAAGCTTTACGAACGATTTTTCCCTTCCAGTGTTTTGTTTTGTTTGATTCTTAATGTTTTGTTCCACCTGAGCAACAGCCATTTGTCCATGCAGAAGAGCTTGTGTGAGGATGCCACGACGTTTTGGGGGGAAATCTCTACATGTATTAAAGCACTGTAATACTTTAAAATCGCTTTTAAGCGTAATACGTAAAGTACCGTAATACTTTAAAATTGCTTTTAAGCGTAATACATGAAGTACCGTAATACTTTAAAGTTGCTTAAAGTAAGCTTAATACTTAAGCTTAAAAACAAACTCTTTAGATACTTGTTTTGCTAACTACTAGATTAATCTCGAGTGCTTGTTTAGTTGCCTGCGTGCCCCTGTTCATTGATTAACCTCTGCTCCAAAACCGAAGAGGAAGCGGCAGTGCACACAAACCCCAGCATCAGCGCAGCAGAACCACAAGCTGGTATCGCTCGTACATCCCCTACTCATTTCCAAACAAGAAATGAACAATCCAGCAAGATTTTGGCAAAGGAAATGGTTCAACCAAATTACCAGGGTGGACACCATCATACCCTAACTGTATTTATGTAAAGAAGGGGCTTGGGAATTCAAATAGAATGAATTAAAATACAATGTGAAGGTTATTGCTGTATCAACTTGAACTTTTCTACTTGCTGAAGGGGAATAAAGAAGGTGGGGGCGGGGAGGGGGGGGGAAGTCAAAAGCAAAAACACTTTCTTATTCATTCACACCACATTTCATGAGTGGAAAGATGAGTTAAAACTGTGATAAACATGAAGATGCTGCAAGAAAAGCTTCCTACTGCATCTTCAATTGTGAGATGAAAAGTTTTGCTGCACAAAATGCAAAAAGCGTCCCCATTTGTCCAGTTCACCTCAGAATTGTCCATGGCCTCCTTCAATATTTGCAAATGGGCGTTCACTGCTTGCACAGCAGACTCCTGGGCAGTAATCGCCTGAAGGGTTATACGAGCTGTCGTGCTTAGGGCTGCTTCTAGACTTGCTGCAAGGGCTGGAAAAAAATTAACTGAATTAAGGTACAAGGAAAAGAGCCGCAGAATCAGTAAACTGGCACATTACATCCTCTCCGTCTCCTTACGTTATTTTCTATGACCCAAAAGAGCTGGTCAGTTTGGGAACTGCAGGCTACAGAAGAAGAAAGGTTGCCAGAACACTCCCCTTATTTAGGGGAGTGCTACGCTGCAAGTCTGCACCTACAGCAATACAGCTACTCGCTGGGAGACCTTTGCCGTGTTTCTGCAGGCGGTGCATTTAAACCAACAACTATTTTCCATCCTCATTTGTTACAATGGTTATTAAGAAGAAACAAGTAAATTTCCCCATCTTCCACAAGGAAGATGTATTCCAAATGCAGAGTTGTTATTCCTAGCCAAGAAGGTGGTGGACTCAACTATCTATTCCTATTGGTACAGAAGCACAAATGAGCTATTAATTATTCAAGCAGGAACCAAACCAGAATGATTAATCAGAGTGAGCAACATCTGCCTTTCTGGAGTCAGGCATTTATTTCTAATGAGTAGGGTAAGTGCATCCACTTCTCCAGTGAACACCCCTCTGGATTTTTTTCAGCGTAACATTTCAACTTCTTCACTTGCAAAAAAGTCCTTGTACGAAGCAGACAACTAATGCCAAGCCTCTTGTTTCTGTTCACGTTGCTCTTCTACACCAAAGTTCTGAGCAGAAGAAAGCGGCAGCAGACCACAACCAGCACGTCTACTCCGAGCCTGTTGGGTCCAGGCTTGTACGTCCTTCTCATCCCTCGCACACAACAACAGCCCAAGGCTCGGACTTCGGCTGAGGACCAAAGCACTCGGAGGAAGGTCTGAGTGTGGTCGACACAGCCGCCAAGATCCCGTTTCCCGTGCACGGCGGTCGGACAGGTCAGATCGGCCGCAGCACAGGGCGCCAGCGCCTCTTCTGCCATCAGCCCTTGCCAAGCACAAAGAAAATAATGAAATAAAAAGGCCACAGCTCCCACAGCAGGCTGAAGCATGTCCAATATGTGGCCCCAGTACTGTTAAACTCCCTTTCAAGCCTATTTTCACTGGCTACACCTATGTTAACAGTAAACTTCTACTTACTGTAAATACAGTTTCTGTTCAGCATCCCTGTAGTCAATGCCTGTAGTCCAACCACCCCCAAAGACTCCTTCCCTCACCACTGAAGGTCTGCAGAGCCATTGCAGTCGGCCGTCCTTGCACTGCCCCAAGTCAGAAGTCGTCCTTCAACACCCATCCGTTTCCTCAAGAGGCTGGTCTCCCTCTTGTCCTCATCAACACCGGCTGGAGGATGATACAGAAGCTTTCTAACACTGCAATCAGTCTGCAGCTTGAGCTGGGTTTGCTTTCAGAAGGTAAGTATCAAGGCAGCTGGCAACAGATTGCCCAGACATGCTAGACAGAAGAACACCATCTACCAAAAAAACCCATTTCTCTATTTTTCTGGCTTCTCCGAGGCAAACCAGGAAAGGACCCAAAACTCCCGATTTAAACAATCATGCTGCAGCCAAACCAAGACCAAACAGCCGCCCAGAAGTATTTAAAATCTAATAAACCAAGTGGGGGGTGAGGGGGAAGCAAAGCTCATTGTTTTGAGCAAGACACACCGGGAGGACGTGAGTTTTGGGACACAGGAAAAGTCAGACCACTTCTCAGTAATACGGCTGGATTAACAGGTCCGAATTAGAACCCAAGAAAGGAACTGTCATAGTTCCCGACCCAGAACCTACAGGCAACCCTTCACAGAGCCTTGACATACCGTCCCTGAACCACTATCGGACAAGCCCAGGCAGCAGCTCTGTAGACAAGGACCTGGGGATCCCAGAAGATGGCAACCTGAACACGGGTCAACAGCCTGCTCTGGCAGCAATGAGTCCTGACCGGGAACAGGGCTGCATCAAACAAGAGCACAGCCCACAGATCAAGCGAAGGAATGATTTCCCTCTAACTGGCACTTACGAGACTACATCTGGAACACGGTGTCTCATTTTGAGAGCCTCAGTATAAGAAAGGTACAAACAAACCGGGGAGCGAACGCTGGAGAGGCAGCGAGATGGTTAGGGGATGGGGGCACATGACACAGATGAGAGGCTGAGGGATCTGGGCTTGTTCAAGCCAAAAGAAGAGAAGCCAAAGGGGTATCCACATCTAAAGGAGTGTTACAGAAGAGACTGACTTCTCAGAGGTGCCCAGAGAAAGGGCAAGAGGCAACAGATCCCAGTGCCAACAAGAGAAATTAATTGGATGTACCAAGTTCTCCATCATAAGAAGCACTGGCAAAGCTGCTCAGAGAGGTGGAACAATCTCCATCCTTGGAGAGCTTCAGACCTCCAGGGGAGAAGTCCCTGAGCAACCTGCCCCAACTCTCCAAGCAGCGGGCCGGACCAGAGACCTTGGAGGTCTGTTCCAACCCAAAATTTTCCATCATTCTTTGACTATCAGCTACTTCTTTGTGGGTGGAAGGAGCTTCGACACCACTCATTCTGCCAACATAACACCGGGACAACAATAAAGAGGTGCGTAAGCAATTCAGACCTCTAAAGCCAATACAGTCCAACAATCCTTCTCTCACGTATAACACATATGGGAAAACCACCAGTACAGACTTACCCGCTATCTTCTCTTGCTCCTCTTTGTCTTGCTGGGCAAGCCGGGCTGCAACTTCTTCTGGTGACCGTTCTTTTATAGCATGGGCATCTTCGTGTTCTTTACCTATTCAGAAGTAAAAAGAGTTAAACTGTTTTAGCAGAGAGTGCAAATTAACATATGGATTACTCGTAGGGAAGCAACTTTCTTTTCAAAGCTGATTTTTATAGTCAGTATCACTTTATAAATCTGACCTCTGCACGAAGCCATGCTGAAACTACCTCAAGCTTTTTTGTACCCATAACTACAAAGGCCAGCCTCAAATCTTCTTAAAATTAAAAACAGTAGCATGGATACCTCACATGCGTCTGTAGATTTTATGTTGTTTAGTTACAAAAATATACAAGACTCTGAAGTGAAAGGCAAAGCAAGAACTGGAAAACACTTATGGAGCTAAGTTTAAGTTTTTAGTGAGTATCTGTTCTTTTTTTTTTTCCAGTTCTCCTTTGGCATGCTTGGAGAGTCCAGCCAAAGTAGAGAAAGATTAGGGAGGGAGCTGTGGTGACTCACAATTATACTCTATTCCCTAGCCTAAGGCTACTTAAAATGCCTTTAAGAGTGAGCACTGACCTAAGTAATTCTATCAAGACCAACAGCAAGGCTGCATCTGAACCGAGGCGAGAGCCCAGACCTCTCAGACTCATGCTGCAACAAAACCCATCAGGTTACCTTTTAATAATGCTGAGGCAACTCTGAAGAATGCATTTACTTATTGCTGGCATACCTTTTTTATGAAATGTGTTCATACATAAAGAAATTCGTATAATCTCATCTGAAAGAGACTATCATCTAGAAGCTAGTGTTTCTTGTCGAGTTAAACAATAAATGCAGTTTCTTCCCTTGGCCCTGGGCAGACACGCTTTTCTGAACAGCAATCAGAAAGCCACAAAGAGCAGAGGCAAACTGGACCGTACAAGTTCCAGGTCAGCATAAAGGCAGGCTCTCCTCTTGTGTTCACGCCTATACCTGTCCCAGGTATCAATCTCGTCTTAGTATGTTAAAAATCTATTAGCAGATGATGGAAGTTTTCTTCTGCAAAAGGCACAAAGAATCCCACCTTTAAAAACTGACAAATACCAACACAGAAGTAAGAATTTATGCACTTGAAGCTACAGGATTTTGTTTCTCTTCATCGTGTTCATATGATCTTTTTTCACCTTCTTCAGTCTGTATCCCCGGAGCTGGCACCGACATGGCTACACCTGTTGCAGAGATGATCTGTGCTGCAGCCTTGCCTGCTGTTAAATACAGTTATAGGACAACACCAGTTAGTATATATGTGCTACCATCTAGAGAACAGGAATACAAGACTTAATTTTTTTTCCTCTGTAGAAACTTATTATTTGGACACTGATATCGTTATTTCCAGAAAAAGACAATTTCCTGGACAAACAGCAACCAGGTATTCCTTACACATACACACACACGGCCATGAGAGATAAACGTAAAAAGATGTCACAACTGCTCCTCTCTAAACCAGTTCCATTTGATCTGGCTTTACAGCAGCTCAGTAATTATCCAGAATTAAGGTTCTTGCGCTTGCAAGAAGAAGAGGAGGTAAATGGCCTCAAAGTCCAGCACCCAAAGTGCTCTTCCTGCTGAGTCTCATATCTAAACTATGCAGGATAGTCATCGGTTATCTTAGCTTCCAGATATTCTATAAAGTAAATAAATTTCCTAAAAAATAGCAAGAAAAAAAGCTAAAGCCATTTTAGGCAAATTTTCTGATGACTGAAAAGAAAATAACATTAATTCTAAGAAACTATAACATACTCCTCTTCAGCCATTCCAAAGGACTCTTTTAATCTACCCTAGCGTGGATGATATAGGAGATCATTAGGTCTTTGGCTTCTCTCTACATGACATTCCATAAATTTACCTTCTTTTTCCTCTGAAGGAACCACAGCTTCTGTTTTGCTCATCTGGGATTTAGTAGCAGGCTGTTTAGACTCTTTCATTACTTCTGCTACAGATGAGATCTTCAGTGGACCTTGCTGTATCTTGAAAAATCGAAAACAAGAAATATCAGTTTTCCAAACAGCCTGTGTCTCACCGATTCCATTATAATGGAAAAGGACATTTCCGTGACCAGACGACTGTATCACAAATCTGAACTTCAAGGTACACGCGAAAACAGTAGCAAGGCCATATAATTTCTTGCCTTGACTTTTAATTTAGAGGGAAGCTTTACAATTTTCACCTCTCCAAAACTGAAGGTATAGTAGTGGCAGTTTTCACTACAAACAAATATTTATTAAGGTATGCATAAAAAGTAAATAATTTCATGCCCCAAATATTCCAAATACTCAGAAGCGTGTGGAACACTACAGATAACGCAGAAACTAAAAGAGTCACACACACACACGGAGGTCTGAAACAACTCCAGAAAGCGGATTTCAATTATTTCCCCTTGGACATCATTTAGTCCCTACAGGTGTATCTTCATTAATTCAGCTGACACTTCTCCTCTTCATTTCAAACCTCTTGAGCATTTATTTTTAAAACAAGTTAGGCCGTCAGTCTTCTCTACCCAACTTCAGTTTTTCAGGTAACTGCTCCACCAGCTCGCTCCCTCAGTTGTGATTTTTTGTCCACCAGCGCTTACGGGAGTCACCCCTCCCGTCCTGCTCAGTTTCTAGGCAATTCCTTTTCAAGTTGTAGTGGAAAAAAAAATATATAATTGTTTTAAAGATACGGGACTGCGCAATTAAAGATGTGTTGTTAAAAAAAGAACAAACATGATGATTTTGTCTGATATCACCGAACAGAAGATGCTACAGGCACGACGAGGGGTGGACAGGCATGGAGAATCCGAGTTGCACATCTTCACTGATTTCCCTTTGCAAGGATTCAGATGCGAGCGTTTGGGGCAGGCGAACACTTACTCAAGTGCAGAGTATTGTGAGGTTTTATGATATTAATCCTTTAATATCCATCATGCAAAGCCATAAGGTAAAAATAAAAGCATCCGAGTTAGAGCCATGACTGGGCAGATGATGACTTTGCTGTCTGACTGGTCTGTTTTGCAAAATTTCCTAGTGCCTGGGAGGCATTAAGCGCTTGGCTGATCACAAGTCAAGTGTAGCTAAAACCAGAAGAGACACAGTTTTGGTTAGCTGATATTCTCCCACTCATTAAGAACAGCTTTCTTAAACTCCAATTAAAAATATTTTGGGTTTCTTGAAGGCCAAAGGGCTTCTGAAAGCTCAGGACAGCCATGGCCAGAGCAGCTTTTCAGCATTCTTGGACAATTGGGAAGCATTTGCTTTCAGATGCAGGAACAGAGAAACTTCCAGATTCAATTTCCAGGGTTGTGCTGAAGGCTGTATCAAGTTTTCCCTTCTGCAGGGTTGCGTCACTGGGATTTCAAAGCACAATGCTTACACGTGGCTCTGTACCATTCAAAGTTTTATTGATTTGAAAAGTCCTCAGTTTTCTTTGAAATAAATTCAGCTTCGAATAAGAGTGGTCTAACCCTGCTACATCGCTAACTACACTAAATCTCCAGCTGCAGTAAACCAGCTGAATTCCAATGCGTCACCTACCTCTCTCTCAATGTATCCAAGTATAAGCAGAAGAGCTATTCCGTTAGGATCCTACTAGATTATTTTACTGTAAATAAAATTCACAGTTTTACAACCCACAGACCACAATCACAAGATGATAACGGCAAACGTACAAGCAGCACTGTTACGCAGCACCACGTCACACCTTAGTACATAATCCTTAAACCTAGCACGCAACAAAATTAATCAGAATTTGAAAAGTAAGAGCAGATGCTCTCTTTAAAAAACAAAAATGAAAGGGTGGGGGTGAACGGGAAACGCTTACCGGTTTCTTTGGCGTCGGTGTGCTGTAAGGTGCAGGACCAAGTGCCATCTCAAAGAGTTTATCGGAGTAGGGAACAGCCTTCTCTACGCTCTCCCGGAATTGCGTATCATAGCTGGCGTACAGGACGGTGCCACCTACTCCCCCACCCACAAACAGGACACCCGCACCAATGATTTTGCCTACAGAAACACTGGGGGGGGGGGGGGGGGGGGGGGGAGAAGAGTGAAAATTATGTAAATTTTATTATATGACAAACATCCAACAGATTATAAGTCTTCAGCTTACAGCTGGGGACGACCACTCTGTTCCAGAAGCTTCCCAACAAATCCAGCATCCACTTTAAATCACTTTCAGCACCAGTGAATCCCTGGTACCGTACTGGTTCATGACTAGCCCAAAGATAAGACGGCAACCCACAGCCTTCCTTCTAAATATTGATCATGATCAGCTTCCTTTAAATCTGACTGAATCAAACAAGGAACACACAAAACCATGAAAATAAGAGTTACTCAACAAAAAAAACCCAAATCCCACCACTGCCAATTTGCTCTCATGTGAAACTAAGGAGCAGATTCCCTCTTGGCCAACGCAACAGAAGAACCGATTCCACCCCTCCAAAACCTCCTACGTACCCGGACTCTCCCGAGGGGGTAGCATATCCACGGTACAGCCGTAACGGACGGAGTGACGCTCTCCCACACCGGCTATTCTGCAAGGGGTGGAGGAGGCAAGAGTTAGGCAGTGAGCACATTTCAGTGTCTCTTCACCTCAACAGCAGCATCGGAGGGTTTGCTCCGTCGCCACATCTTGCACGCCCTCCGAAGGAAAGCGGCAGCCGGCGCTGGAGCAGTGACGTTGGACTCTGTCTTCCCTAAAGGAAGAGAAGACCTTTCTCACGTGCAGCTTGTTTAAGGGCTTTTTAAGAAGTAATTAGGCATTTTGAAAAACGAGAAAAAAAAAAAAAGAAAAGAAAACAAAAACACCAGAAAACCCCACCCTAGCTTATTTCTGCATTTATTTTGCCTCTTTCTGTTCCCAACCTCCAGTTTGGACAGTACAGCCGGGTTAGTTCAGATTCTCTTCAACAATCTGTCACGCTAGAACAGCTCAGCTGTGAGCAGTGCAGAATACAACAACAGCTGTTTAAATACTTAAAACGATTAAAAACTATATTTAATACTTAAAACTACTTTTATTTCTGAAGACGTACAAGCGGTTCTCCTCGAGCTTCCAAATCAAGACGTCCTCTTTAAAAGAATTAACAACGCATCCACTTTCCAGATAGACATCGGATTATAATATACATGAAATTACTATACGAAGAGTGATATTTCACTATATTCTACTTAACAAAAACCACATTACCCAAGATTTTTATCATCTTCTTTATGTTTTAGCTGAAAATTAAGATTAATCAGAAAGACTGCTTAAGCTACCCTAGCCTACAGAAGAAGAAAAACACTGTCCCCCTCAGGTGTTTTTTTCCCCACGTGTGAATTGCTAAGAGTGAAATACAGGACGTGCGGGAAATCAGTGTACAAGGCACAAAAGGAATTTCTCCCACAGTTGAGATATTTTGGGCAACAAGAAAGTTTCTATTAAAAAAAAAAAAACCCAAACAAACAAAAAACAAAAACTGGGGAGATGCGTCACTACAACATACCCCCAGAAGATAAGTTTCTCTATGTCCTTTTGCACATGGCAATAAGTAACAACTCTTGTGGTTTAGGTCCCGTCCTTGTCCAACAGCGTGGAGAGGAAAGGCAGGAACACTGAATTCTTATTCTTTCCAGAACAGCAGCCAGAATTTTTTCATTAGTAACAGGAGCATGTGTACGGCAACAGGAAACGTGCTCCTCTTACCCCCAGGACCCGCACGAGCCCTGGCTGTGCTCCGTGCTTCATTTTCTGGTTTACAATGGATAGAATGGGAGACAAAATAACAAATATATTCTGTAATGTTTTTGATTATTAGAGTCGATTGCCCCAGAAGCATACACCGAGGCTTCACCGGTCCTTTCAAATGGAACGTCACTAATAAAAACCTCTTAAATCATTTTGTAACCAACTGCTGGACATGCTTCTGAGTCTCCATAGGTCCCTAATACACCATGAAGCACAGGACGAGCAAAATATATGAGCATTATGCGTACAGCTCAACCCAATAAAACGAGGGGAAAAGTTATTTTCTATCGAGTCATTCAATTTCAGTCCCTTCCAACGCTCTGGGTTTATGTTATTTTGCCTAAAGCTCACCTGGCAATGACCGCCACTCCCAAGCCCCTCACAGGCTTTCTGGAGGGGATCCCACCCTGCGCCGCGGCACGAGGGAGCTTAAGGCAACTCACTCGCTCGTCCCTGCTCAGGCTGGGCTTGCCTTCTAGGCGATCCTGGAGGCTGCCGCAACGGTGACCTCGGTACCTGGGCCGGGACATTCGTTTTCATCTTGGCCGCAGGCCCTACTCACGCCTAGCGATGGCAAACACCACCCTCCCCGTTTAGTTCTCCCACCTTCAGCAAACACATCTGCTCCGGCGCTTCAGAGCGGGCTGTGCTCGGGGAGCGAGCGGGGCAGAGAAACCGTCCTTCTCGTTGCTCAGCATTTGTGCTTTGTACATCAAGAAGGGGTTTTTTGTGCGATTATCGGTTTTGGTCCAGATGCTCCTTGGACCAGATGATCTTTTGAGGTCCCTTCCAAGCTGGGCTGTTCTACGATTAGCCAAATCCTCATTTTTATTCATCGTTCATCAAGATGAGAGGACCCGAAGCGCAGGCGCTCAGTCTATGCTGTCAGACTCTCGCAGTAGTGTACACGGAGCAATGGGAGCGATAACTACAACTGAAACAAGTCTCCACCAACTCTTTCTTTCAAGATGCCGCAAACAGAAATTCCTGCAGCTGGCCAGGGGAACAACCACCAAAAACCTTTAGGTACCAAAGTTTAGTGAGCAGAAGTCCAAGTCCAATTTCCCTCCCTCACATCCAAATACACTATTACCTCCAAAAAGCAGTGATTTTTTTTTTTAAATCAATTTTTTTAAAGAAGCATTGTTCTCTTTTGGCCATCATAATAATCTTGCTTATATTTGCTATCTCACCATAATCTGGAAAGTTACAAGTAGTTTCTAATCTCCCCTTTGCATAATTTACAGGAGTTTATAATTTTGTAGACACCCGTTATTTATTTGTAATAATGCCTCAAAGGATTTGGAAGAAATACATCACATGTGTCGCTACGTCCTGTAAAAGGCAGAAATAAACCATTTGCTGTCCTGCAGAAGAGAAGATTTCACCTAACTTCTTAAATGCTTATTATTGTACATTCATTATCTACAACGGCATCACCACGAGAATCACTTTGCAGGGCACATCCTACCTTCACTCTGGTTAACAGTAGGAGCCCCAGTGAATCCGGCGTTTGAGGTTATCCACGTCAGCTCACCCTGGCAAAGCTCTCGGGGCAGGTACAGCACGGCAGAACACCATTAAAAAAAACAAAATCTGCCTTGCAGGCTTGTGCTTCGCCTGTAACTTCAAATAACCAGACACGGGACATGCCATCCTCTGCGTTCATTCAGCCCCAGCTAAACCTCTCCTAGTCACCAGGCTCAAGCATTTTGACCCAGAATTTGCACAGAACGAAGCTTGGAAGACACGTACGGTTTTCTGCAACGTGGGATTTGTGTACTGAAGAGCAAACCAAAACCTTCAGGGGATGTTCGTCTTCATTATGGTAGAGGTTGGGTGTAACAAGGGTATCTGACCACAGAACTCAAATTGATTTCCCATCATTCAAGACTTCTGCCAAATATCATACCTTTTTAAAAAAAGCCCTCTGTTTCTTTTCAAAGAAAACTACAGAAATACTCTGAATCAGTGAAGAAGAGTCTCTCTGCAGCACTGCACATGTGGCCGAAAACATTTACGAAATCGCTGTGAAGACTCACTTCTCTCGAAGCCACAACTTCAATTTACTTGTTAACAAGCTTACTGATCCTCCGTGCGCAGAGCTCTCAGTGAGAGAGAAGGATAAAATTTTTCCCAGTCTCCACCACGAGGTCTCTGCTGGGATTTTCCGTACTTAAACCTTCGTGCCACTCTGGCTCTGGGGAGCAGCAGTTGCTTTGCTGTCCCCCCGCCCAGCCACGCTCTGCCTCCCGGCTCGCTCACTCCGCTCAAGCAACCCAGCGCCATCGAGGACCCGGCACCCCGCAGTCCTGACCAGGCCCAGCTCTCCTTACACAACTGGATTTTTTTAACCTGTAAAGGAGTATCTCAACACCACAAAACAGAAGCAGACTTGCCTCGCTATCAGCTTCCATATAAGATATATGTAAAAAGGGTTTATTTCCATTCTTAAAAAAACATTGTTAAAACTTGCCACTCCTAATATTTAAAAAACAAACAAACCAACCAACCCAAAAGCCAAACAGACATTTCTTTTTGGGCTGTATCAAAGCAAAGCAATCACGTTTCACTAGCCGAATACCAAGGTACCAGCGAGGCGTCATCACTCACGATAATGCCACCGTCAGGTCTGCAGGCAGACGCCAAGGCTCTGCCCTGAGCTTTAGCCAACTGAACAGGGCAAGAGAAACTCCTAAACGGGACACGAGACGCACTGAGCCTCGTGTCAAAAAAAAGACGGACAAGAGTGCTGAAGGGGTAGTAAAGATGAGAAAACGGAAGACGGATAATAAGATATGAAAAAGGTGTAAGTGTGGCTGCCTGGGAACCATGGCAGCTGGAGCAGAGAATAAACCAACGCTGCTGCTGCGGGAAGAGCGTGCCTGTTGAACGTGCTCCCCCGGGATGCGGGCAGCGGGGATGCCTTCTCTTATCAGCAAGGCACCAGGCAGCACGGACAGATGGAGCGTCCTGCTGTCACCGCGCTGGTGCCCCTTCCAGGCCCGACGGCATCAGCATCTGCCTGACAGCCTCCGAACAGCCAGAGGGTCTGACTTCCACGACAGGAGTTTTCACTGCTTGGGAAAAATTACCTGCTATCATCTCAGATCAGGTTAGTGCTTCTTGATTAGAGTCCACAATCCTGCACCTCTTGAAAAACAAGCACTATAATTAAAACATTTCTTTCTTACTTTCAGTTTCTGTCTCTTTTGCCACCCAAAAAATACCAAGTTTTAGTTGTTGAAAGTCCACGGGACCAGCAACAGTTTTCACGTGTATATAGAATCATAGAATCGTTAAGGTTGGGAAAGACCCTTAAGATCATTGAGTCCAACCGTTAACCCATCACTACCAAGTCCAACACTAAACCATGTCCCTAAGCACCACGTCTACCCTTCTTTTAAATACCTCCAGGGATGGGGACTCAACCACTTCCCTGGGCAGCCTCTTCCAGTGCCTGACAGCCCTTTCGGTGAAGAAGTTTTTCCCCAATATCCAACGGTATGCCACAAAGCTTCCCCGCAATATGAATAAAAAGAAGCAAAATGCATAAAAACCTGTTTCACTGCATACACACTTTTGCTGCCCAAATTAAATCTCCATTGTTCTTGGTCTCATCAGGAAATACGAGTAGAGATGAAGAAGAAAAAAAAAAAACAAAAAAAAAAAGTTATTTTTGGAATTAAGGAAACAAACGGGAAGGGCACAGCCAACAGACGCCGGAGCGCTGTGGCACCTCTGCGTTCGCAGGGTTCTCCCACCGCGGGTTTGCAGGCTGCAGGCAGACCTCCGAGCCGCAAAGCACAACGCTGGCTTTGCCGCTGCCGTACGGCCGTTCCAGACCCGTTCTTCCAGAGACTGAACACGTGCAAATATCCCCAAGTGATAAACACCTGCCAAAGCCTGTTTCTTGTCTTCTCAACTCCCAGCTGAAACTTGCCATAGGCCTGCGAACCCGCAGCCTTATTTTAGCGGGCAGCAGATGGCCTGGCCGGGAGAACTGCCCGGCCTTATAAAGCAGCAGAGGGAAGGCCGGCCGCCACGGCGCAGGAGGCCGTCGCCTCTCCCGCGGGCACCTTGCAACCACAGAGCCGGCGGGAGCTGAGGGCTGAACTGCGTGAGCGGGGTCACGAACGCCGAGGGGCAGGGTGGAATATAAACGTCATCTAGTCAGATTATTTTTTATTAGTGTTAAGCAGACAGCTGAAATACGAGTTGGGGCCTTCGCAGAGGAGTCACCCTCACCTATAAACCCTTGTAGCTCCTTAAGGCTGGCTGACTGCCTAAAAAGGCTCCGTGGGACGTTATCCTCCTCATCTCCCCCGGTGAGGAAGGGCGAAGGCCACAAAACGCGCCCGGCGGGCGCTTCCCCCCGGCAGCGCGTCTCTCTCCTCGTCGTGTCCGACTGCGAGGACCGAGGGGTCCCGGCCGCAGCCGCAGGCTGCCCCCGGCCCCGGGACCCCCGTTACGAACGGCACGGCCCCGCTGCGGTCGCACCGGGGAAGGGCTGTGAGGTGCCGCAGGCCGCGGCGGGGAGGGCAAGGTCACGTCCTTCCCCGCCGCTCAGCGGGCCCGGCCGCCCCGCCGCCGAGGAGGCGACCGGTTGCGTGTGCCGCCGCCGAGCCCTGCCGCCTCTCCAGGCTGCGGCCGCTGCCCCCCGGCGCTGCCCCGAGGCCGGGACCGGCGCCGGCAATGACGGCCGAGGAGACTACATCCCCCAGCGTGCAGCGCGGCGCGGCCCGCCAGGCCGCGCTGCCTCCAGCCCGCCCTCCATCTCCCGGGGCCGCCACCCGGTAGGAGGCCGGCAGCGGACTACGGGTCCCGGCGTGCCTTGCGGCGGCGCGCCCGTCCACCCCGCGCGGGGCTGCCGCGCTGCACGCCGGAACTCGTAGTACGCCCGGCTCACCAGCGCCCGGCTCCCGCCCGCCCAGGCGCCCCGTTGGCTCTCGCAGCCGCCCCTCAAAAGCCGAGCCGCCAATCGCGGCCCGCGCGTGCGGAGTCATTCAGAGAAGACCGAGCGGCGGCCAGAGGACGCGCCGCGCCTCGCGCTGCCCCCCCCGCCCCGCGCTGCCTCCGCTGCGCCCCGCCGCCAGCCCCGGGCCGGTCCCTGCCAGCGGGGCGGCCGCGCCTCAGCGGCCGGAGGGCAGGCGGCAGCGAGGACGGGCTGGCAAGGCTCCCCCCCGCCCAGGGCTCCGCGCCGCCCTGCTCACCTGCGCGGCCACAGCGGCCCCCGCTCGGTGACACGCCCGCAGCATGGCCTCGGAGCCGGCGGGGCCGGGGCAGGCTGCAGGAAGGCGCCGTGCGCGGTAACTCCCAGCGCCGCCTGCCTCTGCCTCCGCCTCCGCCCCCCCAGCGGCGAGGAAAGGGCGGTGCGGCCGCTCGGCTTCCGCTCCGCCGGGGGCGTGGCTGCTGCCAGCGGAGAGTGATGGGCAGCGCGTCCAATCAGAGGGGCCGTATGCAAATGAGGCGGCCCGTCCCTGGCGCGGCGGCGCATGCGCGGGAGCCGGGGGGGGGGTCCCGGGGCGGCCCCGGCGGGACCCAGGGCGGTGGGCGGCGGTTACCGGTCCTGCGGCAGGGGATGAGCGGGCCCGCACCGCGCTGCCCCTCGTAGCCGGGACGGGGCGGCCGGCAGCTGCCTGGGGCGGTGTCTCGCTAGGCGGGGCGCTGCGCCGCCACGCCCCCGGCGCAGCGTGACCTTCGCCGGCTGCCGTAGCCGGGACGCGGGGAGATGGCGGCGGCGGTGGCGCGCGGGGCCGTGGCGGGTGGGTGGCGGGCGGCCATGTCGGGGCGGGTCGGGGGGCGAGGGGGCCGCCTGTGAAATGGCGGCGCGGGGCGGTGTTTCGCGGCGTCTCCTGAGGGTCTGGCTCTCCGCAGGGATCCTGGGGCGCTGGGCCTCGTGGGCCGCCCGCGGCCCCGGCGTGGGACGCGCCCTCTCCGACCTCGCCGGCCGCTGCGTCGGGCAGGGGCGGGCGCCAGCAGCGGCCCCGCTGTGGAAACCGCGGCTGCCCCCGGCGGGGCTGCCCGGGGGAGGCCCCCCCTCGGCCCTCGGCAGGTACGGTCTGCGCGGGCCTGGGCGGAGAGAGCTCAGCAGGAGCTCGTGTGAACCGCCTTGTCCGAGACGCTTCTCGGCTGCTTTCTGCTGTAGCGGGCGCGTCTCTGGTTTAGCCCCGAGTCTCTCGCTTCCGTCAGGCGTCGTGCTTGAAGCAGGACGTGAAACGGAGCGTGCTTGGCAGGCGTATGCTTTGCAGTCCTGTTCGGTATCTTTATCGATGATCTGGACGATGGGATGGAGGGCACCCTCAGTCAGTTCGCAGGCGACACCAAGCTGGGCGGGAGCGTTGATCTGCTGGAGGGCAGGAAGGCCCTGCAGAGGGACCTGGACAGGCTGGAGCGATGGGCCCAGGCCAGCTGTGTGAGGGTCAACAAGGCTCAGGGCCGGGTCCTGCCCTTGGGTCCCAACAACCCCAGGCAACGCTGCAGGCGTGGGGAGGAGCGGCTGGGAGCTGCCTGGTGGAAAAGGACCTGGGGGTGTTGGCTGACAGCTGCCTGAACATGAGCCACCAGTGTGCTCAGGTGGCCAAGAGGGCCAATGGCATCCTGGCTTGTATCGGGAATAGTGTGGCCAGCAGGACCAGGGAGGTGATGGTGCCCCTGTACTGGGAACTGGTGAGGCCGCACCTCGAGTCCTGTGTTCAGTGTTGGGCCCCTCACTACAAGAAGGACATCGAGGTGCTGGAGCGTGGCCAGAGGAGGGCAATGAAGCTGGTGAAGGGTCTGGAGCACAAGTCCTGTGAGGAGCAGCTGAGGGAGCTGGGGTTGTTTAGTCTGGAGAAGAGGAGGCTGAGGGGAGACCTTATCGCTCTCTACAACTGCCTGACAGGAGGTTGTGGTGAGGTGGGGGTCGGTCTCTTCTCCCCAGTAACAAGTGATAGGACAAGAGGAAACAGCCTCAAGTTGCACCAGGGGAGGCTTAGGTTAGATATTAGGAAAAATTTCTTCCCCAAAAGGGCAGTCAGGCCCTGGCCCAGGCTGCCCAGGGAAGTGGTTGAGTCCCCATCCCTGGAGGTATTTAAAAGCCGGGTAGATGTGGTGCTTAGGGACATGGTTTAGTGGTGGCCTTGGCAGTGCTGGGTTAACGGTTGGACTTGATGATCTTAAGGGTCTTTTCCAGCCTCAACTATGATTCTATGACACAGGCTTTAGCCGTGTTGTTATAATCAGCACTGTTTCTCTTGCTGGTCATTAATGTTCTAAAAGTAATTTCTGAATGCCAGTCAGAGCTGAACGTTTGCTCTTGAGTGTTTAACCCCTCTTATTAGATGAAAAAGCTGTCGCGTATGGAATAATAACTGTGAGATTAATTTCAGCTGGAGCTCAGCGCTGCAGTTGGTGTTCACACGCGCACACTCATTAAGCGGTGTGCTGTCATGTCAGACGAGTTCTTGTGAATCTCCTTCAGACAAGTCACAGCCGCTTCTGATGTCTCTTTATGTGAAAAAGCCAGTGATTACTTTTAGAAAAAAATGTTTCATTCCTGTTCTATTTTTTCCCTATTTCGGGGGTGTCTTTTTGTTTTTAGCCTCACATCTCTACTTCCCAGTATACTTCAACAGCCAGCGAGGACTCTCACTTACTGTAGCTTGCGGAATGGAAAGAGGAAAACTGTGAAAGCTGTTGTCGATAGGTTTCTCCGGCTGCACAATGGCCTTTGGGTTAGGAGAAAGGTAAGACTTTTTTTTTTTTTTTGGTAATAAAAACACGTTTACAGTCAGTGGGCTAATTGTTTTCCTTCCGTTAGAGGGCGGCAGCTAGTATGGAAGTTTAAAAAAAGCTCCCGAGACTCCCGTCCTTCCTGAAAGTGGTGGATTTGTTCTGTTTTGCTTATCCGTATCGCTGTGTATGTGTATTTGCAGCCACCCACTTAAAAGTCTTTTGTGCATTTTCTTCTGACAGGCCGGTTATAAGAAGAAACTGTGGAAGAAGTCGGCTGCCCAGAAGAAGCGTTTGAGAGAGCTGGTGTTGTGCACTAGAACACAATGTAAACTCCTTGATAAAATGACCACTTCTTTCTGGAAAAGAAGAAATTGGTACGTTGACGATCCCTACCAGAAGTACCACGATCGCACGAATCTTCGTGTGTAGAAATCCTGGTTTCACCTTTGCATCTCTCTAGGAAGGCGGTGGTGGGACATATGATATGGGCTTAATTTTAGAACATAAATCTGTAATACCTGTTACTTTTCTAAATAAACATATGCATATCATCTGATCAGAATTATGGGTATCAATGCCCAAAATAAAGGAATATTCAAGTGTCTCTTGAGCTGTAATTTGTATTTATTTTACTTCGCAGAGGTCAAGCTGGTCACCTACACGTTCTGATGTCTGTTGGGTTCCTGTGATTGTGTGTAACATGGATGAATACAGTCTAAACATCACTAAAAGTGAATAATTCAACGTGATTGATCTTGACATTTTTAAAAGAAACATGTTTAAATAACCCCAGGATGTATTTTGCTGTGTCCATGCTGACTGGTAGCTCCCTGAACGGAGTCTCCTTGGGGAAGGGGGGAAAGCAGAGCGGGGTCCCTTTCAGTGTTGTTGCCTGTCACGATACTGGATAAGCTGCTGCCATGTCTCCATGCTAGAGAGCATAGAAAAACCAGTGTTTCATGGCTACGGGCAGTTTTTATAACCAATTTAAAAATGTATTAGCCACCACATTTCGTTACAGGACTCACATTTTGTATCCTGTGTTGGTTTTGGAGTAGTAGAATGTATTCTTTGGGTCCTACACTACATCCTCAAGCAGTCAATTCCGAGTATTTTCTTGTTTTTATTCTTCCTTTAAGCCTAATTCTACCTTTTATTCTTTCTTTAAGCCTAATGCACGTCTCTGATCACATGCGTATATGGAACAAAGCCGACGATTTATTACAGGGTCCCTTTGGGGTGTACAATGCGACTCGTCTCTGGTTTTACTAAGGGCTACATCGGAGGTTTTCTCTACAAAGCTGGTACTCCAGCAAGCGTACGAAAGGCAGTTGCTCCTAGTAGTAGCTTCACTAATAATTACCCTGTTATTAAGCAAACAGTGCCTGGTTATCAGCTCCAGAGCCACCTGTATAGCAAGGGATGCTTTGCTGTCCAAGGCCGTAGCGTTTCAATGAATTCACGAGTTACTCAGAGTGTTCAGTAGCTGTATTTTTTTTTTTTTTCCAGTTCATAATACAGAAAGTTCTGAAGGACATGCAGCACTTAGTGAATACATCTATATACAGTCAGCCAGAATTGAGATAAAAATAATACAGCGATCAAAGTAATCATTCTGGCCTGCCAGATACATGGAACAGACTAAAGATGTTTTCTTCTTTTTTTTCTTTTTTTTTTTTAAAGAAAAGATTAAGACTTTATTCAAGATGTGTATCAAGCAGTGTAACAAAACCAGCAAAACATCGACCTTTGGAATACTGTTGTAATGGCCGTCCTTGCGAGGCGTTAAGTGTACCATTTCATCACAGACCTTTTCTACCGATCACAGGAAAGAAATGACACGAAGGGCACGATTATGATCCTTAAACAGTTTGTCTAAACGCAAATCCCAACGTAGTGTTCTCTGCTATTTCAGAGATGGTGCTAGATGCAAAACGGGTACCCGAAACAAACGGCGAAAGAGCAGACTGGGATTAACGAGCGCTGGGTCACGAGTACGAGGGTTTCGTCGCTGCGTGAGAACGCTTCAGAGAGCCGTCAGAGGCAGCAGGTTGTTTACACGAGGCTAGGGAGCAGCGTATCTCTCCCGGCAGCTTTCTCCCTCTCATGAGGAATAAATAACCCGATTCGCCTTTCCTTGCGTGCTGGGTGTGCACTTAGGCAATTTAGATCGGCGGGGGATTAACTCCAAGGTGACAGCGATGCACGTGAAGTCTGTCTCGGCTATACTTGACGTCATCCCGATTCAGCAATTGGCGACCGCTGTCACTGCGCTGGCACTGGCCCCTGCGACAAGAAAGGAGGCACGGAGGACCGCGCTGACCTGCTCGAGCTTATTCTCTTCATAACTGAGGTGAATGTAGGGCACCTGGGTGAGGTAATTCACAGGCCCGTTTTCCAGGGACCACCTGCAGCTGCAGTTTCCTTCCCCTCAGCCTCAATTTTACTGGCTTACAACAACGCGTGTTTCGCTGGAGCCTTGTGCTGGTTAAAGGCTGCGTTCTCCAGGGCTGGCCCCTTCCCTCCAGCGTTACGCTCCCCAGGCCGTCTCTGCGAAGGCAGGAGACTGTAGAGGCCAGCTGCCTGAAAGGCCCCTAAAACCGGGTTTTTCTTACTTAAGCCAGACTTGTTGCTATTTTAAACCATCACCTGAAAGATTGTTTGCTTTTAGGAGGAGTAATCTGCCAGGGGTTAGCCGGCTTGCCCCCTCAGAGCCCGAGCTGGGAGGAAGCTGAGACTTGCTGGCCATCGGCCCACACTAAGAAGCCACCATCCATCCATCCTCCCTTGGCTCAAACTCCCGTTTGCCAGGAGGGCTCAGCATCAGCGCAGGACGGCGACCGGCTGAACCGGGCTGGTTCCTCGGCAGGAGGCTCAAGAGAAAAACTGCAAGGAAAGACTTCACGGCTGGCGTTTATTCTGCGTGAAGGCAAGTAGCCAAAGGGAAAGGACAGCCTGTAAACAACCTGTGTGCGGAGGATGAGGGATCAAAAGCAAATGACAGTTCTCTTCTGTATACAGAACGCTACAGCACAAAGTGTACGTGGTTAGGCATTCACATTTCTTGTCTATCTATACACAAATATACAGCTCAGTTGATAAATTAATACATTTTTGCCAGAGATACGAAAAGGTTTATTTTTCTCATTTATACAGTGAATGTTTTGAGAGATATAAGGCAACTCCCTTGTCAACAATTTCACCTCAGCACTTAAGAAATGCTAAACAGTCAAGTTTACAGTAAAACAGCAGATTAGACGCACATTTAATAATTTTAGTGAGAATCCATGTTAATACAGCGTGTCTGAGAACAGAAGTCGTCAGATGTTATGTAGCTCTATGTTCTTGGGTTTTTTTGGCATAATTGAGTGCAAACTTGTCAGCTTCTTTTTTATCTTATGGCAGCCCATTGCATAGCAGGGAAACATAGCTTGCTTGCAACAGGATTTTATTTTCTGCTAACACTGCAGGCAGTTTCTCTATTTCTTTTTAATGTTTGCCAAAAGAAATCAAATAAACTCTAAAGCTGCTTAAAAATAAAACGCACAAGCTTAGCTCCTCAAAGCCTTTGCTGAGTATCTTCCAAGGACTGACTCTTCTGTAACTGCTATTTAGACAGGTTTGTTGATTGTTTTTTCAGTTTACTTTCTGAAGGCTTTTTACTTCTTACCCATTGCAAAATATGATTGAATTAGCACATGTAAAGGAAATAAAATTGTCAGGTAATGAGGCCAAATATTGTGGCAGACACAGGAAATACCTGCTTGCTTTTTCCACTCCCCAGCCAGGTCAGATCAACATTTGTGCGCGCGCATCATTTACTTCTCTCTTCCCCACGTATGTAGGAAGCTCTGGGGGAAACCTCAGGGATCCGTCAGACAGGGACAGCTGGGAGATCAATGCATACCCGGCAGAGAAAAGGTTTCAAAGGCCACTTCAGATTTATCTCTGAGCCTGATTGATAGACTCCAGCCGGCTATTGGCATCCTGGCCTGCTGCACCTGAACTAAATTAACAGTACTGTTCATCATCAAGCCCGTGTACTGATCCATTAGTGATGGGACGTTCTACGTAATGCTAAATGTTGTTCTAGTCTATGATGTGACAGGTCCAAGCGCAAACACAAAGGGCCACGTAATTAACTCATGTGTGAATCTCACATGCTCAACACTTACAAGAGACACCAACTTGAAGCACAAATACACAAACCCTACCACGTCTTCCTCTTCTTTTATATTTCTCATTTATATATGGATACAAATACACCCCTCCGTCTGGTTCTTGTGGTTCTAACCAAACTCCACGCTACAGGCGAAACTCCAGGCTTCAAAAAGCAGCTCAGACCCAGCGCCCCGCTCTGCTCGTGCCAGTAAAAGAGCAGCACCTCACCAGGAAAGCAGAGCGCTGGGACCGACGCTGCTGCAGGCAGGGCAGAAAGGTGAATTTTCACCTTGGAAGTGCATCACTAAAGTGATTCTAACTTCCGTCGCTGCAGCTAGTACAAGCCTGGTTTGCTCACGCTTTAAAACTGGCAGTAGAACATTGGCTGCGAGCGGCACGATCTAGTTCTTCTAGCCGCCATCATTTTCCACACAATACTCTCCTGGCTCAGGCTGATCAAAATTAAGATTCCCCCTTCATTACATTGTTGAAACCATTTGTTTTCTCTTGCACGTCTCTTCCTCGTCCTCTGTAAGTGGTTCTGTCTCTATGGGTTTTAGCACAATGGTTTTCTCAGAATACAGGTGATTTACTTGCAGAAAGAGAAACAGAGTTGCAGCTCAGCTATCGCTAATGAATCTTGGACATGTTGTGCCGTCCAAGTACTTTGACATTTGTTACATCATTCACAGCCTTGAGGAGGAAGGGAGGAAAGAGAAATCCATGGCTTCTGCAAGTCCACTTCATTAATGATAAAGCCATAAATAAATACACTGTCAATGTATCATCATGAGTAACTGATTATTTTTGTTTCCACTGTGCATTCACAGAGCTAGAGCGATGCAGACACAAATGAGAATTGTAAATGTCCAGCCTTATAGGATTAGCGTGAGCGGGCATACACGCTGCAAACGAAACAAGGACTCTTAACCTGCAGGTGTCTGCCAGACTGTCCTACCCACGTCACGGACAAACGCGAGAAGCGTGTAACAACAGAAGGATACAGAGAGAGGAGAGAGAAAGGCCATGTCTACAATGCTGTACATCAAAGCACATCCATCCCACTGCTGTTTCCTACGTTATTAACGAGTAGCTCTTTAAGGCAGAAGAGAGACATTCTGTGGATCTTGGTGCTATTGGCTCATTGCACTCACATTGTTTCAGTGGCAGAGGACGAGGTACTTTTCTTCCTGAAGCGAGGTCTAAGGGTCCTAGGCGGTGCCTGCAGAAAAGCAAGAGAAAACTTCAGCAGCATAATAGGAAATGTTTTTTCTTTCCTTAAAACTCACCCACCTCTGTGACAATGATTCCGTTCCAGGCATGAAGTAACGGAGAAGCAGATCTTGGCCCTGAAGATCATTAATGAATGACCAGCTGAAGACTCACCCCTGTAAGAAACCCCTTGTAGTCCTCTACCCACGTTACACCAACACCTTCCCCTCTGGCGCTTGGTTAGAGGTGTGGCTGAAGATTGCTAACAACATCACAGTCGAAGGAGCTGGGACAAACTGGTGCCATTTACAGCAGCTCTTGGATCAAGAGAGCAAACTGGTGGCAGAAAGCCAGCTCTGGTGTCTCCCAGCCCACCCCGCGCTGTCCAACCCAGCCACAGCCCCGCTGAGGCTACATCTCATTGGGGCACTGCAAAGCTGAAGGGGTCCCCAAGCTGAAACACACTGGGCCTGTAATTCTCACAAGGCAGAGCTCTTTTAAAAGTTCAGCCCCTCACTTGGGAGACAGGCCAGACATAATCCATTGAAATTATTTTAGAAGCCAACTGTTGCAATTCTGCCTTGCAGCCAGCTGATGCAGAGAGCTTTCAAAAGGAGCCCTGAACGCCCAGGAGGAGCCAGACCAACTCCATGAAATTGGTTTACTGTGATTAACCCTGTTCTCCAGACTGAGACAGAAATTAGTTAAGACTAGCAAACAAGCAAACAAAAAACCCCAAACCTCATCTGCAGTGCATACTTCTCTCAGAAGAGCTTTGGCATAGCATTGTGTCTTGCGAGCTTCACAAAAAGAAATGGTTACCAGATGATGTGGAAGAGCACAAATTCTCAGTGTGGAGGCCTGTCATAGCATCATGTAACACTGCAAGCTCTTCTACTCCATTTACATAAATAGCCAAAGCTGTATTTTCTTTAACAGCATCAACCTATTTGCTTCTAAGACTACAACAGGGTCTTACCATTCATAAGTGAGTACTTTGTCATTCCTATTTTATAGGACTTTCCAACCCAAGATCATGCTGTGTTTCCACATTCCTGTGATGCAGCAAGGTATAAATATTCATACAGATAAGGAACTGCAGTGCAGCAAGGTTTTGTTTAGACTCCATCTAAATCTCCGTCTCTTCCAGCTTGCCCATAAACCAAGGTAGTTCTTTGCAGAGATGGGATTAATCCAACACCCCACCCCCTCTTCCAAGCCTGAAATTTTACCCCAAGTCCCCACTGTGAATCCCCAAAAGCACAACAGAGCTGGATGGGATGGCTGCATCCAGAAAGGCACAGCTGGAGGGGAAAAGCTGAGGAAGAAAGCTGCTGTGTACAACAGGCAGGGATCCCACAGCACCCCAGACTCCATACCTGCTGGCTCAGTCGCTATCTGTAGACCAGGAGCCTGGGGACACAGCCTGACAACTACAGCAGTATCTCCTGCAGCTTGGGAGAAGGCTGCTCTTTGGGAAGCCAGATGGCTCTTAAAACAAAGCAGCCGTTAACTGCACAGTAAAGACTCTTTAAATCAGGAAGGAATAGCTCTACCTCCTCTGGGACGCCACTTGACAGCTTTGAGAGCAGCTAAGGAGGCTTCACCTTTCCATGGTAAGAACAGAGCAGCCGAGCTTTTGCTGAGATCCTCCCGGAGGTCGGATGACCCACCACAAGGTCACACCACTGCTTACCAAACCACACTGCTCCAGCTCCCTCACACTGGGCCAAGCAGAGGGTGGAACAAACCCAGCTCCCCCACGGTGGAGATCTCCCGGCTCGGATCCGAGAGCTGCTGGCTGTGGCTCCATCCCCCCTGCCCAGATCTGGAAGGAGTCTTTGCCTACAGCATCTCCCATGGAGGTTTTATTTCGTCCATCACAAAATGTTGCTAAAATTGCTTTTGGCAAACCACAGTGTGAGATCTGCGTCTCCTTTAGTTCTTTGGTTTCCATGAAGCAACTTAAAGCATACTTGTTAATACAGTGCCCGATTCAAAAACCTATTGACGTCCTGAAGGAAGAACTGCCACTGGTTTCGGTGGGCTTTGGCTAGGTGCAAACTCACGCGAGAGGGACCGGGCTCTGAACTGAGGGCTCTGGCTGTGGGTGCTGGCTGTTCTCACCCTAACTATCCTGCTTTGTGGCTGAGAATATATTTTCCTCTACAGACAGGAAAATCAACTAGCAGTTGATATCCAAATCCTCTCACCCAAATACCTCCACATTAGCACATGGTTTAGAGCTAGAGACAAGTTTAGCAATTCAGATCCAACTCTGAAGCCCCGTATACTATTGTCTCCACAGGCACTAATTCGGACTTCTTTCAGGAAATTCACACATGCAGAAAAGTGAGCGAACCCATAGCGAGACCCACCCTTGAAAGACCAGGAATGTATTGTTTGGACTCAGTGTTTTTACACCAAAGAGAGATGTTCATTCAGTTGAAGATTCAAGGAATGTCATAGAAGGAGGAGCCTTGACAATATGGAAGTACCTCAAGGGGTTGATCCTTCTTTTTGGGCCTTTTGTTCATGGACGCACAATCCAATGAATCGTTCTCTTCATCATCTGAGAACACAGAGTCTTTTGTTTCACAGTTTGCCTCAGGTGGCTTTTCATACTTATTGTCCACACCTATTTAACACGGCCATTTACAGTCTAAACGTGAAGACAAAGGATGAGGAAATCAGTGATGGTTTGAGTCACACTCTGCCAAATGCCACATCACTGCAAAGCCATGCATCTTCCAGGGATTAATAGATGGAAGGTTCACACATCACACTCTAGTAATAGCAGCTGTGGGGTTAGAAACCAAAAGGCTCTTGTTTATGAAGCCATTATAAGCTCTATTTGGATTGTTTTACATAGAATTCAGACTAAATTCACAGCCTCTGATGTTCTGGAGGTTGACTCTAGAAAGAGATTTTTTTTGTTTGGTTCAGGGATAAATAAAATAGCTGATTTCTTGTATTGCTGATTCCATCCAGAGTTCCTGCACATGCTGCTTCCAGAAGGAGTGTCCTCTAGAAGACACCAAATGAGTGCTGAAGCCCTCTGGACAGCACGGAGAGAGCTGCCTGGGATGCAGAAATACGAAGCATGGCAGCACTAACTGACTTGAAGCTGAGAGAGCTCAAGCCAAGCACCCAGTCTGAGATGCACTGAAGTTAACCGAAAGCTTCAACAGGCATTGAATGGACCCTCGGCAAGTGGGTGCGTTGTTGCAAGACCAGAGCAGGGAAAAGTCTCTCTTCTGTCACCCTGGAGTAAATCCTATGGAGCATTAACTCCACTGATGGATCTGAAGGCAGGTTATGGCCTCACGACTACAGACCATTAACGCCTGCTTGGTGGTTCTTAACCTCGTAACTTATGGCAAGATCTTTGTGGGACTGGTCTTGTTGCACAACACAACCTATTTGCTGCCTTAAATCCAGACAGTGAAGCGAGATGGTATTTTTAATGGCCAGTCTGAAGCAAGAGGTACAGCAAAGGACATCCAGGGTGACCAAGCTTTCTGCCTCTCCACAGACAGTTTCTTATCAGCAGGGCTGGAGCTTTCTTTGTTTGACTGATAGTTAGGCTTTTTTCATTCTGAAACACGTCAGGAGTGGAAGCGTTCACTGTTTAGATAGCATTAACCACAATTACTGGCCCTATGCTTAGACTGTTGTATAAACATACAAAGAAATAATGCTCTTGTCTCAGCCTGACTGTAAGACCCTGCTGGACCAAAGACTAAAACCCAAAGACTAAAACCAATGAGGATTCTTAAACGTCTAATACTTATTAATCCATTTAGATCCTTAAAGCACAAAACAACTGAATTCTCCAACAGCTCTTTCAGCTGGGGGGAAGCGATTTGGCTACAGCAGCAGCACAAGTCCCGACCAGGTCACTGGGGCTCTCTCCAGAGCCAAATTCAAGTCAGCAGCAAAAGGCGCTCAGCCCCTGCGTTCAGCCCACAGGATGCGGCTGCTGCTCGAGAGAGCGGTGCACACTGTCCTCTGGGCACTGACCCTGTGTTTCTACCCCTTTATCACCGTTTGCATGGGCAGGCTGGAAGACACCATCGCGGGTTTCCAGGAAGAGCTGGAAGTTGACTTTTTCCCGGCTGTACTGAAAATGCTGATGGTCACGTTGCAGAGAGGCACAGGATAATGCTGAATTGTTTTTTTTTAATATGTGAATGCGGTGTTAAGGCTACACTGTGGGGAGAATTAAATGTTCTCTAGAACATGGCAAATCAGTCCAGGAACATTTTATTTGAATTACTATTTTATCCTTCCACTTGAGAAGCAAGATATTTTGGAGGAGCCTAGCTTAGGTCATCTTTGATGTGGGAGTTGGTCCTTGCACCTCTCTCAGCCAATGAAAAATGGAGTCAAGTTTGGTTTTAATGCTGTTTGTTCAGAGCTTGAGCAAAGCCTGAACCGAACATGCCCACATCTGCAGCCTGGAGGCTAAGTACTGTCCCCAAGACCAATCCATATGACTGCTCCCAGCTGCCCTCTTCCCCAGAGGTCCCTCAGACGTGGACTGCAGGCTGGCCCAACAACATACCCCCAGCCACGTGCTGCTGCGAGGAGACAACGGCTTTGCCCAGGAAAAAGAGGACTTCAAAAGAAACAGGACGGAGGGATGTTGGGCAACCAGAATCAGAGCATTCAGTGACCAGACTGTGGAGACAGTGGCTGCTGAAGCTGAGAGCATGCAGGATTAGGCAAATGTGCCCTGCTCCCTTCCTCCTACAGCCAACTGCTCTGCTGCAAAAGGAGACAGAAGGAACCGTCAGCCCTGATAACACTCCTGGGAATCCCATGCTTTTCTAGCGTACGTTGCTTTCTCCGATATTATTCTCTCTCTGGAATTGAGTGCTCGGCAAAAAGGATATCCAGGCAGCTCTGCCACCTGCATCGCCCGTCCCCATGACAGGCACAGCAGAGGCACAGCCCCTGCAGGCTCCTCCATTCTCCCCATCAGCCTGGGCATCATATCCATGTCCTGGAGCTGCTTCAATGAAGATCAAGAGGAGAGCTCAGCCTCCAAGCTGGCACACACTGCTTTGACCCCCGCAGCAGAGAGGTCTGTAAAGTCCACTGGAGATTGGGCTGAGGCCCTCTTCTCCCCTGCTCCATCTCATTGTGAATGAAAACCAGCCAAATGAGAAACAGTTTTGCTTCAGCTTCACTGAACTGGAAAAGGCAAGAACTGGGTCTATCCCAGGCCTTTCCACTACCTTCCTGATCGTTGACGAGAGCAGATCTTGAATACACAGGGCCCTTTTCTTAAGACCTGGAGCGAGAAGGGAGGATTCCCTGCCCATCCTGCCTCGGGAAGGACATCCGTATTGTGGGCAATCCCAACCTCGTACTGAGCTGGGGTGCCAGACTTTGTCCCATGTTTGTGGAAGCATTGCGCTCTTGTGGGACTGGAGGCAATTCAACTCATCTCCAAAGGGTTGCTGCTGTGCGAGTGCCAACTCTGAAGTTGTTTTTTTTTTGTGAATAGAGTGATGACAGGATAAAAACCTGATTTTCCCACATCAAGAGAGTGAGTCCTCTGCAGGAGAAAATGTAAAGCAGGGGATTAACCAGAAAAATAAGCACACACGTGAGGAATTAGTGGGAAAGGAGATGGAGGCTTAAAGTGAATGGATGGGTTCTGGGACACCAAGGTTTGTTTCTGGAGAAGGTGAAGACTGAGGAGCAAAACATGTTGTCCGGGCTGGCGCAGGCTTCTCGAGGACAGTACTTGGCCTCGGGTGACCTCCTCCTGTGTGTTTCTAAGAGCCGTCTTTATGATCTGAGGCTGTGGGGCCTCAGGCCGCTATCAGATGTCCCCAAAGTGGCAGAGCCAGCAGCGTGTGCTGCTCCAGGGGAGCAGCTGACAGCCCCAGGGGCCGCATCACAGCCAGTAGGTGGCTGTGTGAAAGCATGGACCTTACCCCAGACGTTCCCACTGGCTCTCTCGTCTTTGGGAGACTCTCACTCCCCATCTCAGAGCGAGGTGTGTTTCGGGTCCCCTCACCTCTTACATTTGTGGCTCCACACCTTTGCGTGGAGGGGCAGAATCGCTGCAGAAATGGGAAATGGGCTGCTGTGCCAGGGCTAAAGCTGCTGCTGCCTCTTGCCAACATCTTTTCAGTATCCAGACCAGATTACACTCCTCTCTTCACTAAGGCGAGACAGAATCTGACTGTAAACAGCCTAAGGAAAGGGACCCCTTAATTCCAGTTCCTATCATCCTATCTTAATTCCTTCAAAGGGAACCGATACAACCAACGCGTTGTGTGGGAAGCCCTGGGCATATTCCAAGTTAAAGTAGACAGGGTTGGGATCTAAGCTATTAAATGCACCACAGGGAACAACCCAGCAGGGACAAGGGAACGTAGGGCCAGATCGTTGTCATCTTTAATCTCTGTGATTCTACATGGGCCAAAAAAATCTCACTTGCAAAACTCTCTACAGCTACAAACGGGATTCAGTAGCAGGCTGTTTTTTCAGCAATTGCTTTGATTCAGGCTCTGATCTATGCTGCTGTTTAAATCCAGAGTAACTCCTATGGATTTTCATGAGTACAACAGAGGTCAGGGCCTGGCCCACTCTAATTACAGAGGAGCAAAGGACTTTGGTCTAGATCCTCTGAAAAATGTGGACACTTAAATCCAGTTACAGTGGGCATCAGGCACCTCGATACCTTTGAGAGAAGCTGGACCCCCCTTATTTTCCCAGGCAATACTTGTTTCTCCTGTCACTGTAATTCTTCGGGAGCAATGGGGAAAACCACAGTCACAGACTACACAAACCAGGAGCAAGGTATTGTATTATTGTAATGGAAGATAAAGTCACTCCAGAGCTAAGCCTTTCCAGGGGATAATTCATATAACGAGGTTTGCACACCACTTAATAAGAGCAAGAGAGCAGATATTTATTATACGATGGTGATCAGCTTCTTTTCCCTGCAACAAAGATAAATTTGCCATCATTTCCAAAAGACATTGACCCAAGTCATGTACTTCCCCAACAGTTTTCATTGCCAAACCAAGAAGTTAGGAGCAGCCAACTCCACCAGCACACATTGCCCAGGAGCCACAAAACAGAAGCAGACATCTTTTCCAAACCTGAAGTCAAGTGCAACCAAAGCAAACAAGTCGAATCACATCAACAAAGTCATCCGTTAATGAAAACACATCCCACAAATGATTAAGTTGTTAAGTGCGAGTCTATTCCAAACACCTCAAAAGAAAACTCATGCAATCTGTAACACTTACATCAGAGTCCCATAATATTTACATAGAGAAAAGGAAAGAATAAACTGTTAGGGGAAAACATTCGGGTGTAGAGGAGGAAGGAACATTGTTTCAGAGCACAGAAATCTTCATCTTCGCTTTCATAATATCTGTGGTTCAACTGGAGTTTATTAAACAACAATGCATGTTTTCACTTTCTGTTGCTAAAATGCAAATGTACTTAAAGAATCTACTGATTTTCTATGAAAATTTTTCCTTCCCTGAAATAACCAAAATAACTATGGAAGTATCTTTAAATACCCAAAGAAACTCCCAAATTGCCATTCAGAGGTAGTGTTGCAAAGCGATGCAGATCATCCCTGTGAAATATTGATTCAACATTTAGTAAAGGGAAGCTTTAAGGAACAAAATGCCTAGAGCAATGGAAAGGTGTCATTTGTTCTTTAAGCTCAAGGACAGAAAGGTTGAAAAAACATCTCTAAATCCCCAGCACAAGAGCTGGAAGCAAAACTGGCTAAGAACAAAAATGAAACCACTGATACCATTTAATTGAATTGGTTCAGAGATATATGAACAGCCCCCTTGATGCAAAGTCAATTCGTTTTTTAAGAGTACTTTCCACTGTAATAATCTCATATACAATTTGTAGCATACCGCGAAGAAGGGATTGGATACATCTAATATACCAATACGGTGATTTGCTTATAACACAATTAAGTGAATATCCCATTAAGATCCTCGCTGAGCTGTACTGCTGATTGTGTGTGATCTGTCACCTTGTCTTCAGAGTGACAACCATGTGTAGGAAGAGATCCAACATTATTTCATTGGAAAAATTCCCGGAGCTGGCTTTATACTGCAACACCTTGTGGATGGCTGACTGAACGCGTTGGCTCGGCTGACCGACAGTCACTCCCGAGCTGTAGTTTTTAAGGTGTACGTTACTGTATCAGTCGCCACTATGGAGCACAACCCTGCACTGCACACTCAAAAACCAGCCCCATTCATCACTAATCTCCTTGCGCGTTTCTTACATTGCCTAAGGCTCCCGATCAGCATTTTGGTATTAAATGTCCCTTCAAATACATGCAGCCACAACAGTTCTCCTGATACACCGCTGATTCTTCAGTATCTGCTAGATATATTTATTCTCTGCAAGGTTTAAAGTTGTTCCTCTGTCTCAACCATGCCACAGCACCTAAGAGACGTTAGTTGAGAGAACGCCACCAAACATAATATTTGTTACTTCTTAAATGCCAGTTCCAAGCGAGCTTGTTTAACACATTTAAGCATTTACCAGGCACTGCCAAAAGACAAACAGATATCCCTGGAGATTTTCACTCCGTCCTTCCCGAAGGGGAAAAAGAGCTCTTACGCAATTGTACCCTTGTTCTTTAATGCTGCAGCCTGACTTTCCACGGGTTGCGAACATAGAAGCGATAAATCACAAACTTGTGTAAAGACCTGGAAGGAGTTTTGCCAGCAAAGGCCTGCCACTGAACAAGAGCAAGAAGAGCTGACACAGAAGCTGTCAAGAAGACACGCTGCAGTATATACAGTGGAACGTGCTCCTATTCAGTGAAGCTGCCCAGAGCAGAGGAGGATGAATGTCCTGAGTTGTGTCAAGGCTTTGTCATGTGCAGACCGTGAGGCCAGCTGGAGTGAGGCAACTGGGCAGGGAAGAGCTCTTCTGTGAGGCAAACAGCTTCAGCGGCAGGAGCCCCCCACCGCTGACAGTGACGGTTCTGCTCCAGTACAGGGTGAGCTCACGCTGCACTCAGCCTGGTCTTCAGTCTGCATAAATGCACACTCCCACGGCACCTGCAGGCATGCGTGAAGCCACCATGTTTTGGCCCAAACTACTTTTTATCTTGTCCAGTGCTTCTCTCGGGATATCGCCTAGGGAGCAGGATGGGCAGAGTTTTGCTCCCACCAGCCTGTGCTCTCCTAAGAGCTGTGGGGGTTTCTATGAGTCAGCCAGCGAGAGAAAAAATTGAGTTTCACCTGCAAGAGCATTAAGGCAAGTGCTCCTGCCAAAAAGGCTGCATCATGGCTCTAAACCAGCCCTTAATGCTCCTGTTTGAGGTAAGGCTTGACTATCTGCCCATGTAGATTATAAACTCCTTGGAGATGAGTACTGTTAATGATTGTACTCTGAAACTGGCTACACAAAAGTTTGCACGATGGAAAGATGAGTGCCAATGGTTTAGGACGACGTAGTCCTAGCTAAACAAACTTAGCTTCTTTTTTCTCCCTGCTTTTTGTGGCGTTGAGAAAATGTGTTCACATTACGTAGTCAGCTCTCTAAGCTACCAAAGCTGCCCTTACAAAGGAGCATTTTAAACGGCAGGCCGTTGTCTGAGAGTGCATTAATGCATCTATTGCCTTGGAGACAGAGAAAGGGCAGCCTGTGGAGACAGAATGAACCCTCCCTGAGAGAGAGCCTCAGCATATCCCTATTGACACGGTCTAAGGGACTGGATTATGTCAGCGGGGAAAAACAGTAAGACAAGCCAATCTGAAAGACAGGGCACGCAATTTAAAGCAGATCAACATGACTTTGGGCCCAATTTGTAAACATATTGGACTGATTACTGCTTTAGCATCATTAAATGACTTTCCCGAGATTAACTCACGAGTATTAAGCACTTAAGAATTCAGTGATTCTTTTTATAAATAACTCTTTGAAGTCAAATCCATAAAATCGGTTTAGGCTAAAATTAGAAGGGTGCTAATAAAATGCACTGCGAATACCAGCGTTTCATGATTGCTTAAACAGGTACCACCTTAAACAGCCTTCATTCTCCTGCACAGCGGCACCCTCATCCCAAACGTGCTAGTGCAAAGAACTGGAAAAGGACAACAGGGAGGGTGACAAACCAAATATGAGGGTTGGTTTGCCACCTACACAGTGTGCGAGGAGACAGTGCCATGCTGGGATCACCAGCCTCCAAACATTGATGCTGCACAGGGCTGCACGGCACATGGGGCTCAAGGCAGTGGGAAGGCACAGCCTGGTACCCTGGAGGCGACATGAGCCAGCAGCGATGGCTGCAGCATGGTGGCAGCACTGCGATCCTTCAGTCCCGCTGCTGCCATCCCCAGGATGATTACAGTGTGCAACATAAACAAAAAGCACATGAGATGAGAAGTAAAGGAGTTACGAAGGTCTTTCGCTTCCACCAACATGAGACGCTGCCAGTCTGGATTTCTTCTTTCTTCCTAGATAAGCTGCTTGGCAGCCCCATCCTCCAGCATGCCCAAATCAGAGGCCTCCCCCTCCTTTCATCTGCCACTGGGACAAAATGCACAAGTGACAGCGCTCGGCTCTTAGCAACCAAGTTGACTGGGCCAGCATTGAAAAGAGCACCGGCAGCTAAACCGGTCACTACGCTCCTAAGTTTGTAAACACGAGCAGCACTGGGGACCGTGGGACATTTTTCAAAAATGGCTCTAGCACAGACTGAAGCCGGGAGATTCTGTTCAACCCTATTTCATCATACCGGGGTTTGCTACTGGGCTTTGTTATTTACCCTGCTCATCCCAAACAAAAGTGTCCTTGCCACCAACAGAGAAACACATGCCAATCCTTAGGGAACACAGCAAAACAGGGACTGAGGAAGGTTTGCTCTTGCTGGTTTCCCTGCGGTTTTACACTAGCGCTGGGGGATGCGGGGCAGGAGTTACACCAGTGCAGCAAGAACAGCGGTACATCCTCTAGAACAGAAAGGACCGAGGTTTTTCTCCAGAGAAACACTCCCCAGCCTTGGGTAACACAGGTCAGTACGGTGAGAAGCACGGCAATACTTGCCATCAGCACACACACAGCTCACAAACTCACTCGCAGCCTGGCCTTCCCCTGGTTTGTTCCCCTGGTGTTAGGAAACCCAGTGAATAGGAGCGGCAGGAGCAAGCCAGGCTGGGGAACGCAGCCATGCCCAAAAGGGATGCGTGGGTATCGGGGCGCAGGAAATCCAGCACTCACCTCTGAGGAGTCGGCATACCGAGCAACACGTGCACACTGAAAGAGGAGCTGAGCGTTAGGAACTCATCAGGCTAAGCTATCTCGCAGAAAGCACTCGTGTCATACTGAGGTGGACTTCACGGCCCCCATGTGCATTAAGAGATCCTCTCTATTCAGCAGCAGGGAGCACAGACTCGGGAACGTCCCTCACCTCAGGCTATGTGCCTAATGGGTGTTAAGGCTGGGATTACGTACAGCTCCCTGGCTCTGTTCTCAGATCACTAAACAGAAATAACTCCTGACTAGAGGGGCCTGGGAGCGTGGATAAGCGATGGGTAACACAGTGCAAAAGGCTGGATGATAATGAACACCGGGTGCAATACTGGGACTTGCATTGCTACATGCCTGGACTTTTTTCAGTAGATTTGGACTTCTACAAGCACTGGTGCAGCCATTCACACAGCTTCTGAAGGAAAACTATCCACAGATCCCTGAGCTTCCTAAATCAGTGACGTGCTGAGGAGTCCTGCAGGAATTATGTTTTGGTGGAATTGCCATAAGAATGAGCGCAACCAAGGGAATTGCATTGCGCCCTTCAGTGCAAATGAAAGTGATTCACAGCTGTTCATAAAAGCGTGACCTTCACAACCTCATCTTGTGGATAGCTTGTGTTCCAGCAAAAAGCCTAGAAATAATTTCCAGTTTGAGCCTTCCAATTTAATCCTCACAGCGGCATCAATGACTCCAGATAAAAAAAGCTTTTGGAGAAAAAAAAGATTTGAGCTCTGCATGATTTCTTGGGTCATGGTTATCCTGCACTGTAGACACTGAAAGTTCTCCCATAGTTTCACAGTCATTTTAAACCAGCCTGCTGCTGAAAGCAGAGGTCCCATTGCCCCTCGTGCTCTGGCCTCCACCTTCCTTCTCCTATTGCTGATGTCTGTGCTGCTGCTCTCTACTGGCTTCAGGATCTGACCCAGGTCAAGAGCAACCTGGAAGCAAGGAACAGCATTTAACTTGAACCAGCTCCCTGGCTGGGGTCAGCATATATAAATAAGATTTAAACATGTGGAAGGGAAAGGACAGTATGGGGCAGAAGCAAGCAGCTGGGTCACACCCTTTCAACGGGACTGCTGGCTCACATTGGATGGATGCTGCTGTGAAACCACGGCCTTCGTATAAAAGAGATGAGTCCCAACCAACCTCAAGAGATCTGCTGTGGGCTGAGCCTCTGATTTTACACAGAAGGTAGCTGGTCACAGTTTTATGAAGGTTTATTCTCTGAGAGCTCATACAACTATGGGTTGTTCTCACATCTTTTTGGAGTTTTTCTGGTTGGTGGGGACTGAACTACCCAGACATATCCTGAATGCTGATATTTCCCCACCTTTGTTCCTTCCTTGCAAAGCCTTCAGCGCTTAAGTGCAAAACCGAGAAACAGCCTTGACTCTCTTGTGCACAGAGGAGTGGAGCGTATCAGAAAGCATACTGCACGTTTCTGCTTTGAAATCGTTCCAGCTGAAATGATCTCTGCCTGGGGTAAGCTTCAGCAGAAGGGACACTTGGTCTGGGCAATACAGAGGGTGGCTCCGTAATACGTGATCCTCTGGCCCAGACAGCATCAGCTCTGGACACTGACCGTCCCGTGATGCAACACAAGTCTCCTGCTGCTGACATACGTCCCACTGACTCACCCAAAAGCAAGGCTGGCCTCCAGTGCCCAGCCCACGCTGGAGGTTTCCACTGACATCAGCAACTGTAAGTAAGACATGTTTGCATCAGCTCTGGGATTGAGCTATGTGACACAGTGGCCAGTATCCCACTCCTCAAGTCACATGTGCCACTCACCAGCCATTGCAAGGGAACAAGTTTTATCTGCACTGTCCAGGATGCTTTTAAGGCAATACTGTAAGGTTAAGAAGTGCAAAAGCCCCCCACTGTTACTAAAGACACATCTGTATGTGGATTGCTACTGGACATTTGCCAGAACAACAGGATTGCCTTGAAAAATATTTGGAAATGTTGTTCTGGAGCTTTCATTTTTCCATAATGATGAGTAGCCACACGACATTTACATTTCCAAAAGGAAAGAGGCAGTTCTGCCTGTGGAAGAAGCACAGGTTGGAACACACATCAAGGCTAAAATACCACAGGCTGTCATCAGGGTGCCAGGACACTAAATCGAGAAATGCTGAACTAAGAGCAAAGCGAAAGATCGGATGAAGAGGACAGGTGGTGGGCCTGCTAAGTCGAGGAAGGGCAATCATCGTGTCTCCTCGGCGTGTGTCAAAGGAAGGTGTGCACGTGCTTCACAGGAGCCGTGGTGATGCCTCACGTAATGTGCTGTGTGTGGGGGCGGCAGCCACACACAAATCATGGCAAAAGCAGCCTTTGCCCCTTTGTGTCACCTGCGTGTGGCTTTTGACTGGGTGCAAGGAGGAGGAGAAGGGTCTTTCTGTGGGATGGGTGTGAATACACCCGGAGCACCTGGAGCCCGCTGTACGCTGAGCAGTCCCGCTCCTGCGGAAGGCCATCAGCATGTGCGGGACCGCTTGACGTATAGCGGGCAGCACAGAAAGGCAGCAAACACAGCAAAAGGTAGAGGGAAAGAAGGATTAATTCCCCTTGTCTCAAAGGCAGCTCTTGCATATTCTATTTCTTGGCCTCATAAGACACTCTTCAGCAGGCAAAAATAAACCTTCGCTGTGTCTGCATGTGGTCGTTACTAACTAAATGCCAAGCTCTTCACACGGTGCTTTGTGTCAAGAGGGGATTCAGAGTGTCACAAATCCATCTAACCAGCACCAGTCACACTATAAAAATAACAACAATGGAAATGAAACAAGCTGAGTGGTTATTTAATGTAGCCTGAGTACAGCGTGGTCCTGCAGCCAGCTTTTGGCCACAGCCAAAGCCCACCGGTGTCAGGAGAGTCTTTTCATGGGTTTCAGTGTGCTTGGAAACATGCCCAAGAGATGTGAAACCAGAACCCGAACCACTCCTGGTGCTCACAGGGGGAGCGGGGGGCTTCATACCGACAAACCTGAGTTTCAGCAGTCTCACCTGTGCAGGGAAGACAACAGACCTCTCTCCACCTCCCTGTCTTTCCAAATCGCTTTCTCTCAGATATCATATCTGCTCTTAAACACAGTCACACAACAGGATTGGAACTGAGCAACACCAAGTTCCACACCAGATCTGGCTGTGTTTTCATTGCTCAGGGACTGGGACCCATCTAAACTCCTGTAACCTCAACCTAAAGAGCCATCTCTTGTCTTTGCCTCACTGCTGTAAGCGAGGGTGCACTTCCATGCACCATTTGTTCAGTAGCAAAGCTGGCTTGAGGAGCTTCCTGTTCCTGGTCTCTTGATCTCAAAACATATCTCCCCGAAGGTCTCCCAAAACAGTTATTTGGAGGCTTCCAGTAAGGTGGATCTGAGTTAAAAATAATCCCTCAAAAATAGTACAAGAAAGTATCTTGAACCTGGATCAAACTCAGGATTTCTTCCCGAGTCCACAGCTCTTTACTACTGGACAGCTTGAGTGACCACAGCTAGGCTGTTCCATCACCTGAGGGTAGCACCTGACATCTTGTTATCATAACACTGCAATTCTCTCTTTGACCTGGCTGTCTCTCCTGTTGAGAAAATTAAGAACTTGTGCTAGATGCAAAACTAATTCTTCAGCCTTTGCACATCCCTGACAGCCGTATGAGAGAAATAAAGGGAGCTACAAGAGCACTCCCACAGGCAAGCTGCGCATGTACTCCTTCATCAAAGACTGTGACCCCCATAGGACTGAGTGATGCTCACGCACACTCCCAGGCATGGGGATGCCGGTCCCAAAGCAAAAAGGCTTACAAGTGCTACAGCAGCGCTTGGCTTTTCCACTGGTAAGGTTGGCTGAGGCCTAGCAATGCCCCCTTCCTCACGCAAACCCCACGAGCAGCAGCAGCACTCCTCAACACATCCAGTCAAAATAACGCTTCGGGTTCCTCTGCCTGCTACAGTTACTGATCATTTGTAAATTCAGGCAGTGACTTGGAGAGCTGCACTTGCAGAGGATGGTAATAGGATATGGTATGTATGCAGAGGATGGTAATAGGTATGGATGGAGGATGTAGGGAAATGGGTGGGAGTGGAAGCACCTGAATGAACAAATGGCAGAAGGAGGGCTGTAAGAGTGGCACCCAGATCAGCAAGGCATCAAGATCCCAGCACACCCACATGCAGCTTCTCAGATGCTTGGTCTGGGAAACAAAGGACAGAATAAAGGAAGGCAAAGCATAAAAAGGGACATTTCAGTTGTCCAGAAACTTCTCGGGGTAGCAGCAAGATAGAGCGCTGTTACTACAAACAGAAACCTTCTTGCAAAACTGCGATCAATGCACAGACAAAACTTTTCCACAGGTATTTGACATGTTATAATCACTGAAGTAAGGTGTACAGGAAAGCCACATAAGAAATCTTCTAAGGTATTGACCTTAAAATACACGAGCATCTTCTACCACATATGGCTTTCCGGACCTGGGCATGGGAAGTACAATTTGTTCTGTTTTACAGGCACACTGAGGAACAAAGGTAGCTCCAGGTCACACCAGTATTTTGCAATAAAGCGGGGTGTGAATTCATGTGTCCTAACTCACAGTCTTGCCTCCTAACCACCACACTGCTTCTTCTGCAGACCTCTTCCTTCAAGCCTTCCCTAAAAGTCTCCTTAAAGCAGGATTTCTACTCAGACCAAGGGCACAACGTTTGCAGCCCCAGCCAGGCTCTCTTTTAATGTTCTTGAAGTTGTTTTCGTGTATCCCAGCTACTGCTGTCAGGCTTTCTAACAGCTGGTTAGAAAGACCTTTTACAAGAAAGGTGAGGTCTTTGGCTGAGTCATCCTCATGTCAGACTGTCCGGGGTATTTTTGCTGACTCCCTCTGATGTCAGACTAAGTCCTATTATCTCTAAAGCAGGAATATAAAGAGAAGTCTAATGTTTCTGTGAGACAGTGGAGACTGCCGACATGGACATTTGTGTTAACTAAGGGCTTTGGGACAGGAAAAAGAGCTGTGTCTCAGCTGTTCTGTAGTGACTGCTCATGCTCATACTCATATATGTATATATTACATGTATATATAGCATATATATGGAACACTCCAACCAAAGGAATATGGAAGGTGAAGTGATGGGACCATGTCTGGGCTTGGTGTGCCTAGAACAGTGTCGTTTCACCCCGAATATAGCCCTCAGGATGTGATACAGTCTGGCTGATAGATCACACTCTTCCATACACACACGCACGCATGATAGTTATGACTCTGATCAATTCGCCCCTCTAGATGTTCTGACTACATATATAATTGTGCCCACACAAAACAGCACAAGGACTGGAGAGACCAGGACCACTTCTTTCACTTAACCTGATTAAAAGGTATTTAAAAGACGGGTAGACGTGGTGCTTAGGGACATGGTTTAGTGGTGGACTTGGCAGTGTTAGGTTTATGGTTGGACTCGATGCTCTTAGAGGTCTTTTCCAACCTAAACTATTTTGCAAATTTGTAGGTTTTTTATTAAAAGAAGAATTAAAAACACAATCTTAAATTACTCGGATCCAAAAATTTGTGATAAACACTAGGCTCAGTTTGAAAAGTTTATGAACAATTCAATTTTCCAGAGATTCATTTTGAGAGATCCTTGTACAGTATTGATATGAAACCAGATCAGAATCAAAAACTTCTGTGTGTTAAGACAGGGGTTTGTGGCCAGGTGAGCTGAGATCGCTGCCTTAATTACAAAACTACAAAGGCTGCTCTACACAACATGGAATTAAGATAACTAAATTATGTTTTATTTGTGCCATTTGTTATTTTGGTCTAAATGATATGTGATTTTTTTTTTTTTAATAAGAGTTTTATATTCCATGTGTGAACACTTTACTTTCAGATGAATTACTTCAAGAGAAGTGTATACAAGACCTTACATAAACATCATAATAAAACCACTGTGCACCAACATTAGCTATTTCACTTTACCTGTAAAGAGAATTTATTCAACAGATGATGTTAAAAAAAAGCTAAACAGAGAAGTCTGTGAGCTATAATTCTCAGAATTTATAAAAGGCTTTGAAGGATGCTCTTTAGGAAGGACAAGACAAGACATTTCTAATACATTCCAAAACTAAAGCAAACTAGAAGGGGCAGCCACCTACACAGGCTTGAAACACAGTGAATGTTCGCACAGACCTCAACACACACAAGCTGAAACTGCTAAATTGCAAACTTGCCAGCATGTGTTTCACAAGCCACCAAGTGCAACACGCCTGCAACTTTCTGTGGCTTCTCATCAGAGCAGTCAAGTTGCATGATCTTTGGTGGTGTTTGGGAATCCCAGAAGCCATCTGGAACCCCCCGCTTGGGATAACCCTCCATGTCTCAATTTTTGAGATCTAATCTGTAAAGCTATCTCCAATTAAATGGTTTGGATCTGGGCTTACAAAGATTTCTTTAACCAAGCTTGAAATAATTTTTTGTAACTAAATGCTCAGGAATGGATCTTATTCCCACCATGATGTTTCTTCCCTTTGTTCTTTCAGAATTTGAAAACAAACCATTGCCCTTCAGAGAGACTTGTTTTCCACAACAGTGCTTATGCAGACATCCTTCATATCGTGAATAGCTGTCAGATCCTGGTCTCTGCTTCTGGGAGTGCTTTATATGGGTTTTATTTCTCAGTAAGCTTCATCAGTGATAAAGTTCTGGAACTACAACTGTCAGGTGTTGTAACAGCTACTGTACAGTTTAGAAGCAACACAAGTGGGCCTAATTCAAAACAGATATCCATTAGAACTCACATTTATGTTTAGATGACACAAGAGAGAGAGGCTGTACCACCATATGGGGTCTTTGATGACAATAATGACCCTTGCCCACTACTGTGCATTCTTATCTCCCCTTTTTGCACTTCCATTAGTCCCTCTCATTGAAAACCCACCACAGCTTGCAGCCCCCAGCCCAGAGCCCAACTTTTCAGCTCAAGTTGCAAGGACTGATGCTGGCTCCCTTCCACGCTCAAGTCCAGTCCTTGGTACCAGCCAGGAATAGTAACCATCAAACGATGATACTGTTTTCTCTCTTAAGTGCCAAGAGACTCAACAGAGTGTCTGTGTCCTGTGAATTCTGGTATGTGCTGCCTGCAATGTCTGTTTCTATATATTCCTGCCAACAGCATGACTTCATCCAGCTGCCTGATATTCCAGACGACACAACACTGAAAATAACACTGGCACTTACCTGAGCTGCCAGTGCCTTCCGATGCACTTCTGGATGTTTTTGGCTGGCTCTGTTTGCTACTTGTTCGTACAGTGACCGAAGGAGGAACAGTGCTGCTGCTGTCTCCGCGAATCGTCGAGAGATCCTGCATGCTAAAGCTCCTTAGTCTCTCAGACAGGGCCCCTTGTCCCTAGTTAAACAAGCAAGCAAATAACACACATAAAAGTTATATTCCACAGTGCATTTTGAGCCTTTCTCCTCCCTAGCTCATTGAAATCCACCAGGACAATAGGAAGAGAGAAAATTGCCTGGTCCAGTAACCTAGAGAGGACAAAAATGCGTTGTTAAAAGCATCATTTCCCTCTCTTTGCTCTTCCTTTTGGAGTGGTTTTACGCACAAAATCATTCAAACTTTTGACGGCGAGCATCTCTGGTTCTTCAATGCAGTCATTTGAGCTCAGAGCAGCCTTGGCCACACCTACAGCAGCAGGATGTTGTTGTATCTTTCTAGTAGGTTCTTCTCCTCATTAGGATCCAAGTCAAATAGGTGCTTGGCTTCAGAAACACAATTAAATAGTCTGCATCAAAATAACTCCCTTTTAAAGTTAATCATCTATGATGATATTCACCCGGCTGTTCTCAGTCATAAACAGAATTTCCAGAGCACAGAAAATTTGAAATTTTAAAGTAATAAAATGTTATTGTTAAATGCAAAGAAATATTCCAGTGCTTTTTTCACGCAGCTGAAGGAAGAAATAAACTAACACAACATTTTTCTTTCTTTTTAGACTAGCTCTCAATCAGGCAACAAACATATTCCTTGGTGAAAGGAATGTAGCTGTTCTTTGTAAAGGATGAGTTGGTTAAAAGACACTTTTCATTAAAACTACATCCCATCAAAAAGCTGACTATAAGTACGCCTCTTTCTGAATTCTGTAACCCTCATACTACACCACTGCCATAAAGTAGGAATGCCAAAAAATACAATCAATACAGAAACTGTCTGTCCTTCTCTGTTGGCTACATTAAGTGACATTCAGAATATAAATAGCATAACTGATAAAAAGTTTAGGTTTTAACATTTTGTTGAGGGGGGAGGGTCTGAAAGATACTCCATAGCATATAGTCTTGAAAAAAATACTGAAATAAATACATAGAGCCTGATTCTAAAATTATTTCTGCTAGGGTAAATTAGGAAAAATTCAATGGATGCTTTGACTGAGGTGAAACCAGAAAGATGGTAAACAACAGTAAATATTGCCCTGTTTAACAAAACAGATAAGGCACATGGTAGCAATTCGCACACCACCTGCATTTAGACTTGTATTTGTCAAGGCAGTACGTAAGTGGAAGCATAGCCTGAGCACTGCCAGAGGGCCCTGGGTTGGGGCTGGACCAGAACACATCACTGCTCCCTTCGGGGCTGCAGATCTGCGAATCCTGCCCACAAAAGCAGGGTGCAGGCGAGGGGCCGATGGAGAGCACGCGCTGGTGCTGGCCTGGCATGGAGAGGGGACTTGCCCTGATCATCTACAATCGAAGGCTTGCTAAAGCAGACAGGCAACATTGGCTGTCCCCTGCTGCACTGGCATTGATGCATTGGGAAGGTAATGCACTAGTTTACCTACAGGTACTGATTTACCAACATCACTTCAGAAATTTCGCATGCAGAGTAATGGAAAATCAGTGCCTGCACCCCGTATAAATTCCTTAGCACCTTGCTTTTAGGGACTGTAAGTAGACAAGGCACCAGGTGCCTATCACTACAGTCACCGTGGCAGCTTGCACTTTCTACATTCAAGAAAACTGCTGGATCAGTAATCTCCCAACTTTTCAGCCTGAAGCTTTTCATACAGGAAAAATGGGTTCAAACTTTCTTCTCAACTCCATAGCCTATCAATTTAACCACAGGCAGGCTACACATCCTGGACTACAGCACTTTTCTGCATCGGCAAGAAGCAAACAGCACATGATGATAACTTCTTCAATGCTGTCCCAAAGCATTATCAGTAGAAATATGCATCATCTAAGAAAAATAAAATTGCACTCTCCTTTGTGAGGCAGAGTCTCCTGGTGGAGCTAGTCAGGAAGCTCCACTGGGATTTTTCTCTTTATTTTACTGAGTGTTTGGTTTCTTAAGATCTCTGTGTATACTGTGTTTGGCAGCTTTCTGCATTTAGTTTTTCTGCAGGCTGTTACAGAGAAGTTTCCACACACTCACCACACTCTTCCTGCGGACTTACTTTGCTCTTTCTCATTAGCCTGTTCTACCTTTGAACGTATTTTAAATGGATGGGGCTTTTTTGCTGGTATACCAAGACATTTTATTTTGCTTATTTTATGTGCTTGGCAGTGGAGTCCATAGAGCTGATGTTTTGTTAAAATCTCACCTCTCCCATCTCACTCTCCGACCTGCCACAAGAGTTGATGCCTGAATTTTGGCTACTTTCCTGCCAGTGGCTGAGCCACTCCTGGGACATGTTCTCACTCCAACAGGCATCTCAAGTTTTTCTTCATAGGCCAGTCTAAAGTCTAAGTCTACTCTGCAGTCTATGAATGCAACTGGCACTGGGCTGGTATGCTGAAGCTTCCTTGTATGGCTGGCGAGTTGGGTGTGATCCCACCCGCCCAGAGCTCAGTACAGTGTAGCTCTGGGTGGGTTGTGTAGCTTGAATTCATAGAATCACAGAATCATAGAATGCTTTGGGATGGAAGGGACTTTTAAAGGTCATCTAGTCCATCCCCCCTGCATTAAGCAGGGACATCTACAACTGGATCACATTGCTCAGAGCCCCGTCCAACCTGGCCTTGAAGGTTTCCAGGGATGGGGCATCTACCACCTCTCTGGGCAACCTGCGCCAGTGTTTCACCACCCTCACTGTAAAAAATTTCTTCCTTATATCCAGTCTGAATCTACCCTCTTGCAGGTTAAAACCATTACCCCTTGTCCTATTGCTATTGGCCCTGCTAAAAAGTCTGTCCCCATCTTTCTTATGAGCCCCCTTTAAGTACTGAAAGGCTGCCATAAGGTCTCCCCAGAGCCTGCTCTTCTCCAGGCTGAACAACCCCAGCTCTCTCAGCCTTTCCTCACAGCAGAGGTGCTCCATCCCTCTGATCATTTTTGTGTCCCTCCTCTGGACCTGCTCCAACAGGTCCATGTCCTTCCCGTGCTGAGGACCCCAGAGCTGGATGCAGGGCTCCAGGGGGGTCTCACCAGAGCAGAGCAGAGGGGCAGAATCCCCTCCCTCGCCCCGCTGGCCACGCTGCTTTTGATGCAGCCCAGGATACGCTTGGCTTTCTGGGCTGTGAGCACATGTTGCCGACTCATGTCCAGCTTTTCATCCACCAGTACCCCCAAGTCCTTCTCGGCAGGGCTGCTCTCAATCCCTTCATCCCCCAGCCTGTACTGACACCAGGGATTGCCCCGACCCAGGTGTAGGACCCTGCACTTGTCCTTGTTGAACCCCATGAGGTTCCCACAGGCCCACCCCTCCAGCCTGTCCAGGTCCCTCTGGGTGGCATCCCGTCCCTCAGGCACATCAACTGCACCACTCAGCTTGGTGTCATCTGCAAACTTGCCGATTCCCGCACTGCCACCCTATTCTCCGTAACTGGTTAAAGCTAACACAAGACATCCTACCCTGCAGTTTGACTTCAACAGACAGGTCCCTAGCGAGAGCAAGCTGAAAGCAATCAGATCACTAAATACTATTTTGCTGTTGCAGAATGACCGGGCCAGCAAAGTCGGAGAGTTAGCAACCGATGAGCTGCTGTAACCGGAGTGCTGTATTCCTCCCGCACCACCAGCTCAAGTGTCAGCAGGGCTCAAGCTTTTAACCTCCTCCCAGCCACTCTGCTCAGCCAGCTAACCCAAACACCGTTTCATTCCAGCGAGCGATGTGCGTATGGGGACATGAGTAAGATTAGAGACGAGATTGATGCGTCAGACCACTCTGGCAAGGAAGATCACACTAATGCACCCTTTTGCATTGAAAATGAAGAAGAATACGTTAATATTCTTGCATTGCAACTTGTGAGGTAGCGGCATATAATGATCAAAGCCCTCAGAGACAGCTTTGAAACAAGGGCCTGATATGTGCCTGTCATCTGGGGGTCTGTTACATTAGCATATAATATGTACAACCACAGCCTTAAACGCACAGTCACGGCAGCTGTGCTAAACAACTTTCACTTTCTCCAGGAAAAAAATTTTAAAATTGTCTTTTCTTGATTTTTGCTTTAATTTAAGCTGAGTTTATAACAGCAAAGATAAAGGTTGCCCATCACACAGACAACAGCAAAATATTACTGTTCCTACCATTCCATGAAACAGTTTGTGCAAATCTCAGAAATGGCAGGGATAGCAAAGGCTCAGGCTGAGCGAGGGCAGTGAAGACGTGTGAAAGCCTGCTGACTTCCCTTCCATTTATTTTCTTTCATATTTTTGCACCGTCGGTCTTTGTAGGGATAGACTTGATTTAATTGCTCCTAGGGCACAAGGTAACACTCACAATTCTTTCCTGGTTGCCACATTACTATCTGACCCCAAATAGAAACATGACAAAAACTATGATTACAACAGAATCAGGATCGTTTCAGAGTAAAATGGAAAATGTTGTTACCAACCTTAATTTCCCTGTCAGATAAGCAGCTGCTGTATATGAAATCACAAACATTTGAAAAGCCAGCGCTGTGAGTTTGCACTGCTGTAGTTACATTTTTTAGCAATACTTTATCCAGCTGTAACGCTTATTATTCCATGATAAGACTTATCATTTATTAATGAAATAAAAAACCAAGTTAATAGCTTTATTTCACAACAGGATAGATTCAGCACAGCACACACCTTGGGCCGTGTTTGTTTAAAACAATCACGTGGAAGATGAAGAGCGGCTGTTTTGGGGATTTTTGTTTACCATCTTGGCTGTGATCACACAGATGCTCTTCCAACTGCTACAGACATGGGACATGTCCTAGAAATTTCAGCACACCGTGTGTCTGCACAGAGAGAAGATCCAGGTGCTGAAGCTATGTCTAACGCTGCAGGGCAGAGGCATGTTTGCAGCATGTCCACACGGATCCGGGATAGTTTTATCCTAGAGAGCGCGACAGCAGTAATATCATGACAGTTGCTGTGATAGCAACATGTCACTGTGTCAACAGCAAAACAGCATGGTGGTATTATACAGACTTTTGAAAACGGGACCTGGGAGGGCTGTGGGACTACGGATGACACCACCTCTCTCTCTCCCCTCACTGAACACCAACTGCCCTGTCAGGATGATAATGCTGGCAGTGTGGGACCTGTATTTTGGAGACTTCATCCCCTGGAAGAGGACGCAAGCATGAAGTGGTGCTGGAAGACTGAGCCTTGCTCTCCCTGGGCACAAGACTGCCTGCCTACACTCAACTTCTACCTCACCCAGCTCCTCCTAGGACACAGATTGTCCCCGTAAGCATGGCACTTCTGATCCAGCAGACAGTGATTTTGCTAGATGATGAGGTTTTGGTGGCAGCAAGTGGGAGCACGTGTCTCTGTTCCCTGCTCACTATAGTGCTCCTGCTCCCAAATTAATCTGATTTTCTTATCCCGAGGAAAGTTCACCCCACAGGTGAAGGTATGGCACAAGCTGAAAGTGGATCTCTTCAGGCTTCCTTCAGCTTTTCTTCTCCCAGGACCCACCATCCTTGCCAGGTCCATACATGGGACAGTTCTCTCTTTACAGGGGCAGAGAAGGGCCAGGCTGGGGCAGGGCTTGGTGCTACTGAATAGGACAAAAGACAAATACTACAAAGGACACGGTAATTTCACCCCCCAGTAACTGCTATCACTTGGTATCAACCTTATTTAGATTCATGACGCTACCAACGGTATTAGGGCATTGCCCATCCCATGGACATTTAAGCTGCAGAAGCTCATCCGTGATTCTAAGGGAAGTTAAAGCTCCCATCCATGTGGCATAATAATTAATCTAAAACTAATTTAGGTACATCTCTACCTGCTTCAGTCAAAATTGCAACTGTAGTATAGGCATACCTTACTTCCCCACATCTAGCAGATTCTCTCCTTATTTTTGCTTTAAAGAGTGGGACAAACCAGTATCAAAATACTGAGATTTTTTTCAAAGCCCCCTAACCTGCATGCTACCTTCCTCTAAATGTTGCAGACACCATCATCTCCAGAAACGAACATTAACTTCCGTGGGTCCAGAGCACAAACACTGATGCAACCAATATTTGCTTGGAAGGATGAGAAATCTTGATCCTTTCCAAAATCTGAAGTCATTGTTGTGTCAGGCACTCTAAAAGGCACTCCATCAGAAATAGCTGGACCTGTCTTCCTTACTGTGCCTCTCTATAATTGATCTCTGCATTCACATTTGAAGTAAAACTTTTTAGAGGGAGATGGATTTAGGAGTCTGGAAAAAATGAGTTTGCATCCAATGGAATTATTCATTAAAAATACTCCACATAGGTAGGTAACTTCACAAAGGCTCTAAGTAAATAAAATTAGGCGCATCATAACTTAAAAATCTGCAATTTATACAACAAAGTCCTATTAAATATGATCTCAATATAAACAAATAACAGTGCCTAGATTTCATCGTACCTTCAGTCTGACAATCTGAAAGAATTCTGTAGGCATTATTTAGGCTTCAAAACACCTCCAACACCTACCAACTCCATTTTGCAGCTGTGGAAACTATAACACAGCATGGTGAAGTGACACAAATCAGCAACCAAAAAATGTCAAGTCATGAAAGAGAAGCTTTTAATACAGTCAGTGTTAATATAGGATGGCAACTTCTGGCCTTTTGTATCTTAGGATCAGTAGTTAATGGACAGGCAAGGGAACACTAAGTCACGCTCACCACACTTTCAGCACAACGCTAAACCCGTTAATGTTCTCTTCTCTTGTTTTTGCTGTAACTTTGGTTAGCAGACACGTCTGCATGCATGTTACAGCCTCCATCCTGCAGATACGCACTACAAGGTGTAGTGGCTGTTCCTAGGTTATCGCTACGGTGTCAGCAGGACTTCCCCAACCTATCATAAAATGCTTGCAGAGGTGCGTCTTCACTTCTGAGCCAAGTCCCGGCCTCACTGGCTCCACTGCAACCCCAACCATCCCAACGGGATCACAGCAGCGGGAGAGAAGCTCCCTTTATCCATCAGCGAGAAAACAACAGCAAACACAGCAGCGTGGCCAATGCAGTAGCAACAACCTGAGTTAGATGGGTTTTCCACACACAAAGCTCCCTGCCTGGCTGCTGGAGTCTCTCTGATTGCCAGCAGAGGACTTGGAAGGCATTTTGCTGATGAGATCAAAGACAGGCTTTTAAAGCTCAGCACGCAGGATCTACCAACTGGAAGTGGAGCAGACAGCATCTGGCCTCAGACCAATCTCAGCTGAAAACAGTTCAAACTAGACTAATGGGGAGGCAGACGTTAGTTAGGGGTTAGTACAAGCACTCAGCAGATTACCTGCCCTTTTTTCTGGTCCAAATACAAGTGTAAATGAAGTAGCTGAGAGACCTAGCAAGGGAAAAAAGAGAGCCATTGTGGCAACACACATAAAAGCGCTCAGAATAAGGTCTATTTGAAGCACAAGTAACTGAGGCGAGACATGAGCATGACACTGGGCACCACGTGCGGGGACTCACATACACATAAAAAGCAGGGACACCCACCTGTGGGCTACACCTTTGAACGTAGGTTCTCCCTTCCTCAGCTTTCCCAGAGAGATGGAGAAACCACTCCATAACCCCAGCTGACAGGGTGTTACCTAGCAAGTGTGTTTAAAGAGTAAAGCAAATTATAAACACAACGGGCTGCCACTCCACTCCTTGCACTTGATCAATGCTTCCCACTGGAGAAACCCTCAGTGTCTGGCCACCTTTGTAATCCAGACTTAAGATCATTAAGAACAGAGTGCATTTATGACTAATTTAGGCACAGGATTAGGTGAGGGACACGTGGCAGTCATTTTAGTCCCGGTGACTGACAAGTCTTCTGAGAAGTAGGGTAACGCTGGGGAATTACTCACGGCAATGAGTGGGAGTTTGCACGCAGAAGCGTTACCGTGTCTGGCTGCAGGCAGGCCCTGCTAAGAGCAAAACCATCGGCATTATGCTCTGAGCACAGGCCCGAGTGAAGGAGGAAATTGCTTCTGCCACCATATGAACACAAATAGCCTACAAGCAACATCCTCGCGGCCAGGGCCTGCGTGCTGTGCCTAGCCTGGAACAGCTACCCGGTTTGGAGATGTCAGTACTAAAGACTCAAAGGGAAACCAGCTGACGTTAATGTTGATGGTGGGAACTTAATTTCATCCACCCTTTTTGTTTGTGCAGTTCATTTCCTCTCCTGGGAACTGTTTGTTATTGTCTCTCCCAGCCTGGTCTCTCTCTATAAATTTATTGTTTGGTTCTGCTGTCCTGTGCATTCACTGGCTATTGTCTGCTTCTTGGAGACACCACTGAAAAAGCCAACAAGAGAGAGAAACTGGAAACAGCTACCTGGATTGTAGCTCAAACAGCGTTGGGTTTTTATTGATTTGGGAAAAACAGATTCTCAAAGACTTAAGAATGAAAGATACATCACACCAGGAACAGTTCACGAAATATGTATATATGTATATGTCTCAAGAAAGCCATTCGTTGTTCCTCTTTATTGGCATAACATAGCTCAGCCATGAGATCTTTGATTTTGGATCCCAAATGGAGATCCTTTAAAGGAAGCTACTTTCAAAAGGCCTTCTGTGACAACACTAATGGGTCCCCAAAGTTTTCTCAAACTGCGTATTCTAAACCACTCCTGACATCTGCAACTCTTGGCCACGTCACAGACCAGGGCAGACAGCATGGCCATTACAGATACGGTACTAAGCAGACTGGACAGAACCATTCGGTGACACGTTTGGTAAGCAAAGAAACAACCTCCCTCCAAACAGTGGGATCTCATCGTTAGAAAGAGGCTTTATCCAGCCTCTTAAAGGAGAGGATGCTCCCCACTCCTTGCCTCCCTCTTTCCCAATTCAAGTAAAAGTGCAGTTCTCCACTGTCATGCCACAAAAGGCAGCATCTCTCTCCTGCACAAGTTTTTGCTCCAAACTCCCACAGTAAATAGGTCTCAATTCTCATGGAAAATTAGGGATCTAAATATTGACTTTCAGGCAGTTGCACTGGCTATACCAGCCAGATATTAAAAATGAAGGAAAAGATGCTGTTTGACTAGAGAGGATAAAATCTAAATGATCAGCAGCATTTCCCTTCCAGCGCCCTGCTTTAAAAACCAGCAAACACACTGGGAAACTTCCCAATAAATTTATTGGGCTAAGGGACCCTAAACTGGCAGAGCTGCGACTCCGCAGGGGGTGGTGAGCCCAAAGGTGGAAATGGAAGAGAGGCTGCTGGACCAGACAGGTGACTGCGAGCTGAAGCAGTCTGGGAACTGCTGACACTGCACTCCTGAGCATTTCGGAGGTAGATGAGCATAATGAAACCCTCCCGCCTTTGTCTGCATGCCTGGTCCTTTTAACCGATAAACCAGAGTGATTGCTAGCTCTGGCAGCACCGCAAGCCATATTTCCCCACGCATGAAAAGCTCCTGGACTGTTTCTCAGACTTATTAGGCACAAACGGGCTTTTCATTGACACCAGTCATGCATGCCTGCTCCTTCCACCTCATTTATCATCTCCTGCCAAGGCACGGTGCCCACTGCCAGCAGCACGCGGTGCCCCACTCCCCTTCCTAAAGGCGAGCTGTACCAAGGGGCACACAACAGGCCACAACACCAGCTGCTGTGCAAACAGTCCCTGCCCTGCACACAGGAGGGCAGAAGAAGGGCAGAGGAAGGTACATTACCAGAAACATCTGGGTTACGATGATCTGTTGGCTGTGGGACGTTTTCTGCAGCTCTCCTTTGAAGAGCAGAGTTGAGGCTGCAGCTTGGGGATGGTTAAGTGGTTGCGAGCAGGATTTGTCTTGGTGGGGAAAAAAGACATTGGCCTGTTTGGCAGAACTGGTTTGTTCAGGGTGAGGAATAAAGATACATGCAAACCCAGGAGCTTGAAGGAGAAGGTCAGAGAGCTGGGGGAGAGTGTAAAACCAGTGATGGGAGGGTTGTAGAGACAGAGAGGGCAATGGCAGGGCTGGGCTGGGTCTTGGGAAGAGAAGCAGGGAGTAGAAAGGTTGGGGATTGGGGATAGGGCAAGGCAGAAGGGGGTGGGAGGCTCAGGGTGACAGGCGGAGGATGTGCAAGTGCTGGGAGTGTGGTGACAGCGAAGGAGTACACGAGAGTGTGCTGGAGGAGGCTGGTGCTGCCTCCAAGCCATCGGTACCTCTCCTCACTGCAACCACACACGCGTCCCAGCCGCTTACATTAGAAACCTGACTGGTGCCAATGAAAAGCCCATTTATGCCCAGGCCTCCATCTGATGGCTCCGCTGCCCGGACAAGGCCTTGCAGCTGCCCCGCTACTGAGGCTGTAACAGCCTTGCTGTTGCTCCCCTTCTGCTGTGAGCCAAAAGCAGGCTCCTTTTCTGCTTCTCCTCTCCTCCCCCAAGGTGAGCTGGGAGGAAGGTGGTGGTCAGTGCCCAGGGCCCTTTGGGAGCGGGAATGGCTGAACTAGCTGGAACTAATTTAAAACATGCAAAGAGCAGCAGGATTTACTGCCCGGTCATATAATCCCTCCACTTAGGACTGACCCACTTGAAGTCACAGACTGTGACAGAATGACCAAGCAATGAGGACAAGATTACAGAGCCACAAATCAGATTATGCTCCTTGGTGGGGATGCAAGCTGCTGGGGGCAGGGAAAAGATCTGTGTTGAGCACCTAGCAGGGGTAGTAAGCCCAGAAATCCAATGCTCTGTCTGCTTAGAGAGCATCAAAAATAGACTCTCCGGACAGAGAGAAAACACCCAAGTGAGCCAGCTGGGCTCAGGGTACTTGGGACACTGACAGCTCCTCAGCCCGTAAAATGAATTGGCACAGGTTTGTGCCAGTGTTAGCACAACTGTGGCTTCAAAACAAAACAGAGCAGGGGAAGGGAGCAGGAGGAAGGGGACAGGAGACAAGCCTGCAGTTGGCTAACTAAAACTGTAGGCTATTTAAGGTAGAAAGGGGAAAGGGTCAGGGGACCAGAGGTAAGGAAGGTGTGGCTGTGTACAGCTTACAGCATCTTAGCCTGTTGTAAATATATAAGTAGCGGCCTGTCACACACAAATGGTAATCAGAGAGCCAGCCACATTTTGCTGCTCTATGGATAAAAAGAATGAAGACATGGGCCTTGCCCAAAGATCTTATCACGAAAGACAAAAGATCACAACGGATCTTGTGGGAGCACAAGAAGGTCAGTTACCACAGCTTAGAGAGAAAGGGGAGGACAGGGCTATGCACAGTGGGAGGCACTTCTCCAAGTACAGGAGCCTTTAGATTTAAGCTAATTTACTGAAAACAGGTCTGTACAGAGCACACTTTCAGCCCAGCAGCTCACTGTGTATTTGCTACCAGAAGCTGCTGATTTGCAAAGTCTGAGGGTCCATTTCTTAATACAAAAGCATCTTTTCCTCGCCCATTAATCCAAGTTAAGCAGGAAATAAGACAGATCCTCACATTCACTTGCTGGTAAAAGCCACGTTTTCCATGGGAGCTGCAGGAGCAGCTTCTGAATATATGGTCATCTCTGTAGAATCCAGTTTTAACTTGATCCGTTAAAGGCTGAAACCCAGTGAACCTGTTCAGGGCTCACTTTCCCATCTACACTCAACGCAGGCTAGCTGGATACCCTTAAACCTTGGCATTGGGAAAGCCAGGATAAGCCCTAGAAATAGTATTCTCTTTCCTCCCTCCCTAGAAGCTTGCCCCTAAGGACAGCACTGCAGTCTTGCCTGGGACCCGTCAGCTCAAAGTGTTTTCCAGATAACTAATCATTTAAACTTCTCTCACGCAGGACATTCTAGCTCTGGTAAACCTCCTTATCAAGTGAGCAAGTAAGGGCATTGCCATACGTTTAACAGCAGCTGAAAACCAAGGCAACAGAAGCTGTTACTACCTGTACCTGCTTGTATCGCTCCTTTCTTGGAAAGGGCTCCCAGAGCAGCAGGGACAGCTAAATGGAGACATGTCCACACCCGACCCATCACACTTCACACCCTGAATACCCGAGGAACCCCAGCTCAGCACTTCTGTACCGCAACACATCAGGCTGGAAATCACAGCCATTCAACTCTCCCTGCTTGAAAGACAACAAATTCTGTCTAAGAAGGGCAAGGGACAGAAGTGTCTTTAACCATTCCTGACTACTACACCATGAAGAGTGTAAATGTATTAAGGGTGTGGTCCCATGAGCAGCAGAGCTAATCTGCCTGCTTCCCACGACGAGGAAGGGACGATCTTGCTTTCCTTTCCTCTGGCCATACTCCTCACAATGCCGTTCTATCCCTTCCCTTGTGCTGGCTCAGGCACTCGAGACACATTTGTGGGCTCAAAAAACAGTATTCCCTTTCTTTCTCTTTCTGGATTAGCTTTCTGATAGATTAGAGAGAAACTGAGGAGGTCCAAAGAGCACAGTAACCCCCTGGGAGCAGGAGCATTACCACATTTTGGAGGAGGAGAGCTGTCAGATCAGCTCAGCCTGTCTCTTCGATCTGCACCCTGAGGCACACAGAAGCAAGCAACTTGCTAGAGGCCACATGCCAAAGGCGTAAGGGAAGCCAGGAGTCCTATTTTTCCTCACATACTCAAAGTAATTTAAATGTCAAGGTTGAAGCAAAGACATGAACAGTCCTTGCTTTGTTATAAAAATCAGTCAATTGATTAATCAATCCAATAACAACCTCTCAATCTTATCAACAGATCATTTTCCACCTCCCCAAAGTACCATGCAGGAAAGACTCTTCTGGTCCATTGACAGGTTGCAATGTCTTAACTGTTTTCTCCCAAGCTAGGCTGGCAGATGTGCCATACAGTAACGCCACACAAGTCACAGAGCTGCTTTCTTCTAGCACTGAATGGGGAGCTTCATTAACTCATGCAAAACAACGGCTTCCTTGTACCCTGGAGACTCTTCTCCCTTCTACCCAGCTTCGCACTGCCACTGGAGCCACATTTCAAGACAGGGAGATTCTTAAGAAAAACACCAGAAAAGCAGGACAGTGGGAAGAAAAACTGTGGTGCTGACTGTTCATTCAAGTTGAAGAGCTGATGAAGACACTGTTGCAGTCCTGAGATGAACAGGTTGGCACTGCGGGTCTGGGCTACTGTTGAGCTTCTCATATTCAGGAGCTACGCAAACAGGAGTCAGAGTTTCTTCGGGATTCACACATAGTTTCTCACTGTGTCCTAAAAACAGCTCTAGCACAGAGAGTCTGCAGCACCTTGTAGGAAGGGGCTCAGAGCAAAGGCAGTGCTGCAAAACAGGCATTCCCAGAACCTATTTATCTCCATGGTGCAACTTCTTCAGGCTTACATAGCATCAGCAAAACTGTTAAGTGTCACGGAGGGATCACACAAATGTTGTTTTGTTGGGTATATAACACACAGCTTTGCCTTAGCTCCATGCTCATCCCAGGTTTCAGTCCAGGTTTGGATTAGCCAGCAGTCCCTGGGTTAGCAGAGCCTTCCCACTGAAGAGCAACAGTTCGGGAGAAGAACTGAGCTAGGCCTGACAGCCACAGTCTGCACAATGCTTGGCAGGGAACAGGGAAGCAATTTTTGGCTTTTCTTTGAAACAGGATATAGCTTTTGCATATCCTTGCGACCCTACATGTGCACGGCATATCCCAGGGGCTCCCCACTTCTATAATACCTTGCATTCAACATGCTTCATAGACTTTATGGTATTTGGCCTTCTAAGGATGTATTATGCATTTTTACAGAAGGTAAGGCCAAGGCATACTAAAATGATGTGCCTGAGGTCATATGAAAAGCATGACAGGGGAAAATAATTTCCTTCAACTCCCATTCACATGTTTTTCCTAATACCAGTACCCACCTTGCCCATATGTTTCTACTCTCCTTTTGCAAGAGGCATTGTATCTGACTACACGAAAGCGGTATCTTTTATGCAAGTCTTGCCCCCAAAACACAAGGGTATAGTCACTGTGCACATCTCCCTGAGCCATGATAATCCATGGCCAGAGAGCAGGACCACAAAACGCAGTTACCAAGTCCTTTCAGCTTTTGTGCAAGCAAAGAAACAGAGATAACAGCTATTTTCTGGTTGTGGCTCTAAGCAGACGAGACCACTCCCGAGATGAGACCGCTCATCCAACATCTACTCATTCTCCAAAAGCAACTAATGCCACTTCCCATTTACTCTTACATAAAGATGTCTCCTGAGAATTATACATGAGGAATGTTATGTGTAAGCCTTGCAGACAAACTTTTAGCCTCCACGAACTTCAGATCACATCTGCCTTCTGTTGGTACCCAAATTATAGGTCACTAGATCCTCCAGACTTCTCAACAATTCAGCACAACAATTGACAAACTGGGCTGCAGATGGCCTTTTCCTTCACTGCAGAAGGTGCTGACCAAAAAAAAAAAGATTTCCCTGTCAGGCTGCTAACTGTGCTCACCTAACGTCAGCATCTTTCATGGGAAGTATGCTCCTATTTTGACAGTGAAAATGAAGAGCACAGGCTGTGATGAACAGCATTGCTAACATTGTCACCTGGGTACTGAATGCTATGGAAAATATAAAATTCAGAGGCCTGAGGCAGACCCTAGTCTTAATCCTGCATTTCCACTCACTAGGCACCACACTTACTATCTTCATCCCAAGAGGCACCTGTGTGGCTGGTGAATGGGAGATTGGGAGGCACGATCAAAATCAGTGAGCGAATCCCCACCCTCACCGTCTCTCCCCCTCCACGCTATGGCTGCTGTTGGCAATGGATGCAGATGAGATGCTAATGAGTCACCATCCTGACCCGCACCTTTACCTTTGAAGCCGCCATGACGGCTGCCGTGGCTGCGACGTTCAGCCCCCGCTTCCCAAAGTGCACAAGGGCATCGTAGCTCCGGTCTTTTGCCTGGACGAGGCAGTCATCGATCTCCTGTCACAGCAGACAACAAAACAAACAAACAAAAAAAAGCACAAGAAGGACAAGTTCAGAGTGCTCCCAGCCTCAAACTCTTGGCAGGGCCAGGTCATCTTTTATGGAGGCAGACATCCTCCATTTCCTGCACCTTGGCTGGAGAGAAGTTCATAGCCAACATTTGCAAAGAGGAAAGGTTTGCAGGGGAGCAGTAACTCCCACTGCAGGCTTTGGGAACTCTTTATTCTGTGAATGGAAGATTGGGACCCAAAATTGGGACACACTTGCACAGTGCAACCACCACCAATAGGTCCTGGGAGCAAGCTGGACACATCCACCTGGGCAGAATGGACCAGGGTGTGTCAGAAGCCATTTGCAATCTATGGACTCTAAAGACAAATTGGATTGCCCCGTAGTTAAAAAGAATCTTATTATGGGCAGCTGCAGCTATACTGCCCTGGGTCCAGGACTGGTGGTCTCAGAAGTATCTGAGATATCTCTGCACATCACTGCAGTGTCTGGCTTCAACAAGCCCATGGAATTGGTAGGTCCAGAGCTTCTGGACTTCAATGTTGCTCAATATACAGTGAAATGGTTATGAAAGTTCCTGCCCTCACCCTCCCTCCCTCAAGGCACGGGGGTCTGCATGGTAGCGGATGACAATGACTTCTAGTACTCAGCTACTGTATGTGCTGGGTTAGTAGGGACTGGAGGCTGCGAGAAGCTGCTGGCTGTTTAGTGATTCCCTCCCTATTCCTAGTAGATAAGAGGTGGCAACCCAAAAATGCACGAGCACTACTTGTGAGAAGCGTAAGCAGAAGTTCCCAGGAATCTGAGAGACAGGGGACTGATCCCCACTGTCCTTCTCGGACAGGACTGAGACACAACTGTTCATGCACTGCCTGTGGCTAAACAGAAAACTCTCACTTCCATAGTTGCCAATGTGGGAAACAGTTATTCAGTTCTTAGTAGTCTGCATGTTGATATGCGACTGATAGCTATTCTTGGCCCATGTATCCACGAGCCAAATGGATCTGCCTGACAATGTCCCATTCACAGCCACAGGAATCGCCGAGGCAGCCAAATGATCCAAGCTGTAATGTGTCCGTGTCTATCCCCCGCCCCCCGAAATTAGCATCACAAATTTGGGCAAGACATTTCTCAACCCGGGACCTCAACATGCTACATGCCTTACTTCAGCATGCTATACATCTCCCAGCCAGGCAAGTGCTTGCTAAGCCCCTTTCAGACAGGCTTGGCTATTTGTCTCATTGCTGCACGATGTTCTAGGCAGAGCTGGGAACAAAGTTAAGGAGCCCTGGCTGCCAGACCCTGTTTCTCTAATTGTTACATCCAGCCACAACATAGCACTCCAGCTATATTCAGCCAGTCCGTGCAAAGCAGCTCAGGAGGTATTTTTATCCCCCTCCCTCCCAGCTTCTCAAGTGCACAAAGATGAGTTAATATGTGCGAGTGCTCTGAACAGATGCCAGTATTTAAAAACAAACAACCATGAAGAACAAAAACACCAACCAAAAGGAGATGATCAAATGACAGAGGAAGAGAATCAGCAACTCCCAGTCCTTCAATGAAAATGAGTGATACGAAGACTGGAGTAAACACGCTGTAGATCTGCTCCACCCAGAGAGGACCCGGGCACCTGTGATTACCTTTTCTTTTGAAGACAGCGTTGGATGAACAAATTTTCTGTACAGGAGGCTGGAGCCTTTTGTGTATGGAGACAGCAGCCAAGCTACAAAAGCTATTTTGAGTTCATAGTAGAATGGAAACCTAGAGGAAAAAGAGCTGTTAATGTCTGCTCCCAATTTAACCACTGCCCTTAATTAGAGATGCTCAGCACAGGAAGGGACCAGCCAGTCTTAGGACAGCTTGTGCTTACCAAAGAATCCAAAGACCACACATTCACTCACCTTTGCACACATCTCAACCAGGCATGTGGGTAAATCGTTACTCGGGTATCAGGGCCATTATTTAATGGTCTGGAAGAGACTCTGCTGTGTGATAAGAGGAGCTTTCTACATGCAAAGAGCACAGATGCTGCCTTCATAGCATCCCCAATCATTAGGAGGGAGCAAAGAGCAAATCAGTATTTCATTGATATATTTATGCACCTTTCATCTCTCTGCCTTTCTGCTTTTAAGATAACACTTATCTGACTGAAACTGAAATACGGGAACCTTTGTTGTCCCAGCAACAGGCAACATAAAGGTGCAGATCCACGCTGTGGCTTTCAGGTAGCCCTGCAAAATATGCAGGACGCTTACTAACAACAGGACACGCTTTAGCTGTAAGAACAAGCCAGGGAATTCTTGAGATTAGATTATCCAGACTCTTCTCTGGACGACAAAGCCTAGAGCTCAAGGCTGGCCAGCTAGCAGCATCCTCAGGTGGGCAGGCATGTTGCTGCCAGCAGGGTGACGAACCAACGCTACCCTTTGTAGGCAGAGGCAAGCGAGAGCAGCACAGAGACCCTGCGATGGCCGTGCACCAGCCCAGCTGGACCCAGGCAGACTCCTGCTGTGCTAGCACAGCACTGTCACCGAGCCAGCTGGCCCATACAGCATCCAGGTCTGACCCGATGGGCCTCTGCGATGCTTTACTCTGAGCATGGATTTGCCAGGTCGGTCTTCCACCCGACTGAGGATCTCTACAGCATACTTGATTTCACAGGCTGGACAAGCCCTCTGTCATTCCTCCCGAGAGACCCACATAATACATCCTCCAAAAAAACAAAGCTCCAGATGAACACAGTGGAGGTAGATCTGCATGCAAATTAGACAGAGAGACAATAACGTCTTTTATCTCCTTTTCAACAGACCTGACATGTTGCCAAGTAGTCCCGATTCCTTTTGTTTGGAGGACTCACTAGAGGCATGCAGTGCTATGCAGGAACAGGCTTTAGGTGAGGGCCACGCACCACAGTTACATTTTCATCCTGAAGTCTACTGATCTCACTGGTTTCCACTAGAAGGGCCTTACTAAAAAGGGCAACCGAGGCAACAAACGTTTCCAAACTTGAGCATGCAAATTTAAGGAACTGAATCTGATAATTGGGCATTTATGTGCTCTTGTCCTGACAGAGGTCGCAAGGAATCCTTCTGCTGGCACCAGAGAGCCCACATCAGTATGGACTGTCACTGTCCTCCGTCACACTGTAAACCCAGCCTAACCAGGAATGGGCCTGGCAAAACACGCCAGGAACAACCACCCAAACAGCAACCTACAAACAAAGTCCTGTTTCTGCCTGATCCCTCGAGTCTGTGTATTTACTGCAGCACACAGCTAGGTAAGTCTAGAACTGTGCCTGTAGGTAAAGCTAGTGTTGTTTACGTGATGATCTCTGCAAGCATCCAACTTGGCAATCAGCTGCACCTCTCTCTGACAGGCAGGGGACTGAGTCTCCTGTAATAATTTCTCACTAATGATACATCACTGAGCAGTTCCACTCTCTTTCTTGCTTTTCCTATGACAGCACTGAGAAAGGAAGCATGGCTCCTCCAGACAAAACACCTCTATGCGCCTGAAGCTGCTAACCCCGTGTTCAGGAGGCAGTGCACCTCTGTGCCCCTTTTTCCCCCTTGTAAATATTTCCATTTTCTTTCCATCTCATGCCAAAGACCCTCTCCCATCTGGTGCTCACCAGCAAAGAAAGATATCCGTGAATGTCTCTGCTGTCGTGAAGAGTGCGAATATGATCCAGTACATCATCCATTTGACCTGGTAAACAAAAACAGAAGCCTGGTCATTTTTTCCCAAGGGCCTCAAACTATCTCTTTACAGGCACAAGTGCACAGAAAAACTCCCACAGAAAAAAAGGTTCTTTCCCCCTCCCCGTGTATTTAACAATTACTACGGACTTGAAAGATGCCAGAGCTCCCCCCACCTCGGCACATAACACGCGTCAGATTTCCACACAAGCCCTCGGGAAGGAAGATTGTGGCCATTAGGACTGGTCTCATGAGACGAAGAGCAGCCTGACTCTGTCCCCACAGAGGAAGCTCCACTGGCCAGCGGAGGACCACAGCCCTATCACAGGGCATTAAAAATCTCACTTGGCTCATCCTAATAGCAAAGGTTAATGCTAGGGTGTTGGCCAAACTGCAATTAAGACAAAATCTAATTACTTGCATAATATCTAAAGGCGGGGGAAACTAGCCAGGAAGGGATAAAGAGGTAACTGCCCATCCCATGAACCAGGGCTTCGGAGCACAATCAACTCACTGCAACTTATTGAATTAGCATGCATCCCTTGAGTGGCGGTGCCTCCTCACATCCACACCCTGAGCCCATTGCAGTGACCAGGGCAAGTGCATTAGCTTAAGTCTCTTACCTGGAGCTTAGGTGAGAGCATTTTGCCTCACATTGGTAGTGAAAGCATGTGCTGTGCTGTCACTGTGTTCAACTATGGTAACTCCACTGTGGGGTGGACTGCTTGGTGGGTGATTTATAGATGGTCTCCTTTGCGGTGATAGCGATAGACAGAGTCTTTGGGGACTGTGACGTGGTCAGGGAAACTGTAGTATCTTGAGTAATTCAGGAATCTGGGGATTTTTGTCACTGGGCACTAAATGGCATTTAAAAGCACAGCTAAACTATGCTGATGCATGCAGCATTGGTTCTTGTTGGGCTGGAGAGAAACAACATATTTGTCACACGCCATCAGCACTTTCAGTGATTTTTATCAAGTGATGTGGTGTTCCTCTTCTATGGCACTGTTACCACAGAGATGATGTAAGAAATAATTTCCAAGTACTGGAGATGGGAGAGAAACCTTTTATTCCCCCTCAATATTTTTTTTCCATTGTGAAATTGTAAAACTTAAAGTTTGACAGCTTTAAGAATCTGTCTCTCCAAAGCAAAAGAGATGGTAAGATAAAAGTTGTTAATTTAACTGAAAATTGTTGTCTAATCAGCTGTATTTGAAAACAGAGATCCCTAAGCAGCTTCGCTTAGGAATGTTAGAAAGCTTAAGGAAGTAAAATCCATGAAAATCCATGAATTAGAGAATTGGACCATGTTACCTAAGGATGCGATAATTGCAATAGAATAAGGGAAGGCTGGAAAGAAGGCAGTACAAGAGCGATACCTACACCACGTGCTGCTCTGGGGAAGGGAGGATGGAGGTGGCAATAAATCTGGATCTTACCAGCTCTGAAATGGCTTGCTCCATCTTCTCCCCGACGCAGTGGGGACAGTACCTGTAGTCTCTCTCCATCTCCCTGCAGGTACTGAAATTATTCCCTGAGCACCTGTCACCCAGCTATATAACTGCTTCCCTGGGATTTATATACATATATTTATATTTAATGTTACAGCAGTAGAATGGCACTGCCAAATGCCTGAGAGCATTGTCTTCCCAGGGCAGTTTCTGCCAGACTTTTTACATAACTGCGTCTCCCTCAAAGCCTCGCTGCCAGCACGGTTCTGTCAGTGAGACATTACTGCCAGCAAACCCTTTAAACACAAACCAAGACCTGGTGGGGATGGGCTTGGGTCAGCCTAAAACACCATTTATCAAAATGACTGTTACCAAGCAGAATAAAAATAAACTACAGTGATGTAAGTTTTGACTAACAAATGAAGGTTTGTACTGTGTCAGTGTGAATTACTATTTTTTTTTTAATCAGACCCTAATGGATGTATTGCCACAACTGGTGTGCTAAACTGAAAAACAATTGTAAGTGCAGACCAGGTCTTAGATCAGCTGCCCCCAAATTTGGGTCATGAGCCCATGTGTCTGCTGTGAGTTCCTCTTTTGCAATTGAATTTCCAACAGGAATTGGACCCTTCAACAAAATATTTTCCAGAAAAGGACTATGGAAATGTTAAGTATCAGTGGCAGACGCTGCTTGGGGATGCTAGCACACGTCTTCAGTGTTTCCAAGCAAAGGGTGTACAAACCTTGAGAAGCACAGCTGTGCAAGGGCTGCAGGGACATTTTGCCTTAAGTATCTGATGTGTTCTCTAACACTATGATTCTCAAAATACCCAAAACCATAATCTGAAGGAGGGGACTGACTGAAAGGAAAAATCTCCACAGCCACAGCAAGTCCCAGTTTGATTTGTACTAAGGACTTCATGGGATAGCCATCTATGCTGTTACCCAGAGGAGAAAATAGGCTTGTTATGCCTGGGATCTTGAGAGGATTGAAGAGTCAAGATCTGGAGGCTGAGCCGGGTCCAGAGAAATTACCAGAGCTCAGATTGTGAAGGGTGCTACAAATCCTACAGGACCCCAACAGCATCCCAGTGGGTTTGATTCTCCCACATGTCACTTTCCCTGATGGCCCCATATGCCCTTAGAAACTGGGGCCCAGGGAACATTTTTCAGCAAAAGGTTGCCAGCCCTGCCTGTAAATAGGTTGCTCCACAAGGGAGGATGTTTCTGTCTGGGGATTCAGCCATATGTGCTTCGAGTTGCCTCCTCTGATCCTTGTTTTGAATGAGCAGCTAAAGCTTCAAGGCTTTTTGAAAAGGTTTTGATTTATTCTGCTCTTCAGAAACAAAGGAAAACACGCAAAGCTCTGGATGCCAAACACCTTTTAAGTTGGCTGCATATAACTCACACCACCAGAGAAATAGCACGCATTTGTCAAAGAGCACATCAACTCTGCAGAGGAGCCAGAAGCACAAACATGAGTCTCCTTGTTTGAGACTTGTGCCTAGCAATCAGCCAGTCCACCTTCAGGCCAGTTTTCCCCTTGCACTGGTTTACGAGCTTTCCCAGAATACAGGCAACACCTTTACGATGTGATGAGCTGCAATCTTAGAAAACAAACCCTGCAGCACAGCCACAAACCTCATTACTCACATATTCTTTGATGTCCTTTGATTTCACGGCTTTGTAAGAATAATATGCGGGGTAAAGAGTGCCAAATATAAGCCTGGAAAAAAACAAACAAACAACAAATGGATTAAATTGATTTCCTCTCACAAAGAAAGATTGTTTTTTTCCTGTCTGTTAAATGTGTTTCTTGCACTAGCAAAAAGTGTTAGGATTTGATTTAAGCTTGAGCGCACTAAGTACAGTAAAGGAGTGATTCCGCATCACTGAATTCAGAGAAACTGTTGCCAGTGACATGAATGAAGAGCAGGGATTCAGGCTGACTTTCCTTTTGCAATGGTTTCCATAGCTGTACCTTATGAGTTACGCACAAAAAACCCCCAAACCAACCAAACAAAAACCAAAAAAGGCCACCGCACATTTAAAAGGAAATTAAAAACCTGATTTCAAAATAATGTACTCTGACATCGGGAATATAGGAGTATTGCTTTCAGAGGCAGGACAAAATGAGAATCATTTGTCTAAAATCCCTTCCACCCCTATTCAATACTTGGAAAAGCTGGCAGAGGGTAAAGCAGCATCCGAGTTCTACTGGTGCAAGGGTTTGAAAGCTGAGGCCTTACCCTACATTAAATCTGCTAAAGGGAAGAGCTCTGCACTGTTCGGTAAAGTCGATTTGGGCTCAAAAGAGGAAGAATTTGCCCACCAAGATATGCCAACGGGATCAGGCCTAAAAATCCCAGCTCTACTGTTCTTTCAGACAGCTTCCTTTCATTTTCAAGTCTGAAAGGAATGCTGTCAGCTTCAAGATGTCATGCAAGAAAGAAATAAGGACCCGTAAATTAAAAATAGCACTGCTGAGAAAAAAACGTTGAGAATTTTTTTATACTAACTCTTCTCTGCATCACTGCCTGGTTGCTTATTCACTTCGATTATTCTGGACATAAGCATAGGCTTGTCAAAACCACTTTGCCCTGCCCAGGTTTCAGTCGGTTTTATTCAATGCAGTAGGATGATGCTGCAAAGTCTGAATTTAATAGATTGCAGGGGAATGTTTATTGGCTTGCAACCACTCCTCTTTCCACTGGAGCTTTTGCTTTAAATTCATACAGCTGTTTCTGCTGCTCTTGGGAATGGAAATGATCAATGTTTCAATCCCTAATTGTGGAGCCGCATGGACCCGCAGTTGTCTTTTCCATCCTGCCAGTAGCAATTGTGTGCCGTGGGACTCATAATTACAGTTGAGTCCATTATGTGCATAAGACATTAAAAATTAACACTCTGGGATATGGTGTACCATCGTACTTCCCGTAGTTCAAGAAGGTATTTGTGAAAGAAGGGGGTGAGCCAGCACACATCTTGATTTCCAAAGCAGTGACCGAAGAAAATTTGCCTGCTATTCATCATGCTTACTGTAGCATAGCTTAGCAAAACCTGCAGCACAATGCAGACTTCAGAAAAGCAGCTACTGAGTGAGGAGATTCAGTATTTTACAGAGGCTTCACGCTGGCTTCAAAAAGCTTTGCTGGAAACAGTCAGCTCTGAACCTATGTCACCCACAGGGGCTGTGCTATATGCAGGAATTAGATACGAATGCTCAGAAAGATTCTGGGAAACCAAATGCATTTTTGTCCCTTGCAATATCTTAACAAACAGCAACACTGGTTAAAGCAAGGAAGAACACACAGACAATAGCTTGATCCTGTTCTCACTGAAGCTAATAACAAATATACCCCGAGTGCAACGGTAGCAGGACCTAATCCAAAGAAGGTAGAGCTCACAAAAGGAAGAAAGCCCCTCAATATTCAGAAACTAACAGCTGAGCACATGAGTAATATTTTTGGCTCTGCTTATAAGTACCACCGCATTTCTGTCCTTCCTTCTTGGCCCGGGCTGGCTGCTATCTCACACTTTTATTTCCTGCAAATAATCACTGAATGATTGATATTCATTTCCTCAGTTTGTGCTGGTAAGTACAAACTGAAAGTAACTGGATCCTGAAGAAGCAAACAGTTTATGGGATCACTAGAAAAGAATTAGTTGCAGACAATAAACACTTGAAAAAAATTCCTGTGAGGGAAGGAAACTGTGCAATACTTTTGCATATGCAGAGCAAGGGACAGTTAATAAGGTGATGTGTTCTCCCTAAATTGGAGATTGAGAGTTTCACTGATTTGCCTTGTAGTGTGTTGTGTGCATATATGGACATTTATTACCGCTATGGTTTACCAGACTGAAAACTGTTTTAAGGGATGTTGGATCCCGGTCTTGTCGCTGCTGTGGCTTACTATGTGGCTTGGAGTCATTTAACCTTTGGGTACACCCTACAAATGGAAGACAAAAGATGTTCAGGCATTGCTGTAAAGCATATTCAGGGGTTTGGAGACAAACACCTGCACATAGGCATATTCCAAAAAGTCTCTTGAAGTTACTGTCTTCACTGGGCTTTGGATCAGGCTTGACTACAATTGATTTAATTCAAGCATACACGTCAATCCTCTATCTGTTCCCTCAGTTCCTCCCCCCTGCTGAAGACAATACTTCTCTCTTCCTCCTCATCCAAGCTTCCTGTGTAAAGTTATCGTTGATTCCTGCCCTCCTTCATCCCCGTGCTCAGACTGTTGCCAAATCACTCCTTCTGCACACTATGCACAAAACCAAGGCTGATTCTTTGTCCCTCTGCCCAAGCCACTAAGTCATTCCTTGCCTAAGTCTCCTTTCCAGCCTCCTTTGTGTGGTTCCTACCCCACCTGGATGCACCAGTGTTTAAACCTCCCTCCCCGCCTTGCCTACCAAGCTGAATCTTTGCTTCCCGTGCCTGAAAAACGTTGCTCCTAACTGCTGTCGGTTTGGGCTTTTATCACATCCCACCTCAGTCCCGTCTCTCCTTTAATGACTGTGGTGCCACCAGCTTCTTACTCTGCTGTTCCTTGTATGTCTTCTCCCACACCCTGGAGCTCCTGTGCTCCTTGCTCCCCCACTGCAGATCAGCCCATCGCCTCTAATATGAGCTGTTCCCTGACAGTTATCCTGACAGCCCACAGTTTGAGAGGCAGCAGCCCAAGCCATACAAATTCCAACCATGCCATTCCCCAGTTCCTCCTCATCTCTCTAATCTTCTTCTGTAGCACTCCAGTTCTACCTGATGTTCTTTGAACCACACCACAGGACCTTCAGCTTTCCTCACACATCCCCAAAATCGCAGCACAGGCCCTCAGTTCCCTCCCACAACTGCCGGCTGACCTGAAAACAACATGTGCTATGACTCCTTCTGCCGTACACGCACTGACTGCCTGAGTGGTGCCTGCCAGCTGGCAAGCCAAATTAACGACCTACCTATGGAGTTAACACTGCAGCTTTTACCTCCTGGTGGATGCTGCTATGAGACAATCTCCCAGCCAGCAGCTAATTCTTATGAATAATGTAGAAACTTAATATTTGAGACCTCTCTGACCCATCTATTTTGGCCACAGTCACTTTGCAGATCCAAAAGTTAGCAGCAGTGGAAAAACAGACTGCTTAAGCCTCATTTCCTTAGGAAACCAGGCTACAAATACGGAGTCAACCCACTCCCCACCCATTTCCATCTTTCAAAGCTCCTTTGAATGAGCTACGTACCCCGGAAAGCCTTGGCTCTTTTACCCTCTGTGCAAAAGCAGAAGCAGACATCCTGATCAGCAAACCAAGGACTCCCAGAGGTTGATGTAGTAGTTGCTATGTTTAAAGCTACAGAAATGTGCTCCTACAGCCTGGGCTAAAACAAACACACCCTCAGGGTATAGGGAAAGGCAAGGAAGTAGCGACATTCATCAGCAAGTTAGGAAAAGCTCACTTGCAGCACTAAACAAATACCCACACCAGTCTTAACAATTCTTACACTGCTCCATGCTGGAGGTCTACATCAATTACAATTGCCTTGAAAAAGGACAAAACAGCAGCTGTAAAGGAATCACTGAAGAGTCAACTAATTGGGCAACAGGAGGCAAAAATCCAAGTAAAAGGTTAGTCTTCTTAAAGAACAGGATAAGGATTAATGGTGAAAATCTTATAATCCTATTAGGGACATCAGCAGCAGCAATCCCCAATCTGGACCACTATGTGCGCTTCTGGTCATTCTTTGTCAAAAGGAGGCAGGAGGGGAAAGGAGAAGGGCAACGAAAGTGTGTGGAAGCGCACTGGGGAAGATCCGTAAGAGTGATTGCAGATGCTGCAATTGTTTCTTTTGCAGCAAAGGCAAATAACTGAGGTTATTTGCTCCTACTCCTGATGCAGTGTAAGGGGATGTTCAACTGAATCAAGAGAATGAAGTCAACAAGGAGGGGAGAAACCTTCTCTATCACCAGGAGTTAATCTGTGGAACTTAATAACTCTATTTATTTATATAATTACATTACATAGGACTTGGGGTTTGGATTTGGTTTTCATTATTCAAGTTTACCACTAAATGAGACAGGAAAGGACGAAGCTTCCCATATTGTGGGGTTTCCTGATTATCAGGGGAATATTAAAGCAACTGAACTGTTGGCAATCTTTAGCAATCTCTGTCATATTCCAGGGGAGCAGCTGCACCATCACCAAACCTCCTTCTGTCTCCACTTACCAGCACAGCCACAGCCAGCCCTGGCTATTATATCCTTCTATTCCTTCTCTGAATCTGCTAGCGCAGGGATCTGGCCATCACAGAGCACAGGCTAACCGAGATGTGACAATACCCCTAACAGCATCTGGGTCATAGCCTAGGGATCAGCATCAGAGCTGGCACCAGCACCTGGGAGGGCTTCACGCAATGTCTTGCGTTCTGATGATTTGGCGATGCTATTTTCCTCATGAGGGGCCTGGTCCTACAGCCATTTACCTGTAAAATTAACTCTCACTTTCCGTACAGCAGCCACTGAAATAAATGGAAAGACTCTTGGCAATTCTCAGGAGTATGGTCCAGGACTCAAGTTACCTCTAGAAATGCCTGCATATCCATTCTCTTGAGTATTTTTAACCACACAGGTATTTTCTGGATGGTAACCTACTGCTACAAATATACCAGCATGGTGCCATCCACATCCCAAGCCATCCAAGTTCTGCTCATCTAGTTACCATGCCACCAGCGGTGCTTGGGCTGCCCAAACATTTCAACATTGTACTACTACAACACAAATAGAACAGCCCTTATTTTGCCCATAAATAACTAATGTTTCCACACCATCAGCACACAGCAGCCAAGATGGCAAACTTCTGCTCAGACACAGGGATGGACACATTTAGGAATTGCTGAAATATTTTTTATTTCCTCAACATGTTCACTGGCTAGTGCGTGCTTCTTACGCATGGAGCAGCAGCTGAGCTGTCACCACGCCAGCATTCCTCGCTGGAACCGCCAAGAAGGGCGCCAATAGGTTTGCATTCCTTATTATCAGTCCTAATTAATGTTCACACAGCACCACAGATTAAAAATAAACAGCACTGTCTTTGCACCAAAGGTTCCCAGTTTAAATCCAACAGCTGGGGATGTGAAAATAAGCAGCACACAAGGTCAGGGAAAAGGTTAACGTGAGCCCCTTGACAGACCAAATGCCTGATATCCAAGAAGGGACTGGGTGGAGGAAGCACCAGCTGCAGAGGAGGCTCCAGGCTGGTATTCCCTGGGAGATGGTCCTGCAGATTCTTTGTGGTCATTTGGCAGCAGAACAGGTCCTGCACAGTGGCTCTGGGGCAGCTGGAACTTGCCTGTTAACCCTCAGGGTGACAGCTGATGCTATCCCCACCCTGGGCCCTGAAGATGTGGATACCTAGCCACGCCAGCTACACCCCGATACACACCAAGAATACCAAAACTGCACGGTGCCTCAGTGACAAAAAATATCCCCTGAGGAAAGCACTGGGCCCTGACACCCCTGAGACAGATCAGGCTCAAAAACTCCATTTGCAACTGAAATCAAACATCCTCGCAGGGCTGGTTCAGTGCTGCCGAGGACTGAACTCATGCTGCTGTGCCATGTCACTCAGACAGTCAGGCGCTGCCTCCACGGGTATTAACAAGGTGTAAAGCTCCGCTTTAACAGTCACCCAGCACGTCCCTCTGCTTTAGGAAACATTCCTCCCCACCTCCTCGGTGGGTGACCTGCTTAGCTCTGGCTGCTGAGACCTTGTCCTCGTGAGCACTTCTGCAGCATCACGCACGCCCACAACACTGAGGAAACAGAGGGCAGGCCCAGGAGAACTCAGTGTCTAACACAAAGATGCTCCGCTTTCCATCCAGATCCACCTCTGGCTTCTCAGCCAGGCTGCTACAGAAGCAAACTGCAAACTTCATCTTGGTTAATGTAACCTAATGGCTGATGAAACCTAATAGCTCCTGTTGGTGTAACTGTGGGGTAAAGGGATGCCCGACTGTCCTTTCAGCAGAAATAGCAAGAGCAAGGGCTGTCCTTGATGCTTCTAATTTAAGCAGTCTTGATCTTCCCAAAGCAGCACATACTCCTCTCCAGTTGACACCACCTTTTTCTTTTTTTTTTCCTCAGCCAGGGCACTCCCCACATGGGAGCTGGAAGATGGCCAGGCACAAAGAGGTGAAGAGACACGGCGAGAAGGACGGGTGGAGGAAGTGGCCTTAGCCAGCCTGGAGCTATCACACAACTCTTACGTTTACTCACGTTGAGATCCTACATCCAGACTTGTCTAAGGAAGGCAAACATGATTTCTTTTTCCCCACTTCTTGTCATAGGCAGAAGATAGAAAGGCTAAAATAACAATACTACTGATGGAGAGACCTGGTGAAATACTGGGATCATTAAGATAATGCACCTGATGACTACTAAAACCACCAGCTGTGAAGGGTCTCACAGGGTTGATATTTACACTGACACCCTTGAGTATCACATTTAAAGCTCAGCCAAGATTAAGCAGGTACTTCACCCTTCCCAGGTTTATTGGTCCAGGCTGTCTTCAAACTCAGCAGAATTGCATCAGTTTACACAGAAGCTAACGCTTCCAAGTTTTCTTTACAGTCCTTCAGAACAGAAAAGGCCTGTGTAGCTGCTATAAAAATACCCCATGGCTCTGCAGCTATTTTAGGAAGCAAATTTATTGCAGGTAGATGGCTTACTAAGCTGGCCTGTTCTACTTCAAGCTGTGTTCAGTGGAACTGCCCGGCCAGTGGAGATGGGCTGCTGATGAGCAAGGGGAATTTGTTTGCCCCTGCAGCAATGCTTTAAAGGAAGGGTCTGCGTCGAGAGTGTGTAGGGCTGGTGTGGGGCCCCGACCCACCGGTGGGAAGCTGTAGGCCGATAGGAACGCTGCGCCTGGCACACGCCACGAGGCTCCGAGCAGCTGCCTGCAAGAGATAGTGTTTCGTGGGCCTCATCGGAGGCATTTGCCCTGTCGCTGCTCCTCCCCTCTCCCTGCTTCTACTCAGCAGGACCGCAGGAGATAGCAGTCCACGGCTCTGAGCCTTCTCCTAGCGCTGGCACAGCCCACTGCCTCGTTCAGACCCTTTCGGGGGAGAAGAAATAAATCATCGAAGTGTGATACTGAGGGGAATCAAATCAGTGCCTTTTAGAGAAGAACACATTCTCTGCTATGTGACCGGGTCAGATCTTCACCCAGCTTCACTGCTCCAAAAAGGCAGGGCTCAGCATCTGTGTGCCCCTGATGTTTTCCCTATCCAGCACTGACCGTACAGTTCCTGCTTTGAGAGCCCTGTCTTTTTCCAAGCCAAATAAATGGCAATTTGAAAATTAAATGGTATGGTTTAGATGGGAAGGGCTGCTTTTCCTGACTCTAGAGAGGGAGATGTTTATGTGGAAAAAGGCTTTTTTAGAAGCACTGACATTACATTCCAGAGATGACAGATGGTTTAAAATCTGTATTGTGAGTTAGCCTACAGATTTATGGTAGGCTCATGATACAAAAAGGAACAGAAAGAGACACATAACCTAACCAAACTAATTTCTAGGCTAAAAAAGGTATGAAAAAATGGATTGCATATCAACAAAGAAGCTCTGTATTATTTTCATATAAAACCATAAAGATCACACTGCAAGTATTATTTTGGAGTTATTTTAACTGATGCTATGTGAATCAACTTTTAGGAAGCGTAAACACGTACAGGAATCCCAATTTAGAGCATAATCCTACACTGTATCCTAAAACTCAGTTGAAGTCATGGAAGCCTTTCACCATCAAACCGTAAGTGCTACCACTGTCTGAGGAGATGGTGAGAAACACAAAAGCTCCTGTTTGTCTGTTCCTCACTCAAAGACAGCTTTAGACTTCTAGCGTTGTACTCATGGGACACAAAACAGCAATAAAAAAAAATTAAACGAAACTATAACTCGTCTAAATCAATTGCAACATGTGATCTCCTTAGAGTAATGTTATTTCGGCTTCCCAGGGACAGAGTATTACTAGAAGTGCTTAACTAAGCGCAAGGAATACTTTCGCTCACCAATATAGTTTAAAAACCAAACCAAAAGACCTCTTTGACCCAAATATTCAGCTCAAGCCATGAAAAGTGTTGATTTCCCATGGAATCACCATCAGTCCTGGGTTACCACCAGTTCAATCCACTGACACAAATCGAGCAGTCCCAAGTCTGCTCTGAGTAGCACCGGGTCTCAGACATCTCCACAAGCTCTTGGAGGAGGACGGAAACCCCGGGTAAGTCTCTACGCTAGCCAAGGAGAGCAGGTCGGTATAGGAACAGGCATCAGGTACGGTCACGGCCAACTTGGTACAAAACAGCCTGCAGAGGAAATCTTAAGACTGCCTGGACATTTCTATAAATATTCTAGTAAATTAACAATAAACAGCATAACTTCTGCCATCGGTAACTGACCGTAACTTCTTACATCTCTGAGGACTCTACAACGTTAACCCGAAAAACTAGAAGACCAAACATTTGGAGGGACCAGCCACATTGAAAACACGTGGGACCCAACTCAGTCATAAGCTCTACATTTCAGAGCTGGTATTTAATTCCTAGTTAAGTGAAAAGCAAACAAACAAACAAACAAAACCCCCAACCCCACCTTTAAAACACCTCTTCCCATTTTGATAACACATTTCAAAGAAGGATTTGAAAGTGCAATATTAATATTAGTGACCTGAGTATCAAAGCCAATTGCACTTCCATTGATTTCTGATTATTTCTGTTTCATTAGTGTTTTATCTCTATTTTAAATGATAAGGACAGTGCGACCCACTTGAAATTATACAGGAAGCTCATGTCAGAGACATGAATAGTAGCCAGTTGTCAACCCCAGTGTTAAAGCAAGAGTGTAGGAAAACTAAGGCAAGACGATTCTACAGGTAATTTCAGAATATTCAGACCATCTTAATGCTTTCGTTAGCACGGGTATCAGAATGCCACATGCTATATATAACAGCTGTGACATTGCAGGGAGTTCACGGGCCATGCAAACCACGTTTCTCTTTATGGCCCACAGACAGAGATTGGTATTTCTTCTGGGTACTATAACAACATTTTAGGGAGGGGCTGAGCACCTGCTTTTTTTACCAGGACCTGCATAATTTTTTTTAAAAAAGGAAAGAGGGAAAAAAGAAAGGGAAATGAGACCCTGCCATACAGCTTGAAAAAGACAGACTTCTACTCTTTTCTCATATGCATTTGACAAGGATTTCTAGTGTGAATTTAATAGAGTTCTTTCCTCACGGGTCTTTTCTCATTTCATTCATCCTTTTTAATCCCTCCATTTTATACGGCTAATAAGAGCATCTTAATGAAATACATGGTACAACTGAGATAAACAAGGAGGAAGAGATCTCCAGCTGGAGCCAAACTGATACAGACCAGCCTCCAGTCTAACCTAGACATAAAGGAAAGGAAATCAGAAGGAAGCAAGCCTCTGTACTGAAGCCACAGACCACTAATGAATAAACAGAGCTTCTGGCTACACCTCTGAATTCAGCTTCAGCTACCAGTAAAATTATTTGTCTCTAATTAAAATAAATTAGAAGAAAAATGACCATTTAGTGGATAATCCTAAATCATGGTGTTAGGATAAGTGATAAAAAACAGCAGGTAGGGGAGCCTAAATAATACCCTGAAGTTCTCCTGAAGAACACAGGGACCAGCCAACACTGGCTTCTGTACAAGGAGCCTCATCACTAGGGCTCATTGGAGAGTAAGAGAGCCTCCTCCAGGGCTGACTCCAGAGGAACCAGCCTCACCCAGCACCTAAGGAGCAGCACCGATCCCCTGCAAGATGGAAATCTTCAGCGCATTTTTTCCCATATCAACAAACAGCATCTTAGATATTAAAAAAGCCCATCACCTCTAAACCAAACCATTGTGAACACCTTTCTTCCCCACACTCTCCCATCTGAGAAGAGAAAGAGCAAAACCTACGTGACAGATATCATTTAGTGTGCTACTGGAAACTGTTCAAGTGAAAGAACGGTGAATGTAATATCAGAAATAGAAATATGTCCTTTAGAATAGAATCACAGAGTAATTTAGGTAGGAAGGGGTCTCTACAAGTCTTTAATCCAAAACAGGACCAACTTTGAGTTTACATCAGGTTGCTCCAGGTCCTGTCTGGTGAAATTTTCAGTATCTCCATCTCCAGACCCTTGTTCTAGTGTTTGCTTACCCTTGCTTTGAAGAATTTTTTCTTTATATCTGAATAGAATTTCCTTTGCTGCAACTTGCGTCCATTGCCTCTCACCTTTTCACTGTGGGCCTGCACAAAAAGCTTGGCTCTATCTTCTCTGTAGCAACCCATCACGTTTTTGAAGGTAGCACTAAGATCTCCCCTTCGCCATCTCTTGTTCAGGCTGAAGAAACTCAGTCCACTCACCTCTCCTCGTGCACCATGTGCTCCAGCTCCCTTCCACTGGATTCACTGCACTCTGCTGGTGCCCTCCTACACAAGGGAGACCCAAATGGGACATGCTACTCCAGCCAGACACTGTCTCACACTTGCCAAATAGAGGGGGACAATCGCTTTCCTCAACCTGCTGGCTAACCCTCTTACTAAACCAATCCTGTATCGAGATCTGGAGAAGAGCAGCACTGCACCCTTCCCATCATCAGAGGTGCAGAAGAGCTGGGGACCTACTCCCTGAGTGAGGAGAAGACTTTTCCTTGCTGCTTGGAGAACCTTCTTGCTCAGCCACACCACACCCTTTCCTCTGCAAGTGGTGCCCTCCCCAAGGAGCAAAGCTGGGGTCATGGTATGACAATAATAGATGTCACGCTACAGCAGGACTCTGAAAATGCTTCTTTTAGCCCACTCCAAATGAGCTGGTGCAGTAGTACAAAACTCACTCAGCTACCTGTAAAACAAAACTTGACTGCCAAGGGAAGTACGCGAAGAACAGTACCACATTGTCTTAAGTGTGGGACTTAACACGGACCAAGTTGCTGTTACCATAAGAGCTTTAGAAAAAGGGGGGAGGGAGGTGAAATGAATATTTACAAACACTTATTGCTTTGATTCTCTTGCTTAGCCATTTTTGGTGAGCTAGGAGAACAGCTAGATTTCCCTTATCTCTACGGCCACATATTCACATGTAAGCCTTTGTTGTCATTAACTGTGCAGCGTCACTGCAAAATGTAATGGTTTTATGGTAATGCTGTGCATGATCTATTCTTACATAAAGCCACTAGCACAGAGGTCATTATCAGCTTATTTACTTCTACGCCAAACGCCATAGCCCACGGTATGTATCTGGAGATAAAATGACGTGTTCTTTCTTTTGCTGGAGCTGGGAAGCTCACGGAGAAAGTAAATTACCCATGCACATTGCTAATAGTCATGCTATGATCATTTTTAAAAGGATCAGAGGCTGCAACGTCCAGCAAAGCCTTGAGCTAAAACTTATTTAAAGGGCTTCCCTAAATGACAATCTCCACCGCAGTGCCTATATTCATCCTTTAGCAGTTGGAGAATTATATTTTCAGGTTAAATGAAGAAAGATTAAATGAAACTGATTGTAAGAAGACTTATATTCAGCACTTTCAAAAGGTTCACCTATGTTGGTAACAGGACAAATACACACCCCAGGATTCAGGAAGCTTTAATTTCTCTGACCTACTAATTCTAAGAGGCTTGTCGGGAGTATAACTGAGTTCATAGCAGGACCCCATGCACAGAAATATCAGCATCTCTGTAAGTCTTACCATCCTCAATTAGTTCTCTCCAGGCCTTTGGGAAATAGCTAAGTTCTCGTATTCCCATTTTACAGATTGGTTTCTCGTAGGCCCAGCTGAGCAATCCCCTGCTTGGACATTCATCATGCAGTGTTGACGTGCAAAAGCTGCATCTGTTGTGCCTTTAACTTGCTCGGGTTGGGCAGGGTGTTGTCCCTGTTTCTGGCTTGGAGCGTACCAGCATACAGCGTGGGTGTACCCATAAACTCCCAGGAGGAGATGCAGTCATATAGCCTCTAAAATTCATGCCATTCCCTCAGTAACACTTGCATGTTGCCCAGAACCACAGCCCAAGTTAAAAATTTCTGGCTCGCAATTCACTTTGCAGGTGCATGTGACAGCTATAACTCATGCGGTTTGCACAGGATTCTAAAATATCTTTGTTCTTTGCTCAGCAAAGAGTATATATGTACAAATGCACACATCAAGACAGAAATATTGGAATTTAGACACATTTCCTCAGCACTCTGGGACATTTCTTAAAATGCAACGCTTCTCTTCTGAACTTTGGAATCTCTTTACATCTATTTAACTTTCCTCCATCACGATTCATCCCACAACTGAATATTCTTCTGCTACAAAAAGACAATTCTTTCCCTGCTCCTCTGAAATAATTTTATCTTATTAAGTATCTCCAGGTTTTGTATTTCTTGACCAACATCTGATTTCTTTGTTTAAATTCTAGCGATTTCCTATCTTACCATAGCTTCGCCCTGAAGCTTAACAGGTTAAACACTTTCCTGTTACACCAAGGACTCTAGATTTCAGTCCCTGTAGCGTTTTAGCAAGTGAACTTTGGGTCTTTAACTAAAGGTAAGACAGAGGAAGGGGTTTCTTTTAGCTTCCACCAATTTTCATAGCACTACTACGATTCATCTGCACTACAGTTTTTAACAACCAGCTATTACCTAAAGTGCAGGAGAGACTTAAGAGCAAGGACAGGTATCTATTGAAGCATCTCACGGTACAGCCTTCGTATCGAGAGCTTCACGACATCAACCAGAAATCACAGATTTTGTATTGAGAGATTCCTAGGGTAAAAATCTTAAAGAAGCCTGAGACAACAGGCAGTTCTCAGAGATGACAAATATCTACAGGTTCCATCGACCATGCTGGAAATGAAATGGTTTTCACCACTGGAAATCGGCAGCTTGGTCACAGCCCAGGTAGAGCCAATGTGAGATCTGGAAACAGAAGTCGCAATTTCCAGGCTATGCCTCCGTGCTAGCCTGTATCACCTCCATCATTACACTGAGATGATCTCACTCTGTGAGCACAGCCTAGTACCATAGTACTGCCAACTCTCACATTTCTTCATTTAATCTCATCAGGTGATTTCTTGGAAGTAATTGTAGGAACATGTCAGTTCAAAATAAATTCCCAGATTTAATGGTTTCTCAGAAAAGAGCACGCAAACAATCTTGCAGGTTCAGAGTACAAACCAAAGGATCTGATGCAGAGAGAGATATATATGCACATACTATAAAAGTCAGGATTTTAAATCCCGTCTCACAATTTGGTGAAGAGGTGAAGGGATTTGACTCAGGGCTTTTTAATGCCTCCAGACAGCAGTATTGCTACCCAGATATTCAATCTTTGTTCTGACAGAAGATGTCATGTTCCCATCTGCATTCAATTTTGATCTCCCCCAGATTCTCGTATCTTTCTGAATTTCAGGCTTTGGCTGAGAGCATTAGAGAGTAAAAGGGATAAGCCACGCCACTCTCTTCTATTCTGCATTTCCCCAAATGCAAATGTGTTCAGATCAAATCCTGTGACACAGGCAGAGCTCCATTCTTACACCGTGAGGAATACCTCTTTGTTTCGGGCTTGGATAAAAAGCCAGTGCATTGTACAGTTTAGAACGGTAAAGGCTTTGTCTCTTCTCTTTCTTTTGGCTTAGTGACTTCACCTCTTTTCCCTTCTCACCCTCTATTGCACACATATACCTGGCAGCTGGCAGCTACTCAAAATATAAAATGAAATATAAACTGAGGCATAGGAGCCAGATGGAGACTTCACAGAAATAACTTTAGAGGAAAGCAAAGGGAAAGACAGCCAATGCTTCCAAGTCCATTACAGAGACTTCTAAGTAAGCAGCTGCTTGAGAAGGCAGCTTGTACTTTTTGTGGGAACGCCCACACTGCCTGCTATCTTATGTATGCTTTTCCATCATTTCTTATTCATTGTAATACTGCTGGTTTAAATGCCACAGTCCAGTGCTTGTTCTCCTTCCCGGGCAAGAAGATTCACACAGAAGGATGACAGCGCTGCAAGTGCCACTCTCCAGAAACAAAGCCTTGCTATTTTGAAATGAAATGGTTAATTGTTTCAAACACAACATCTAGCTGTATAAAATGTGCCTTGAGAACTGGATCTTCACAGACTTCAGTCATTCATGGATTGACTGCCCAGAGTGAGGTTTCTTGGTTTCAAGAATATACCTAAAACACAACAGCGCTTGAATAGGGATCTGATTTGTTACAGCCAAGTATCTGCAAACCTCAGCAGAATAATAATTGAAGAAGAATGCTGAGCTATTCCAGTGGCCGTATAGCACATCCGAGTGCAAAAACCTCAGGACACACTATAGCAAAGAGAGGAAAAATATCTAATCTGTAAGTAAATCCTAGAGAGGGGGGAGGCGGGGAGAAGAGATTTTATACAGTGGGTTTACATGAGCTTAACTATGAATCATACACAAACTACAAGGAAAGCAGACGGGTTCAGTTTCCAGTACTGTGCAAAATCTGGCATAGTATTTATGTACTTAAAATGCATGTCCTGCCTCATGGACAGCAGGCAAGATCTTTCACTCTGGCTGTATGCAGTCTCTTAACCAGCTCTGCTCATTCTGCAGTGATCTAGGAATAATCTGTAGAAATACGCATAGGGTCATATCATCAGTCATGTACGTCACATTCCCTTGGGCCCTGGAAATGGCTGTCAGCGAGCCCTTGGGATTCCCAGTTCTGGAAAGCCTGCAAAGCAGCACTGAAAAGGATTTAAGATAGCCAGGATCAGGGATGCAAGCTAAGGGCTAATGGCAGCAGGCCGTGGTTAGCTAGCATACTGCAACATCCAGCACCCTCTGTAACAGGTCTTCACATAAGGGTACAGGGATGAAGCATGAGAGATGACAGAGTTTCTCCCTGTCTGACACAATTAAAGTAGCTTTTAAAATATACGTGCTTGGGTGGTCTGCAATGAGGCATTAGGATTCTTTAGACTGAATCTAAAGAGAAGGCAGTCATGCTCTTCATCCTCAGCTTTCAGTGACTATGAACGCTTACTAGAGAGAAGCTCAATACTGAAGCTCAACAGAGAGCTCCAGATCTGAGGTCAGAGATACCTTGATTACGGGCTTTGGGACGGTGCATTTGATTGGCTCTCGTTGCTGAAGTGCAGGTAAAGCCATATGCCAATCTGCTGATGAAATTCCCAACACTAAAATGAAACACGTTTAGAATAACTGTCCTGACAGAATCGTGCCTTTGGGAGCCCTCTACCCTCAATCTGTCACCCCTCAAAGGGCAGTTTAACTTGAGGGTCGTAAGGAACAGAAGTCCTCTGTTGTCTTGAACTGGCCAATTTCCATCCTATAATATTCCATTTTCTAGGATCCAGCTGGCACCCTCTACAAGGCCCTCACCTCTGAGCTACAAACACAACTTTGGGATTCTGACCTGGCTAGACTTACAGCACTCACTGACTTCAGCAGAGCTGCACCAGTTAACGCAACTTGAAGCCCTGGTATTACCTTAGGGATGAGAAAATGACTGAGGTTTGCATTGAATCAACGTTTTCCAGCTATTTATTCCCTCTGTCTGCAGAACATCCACCCTTGATCCTTCAGGTTTACCACAAGCCAGGGTTGGGAATTTTTGTGGCAGTTCTTATTAAAATTTGGCAATGCACCACTTAGCCTACTGTCACTGACAAAACAGAGAAGCTGCAGTTATTCCAGATATGAACTGATTTTTTTTCGCTCATATACTGTGGGTTTTTTGTTAGAAGGTTACATCAAGAACTTTTCTATTAAATTCCATCTTTTCTGTTTGGATGATCACTTTCTGTTTCACAAGGATTCTGTAACTCTGATCATGTGCCTGTAAGGCTTTTCTGAGCATACAGAATCATAGAATTGTTTAGGTTCAAAAAGACCTTTAAGATCATCGACTCCAACCATTAACCCAGCATTGCCAAGCCCACCACTAAACCATGTCCCTAAGCACCACATCTACATGTCTTTTAAATACCTCCAGGGATGGGGACTCAACCACTTCCCTGGGCAGCCTGTGCCAGTGCTTGACAACCCTTTCATGGAAGAAATTTTTCCTAATATCCAACCTAAACTTCCCCTGGCGCAGCTTGAGGCCGTTTCCTCTCATCCTATCGCTTGTTACTAGGGAGAAGAGACCGACCCCCACCTCGCTACAACCTCCTTTCAGGCAGTTGTAGAGAGCGATAAGGTCTGCCCTCAGCCTCCTCTTCTCCAGGCTAAACAACCCCAGCTCCCTCAGCTGCTCCTCAACAGACTTGTGCTCCAGACCCTTCAGCAGCTTTGTTGCCTTTCTTTGGACACGCTCCAGCACCTCGATGTCCTTCTTGTAGTGAGGGGCCCAAAAACGATGCACTTATTTGATTGCTAGATTAGAGAAAAAGAGTTGGTGCAATTCCTGTGGGATCTAAGAATCTCCTAATCTTCTAAGTGAATGTGTGGTTACTCAATTATCTCCAAGTGTTCAGGTACTAGACTGTCCCTACAAATTCCCATTTAACAGTCAGCTGTAACAGAACACACCATATACAAGGATCTCAAAAGGATATCCAAATACTGATGAAACAAGCTTTATCTAATGCTGTAAGATGGGAGACTACTAGCACAGACACAGGTACAGGCAGTAAAAGACAGAGATTCTAGTAGGCCTGTTCAAAATTACCACAATAGTCTATGTTACAGATTCACGACAGTTATAGCTATATACATCTACAGATATAGATATATCTATGAGAGAGAGATGATATCCTGAGAAAGGATCATTAGATCACAGTTTCTCCCCAAATCATTAGAGTCAGCAGGGGATTGGTTTGACTGATTGCATTCTGACAGCTATGAAAAGAGGTTAGCACAATGTAACAAACATGAGAAAATTCCAACAACATTTATGCAGGAAACTATTTACTCTCACGTCATTGTCTGTGTTTTTAAGGTATCTGTTTTAAATAACAGCTTCCTCTCTGCATTTGATCCTACAAGAAAGACCCTTTCTGTATATAGGACAGCAGAGCGTGTTGCCATGGAAATGATGATGATCTACTTAAATTCAACAAATCCAGCCTTATGGGGTATATTCCCCGGAGTATCTCAATTTAATTATTAATGTTCTTTCTAAATAGCAACATCTTTCTGTTTTGACCGAAATCTTTATAAGCAGAGTGAAAACAATAAACCTGGAAAGTGGAATCCTTTGTTCAGCTGCAAAACAGGTACAATTAAGCCAGGGAAGATGCAAACAGCCTTCAAGCTGCCTTGCCAATGTGCTTTAACTCAGACCTAGACAGATCATCTGGAAGGGAGAAAGTCTCATTCAGTGCCTGTGTCCATTACATCCCTGGCTTCTCTGCTGTGATTTCCAGCAAAAATACCAGCTAGGATAGTGGGGTTTTTTGCAGAGGGACATGTTCAGTGGAATCTAAACACTGAGCATCAATTCATTTCCATATAGCCGCCAGTCTGGTGCTCGTTCTCCACCCATGCAAGCCCGGTGAAACCACTCCATCTTTTCCCATGAAATATATCGCTAAACCCAAAGCCTTTTAGCCTCAGGGCAGCTCCAGCATCCATCTTTCTCCTTAAACTGTCACCATGAATTCTGCAGGTAGATTTTTAGGAGCCAGATGGTGCTATTCAGGCTGATCTAACACTGGGGATAGTTTCTTGTGGGTCACATAATCTGGGTGGCTCACAGGTCTAAGTTTAAACATGCACAGACACGTGTCCTCCCAAGTCCCCAGCAGAAGAGGCAGCACGACAAGCAGAACCCTTCCACGAGCAGGATGAGGCTCAAGAGCCTCAAACTGCTCATCCACGAAAGGGCCCAAGGCAGAGCATGCCCCAGAGCAGCCCTGTGGGAACTGCTTGAGGCAGAACAGCAACCTTATCACTATGGCTATTTAATGGGACCTGCAGCCTGGGTAAGTTGCTCTCCCCACATGCTCACATCAAGTGTTAGGGCACTTGTGCCGAAGACATCACGACAAAGGGAGCCATGAAGTGTTGTGATGACAGGAGAAGGTCATCTTCCTGTGATTGTTCTGTTCTTAATCTTGACCAGGTGCTTCCCATCTACCCTCCCTAGAAGGGTATTCCTCATGAAATGCCATCTAAGATTCCTGGTTTCACTCCTCCATGAGTGCCTCTCAGGGACTGTCAGGAGAGCGCTGCCACAAACGAGGCCGGTCTACACAAAACATCCCACAGCACCCCTGAACTTTTGACCATTGGCTTGGAAATTTCAGCTCAAAATTCATATTTACATTGCCTCTCCAATTCTACTCCAGAGAGTGTGCCTCATGCCCGCATCAGGGTCTATCACATGAAAGCAGAACTGATAGTTTAGATGGACAGAAGTTATCACTAAGCCTATTTTACAGGTACCAAATTAAGAAAGAATAAATAACTTGCCCTCTTCCCACAGGCAGTTTGCAGCACCACTGAATCCAGGCTCTTGGTATTCTCACACAAAATCTGCAGCACTAGTCCTTCCCTCCTCCCTTGTAGGAGGCTGGTTATTGGTCATAAGCCTCCCTCCAAAACATGAGGCAAGAAATGTCTGTCAGTTTTTTGCTTTCCTCTAAAAACACTTACTTAGAGGCTGGAAACAAGAAATAGAATAAATGAGTTCAACTGAGCTGAATGAAAGGAAGCAACAGTATGAACTTAACAGAACAGCAGTGCTTCTTGAGCAGGAGCTGCAACTGTTTGTTGACGCTGATAGCATTGAATTGCTCGGTAGACTCGAAGGCAGGCTACACACATTGCCCTGGCATCCCTGGGACCCGTCCAAAAAGGCACAAAATTCCAGACGTGAGGGGCATTCTTTCCAGCTCCTCACAAACAGGTTCTTCAATGCTGGTTTTGTTGTCCTGTAAAATTTGCCATTTTGGAAAGCAAAAGATTACTGTTGGCTCCATGAGAGAGAAGGGGGAAAGACGGAATGCAGCTTTATTGACCGGTTGATTGATCCCTTCTTTGGAATTGGTTGGTTGGTTATTTATTAGCAATTAGTGCATTAGCAGCGAGGGACGCAGCAAGCAAGTAGGCAGCATTTGAAGAAACAAACCTTTACCGAGCGTGACACCAGGCCAGCGTTCCCAGCTGTCCCCCTGTCGCTCCCGAGAGTCAATCTCCAACTTGACACCTAATCCTCTGCCTCCATATACATGTGTGTGCCTTCTGAAACATAATCCTTGCTCTTCATTTCTGCTTACTGTACAACCAACTTCTCTACTTCTTCGCTACCACCCTTGCCCTTCTTCTGGCTATCTGGCAGCTTTTACCAGCCTGCAGGTCACTGCTTTACCACCCACATCAAATTAAAATTCCTTGTCCTCCCCTTCTAGATCCTGCAAAATGTTTTCTACGTGAAACAAAAAGCAGGGTACCCCACTAAGGAGATATGTCTGCTCTGAGCCTCGTATCAAAAGATGGAGTTGTTCTGTATATGAAGCTTGGGAAAATATCACCCATGTTTCTAGTTCTGGCATGCCACTCCAGGTCTGGAGTGCCTTCCTGGGTCCTGCCGGCAGAATGAGCAGGTGTGTCCTGTTATTTCAGTCCTTCTCTTCAGAAGCACACAAGTCACAGAAAGATAAAAAGATAAAACACAGTTTTCATTTTGTCACTTATTCTAGTTCATTCTCACCACTCTGCTCACCATCTGTTTTGCCTGTATTTCATCAGTTTAAATCAGGAGCTCATCAGAGCAGGAATCTTGTCTTACTACATGCATGTGAAATCCCAAAACAGAACATGAATGCTGTACCAGTAATAGTGTCATAAAGAAATTACCAAGGAGCACAGGATCAGTCTCATAAATGATTCACCTAGAAGGCAGAGTTGCATTTATTCATATATTATTTATTTTTATATTACTACAGAACTTAGGAGAACCAACTAGAGACTAAACCCCATTGTCTACAGTGCTGTAAAATCAAAAACACTAAACAAGAGTTCCTGCCCAAAACAGTTTACCATCTAAATAGCATATGAGTGATAACAAAAGTACATGACATCTTCCTCTGCAAAGAGCAGCAAGTGATTAACTTCAAGAACACAGGTGATTTAAGTGAGATTTTGCCATGTAAGTGTTTTGCTTGCGAAGCGCTCAATTACATGGATGCATCCCTCCATTGAGCCAGTTCATCTCACAAGGCCTATCTGAAATCTGCTGAGTGGCCCTGATCAGGCCAAGTGCAGAGTCGGACAAAAGGAAACCTAGACTCAGATCCTAGCTGCCTAATGAAGACATGGAAGAAATTTTGACATATAAAGGTTCTACGGCAATCCAAACTGGCCAATGTGCAGTACTCAAATCTTCATAGAATCATGGAATCATTCAGGTTGGAAAGGACCTCTGAGATCATCGAGTCCAACCGTTACCCTAACTGCCTGGTCCACCTCTAAACCATGTCCCTAAGCACCGCATCCACACGTGTTTTGAATACTTCCACGGACCGTGACTGCACCACTGCCCTGGGCAGTCTTCACCTACCTTTACGATTAGCCTGAAAGTTCCCAAGATAACTACCTCTGTCCACTGAAAGCATGGAAGCAGAAAGGCAAATGCAGTGCTTAGTACTTAGAAGCAGCTGCTCAAGAAGTAGTAGGCGTGATTATATGCCCTCCTTTGTCCTCTCTGTACCAAGTATTTCCTCTTGACCAAACAGCTCTCTACGCAACACATCACCTTTAATGGAAGCTCCTTAGAGATGCCTCTCTCCCTCTATTAACCGCGATAAGAGCACAGAAGAGTGTTTCTCAACCTCTCCTATTCACTGCGCCACCTGACCCTTTGAAAGAAACATACATTTTATATCCCACTGTTGCTTAAGGATAGATGACAAATAATAAGTCACATGGAATGGGTACAATGTTGAAATGTTAATATTTTACAAAATGTAATTCAGTAGATATAATTACAAAACTTCTAACTAAAAAATGTAGTAAAAAATGGTATCACTTGATTAAATCAGTTAGTACATAATTGACGACTGCCTGTATGAGGGGTTCTGTTTCAGGGCTGAAATGTTTTCACGGGCTGCGTGATGTTTTGTGGACTGCCAGCCATCTTGTGGACCACAGGTTGAGTAACTTGGCACTAAATCTCCCTGCTGGGACTAAGTAATCAATTTTAAGTAGTGTAATGCCTGACTTAGTAGCCTGAATTAGGCAGTCTGGCTGTTGCATTCTGCCGTCTATGACACTGATGACAGCACTGAGGATCTGAAAGGGAAGGGGTCATTATTCGGAATATTTAAGCCTTTGGTTGTTTGACTGCTTCAGGCAGCATTTATTTAGGTCTGTAGTTTTGTTTCACCCCTCCCACACCCATCACAAATCCATAAAACAAACCACAAACACAATGTTCAATTCCCTTGATCAGATCCCCTTTCATTAATTTATTGATCAAGGAGCCTGAAGGAAATATATTACCTGTTACCACAGGTTTTCTGTGGAATATTGGACACATCACTCGATCTCTCTGTGCCTCAGCGCCCTTACCAGCACAATGGCAGTAAAAATCATTCTGATGACACAATACTTACTAAATTAATGCTTCGAAGTGCTTTCATACAGTGAAATGGAAAGGGTCCCACAAAGGCAAAATATTGTATTAAAGCAGGTGCAAAAGCCAAGCCCCTTAGCTATATTCCACAACTTCTAGTTTGGTAAAATGTCCTTCCTTACTAGTCCAAACCAGGACTAGTAACCATCTGTGATGTGCGTGCAAGAAAACCTTCCCCATCGGGGCTAAGAGCGTTTCCAGCACATCTGTGCTTGTGCAGGAAAATCTGGGTCACGGCTGACAAAGCAGCAGGCAGCGCTGTCCCCTGCAGTGTGATCAGCACGGTCACATTTCACATGAAGGGCAAAGCAAATGTCGCACCTGCGCTGGATGCTGCTCTGTCAGTTACTGTCACCAACAGGTTCTGAGCTGGGAGCCACAGAGACCACTTGCTCTTCAGGCGAGGGAGAGCAGCAGTGCAAGACTGCAAGATCTGTTTCAGACGGATTCCACCACCTTATTGTATAGGCAATGTTTCTTAGCAAATTCTGCATGTATGGCAGTGGTCTGCCCTTCCCACTTCCCAGCTTCAGAGCACATAAGAGAGTCTACTGCAAACTCATTCCAGAGCCTTAGCAGAGAGCTCAAGCCACACGAGGTCCATTGCTGTATTTTCACATAATCATTCATCCAAGGAACTGCAGGCCTGTCAGCCTGACCTCGGTGCCGGGGAAGGTTATGGAGCAGATCATCCTGAGTGCCATCACGCGGCACGTACAGGACAACCAGGGGATGAGGCCCAGTCAGCATGGGTTTTACTTCTCCCAAGTAACAAGTGATAGGATGAGAGGAAACGGCCTCAAGCTGCGCCAGGGGAAGTTTAGGTTGGATATTAGGAAATACTTCTTCACTGAAAGGGCTGTCAGGCCCTGGCACAGGCTGCCCAGGGAAGTGGTTGAGTCCCCATCCCTGGAGGTATTTAAAAGCCGTGTAGATGTGGCGCTTGGGGACATGGTTTAGTGGTGGGCTTGGCAGTGCTGGGTTAACGGTTGGACTTGATGATCTTAAGGGTCTTTTCCAACAGAAACAATTCTATGATTCTAGAATTTTGCATCACTGGTGTTGAGGCCTGTACAGAATCCTTCACATCACCTGCCAGCACCGAGTAAATAACGTAGACTCTGAAGAAGGACCTTCACATACGTGGTATACATCAACTGAAAGGCTAATGCCGGCATACCAATAACCAAAAGCGCGGGGCTGTGCTATGCCTTCATGAGAACAGCCCTCACCCACTCGAGCAGATCCTGTCTCTGCCTGCCTCTGGTAAAGAAGATACAAGATATCCTTTTCTACCATCATATAGTCTCTATTACGTGACATTTTTTTTCTTTTTCATTCATAAATCTCTTCATACACATGAAAAACAGGAGGAGGAAGGCTCTGCTAAGTTTCTCTAAAATGGAAATTCATTACTGATGTAAGCAGTGTCTTTTGATTAAATCAATGTCTGACTCAGTAGCACTATGGATTTACACCAGCTGAGGATGGGGGTGGCCGATCTCACCCACCCTTGCTAAAACGGCACACAGTCACCAAGAAAGAGAAAGCAGAGAAACTGTGACAAGGAAGGAAATTTCACTCATCAGTTTAAATAATTCTTTGGTTCCTCTTTGGTTTTGTTCAGACCTACCCACTGCCAGTGACAGCCGGAAAAATGGATGCCTCTGATAAATCCCCAAATCCCTGTTACTTCCACACAGGGCCGGGAATTCCCAGTGAATATATCTGAGGCTGCCACCCTATTTCACATCAAACGATAAGAGATCAGGCAGGCCATTACTGATATTTTGATTTAAAAGAAAACAAATACAGGCAAAAAAGCATAATTAAGGCTGTGGTTTTTCACCACGAAGAACACATTTAACCATTTTCTAATAATTTCTAATGCACTTCTGAGCTCCTGACAGCAGGAATTCAAATGCCTAAGTCATGCAGTATCATCCCAACTATTGATGACCTGCCTGATCCAGCCTCGTTTCTATGGACATCTCCTTCCTCTGCCACGTGTTCCAGATTGAAAGGCTTTCAATGGGCAGTGTGATGTGCCTGACTTTCAGAATTGGAGCCAAAACCTGTATTTCTGTTCTGCGTGATCCCAAGCACAAAAAGCAAGTTCCGTGTTTCTGGGAAAATAGGATTTCCATGCAAATACAACAGGCTGCATTTCTATATACCACTTTTAACTTCAAAATGCTTTTAGACAACAGCCAAAAGGTACAGCAGACCAGTAACCACATAGGATTGCCAGTGCTGTGCACTGCAGCTGAACTGGACTGCAATACCGAAGTCCTTCTGCTAGAGTGGCCTCTACCACTTGAAGCAAAAAAGAATCTCCTTCAAAATGAATAGCAATAAACTGTAGACGGTAGGACGTGCCACTGATCCCTTCTGGTCTGTCTCAGAGAAGACAAATTCAGCACAGTTCATTACACTTCACAGATGAGGAAACTGAGATACAGGTGTTCCCGGGTGTCCTTTGAGATGTACTCAGAGAGTGTAATTAACCCACGAATAATGATGCTATCCCATTCCAGTTATTGTAAGAGACAAAGTAACAAATAATTCCAAGATGCAACAATTGCAATTACAGGGATCGCAGGCATCCCTCAGTGGAAAAGTCACCTGTAATCTACTATAATGAGAAAAAGAACACCCTGATTTAGTTCTCATTGAGGCGGGTGAAAAAACTACCTGGACCACAGGAGGATGAGTATTGAGCTCTTAAAGGCAAAAGATATCCAGGGACAGGATTATCTTTTTGTTTCACATTTGTACAGTACCCAGTGCAGATCCTGACAATAACAAAGTTTCGACTTTAACACACAGCTGCGGCAGTATAAGATGCTGCCCTGAAGTTTTTGTCATTTCTTCTCTGGGGGTTACCAGCACACAGCTCTGCGGGCAGGACAGAACAAGCCAGCACTCTGGATCAGCATGCACACAAAGCCCGAACACTAAAGCTGAAATGATGTAAGAGAAGGTTTGCAATAAGCTGCCTGACTTCCCACTGAAGTGCCTGAGAAATGCTCACAGGCTCTTCTCCTTCAGCAACATTTTGGAAATAGAAACTGCCAGGACAGAGATGGCAAGAACCGAATCAGAGACAGTGGAAGCAACAAAGCACCCAAGAGCCAAAGCAAAGGTTTGCTTTTTGTTTTAAAGCCCTTTCTGTTAGCTGAGTCATATCAGACATAACCCCCACGGAGATCAGCAGAAGTCGTAAAGCACAAAGCAACATTCATGGTGTGACTAAACCACACCACACCATTTTCCTCATAATCCTTATGAGTCGGTAAGATTTGATGAAAAAACAACTAAATAGGCATGAGCAGGGGAAAAAAAAAGCCCAACCAGGTAGCCATTCTGCTTAGAGAACAGCTGTCTGTACTGATGGATCAACTAGCGATTCATAATGAGATGGGGAAACCAGATTAGATAGATTAAATCTTCATCACGATCCTAATCTGAAGACCACTGTACAGTGAGGAGTCGGTGATCCACCTAACAGTTAACCTGAGCGGGCGCAGGCCTGTGCTGTGCTGCAGGCACAGCTTGGTCTCCTGGCCTGCGCGGTGGATCCTGGATGCAGGATCAACTCAGCCGGTTAATTGTAACGAAGGAGCCTGTAGGAAGCACGCAGTGGTCACCAGCAATTAAACCACCTGCATGTCCTCGTTCGTCTTCATCTAAAAGTGCAGCAACAAGTTCTCTTGTGAACGTCCTTTTCATCTGACAGTAGAAATGATTAATAGAATTGCCTTTTCTGTTGTTTTTTTTCTTTTTTAAAAAAAGAAAATACTGTAAGGGCTCAAAAGACCAATACGTAAGGTAACCTTTCCACAGCCAGATCTGCACCGTGTGCTGCGCCCAGACTGGAGGGCTGTTCCATGTGAGGCAGCTCAGGGTTTCCAGCATCTGAAGGGATGTAAAACTATTTATACTCTCCTCTATTTCTTTATAATTTTAGCTCTAGTAAATGGTATTTTAAGCAATACTGTACAGAGTTCGAGTTCCTTGCTGGGATCGTAACAAACCAGCACTTCCTGGTGCAAAACATTCTTAAAGGATGGATGTATACTAAGGAGCAGTGCAAAGAAAGTGGTGATCAGGCTTGGCTTGCCCTAGGTTTCCTTGCAAAATTCTTTTTTAAATTATTACTATGATTACTGAATGATTAATATTTACACTGCATATTCAAATTGTTATTTGCTATTGAAATTCTAGTATAACAAATAACTGGTACCACCCTCTACACAGCTGATTTCATACCGTGACACGCTATTCAGGTAAATAAAGCTGAAGAGAACGGGAAGGTTTGTGTGTTCAGCTAATTACCTGACTGCAGATGTCAACTGCTCTATGTCCTGCCCCTATCAGATTTTTACCCAGTCCCTGTGTCTTAAGATGAAACCACCCGTGTATATGTGCATGTGCCGAGGCAAGTAAGTTAAACTACCATCTCTCTGTAGACATTCTTTGTTCTTGAGGATTAGCCGGGTTACACGATGACAGGTTTTTTCAAAGTGGAAATTAGTCTAGTAGAGAAGAACGAAAAGCAGCCTTGGACAATACACGCTACATCTCACACTGCTGTCAGAGATATCTGCACAGTTATACTGTTCACATGAAATCATTTAAATATTTAACACGTTTTCCCAGAATGAAGTGCAAAGCCAATAATGGCTAGCAACAGCTGCAGCTGAATCCAGATCATATACCTCCAGGGGCTAAATTCAACTCTGAACCCCCCAAAAATCTTCATATCTGACAGCCACCCAATGTCTTAGTGATATGGAGAGATAGCTAAGATCAAGGTGAGTTTTCCCTTTGACGTTTCATCTCATATGGCAAAAGAGGAGACCTTGAAAATGCCTTTCTGGAACTATGCTGATGGTGCAACATCATGGCACGTTTCTTTCAGACAAAGAAAGTGACAGGCCCTTGCAGACCCTCTACAATAACTTAAGAGCACAACAGATGTTCTCCTGAATCTGCAGCTATATGTACCAGACAGAGAAAACTGGCAAATCATTCATCTGATTCAGCGCACTAACCTTGACCAGCCACATTTCCAGAAGGGAGGCAGATCAGACATCCTGCTGCCCCCACCTTAAGCCTGAACTTCCCCCCGCCCCGGAATTTTCCTAGTGGCATCAAAACCGCCCTTTTCCCACTGAATCTCTTCTCAGGTGGGGCAGATGAACATATACCTCGAGCTCGCTCCATTTTCCCCTGTTGTCTGGGAAGCATTTCCAGGGAATTTCTGCATGTATTCCCACCTATAGCGCTTCCAGCTATGGAAAAGGTGTAGGACAAGTGCAAAGAGCCACACACTTCTCCTCCCAGGCTGACAGGTTAAAGGGAAATCGAGAACACCTTTTGAGAGGGTGGGCGGCAAGTTGCGAAGAGGAAAGAAATATTTGATATTTCTTTTACAAAAAAAAAAAAAAAAAGAGAGAAGAAAACAGCGGCTGGGAGAGCCTCTCCCAGCGCCCTCTCGCGAGTCCCAGCCAGCCGCGCCGAGCCCCGCTAACAAAAGCCCCGCTGCCCAAATCCACGTCCATTTTCCCACCCGCTGATGCTCGATTCCCCCTCCGGACCCCCGAGCCCTTTCATCGCCGAGCACGGGGCGATGCCAGCCGCCCTCCTTCTCCCCCGTCACCTTGCGCCGGACGGCACGGCAGCATTTTGCCCTCCACCCCCTGGTAATTTTCCCACGCGGGAAAATACCGTTCGACCCACCTATTTTCTCCCTCACCCACCGAACAGCCCAGAGCCCCGACCCTAACAACAACCTGCTAATTTTAGCCGGGTCGCCACCGCGTATTCGTAGCGGGGACGAGGCGGGGGCCAGGCAGCGGGCAGGGCGCAGACCCCGCACACACACACACACAGACATGCGGGCACAGGCACGCAAGGTGCCAGCCCGGCAGTTACTCACACCACTAGCCTGGAGATGATCCATGAGACCATGGCGCTGCCTGCCGCAGGGCTGGCTCTCCCGGCAGGGAGGGCTCGCCCCGTCTGCTCGCCCGCCGCCGGCCGCCGCCCGAGTGAGCGGGGCGGGCGGCTCGGCCATCCGGCCCCGCAGCCTCAGCGCAGCCTCACTGGCGGCGCCGCCGGCAGCCAACGCGCAGCCGGGGCCGGCGGCGGAGATTGGGCAGGGCCCGCGGCCGCCCCCCACCGCGCCGGGCGCTGCGGGAGCAGGAGGGGGGGGGACCCCGCCGGGCTCCCCAGCGGGAGAGCCGCGGGTGTAGGGGGAGCTTTCGGGTGCGGGGAGGGCGGCGGCTGCGGCAGCCGGGCAGGGGGCCCTTCCCCACGCTGCGGCATCGGGCGGACACGCGTGCGCCGCGGGAGCCCCGCAGCCCAGCAGGGCACGAAGCAAACCCGCTCGGCTGTTCTGTCAACAGAAGGGCAGAGCTAAGGCGTGGTGCTGGTGGGCTCCCTGGGTATAAAGGAAGAGAGGGATCCTCCTCCGCGCCCCCAAGTTTGCAGGCACAGGTGACAGCCGCAGGAGCCAGGTGAATCCCCGCCACTGTCGATGATGAGAGCCAGCAACCTCTCCTCCACGTGTGATTTCATCAGGAGGCCTCACGGCTGTCCAGTCCAATTTCCACGAGGAACATTTGCCCACGTGCAGAACAGACATTGGCTTGACCTGCAGGTTGTTCTTCCCTACGTTTCCTTTGGGTTCTTCTTCTCTTCCTTCACTACGTTGGCACATGCCAAATGTGATCAGATTGCCAAAAATCATCTTCCACTGCTTTGGTTTTCATCTTCTATCAGAAGCACACGTGCCCGTGGGAATTCATGGTGTGTTTTAGTCTTGCAGCAATCCTTCGATCTCTCTCGGGCTTGCCACGGTGAGACCAGCCCCAAGCTTCACGCGGAGGCTGCTCCCTGGAGCAATTGGCCTGGCTTCAGGCGTCAGGGCCAGGGCTCCAGCCACCCTGGCTGCACGGCAGGATCCCTGCCTCCATGCCCGACACGTTGTTCTTTTCTAGGGCTCTGCATCTGCAGCAAATTTTCCCCGTCATTCTGAGACAGCATAGCTGGAAGAGGCTGACGTTCCCTAAGGTATCGCGAGTAACCTGTGAGGAACTCTTCTAGGGAGAGGCCGAACATTTTGAACCAGAGGTAGCAGAGCCAGGAGCGGATCACAGACCTCTCCAGTCCCAGGTGGCCACAGCCATCCTCACGCTCCTGCCCATCATCACACAACACCCGGCCCTTACCTAACACCTTTCTTCTGCTCAGCTCAAAGTCCTCCATAACGGCATCACCTTTTATTATGTAGGCTCTCTGGACCTGCTCCCCACAAAAACAAGAGCACCCATAGTCTTCAGCTAAATCTGCAGGTATAGACACACAGGTAGTTCAAGTTCAGCACCTCTAAAAATTATCTGCTAGAGGGCGATCCAAAGAGAGTCCAGCATCTACATCGCCACATTGCTCTTCCCTCTGTAGTGGGTCTGTTCCTCCACCAGAGGGAACTTCCACCTCGCGCTGTGACCTGTAACAAGCGGTCTCCTCCTCACCCACCTCCCCGGGTTACAGCAGCATTTCTGCTACAAACACCGGTATTTTCTGGTTACAGACAGGCTGCGAACCACAGCTGGAGGCACAGGGCCACCGCCAACCATTCCTGCCTCGGGGACTGCAAGGGCCGCAGTGGCAGCATCGCTACAGCCAGCACTTTGACCGCTCTCCAAGCACCACGGAGACAGGACTGGGGGGTCTGTTGCAATAAGCGAGCATAAATCAGCCGTCTTCTCCAGACAAGATTGCTCTCTGGAAGAACTCCTTTCCAAAAGGAGCCATTAGGCCATTGAGCCCAAACTCTAAGGCAGTGAATCATCCTGTGGCTGTCTTGCTTGTGTATCATAGCCAAATAAGTACTTGGAAATCTGTTATCAAAGATTTTTCATGTATCAGGATTATTTAGTGTCAGATTTTAGACTGCATGTTGGCAGACACTCCACAACATTATTACAGTTAAGGATGTGATATTATCAAGTATAAGGCACAGATCTCTGCATGAATATTTGTGTCATCACCACAGTACACAGAACTTGCCACGTAGTGCTTGCTGCACATTTCAAGCACAGAAAAATAGACCAACAGGAGAAGATACCAGATCATAAAGAGAGATAACACAGAGGACAACACCCAAAGCTGCAGCAAAACATTTTAGTGCCCAAAGCGTAACTCAGCCTCACGCCCTCTTGGCTCCTTCCAGCCTCTTCCAGCTCACCATGTTGCGTGCAACTCCTGCTAGCTCTCTTTTCTGGGCAGCAACTGTCAGAACGGCTTGAAGATTTTTTTCTTCTGCTTGGCGGCTCTCTCTGACAGGGCTAAGCAGGACACGGACCCCTCTTGTGCTGCTGCTTTGTACACAACTGACACAATCACCACCTGATGATTGCTGACTGATCTGAAGCCTCAAACGTACACAGATGGTTAATAAGGTAGGTCTGGTGATGGAAAACCTTAGGAGCCTGTCAATGGGAATGCAGGGAGCTTCACTTAAATAGCTCTCTGGTAAACAGAGGGTGACGGGGAGAAATTTAGCTCTACTGAGTCATCAGTGGAAGGGTGACAATGCCCCCTACCTACTCTTCATGGGCTGTGTCTTAGGATAACAGTCGTACAGCCCTGTCACTGTAAGCTCGGATACGACACCCCAGGTATCCCGGAAAGAGGCTTTGCTTGAAGAAAGCCTTTCCTTTGCTATTAAACTGCCTGACCCAGTCTATAAAGAAATAATGGAGAGACACAAGAAGAGTTAAAGCTGTAGGGACAGAGATGAATTAATTTACACAGCCAGCTCAGCAGAGAGGCCACCCGATGCTAGTGGAACATTTTGGAACAGCTTTAGCAGTGGAAGAAGGTCAGGCAGTGAAAAATCCTACGCAGATTGCACCATTAGATGGTCTGATCTCTGTTCCCCAAATAGCAAAATAAACCAGCTTTGCTAATGAAGGCAGAGCCACCACCCTTGCCCTAAATACTATGCAGCCTTCTCCTAGCAACTACTTTTCCCGAGCAGTTCACAGCCGTGGAAAAGTCGGACCCCTCAACAGCTCCATCATAATCAGACTCGTTCCTCCTTGGCCCCAGGGAGAGGGGATGTCAGCCTCACAGCTGAACAACAACTGCCAAGCCAAGACTTCTTAGAACAAGAAGAGTGACTGATATATACACACAGGGCGCTCTGTTACCGAATCTAGAAAAGGTCAGGAAGTAGCAAGTGCAGAGAGAGGGACAACTCTTACCAAGAAGGCACGTCCTCCAACGGATCGAACCTACGTGAGAGGCATTTCAGAACAGCTTGAGAAGAACAGACAACCTAGCTAGGAAACGTCCCCAGGTACAGAGAAAAATATCAGACAGGAAACGTGCGGTGATGTTTAGGTGCTGAAGTTCATGTGGAGAAAACAAAATAACAAAATGAATATAAAAATAAATAAAATGCACATGCAATAGCAACAGTGCACACATATATTCTATAGTATTGTTACAGTACCTAAAACGTATCAGAAGAAAGATAGTTTGATCAGAAAATAGATATTCTGCATCCCATCAAGGAATACACACACACACACATATATACACATATATAGATACATTTGCTCAGCTTCTTGAAAGAGAAATGTTTGGTCTTCCACCCACTGGAAGAAAATGGGTGACCTCTTGCATTCATCTCCTGACTTCTATTTGGGAAGCAAAAGAAAAAACAAATGAGCAAAAACCTATTTAGAGCAAAAATCCAAGAAGAATGCAGCTCCTGAACACAATAATGAAAAATGCCCATTTCTAGAACTACAGCTTTACTAACAGATACGGACTAGATACAAAAAGGTTAATCCTACTCGATTGGGGAGTATTGTTAAAGCATGTGGAGACAGTCAGCATTTCCTGGCTGCCATTTCCATCTTTATTATTGAATTACTGCTTCAGAGCTATGGCCGTTAGCAAAGAGAGATTAAGAAATGCCTATTTTGACTCAAAAGTGGTGTGGTCTGGCATTTGAACTGGGAACTGTGACTGCTGAGACGCTCTCTTCATTCTCAATGACTCAGTACAAGAGCTTGGGGAAAACATGGAGATCAGCATGCTTGAATGTATTATTTAGCTTTGGGTAACCAAAATGGGATAGCTTGGTACCAAATATGCTAACACGAAACTCTACAGCACAAAGATCAGTTGGTGGTACTCAACATCTCCAAATACTAAGCTCTGAATACCTAAAGTTGTGCATCAAAAGCATCTTCTCAGAAGTTTGTTCTTTGCTTCCCATATCCTAACTTACATGTTACAAAATCCTCTAACTTACATCTTACAAGGATATGTCCCATATCCTCTAATTTACATGTTACAAGATGCCTCTGCCTTAGAATAAATCCACGTGTCTTAGATTAATCCACTAGTGGCTGTGAGGCATCTGCAGACCCTCCAGCTCCATCAGAAATTATCCCAATTCAGCACGTTTTCCATTCTACTATTTCAGAATGAAGAAAATGCTTGGATTACAGCATTTCATCAAACTGATGAAAAAAGGACTGCATCTTAGACTGGAACTTACTCTTTCAGCCTTAAATGCCAATAAAGACATTAATAAATTGCCACTATTATTACAGTACTTCTGACACTCAGATTAGTCTTCTTGTCCCTTGTTACCTGCTACCATCTTTCCGCCTCAGCCTAGTTATGCACAACCATCAGTTCTATTCCATGTCTCCAAATGATCTGCCTGTCACTCTGTGTATGTCCTCAACACCCTGCTATGGACACCTTACAACAGACATGTAAAAAGAAAGGAAATAGTTCAATAAAAAAAATATATATGAGCAAAAAAAATGGTGATCAGAAAACAGATTGTTGGAAGAGAGATCTTCTGGATCAAATTGTATAGCCTCTTGGTGTAGCAGGTAAGAAGAGACGCTGCCTCCTCTTAGGGATGTGACACACAACTCCCTTATTTTTATGAAGCACTTCTCCCCCTGTCCCTGCCAGACAAGAACATACTCAGATATTTGATAAAGACTGTACACAACGAGGAAGAGAAGCTGCTCAGATATCTTAGTTGGATGCTGGAAGAACGTGAGCTTGGGATTTCCCCATAGCAGGTTCAGATCCTCACCATCTTCCTCTTGAGGCTTTTCTTCTTCATGAACACTAGCTCCTTGAATGTCTGCTGGAGTGGGAAGGCAAGCATGACAGAGACGTTCCCTCTGTTAAGGAAAGGAAACTTCTAAAAGAAGAACTGCAAGAGTGACTTCTAATAATAAGGTATACTCTCAAGACTGGAAACCAGCAGCAAGACCAAGCCTATTCTAGCTTTAAAACGGGACATTTAGGCATTCTGAAACAGGAAAAGGAAAGGGCCACTTCCTGGGCAAAGTGCTGTGAACAATGCATACCGAGTCAAGACCAGGGGAGGGTTACTCTTTAAATTTGCTGGTGTGTGCCTCTCTGGGCCCTAATTATCAGCTACCACCAGGGAGGAGATACTAAGATGCACAGAGCCTTGGTCTGATCCAGTGTATCAGTTCTTATATTCTTACGTTGGAAGGATAGGCTTTTTTGGATTTTTTTACTGCACAGCGTTTAACGATGACTACAATACAATATAAATGTACTGAAGGATGACTTGACCATGTTCTTGCCCTTAAAGCAGACACGGAGAGAAAGGAGGATGGTAATTAAGTGCTAGTGTGAACATGACATTTGCTGAAGAGGGACGTTGAGAGAAATATGGTTAGTGCATGGCCTTGAGGTTTCACTGAGGCGCCATGCAGATGGGAATGTTAAAGATAACAAGAAGCTGTAAATAATGAGTGAAAGGGGCCTCTCTCATGAGCAGAAGAGAGAAGGTTTCCTTCAAGGAAACAGAGAAGGAATGTGCGGGAGGTTATGGACAGCCCTAATTATGTTAGGGGAAAGCTAAAGGACCGCTGCAGACTTGTCTTAGCAGTTTCTAGAGACAGGCTGTCTTCACGGACTGATGTAATAAAAAAATTGAAGGCAATGAGAGAGGAAAGCAAAGTGTTCTGCTTTGCCATCCCTTGCTGAATCGCCTTTAACCAACCAATTCGGTATCGCAGTAACTGCTCTGTTTAGCAGTATCCTCTACATCGGTGAAATTACTAAGCAATTACTAGACTACCGTGACTTTCTAAAAACATGCTTTAATAGCTGTATAAATGCTACTTCACGGTAAGTTTTAATAAAAAGCTGCTATTGACCTTCAGGATCAATTTAAATCCCAGCACAAACCAGGATGTGGCAACTACGGATTTCAATTTTGTGCAGAGCCCCGAGGGAGGCAGAAGGAAACTAGCTGCACTGGCACACCTGGCAAAGATGCCGTCCCATAGGAGCTGCTCAGAAGTACTTGCAGGTGAGCAGCAACCTCACTGTGAGCACACTCCTTTCTCCAGGGGTTTTCCCATACTTCTACCAGGGCTTTCCTCCACCTCCCATACGCCACCATACACCTGCCTCTCCCGTATGTGTCCTGTCCTGTTCCTCTCAAGGTGTGTAAACCACCCACTGCTTTATAACTGCTTTCTCCTCAGTTAGAAGTGCAAAGAGAAATGCTGAGTGTCAAAGCACAGGGCACATTAAAGACACTGACTCTCATACCACATATAGTCATGAACGTGAAATTCCACCACGCTAAGCTAGTTCCAGTTCTATTTAATTCTGGAAAAAGTAAAAAGGATGTCAGGGAAAACATGCCTCTTTATGTGGACAAGTTATATAACTAATTTTTTTCTCTGCAGTTAGGGTATATGAAAAACTTGCAGTATCATCCTGCTTCTCTCTCTCATTATGTGGCAGTAAGAACAAGAATTAATTTTCTTCCCAGGAACAAAAAAGGCTAAGCTCCCAAACTGAAACAGAAAAAAAGCAGGATCCAAACAAACAACTTAGAGGCTTCAGAAAAAAAGACAAAGGAAAAATGCATCCACTGTGATAAGAGTTTTCAAGTTACCTTCTACAGGCTATTTATATAGAGCACTCCATCTCCATAAATGTTGCTCCCTTTTGAAGACTTACAATATATCTCACTTTAATGCCACTATTAATGAGACCAGGTAATGGTTTCTTGGCTAGTATCTGCTTACAATTTACAAAGGTCAGAGTGAGTGGTGTGGGAATAGCATATAGAGCACTCCCAACATCTGGTACTGGGAAGTGATAATATTCTAACACGCTTCTGAACGATGCGTGTGTCTGACCGAGGAAAGCGGCAGTAGTTTTTCCCCACAAATAGTGATCCAGTCCGACTGCTTAGCACAAGATTTGAAAAGGCTACGGCTGAAAATGGAAATTTGAACTCCTAGAAGTCTATACTTCAATGCCACAGACTACTCTGTAAAGGTAATTAAGAGAAAAAAAGACAACAGCCAACTGCTAAAAAAAAAAAAAGAAGCCTTTGTGCTTGATCTCCATTTTCCATATCATTCTCCAGCTGGAGAACTGCAAGTCCCAGCCTCTCAAGCGAAGAGAAGCATTTGCAACCACATGTTCTCCCTCTCCCTCCCTCCACGCTCCAATAAGAGACTCTTAATTGCAATGTATGCAGGTGATGGAGTGTTTTCTGCACTCTCTTCTCCCTCAGACCCCATTTCAGCCATCCTCTGTTGAAAATACTTCCAATGTCTATTAGAGCTCAGAGATTCTCCAAGTACCACTGAAACAAAATGGACAAAATAAAGCCAGTGAACAGCACTGCCGACAGCAGGATTGTGAAGTTATATCTATATCCCAGGAGAAGTGTGCCAGCGAATCACAGGGTCTTCCCAGAACTACCCTGCATCCAGTCAGGGCACTGATAAAGGTGTTGCTGTAGCAACACAGAGCTTACTCCGAGACAGCTACACAAGGATGTCCTCAGTATCCAGGGGGTGATTTTCAATTCATGCCGAGCTCTGTGCCGCTGAGGCCACACCTGACTTTGTAGAATAACTGAATAATTTGGGTTGCAAGTAGCCCGTGGAGGTCATCCAGGCCAGCCTCTAGCTCAAAGCAGAGCCAACTTTGAAGCTGCATTACAGCGGGGAGGGCTTCGTCTCCAGCTAATATTTTATAAAGTAGTCTAGACATGACTTTGTGAGCTGCGGCTGTTACAGCGTAGTGGGACATGAGATAGTTTTAACCTTACAACTGCTCTGCAGAACTGGTGTGGTAGGCAGAGACCTGAAGCTGTCTTCCCTGGTGCCAGCAGCACAGCAGCTATCAGAGCGCTGTGCAACAGGTTGTGTTACAAACCTCTTACTGGTAACGACTAGGTCAAGACATTGTTCTTTTGAATGTAAAACTGGTTCTGTAGAAGTCAAGTGCATTCCTTCTATTCACTACAGGCAAGAGGATTTCAAACCCTGGTTTTGGGCTATAGTAAACACACATGGTGGGCAGCTGCAGCCATTACTTAAGAGTTAATCCCTGTAATATCCTTTGTTAATCTAACTACAATGATCAAGTGGCATGGAACATATTCAACATACCCATAGGGTGCACGTTAGATTAACAGGATGACCTGCTGCTGCTGATGGCAATACTACTCTATATTTATTCAGCACTTCTCTGAAGAACAGAAGGTACTTTTTAAAGGTAGGTAAATATTTGTTAATCCTAGAGAGGAAAATGTAAGGGCAAAGAGGTTAAGTAATAACGCCAGTTCCACACAGCGAACCAGTAGCAATATCCCTAGACACATGCTCTAACACAGCATTTCTTAAGCCATCGGTTGATATGACCTGCTCTTAAAGCCCTAACAATTACAGCATGATAATTGTTTCTCATGCTAACAATCTGCTTATAAAGCAACATTTCTATTGCTAGTTAAGCCTCCTTTTTCACCACTCACTTTTTGCTAACTTTGAAAGAGTCTACACAAAATATGGGTGGGGAGCAAGCATATAGTTTATGATGGTAAAGCTAGAAAAGGGATCGTTCTTTCCTTTGCACCGTAGCGTGTCTACCACACTGTGCAATGGAATAGCCACATGTAAGCATTCTGAACCATTTACAAGTTATCTGGTGTCTTTTATAGCCTGTGTTCATAAATGATTATTTTGCGTTCTTCGTGTACAAACCATAGATGTGTTTAAAGCACTCTGATAAAATAGTGAACTTTAAGAATAAAGCTTTCATTTTTCGCCCTCTTTAAAAGATCCTTTACGGCCACAACCAATTCCTGTGATTCCTAGCTGTAGACATTATTCTTCTAATGTTCATAAGGTCATTTGTACCACTGGAAACCTGTGAACCCTGAGCATACGCTGTACTGCTTATTAGCTCATTAGTGCCTCATACTAACATTCACTTGCAGCAGCTTTCGGTAAAGAAAAAAAAATAATTCAATGCCTACCCAATTTGGGCAACAATGTGTAAACCAAAGCGTAGCACAGACATCATCCCACCTTACGTTTGTATCTAGTTCAGCATCTACTCTAAAAGAAAGGGTGGAACGTAAATCAATAATCAGGGACCTCTACAGCAAATGAGAAAGATCGGACATCTCTGAGGGATAATTTGTCCCACTTATTCTAGACACCTATTTTTGTATGAATCTCCTTCTGGAGATGCTTCTCTTCGTTCCCTGCAGAGTAAGGCTAGACAACCAGATGCCTGCTGGTGGATGAAGTTCATTAAATGCATATTTTTTATATTGGCAGTTTGTGACCTACATGTTATACAAAGTGAGACACATCCTACCTCTGCTGCAACCAGAGGCATAACGCTAATCATCTCTGTGGTGTGAGTCAGGGAAACTAACACCTGACATACAATCATGCCTTCTAAAATTCATAAAGTCCTCCAACGATTGGCTGACTTCTTTTCCAACACTGCATTTATAAAATCCCTTTCAGCTTTGTCAATTATTTCAATCACCTAAAATATTTTCCTACTCGCTTTTGAAACAAATCCATCTCCAGCCATCCCAAGGCAGACATACAGGTTTTAAGCTACTCCTCGTTGTTTATGTGTCGAAGCCTGTTGGACAACAGAGACAGCCTGGAATAACTTGGATGTGTCTCTCATATTCTCATTAGAAAATTGCAGGTGTAAATTTTATTCTGTGATGATTTGTGCACAGGAAATAAGAGTAAGAAGCCACACTAGAAACCTACGCTGCAGCACAAGTTCCTCTGCAAAGGAAACTGGCGAATGTAATTTCTGTTCTTTGGACAACTGCAGTTAGGTAATTATGCTATTTAGGGCATTAGATATTGGGAAGCAAAAAAAGTTCAATTTTGCTTTCTTATGCTTTTTAGAAGAGATGAGAGACAAGACAGATTGCAATCTTCCTCTTATGAGAAGACGAGGCTGACATATGATCTCTTAAAAAAATCAGTGGATGAAATTCCTGGTTTCACTGGAGTCAGGAATTTGCTTTAGAATTACTGCTTTAATTTTAGGCACAAACCTCTACTGCCAAAGTCTAGGGTTTGGAGAACAGCCATCAGTCTCTGTGTGAAGAGAGACGGTTAGGGAAAAGACACTATTAAGTTTCAGTGGCATGTAGTTGACTTGGGGAGCTTTACAGAGAGAAGTAGGAAATTACTAAGTGCTTTACAGTGATAAATACAGTGAAATGTATCATAATTACCAGTGCCAGTATCAAAGCCCAGCTGCACTGCAGGCTTCAGCTTGGAACTCAGCTGCCGCCCCAGTGGCCTTACAACTGTCCAGTGCTCCCCTCCGCCGGGCTGGCTGGCGGTGCGGAGGAAGAGGCCTCAGCACATGGCAGGAGAGATGAGACTGGAAGAGATTCAGTAACAATCTGTAACTTACAGCTGTACCTACTTTTTAAGTGATACTGTTGCATTTGCTCTCTCTAATTAAGCTGCAGAGAAATCACAATGCCCATTTCCAATTTCTGGACTGGGAGTACAGGGAAGGTGGGAGCCAGTTTGAAGGCACATGTGTGTCAGCTGCTTTGATTTTGCTTTGAATGTATTATTTCACTCAAAATCTCTGCTCTTGCTTATATATTATTTCTTGCATTGTCCCTTTATCTGAAACAGATGACTCAATCCCAATTTCATATTAAATATCTTCTGGGAAAAATTCTTAGCAGCTGCTTCACAATCATGCTTTTTTCCTCCCTGGCATTAGGGAGCGTAAACACTTATTAAAGTTTAAAAGGAAAAGGCATTTTGAGGATTGAAATAATGTTTAATTAGTACCTATAATAGTCATCATCTTTCAGGTGCACAACACAAAGCAATTCATATGAATGATTATTGTTATCCCCATCTTACAGAGAAATGAGGTGAATTAAATTATCTGCCTATTGACACACTTAGTATTAGATTCCAGATCTGGCTGCCAGTTCTGTGCTATACCAACTAGGTCACATTTAGCAATATACCATTGTTTTAAAATTCCCAGTTCTATATTCACCCATATCTGGGATCTTAACCCTTCACTCTCTCTCTTTTTTTCTTTTCTTTAGCTTCAGCGATACTGAATTACTTTATTTGCATTACTTTAGCTTTGTTAACATTGTATCAGCACAGCATGCAGAATTTCCAGGAAAAAAAGGAGGTAGTTCTCAGTCGATCCTTGACATGAAAAGACACTGTATTTTCCTACTGGAATCAGAGTTACTACGCTAGCAGTTAAAACATACAATGTTCTCTGCTAAATACCCATCGCTCCAGTTCAAGGGAGAATTGGTAAGCTGCAGGACGTAAGAACTAGAGTCAAGAAAGCGAGCGTTCTCTGCGGGGAGTGGAAGGATTTGCAGCGCATCGGTAAGACTCAAGCACATCCAGCCTCCCCATCGAGATCACACTCGAGTGCTTTCTTCGCATCTGAGCCAAAAGGCTGAGCCTCTTTTTAAGTAAATACATATTCAAGAATAACCAAAGATCTTGTCCAAATTGCACATACTCGTAACTCACAACAACCACTACTTCTCCCTGTGTTTCCTATTTTGTCAAAGACTACATTAAATTACTGAGATTGAAAGTGTCCTAAAGACTTTCAACAGAATACACATGTGGCTTTGAAAAAAAACAAACCCAGCACTGTGAATTTTGTCCAAATGATCCTAGGAAAGTATGTAGCAGGCTAGTTCAATATTGCTAAAATTTCTAGTTCAATATTAGTAAAATTTCTATCACCTAGTCTAGGATTCACTGACCTGACACCTTGCTACACATGCCCAGGAGCCTGAGCTGCCGAAATTTCTTGTCAGATCTGCAAGAGAAAGGTGTAACTTTTCTCCCAAGGGAAGAAGCTCAATCACAAGACGGATTTGTTTAAAACTAAAGGAGACAGCAGGAAGCACTTGTAATAAACTTCAAGAACCTCTCTGGCGCTGGCAGGGAATGGTGTAAAGGCTAACTGGTCTTTGCCAGATCCAGGTTATGTTATTTCAATGATGAAAGAGCCTGGACATTATTAAGTAGCAGAATATGAATAACATGACGTGGTTTCAGTTTGTGGTGAGGCTTTTGGAGGTAAAGCTAATTAACAAAGAACAATTTTCCTCAGTTCATTAAATAATGTTGCTTAAAGTTCACTGCGTAGCTTTACCTAACTTTTCAGTGGCTCTTTTTGTACGTGGGTAGTCATATTACCAAGACATTCCTGCTGTGCTGGCGGTCTCTAAGACTTGATTCAGCTATATCCGTCAAGAAAATATTGATTTGCATTCTTTTATTAAAGAATGATACCCCAAACCCTTTGAATAATTAACTCCTGTAGGGAAAAGGCTTTTTTCTTCCCAAAGAGGCCTTTTTCATCTGGAGCAGCCAAGGAAAAACAAAATCAGCACATAGTTACTAACCACACTTTATGTCTAATGTTTGTTCATGGTTATTCTTTAAAGATTATTGCATCACTCTATCTATAAATACCTGTTCAACTTCAGAATTAATCTGAAAAATTTAATATCCAATCCCAGTCCCCAGACAATACTTAACATCCAATTAAATAATTATATCATTAAATGTTAAATTAATAGTCAATTAAAATTTAATAGTCAATCCTGATTTATTATGCTAAAAAGTCCTCTCACAATTTCCTGTTTCTACAGTTGCGGTAGCAAATCTAAGTCCTAGTAACTCATAGAGCAAAAGAAAAGCAAATTAGTCCCCACTGCAGAGTATGTATGGTAGTGGAAAAGAGTAAGTTCAGCATTTCTTGTGGAATTTTTCCTTCAGCAAGTAAACTTAATGGCATAGCATTACAATGTACTTTGTGTCAAAATACGTGCTTCCTTCAGCTTTAGACAAGGAGACAATGTTAACTAATGTAAGACATACATTATTTTATTTTAACTTATGGTAAAGAGATAAGCATGGAAAAAAGAGACGGAACTAGTCCTGCTAGTCTTGCAAAGCCGATCCATGTGAGGTGTGCTGAGGTGGCATGACTGTACCTGAGAAAAGAGCTTATACAGGCTTTTATCTTTTCATGCTATAACTGGAGCTAGATTGAACAGGAGTAGTAACCGACCTACTTTAGCTACTTAAGGAGTAATTAAACTACATTAATTTGGGTGCTAGTGAATAACAAAGCTTCTGGTAGCCTGTTATCACTCATTCTTTAGCACCGTATCTCAAGACATACTGGAGAAATGAAACTGTTAGGTGTCTTCCAAAGCCCTGTTTCTAGCTAGTATGGCTGCTATTTTTGTAGTCTGACCATAAGCGCTTTCTACTTTAATTACACATCCTTACACGTTCAATCATTAGAAGATATATTTTATAGAATAGAAATAGAATTCTTTATAGAAAAGAATATATTCTTTTTCTCTGCTTGTACAGCCCCCAATGGGGCTTTGATTGAGAATGGAGACCTTTAAATGTTGCTACAGTCCAGACTTTAAAAAACAGTATCCATAAGATCTTGCATCGACCATCGTTTGTTGTAACTGCACACAAACTTGTAGGCTTATCTTGGAAATGCAGGAGGAGAGCCCTGAGAAACAACCTGTCCTCACTTATCACAGAAAACATCTTCCAAGAACACAGTGCCATGGCAGCTCATGTTAGCTACCGGCCCTACTCTGAATAAAACGTCCCTTTCTTGCAAAGTGTCTGTGATTGGTGATATCAAATACTTCTAGATAGCGGGAGACCAATTTTCAAGCACAAATATTTGAACAGCGTATCCAGATTTTATATGCGGAGAAGTAGGCTGAAATGCCTGAACGTGGAATTTTTTAGGCATTGCTAGTTATAAAATTGGCTATCGAGTTTTACCGCATGTATTGTTAAACTCAAATTTCTCTTCACCCAAAGCATCTTACGCTTTTTTCCTAGTGATACCACGTACGGGAGAAAAGAACTTACTTAATGGTGGCTGAAAGGAAGAATTTATTGAAGTGTGTTCTGAAGTTACTATTTAAAGAGCACCTGTTTGCAGAGATCACTCCTTTCTCAAATAGGGGCTTACCTATTAGCAGTTCAACCCAGTAGGCAGAGGCAGCTGTAAAAAATTACATTCAAGACTTCTTGCAGGCAGAAGAACAGGTTGAAATCTGCTACTTTGTAGTTTAATCGGTTCTGCGTATTTACAGCACCAGTTTGTTTTGCAGGTACTCCGAATGGCATTTTGTTCTTGAGAGAGGTATGTAATTCAGAGTGAGATAGTTGTGTCTGTGCCATTATCATAGTTTTTGTTTGAAAGTTATTTCTGAACATTTTGATATTTCTATTGACCCACTGTGTGAGTGAGGGTGGGCAGATAGACACAAAAATTTTCTAGTAGACATTAGTTTTCAGGGAGACTACTGTGAGTGGTGATAAAATAATCAGGTAAGAAAAACACAAGTATTTATTTTTCTGTATTGTCTGGTTAAAATCCTGGGAAATATATTCTAAAACTATGCAAAAAATTCAGAGATGTTTATAGCCACAATTTAAAATTTTATATCTTTGACTTTTTGACCCAGGACTTCACTGGTTACTCCAAATTTATAATTATCAAAGCAGCTAGATAATTTAAAAAAGATATTTGGTCCTGACCTAACTTCTTCAAGGAATGAAGAATCCTAGGGAAGTGAAGCAAGTAGCTAATTATCTTCCCTGCTTAAAAATAATAAAAAAAACCCCAAAAACCAAAACTTAAGTTATCTGGCTTCAACTTCTAGCCCCTGGGTTTTGAATACCTCTACTCTTTCAGGACTAGAAAGCTTGTTTGGACCCTGAATGCTTGATTTTTGTCCAGGCTCCTGTCAACTTGTACTCTGTTTCACCACCTTCTCTTCTGGTCTCTGCTGATTTGTGTTACTTTATATACATTCAGAATGTTGCATTTTGATCATATGACTCTTCTTTTAGCATCTTTTCCTATATAAGTCTAAGTTCATTTTCAAGGTAATTAATGGACTATGTCACTGCAGCCATCACCCTCTGCTTGCTCTCTTACTCTCGGCCCTCTAGGCCAGTACCTACCCAAACCATCAAATTTTAAACCACCTTTGATCAATCTTCATGCTACTCTTTGCATGTGGGAGCTGCTCATTCACAAAACCCACATCGTTGTCTTTCAAGTCTCTCCTTAAAGCCTTTTTATTCTGGTGCTAATGGAAAAAACATTACCATTAGGGGCAACTGGAGTCGTACCAACAGTTTGATCTACTGTATCGACTAATATTGCTTCCTTATTGCCTAACATCGCTCTTCCTGCGTGTATTAATCAGCTCCTCTTTGAGGCAAAGTGTTGTGTATGCATAAAAACTAAGGGCTTTAAATAAGGAGGGTACACAACACCTATATTGCATGATGTGTATGTTGTACAGCTGCTGTTCCAAGAACCTAACACCTACAATGAAACAAGCAATTTGGTAGTTTCAAACACAGCTTGCTCTATACAATCTCTTATCACAAACTCCATTTTGTAGGTTTGGTCTATGTATTAAATATTCAAATCTGAGAAGCAAACATACCTGTTTTTCCTTTCAGTGCCTGATAATGAGTATTTCTTCAGGCTACATGCAGTTGCTGATATATTAGACTCATTTTTGATTATTCACTGTTGTTTGTTTGTTTGTTTTCCCTGCTGAAAACGCTAGATATTACTAGGTTCATTTTGTTGCTAGGAATCACTTAAAATTACTAAGAAACTTGGGCTGCCTGATTTCCATGGTGCGAAGGACAGTAACTCCCTCATCATGGCGCACGGGGCATTTTTTGTGCCTTTTGATTTCGTACGTGAATGTGTTTGTTTCAATGTAGAGGCAGACAAGCGATCAGTGGAAAGTCCTGAAGCAAACTGGTGGGAAAAACTTTAAAAATGTATTTAACACAAAGGTGGGACTGGCTTCTTTGAGAAAATGGAGGATGAGACCAAAACATGGCAGGAATATGCTGCCTTCAGGTGAGCCCCAGCTGCTGTTTGATGGGGATTTTTGTTTGGGGAGCCCCAGACGTCTCTTGTGGTGGGACGAACCCCAGAGAAAGCATAAGCTGACCACCACCACTTTCCAGTAAATTGGATGACTCAACTTCTTGGCCTTGGGTACTTTCTTCATTTTTGGTCTTCTTCCTCCCACATCCTCCGGTAGGAAAGCCTGTGGTAGAAGAGGAGTATGCACGTCTTGCTGGGTCACTGCAGAATATGGTCCGCTAGTTCTTTACTATGTTCTCAGTTTAACCACTCAGTTGTCTTATGACCTTGGTTACAGTCTTCCTTAAGAGCACGCAGGTCTACCATGAAAGGAGTAAGGGACCTGAGGTGGTGCACAACAGTTGCTTATAGACAGAAGTAAACAACCCCGCTCAGCTACAACCAGAGCTTCTCTAAAGCCTGCCACCCTCCCAAGGAACCTCTAGCACACGTTATTTCCCCCCCGGCCAGGCAGGAGGCAGGAGCCAGCAGCTCCGCTCGGCCTCCAACCCACCCCAACAAGATGGTGGCCCTCCACACGCTCGCGCCTCGCCTCCGCCCGCCCGCCCGCGCGTGCGCAGAGGGCTGCCGCAGCGCCCCCGCAGGCGCGCGCAGACGCGCCCGGCAGCTGCCCCCTCCCCCTGTGCTATATCTGAGTACGCCGCGAACCGCACGTATAAGCGGCCCTTTCACGCCTCCGGCCTCCCTCAGATCCCTCCGCCGACTCCAAAGGCGGCCCTTGTAGTTCAAGGCTCAGCTCGCCGGAGGCTGAAGCGTAAGCCTGAAGGCGCGCTGCAGCCTAAAACACGTTTGTTTTTCCATTTGGCCCCGTTTTGGGCTCCTCGTGGACGTGGGCGGGCTGGCGGACTCCTTCCCTCGCAGCTTGGCGGAAGGATACCCATTTTTTCGTCCTCCGCTCTCTGCTGAGCAACGGTTTCGAGGCGTGGCCAGGAGCGCGGGCACCGCCCCTCCAGGCCAATCGCAGCGGGAGGCTGGCGGCGAGCCCCGCCCCGCCGGCGCGGCGGAGCCAATGGGAGCGCGGGATGGCGCGGCGGGGGCGGGCCGCGGGCCGGGGCGGAGGGCGGGCGCAGGGGTGAGGGGGTGTGTGCGCCAGCGCGGGGCCGAGTAGTAGCGCTGGGCGCAGCAGCGGCTGCCGGGGGCGGAGGGGAAGCGCCGCTGTTGGCGGAGCTCGCTGCCCGGGCGCCGTGTGACCGCGGGGTGCGCCGGGTGGGGACCGGCGGCGGGGGCCGGGCGGGGGGAAAGCAGGTGAGGGCAGGGGCCAGGCTGGAGGGGTGGCTGGGCGGGTCGGAGGGGGTGTCGGCGAGGCGGAGAGGCGTCCGGAAGGAGCTCGGCCCGGTCGCTGGCTTCCCTGCCTTCCCCCTTCAACTGCCGCTCGCCGCTTCGGCTCCTCGGAGGGAGGGAACAAAGAGGCGGCGGGGGCAGGGTGGCGGCCGGCCGGGGTGGAAATCGCTCGGAGCTGCACTGCAGCAGCTTCTGGTATTTCCTTCCACCCGCCCCCGCTGAGGCAATGATTAACAAGACCGTGGGCAAAGAAGCATCCTGTGGGTGTCCGAGGGCCCGGCTTGAGCCGCTTGAAAAGAAGCGGGGGAGGCGGCGGGGGGAGGACGGGGAGAGGAAGGAGGAAGCAGCGCTGCTCCCGCCCGCGGCTCCCTCTGAGGAGAGGCGGGCGGGGGGCGAGCCCGCCGGCAGCGCGGCCTGCCAGCCCACCGGCGCCTTGTTCTGTTGGGTTTTGCTGCCTTTTTTTACTATTCTTATTTTTATTTTCTCTCTTCCTTCCATCGGTTTCCTCCCTGGAGGCCTCCCGATGAGTTAAAATGGTGCTGAGGCTCGAGGGGAGCTGGTCGCTGCTGGTGGGGAAGAAGTTCCTCAGCCTGTCGGAGGAAGACGACAGGTCGTGGGACACCAGTCGCATCTCGGAATGGCCCTGGAAGTCAGGCAGGATCCGAGCAGTTTCACACACGGACATATCCAAACAAGACCTGAAGGTAACCGGGAGCTTTCAGAGAGACCTAAAACGAGAGTGCTTTCCCTGCGACCTGCAAACTTCGCGTGCGTGCGTGCGTGTGGGTGTGTGTATACACATATATATATATACACACGCCGGTGCTGGGGGAGAGAAGTCGTCTTGGTCAACTCGCCTGCTGAACACGCCTGGAAACGTGCACCTCTGGCAAAAGCCCCCAGCGTGCTTGTACTAATGCCAGAAATTACCTCAAACTAATCATAAATGTGCTTTCTTCCACTAGCATTTTGAAAACTTCAGGTTTTTATTGCACCTGCTGTGCCTAGGTTTTATTTCTGCGTATTTCCTAAATGTAATTTAAGACCTTGTCAGTTGTAAATGATTTTTTTTTCCCAGAGATTGCAATTGTTTACGAAACAGAAACACTCCTATGTTGATGGGATTGGTGACTTTTCTTTCTTACTCCTTGAAGTAGCTGGCGATGAACAAGTACTTCTACCGTCTTAAAAGATGTACCAAATTCTTGTGTGGTGTTGGAGGTTTCTCGGACTCTTCTTGCATGGTGGCCACTTCTTAATAATGATTACCAAGGGGATTTTTAAAGATGCAGTCAATTATTGCAAGCTTAACTATGTGCTTTGGGTCGAAGTCGAGTGACTTTCACAGTTTGACTGTGAAGCTCTTAAGGGGCCATTTGGCAACTGTAGTCAGTAAAACTGTTCAACCATGTCTGGGCAATTACTATAGCATACAAAGTGCTCGCTAAGGACAAAACTGCATTATAGTAACGGCGTCTTGTTACATGGTCCTCTTATTTGTTTCTACAAGTGACTTTAGTGGCAGGGTGTTCCATGACAGCAGGAACAGTACCATCTTTCAATTAAAAATGTTTCCTTGCCCTTTTTTTTTTTTAACGGGAAGAGCTTTGTGACCTCTGATTAACTGAAGAAGCACCTGCTCCTAGTCAAACAAGAAGAAATCGAAATCGTACGTGTTTGTAACTCTTTTTTTGAAAGTGTAAACTTTGCTATGAAGAGTCCCGAGTTGTTAGAGGCCGAGGTTCTTGTTGTGGATCTGCGGCAGGGGTGGAGCTTTCTCCATCTTTGGCTGGCGGGGCTGTGCCCATGCCGTACTTGGAGGGAGGAGGAGGATGTTGCTGCTGCAGAAAGCTCTTCTTAAGGACTTTCTCTGGGACTTAAAAGGAGAAGGAGCAGGTGCTGTTGGGGACTTTGCTGTGAGCCTTGTAACTGGTTGCAGTTCTGCCAGAAGTGAGTGACTTAACGCATTCTCCAGTGAAAGTGTTAAAGAAGTTGCAAAGTAGACAATTGAGGCGTAGAGAGCTTTTGTACCAAAACTCATGCCATCTCCTTTCCTCTCTTGCAGCTCTGTGGAAGAGTAATGTATAGTTAGACCCAAAATAGTAATGGATTGGGGGGAGAAAAAGTCTCTAAAGGAGTAGAAATATTTAATCTTTTTGCATAACATCAGGAACAAGCTAGAGAATAGAAGGACTGTCAACTACTTTCAGAAGTATTTTCTCAACTGTATTTTCCTGTTTGTGCAGTGTTGATGCTATAGAGAAAACAAGCCATTCTGGTTCTGGTACTTGTGTTATTTGCTTATCTCTTTCGTTGTTTCCGTGAACTTCAAAATGACTAAATTCATTTCTGCACCCATTAGTTTTAAGACTCCTGTCTGTGGTAATGCTGTTTTCTGTGCATGCTTTTACTTGCCTTTCCCCTTAGAGGGAAGCTAAACACAAGGGAATGTTTCTAAGATTCACTCAACTGAGGCTTCTCTGCTGTTAGGGTAAATTAGTTAAATGTATTTAGACTGGATCGTTACGTTTTATGGGAAGAGGGAGTGATTTTTCTGAGAGTAGTGTTCTCTACCAAGACATTCCAATTCCTGTATTCAGGCAAAGTTGTAGTTGTGGTCTTTCCCAGTCCTTTGTTGATCTCCCTATGTTGCCTATGAAAGAAGGGTAATGCCATCCCAAAGAAATTGGTCAAGCCATGATGTTTTAGTCATGAAGCGACAACTGCTTTCCTCTTGAAATGTTTGTGTAGATGCTTCAGAGATTCATAAAGATAAATACCAGTTAAAAGCAGGTAGCAAATGACCTTCTTCACATTATATAATTTGATCACCTTAAGTGGCATACTGTCATTTGTGCTTTCAACAAATTAAAGTTATCTTGGGGACTCTTAGTCTTAAAAATATTTCTGGAAAACCAGCTTGTTTATTCAAGTACTCTAGTTTAGAGTTTGTGGAAAATACTTAATGCCACTACTGTATACAGTCCTTTAAAGTTTTGGGGTTTTTTGCTGTGTTTTTCCCTGATGGTAAACACTAGCGGCAGAGTTAACACATTCAACTGCCCTTGAGCAGCAGAGGACTTTTTGAGTTGTAGAGTTAAACAGGAGCATTAATGTCTTATAATGTGACAGTAATGATGACAAACCAGTTAACATTGACTATCACTTATAAAATACTAGGTCAGCCTGGGATGCTTTAGGGATTGCTTGATTGTATGACAGAAAGGCAATAATCACGTTTGCCTTATAAGTTCTTCTAATGATTTTTTTTCTTTTTGGAGGAAATTGGTGTTTATCCTTTTTCACGTTGTGTGTGTGTCTGAATTTTATGGTTAGTCACTCCTTCACTTTGTTTCCTTTCTGTAGATTTGTGTAGAATTTGATGATGAGTCATGGGAAAAAAGAAGATGGCTAGAAGTCTACAGCCATAAAATGAAAGCATTCCTGGTGGAGCAAAAGCTGGTACTGGCTGAAAGAAAATCTCATGGCAGTTCTATGTCTTCTGTCCAGTGGCCTGCGATGGCAAGTATATGCTTGGCTTAACTCACGCGGGTTCTGCAGTTCCATCTTCCAAGGACAGTGTTGCTCCAAGTGTGACTTTCTCACATCGTGTCACGTACAGCTTCGCTTGTGTACTCTTAGGTGTAATCTGAAGGGAGACTAAATCTTAGTACAGCTAGAGCTAGGCAGAGCTTGTAAGCATTTGAAGTTGCTATGTTGTGCCTGGAGATACAGGAATGTATTTTTATAACTTTGCTTCCCTCCCAAACCACTGTTCTGTACAATGTTAATTCCTTCTCCCTCTAGTCTCATGTTTCTTCCTTCTTTCATGGAATTGCAGTTAAGAATAGAGAGAAAAAGGGTAAATAATAGCTTTCTAAGGATAGCCTGTATTTTTATCTTGAAGTCTTGTTTTACTCTGCCTCAAGCCCTGTTAATTCTTCAGTGATTCTTGATCTGAGACAAAAATAATTTGGATGACTCTTATGTGATGGCTGCCTGGCACAGATGATTTGTGAGATTTGGATTTTGTGCATAAAAAAACCTGAGCTACACTGTACAAGCCAGAGAACTAAGCTTTCCGTAACTGCCATGCATGGGTGGCTAGGCAAGTTAGCCAGGAGAGGTGAACAGGGAACACTTCTTCATGTATTCAGACAGTATAGTTTTACTTGACTACTTTGGATGTTGCTACTCATAAAAGTAGTTGTGAAATAAATGAAGATGTAAACTTGCTGTATGTTAATTACGCTGAAGTTGTAGTCCATGTTCTAATACTCTGAACTTCGCTAGGTATGAAGTATGCAGTGTAATTCATATTGCTGCATTTTAGCTGAGCTTTCTTCTTAAGCAAAGCTAATCTAAGCAGATATTTATTGGAAGTAGGGCCAAATAAGATGGGAGAGGAAGTGGAAAGATGAATCCTTAATTTTACTTCCTGACCTGTGCATTTCGTATCAGCAGTTCTAGTAGTAGATTTTGCTGATACAATGTTCTGAAAACCTGCTTGTTTCAACTTAGGTTGAAATAAGTATCTGAACAGTTCTTGCTGGATACTTGTCTTCAATTTATGCATAAGGTTTTCCTCGTGTGTGTTTGATGTGTCAGTTCAGGCACTGCACATGTTCCAAAGCTCATTTAGCAGAGGAGTGGTGTAGGATAAAGTAAAGCACAATACTGGAGCTTCCCTGGGCAAAAAGGATTTTTTTCTCCCTTTACCACCACACAAAGCAGGAAAGAAGGGGTCACAAAAGAGGTGTGTGGATTAATTTCTTTAAATCTTGATTACAACTTATTGATTCAAGTATATGGGAGAGTGTGTTTCTGACAAACGGAGTAGCTTTGCAGGACTCTTATAATGCCCGTTCGCTCCTGGAGAGACTCTTGTTCCTCTTATGGTGATACAGCCCCTTTGCCAATGCTGCCCTAACTGAAGTGAAAACTAGAAAGGGGAAGAAAGTCTTTGTTTCCTTGCTCAGTCCTTTGGAAACACAAACACATACTCTATCAGAATGATTTCCTTTTTTTTGTTTTAAATGGGGCACAAGTGTACATTTCACGTAGGGAGGAGTTATTCTTGCCGCTTCTGATGTTCCAGGCTCCTCATGCCTACCCGCTCAGAGCTGTTACTGCAAGACTAGACAAAATTTAACCTTGAACATATTGGGAAGAGTTCAGAGGACTCTTTCAAAGGAAATTTTTGTTTCTTGTCTGTTCTTAAAGCTTTTGGTATACCTGAACGCAGCTTCATCATTCTAGTGCAGTGGTGTAACAGCTCTGAGGCTATCCAAGTCATCGTACATGCCTAAACTAAGGCTTCAGTATATTCTCAATGTTGCGTGAGCTTTGAGAACTTCAATGTAAGCCATGCAGCAGGCCTTCGTTGATTTGCTAGTTACTCCCCCAGTCTACCATAAGGATGGTTTTTCATTAACATATCCACAATTAGAACTCTTAGTATTAGTAAATTCTTCATGTTGAGGTGAATGATTAATGATAGTTAATGACAGCCACCTGAACTGAATTCCTAACTCATTCTAGTAAATGAAATTAATTTTAAATATAGCCCAGTAGCTCCTTTATTAGGCATGGGTTAGAAATTTTATTAGAAACTTGCTTTGTTTCAAGAGTCGCATGTAGATGCGGTATCTTAACAGAGAAATAGATGAAAACTAAAATAACTTTTAAACGCAGACAAGGAATGATGAGATCTTCTTACACTGTTTTTAAAAAAATGTTTATTACTTTTCTAGACTTACAAATCCTTAGTGGACAAAGCTGGTTTGGGATCAATGGTTTCAGTACGCTATCTCGGTGAAGAGAGATGTGTTTTTCTTTCTAAAGACCTTTTGACACCCATTCAGGTAACCTTGTATGGCATTATAAAGATGGAAAATAAATCTTTTATCTCGGTATTTAAGATATGCAAAGTTAATGTATTCTAAATGCAAACTTTAGATGAGTAAAAACTTGGAGGAGGCATTTATTGCTGTAACTCATAAGTATAATTTCTGAATGTAATGTGTCTGATTTAAAAACCTTCTGAAGCTGATCCAGGATACGGTCACTTAAGAGAGCTGGATGAGGGAGTGTGCTAGGACAGTTATTCAGCTCAGGTGACAGCAGTTACGTCATGTTGATGGTGGGGATAATCTGGAATAGTTTCTCTTTGTTCTTGTGAAATGACTGTCATTACTCTGAAAGCAGTTGCAGGGATGTCTGGAATAAATCTTGCTATTTAATAGAAACAGATCACTTCTAAACCTAAACAAATGTGGAATTGGGCAGGATGTAAATGAGATGGTTGAATTATAGTCCCTTTATTGAGCACCAAGAGGAAAGTTTGTTAGTGAAAATTACATACAGAGATGGGTTGAAACAATTACCCTGTGTGACTGACTGGTCAGGCATTTTGAGGAATAGTATCTGCTACTGATAAAGGACTTAACCTTTTCAGAAAACGACTCTCCAGACCTATAAACAGTCTGAATAAAACTTGTAATAGGTGTCACATGTTGAGACTGCTAGTAGTGCCATCATTAATGTTCTACCTTGACTTGTAAATAGACAATTCATTTTGAAAAACTAACAAAATCACTTAAAGCTAAATTTGAGTTGTAGGTTGTTGTCTTGCCCGTGTTGGCTCAACTACAGAGTAAAGTTTTTATGTAGAAGCCTTATCTTGGTACTGCAATGGAGAAGATTGCTTTTCTGGCATCTTGAATAACAGTTTCTTGAGTACTAGCTCTTGAGCTTTCTGCCTCTTACAAATACCAGAAGCAGTGCTTGGGACAAAAAAAAATAAATAATTTTTTAATGGCACTCTGAGCCATTGTTAAAAACTTGCTCTAAACTTTCAGTTTCAGAGTCAATTCTAAATATTGTCAAGCAGCTTGTTTTAGATAACAATATAGAGAAAAAACCCCTAAAATATAAATACATGATGCTGAATAATTATTAATTATTTAGATGTAGCTGACTTTTCATTCATATGAACATTTTATAATGGTGTCTTGAGATGGACTGGATCTTGGCATTATCATAAATAGAACCATAAAACTTAAAATATTTGCATTTAGATCTGCTCAGGACTACTATAAATTGCTGCTTCTGAGAACTTAAAATGCTAAATTAAAAAATGGATGGTTCAGTGTTCATTACCAATGTGGTAAAACAAAGCCAGATTGTTTTCAGAACAATATTAAAGTAGACCTGGAAAGAATAGAATAGAATATTTCAGTTGGAAGGGACCTACAGTGATCATCTAGTCTAGAGAGCTCACATCAGTCTGGCTGGCTGATAGTCATTCCAGATGAGTGGTAAGGAAATGATGTCTGCTTCAATAAATACAATATCCTAGGAGCTGAAGGAATACAGAGTAATGAGAAACTTGTTGGACTTGTATGAATCGCTGCTATCTTGTTTCTAAATATTATGTCTTTTTGTTTATCAAAAGCATTATACTTAATACCAATTTTTTTTTTGTCCTACGTAGGATGTGGACAGTTCCAGGCTTCCTCTGAAGGATGATCAAAATGTTAATGAAGAAATTCAGGCTTTGGTTAAGAAACACCTAGATGAAACACGTTTGGTACAAGGTACAAGCATATTCTGTAGCAGAAAACTCTGGCAATAAATACTCAAGTCAAAAGGAAAATCTTTGCAGTGATGGTGTGAATTACAATAATTTGTTTCAGGGATAAAAGCTTTTTTAAAATTCTGATTCCGCTTTCTTTCACAGCAGTGAATGCAAAGTGTGAAGGATTATAGAGATTTAAGTTTCAAGTATTTCCTTTGTAAGTGTGAGTACGTAATTTAGGCGCATATAGATGGCCTGGTACTTGTGAAAGAGATATCAAATTTGTAGCAATTCTCAGTGAAATTATTGGGAGTTTCTCATTGTTTCACGTAGCTTGATTTTTTTTTTTCAGTCTGCTGCTTGTTTGTAAAAACTGCCAAAGTTTTATATAGAGACTGCTTTTTGAGTCAAGTTAAAATTGTTATATTTGCCTGCTTCAAATTCTTAATTACTGGGTTCATACAAGCATATTTGTAGTCATATGCTTGCATATGCAAGAAATGCCTTGCTTTTATGGAAAGGTAAATATTGCAACTTAGAGTTGTCATTTCCCATACTGTAAAGAGGGGAAAATTCCACATCTAATCATTGAATCTCCATTTCCGTGTCCACTGATCTGCCTCACTGTCTGAAATCTGGAGGTCAGTCTGGCCTCTGCTGCATGTCTTAACCTTCAGAAAACTTCATTGAACTGCTCCAGGAAGGAGGTAGCTGGAACGTAGTTTTGTCATGCTTTTTTTTCCCCTCCCTCAGCGATGTGAAAGTTGTCACAAGGTTCTCAGTCTGTTTTGCTTACTTGCATCTTGCATGCAGTACTGTTGGCAAATTCCTGTTGGTAACTGATGATTTTCGTGCTCCCTTTTTCTTAATCTCCCTTTTCGTGTATTTTTTTTTCAATTTTTAAGGTGGAAAAAATATAATTGGTTCAAAAATTAGAATTTATAGCCTGGATCCATCTACTCAGTGGTTCACAGCAGTTGTTGTCAATGGTAATCCAGCTACAAGAACTCTAGAAGTCAACTGTCAGGAGGTAAGAACCAGTTGCTGTGGGTTTACAATCAGAGATGGGGAATGGGTGTAAACTTCTATCTGTATCCCCACCAACACTGTTTTTAATTCAGTCCTCACTGTAATAAGCTTAAGAAAAAGGGAATCAGTGTAGTGCAGAATAATCTGTTACCCCAGAGTGTTTCTGTATGCTGCTGGTAGAATTATCAAATAACAAATGGCCACCTACGCAAAATGAGGGAGACCTGGAATTTTTATTTGAAGAGTGAGGCAAACACATGATCTTTCTTTGCTTTCTATGCTGTGTAGACAGTGCTCCGAAGCACCAGTTTGTGTGTGTTTTCATGCAGAGACACTGTCACAACAATATATTGTTAAATTCAGCTTGGTATTCAAAGAACCTAGAAGTTAAGTGTCTAAGCTTAGTCTGTACCACAACATCTAAGATAAATACATTCAAACAGTAACTTTCACCTCTCTAAATGGCTGATTCTGTGTTTGTGTTCCTTTCCAAGATTCCAGCTTTAAAAACTCTTGATCCAGAGTTAATTCATGTTGAAATCATATATGACAACAATGGAAAATGTGGTAAGACCTATTATTGTTTGTCCTTCGAACACTAAGTAGCCTATTTGTGATAAATAGGCTAATCTTGATCACCACCTCTTCCAGATAAATCTAAAAGAATTGGGGGCATGAAACGGAAGTCATCTGAGAATAGTGGAAGTGTTGATGCTAAACACACAAAATCTTCTCCTGAGGTAATGCCTTACTATGTTATATATGACTGTTATATAATGGTTATGTCATTTCTCAGAACAGCCTTAAATGAGGATTAGATAGGAAAGTAGAATAATACAATCCCTGGGAGGGTGCGTTGAGTTCTTTGAAACTTGTCTAGGCATGGGTAAAACATCTTGCTTTGTGATAATTGGAGAATAAGTTACTGAGCCTTGAAGGCTTTTGGTTTTTTTAACTGTGCTTTTTGCCCTGTCCTTCTGCTTAGGAGTAGGCCTGCCTGGTCATGTATTCTGTAGTGGGAGAAAACGCAAAGCAGTTCTCAAGTTTCTAACCTTTGCTTTTCGTGTTCTTTAACTATTTTGTACGTAAACCCAAAACCTTCAGCTACACTTGCATGCTTTGAGGATTCAAGCTACGCAAGCAGCAGTCTGGAAGAATGTTGCTTCAGTACATATGACTGTGAATATGTATGACTACATATGACAGGGAATATGACTACTTTTCTAATACTTCCGTGTCTACATTTATTTCTTTTGTGAGTGACCTGCCAAGTATCACTGAGATGTAAGAAAACAGTCTTAAAGGTTGAAAGATGATCTGGGTAACTTAAGTATAGAAATGTGAATGAAAAATTGTGGCTTGGCTAAAGAACAGTACTTCAAACATATCCTATAATTTTGCCCCAGTGTTTCAGACCAAAAATTGCATTTTGGGCAGGAGTAGCCTTCTGGAAGCTCTGGAGTGGTGGTGATGGGGTGGGATGGTTGGGTTTTGTTTCATTGTTTTGGCTTCGTGTCCTTGGCTTGTGTGCAGTCAGTCCTGTGCCGAGTCAACTGTGTAGATCTGGCTAATGACTAGATGTCGTTATTAGAAATCTTAAACAGCTCCAGAAAGATACAGCATGAGGTAGCAAGTACAGGGTAAGATTCCTCAGTGAAAAGAGTGATCTATCTTGTATTTACTGCTGAGGAAGAGTGTGCAGCAAATCAGCATGAAGTAGCTAGTGCACTGCAGTCATACTCTGCTTATGTTGTTTCTATAGCTCATGCTTGAGCACCTTTAGCATCTTTCAGGTGCTCAGTTTCCCAGTCTTTGGCTTTCTGCATACTCAGCCATTGAGCAGCCTGCTTGATACATGCAAAGCCGGTCTTTATTTCATATTCCAAATGTCCTGCAGAAGAGTTATGATCTGCATTCATAGCTTGTTTCACCATAGTTTTTCCTTAAAGTAGTGAAGTTACTTTCTTCTAATTTTCTAGTGTGCCTTCCTTTGAAGGACTGGATCTTTTATCACTTTTGTACTCTTTGGGAAATGTCTTGCAACTATTTTCTCAAAATGGTTACAAGTAAGTGTAGTTTCTGCTAAGGAAAACAGAAGCTCTGTTTGTTTCTCTGATTTTTGGTGGATGTGAATATATGGGAGTGATAAGCTGAAGCCGTATTTTTTGTTTTACTTAGTATGTGATAGTACTCTGATTTCTAATATGGAGTTAATTAATTCCAGTGTGTTTTTGAGAGCTTGTTGATGCCTGACAGCTGTGTTATACCACAGCAGAAAGGAAATATTTTTGGAGTTGATGGTAATGAGTCTGTAGTGTAACTTCCAGCAGTAAGCTGAGCATGTGGGAGTGGAATATAGATGTTAGAGCTGAGGAAGGAGCCCCACAGAAAACTCCTGTTTTTCAAGACACTTGCTAATTTGGTAGGCCTGTTGTGTTCCTAAAAGAATTGTAGATTTGTAAGGTTGGTGATTCAGTCAGCACAGGATTTCTTTACTTAACACTTTCTGAAATTCTGGTACAAAGTTTTTCTCACTACAGGGAAGTTCACATCTAGATTTTTGGTAATGTTGTCAGACTAATTAGCTTCACAGTTTTAATTTTCTCTTTAAGATTTTCAGATGAGCTCTGAAAGCTATTTCTGAATTCTGATTACTGCAATTATTTTAGAAAGATCATTGCACTGGCAGTTATGAAAAGCTGAGCTTTCTGTCTTCCTTTCCATCTTCGTAATACCCCTTCCTTCCCCCAGAAAAGTTTGTTGTTAATTGGGGGGAAATGAATTAACATGAACAGTGTTTCATGGAACCTGTAAGGCTTAAAAGGACACTCTAAGGTTCTTACATCTTACCGACTGAGTGCGGAATGGTCTTCAACGAGCTTTATTAAACACGGTGGGAAGGGCATTAATGTATTTTCCTTTTTAAGCTGAACCCTGCAAAGCAATGTTTCTGTTACCCTGAATTTTCCTAACTGTTAAAATCTCCCTTACAGGTTTCTCCCAGTCAGGGACATGTGCAGTCCGTACCGACAGTGTTGGGTGAGGCATTGCTAGGATGTACTCCTGCTAATAAAGACCAAAGGCATCCAGGCCTGCCCCTGCCAGCGAACTCGCCACCCAATCTTGGTGCAGAAACTCCTCAGGGGTAAGGAATCAGTTTATACTTATGCAGACTTTTCCTCCAAAAATAACTCTAGTTCTTAGCAAAACAAACTTAGAGATCATTTTAAAGAACTGTAGTAACTAGTCTTCTCTAATATTGGCATAGAAAAGTGTTAGACTTAATTGTCCTGGATACATAATGTGCTTGCTTATGCCATATTTTTCTTTTCTATAGAATCATAGAATGCTTTGGGATGGAAGGGACCTTTAAAGGCCATCTAGTCCAACTCCTTGCAATGAGCAGGGACATCTTCAACTTGATGAGGTTGTTTAGAGCCCTGTCCAACCTGGCCTTGAAGGTTTCCAGGGATGGGGCATCTACCACCTCTCTGGGCGACCCATTCCAGTGTTTCACCATCCTCATTGTAAAAAATTTCTTCCTTATATCTAGTCTGAAGCTACTGTCTTTTAGTCTAAAACCATTACCCCTTCTATGGGACAAACTTTTTAGCAGGGCCTGTTGCAAATCTTTCTTATAAGCCCCCTTTAAGTACTGAAAGGCTGCAATAAGGTCACCCCACAGCCCTCTCTTCTCCATGCTGAACAACCCCAGCTCTCTCAGCCTTTCCTCACAGCAGAGGTGCTCCATCCCTCTGATCATTTTTGTGTCCCTCCTCTGGACCTGCTCCAACAGGTCCATGTCCTTCTTATACTGAGGACCCCAGAGCTGGATGCAGGGCTCCAGGGGGGTCTCACCAGAGCAGAGCAGAGGGGCAGAATCCCCTCCCTCGCCCTGCTGGCCACGCTGCTTTTGATGCAGCCCAGGATACGGTTGGCCTTCTGAGCTGCAAGAGCACGTTGCCAACATTATCTTTGAGGTAGTTGCCCTTCAGTGTTACAAGCCAATGTTACTGCCTCATTGTACCCATCTGTAAACTGATCGGTTATGCGTAGGTATGGTGCCTACTTTTTGTCAAACGCATTCCTCCCCTGCCTGCAAGAAAAAGAGGACACACTCAGGCAGGTGTCCTACACTAGCTTCTTGCAGATGAAGTACAGGTCCTCAATTATATTTCTGTTGAACACCAGTGGCTTTAAACTTCTAGCCTCTGTAGGAGGCTAGAAAATGTCCACCTGGGTGTAAAACCTTCCAGTACAGAGTTTTCCACTCCAAACTTTCCTTGAACAAATTTGAGCTGATACTGCATTCCGATTATAACTGTAGCTCTAGAAGTCATGTTGTCAACGCATTTTTTCAATCAGATAAATGCCTCAAAAATATAAACTTCTCCATCAGCTGTGACAGGAGGAAGGGCAGGCAGGGACCTAAGATGAAGAGGGTGTGTTTTATTCAATTCTCTGACCATAGCAAGTATGGGAACTCTATTGTACCATGCTACTGTTTTCCTGACTGTAATCACAGCTCCTTCCTAACTTGCATAATTTGAAGGTTAGCATATTGTGCTTGTGGCCTCAATTCTGTCACAAAAATGAACATACATGGTAGAAATAGTGTGACAGGAAAACCCAAATTTTGTGTTTTAGCTTTAAAATAACTGGCATAGGTTTTTTTTTTCCACTTAGTTTTGTGTGTGTATCTCACAAGATATATGTAGAAAAGACTACTTTTTTCATTAAAGCTTTTTGTGTGGGAGCGGTTTTACTGCCTCCAACAATTGACTTGTAGTGCCAGCCAGAAGTTCCTTGAGCATTAGAAGCTTCTCACACAGACATGCAAGTGAAATGCATTTGATTGCACAGCTGTTGCATGGAGAAAATGAGAAAGTAACTGTTTAATTGTGAGAGAAGGTAGTGGAGTAGCTACAGTATCAAAATCTGTATGTGCCTACATGTGCATACGGCTTTATCATTCTGTCCAACTCTGAAAAAAAAATCAAAACAAAAAAACCCCACAAACACCAAACCAAAACAAAAAACTCCCACAAAAAACAACACCCCCCCCCCCCAAAACCACAAGCCTATCTAACCTCATACAAAATCTAAAACATTGGAATATCAGAATTCAAAGTACATGATTAAATTTCTTCTTTCAAGCTTTAAATGTGACTGGATGAGCAGCTGATGCCGTGATTCATTTGACTCCGTTTTCTTTGTCTAACTATTGCATGTCGTGTGTTTCAGCACATGTAGACGAAGCTTACCGGAAACTCATCCTTCTTGTCTTAATACTGGAATTAAACCATTGAAGGAAGATCTGATGGCCTTTCCTAAAGTGGGGTTTATATCTAAAGAACAAACGCAAAATCTTAATGATCAAAACGGTAAATATACCTCTTTGACAACCTCAAGATCTTCATCTTTGACTGGTTCAGCTAATGAAAAAGGAACCAACCTGAAAAATACAAATGAACCTCTTATGAAGCCCACAACAAACTTTCCAAAAGAGTGCATTTCTGTAAAACAGTTGCAACATCTTAACTCTTCCATAGCAATACCCAGAGTCAGTAGCACTGTTGAACTGCAGCGGACTTTAGATTGTAGACCCTCAACCTCAGATGCTCATCTTCTCTCTTTTACTGAGTCTGGAGTTAAATCACAAAGCAATTGCAATAGCCAGAACAGCCACAAAGGAAACAAGATTGATGAATTTATGGACATGGAATTTTTTATTAGAAGAAATTCAAATGAGATTCTTTATGACAGAAATGAAAATGAAAGCTTTTGGACTGGAAGTGCCAAGATCCAGGATAATAGTAAGTATTTTTAAAACTTTGTCACTTAAAAGTCCTTGTATTTTCTGTATAACTACATACGTGTAGGTCCTTTGTAACGTACACAAAATTAGTAATTTAAATTGTGTGAGTGAATCTGGAATTTGAGTCATTTGTGGGTTCTTTTACGAGGGGAATGCAATAAACTTGGGAAGGATGTCCTTTCCTGATAAAAGAAAAGGCCTAATCATTAATTTCTGGAAATAAGTTATTACAAAACTCATGCAAGAACAGAATGGCAAAACGGGTTACAAAACTGAGGTTCTGTTTGGAATGCAAATGCTGATGGCATAATGAGACTGCTTTTTTTTTAGCAATGGTCCTAAATTTTGTAAGCATGGTGAGAGATGGAAGTTGTTCTCAAAGCTTTGTTCAAGAGGGGCTTTCATTTAATAACTGTTCTGAAACAAAAAAAAACAAACAAAAAACCTAACCAACCCCCCCCCCAAAAAATCAAAACCCACCCAACCCCAAAACAAAGCATGTTGTTTCTGTCTTCTGTGGCCCAGTTCCACTTTGTGAGCTCTCAAAGTTTTCCACATGGGACAGAATGGGAAAGGCTGTAGTTGTTTAAGGAGCTGGACTCCTGGTGTTATGTGCTGTGCTGCGCATCAGGTGGCACAGCTGATCATTCAGGGCTCTGGGAATCTCCCTACACACCCACCTCTTTCCAGTCTCATGTTGCTTGATCTTGGATTACCATGAGCTATTCCATAATTAACACGGGTACACAGCCAGCCAAGCACTCACTGTTGTGCCCTGCTAGGCCTCCCCCACAGTGTGGGAGGAAGAGAGATGTTTGGCATCTGTTATAGTAAGATGCTGAAAGCTGTTGCATCGTGAGGGGTGAAAACAGGACTAAGAAATGGCCAGGTTGTACTTCTGCCTTCGTTACTTGTGAAGCGTGGTCGCTTCATGCCCTGGTCTGCTCGGTGCTCAGGTACTCCAGCCCTGATGGCTGAAGAACTTTCACTAAAAGCAGACAGTCTTTCAAAATATTCCTCTGTGGAGGAGCGAAAGGAGCTGTTAAACGTGGGTCCACAGACTATGGCTCCAGCAGAACTGTAGCTTGAGAAAATTTCTGCTGACCCAAAAAGTTTTCTGCCAACTGCAAGTATTTTAGCGTAACTTTGTTTCAATGTAATGTGAAACTTATAGGAAGAGTTGACATGGATCTTTCACTAAAATACACTTGCTTGCACCTTTGTATGAGAAACCAAAGCTTGTCTAATCTACGCTACTCTTCCCTGCAGTAATTGTTCGCAAGTCAATTTTAGCAGATGCTTCTAAAGTGAAGAAGCTGCAGCAAAGTGGAGAAGCATTTGTACAGGATGGTTCCTGCAATAATATCGCACCTCACTTGCATAAATGCAGGGAATGCCGTTTGGACAGTTATCGGAAGAACAAAGAGCAAAGAGACTCCACCGTCTTTTGTCGATTCTTTCACTTTAGAAGGTAAGAACAATTTTGACTCTAATAGACCTTGATATACTTTAAATGTGAATAACATGATCCGCGTCTGAGTTGGGTATATGACCTTTTTTCTTTTCTGAAAAGGGGGCTGTTGAGTGCTCACTGTTAGCTATAACATGGATCTTCTTCATCTCCCAGGACAGATGAAAAAAGAGTTATTTGGTCAAAGTGGTCTCATTTAGGTCTCTGGTTCAAAACTGCTAGATGTCAGTGTGTGGCTGTTAAGTGATAAGGCTAATATACCTAACTAATGAGAGGTTGCCTGTGTTTTTTAGCCCTTAGAGATTTTTTTTAACTGCTCCATTTGAGTAGAAAATATTTTGGCAGGACTTTGAGCTCTTTATTTTGCTATTCTGGGCTGAGTGCCAATGGGATAACATGAGTTTAGTTTGAGTGCTACAGCTCAGTAGTACTGGAGATACTAGTGAGAGGGTAGATTCCATGTGCATCTCCTGAAGTTTAGTGGATGGACACGTGAAATGTTAGACACCTATCCACAGCTGTGGAAGAGTTGCAGTAAGTGGCCAGGGGCTTTCTGCTGGAGTCACGGAATAGTGATGGGCAAAACAATAATTTACATTGTGTTGCTCCATTCTTTTTGTTCTGTTTTATACTTGAGAGTTCGTACCACTTCTTTAAGCTTGCCATAGAAATATTTAATTGGTATGCTCGCTGGGTTTCAGAAGGGCAGATGGGGAGGGTCACCAAGGCAACTTTTAAGGAGAACCTGGTGACTGTGGAGTGGTGGTTGCTTTTCCAAACCTGATCTGCAGCTTCAAATCCGTTATACCCCACCCACAACCCCCAGAGCCTGATTCTTGGGTTGAACAGTCAAGGTCTTTTGATGTTTTATCTCTTAAGACACCTAAGGAATCCTTTCAAAAAGAGTGTTAAACTGTTACTTGAAGCCAATCTGTAAGCCCAGGGTGGATGTTGTCAAACTGCAGTGTCTGGCTGTTTTTTAACATGTCCTTTCCCTTGTTTTCAAGTTCTGTAAATTATTTCCATGAACTATTTGATCTCATGTCCAGATGTTGTTGCATGCTTCTTTTTATTTCCCCTCCCCACCCATTTGAACTTTGAGGCATGGACTGTGTTTTATGGGAAGAAGGTAATGCTTGTGATGTTAGAGAGGAAAAGCAAAAATACTGTTATCACAAGTGAGATGGGAAGCTTACTTATTCTCAGTTTTCCTTTTGATTTTCAGAGGAATTACTTTGTTTTGAGTCTCTAGGTAGAATAAAAAGAAGCTATAGATCTGAAGAACTTCTCAAGAGAGAGAACTGAAAGTAGAAGGGTTGCAAAGATCATGGAAAAAAATACTTTTCCACTCTTTCTTTTGTTTCTTGAAGTTTATTCTTCCACTGCAACACCATCCCCCTTGCATGTTTTGTAGCTAGAGGTTTAAAAAAGAAAATGAAGATGTGTTGCTAATCTGTTATTTAACCTTGGATCAGAGATTTTACTGTAGTAAATCTTGGGATAATCCGACATTAATTGAAACGTTCAAAAAACATGTGAGACCAGAGTAACAACAGACTATGCTAACTCATCTTCTCAGGGTAAAATCCAGACTTGCAGTGCAGTTCAAAGCAGTTGAATTCTTCAGTTTAGAACCTGAAACTGATGGAACTGTCTCTTTTTATTGAATGTGAAATCTGTGAAGTCTGAAGATGGCATTTGTCTGGTGATATCAGTTGCCAGCACGTGTTTTCTTGCCACACTTAACACTATGGGGAGCACATATTGTTATCAGAAGTCAACTTCCCTCTACAGCATTCAGTAAAAAAGTTCCTGACAACATGAGCAGAACTCTTGATATTTTCTATTTAATAAACTACTAATAATACAGATCTCTCTCTTTCCACCTACTCAGAATCACTCAAGAATATCTTACTCAAATTGTGCTGGATTTTTTTTGGCAGCTACTTCCAAATTAATTGTAACTGAAATATATTGTATTTTTAAGGTGTTCTAATGTTTCTTGTGAGTTGTACGTAGTTCTAGATTAAATTCTTACTGTTACCTCCTCTAGATGTGATCCTTAATGCCAATGCATTTTAAAAATTATGTGAACCTGATTTGGTTTTGTGAATAAAACAACTTTAGGAAATCTGCCTTACTACAAAAAAAATGATGTCTTGAGGTTTGGGGTTTTTTTAAACAAGCAGTACATTAAGCATGCTTAATGCTAATGACAAGTATGTTTACCCATGTCTGTTGCAACCATTAAGTTCATTGACATACAGTATACATGTTCACAGTTCAGGCATTGACTCATTGGAATGAATGTAAATTACTAAAACATTTGAGATGATGGATTTTTCTGCTTTTACCCCTCTTTTCACAGGTTGCAGTTCAATAAGCATGGAATACTGCGTGAGGAAGGCTTCTTAACTCCAAATAAATATGACCCTGAGGCTATTAGTTTATGGCTACCTTTATCAAAAAATGTTGTGGGTCTAGATCTTGACACAGCGAAGTATATCTTAGCCAACATTGGAGATCACTTTTGTCAGCTAGTGATATCTGAAAAGGAAGTTATGTCTACGATCGAGCCACACAGTAAGATCAATTTGTATTAAAATAACTTGTATTTTAATAACTTTATGTGAAACTTTAAGCTTCTGACCTGTGTGAAAATATATTGCATGCATTTGGAAATGCCATATAAGACTTCAGTGTTTCCCCCTCCTCTCAGAAAGAGGTAATGGTTAAGATCCAGTGTGAACTGGTGTCAACAGCTTTGCTCACAGGCAGGGGGAAAGGAAAAGGTAAATCTACCCTCCTTTATATCAGAAGACTTCTCTCAATTTATCAAATTACTTTTCCTGTTGCAGAGAGTGTAATTCTGTTATGAAACAAAGTGTAAAGAAAAATATATAAATAAAACAGCAGGCAGCTGATAGCAATCTATTCTTAGCAGGTAAACGAAATAAAACTTTCATTTTGACTGCACAGTTTTTGTTGGATTGCTTTAGTCCTATTTTGTTCTTGCATAATGGACCTAATGCAGCCTGTCAAGTCAGTAAAGAAATCTTTTTTTTCTTCCACCTGAAACTTTCCAGTAGGACTGTTTTCAAGTGATTCTGTGCACAGCCCTACTGGGAAGGGACCAGAGGTGCTATTGATGGGGTAACTGACTGTAGAGCTTCATCAGTGCTGAGAGGGCAACCCTTGCATCCTCGCACACAGGTTTTTGGCCACATCAGAACCTTTTTGGAACAAACATGAGCGGACAGGTGGGGAAGGTTCTGATCTTGCATAGTCACTTCTCAGAGTAGAATGACTCTTGAAACCATGTTTGTTTTTTGGATTATAACTACATGACTGAGATCCAGTACAGTTTAGAAGACTGCATTTGGGTAGTATTGGTATTATATAAATATCAGTTTACCAGTCACTCCAAGGTTTTGAATAGAAGGAAAAAATGAACAGGCTTGAATGCCCTTCAAAATGGGAGGGAAGACTTGAGATATTTCAGAAATGCTTGCTGTGGGGTCTTACCCTGGACTACTGGGAATCAGCAAGCTCTGCTCTTCGCTTGAACTGGAACATATTCAGGCCTATGGAGCCAAAGTATCAATAGCTGGAGTGAGAGGTACAGACTGGAACACTGAAACACTTTCAGAAGCATGACATTTTGGGTGGAATTCATGAAACAAAGGGGAGGTCTGGTATTTCTTAATAACAAAGGATGCATCTGTTAGCACACCTACCAGAAACATCCTCTGCTTACAAAAAGAGACACATGTGAGTTCTGGAAGTGGGTTGAAAGGAGCAAAATGTCATGAATTCCTCTTTGATTGTTTATTGCCCTGGCTGGTGAGAGTAAGGGAACTCAATTTCCTTAAAATGGAGGATATTTTTAATGCCCTGGGTAGGAAAGAAGTAATTTACAGTCTAGATACTCATTCTTCTTTGAACAGTTCAGTGAAAGAGTGCTCACTCAGTTGGCACAAGAAAAAGGTAGATTCTTCTGCCACCATGATTTAAAGTTACGGTAAACTTTTCTTGGCAGAGTTCAGCTGAAATGATACTTTTTCATAAAAATTCTGTCTCTAACAAACTGACCTTTTCCAAAATGTCAAAATATTTAGTTCAGATACTACTTTTTAGGGGATCATTTATGTTTGAATATTTTTGCACTGCACAGTATGTCTCAGGGTCAGCCCTTTTCTTTTTTACCAGTGAGTTACCAGACTGGTAGGTAGAGCCACAAGGCAAACAAGTGTGAGGGACAAAATTATTTAGGAGAGCTTCCTTAAGGAGAGTTCCTTAAAGGATTAGTAGAAAAGCACAAGTGAAATTATCCCTGTGTAGTAAAAGATTGACCAGTGTAGAAAGAACAGCTTGTTAGGTCACATCGCTCCTTGGCTACCAGATGCCAAAAGGAAACCTACAGAAGGAAGAGGGGGGATCAAGCTACAGAGAGGAAACAAAAGAATAGGAGGAGTAGAAAAGGACAAAATTCAGAAAACTGAAATACGAAATGACATGCAAAAGATAAGAAAAACCCCCTTCGTCCTGTTTTGGGGAAATTGGAGGATTGGCCTAGAAAATGGTAAATATAGTGCATGTTTTTAAAAGGCAGAGAAGAATGGAACTAGTGATATTTAGACCTCTGTCTCCTGGAAGAATTTTGAAGCAAGTAATCGAAAAATTTTTACCTCCTACTTGAGAACAAATTGTGCCAAGCTATTCTAGTTTTGTTCCATACATAGTTAATGGGCATTATACAGAAGAAAAGCAACAGATGTCTTGGATCCTGGTGTGTTTTTTTAGCATACGTTAGGACATGGTCTCTCATATCTTGCTTTTAAAATTAAGAAATGTTGTGGGCAGAAAAGTTTCAGAGAAGTTACAAGTGTGGAAGGAGGTAGGAGGAGGCAGATGTGTGCTTTTTGTCCCGTCTAGTTTTCTAGCTGGCAATGTAATGAAATCACGATCAGTCGTAACTAATCTGTACATAAGGCAGCCCTGGAAAGGCTTGCGGTTTTGGAAGATACTGTCCACGTTTGGGATGGTTTTAGTGAAGTAAAGTGACCTGGGGTGAGGAAAGGTGGCATGTAATGAGTATGTAAGAAACCTGAACAGTAGCAGCTGGTTCTTCAGAGAACAACTGAGCAGGTGATCATTCTGAGAAGGTCTGATGCACACCTATAAACGTGCAGAAGCACCTACTAAAAGGAAAAGAACTACTTGCCCACTATGCTATTGAATAGATGACAAGGACAAGCTGGTTGTGGCAAGCTAGACATTAAGCTTAGCTTGCTAGTAGTTATTTAATTTTTTCTAGGGTGGCTGTGGAATTTCCACTTAGGAGAGCGTCAGCAGTGTGCATGTTAGCTTGGGCAAATACATGTCAGGAGTAAGAGATGTAGCTGGCGCTGCACAGGAGAAAGCAAAATGCTCTTGGTTGCTTAGACTCTGTTCTGGACCTGCTTTTCCGAATCTGTAACAGCAAAGGCTTTGTTTTGGAGTTCCAATACAAAACCAAGTCTGAGTCTTATATCACTAAAGTATTTTAATGTAGCTATATTTAACATGCAAATACTTTGTTTTGTTTAAACTAACACTTGCACTAATCTGTCAATTACCACAGGACAGGTAGCCTGGAAGCGTGCAGTTCGTGGAGTTCGAGAAATGTGTGATGTCTGTGACACCACAATCTTCAACCTTCATTGGGTCTGCTCGAAGTGCGGCTTCGGCGTGTGTGTGGATTGTTACAGGATGAAGAAAAAAAGCTTACATGAAGGTGAGAACGCGTATTGCTGCTTTAAACAAAGCGGGAGTGGGGAAAGCAAACCTGTATTTGGAAGTCAATAACAACCTTAAACAATAAGACAATAAGCTTTCCCAACAAAAAGAACGTGTTGTAAGCCTGTGGTTTGGTATATCAATAATAGTAAAATACGTAGCTTTCCAGAGGAGGATGAAAGATGCACTAACAAAACAACTTAATGGTTTTGTTCTACAGATGATGACTCGGATACTTTCTCCTGGTTTAAGTGTGTGAAGGGGCAGGTACACGAACCAGAGAATCTAATGCCTACACAAATAATTCCCGGAAAAGGTATTTTAAATATTTGATTGGGATGAAAAAACGCTGTGGGCTTTTGCTGTCTTTGGTATGCTGTTGATACTGTACTGAGTGAGGTGTTTTGGGTTTTTTTTCTTTCAGTAATAAAGTTAGTGAAAGCTTACTATTTATTGTCTAAAGACTGGAACAGCCTGTGTGCTTAGTAGTATTTTATTATCTTTGACCTTTACAAAGGCATAGCAAAACTTCTTGTTTAATGATGAACTGTGTTTGTGTGCTGTTGTTTACCTGCATAGCATATACACTTTCATAAAAAGTCTTACTGAATGCTGGATGCTCTAATTACATGTGAGCTCACTAATGACTCTTTTCCTTCAGCTCTCTATGATGTTGGTGATATTGTTCACTCCGTAAGAACAAAATGGGGAATAAAGGCAAATTGTCCTTGTGCAAATAAGCAGTTCAAGGCACTATCGAAGCCAACTCTAAAGGAGGATTCAAAACAGGTATTGCCACTGTCTCACACTATGTCTGTGTAATATAGGTTCGTTTCAGTCCACTACCTATATTTGAAGCCAATGGTCATTTGCTTTGTACTATGCCAATCCTGACCACTGCTGATAACCCCACCATACAGGTTTTTGTTCAAAATTTGTATTCAGCGTTCATCTTTCTGATTCGGTTCTTTTTTAAGTTTTGGGGAAAATCTCGTGTCCTTTTGACACACTGATGCCTCAGTAAGTGACCTATCCTTGAAAAATGCTCAGTGAGGATATTTTAGAGCAAAACTAGGATTAGATTGAGAGAACCCTTAAGAGAAGAGTCTTAAGAACAGACTAGTGGGAATGGTTGCAAAGCGTAGGCGATCCCTTAGGTCCTTAGGAGATGTAATACATTCAGCATCTAAAAGAATAAGTAGGGTGGAAGAGCACTGGAATTCATAAAAGAACTAAACATCGATAAAATTGTGAGGGCTGGAACAGTATGGAGAAGCACTGATTTCTCTAGGAATCCTGGTAGAAAGTTTGCTGCTCATTATATTAAAAAACAAACAAAACCCTACCATATGTTTATTTGTAAATGGATGTAGTATTTTTTTGCTTTTGAAAATAGAACACTAATGGCTTAGTTTTGCAGCATCTTGCAAGAAACCAGCTGAATTAAGTAATTTTAATTTTGTTATATGCTTATTCGTAAGCTTATTTTGAGAATAAATGTGCTATCTTAAGTGTAAGAAACAGACTGAACTTGATTTTGGTGTTGGTAATCAATAGAAGAGATGAAAAATACTGTGAAGTGTTAAAAGTGAGGAGGATGATTACGTGATTCAAAAGTTAGTCTTCTGTTTCTTGAGATTTCCTCTGTGACCCTGGACAAACAGCTGCATTGAAATTTATACCTCTCTGTAAAATTAGGTACTGCACTGGTTGTGTGAGGGTAAGCTCATTAAAGTTTGAAGCGTTTTATATTATAGAATCATAGAATGCTTTGGGATGGAAAGGGACCTTTAAAGGCCCCCTGGTCCAACCCCCCCGCCATGAGCAGGGACATCTACAACTGGATCAGGTTGCTCAGAGCCCCGTCCAACCTGACCTTGAAGGTTTCCAGGGATGGGGCATCTACCACCGCTCTGGGCAACCCGTTCCAGTGTTTCACCATCCTCATTGTAAAAAATTTCTTCCTTATATCTAGTCTGAATCTACCCTCTTTTAGTTTAAAGCCATTGCCACTTCTCCTGTCACAACAGGCCCTGCTAAAAAGTCTGTCCTTTCTTGTAGGCCCCCTTTAAGTACTGAAAGGCTGCAATAAGGTCACCCCGCAGCCTTCTCTTCTCCAGGCTGAACAACCCCAGCTTTTTCAGCCTGTCCTTATGTCCTGTTCGGAATCCTTACCAAGCATCAGCAGTCATTAAGAGATGAAATAAAGAACATAGCAATAGGCAGACACAGGTGCAGAATAATTTCTTGACTGGAAAGTATTTAGGTAGAGATAAGAAATTTAGCCAGTCATGCAGGAATCCCAGGCCTAAGCAGTAGTTCTGGTTAGTCTGTTGCCTAGAATCTCCGAATGAGTAGATACATCAATTGCATAGGAGAGGAACAGTAGTCCTGTGCCTGGATTGCGCTGGCCAGGCCGGTGCTGCACTCATATGCAGGTGTATTTTAGACCTGGCAGGTGAGTCGGCTGTTGCCGCCTTCTTAAGATAAAAGTTTAGGAGCACAACGTATTCGTTTTAGTCTGCTGAACTAGACCTCCAGCTTAGCCCTGGTCTGAATATCAGCTATCGCTAGAATCGCGAGAGCACTGCTATTAAAACTGTTTGGTTCTCAAAGCTGTCCCAGAAAATGCATCTGGGAAATTTAGCTTTCTGTGTTTGTCTTGAGGGGTGATGGGCTCTGTTGCCTGCTCCTAAAGCTGGGAGATCCCGAATCCTGCTGGATCGTCATCTCTGGCTGATACTGAGATGCAATGCTGACCTCTTGTGGAGATCAGATATTTTTTGAAGGGCCAAACCATGTTTTTGGTAAAAGCATTAATTTGGACGTGTTACTGCTTGCTTTCCCTTTGAGTAGAGCGCATTTTGTGTCTAATCAAGTTCTCGCGTTGTTTTTTCAGAACTTGGTACCTGGAGAGAGGACCAGCCTTCAACATAACAGTTTTGCAGTCAGCCCACAAGTCACTACACACGATCCTCCTCTAAAGGCAGCAATTGGAAGTAAACAAACTGCTTCAGTAAATACTTCTCCTTCATTAAGTTGGTTATCAAATCTAACAAGTGGAAACGTGAATAAAGAAAACAAAGGTATGTGCAGAACCAGTGAAGAGTAAACCCCTTGTGGCTGTGTGTCAGAAGAATGTAGATCAAACCCAGCAATATCTTGCGTGGAGAACAATATAATCTGCCTGCTGGGATGGGTGTTCAGTGCCTGTACTGCAAAACTGGGCCATGGCAATGACTTGGAGGAAAACCTGGCAGGGTTAGCATATTCTTTTTTGAAAACTGGATTAACATCTCCTTGATGCAAGTATTCTTGAAAATTCAATTTGAGAATATGTTTATTTTAGAATGTGTGATTTTTAAAAACTTTGGAGTATTGAATAAAATTAAGTGAAGGGAGCATTTCATCTGCAAGCATTGAGAGGAGATATATATATTTATGTACATACATACATGTATGCATATAGAAGTATCTTGTTGTCTTAAAAAAATCTAAAGCATATAAATCCAAAGCACATACTTCTCATGGTTCAGAGGATTAATCCCTGCTTCCTTCTCAGATGTGTTCTTTTCTTCATTTCAGAGAAACTCCTTGTACCTATTTCAAAGAATGAAAATAAACCTCTTCAGACACTCCCTAGTTTAGCTAAGCCTGCTGCAGCCCTGCAGACATTCAACAGTGCAATATTAACACCTGTGAGCAACAATAACACAGGTTTCTTGCGGAATCTGTTGAACTCTTCTGGAGGAAAGGTATATGAAACATTTTTTTTTACAGGTTTGAGTTGATAGCAGGCTTAGACTACTGTTCTAAACCTGTGAACAGCTGCCACAGACATTTGTTACCGTAGGTAAAATTCTGTCTTCATTTGGGAAAAAGGACTTAATTCAGCGTCTATGGTGCAGTGCTCCAGTTAGTGCTTTCTAGAGGAGTAGCTTAGTGGTACTATCAGCAAGTCTTGCTTGGTGAGGGATTGGGAACCAAGCGATAAAGCAGATGAATGTACTTCAGCTAATGTCTGGCAAGCGCATTAATTGGCATGTTCGTTAGGCTCAAAAAAGAAGCGTCGAGGAACTTACAGATGAAGGGAAAAACATTCCGTGGTGGGTGACTATCTATCTCGTGCCTCGTTTGCAGACTGGTTCGCTTCAGATGTTCCTGGGCTTTGTTTGCTCTTACAGCTATGACTTCAAAATGGTGGGGTAAAATATTGGCCTTGAGAATTCCTTGATGAAGCTGCATTTCTGTTCTTTGATATAAAGCACGCCCTGTTCCGTGCTGCATTTCATGGTTTTCTGCAGCATTGCTGAAATGTAAATCAGAGCAGAACTTCTTATGCCAGAATGCTATAGACAAAGTGTCAGAAATGGCATTGGCATTTAATGATGGTGAGTTTCTAGACAGCAAAGTTCTGCAGATTTTTGTTCCTCTGCGCGATTCTGAGCTCAAGTGAAAAATTTTGAAAGTAGCAAATATCTTCTTTAAAGTCTGCAGGACATGGCAACAGAAAAGTGCACCAACTTTTTTTTTTTTTTTAAATCAGACAGACAATGGACTCAAGACTACACCCAAAATCCTTGATGACATTTTTGCTTCCCTGGTACAAAATAGAACCATTACAGACTTGCCTAAGAAACCTCAAGGATTGACTATAAAGCCTACAATAATGGGCTTTGATACGCCTCACTACTGGTTATGTGATAACCGCTTGCTGTGTCTTCAAGATCCCAACAATGAAAGTAACTGGAATGTCTTCAGGGAGTGCTGGAAGCAGGGACAGGTAGTTTAAGTTTTTCTGCTTTTTCCATTTTCAGTTCATGTGCTTCGCCCTTTAATTGAAGTGCAGGTACAAACTTACCGCAATGATAAGCAATGCTAAACCTTCATAAAATGTACTGCATGAACACTGTGAGATCCTCGGATAAAAGGATGTATATTTGACTATTTGAATTCAGTTTCTAAACTCACTGCTGAACTTATGGCTCTGTATAAAAAGCTGCCTCATAGCTTGAAATAAAGACTGATCAAATGCACAGCATAATTCTGGTAAGGCAGGCTGAGCATTTATTTTGGAAAATACAATGTTCGCAAAGTGCCTGTGTCCAAATATTCAGTATGTTTTATGCACTACCCTATTCTGTTTGGAATTAGAATTTTTGGTGTTTAATAATTCTTCAGAATACATTCTTATTCTTCGTAGCCTGTAATGGTGTCAGGAGTGCATCACAAATTAAACGCAGACCTCTGGAGACCGGAGTCCTTTAGGAAGGAATTTGGCCAGCAGGAAGTAGATCTGGTTAACTGCAGGACCAATGAAATCATCACTGGAGCTACCGTAGGGGATTTCTGGGATGGATTTGAAGATATTTCAAGTAAGTAGTGTGAATTTTTGTTCCAATACGTAAAATATTCAGCAGCGATAATCTTGCCCTAGCACAAATTTGTCATCCTTAAGCAGCATAAAAGATGTTCCAGGCTTTTTCTTCATCCTGGGCAGTGTGTCTGCAATGTATTCTCACCACGTATGCTTGCGGGATGGTGGACTGGATAGAAACTGTCGGCCCTGTGGAGGACTCTCCTTCAGGAATACGTTTGGCTGCCTTTAGTCTTTTGGGGAAGCAGTCTGAGAAAGTTTGGGATCTTCCTAGCAAGTAGGTTCACCTGTCAGCCTTTTTGCCCAGTTGAGTGAAACATAAAAGAGCACGTGCAGGGTTGGTGCCCACAAGGTAATTGGGTTCTGCCCTTTAACTGTCAGGTGCCTTTTGCTCCTAAGGAATTAAAAATGGGTTTAGGGGAGGCGAGCATGAGGTTTGGCATTGTTCTCACTTCTAGGTGAAAACAGACTTTTTCCAGGAGAATCAATACTTGCTAGGGCATCTGGAGTTCCACTTCATCTGTTTGTGTGATGTAAATGTACAGAATTTGGTACGTGGGGCAAGAAGAGCGGGAGCTGGAAGGCTCACTTACACCTTTCTTTTCTGTTACTTGATCTTTGAAAAGATTTGCCTTTATCATCAGCTGCCCTAGCCTCAAACCCAAAACAGTTGCCTGAGCTAAACTGTAGGAAGGGCTTGGGCAGGGGAGCTGGTAAAGGCTACTTGTCCAGTCTGAAATCTCCTGTCGAACAGGGTTGTCATGGCAGTAATACCCAACTGTGGTGTCAGATGAACTTGTATGTCTTTGGTTCGACATAAATAGTTGTGGAATGAAAACGATTTTAAACTAAGATAGGGATTTCTTTGTCTTGATTCTTTGGATTTTGAGTTGTACAGTTGTACTCAACTTATTGTTGAGTTTTTAATAGTTTGAAAACTAAGGCTTGTTAATATTTGGCAATAGGTCGCCTGAGAACAGAAGAAGGAGAGCCAATGGTGTTGAAGCTTAAAGACTGGCCTCCAGGAGAAGACTTCAGAGATATGATGCCTTCTCGGTATGAATTTCCAAAGAGACTGTGCCTCATTTGTGTGGTACACCCCCAAAATAATGGGATGTAGGAGTACTGTTAGGTTTTGACACCTGCTTCAGCTTTGAGAAGCAGTTGGTCACATGTGAACCATTCTGTGTCTGAGATGCCCAACATAGCTGGAAATGCTAAACAAGTTTTATGATTAAATTATGTAGTTCATCGTATTTATTGCCAAGTAGAGTGAGTACCTAAAATTGCTAGTGATTGGTTAAACTCTGGAAGCTTCCTAAAAGCCTGAGTCATTTTGAAATCTAAAGTTCAGTTGAAGATTGCCTTTTTTTTTTTTTTGCCAAACCTTTTTAAGTTACTCTGTTTGATATTAGTTGACATGATTGCACAAGGAAATAGCATTACTCCAGAGCAGTTAAATTTGTTTATCTGCTATATTGCTGTGTCTTGCTTGTTTTGTTCCTTTTTGTGGTAGCCAGTAAACCCCCTGGGGGAAGGGGTACAGTTTCTTGACTGGAGAAAGCAGTCTATTTTAGTCTGCTTTTTTTTTATCAGTTCCTAACATGAAATTGTGCTGTGTTACTTTAGGTTTGATGACTTGATGAAAAATATTCCATTGCCAGAATACACTAGGAGAGGCGGCAAGCTCAACCTTGCCTCTCGACTTCCCAACTATTTTGTGCGACCAGATTTGGGCCCGAAGATGTACAACGCGTACGGTGAGGAATTTTTCACTCTAAAGGTCACATTGACCGTGCATTCAAATTAAAATCTACTGTAAATTAAATGAATCCTTGCTGTTGTAGACTATTTGATTAATCCCATTGATCTGAGAACCTAATTTTGGCTCACATCTAGGTATTAACGATGTCCAGAGCATTATAGGATTTTATTAAATGTGTTTGGTTTGTTTGGTTTTTTTTTTTGTCCAGGGGGTTTCAAGCCAATATTTATTCCCAGTCTTCCAATCAGCTTGCTCCACATGTGCATACACAGCCTCTCTTTCCTGTAGCTGGCCACATGTATTTGCTGTTTTGCTACTTCTGGCTGTATCGCTTTTGTTATGCTGACACTTCGTGGGCTGTATCATTTAGTTTTTAATCGCTTCTCGAGCAGTTCTTTCCATGGCTAGTTCATCTGCTGTCACTCAAAAGGCATTTAAAACTAAGCATGATCATGGCTACTGAATACTGTAGCAGCTGCCTTTTAGAGTGAAAAAGAGACCGTCTCTGAGAATGCTTTATTCTAAACTGCTATAGAGACCCTCTTCTAGCAGGACTTAAACAAGACTTTTGTATATCATACAGGCTAGGCATAGATACGGATTGATGTGTCAGCCTGGAGACTGATCACTTGGGAAGACAGGAACGAGATGGGGCAAGGGCCTGGATATAAAGTATATCGCCGTACTGGAATCATTTGCTGATAAAAGCTCTCCGGTCTTGTCAGATAGTGCTGCTGAGGGTGGCATAAGGTTTGTTTTTGTCTTACTAATGTACCTGCTACTTTTCTTTTTTTTTTTTTTTTTTTTTTTTTTTTCCCCAGGCTTAATAACACCAGAGGATAGAAAATATGGCACAACAAACCTCCATTTAGATGTGTCTGATGCAGCCAACGTTATGGTTTATGTGGGTATCCCCAAAGGCCAGGCTGATCAAGAAGAAGGTAAAGTCTGTCTTGTGTTCTGGGGGGGGCTCTTTCTGTGGTGGGAGGGAAGGTCCTTTACTGTAACTGCTCACGTTTACTCTCACCAGAAGTGCTTAAAACCATACAAGATGGTGATTCTGATGAACTGACAATTAAACGTTTTACTGAAAGTCGAGAAAAACCTGGAGCTCTGTGGCACATTTACGCTGCTAAAGATACAGAGAAGATCCGGGAATTCCTTAAAAAGGTAAGCCGTTATATCTTAAAAAACCTGATCTTCTGTCTGCGTAGGCTTGCAGATGTGTATCCTTGGACTCTTCTCCTCCTTTCTATCCCAGTTGTTCTGGAAACAAACGTACTTGAGTTGTATCCGAGACAAAACTTCTCGTGTGCCATGAATCTTGTAGGATCTGAGGAGGGTAGCGAGTTGAAGCTTGAAGTTGTCCTGTGTGTAGATGCGCTGCTTTTGCCCACGCTTCTTACAGCACAAGTAATGATGTCACGTGATGAACCAAAAAAAAATCGCTGGTTTAGATTTAAGCAAAAACACGGTTTAATCTTAAATTAGATCCTTCTTAAAAGCATGCATGTGCGATGCTCTTGGGAAATGTCAGAGCAATATGTGGTCCGTAAAGTTCTTCCTTGTTATCTGCCTTTTCCTACCCTTTTTTCCACTCCCCCCCCATACCTTTATGAGGTTTGGATTAAGGGAAAAGCATGAGGTATTTTGGGTGATGTTTTCATGGGAGTTGAAGGTTTAGTAGAGATGTGATACTACATCCAAAAGGGCTTGCTTCAGTATTTAAATTCACCACAAATGGTCCAGAGTTCTTGGTGGTCTTAATTCTGGAACTTCTTCGGTGCTCTAAAAGCGAAAGAGCTCATATGTTGATGTTTAAAAGGATAAATGGGATGATCTGAACAACTGTTGGCCTTGTCAGCCTGACTGCTCTCTTGGGCGGAAGCTTAGAGAGGCTACAGCAGGTTTGTTTAGCATTAACAGCGAACAAATCTTGATAAAACACGATACTCAATTTGATGAGCGTTGGCATTTTGAGTTTTGAAATCTGTGTCTCTCACCTCTTCTTGGTCCCTTGTAGCACACTTACCTGCAGATGCGAGGCTTGCAGCAGCTTGTCTTGGAGTAGAACCAAGCTGTTTATCTCCTCCCAAAGGAGTTTTCAGGCTACAGTCCTGGATGTCAATGATTGCCACAGCAAACTGGATTTACACTGGAACTTTTTCAGAAATTCTGTCCCCACAGCCCTCAAATTGCTCTTCTAAACTGCTTGTTGTGCCTCCCAGCCTCGTTTCTCCCAAAAATCTAGGTAGCATCCTGTTTTGGTCAGTGAGCACACGGACTAGTGCTGGCCTCAGGGCAGGCACCAGCTGAATTCTGCACTCGGTCGTTTCTCCCAGTTACAGGCTATAGTCTGTGAGAGTATTGATCCCATATGTGCCAGTGGCTCCCACTGGGAGCACACGTCAGTCACTTAACCCTTCTCTTTCCTCTTACTGTGAACTGGGTTTACTTGCCTTTCCTATCTCCCCGTTTGCAATGCGCCTGTGAAGCAAGAGGGCGTGAGAAATGACGAAGCCTTGACAGACGAAGGACTGAATAAGCATCCAGACCTCTCGCTGTGTAACTCTTACACCTGAATGCGTGGTGCGAGTCACGCTATCCGGCATGCCTGCGTACGGAATACCACAGGTACCTCTGACCGTCCGGTGAGACGCGTCTGTTGTAATACCTGTTGTCTTGTGACTTTCCAGGTTGCGGAAGAACAAGGTCAAGAAAACCCTGTAGATCACGATCCCATTCATGATCAGAGTTGGTACTTGGACCGATCGCTAAGAAAACGCCTTCATCAAGAGTATGGAGTTCAAGGCTGGGCTATTGTACAGTTTCTAGGAGATGTAGTTTTCATTCCAGCGGGAGCTCCGCACCAGGCAAGGGCCAGGGCACTGGGACAGCCTGACCGCTTGGGCAGACTCGTTGAGCACGTGGCTAACGCTTCTTTGTTCTCTCTAGGTTCATAATTTGTACAGTTGTATTAAAGTTGCAGAAGACTTTGTATCCCCAGAGCATGTCAAACATTGCTTCTGGCTCACTCAGGAATTTAGATATCTGTCGCATACGCATACGAACCATGAAGATAAACTGCAGGTAACACTACCAGTGCTCAAGGTGAACCCCGCCCCTCTTGGTACTTCCCAAAAAACCCACCAAAACCCAACAACCAACCCTCGCCAAACCCGTAAGGGGTGTGTCCACACGACCCAAGTTGCTTTCGTGATCGGATTGGCTTTAATGCTTTGGATCTTGACGCGGAATTCCCATTGAATTTTGAATAGTTACAGTTTTTTAGTAGTCTTGAAGAAGCCTTCTGAAGCTTCTCCTGAGATTCTTCTGAAGCGTTTGTCTTCCATTTCTTTTGTTTTCCCTCTAGCTGAGCTTGCAATACTCTCCTCAAGCTACAGGGTTTCAGTTTCTGTCCCGTTAGAATTTGAACCTTATTTCCACGCGTTAGTGATTTAAGCGAAGCTTGTGCAGAGGAGCGTGTTTAAACGGAGCGGGGAGCTGCGCGGGGTGTGGGGAAGCAGGCGAGCCGTGCGAGCGTGGTGTGTGTGTCAGGGCCTTCCAGCCTGACCCTGGCCCTGCTGTTTCCTTGGAAAACGCAACGCCTTCCCTTCTCCTCCCAGGTGAAGAACGTCATATACCACGCTGTTAAAGATGCAGTCGGGATACTGAGAGCGAACGAATCCAGCCTTAGCAGACCGTGAAGTAGAAAGCCTTAACCACACACTATGAAACAGAAGCGTCGGCAGCTGTTTTAACTCCTCAGTCAGGACCTCTGTGGACTTTGAGATTCTATGAATGTTACCTCATCTTCCTTTCAGCAGTACCAGAGGGTCGTGGTACTATGTTCTGTGTATTCTTCCAATGTTTACAAACCTGATATGTATATGTAGTAATATGTATGGACTGTGGCATACTGTGAATGCTCAGTTGCAACAGAACTTTATATGGAGTTGCTCTCCAAACTGTACAAAATACCTCCTATAGAACTGTCGGAAACTATTCCAAATTACTCATTTGAAAAATATTATTCAAGACATTGTAAAGCTCCAATTTTTAAAATTTATTTTGGGGTGGGAGGAAGGACGGAGTCACCCGATGTAATAACCAATTTACATAAAGATAAGAATGCAGTTCTGGAATTTCACATTAACATAGAACTAGCATTTAAAGGTAGCTTTAAGCTATTGTATAGTAACATAGAGATGGGGGTTAACCATCTTTAGGTAAATGTATTTAAATTTCTAAATGTTAAAAGAAACTTTTAATCAAATGTCTTCTGTTTGAAACTGCTCTTTAATTTGAACGGATGTTTGATTCTCTGGTTTTTAACACTGAATGGTCTACATAAAATTCTTCTATTTCAGATATTGTTCCTTGCCTGGCTTCTTCACTTGACTCTTTAAAATGTAGTTCATTTGATGTGGTGCTCTGAAACGCAGAAGAAAATGGCGTAGCATAGACTGTTCATACCGCGTGTGAAGGTCTCTGAAGGCTTCGGGTACTGACGTTAGTGACAGACCCGTTCAGAGCTTTTTTGTTTGTTTGTTTTTGGTTAACCAAAACGTAGCTTAGCTCAGCTACTGCTTCTCGGCCAACGCCAGTGCCGTGGTCTGCAGCGAACGCGTTTGGCAGCTTCAGCCTTACACGGCGCGCACGTGGCTCCAAAATGAGTTAGAGACTGAAACCATCATAACGTGAAACAGCAGAGGGGTCACGAGCGGGGAGGTGCATCTCCCATCTGACAAGATACGCTGAGATGCAACGTCCCTTTCCGTTCGCAGTGTCCGGGATAGCTGTGGGGAGGAGCCAGGCAGGAGGGGAGCCTCCCGGGGAGCCAGAAGTCTCTCTTCTGAACTTCAGGTAGCACATGGACAAACTCTGTGCAAGTTCCCCTCCCTCTGGCACTTCACCTGCTACTCACGATCCCATCAACTGCTGCGAGTCTGCCTCAGGTGGCGGTATTTTACTCACAGAACCTTCCTCCCACCCACCCCTCAGTGTCTGAAGCGGAGCTGAGCCTGCAGAGACTTGCAGGGAGTAGGAGCCTCCAGTTTTGGGGTAAAGTGGGATGGCAAAATGTTTGTCTGCGGTGAATAGGTGCATCTGCTTCCTTCCTCTCCAAACCGAGGCAAAAGCAGGCACCCAGAACAACTAAAGCAGCGAAACAAAACCATTGGCGTCTGACAGTAGAGTGGCTTGTTTCTAGTCGCTGCAGCTGGCTTTAGTTCTGAAGAGCAGCGATTTCGTGCTGGAACTAGTTACGTATCCTTAAAGGCAAGGCTTTAGCTGAATGTTGTTTCTTGCAGTATCAAGTTCAAAGTAAATGAACCAAAGCAGCCTAACTGCTTTTCTTGGAGCCAGCTGGAGCACAGGTACCTCCCCTCCCAGCGCGGGAGGTGAGCCACGCCGAGCCGGCGCGCGCGTGGGTATGAAAAGCCCCGTTGTTGGAGGTGGATTTTGAACTTTCTTACTGATACGCTGCTGTCGAGGCGGGTTTTATTGCAGCTGTTACCGACCCGGTCTTACAGCTCTTCAGCTGCTCTTTTTTCTTTTTCCTCTCTTTCTGATCTGCCCTCTCTGTTTCTCCTGGTCTTAAAAATCCAAACCGTCCCGTTTGCCCGTCCTTGTTAGGTTCGGGGTGGAGGCGGAGCACGGGAAGGGCACCGTTCTCCAAGGAGGGCGCAGCCCTGAGGCGCTGGGGTGACTTTGCCCGCTGGCAGGGAGGCGAGCGGTGCTGGGCTTCTCCTCTCTTCTTACGGCTGAAACTGGAAGGCGTTGGAGACCGTCCAGGTGTCCGTGTGCCCGGCCTGTTCTCCTCCCCTCGCTGTGGGAATATAATTATTTACAGACTTTGTTTTCTTTTGGTAAGTCTTCCTTAAAATTAGAAACTCCCTCCTTTGCCTGCGAGGTTCCTGTGGCAGCAGCACCTTCAGGTGAGAGACAGGGCGGCTACTGGCTTTGCAAGAGGCCTTTTCTGAGTCACGACAGCAGTTTTGCCTGAAGTTTTTCCTTGAGAGGACGCACACCTCTCCTCTGACCCTAAAAACGTGCCGTTTAAGCAGCAGCTGGCTTTTCCCCACTTGTGACTGAGGGATAGCGCAGCGATAGTGCCTGGAACAATTAAGAAGCTGGCAGGATCTGTGAAGCAAACCTCCCTTTTGGTGCAGTGCTGCAGCGACCAACGCAATCCCAGAGGAAGAGCTCTGGCTGCTGACCGTTTGCCTGTACGACGACTGGCTGCTGTTACCGGCTTTGCCAACGAGCGGCGTGGGTGACAAACGCTGCAATGGGCCACGGCACTGCCAAGTCCCCCACTAAACCCTGTCCCTAAGCACCACCTCTGCCCGTCTTTTCAATACCTCCAGGGGTGGGGACTCCACCACTTCCCTGGGCAGCCGGTGCCAGGGCCTGACAGCCCTTTTGGGCAAGAAGTTTTTCCTAATATCCAACCTGAACCTCCCCTGGTGCAGCTTGAGGCCGTTTCCTCTCATCCCAAGAAGAGCGCCGCTGCTGAAGGTGGGCTTCCCCTTCCTTCTTCCACCTTCCCCCAAAGCAGGGAGCTGAACCCTGCCCTCGGGGCTCCTCTCCCTAAGGGCTTCAGCTGCCCCCTCCTGCCCCTTGAGAGACCGGGCTGATGAAGAGAATCAGTCAATCATGGAATCATTCAGGTTGGAAAGGATCATCGAGTCCAACCGTTACCCTAACTGCCTGCTCCACCTCTAAACCACGTCCACAAGCACCGCATCCACACGTGTTTTGAATTCTTTCAGGGACCGTGACTGCACCACTGCCCTGGGCAGCCTGTGCCAGTGCCTGACCACTCTCTCCGTGAAGGAGTTTTTCCTAATATCCAACCTAAGCCTCCCCTGGTGCAACCTGAGGCCGTTTCCTCTCATCCTATCGCTTGTTACTGGGGAGAAGAGACCAACACCCCCCCCCAGCTCCAGCCTCCTTTCAGGCGGTTGCAGTGAGCGATGAGGGCTCCCCTCAGCCTCCTCTTCTCCAGGCTGAGCACCCCCAGCTCCCCCAGCCGCTCCTCGCAAGAGGAAAGTGAAAGCGCTGATGGCGTGCGCTGCCCCTGCCGCGTGCTACCAGCCGGTCCGATCCCCTGCGGCTGCTCCTGGCGAGCCGGGAGCCGGCAGGGCTGACATTCGCCGTTCAGGAGCATGACTGACATGTGTCTTGGGGTGAGAAACAGGCAAAAAAGGGCTTGTGCAGGTCTGGAAACCTTCTCTGGTCGCCCACCCTCCTCAGAGCCCAGGGCAGGAGCCCTCTCTCCTGGCAGCCCCGGGCAGGCGGCTGCATGACGGCGCCTGAACAGCTCTTGCCTGTGGCAGAACTCCCGGCTGCGGGAATGCCGGACAGCCCAAGCCTGCCTGCGCTAAATAAGGCTCTCGCTACGTACAGCTTTTCTTTAACTACGCTGGGTGCTAAAGGAAAAAAAAAAAAGTGCTATAAACCCAGGAGGGAGCTGTGAGAGGTGGATATTGTTTGTGAAAAGAGTCTGAAGTGATGCAAACTAAACTGATGCACAGAAGCGACTGTTAAGAGCAGCTTTAATAAAAGTTGCAGTGATTCAGAAAAACAAAGATCTTTCTTACCACTGAGGGGTTCTGGTAGCAGATTAAGCCAAAGTGCCTTGTAGGGAAAGATGGGACTTGAAGCTAAGAGTGTATTTCAGGATTTTATACCTAAAAATACATAACGTTACACCACCGTTGCCATTTCACCGCACCCTCTCACGGGGGAGATGGGCTGAACAGAAAAGGAGAATCTCTAGAGGCTGCGCTCCCCAAGCAGTATATTACAGTAGTTTCTTGGAGAATACACTCCCCAGGAAGAGAAAAAAAAAATATATATATTACATAAAGTATTCTCACATATTAAGTTTTGCATTTTGAAGGTAGGACAGAATATCCCACTGCAAAAAAAGAAAAAAATAAAAAGGCAAACTGTACACATTCGTTTCATCCTTAGCTACGGAGGGTAGCTAACCGCGACTGCATTGCCTCAATGTCCTCCTCCTCGTCGACGGCAGCGGCCGCTCCCATGGGTTCGGGCTCTGGAAGAGCGTCTGTGACTTTACTTGGTGCTTTACCCAAGGCCCCTGCAAACACATTAGGTCTTCATTTACTAATTAGCAGCTTTCGGGTACAGATATTTAAAACAATTCGACCTGTCGCTGGTGGTAGAGGTCGCACGCGAGAGCTGGCTGACGGGGCCAGCCCTGGGCTGTCGGCGGGCGCAGCGGTACTGCCCCGGCCGGCGAGGGGCCGCTCCCCCCAGCCAGGAAACCCGACGGAAAACAGCAGAGCGGGCTGTGAGAAGCGAGAGAGGGCAAGGAGGCAGCGGCTGGGCTGGCAGGAGGTGACAGCAGGGCAGGAGCTGGGGAGCTGCGCTCCCAGCGGGTCAACCCAGCTCCGGTACCCCATCGGTCACACCACGTCACAAGACGTTCAGGTAAGGAGCACGCTAAGCATCATCCAAGCCAAATAACTGAAGCAGCAGATCGTTACTTCATAAGCTCTAAGGGAGAAGTTGGGGGTTTGGGTTAGGTTTGGGTTTTAGGGCTTTTTTTTTTTTATTTTTTTTATTTGTTTTGTGGGGTTTTTTCCCCCAGCAACTCGAGACACGACAGCATTTTACAGCCAGGAATCACAACACAGCCCAAGACTCACGGCAATGTGGCTGAGTGTATCTCCTGCTTCATTAATCTAGTGTATCTAGTCACTTACATAGATTTCACCTCGTTACGAGGATCCACTGTACAGACGCCGATCTGCTAAAGCCTCAACTACAGAGCTGCACAGACATCAGCTGACGCTATTACTTATGCTTTACGGAGCCTCGCCGGCCGCCTCAGCCAGTATTCCCCGAGAAACCAGTTTGTCAGAGCACTCTGCCTGTTCGCAAAGGCAGAGACGCCACCGGGAGCGCGCAGTCGAGCCGGAACAGACGAAGACTTAAATTGCTGCGTCTTATTGACCAGAGCGGGGGCAAGGCTCTGCTCTCGGCAAACACAGACAAACTCACCAGCTGTGATTTCAAAAAGGATTTTATCGATTTCCATCTCAGCTTCCTCTTCCATTTCCTCCTGATCCTCCAGGCTTTCAAAGGTGTCCTCCAGCATTTCCTCTATAATTCCAGCCTAGCAGAAAACAAAAAGGCAGCAGGTGATGCCCTTGGGAACAGCGGAGTAAGGGGATGCGCTTCCTACTTTCGAGATCAGGTTACGCCTACCCAGGCATTTACCCACCGCTCGCTTGACGCTCAAGCTTTTCAGATCAAGGCTATCCCGTTGCACGAGGGCTGGCCAAAACGCCCGCCTACAGTTCAAGCACATATCCGTACAACCGATGCACGGGAAAAACGGTAAGAAAACTGAGGATTAAATACACATGTTCTCACTTTGAAACCCTCAAGCTCTTATTCCTTGTTGCGTGTCTAAACGCCGACAACCCGGTGCGCTCCAAGCATGCGAAACAGAGCTGCGGACTTCAGTCATGAAGCACAAATTGTGTAACATGCTGTAAAATCAGTGTTCGACGTGGGTTCCCTTTTTTCTGTCTGCGCTTGAAAACGTTCCTCTGCAGGGCCTGCAACCTAGAGATGGCCAAATTGCTCTGGTACGTAACGGTAAAATTATTAAGAAAAAAGCTGATGTGACCTAAACAGTCTAGAGTGGTAAGAGGGGAAAAAGCAAAACGACTTCGGTAGCTGAAAAGTCAATAAGCCATGACAGAGAATGAGTTTACTTTAAAATCAGAGCACTTTCATCAGATGGAGACACAAAGTTTTTAAACCCAGTAGCGGAACAGCCATCTTGCCCAAGATGGGACTTTCAGCTTCCCACTCCGCAACAGCCTGAGGTGCGTCCATCTTAATGAACATTTTCATTCCTGAAAGCAGGAAATCCAGTCTCCCCAGACCAGACAGAAGCTCGGGGATACGGGCAGCCACTGGGCACAGGCGTGAGCCCTGCTGTGAGCCTCGGTCCCTCCCCGCCCTCGGGACTAGGATGACTGAGCCGCAACCGCTCTGTTGGGGACTGGTCTTCCTCCTTCCATCCTCAACCTCAGCAGCATTTTTTGGCTTCAAGCTTTACAGCAAACGCGCTGCAGGTATCACCGAGCCAGGCTTTTCCCCACATACCGTAACTTGCTAGAAAGTCCCCAGCTCTTCACGTGCTACTTGAATTTCTGTTTGTCAGAGGTCGCGCAAGCCCTCTGACACAGGGGCCACTCACAGCACGCTAACGACCACCTCTCGTTCACCCAACTCTTATTTATGTTGTAGATCTTACCTTCATCATCTCTTTGGACAACTCCCTCATCGTCGCTTGGATTTCAGGGATTTTTACTAGATTTTGCATAGCTTTCATGACTTCTGTGCTCTTCTGCAATGAACCTGCTACTCGCAGGACAGCTGTGAAGGAGAAGCATAGAAAAGCTTGAACAATCCATGCACCACCAAAAGCAGAGAAATTTTATCCTCCCTATATGGACAGAAATTTGTTTGCATTTAGGCAAACATTAAAAAAAGAAATGGGCATCCTGCTTCTTCATTCTTGTCTACCTTCCTGGAAAAGCTCAACTCCTACCCACATCAGAAAAAATAAGTTTCTAGCAAAGATGCTTGTCCTGTATGTTTACCTGGAGCAACCCAGATATTGCCTGCAGAGAGATTTCAACTCACTTGCACCCCAGTTCACAAAGGGAGATCCCTGAGGAGCTCCTGCCTTTGCTCCTCACCAGTGGAGCTGCAGCCCAGCTCCGTGCCTGGCTGCTGACCAAACCAGCGACCTTCCGCCTGACACTGGGTGGTGGAAACTAACGCTGGCAGAAGTTCTAGTGCAACAGAACCATAGAACTGTAGAATCGTTAAGGTTGGAAAAGACCCTTAAGGTCATCAAGTCCAATCGTTAACCCAGCACTGCCAAGTCCACCACTAAACCATGTCCCTAAGCACCACATCTACCCGGCTTTTAAATACCTCCAGGGATGGGGACTCAACCACTTCCCTGGGCAGCCTGTGCCAGGGCCTGACAGCCCTTTCGGTGAAGAAGTTTTTCCTAATATCCAACCTAAACCTGCCCTGGCGCAGCTTGAGGCCATTTCCTCTCATCCTATCGCTTGTTACTAGGGAGAAGAGACCAACCCCCACCTGGCTACAGCCTCCTTTCAGGCAGTTGTAGAGAGCGATAAGGTCTCCCCTCAGCCTCCTCTTCTCCAGGCTAAACAACCCCAGCTCCCTCAGCCGCTCCTCCCCAGACTTGTGCTCCAGACCCTTCACCAGCTTCGTTGCCCTTCTTTGGACACGCTCCAGCACCTCGGCACTAGAGGTTATAGTTTCACATAAAACAGTAAGCTAGTAAATTAATACTAAAGCAGATAAGCTGGAAATAAGTGTAGTTTAAACTGAATTTAACAATACTCTTTCCAGAGGCTATTCTTAAAAGCTCTTCTCAAGTATGTTGATACACCAAGATGGAAATGCAATCATTCAGGGTACTCTGAGGTTCCTGAATTGTGCCATCTATCTTCACAGCTTCCTAGCCACGGAGAACTTACCTGTTGGCATATAAAATGGTCACTCCTTAATGAAGCAAAATGAAGGTACAGCATATATTATTTTTCATTTTAATACTTCATTTCTTTAAGAACATTACACTTGTAATGTTAACAAGCTAACAGAAATCTTGCCTTTAGCGATCATTTCCCCCAAGACGAAGCAAGTTAATGACAAACCCCAGACCGAATTCTAGGTTCCTTCCCATTGCTTGGGTAAGCGTGTCAGAACACTCCCAGTAAGACGAAGAGGCTGGTAGCGGCAATAAGGGGTTTTTCCTTTTAAAGGACACCTCAAGCTGCAAGGATGGCCTCTGGCTCCCTTTCCTGAATGAGCCACATTTTACCTATCCTAAGATTACACTTAAGGTTCACATTGCGACTCCTGATCTATCACTGATCTAGTATTAAAATTCACTAGCAACTAGCTTGGATAATGCTGGGGTGGGGGGAATGCTTCGACGTTTCAGTGCGTTAGCCTCCACCAAGTCTTTCCCTGTCTTTAATGCTTTCTGCTCTGCTCTCGTTGCAGACCGGAATGCTCTGAGGTATGGAAAATACTGCAGGAGGCTTGTTATAACAGATTTCTGGTGTGGATAAGGAATGAGGGAAAGATGGTGGTGCTGGGGGAGCACAAAGGACCAAGCAGGGTTTATGGGAGCTAGGTATTAAGCCACGGGGCAAATCGATTCATCCACATCAAGAAAAATCAAATACTGACACCCCCCCCCCATCTCCATTTAGGACTTAGCAAGCGGCCTAAGCCTCTTGCTAGAGAAACAATAATTTACAAGGTGAAGGGAATTCTACCGAGGGAAGTAAACCTCACGTTACAGATCCTGTCAAAATCAGTAACAACAGGCTCCACAAGGATACGCGAGTATTAGGCACGCATTCAAACTGTTTACGAACGCGCACTAAAAACGTGCCCCAAATTACCGGAACAGAGTTCTGTTTCTGAGCCTGTGATCCTCACGTCACTGCAACCCTCATGCTCTGAGGAGAGGTGTTAGGTTATCTGTTGGGCAGCTAATCAGAGGAAACACAGCCAGCCAGCGAGGATCTAGGGAACAATGAGGGGCAGGAACCCCAGAAAGTGAACTGGGAGCTCCCTGACTACTCCAGAGGCCAGGGTGGGAAACCCATCCAGACAGGGCAGTGGGGAAGCGGTCTCCAGAACACCCTGCAGACTGAAGGGGCTCATTGCCTACAGGGATACAGGACTCAGTATGGGATGCGGGGGAAAAGAGCATTTTTTGAACTGAGAAAAACTTCTTCTGGAATCTTTTAAGGGGATTGCAGGAATGTGATTGAACATGAGAAACTTTTTATTGGATGTTTAGGGGAAGGGCTGAAGGTGGAGAAAGGGAGGGATCAAGGTGGACCAGGGAAGACCACAAACCTCAGGGGCCTACAGGTCCAGGTACCAGCAGCTCAGGCAGAGAAGATCTGGGGCCAGCTTAGACTGAGTGTCTGAGAGCAGCTACTGGAACAACCCCTATGTTGTGCATGTGTGTATATATGTATTCTACTAGTGGACCTCAGTCCTAATCAGCTGAAGAGGAAGACCAGGATTGAGCTGTCAGCGCTGTCCACGTTCGTGTGAAAGCTGCACGTGGGTGCTGGTAAAGGCAGTGTGCGTGCGTGGGTGCGTGAGCCTGCTGGTGCTCAGCCTGGCTGGGTGCGGGGACGTGGAACTGCAGCAGCCTCCCCCCTCTGGGCCCGTGACGGGAGGAATTTCCCTGGGTCCTGAAGCCCGCTGGAATCGGCTGCCTTTCACAAGAGTAGGACTGCTTCCAAATTGAAGCTTTGACTGCGTTTGACCTTGGTTCTGAAAATGGAAACCCAGACCTCACCTCTAAAGCTAGAAGCGCTCAGAAGTTGTTCTTACCAAGCTGGTTCTTCATCCCCATGAGAACAGAGTTCATGTGAGCTTTGGATGCATAGAGTTTGCTTACGGCCTTTCGAGAGCGGATCAGTTCCTTCGCCAAGATCACACACACATCTTTCTGACCCTTTTTGGCAGCATCCTTTATCGATCGCTTCACCTTCTCCTCTTCTCTCTGGATATCTGGAGCACAGAACAACACAGCAAATAGCAACAAACTGCTAAGGATTTGGAAGAGGAACCAGTCATTTGTTGGGGTGTATTTTCAATGCAAAGAATCGTTTCTGCTCGATTTCAGATCCCCTCTGTTACTCAAAGACTTTGTTCTAGGATGATTTACATGTTAGCTGATTAATTCAACTAAATATTAATAGGAAAATTCTCATTACTAAACATGCAGCTCTGTAATTTCCTTTGCAGTTAAGAGTACTGTAAAGGACTGTCCAGGAATATCACTGTGTGAAGCTAAGCTGACAAAGATGAACTCTTAAGAAGCAAAAAAGGTCCAGTAAGAACAAAGCACTCTGAGATGACTACTTGACTTACAACTTCAGAATAACTTCCTGACTATTAAACTGGCCTGATATAAAGATATATTTCTATGAATACACACATATATAATATATACACACACAGTTTAAGACTACTGTACTGATCTGTTGCTTACAAGATTACCTCTTCCGCGTTCATCACCAGACAGCCCCACTTCACCAGGAAGGAACAAAGCTGTCACAAGGAGTTTGAAACCAGGAGTCTCGGAAGACAGACAAGCATTTTACTAGCAAAAAGACTTATCTGTCAGACTACATTCAAACCTTAACCCATACAGAATCATAGAATCATTAAGGTTGGAAAGGACCTCTGAGATCATCGAGTCCAACCTGACTGTGATATGCCCACCTTCAAGTGAATTTGAGGGCTGCTGTAGGCAAAACTGTCCTCATCGTTTCTAAATCCCTGAAATGTGTTTTTCTGAAAAAAAAAATACATTCAGAAGACTATATTAGGCTGATCTCACAGAGGCTAGAAAGATTTAGATGTACACTGCCTCAAAAACAAAAAGCTAACCATCTTATAGTGAATTTGTAAGGGTGTGTCCACAACTTTAAGAGTTACTTAGAACCACAGATTTGTCAATTACTGCCAAAAGCAGCCTCCATCCTTGCAGACAGACTTAGTTATTCCCCTCGTCAGGCACAACTCATTGAGCCTCAACTGGATACCCAGCCAAGTCTACACTTGTACTTAAGGAGTGAAGGTCTTGAATTTATACTGCTCATACTTTAAGACATGCGCGTCAGGTGTTTGTATAAACTGACGCGTTCAAATTATAAGCTGGCTGGCTGGTGCCCAAGCCATGGATAATTTATCAGTGAAAGCTAGTATGCTGGTAAATTGTTAGATATAACTTAAAGTAGCCTGTTCAAACTCTCCAGGTATCCAGCTTCATTCAACAGCTTTTTATAAGAGCAGGCTGGAGCAGGAGTACTGAACTAAGCCTGTACAAAATGAGCACCAAATAGCTGGATTTGAAATATTATACGCTAAATAGGCTTCCTTAAATAACGTAGGCTTCTCTAGCAAATCTGGGGTGACTGTTCGCACGTCTGCCTTGTCAGATAACGCTGGCTGTGTACAGCAGAAGCCAGGTACCTCAAAAAGCTCGGAGTAAGAAATGCAGGAACAAGCAGGGGCTGTATCAACCCCCTTCTCTCTCAGACTCAGCAATAAATTAACCACTGGTGAAATGTGGATCTAAGAGTCCTCAAAAAAAATTATCCTAAAGTAAATAAAGAATTCAGATAGTAACGGTTAGGCTCACCTTCCTGCAAAGAGTTGAAGGAAATGACCACAAGAATTATTTCTAGCAAAGGCTTTGTTCAAATTTAATTTTGTTTGAGTCTTCTTGATTTATACCAGACAGAAGTTACACATAGGCAAGAATCAGAAGTTGCCCTTTTATAAAAACAAAGGCATCAACGCACACTTTTTGGCACAGGCCAACTTGGAGACTTCGACACAGCTTCTCACGTGGGAGTTAATGAACCCTGTACTCAGGATGAGTCATTCTCTCAGTATCATTCAATGGCGTCTTTATCCTAAAGGGCTGGCAGAAATCTGTAGGATCGTAACCAGAAGAACATACTCCTTGCTGCTTCCCCATTATTATCCGCAGAAATGTCACAAGCTTGAAGACATCTGTATGTCAGACACGGGAGTGAGTCAACTCCCAGCATATCAGAACAGGTAAGAAACAGCTGAACCGCTACAGCAAAAACCAGAAAGCACCAGGAGTACTCCAGCAGCGCTGAGGAACTACAACATTCACTTTGTCAGCTAAAAAACAACCACAAGTATTGTGTTACTGCAGCCAAACTGGGGCAGCGGGGCCCCGTACTGGAGTGAATGCTTTCGCTTGCGTGACCAACTGCTGAACATGAGATTAGTGGCATAAAATATGCAAGAATGGTCAGCTCCACCTTTGAAGGTCAATGCCAGCTATGCACCTCTAATGAACCAGTCACCACACCACTCCCCTCCGCAGCACTACCAAGCACCACAGAGGCACAAAGCAGTCCAGAGCATCTGCGAGAGGGACTTGTAAGCTCAGTAAAGCACAAAGTTACTGTATTACTCCAACTATATTAACTAAAAAAAAATTCAATTCTGAAGTCACAAGGATACCTTTCATTTCTTCAAGCCTTCCAAGCCCTCAAAAGCAACCTACACCAAACAGAAATCATGACAACAGCAGGAGTCCAACAACAGATGGTTTGAAACAGCGTGTGGCTATATTAGTAACTGCGCCGACTGGGCGAGCCAAGTGTTCGAGTGATCCAAGCCCACTCAGTTCATCCCAGGTGGATCCGAGTGTTGGAGTATCAAAACACATCTAGCACAGCTTTCCCCAGGGGAAACTAAGACAGGTCCCTGCTCAGCATCAAAGATTACAGCGATGTCCTGTGTAAATCTCAATCGAAATGACAAAGCATGGCAGAATCTGACTACAGTGAGTAATTTTGGAAAAAAACCTGTAGTGGCATGTGGCTGTCATCTTTCAGCAGCAGCCTGCCAGCCTGGTAAGTGTGCAGCAGAACCATGCATTTCCACTCCTGACACTGGGTAAGATGTGAAATCCTAGCACAATATGGGCGTTACAAAGAGATTCTGTACTTTATTTTAATGGGAATTATCACAATAGCAGATGGTTAGTCTAAGCTCTTATGTGCTGAACTGTATTTCTTTGAATGTAACACACTGAAATACAGAGACTTTTAGAGCTGTTACAATAATTAGATTTACATCCACGTCAAAATATCAGACTACGACATAACCCAATATCTATATAGGCCATTAGAAGTACTATGGCATGCATAAAGTTGAGAGAGAACCAAAATGTCAAGAAACCATCAATAGTGAACACGTGGGTAGTTTGTTCCCGCAGCAGATGCGACCTCTAAAACGCACTCTGCTGTTAAGATCGGCCACATTTCGGTCGCTCTGTGCCCGATACAGCCACAGAAAGCGCCTTGGAGACTGCAAAACAATTCACAAGCATAATGAACATCACTGTACATCGGTTTTCCTGGAAGAGGCATAAACCCTGTCCTCATTTTACAGATGAGGACAAAGACAGACTTTGTACTGCATGAGCATCTCTCTCCAACCAACTCGTACATGTCTACAAGTGGGAGAATATATGAACCCTTCCAGCTTAGTCCAGAAGCAAGGGGCTGGGGAGGAAAGGGGGAAGGGCAAACGTACTCCTTGAGGAGTTGCTCAAAACAGGCATGTGCCTAATAACCAGATGCTGACACAAAATATCCCTTACCAGCACACTCCTTGGACCAATCCTGAGGGCAGGGTAGAAGATGAAAAGAGGAAAATAGAATCTGCCTCAAACCTATTTTTTGACTCGGGGAAGGCAGGCAGAAGAGAGAACAAGAAACTGAGCTAGTGGCAGTGTAATAATAAGCAACTCCTCTGCTTTTCAAGACCTCTTCAAAAGTGTAATGCCCATAATTTAACAGCAAAACTCCCACTGAGAAAAGTCTTTTTTTTTTTCTTCCTTCTCTCCTATTTGCAATTTTCCCAAGCTGACAGCAAGCTACTTTTGTTTAGCACGTGCGCTTCATGCCTGTACATACCCGCGGAACTTTGGACGTGTGGAATTACATACCACACCGATATTATTCGTTAAACCAATGTGGCTGAATTTCTGGATAAGAAGTCTAATTCATCTTATCAAATGGGATTTAAGAGTATTATATTTTACTGGAAGCATACAATATTCAGGTTCTTTTGAAAATTTTACTTGGAGAACTTCACAGCAACATCATTTTGTAACACAGACTAAGTCTGGCCCCAGGATCACATTCATCTTGCTTTATTCCAGACGCGATAGAGTACCCTGGGTTATTAGATTTTACAGCCTCCCCCAACTAAAGCAAAAAAACCTTGAAGGCAGACAGGAAAAACAAAAAATGAGACATAAGTACAAACCTCTGATCTGTCTATCAATCACTCTCATTTCTTTCCTTATCTTCAAGGACCATTCATTGACCTTCAAAAGAGAAAGTGAGAGTTACTTGAAATTCCAACCTTAAAACGATGCTTTTACACTTTCATGTAACAACCATTCAATATCAAAAGAAGCACTTCAAAATGCACAAGCTTTACGTTATGAATCATGTTTAAATATTTAATTATTCAAATTTAAAAAACCACTGCAGAGATACCATCAAGTTATTGCACTACTCTTAACATTCAGACAAGGAGTTAAGGAGGATGCGATTTCAGAATCGGACGCTCGCTGCCTGGCTAACCTCCCACGTCACAGCCACGTCGCTGTGCAGAGGGAACTTGCCGCAGGGGATTTCAGCATCAGGTAGAAACTTTGGCACGGAATGACAGCACCAGGAGTGCTATTACCCGTTTCAGTCAGAAGGAACCCCAGGAGGTCTCCAAGCCAACCTCCTACTCAAAGCAGGACCAAGTTCAGAGTTCAGACAGGTTGCTCGGGGCCTCGACCATTGAGTTTTGACACTGTCCGAGGGCAGAGACTTCACAGCTGCTCTGGGCATCTATTCCAGCACTTAATCACTCCTGTGGTGAGGAATTTCCCTCATGTCCAATTCAAAATTCTCCTCTGGCCACCTGTGGCCATAGCCCCTTTCCCATCACTGGGCACACCTGAAAGCTACCTAGCTCTGCCTTCACTACCACCCCATTAGAGGCAGTGAAGGGCTTTAGATTCTTGCCCCTTCGCCTTCTCTTCTCCAAGCTAAAACGAGCCCAGTTTCTTCAGCTTCTCCTCCTGTGTCATGGGCTCCAGCCCTCCGCCACACCTCGGTGGCCCTTTGGCGCACTCTCCCCGGTGTGCTGATATCCTTCTTGAACCGAGTGCCCAAACCAGGCCACTGTTTTGCAGATGTGGCCTCGTTAATGCTGAACGCAGCAGAGTAATTGAACAACCATTTGCCTCAACTTGATGATTACACTTCACTAATGCAGCCCAGTTTGCCCTCATCGCTGCGAAGGAGCACTGCTAACTCACGTTTATTATCCGTGGGAGGCCCAGGTCCTTTCCTGCATAGCTGCTGCCCAGCCAGCCCCAGGCTGCACATCCCCTTTTTGGTTTTTTTTTCAGGGATGGCTGTCCCACATACGTAACCCTGCATTGCTCGACATCGTGAGGTTCCTGCTGGCCCATTCCTCCCACTTGCTCAGGTCCCTCTACATGGCAGCTCTGCCCTCCGCTTTCCCTTCCCCTGCATTTGGTGGGGTTCAAACACAGCCACCCCCTCCTGCGACTCGCCAAGATCCCTCCGTCCCAGCACTCCTGGCTCCCCCGGCACAGGAGGTGGGGAGCACCACTTGCCCCGACCACCTCTCTGGGGAAGCGGAGACATCGGGGAGCCAGCAGCTGCCAGACACCCAGCTGAGAACTGGAAGTGCTTGCGGTAAATAAGGAAGCAGAGAGGGGCTGCAGAACCAGAATTGGGAGATAATACTAGCATACAAACAGACTGCCAAATGCTTGGGGAGCTCTGATGCTACTTTTATTATTAGCAGCACAGATTTTGCACAGTATCTAAAAAAAAAAACCCAAGTATTAAGATGACCTCTAGTTCATGGATCCACCTGCACACTGCACATGCCAGTGCACAGGCCACTCAAGTAGTCTAGGTGGCTATATAAGAAGTTTCATATGAAAATCATCCTGATTTTTATGTGATTTTTTTTTTTTTATTCAAATAAAAAGCCTCATCTACCTGAATAAGCTTTATAACAGAGCTGTAAAAAGAGCGCTCTTCAGTGCATGAGCCCAGCAGAGCAAGACAGATTCTTAGACTTGTACTGGTCTCAAAAGAAATGCTCTCAGTCATGAGGAGCAAGACCATGTTTTGACTACAGACAATGACCACCATCTGAGTTGCCCAAGCACAAAATCTGTTGCAAAAAAACCCAAACGCGAAAGCCCTCAGAGCTCTGTGCGTACACATTATGGGTGTGCACAAGTTTTGAAGGGATTTCAGAAAGCTCCTGTACCTTTTACTTGAATCCTGTTTTATTACAGGAAAAAAAAAAAAAAGCAGCCTTGCTGGACCAGCTGCAGCCTCCCCTCTTGCTGTACAGAACAGGGCAGAAAAATTTCACGTAGATTCATTCCTCACCCTGATAAGAGGCTAAGAAGGTCCCTCTTTTGAGTATGTCTACGCTAGATGGAGAAAAGAGGGGAAAGAGACTGAGGCAAAGTATGATTGAACTCTGGCTGGCCAACTGTCATGTCTCAAATGTAACATCTTCTAGAGATATGCTCTACAAGTTGTATTCTAGAACAAACCAACATGTATTAAGCTTTCATGTAAAAGCACAATCGGCAACTGTCTAAGGAACTGCAGCAGGATTCACTGATTCTGTCTCTGTGACGCACAACCCGGCACAAAGACACCATTAAACTACACAGAATCACAGAATCGTTCAGGTTGGAAAAGACCCTTAAGATCATCAAGTCCAACCATTAACCCAGCACTGCCAAGCCCACCACTAAACCATGTCCCTAAGCACCACGTCTACCTGCCTTTTAAATCCCTCCAGGGATGGGGACTCAACCACTTCCCTGGGCAGCCTGTGCCAGGGCCTGACTGCCCTTTCGGTGAAGAAGTTTTTCCTAATATCCAACCTAAATCTGCCCTGGCGCAGCTTGAGGCCATTTCCTCTTGTCCTATCGCTTGTTACTTGGGAGAAGAGACCGACAAGAGACCACAACTGGCTGTATGTTGTCATCAACCCCTGCTAACTCTGACAGCAGAAAACTCTTTGATAGCTCATCCCTAATACTGCCCAGGAACAAGCTGCTTCACACAACCGTCCTCATAAAGACAGAGCTGGGTGTTTCTTCATCCGCTGGTCGTCCCAGCACGCATCACCAGTTTTGTGTATAAGAGGAGGAGGAAATCGCTTTGACTCTCATCTAGAGTACTGCACGCTGCCGGTTACATGAGACACGGCAATTTGTTGAGCAGTGAAGAAGCTGAAGTGCCAATCTCATGCAGGAAACCAGGGATACGGCTACGAATCAGGGCGCAATGCAAAGCAGAGGTAGCAATGCTGGGAATAGAAGCACTTTGGTCAACTAAGCAAGGCTAATTACCCCGAGCACAACTCCATGCTGATGTGGCTATTCTGCTTCCACTTCGGACATAAATAAAAACGTCACTCTCACAGCACCACATCACACCGGAGAGTCAGCCAGCAAAACACTAAGCCGAAATAAACCACTCGGACTACACTGGAGGCAAACCACTTTTTAAGCTTAAACAACCCAGACGTGGCATTAAATGTATAGCAGACCCCCAGCTTTAGACAGGCTGAAATGCATCACTAGCTCCTCCTCAGAAGGACTGAAGATGTTTGCCGTATAAGTTCTCTCCCATCGACAGCCAGCGAGCATACAAACAAACCCAGGGTGACTCACTGCCAACACAAGAACCTCCACCTCCTCCCATCACCAGCCACCTCCTGCAGTGCTCGGATTGCTTTCTCTAGCCCTACTCCGGGACAGTACGTTGTGTACAGCTGCTGGCAGGCACGAGGTAAGCGGTGCCATTTCCCCATCATCTAGTAAGCAGAAATAACTTCTTCTTCCTTCTAAAGCTGCGCGGTTAGACACAGGAGAAACGAAATTTCTCACTATTAATGGGTTTCTCAATATGGCCGTTATGACCTGTGAGGTCATCATGCCAGCCTGCAACCCAAGAGCGTGCTCGTGACAGCAAGGTGACCCACGTCATTGCTCCCTACGGGTCAGACACGCCTGTTTCCTAGCGCCTTTGCAGGCTTTTCTGCAGACAGCTCCAAGATGACCCACAGACACGCTGTGTTACTGGAAAACACAAGAAGCTTGTCAGTTATGGAAAGGCAAGAGCGGTCGTCGGAGATGAAACAAGAACTTAGCAGTGCAGTACAACCACTTCATGCGGGTTAAACAGTTGTCTGCTGCTTTATCCCAGCGTTGAGAGCAGCAGCCTCCAAACCCCATTTCTCTGTGGCATCTTCCAACACTGCTCACAAATGAAGGAAACTATAACCAGCCTGCATGGTGCTCTGACACAGGCAGAGGAGGAAGGGAAAGCACATTCTCAAAAGTACATTCCTTATTTAATGCTGTCACCCAACAGGCGATGACTACGGCCTGCTCCTCTGGGACCTGCTTGCTACAAAGCAGCAGGGAATATCTGTGACACTGCAGCTCTTCCGAGTCTTCAACTTCAGTATCTGCCACCTTCTCCCTGTTGCTTTTTTAGTACCTGATCTTGCCCCCCACCAAATAGGGTTTTTTTTAATTAATATATTGATTTATGAAAGGCAACAGTAGAGTCCATCAGTATCTCAATTATTTCATTTCACTGTGACATTATAAATGTGTGGGTAGAAGCAGGGTTTACAAAGTTTGCCTGCAGACTCAAAAAACCACCAAGTCCCAATATTTCAGCTATTCATATTTTTAAGCTTGTTTTTGCAACAGGAGCTAGAAGCCCCTAGCGAAGCCGCGGGGCTGGAAGTTATGGGGGACAGCTAACAGCAAGCTAAAGCTCCAGGAGCCGCTGACCAAGCCTCCCCAGGCCACGACACCCAGGACGCGTCGCTCCTTTGGCTACTGCTCCTGTGGCCCCGAGCAGCCCCCTGCAAGCCCCCGCACAGCCCAGGGAGCAGGAGCCCTCTGACAGCGGCCCCAGCGCGTTAAGAAGCTGCTGCGCTTCAGAAGCAGCGAAGAGCCCCCGCCGGGGCTCCCCACCAGCCGCGATCCCCCGGGACAGGCCCCACCGGGGCACCCCGCCCGCTCCGAACCCTCCTGCCCCCGACCGCGGGGACGCGGGCTCGCCGCTTCCCCTCAGCCCCGGGCCGGGCGCTGTCAGACGAGGCCCCCGGCGCCTCGCCCAGGCCGGGCCCGGCCCCTCCGCAACGCCATGCGCCTAGGCCGCCGCCCCCGAGCCGCAGGCGCCCGCCGCCTCCCAGCCTCCGCCTAAGGCGGCGGCACCGCCGGGGCCTCACCAGCTCCTTGGGCGGCTTCTCGGGGGTCTTCCCGAAGAGGCCCATGGCGGCAGCGCCTCACGCCGCCCGGCCCTTCCGCCTTCCCCGCCCCGCCCGCCGGCAGGGGCGGGCCGGCCCCACCCGACTCCGCCCCGCGCATGCGCACGGCTCCGCCCCGCCCCTGCCGGCACTGCCCATGCGCTGCCGGTGGGGGAGTGGCCCGAGAGGCCCCGCCTCGCTTCACACGGCCCGGCCCCGCCTCGCTTCACACGGCCCCGCCTCGCTTCACACGGCCCCGCGGCGCGGGCGGGCAGCGGGAAGGGGTCCGCGGTGCTGCCGGGACTTGGCCGCGGTGCTTACGCTGCCCCGGCACCTTCTCCGAGCGTAGGGTGAAGCGGACCGGCAGGAGTTTATGGGGGGCCGTGACGGTTAAGAGCAATAAAAGCAGACGACAGAGCAGGTTATGTCACCACCTGCCCTCCCCCGTCACGCAGATTGCAGGAAAGCACTATAAGAGCATTTATAAAACCAAGTCGTGCAAGGAATGCCTCGAACTAGACTCCACATCCTTCTCTTCCAGCCCACGGAAGACTGGCAGGAGACCCAAAGAGGAAGAGGAGCAGCTGTTAGCACAGCAGACATTGCCTGCCTCGTCTTCAGCTGCCAGGGTTCTTTGGGAGGTGGCCCGCCAGCAAGGCCTGGCCCGTCTCCACCCTCCGCCGTCCTCTCGGCAGCAAAGGGCGGGCAACCTGGCCAAAATGAACGGACAGCTTGGAGCCACCCCGCCGGGTGCTGCGGGGCAAGCTCTGGCAAGTCACGCCATCTCCTTGCGCCCCGCTGCGCGAGCCGAGACGCGCAGGACTAGAAATACTCGCCTACGCGCAGGAAGAGTGCAAAAGCTTAAGAAGGAGAAGGTGCTATTAGCTTAATCTAACAACCTCACAATTACACTTACTCTCATCATTTAATTCCCAGAGAAAGACAATTTAATAACAGTTACAAAAACGTACTGTTCACCTTTGTCTTTTTTCCTTCCAAAACCTAATGCAGAATGAAGATAGATCTAAATACGCTTTGGAAAGGACAGCTCTCCTTTTGGACTGGGTACCAACAGCGGAAAGCCGGTGTAACAAAACAGTAACTGCTGAAAGCGAGACTGACAGAGACCTTCAGAGATGATCTAAATCCATCCTCTCTTAATAGCAGAACAAAACACCGATCGCCCTCATTAAACCTACTGACATAAGTAACCTCGGATCAATTGTTTGACATTTTCTGTTTACAGCTGGCTACCAGCTTTCAGGCACGCAGAATAAAACACTACTTCAAGAACGCTTAGCATCTCCATTAACTCAAGACACTTCACAAATACTAGCACAACCCAGCCCAGCAAGGCAAAACAAGCGAGCAGCGGAACTGCTGACCCTGTTATAGGCACAGTCTTTGCTCCGTTCGCTGGATTTTAAACTGTCAACGCGTTGGGTAAGGGCTGTCTGAGATTCGCGCTCTGTAGAAAACAATCCTACTTGGATGCTTCTGCTGCTACTGACACGAGCATTTCATAAAATAAATACATCCAACTGCTTTTTCTTTCCTGCTGGGACTAGCAATGCGCTACACCAGCTGCTGTAGATTTTGAAACAGATGCATCGCCAGGAACGGGATCACAACAATTTATATAACCCAGGCTAACAGACACGAGGGGACCGAACCTTCAGTCACAGCTATCTACTGGTCATAATTATCTGCTCATACGGATGTGCTCTCTGTGGCTCTCCTGCTAATTAAACAGCAGTTTGTGTCATTCATCAAAAGAATTGGACTAGTAGAGCAACTGAGGTTATTAAAGCAAGCCTTTGGCTGAAACAGGTGTGCACAAGGGTTTGCAAATAAGGCTGAACCTGTGCACAGGAGCTGCTTGGGCCCAGGCTTTGTACGAGGAGGGCAGCTTTCAGCAGCAGAGCTGCGCTCCAGAAGCGCACAGTGCCCCGAGGACGCGGCGTTGCTTGAACTCACTGCTCGCAGCGTTTGGCAAAATGATGAGGTGCCAGGAAAAGGCTACGGCGGACTGGGATACAGCGGTTCGCTTGTGCACTTCAGTACGTCAACTACAGCCTTATTTATACTCACGAAAGTCTCCCTCCGTTTCCCCTTTTGAGATGGCAAGGCCCCAGTTCGGTGCAGGTTTCAACACAGCCCTGAAACAATGTGAGTTTCAACCCCAGCTGCGTAGGATAAGCACATAGGCTCAGCGTCCCGCTGCCGCACAAATGGGAAGCAGATGCGCTCTTTGCCCTCGTTGTGCCTCTCCACTGCTCCGCCGCGGCTGTAATGACAGATAAAGGGCAGGTACTGACAGGCCTCAACCGGAACAGAAATTACTTTCTGGACCACAGGAGAGTTGGTGCTATTACACCTCTTCTACCTCCCTGCTTCAGTACTGCAATAGGGAAAAGGAAACAAGAGGAAAAAGTACTCACAATTAAAAACAGCTCTTCCGATAATTAGGAGAATGCCCTCTTGGGAGGACACCCGGTGACTGCAGGCATGAAACATTGGTTATTAAAACTGAGAGTGCCCAGATAACCCTGGGCAGGTAAAACAGTGCCAGACAGCGTTGGGAGCGCCAGCCTCCCAACTCGCTGTGAAGGCACAGAGACACAGATGGATCGTAGCTGCAAGAGGGACCTGCATTTACATTTCCTATTATCATCTTCATTTAATTATCCTCCTTTCATACCACATGGGCAAGAACTAGGAAAGAAATAAAACAATGTGACAATTGAAAACACCTTCCTAGTTTAGCCTTTTCTTCTACTTACATCATCTCATGCTCTTTTTCTTTTTTTTTTTTTTTTTCTTTTCCCCCCTTTTTTCTTTCCAACCAACTTTTCCCCTCTGGATTTTCAGCCAGATGATTTCTGACAGGTACAACCAAAACCACAGTTTCATATCGAAATATAAAGAAAACAATAGACTCAATTTTTTATGGCATCAAACAACTATCACTTTTCTCCAAGAAATGAGAAATCGCTTCAAAATACCCGCAGTTGGAATCTGCCAAGTTTTTACAAGCCACTTTTGTCACTGCATGACGATATTCTGCTACTTCACGATGGTTTACTTTGAGGCTGTAGAGGGGCTACCCTAAAGTCTTCCTAGATGGCTGCAGATGAGGGTGCTGGAGAGGCGGATGGTAGCAGGGGGTCTCTGTCCGATAAAGCAGTTTGTCATCAACTGGAAAACCACTGGTCAGGCAGAGAGGCACCTCAACGCGGAGGACTTAACGAAGGAAGTAGCTCCCACTGAAACACCATCGCCTTCCACTTGGCCAGTGGCTAACACTGGAGCACAGTGGCTAACACTGGAGCAATGAATTCCTGCATCACTAGGAGATGATTTATTAGTCACAAAAGTTGTGTTATATTTTTATTGTCGTCACAGATAAATCAGACCAGCAAGACAGCCGTAACCATACACACAAAATATTTATCAAAACAATTAACATTACAAATCTCCTTTTAAAATAATTTATTTCACTGATTTCTTTTTAAATGGTACTGTCTTACAACATACATTATTCAACAAAGATGTGCTGAACAGACTCTAAAATAAGAAACACTTAAATTAAGCAATTGTCTCCGATTAGAATTTCAATTTCACCCACATCCTAACTCGTAAACGTTTGCTGGAATACGTTCCTGTTGTAGGCTTGGTTTTTGTGCTTACACAAACAGCATCAAGTTTCCAGATGTTGAAAAGAAAAAGTTATTGTACGATAAGTATGCATTCAGTTCAACATACAAGGCAACCAAATGATTCTGTCGGTAACGTTAGCATCATGTATATTTTAGTTCACTGCACTAACATTTAAACTAAAACTTCAAACCACGTAATTTTTTAAGTGACTAACATTTAAAAGGCAAGCAGTAATATCCTGAAAGCTTACGAAGGACATCATCGGCACACAGCTACGATGGGGTATCATTCGACAAAGGCTGCGGATGTGTGTATGGCTGCTTTTTTTTGTACGAAGCCCACCTGCAGACGGGGCAGCAGTGTCGCCCGCCGGCCAGCCACATCACGATGCAATTCTGGTGGAACACGTGGCCGCACGGCAAGCCCACGAGCAGACAACCATTTGCAAAATTTTCTAGACACACAACGCATTCTGTACAGTGCAACATCTCGGAGGGCCAGGCTGACCAATCCGGCTCCATGTCGCCTGCGGTGCTGTACGAGCCGTAGGATCTCGCTTTCCGTTCATATGGCTCGTGATGACAATATTTATTGGCGCACGAACAGGTCTCAGCACCGCACCGAGGCTCTCCCTCACTGCGCCTATGAAACGTGTTTAGCTCGTCGTCCTCCGAGACGTCTTTTTCGCTACTGAAGACCTCTTTGTTTTCACTGTCCGAGTCACTTTCGCTGTCTTGAAAGGTTTCCTCATCAGAATGGACGCCAAGGCATTTAAACCTCCACATGGGTAAGTTTTTTATGTAATCGGTTGGTATCAGAGGGTGAAGCCAGAGATCGGGGAAGGCCAACCGCTCCAAGAACAAATCCGGCTCTTCATCCCAATCCGAGTCAAAAGGAAAGTGTTGAAAAGAAGCAATAGGATGAAACAAGTAGCTGGTGTACCAGTCCCACAGGCTCGAGAGCCACTCCAGATTATTAGCATTTACTTCATCGGTGTTGTTATTGCGTCTTCTTTTCTTCTCGAAGTAATCAATTAGTAAACCATGACCAAGGTACGTGCTGAGGAAGAGGGCTGGGTGTGAAGAGTAGAACATCCAATCGGCTCTTACCCAAGAAGCCAAAGTAGTTGTGTTAGAGTACCTGAAGAGTTTTAAACTGTACTCATAAAAGCTGTCTAAGTAGGGTAGTTGCAAAAAACCTAACACGGGTAGCCAGGAAATAATTAATAATGAATTATACGTCCCTAAAGTGCTTATAAGAACTACAAAACGCTTTATAGTAGCGCCTTGTGTAATAAACAGGTCCATCCAAGCCATCAGATTAACCAAAACTAAGCTTAAAACAAATAAATCATTAACTTCTGGTTGTAACGAGCGCAAAAAGGAATCCATGGCACGTAGTGATATAAATTCACCAGTGTTATTTCCATACCTGTAAATCCCCTCGGGAGTCCTAAGTATGTACGATGGTGTCCTGTAGATACCGATTTCTGCCATGTAACTTTTATTGTCCCAGTTTTCCACGTTCACAAAAATAAACTCTACTCTTCCAGTAAACTTTACGCTTAGCGCAGAGAAAAACGCCGGAGGCTGGTCGAGGTTGGCAAACAGGTATATTTTCACACGGTACTGGTCACTTTTGTTCCATTCTTCTTTTAAATGTTCGGAGTTGTAGATGGTTTTGATCCGAGAAGCAGCGTGGGCTGTGATCCATTTGAAAATGTGCTCCACTTCGATTTTGCGCCCGCTGTATTCCTTAAGCATTACTTTTCCCTTGGAGGTACTGGTTTGTGGAACCGACATAATGAGGGTGGATTTCAGCCAACCCCTCCTCCTGCAGTATCTACAAAGAAAACGGCAGGTTAGATTACAGAGTCTCGTCACCCTGGAGCTGCAGTCCTTCAGTTTCTGTTATGAGCCCAAAAACGAGACATGCTGAGCACTTGGGAATCTTTACATGTAATAGTAGGAAATACGGGCATTCAATATTCTCTGGCAAAGTGTATTTATTCCTACAATACATTTGTTATCTATCGTACAGAAGTGTTGTAAAGAGGTACGTATCCATCAAACAGGAAGAGGAATAGTGTTAATTTTCATTATAGTGAACAAGGCCATACAGTCATTCACGCTTTGTAACTGGATTTGAAAAATACACAAGCTGACTCTTCACTGTAAAGCTTTGGTATTAGAAGCTATTTTTCCTTCGCCTTCCAGCCAAGAAGATAACCACTACGGTGTAACTCCATGTCCCATAGCTTTCCTGAGCCTGCAGGTAACTTTCCCAGTGCTCCCTTCTGTCCTAGCTTTGCCAAGCACCAGTGGGGTGAAGTTAACAAGACACTGGTCTGTTCCCAGTTGCTTTAACGAAGCTGACAAGTGTCCACTTCCTACTGGGGTCATTTTGGAAGGACGCAGACAGGCTAAGAGGTGGGGCGAGAGAGCTCACCACAAAACCAGCGGAGGAGGAAGCAGACACATGCTGCCAGGCGATTTGGGCTGAAAGAATACCCCCACTGTCTGGCAGGCAGAGGGCTGAGATGGGGTGAACTCCAAATCCATACCTAAAAGACGAGGCTCTTCAAGGCTGAACCCCGAGTCATGGTCCAGGCCCCAGTAACTATGAGATGAGTCTGATGACTCCGAAAATGCCTTCTCTCATGCATCTTTCCTACCAGCATCGCTATGCCACCCAATTTATCTAGTCCTCCTTTTAGGAAACGGCTGGCAAGTTTCAACAATCAAAACATTACACAGCCACCGGGCATGCAAACTGTCTCTGCGAACCCTGCACATTGAAACAGCGGCCATCAGCCTCATTCGCCAGCCGTCTTACCTACACCCTCTTTGGTTTTGGTCTATCAACATGTATTTAGACAATTACAGCTCCCCATCTCAGGCATCTGAATGTAACATTTTTAGAAGGAGCCATAAGATATGACCCTACTAATAAAGGTGTCCTGACTACTGTAGCGTGCAGTGTTCTGAATTTCAGCTGCAACCTGATGAAAACTATTCACGAGGGTTTACTCAATAAAACATTTCTTGTATTAGGAAAAAAGGAATTAATTTAAAACATAATATTTGACCATAACATTAAGATTAGTTAGGAGCTATGCAAAGAGAAACACTGCCAAATTTTTAAGATGCTCAAATACCAGTGTTTTGATTATACAAGATTATTTTGCATAAGCACTGCAAAGTCTAAGAATTTTCTCCTATGATTAACTCTGAGATTTCTGTAAACATTTAGCACTTAAGCTGTGCAAGATGTGCATATCCATACATGCCACTGGAATTCTAGACAAAGTTTCCTGTCGTGTGAAGCAAATGCTTCCAACAAAATGTTAAAAAAAAAATTCTTTTTACGGCAGCACAGAATTATTAATAGCTTCTTTGGCTCTGCTCTTCTTCCTTGTTCGAAATCATACACAAACAACAGTGAATCCTGCACAGCACACTGGATGTTGTCAAAGGGCGTGTGCAAGTTTATATATACACATCCAGACATTTGTTAGGGAACAGGATTTGTCAGTAATCCTGAGAAGCAGGCACTGTTTGCAAGGTTCCTGCTAACCTGTATTTCTCCTTTCCAGACGGTAATATAGCAGCTCTACAACTGATACAGTTCTCTTACATGGGAGATAGATATATATAGATATAGATATATAGATATATATCTATATTCAGCTTTGCCCTAAGCAGGCACAGTTCCTGTCCCCGAATGCCTGGACTATAAAGCCAGACTCTTCCATTCATTCCCTCCCATTGCTGTATGACACTCTGCACAGTCTGATCAGGTATTTCCCACATGGTGCTTTAGGAAGCTTGCAGATTTATGTTTATGATGCTGATAAATAATGTAATGGAGAATTCTGAACAGACGTCAGTAGAGATAAAAACATGAATAAAGCCACCTTCTGTCACAGCTACTTTTACAACACAGCAAGCCCTGCTGCCAGAACACGGCTGAGCCCTGAGATATTCTTGGGATTTAGATAATCCTTTAAGAATATACCTGGGGTCACTGGAACAGTTAAAAGTGCCAGTACGTATGCCGAATCTTGATACTTTCTTCACCATTTTCTCCCAGTGGACTTTACCCACCAGTGGGCTTCTGTCGTTTGCCACAACCTATTGCCAAAAGAAAATAATAATTTAGTATCACAGTAAGTTTGCTACCCGAAATAAAGAGCAAGTTTCATGAAAATAGAGATCTAGTCACCCTTGATACTGTTTTCCCCTTCTCTTAGAACATACAATAGGTATATACAACTGGTAGTCACACTAAGCGTCTTTGGAGAGTGAAGCTCTAAGATGGAAATATAGTTTCTGCAGAAAGACAAAAGCGCATCATCATTTTAAGTACCTGTTAAGATACTAAAATCAGTGGTAGGTAACAAAAATCTCGGGAAAATACCAAAACTATCATTAACTAGTTCATAGCAGGGGAGAAAGGAAGAGGGTGCAGCAGGTTTCTCTTCTTTGCAGTAAAAAAGACCATTTTTTTATTACAATTCTCCATGAAAAGTTACAACATGCCAAAGAAATGTCGTCTCAGAGCAAGTAAAATGAGTTGGAACGTAGGTACCTGGTACCAGATTAGACTGCCAACAACCATTTCTAAGCGGTGGAAACTAGTGATTAAACTCCCAGATAATGCCTAAAAATCCTGACTCCTTCCAGCTTTGCCAGTGACTCACTCTGTAACTTTACGTGGCTGTTCCACCAACTCCAGTGTCCTAGCTGCCATTTCAGGATGATAATTCACTGTGATATATCCCAAGGTCTAATCTGTTCTAACCTAGTATATTAAAGTAGTACTTCAGGTTACCTAGACGTAAGCTTCTGCAGACACGAATGACAAAGAATAAGTACTCGTCCTCTGACTTATAACTGTACAGGGAAGGAAAAAAGAAAAACCTGCCTGCCTGCAGTTGACAGGTAATTTTGAACGACATGACTGATCATGCATTATTCCATGAGCCGTCGCAGTTTCTATTTTAGAAATGCCTCACACGCTTCTGCAGGCTTACTGGCAACCACTTAAAATATATTTTCAAATTAAGTTTTAAAACTTCCATTTGTTAGGTATTTGTTTGCCCACCATTAAACTTCTCCCAGTCATTTTCCGACTTAATAACCTGAAATGTCAGCTTTCCTCTGGAAGTTAGGTTGTCACTGCGATTAACAGTTCTCTGTGTAAAGGTTGAGATGCAGAGCTGGAAAGTGCATCTGGCCTTTGAGACTCAAAAAAAAAAAAAAATATCTGCTTTGTGGTAAGTAGCATCCACTCAGAAACTAAAAATAAGAGAATTCACTAAGCAGAACGTTCTATGTAGGGAAGCAAAGCTAAAGTGAAGGTACAGGTTATACTCCCATTCCACTGAGCCCAAAATGTTGAAATAAAACCAGAGGTGAATATCTAGATAAGAATCCTTCAAGTTATTCTCAAAACATACACATCACATAGAAGAGCCTTTTTGATTAGTGAAACGTAACCTTCAAGCACCGAGACAACCAGCTGGGGAAATCTGCTGTATTATTGAGGCTTCTATACATCACCCAATGTGAGTGAGACAATTACTTTGGGTATTTTACACTTCTTCCTTTCGTGTACTTCAACTAAAAGAGACCACATTCCTAAAGACACCTTAACACCAAGATAGCCTCAGAGCTACTACAGCATGATAAATGCATCCAACATAGTAAGGAATCACTACGTTTCATTAGTAAAAACGTTGATAACTGGATTACTCTTTGGTACAACTACCCAGAGATTGTTTTTTTCCAAAATTCTGTGTGCGTGTTCTGAAAAAGCCTAGCACGGTTGTTGAGAGTATGCTAATTTTACGTGCAGGAGGACCGATCCCGCTCAGCTGTTTCTTCTGTCTGATTTTACAATGCTCACTTTAAGTGTCAAGAGAATGAGATTTGTTGCAAATACGGTCACCAGTATGTTCTGCTGTCATCTGGCTGTTTGTACTGGTGGATTTTTTAATACTGGTGTAATTTGCTTCCTATGAAAAAGTCTTTCCTCTTGGACAAAGTTATTTATGCTGAAGGACAACGGCAGAACTAGCAGTTTGTATTTTGTAACTAGAGAGAGAGAGAACCCTACTATGGTTTTGCACACTGAAGCTTTGTAAAATTTCGTGGGCTCATGCTTTTTTATGTCATTATGGCAAAAAAAAAAAAACAAACAAATAAACATGTCCATTGCAGCCGCTCCTTGCAGACAACACCCACTTACAACATCGGGAGTTCACCACACAGAGGCACGGGTTTGTATTTTGGAAAGTAGTCATCATCTCTGTGGATAAGGGAGCCTGAGAAAATACTGCGGGTTAAGCAATCACAATGTAATTCAGTTTAATTTAAAGATAACTTGCAAACACTTGTAACAGATGCTATTTAAGAAGTGTGAATTTTGATAAGCCAAGAAATTTAGCTTAAAAACCTGTGACCGAGGAGACCAGGAATTTGAATGTGGAAGGCCTGGAAGTTCTTCAAGTCCAAGGTGTTAAACCCATCAGGATTTTGTATTTCAAGCAAGGAGAAAAAAGTTGTCAAGTCTTGCACTTCTTCCTAGCAAGCACTTCCAAAAAGATGCTAGAAATAGTTTGATAATCTACAAGGAATGAAAAAAGGTCAAAAGGAAGAGCTAGCAAAGAAAGATATGCAAGAAAAAGTAAGGAAAACCGAGCAATTCAAGTTAGACCACACAAAGAATATTACAAGCTACACCAAAAGGCTTTTCAGTCCTATGAGTAAGAATAGAACAGAGGAAAAGCAGCAAGATCACCATCCAATGAAGACAGGACAGAAATGTAAGATCATTTTCTTTTTAAAATTAAATTAATGCTCTGACTCAGTTTTCAGTGAAGAGGAGATGGCTGGCCACGGACAGGTTAGGGAGTTTAGGGGAAGAGACTGTATCACCTGAAGACGGAAACAAAACTCAAATAACTTAACGCACTTAAATCAGAGTAAGCAGGTAATCTCCATCCCAGGACTGTAATACAACCAGCACACAAAATCGAAGATGAACCTGCCAAGATTTCTTAAAAAACTCCTGTCAGACTAATGTACATTTTGACAGGAGCGTAACAAGTTAGTACCTATATTTAAGAGCAAATTAAAAAATTATCCCACCAGTTTGATCTCAACAGTATGGAAAACTGTAGAACAAAATTTAAAGGTGCAGAGACAGTTGAATTTTCCACCCCCTTCCAGCATGCAATTACTAAAGATGTATCATTCCTGATTGAGTTGAGAGTTAAAAATCCATCTTTTCCCGCAGGAAAAGAACCAAGTTTCAAGAGAAAAGGGAATGTAGTACCCTGTCTGTAGTTTGGTAGAGTATCATGTATTGCGCCACATGGAAAATTTTTGTGGGAATTGGAGATAAACTTTTACAGTGAGTTAAAAAAAAGTTTTAAAGTGAGTAAGAAATTGGCTAAGGCAAGAAAACATCAAAACGCCAGAAAGGTGCTAACAGACTTCATAGATTTACCTTAGAGCTCAGTTCAGCGTATATTCCTATTAATGCCCTTCCTGCAGAAACTTGAAGTCTCCCAAAACCGTTTGTAGATGACATAAAATTGGGAAGCAGGCGTATGTACAAAAGAGGATTATAACGCCATACAGGAGGAGCTGCACAAATCTTGTAACGCAGAGTGTCAGAAATGAAATTGAATTCAATAATGAACAGGACACTCGGGGAGTTCATCAGTTAGAAACAGCGACGGGAGGGAAAGCTTGGGTCTATTAGTTGATCCAAAAGGAACTATGAGCCATCAATATTAACTGGCTGCGAAGTAAGTAAAGCCCAGGATGTATTACGCCTGACAAAACAAACTGGCTGATTGACCTCACATACCGGGAGCAGTGGGCTAGACATCAGGAGTCAGTGAAACTAAAGGGCGATGTCAATTTAAGCGCAATAGGAACAAACTAGCCATGAATACCCTTAGGCCAGAAGTCGGACACAGGTTTCCAAGCAGAGGGGAACAGTCAATATGAGTATTACACTCAGACAACTTACGATTTAAGAACGACAGCAAGCTATTTTATAAACACGTATTCCATAGTCTAGCAGAGAGCCGAACTCGCTCATCAAGAAGGTGCCTTTCAGTCATATGCTGTATTTCATTTCAAAGAAATAAAGACAAAACTTAGAGAAGAAGGTATCTTTTATGAGATCAGTTAGCAGAGCTGGGAAACAAACACCACATATAGAGGAACACAAACCCTTCAAGCTTTTCTTATTATTAGCTATGTTCATAATCTGCAAAATATCATACGTCAGAGTGACAAGTAAGACAACGAAGATAACCCAATTAATCCATTAATCATCTTAATGGGCTAAGAGAATCCAATAGGATCAAAGTAACCCTGCCATTTACCAATCCCACAACACGGACTAGATCTGCTCCCTAATCGACACCTAACCCAGGCCAGAGGACTGGCTCTAACTGCAGGATCTGAATTACCGTCTTTCCTCTATATATGAATTATTAGCTTCTTTAGTGGAAGAAGAGGCTGGGGAGAAGGCCAGGCCCTCACTGGACATCCATCCACAAACTTCCTCTAAGTCTCAGACACGAGGACCACGCAATATCCCAAAAGATCAGGAGATTCTCAACCAACGACGCTGAAATCCTGCAGGTTAGTTATGACACCAAGATGTGCAAAGTAAAAATGGGAGGATGAGGGTTTGGAAATCTCCTTTATTTCTACGTGTTCTGATTGAGCGTCCTTGTTTAGTTTCCATAAATACCTAAAAAGGTGGCTTCCAGATACCACAGAAAACAAAGTTTAAAAAAGAATTCATCTAGAGACGTATAATACGGAAATCATCAAAATCCGGATCATTTCAGCAGGCAATGCATAGGAAGCTTTTGCATTGGAAGAGCTCTCCTGACTTTGAATTAGACAAAACTGTCCCAAAAGAGGCCAATCAAGAATGTAATTAATAGAATCATTTTGATCTATAAGTTAAATAGTCGTAGTTATGACATTAAAGAAGCAAACAGACTTGAAGAGCAAATACCCCAGAGACAGATAGATCTAAACACTTGGAAAAACAGGACAATGTCAGCAAGACACTTTGCCTCTCTTGCTTAATCCAAAACAAAAGCGTCTCAGGTAGATGCCTAGATATCGCAATATCTACTTCATAACTGTCATCAACGCAGTTGCTCCTTAATTTCCCAGTTATCATTAAGGATTTTTTATTATTTCATGAAACACACATTCTTAAAATACCAGTAAGAGATGGGACGGAAATTGAAGTGGCGAAAGGAAACACTGCTGCTGTTAAAGAGTTTGCTGTAGCAATGCGATATGCAAAGACAGATTCCTGCTCTGGTACTCCAGCAGTCCTTGAGCACAACATGACAGTAGCCTTATTTGAGTACTCTCCTATTTTCTGTTCATTTAAACCAGGTATTTTTCAATGCCTTTTAGACAGGTATGTAGAGATTTCGAAACAGGTCACGGTAACAAGATTTGGTCTCAGTAAGTTTTGAAGCTCACTCACAACTAAAAACGTTTAAATATCACAAGGCACAAGAATGAAAGTCAGAGATCGACAGATGCAGAATAAACAGCACTTCATTGTATTTCGACTCTCATGACTTTAACCAATTCTAGCTCCTTCCATTATTTTCTCTGCTTTCTCCTATTGTTAGGATAGACAGAGGAAAGAAACGTAGAAACCATTTGATGTATAAGAAGAATTACAGCATGATGGGGGAAAGAGCCGACAGATATCCTCATAGCAAAGATACTGCAATATGATTAACTAGTATTTTTTAAAATGGGGAATTATCCCTACGATGTACCCTGCACAAGACGAGGTATACCGCCTGGAACGAAAACAACACTCAACAAGCTGCCTCCACTCCAACAGCTTGCAGCAACCCGAGTACTTTGCAGACCGGAGTATACGCAAGGATAACTTCCCACAGAACCTGAACACCCTTGACAGCTTTTTTAAAGAGGACATTTTAAAATCAGCCCTTCAAACTGGTTATTACTGCTTCTAACGGCCTCAGGGATCTAAAGTAACCTCAGTAACACTAAAGGGAAAAACATCCTGATGAATTGTCTACTTTGCACATTTAACAGCCCTTGCGCCTTGCTAGTTTGGTTAAGAGTCACTCCATTTGTGTTTGTTACATTGCGCCAGAGATGGGAACACCGCTAAAAAAAGAACTCAAAGCGGAAAGCAAGACTTGTGAGATCATCACAATACAGCGGAAGCTCCGAGCTAAGTCATGCACATGTGGGTTTTTTACATATATTTTTTGTGATGGAAAAATATTAACATTGGCAGCATCTCTCCGCCTTTATGGGTTAGGAGCATGTGCCGTGAAAGGAAGAGAAAACTGTATCCAAATGAAAGCGCCAAGGGAAGCTCAGGCATTATCTAAGCTGGAATTTAGCCAGGATACCAGGTGTCAGGCACACCTGCTCATACCAAGAACACACAATTCTGAATACGCATGAATAGTCAAAACTTGGTTTTACAGCTTAGCCACAAAGACAAGAACTCCAAGTGCTCAAAAAGTCTGGGCACTAGGGCACTGTGACTGGCTTTAAACCATCAGGAAGAACAAAACCGGTTAAATAAGGGACACCGTTTCCTGCTGCAGACACACGCGTGCAGGTAGTCTTCTTGGGAGCAGTCAATCCTCGCCCAGCCTCAGCAAGGCAGTCTCCACATGAAGGAGTACAGACATTTGAATCGGGGAAAAAACTGCGTGACTTTGCCAAAGGCGAAACTGTTTTCTAACTTACTTGATGAACTGGTAAGGTTGTACGTATGCGAGAACTGTCAGTCTGGTTCGGCAGTTTCCAGTCTGAGATATCCAGACCCCTGGAGGTCCAGGAACTCCTCCACAGAGCCTGCAGCAGGTAGATGAGCAAAGGAAGCCTAATATTACTGTAAAAAGAGTCTGCACACTCGCTGGAAGATTTCTAGGGGTCCACAAAGATACAAAGGTTCAAAAACCCTGGTCTATTAATTTTCTTATGTGCTTTTCATAGAAGCCTTTATAATCAACAGCTATGTTGCAAACTATCCTTCCATAGATGGAACAGAAGTAAAAATATTTGGACAATTCTCATTTAGAAATATAATTAATTATAAACAGACTGATGAGTTATTTATTAGAAGCATGGAAAAAAGCCCACTTATTCCAGATAACGTCAATAAGTTTCCACATGACTGTCTGTACTTTTATTAATTCTGAGACATCTCACTCTCTGTTTATTATTCAGCCTTGTGCTGATGAACTGAATTTCTGCATAGTCGCTTTCTCCTAAGGACTCACAACTGGTTCAGAATCCATCCATATGGATTAGAGATGTCTGGAGATTTTTTGCTTTGCTTTTCTGGGAAAGAGACTGTGAGAAATTAGATCAAAATAGGCAAAGACAGAAGACTACATCCACCATAGCATGCAAAAATTAACCACCTCAAAATTACGTGTGGTTTCTCAAGGGAGGTGGGGTGATCTATGCACCAATCTGAACAGCTCAGTTAAGCTGTCGGTTAAGTCAGAGGTTGAGAATAAAGGAGCTTCTGTAATGAATTAACACGGATATGCAGGCAACACAAGAACTATTACATTCTAGCTGACGGTATTCTGCAGCCTGGACTGGATATGAAGACTCTCAAGAAGGATACTGAAAGTTGAAATCGGTATCCTATGATAAACGATCCTGAAGGGCTACTGGAAAAGACACGAATACCAAACAATGTATTTTAAGATAATTGAGTGTTTGTACTTAATTTCCTTGTAGCGAGAACAACTCATCACCTGGCAAAATTCAAAAGGCAAATATGAAAATTACTCATCCTACATGCAAGCAAAAGAAAGAAGGAAGAACGAACGAACCACCACCAAAATCCTGTAGGCGCATCCCTTGCTCCGTGACTACACCACTTGAACAAGAAGCTGAGATGCAGAATAGACTGCAACATTTTATATCCATAATAATGTCCTTTGCACCTCTACCAGACATGATCAAAATGTTTGTCCTCCTGCTTCAATGCCAGGAAGAAAGTTCCTTTTACTTCTCTCTACCACTATGTCACAGTAGGGACTTTTTAAATAAAAATATACATTAATTTAGAGTTTAACTTCATTCAAAGAGGATTTTTAGCTGTAGATCATTTACTGTATGTTTTTAAAAAGTCATAATGACTACGATATTGTTGGATGCGACAGGGTTCTAGAGATCAACCAGAGAGCATGAGCCATAGCAGAGTCTGGAAAAGCAAGAACGTTACGTGTTGCTCCTCTACCAACAAGAGAAGCAGCTCTAGAAACTACCACTCATCCTCCTTGCCAGCCAAAGAAGTGCACAACAGCAGCTGGCAAGCAAGAAGAAAGGCATAAAAGGAACGGTGATGAGATCACGAGCTAATAAGAGAGAGAACATGCTGCTGTCCGTGGCCCTACGGAAGCTCCAGGCAGGAGCAGAGGGCACCTGTGAACAGCTACACTGGTAAACAATTTACGACTGAACCTGGATGCCTGCGTGTGGATTTCCAGAAAATAAAGAAACAAAGCCACAAAACACTGTTTCCCTGTGTATGGACTTGGACTTTCTTCAAGGCATTCAATCTTGCTGGCTCTAAATGATAAATTCACATCCAGATTTGCGTCAAACATATAAAGAAATAACAATTGTTTCCTCATTTTCCTTTGATTCTCTGCAGACAGTGATGGCTATCACATTGCCAGCCTGTGCCACCCCAGAAATTTCATTTACATGCATTAGAAAATAAAAATCGTCTTCAGAGTCTCCAGCCTCCCATACATCATCATAAAGTCTTCAAAACCAACTCAACCAACAGCCACTGCGCCAGCTGAGCCAGAAGGGTTCCTCTCCTGCTGCTGCTTTCCAGCAGCCCCCGTGGAAGAGAGATTCAGGGTCAGGATCCCGAAAAGGATCTGGAGATCCCGAAAAGGATCTGGGGATCCTTTCTGCTTCCCAGCTGGCAGCAACAACAGAGCAGGGGAACGCTCCAACCTTGTCTGCAGTCACCAAACCCATCCATGAGGCATCCTCACTCTCCTACTGTCCCCTGCCGAAGCATCGAGCTGATTAATTAGCTGTACAGCTTCCACAGGATGCCTAACGGTGAAGGAGAAGGGGCAAGGGAGGGCAATCAAGAATTAGAACAGGGAAGTGATGGTAAAAAACAGCTCTGCAGGGATGAGGTCTAAGAAAAGAGCATGGGAAAACCTGTGAAAGGACACGAAGAATCCAGCACAGGAGTTATCCAGACAGGAGTTATGGTGGGGAAGGGAGCAAATGGAAACTCAAAGTGATGAAAACTCGAAAGGCAAGAATGAAAAAAAGAAATTGGACATGTCTAGTGTTTTTTACTGTGGAGAAGCAGACAAATAGTGTTCAGCAAGTAAATTATTCAATAAATTCCACTAATTTTTTTTTCCACAGCTATTGTGACCAACTGAATAGCGGCGCAAATATTCCCAGAACGATGACAACATTCATCACACTAGAAATATCAAAACGCAGCCTATCTGATCTGCTGTTGTGAAGCTAGCTGAAAATATATTACCATTAAAATTCTGCAAGCAACAGACAACAGAGAACTACCATATTTTACTCTTTTGAGCTGCTTGGGGAGGAGGGAAGGTTTTTCATAGCATATTCATGCTCGTATTTGTCAGCTAGCTTGGAGATGCGTAAACTTCCTTTCAACGCTCTCTCTCTGCTTGAAGAATCCCCTTCTGTACGATTTAAACCTGAAACTTAGATTCCATAAACTCCTAATACATCTTTCCCAAAACCCAAATGCCGTTTCGACTGTGAAGGTAACCCGTCCTCCCATTGTCTATTTTAGGGTGAGATCTGATGTGGTGACCGTGCAGGTCTAACAACAGAAAGTCATTAAATCCTGATAATCTATTGAAATAGAAAACATGAAGTGAGGAGACCAGACAAACCAGGCAGGAGAGCTGTCAACTGAACACTTAATTGTCTGGTGGAGAATTCTGATTGCCCGATGTGGCTGTTAACAGAGAACTTCGGCCTAAAAGAAAGAATTCTCTTATCAATACAGAAGTTGATGCTGAAAAGCATTTTTACATTTTGGTCTAGATTACTTATATTCTCAAGAGGGATGATAAATTGTTTCAGAATCCTGTTTGCAAAAGTCTTTCTTTGTTTTCCTAAATGTTCTCTTATTCTCATGCAGCCCCGGGGAAGCACGCTCTAAAATCGGTGGGCCCACAAGGTTTGGGGGAAGGTTAACTTTAAGCTACTGGAATATGTCGTAGAAGCAGCCTGCTAGCCTGAAATTAGCACGCCGAGATCTTGCCTTCGTGAAGAGGCAACAGAGATTTTAGAAGTGCTCTAAGCCCCTTAAATAAACAGAAACTTGGGTCTGAGCACGTAATGCAACCAGAAGGAAGAGCAACACCAGAGGCACCTCCCCTGTGCCAGCTGGGAGCACCTACACTTAATGCACCCGCTCCGCACATTACACAAGCTCTTGCAATACCAGGGCCGAGTACTGGCATAGTCTGCGTCCTTCAGCGCGTGCTGCTCTGCTTGTTTTCTGGTTCTAAAGTACCTGGTTTTCAAAAAGCAATCCGCAGAATAACAGGTTTTTTTCTTCCAGTCCGTATAGGAACTCTGTCGCTTCCAGCCTTTCTTGTTTTTTTGAACACGTTTATTCCTTATGAGCTCCCTGATGTAGTTTATCTTTGTCACCATCTCCGTTACGCACTTTTACTACTAGTTAACTACCCTCATAAACACCTCCTTTGAAACACATTTTGGATGTGATAAATATATACAAATAAATGATTGAATTTCTATACCTGTACCAGCCAGATCCCATCTTTTGTGTCTTCTACAAGCTCATAGAAGTGCATTTCACCGCTAAAGTTTGTACTGGAAACTGATTCAGAGGCCTCTTCCTCCTTGAGAGCAGAATAGAGCTCTCCTTCCATGAGGTCTCCTGCAAAAGAGACAGTTGGAGAAATTCAATTAAAATGGCACTTGAGAAAGACCACTTCGTAAATTCTAAGAACAGTTTAACTAACTATATTTTACATGGTTGCTCAGAGAACCTTTTCAGTACGAAGGCAGCTAAACTTTAAAGTTATTTTAGTTCTATCTATAGCGACATAACTATGAGCAATTTGACTTCAGCTGTCAGACCACAGAAGACATTAACGCTACGCTTCTGGTTACACAAATGTACCACACATGCAACCCAGTGCACAAAAGAATAAATGAACATCTCCTAAGCCTCGCTCTCTGAAAAGGACGATATTCAGTGGCTGAGAGCAATTTTAATTCGTGCAGCTTTGCTTTCATTTCGCAGGACAGTAATTTTGCAGCAACCAACTTCTTAATGCGGATAATTCAAACAGACTTCCAAAATTTCAATCAAGAATTTTGTACCAAAAAAAGGTGTCGGTTGTCCCCTCGCAAGTAAAAATCTCAGGTAGAATCATTTAGCTGTTGGCTTCTGTTTGCACAGTTGGAAAAAGTTCCCATGAACTCCAGTCCTAGCAACGTAAAGAGCTCACAGTAAAATCATCTCATAATGATTCCTTTGTAATCTCATTTCCTTCTCATGTTTTGTTTCACATTCATTACAAATGCTGTTAATGACAACTAGCATTCTAGTAACTAATCTATTAAGCTTGCAGAAATTAAGTCTTGTCCAAAAAGGCTGTTTCCTTCAAAATATAAAATAAAAAAAGCGTTACAGCTGAAACCCTTGAGGGGTTTCCAAAAGTATTCATAGAATTTAGGGAAAAAAAAAAAAAAAGGAAAAATGCTGCAAAGCCCGTTGGTATGAGAAGCGTTTCCATGACATTTGAAGAAGTCGGTTAATACAGTTTGTTTGGAGTTAAACACTTCCCTGCAGGATTTGCAACCCAAACATCATGACACCGTGAAAGTACCTGACAGCCAAGGAGTGAAAGGGATTGGAAACAAAAGTGAAATCGCCTAATGCATTTTACTGTTGGAGCAGCAAAGCAAATAAACAACATAAATAAACAATGAACAGTAAAAGCAAATTAGATTTAAATGTCCAGCATTAGTATCAATTATTTAAAGGGAGTCAGCATTTTTAAGGTTACTATATACTATATTCATCCAAATCCTTCTCTTTCTCTGTCCGGAGGTTTGAGCCCCTCACCAGGTATCCCGATCCCTGGGATTTCTCTCCGCTGTATGAGCAGCCCCTCGATCATCGACGTAAAGCAGCGACTCACATTTTCCTGCTTGGCTGGCACTACCGCTATTACATCAGCCCCTTCTCCCAGGCCTCGGGGCCAGCTCCCTCCGACTGCTCCAGGCCAGCACCCTGACTTTCAAGGCACTTCTGCCATTCCTTACCTCTCCGTGGCTCTTCTCCCCTCGCCGTGCATCACCCCCCAAAAGTCCGCCTCTCTCACCTGGTTTTCCTTACTCCCGAAACGCCTCCCTGCCTTTTCCCAAGCCTCCTTTTGTACGCGGGGTCTACTTCTGCTCCTCTTGGATAAAACCACCGCGTCCCTCGGTACCCATCCCTTCTGCTCCTCATCGCCGCTCTCCTCAACACCCATCTTGACAGCAATACCTGTCGTAAAATCAGCAAACGGCTGGGGCGAGGAGCACACGGGAGAAGCTGTACGCAGTAACCCACCGTTACAGATCCAAATACCGCCCGTCTCTGGATTCTCTCCTCCTCGTTTTTCACGGCAGACGACACCGGCTCCCGCCTGCGCAACCGCCCCTCGCCATCCCGACCCCAGCGGCCCGCCGCAGCCCACCGGGGAGAGCCATTTCTGGGTGACCCGGCCACCCGAGGCCTTCCCGCCGCGCAGCCCGTTCGGGCTCCAAACGCCGCGGAGGTTTTTAACGTCACCGTCCCCGAGCTTCCCCCTGCCTTCCTCCATTTAACCGCTCCGGCGTCTCGGTCCTCGGTGGGAGAAACCAGCTCGTTTCCCAAATCCGCCCGGCCAACAGGCGTGGGAAGCGGCGCCCGGGGTCTCCGTCCCCAGGGACGCGGGGGTGAGCGGGGATCGCCTTCCCCCTGCGGGGGCGGCCGGGGACCGGCCTCCCTCCCCACGCGTGGGTCGCCGGGGGCAGCTCCCCGTACCTGACTTCTCCACCAGCTCCCGCACATCCTTCTTCTCGGGCAGCCCCGAGTGCCCCAGCCCCCGGCACTCCAGGATGGTCCGCAGCTTCCTGAAGCTCAGCGCCACCGGGTCCACCAGCTGGGTGGCGAGGAAGCCGCTCTCGTACCACGCCACGGCCTCGAACACCCTGGCCAGGACGAAAAGCGCCAGGAAGTAGAGCAGGAGGCAGCACAGCTTCACCCACATCTTCCCGACGGGGGGCTGCCCGCCGCGGGGCCGGGAGAGCCGCGCCGGAGGCCGGGCTGCCGCGGGGCGGGGAGCGGCGGGGAGGGGAGGGGAGGGGAGCGGGGCCGTCAGCGCCGCGGGGCCGCGGCCCCCCCGCCTCCCTCCCGCCGCTGTCCCCGCCCCAGCGGAGCCGCGGCCGCCGGCGGAGACATAACAAAAGTGACGTCAGCAGGCGGTGACGGCGGCGGGGCCGGGACCCGAGGCCCCGCACGGCCCCGCACACCGGCACCGCCTCCCCCCCCCCCCGCCGTGATTCAGCACCTGGGGCCGAGCCCCGAGCGCCCCTGCCCCGCCAGCGCCTGCTGCAAAAAATATATAGAAATACCTATAGAAATACCTCTGGGACACGAGCTGCCGGGGCGAGCCAACCCCCCGATGGACGTTTTTCCTGAGAAGAAAAATATTTACCCGGCCGGAATGGGGTCGATCTGTTTGGACAGCTTTAAGCCAGCGTAAGGGACACAGGTTGGTTGGCTTGGGGCCGCTGCGAGCTGTAGGCATGATCCACGATCCCTCCGCTCCTCCCGGCCCTTCGCTGCCCGCGAAAGCCAATAATACAGCGAAATCCATCTGCACGGATGGAAACGGGGGTTCTGCGGCTTTGCGACGGCGAGCTCCTAGCCCACGGTACGAGGCAACCGGCCAGCGGCACCGCGACTTCTGACGGAGGTTTAAGTTTGGGGCTGTTGTGCCCCTCGGAAGCATTGGGAGCGCAGCGTGGATCCTCGGTTAAGTGGATCCACAAATAATCATCGCGGGCTGCACGAGAAGCGGTTAGGCTGCAAAGACGCGATTTAATCTGCTACAAAAGCCATACTGAAATCACGCTGCTGCTTTGAGACGAAGGCTCCCCTCTGAAGGGAACTCAACATTTCTTGGGGATGTTATTTTAATGTTATGTTATTTTAAGAATCCATGATTTGCATGAAAATTGCCAACTCATACGGATGAGCACAAAAATAGCACGGCTTGATTTTAAAAAACACTGACAGCCCCCCAGAGCGTACAGGCTGAAGTAATTCCGTACTATCAAATTTCAAAAGGACACATTAATATCGACCCATAGAAAGCATTTAAATGGCCGTACACCTCTGAGCCTTTAAAACACATTTACAGGGTTCTCAGCGTGCTGATAGGGTTTAAAAAGGAAAAAAAAAAAAAACCAACCAAAACAACCCAGTTTCAGCCCATTTTGTCACGCAGCCACCACGGCCTCTTCAAGAAGAAAAATCACGACACTGCTTTCTTCCGCACTGGGCTCATTTTGTTTCTCGAAAGGGGAAGGGTGGAGGCACCGCAGGAGTAGCTGCTCACAAACTACGCTCTGACGGGCTGGGAAACGTTGTGCCTCACGCTGGGAGTCGTATAAACCTTTATTCTTCGGAATTGTTATGCGGTAAAGATTAGAGGTGGACTGCAGACCCCAGCTGTGCTGATGCTGCTCGATTAAACGCAAAGGGATTTCAGCAGCTGGGTTGGGTTGCAGGCAGCCTCGGGCGGGAGGTGCGGCTGGGACAGGAGGTACCGGGGGCACGGTGCAGTGAAGGAGCTCGCGGGAGGCCGGGCTGAAGCGCTGCGCTCTCCTTCAAAGCCCCTGCGGTTTGGTAAACTGCCCCTCCAACAGAGGCAGGGCCCATCTCCCTAATGAGAAAGTGGCAAAGCATCAATAAAACCAATCCTTGCCCCTTGGCAAAAAACAAGCGAGCGGCTTTGTTCTTACAGCTGGCAGAGCCACGGGACTCGCAATAAAACGCACACTTAACATCACCCGTCATTAGGGCCGGAGGCAGGCTCTCCCCGAGCCCCGAAAACACACCCCAGGACCACGGTTCTTTTTCAGCAGCTTTGTGAAGGCCCGTTTCTTTTGTCACACGTACAAGAAGTTGCCCGATTTCTCTGCCTTTTGTTTCAAGTGAGCAGCTCGAGCGTATGTGAAGCGATGGGTGGGAGGAAGAGACGGGAGTTAGGTGTTTGAAGAGGAACCCTGTGTGTCGAACTTTAGTTAGAAAACACATCGTTGGTTTTTTTGTTGGTTGGCTTTTTGTTAACGAGCGCGGCAGGCCCCTCCGCGCCCGATCCCGGTGTTTCTCCGCTGTAACTCGTTTGGGGATGCCCTCGCTTCCTCTGGCAAGAAAGCACCTAGCAACAATTACGAGTCTACGCTCACGGCTGAACTATTTGCAACACCAACTGCTGGGGAGGCTGTCACCAGTGTGTCATTTCCTCATGCTCATGGGCTGAGTTAAATCAATTCTTAACATTCCCAGTGGTAACTGATGACGAGTCCCCTGCAGAGACGATGCTCATCATCTGCCAAAACTCAAAACCCTGGAGTCGTTTCAAGAAAGTAAAAATGGTGTTTCAAACCGCTACTCGAAACCCCCCAGAACAACCAAAAGCAAAGCAGCTACCAACACAGAAGCGCTCAGGCAACGAGACGGGATGGGGCAGAGCTGCACATGACGAGCAGGGACGGGTATGACCAAGAGCTGCAGGTGATGAGTTGACCAAAAGCCTGGCAGAGAAAACCTAAACCGATTCGGTTCCTCTCCCAGGCTCTCTGGCCCTCTCTTTCCTCCCTGCCTTTACATCCCTGACTTACCGAGCTGACCCTACCAGAAAATGTTCTATTTTCTAGATACAGCCATCATTTGTTGGTTTCCAGCTGCAACTCAGAGCATGTTTGACATGTCACCTGCAAACAATTTTTTCAGGGAGTTTTAATTATCTGGAAAATCTAAATATCTTAAGAGTGAATTAAAATTCATTTGGGCTGAAGACAAAGATGACACACGCTGACATTTTTAAAGACCCCAGGGTTAACTCTACCTAATTAACAACATTAAACAGTCATCAGTCAGTCGTGTGCTCATAGAGCAAATATTACAAATGTGAAGAGAATGAAGAATACAAATTCCACCTTTAAACAAAAACCTGAAGCAGGGAGCTGCTTTTAAACCATTTTGGCAGCAAAAATATTTTACTGTGATTTACGAGATAATGAGACCAAATCCTGAGAACTGGGACAGCCACCTTTTCTTGTCAGACAGCCAAACCTGAAGTCTCTGCTGCCCGTTGATAAATGCCAAGGATTCCCTCTCCTCCCCCATCCTCTCCTACGAGCAGTTGCTGACTGCGCAGCCTGGGAATACGGACAAAAATCCACTTTCCAGACTTCTATGAGGAACATTAAGAAAAGCATTGTCATTTTGAAGTCAGCAAAACCGAGGATTGAAAATCTTAATTCAGTCCCTTACCATGTTAAAATATTATCATACCCCTTTTTTCTGGACAGTTTTAATGTTGCCATATATTAAGATAAACTTCAACAAACTAATATTTAAACTACCTGAAACCCAGTTTTCCTAAGAGCCAGCCAACTCTGTAAATACAATTGCTAGGAGTTCACTAGCATAGAGTCTCTTGAAGGACTTTTTAAGCAACATAGGTGCATCTCAACACATTTTTATGCATAACATGAAACCGTGACTACTTGTCATTACCTGGTATTTATTAAATAAACCAACAAGCCTGGACGAGAGTCTCAAAGCAAGACCACAGCAGCCCAGACGCTATTTTGTTGTACATAGAGGAATTTTAGATCAGATGTTTCCTACTATCTACAAGTGGCCAAACAGAAGTAGATTTAATATATAGGTGGTGTTCTGCAATACAATGGCCGGTATTTGACACCTCAGCTAAAGCACCGGCTGTTTGGGTGAGGCAAGCCCGACGGGATCTAGTAGTGATTCAGACAGTAACTCAGGTTGGACAGGAGTCTACGCAGGAGGCTACGCAGTCCGACCTCCTGCTCAAAGCAGGGTCAGCTGCAACACCAGAGCAGGTTGCTCGGGCCTTTACGCCATCCACAGTTTTATCTGATAGTCACCCCTTCCTCTCTTGTGGCAATTTTCCTTGCCTACAAACACGCAGTGGTCAGCAGCGCAGAAATGTACATCAATCACGGCCAAACCAACTCACAGGAGCAGAAAACATTAATTAAACCTTGAAATACAAGACACTATTTTCCTAGGGCGGTTGGCATCTTCTTTTTTTGTAACAGTGAAAAACTATTTGTTGCCCTCTGGAGAAGATAAGGCTCTGTTTAACGACCAAAAAAAAAAGTAAAATCAGCAGACCTTGCCTGAATATGACCTGAGATGACCAAGGAGCCCATTGCAGTAAAGAACTTAACAAATTAAACCAGTGTGCTACTGACCTAAGAAATGAGAAAATATCGGCATGTCTTTAAACATAACCTATGATTACATAAAGAGCAAGAATACAAACAAAAGCAGCAGTTCGGGCCTATATCTGACAGAATGACAGCGACTTGTAAGCATCTACACGCCACGTATTCTTATGAGAACACACATTTCTGTATTTTCTTGTCCTGTCCCAGCAGTACGGGCACAGATGAAGCAACACTGTCTCAGACTCAGACCAAATGCTGGTTTTGCAGTCAACTTTGTCCAAGTTTATTAGCAGCTTTGGTTGTACTGTGCTACAGAAAACACAGAGTCGCAACTGGCTCGTGCTGCCGCTTCCAGATACTGAGGTTGGAAGGAGAATGTTAAGGAAGCGGTATTCGAGCTGAGACATTTCTTTCAAGCACACTTTTACAAGCCGCTTGCCAGTCAGATACATGACTTCAGTCTGTAAGTCAACATAAAACTCCAGAGGAAGTTTGCTGACCCAGTTAATGACCTAATGACAGGCTAAATGTTCTCTTTCCGGCACGCCAGGCTTCTTAATGCAGCCCTGACTCTGTTTCAAGCCGCCCTTCGGTATCTACTTGTGAAGTGTTTGGGGCAGCTACGAGATGCGTCCCCCACAGCCTGACTGGAAGTGAACCCCCTCCTACCTCAGGTGCCACCCTCCTGCGCTGAGCCCCCGCCGCGCCTTCCCGCCGCCCGGGGGGTTACCTCAGCGCTGACGCTCCCCCCACCCCACCGGCCCCAGCGCAGGCTTCGGCCTGCCGCCTCCCAGCCGCTGCGCGCCGCCAGACGCCGGTCCGAGGCGTCGGGCAGCCCGGCCCTGAGAGCGAGAGGAGCCGTCCCGGCCCTCCGAGGCCTCCTGCGGGGCCGGGGCAGCCCGGGGAGGCGGCGGGGCCGGGGCTGGGCTCCCCGGGCACCCCACCGGCCTCCGCGTCGCCATGGCAACACCCCCCTCAGGCCCCCGCTCTTAGCTGCCTACCTTGCTGCCTGAGCCATAACACCTCAAGCATCCCCTCTCCCCAAGCTGACCTCCCCACCGCCCGTCCCATGGGCCACCGAACCGAGAAGCCTAAAGCCCGGCGCTGCCCGGGACCTCTGAGGCCGCCCGGGGCCGGGGGGCGCCCGTGGAAGCAACCGAGGGCTGTCCGCCGCGCTGCCTGAGCAATAATCGCTGCCCCGCCCCTCGCGGGTTCCGGGGAGGTCCCCGGCCGAGGCGTCCGCGGCGCCGCCTGTGCCCGGCGCCGCCGAGGTCCCCGCCTGCCCGCGGCGCTGCCTGCGCACAACTGCCGCAGCCTGAGGAGACGGGGAAGTTGGGAGCGAGCGGCGCTGCGGGCCGGGCCGGGCCGGCGGGACGGTGCTGGCGGGGGGCGGCGAGGGCGGGGCGGGCAGGCAGGGGGGCCCGGGCAGAGAGGGGGGCCCGCCGGCGGCGGAGGAGGAAGAGGAGGAGGAGCAGCAGCAGCAGCGCGGCCCGGTGCCGGCCGCTATGGACCAGTGCGTGACGGTGGAGCGGGAGCTGGAGAAGGTGCTGCAGAAGTTCTCGGGCTACGGGCAGCTCTGCGAGCGCAGCCTGGAAGAGCTCATCCAGTACGCGGGCGGGCTGCGCCGGGAGATCCTCCAGACCGAGAGTACGTGGAGACACCCCCCCCCCCCCAACCCCCTACCCCTGCCCCGAGGAGACGGGGCCCGGCTCCTTCCTCCCGGGTTAAAAGGCCCAAAACTTTGGGCCTCTGTGGGCTGGGGGGCCCCTCCGGGGAGACCCCTCCCCGCTCCCGGGGGGTTCCTGCCCCGGTGAAGGTCTCTCTGCGGGGTGGGGGTCTGCCCCCCTCGCCCCCCTGGAGTCGGAGCTTCTTGTTTGTTTCTGATGGGGAAAAGTTAAAGGTAGGAACAGGTATGGGCCCCCCCCGGGCCTGGCCTGGCGAAAAGGAGGGTTTGTTCCTGATCAGCAGGTACGGTGTGACCTGGTCAGCCTGTCCATACCGTCTGCGCCTTTATGTGGAGTTACAATGGAGTCGGTCACCCCCAGGGGAAATAAACAGCAGGGCTGCCCTCTTTTCTCCCCCCCCCCCCCCCCCTTATTTATTTATTTTTTCTCCTAAGTCACTAAGTTGTTTTCTTTTGATGTGGCAAGGTTTGGAAGTGTTTAGGGTAAAGCCACTCTTTAGCAGGAAGTAAACACGGCCTCCGAAGTCTTGCCTGTATTTCACAGCTGATGTTGAGCCCTTGCGCGGGCGGGCTGGATGGCCAAAGCGTGCTATAAACACGAGACGTTTAAATCTTGCGAAATCCCCGAGATGGAGGTAATGCAGTGTTTATTGATGGAGTGGGAGGGGAGGGTGAGACAGCTGAAGTGATTTACCCAAGGCCACGCAGGAAGCGAATGACGGCTCAGGGATTAAAAATGGGAACTTGCAGGCTCCTGGGCCCAAACTTGAGAGCGAACTGTGCTGTTTCACTGTTTTGCGGAATCTGCTTTTGTTTGGTTCAGAGAAAAATGTGTTTTCTGTAATCTTGTACAAATATAGGTGCAAAGCTCGCTTACAAGTGCGTATAATTCCAGGAACATGAACACGAGTGTATTCGAGCCGCTGTGTGTACACAGTGATTTCCATAGAGAGCAAACATGGGACACGGTTCCGAGGCATTTATTTGGGATGAGATAACGTTCGGTCTTTTTGGCGTTGTTTTGAACTGTGTTTCAATAAATGTATTTTGTGCTGTTTGAAACAGTTCAGGCTTGTGCATTAAGGACAGTCGATAAAATGCATGTCTTCACAGACTGAGATGCCGACCTTGCCTGGAAGGCCGCGTGGCGTGACCCTTACTCTTGTATTGATCTTCGTAGGGCTCTGTGGGGCTGTAGAGATTTGTCTGTGAGAATCCTGTTGCAGGTCCAGAGCTTTTACTCTTCGTAATAAAATTAAGAGGTTCCAGTGTGCAGTTCCTTCAGGGTCCTCGTTGGGTTTTCCATCCAGACTTGGATTAAGAGTTTTTGGGACTGTCCTGTGAAGGCTCTGAACACATTTTCAGCACTTACCAAATAAGTGGTGCTGCTGTCCCAGCAGAGTACATCCCAAATACAGCTTTCTTTTAGTAAGTACTCTAGAATGAAGCCAATATATTATTAGTGCACCCTCAAAGATCTGGGGGCTCTGTTCAGTTTTGGCATCTGAGGGTAAACTGGCTTCATACGTGGCAAAATTGGTTTTTTTTGTTTTTTTTTTTAACATCTTATTTATAACTTTCTAATAAGAACAGGTATTTGTAGCTTTTATATACTGTATCCCAAGTATTTTTGAAAATTGATGGAGGTAGAAGCAGCCAGACTTCTTAATGTGGAGCTCTGTAGTTCAGGGGTCTGAACTGCAGAAATATGCTTGCGTATATAGTTTAAAAGGAAAAAGGGAAAAGAAAGCCCTCACTGCTGAAGAAGAAATAAATGCTGTAGGACAAGATTTGAGAGCAAAGATGTATGAAAAGACCTTAAATAGGCAGTGGATATAAAAAGGAAGTGGGTGGAGAGAAACTGTTAGAAGCTGCTTCAGCCTGTAAACTGGTTTTCTTTTCCCTACTCATGCAGTCTCTTAAAATTTCTTGAGCTGTTTTCATGTTAAAGCCTAAGTACAGAACAGCCCTGTGAATAGGAAAGCAGTTTGGTTTTCTTCTCTCTTCCCCTAATATATCTCACCTCCTGGAGTAGCCAAGGCAGGCTTGTGTATTCTTGGATGGTGTAAGAATGTGTCTGCCTGAGTAAACTTGGCTTTGGACTCTACTCTGTGCCTAGTGTCTGCTCGCTAATGTATTTCTTTAAAAATTGTGACTGCATACACGATACAGAGAGAAGCTGTCGGTCTGTTGTGTTCTATGAACACTGAATTATGGGTACGAATGTCTGCGGGCTTTCTGCTGCTGATTTGTTGGAAGTAGCTCATAGTTTAATTAAAGGTGAAAGAGGTGGGTGCAGGGGGGAAATGTTTTCTCTTACAGCTCTTACGGCTTTTCCTGTGTAGACATTTTCATTGCTTTACTGGAGCTGGTTTCTGCTAGGGGCCAGTAATTCACTTACTTGCTTGGGGTAAAAACAGTTACGCATGTAAGTTGTTTGGGTTTTACCTTAATGGCTTTTCTTGCAAAAAATGGCTATTAAGAGAGTGTATTTTAACCTCCCTCTTTATTGGGGAATGAGTATTTCCAATTTGCTTGTTTGATCATTTTGTCTTGGCAGAAGTCATGAGAGAGTTATTCGAGAGCCTTCGTGTGATTTCATGTGTCCGTCATAAAAATTAAATAGCGACCAAGAAATAATGATGATTCTTGAAGTAATTTTAGGAGGCGAACTTTATGTAATAGTTGAGTGAAATTTTCGTTTTTAATTTAGGATGCATAGAGGCAAGCTAGTGAACGTGCACTGAAGAGACTGTTTCGATCCTGTTACTCCTCACTCATTCACTTGGAAAAATACAGAGCCCTATTAGCCATTTGCCCGGGAGGCGACCATTAGCTTTATGGGACTGGAGGGAGAAAAAAAGTTAAAGCTTTTTTAAAGTTTCTTAAAAGCTATGGCTGTTGCAAAAATGCTATTAAAGCTTCCTCAGCTGGGGCTCGTGGGGCTGAGCAGGAGCTATTTACTTTTCTAGAGATAAGCTAGTTTTAGCACGCAACAGCAGAAGGTTGGTTGCTGTTGATGTCAGCAGCAGGGTTGAGAGTTAGGATGCATAAAGGAAGGTATGGAGAATAAGTGGCTGGTAAATTATTACCTACCCCCTGTGATCGCAGCTTTTTTCTGGATTTCCTTTTCTCTCTCTGAGGCGTACTGTTAAGGGTACACTGTAAGAGTTAGTGTCTGTTGTTCTCGGGTTGCCGGTCCTGCGGCAGCAGTTGGATGCGCCGACGTTTTGCTCTCCATGAAATACCAGAAACTGGACTCTAAAGTGCTGCTGAAACCAAAGGCGTGTTAAAATACGAAACGAGAAAGGAACGAGCTTTATGGAGAACGTGGTGGCTTTTTAAATCTTTCTTCTAAAGAGATATTTTTGGGGATTTTATTTTTTCACATGAAGGATTTGGATCCGGAATGTTAGGGAAGCATTTCTGGGCTGCTCTCCCACAAATTAGCCTTCCTGTGCAGTTGAAGGTTGCTAAGTCTGTGTCCCTTAAGGAAAAATTCTTCACGTAGAATGAACTTTGAGGAAGGAGAGACCTTCAGAGGTAAGACTGGAAAAGAGATTGTCCTTGTAATTTGAAATCAAAAGCTGAAAGAAAGGACTAGACTAAAGCACCAAAAAATGTAATTTTTTTGCTGACTAAAGCTACTGAGTGATGTTTGAGTCGAGGCACGAAGGGTGTAAACTGTTAAGTGCGGGGATGTGGTCAGGGGCTTGTAAACCTTTCGTGTTTATTATTTTGTTCACAGAACGCGTCACAGCATTGCACCTGTTGGTTGGACATCAGTTTAAAAATGTCACAGTTTCTAGAGAATAAATCTTATAACAAGAAAGAGCGGATCTGATGTTCACAGTCAGGTCCTTTACGGGCTGTTTCTCGTCCATCGAGGAGAATTTGAGACTGGTTGGCTGAACTGTTTAGAGCTGTTTCTACAACTTGGGAAGCAGAAGTTTCATACAGCTCAAATGCAAACAAGTCTGATATAAGGGGGTAGCTTGCGGGGTAAGAATGAATTGGGCCCGCATTAACCCAAATTTTGTTTGCACCTTGTTGAAGTTAAGTGTGACGTTCTGATGTATCTTCAGGGAACTGTCTAAAAGAAAACTGATCCTGTAGTAGGTTCGGTAGCTTCCTGTTGTGTCCTGTGAGATTTGTGGGTTGGGGTGTTTCTTTGAGATGTGTTTATTAATCTACTGTGACTGAGACACATGAGATCTTTACGTTAATTTTTTAAACGGTTGCACTTGTTCAGTGTTATTGTGCATCCAGCTGGATTCCCAGTTCCACGAGTGAGCCATGTCCTGTACGTCTTCCTTCATTTAAACTGATCTTGCTTTGCAAGTACTCTCTAGGTTGCATTTCTTTCTTTTAATACCATTTCTTGTCTTTATATGTTATTGCATATCGAGAGATTTAACGTTATCGTTTGTTTGTAACAAAGTTAGTAATTTTCCTCTCTTATGTCTAGATCAAGATGGAGACTTGTCGGGGACAATTTCACTTGTTATGACACAGTGTTGTAAAAGAATAAAAGACACCGTTCAAAAACTGGCCTCCGATCATAAAGACATTCACAGCAGCGTATCCCGGGTTGGAAAAGCCATTGATAAGGTATTTATTATTGTGGTTTGATTGTATTATCGCATATATTCTGTGATGTGTACTCTGCTTTACAAAATCTGCATTTATGCTACAATTAATCCTAATTAAATCTTCCTGTCAACTGCAGAAGCATAGGCTTGGGGCAGAGGCAAGGCAGTGGAGTGTACAGTGCTTGCTTTCAGAACTCATTGTGTACAGAGTGCGCCCTTTGGGGCAGCTCAAATCTCTTAATTTCTGAGAGAACATGCCATAGAGGTGTTACTAGACTTAGTAATAGTGTGTGTTATATCAGTTTAGCAAAACATTTGCTTTAATATCAGTCTCAATAAGAAATACTGTGGGGTTTTTATATATATGTATATATATGTATATGTATGTGTGTGTATATATATAATTTCTAGTTAATTTTCAGTAGCAGATGACTCAGAAGTGGCATTCTGTTCTAGAAGGCAGCTTAAAAACTGAGAGAATTTTTTGAAGAAAGATATTTTGTACATATTTCAGGTGTGGTTTTGGTTCTTTGGGCTTAATTTGATGACGTGCAGTGTTCTTGATGTGAGTAGAGTAGATTAAACTTTTTGTAGTATCTGTGTCTATGCCTTAACAAATAAAAAGGTAGTGCAGCTTATCTTTGATGCTTCTTTGAGACACTCTTGTGTGAATTCCAGGTTCAAGAATAACTGGGATCTGAATATATTTTTGTAGGTAGATATTATTAACAATTCTTTGAAATGGTACTAAAACTCATTTTTTTGTGGTAAGTGATGCCATGTGCATACTTTCAGCTCATGCTTTTCTCACTCTCTGTGTTCTTTCATATAAAGTAGTTATGTAGGCAAGGAGTCTTGTCCTGGCCTTTTTGGACATTCTTACGTGATAGTTTCATATCGGAACACGCTTATGTTGATAGGGTCTTAACATTTGGTTTGAGGTGCACTTTATAATCTTACTAAGGAAGACACTAGTAAATGAGTCTTTTAATCTGGACAAAGACGTTTGCAGCATTACAGAATACTCATCCATCTTTTGGGAATCTCATTTAAACTTTATTAGTAATGATAATCTGTCAAAGCATAATTTGCCAGTAGTGCAATGAAGGGACTACCTACGTAACGCTGCGTTATTGGGCAGAATGTCTGTGCAACTGTTATATTTTTCCTTATATCTATGATTGACCATCATGAAGAGCTCAACCTTTGCACAAATAGCTTTAATCCAAGCGTCACCGTTATCCAAAGCTTAAGGACGCATCTGTCTCTAATCCTTGCTGCTGTATCTAAACCAATTAACTAGAGTAAAATTCCATCCTTATTATTGGCTTGAAGCCTGAAATAAATCTGTGTAATCTCGTCCTAAGTTTGAAACTTTCCTCTTTTACTTTAGCAAGTGGACTTTGTACAAGTATGCCTTCAGGTTTGGCTATACGTTTTTCATTTAAATACTCCGAGATACAGCAGCCCTAGGTCAAATATAGGGGGTGTGAATATTCAGTGGAAATTGGTGACAGTATTTCTTAGAAGCCAAAGAAAACACTTGCAAGTTTAATAAAGTTTAGACTTGAGTCTAATCTCCAAATTGCTGTTTCAGTTGTCATGTGGATAGTTTTTCCAGTGTTGTTTTTGTCATGCTGTTTTAAGTTTATCTACTATTTTTATTTGAAAAAGGATAGCTATAAATAAAAGCATTTTTTAAATATCAACTGTGTGGCTTTGTAAAATAGTAGAAAGGATACTAACAATCTGCTCTGTGCCTGTTGAGTGTCAGAAGGGCTGTTTCGGTGAGGTGTTCAAAAATGAGCTCGACGTGCTGTGTTCAGTGTGCTCATTGCTCTGCCTTTTCAGTCTTGCTTAGCGTCTGTGGTGTTTACATCAAAAGACTAGAAGCAGTGGGAACTGCACGAGTCCTGCTCGTAATGAAGGACGTATTTTTATAAAGTTCAGAGCATCGGTTAAGATATGAACTTTGACTTTTATTTTTTACGCAAGTAGTTTGAATTTTATTAGTTTTCCCTGGCTGTAGTATCTTAAGGGAACTACTTTAAAATGTACCCCTGAAGTCTTGGCCTGTTTGTCAGATGAGTATGTATAATGTGTAAATCCAGGTGGAATTGAATGCTTCCCTGGACGGTGACATTTGAAGGAAAACGTCCATAGGTTCTTAATGTGATTTCCCTGTGCTGCTGGAAAATATGCTTGAAACTGCCAGCAAAGTCTTTGTTGGCATCCAAGTCCGATAACCTATTGAAACTGCTCTCCCCCATTCCTTCCCCATAATATACTTAAGCTTAAACCAATAGAAGTAATAAAGTGTAATTGATGGTAGTGCATTAATTCTTGACACGTTCTGGGCAAAATACTACTGGTTCCTAAATAAAATGCTCATTAGAATTTAAAGCCCTTGCCTTGATTTATGAGATTTGAGTTTTGTTTCTGTCACATGTAAATCCTTATTCCAGCATTTTCCCTCATTTATTTTATAGATTGATTAACGTCCCTGGAACACTGCTAATGGTCTTCCTAGCTGTATATGCTCAGGCACAGATAAATGTAACTCGTTGTTTTATTGCCTGATTTGAGATTGGGAAACATGCTAATATTAGTACCAATTTTATGTGATGCATCCAAATGACGGCTGTCGTTACATGTAGAATCAACAAACTTCCTACTTAACAAGCTTGGATTTTGAAAGAACTTGCTGGATTATCTGCTTGTGGCAAATTTCAGGTTAAATTTCTTTTTTCCGGTGTTGAGGCAGGGTTATACCTATATGTAAAGTTCAATCTCGTCGGTTTTTAAGTTAGTGTAGTCACTGCTTATGAACTTGGACGGGACCTAGATTTGTCTGCCTGCAGAGTTCACTCTGGGAACAGAAGCTCCTCAGCGTTTAAAAAACGGAGTTCAAATGTGGCATCGAGTGTGAACTGTGTTAACGTCCGAAATGCCACAACTTTGTGGGTTGCTTTTTAGTTGGCAGTTCCTGGAGAGTTTATTTAATAAGCTATACCTTTTTTCGTAGCAGTTCTACATGGTTTAGATGCTTCTGATCCATGAGGGTTTGCCCTTTCTTCCAAAGAGCATTTTCTCCTTTGAAAGGAAACGTTTGCATCCAGTTTTTTCTTTATTGTACTAGCATTTGCTCTGCTTCTGAACAACAGTGACAGGATGAGTTCTGGAAGTTGTTATCAGGTAGCTCACTCATCAGTCTCCCTCTAAATCACTCACTCTTCTGGAATGATTTGAATTCATCTCAAAGCATGTTTGATGGGGCTAGTAAATGTTTTCCCTGTAGCTGCGATCTGTCTGAGCAGTGGTTAAGTGCCTTAATTCAGGAAAGTAAGTCGAGCTCCTCCCATTTTTCCCCTGAATTTTAAGCCTGTTTTTAAAGGGTCAACATTTTAGTTCAATCTTTGTTTTGGGAAATCAAACTTTTACCAAAGTTAGTGTTTGTTTCATGTAAAAACTTGTATACAAACAAACTAAAAACCTTTACTGAACATCATTTAATTATGTTGCTGTGAAGAATATGGCTAGATAAATACAGAGTCTTTGCAAGTCGAGCTTTATCTTATGAGCCAACAAACCGAACAGACAAGGTAAACGAATGTATTTTATTTGTATTTTGAGCAGAATTCAAAAGAAGGGAGGAACGCTCAAAGTAATCTCAACTGAGAAACTAAGGAATAAAACTGTCTTTAATCATCATCCTTTTTCATATCGTGTTGTTACTAATAACATAGAAGGTTGTATGTTGGTTAAAATGGTCCAGCTTGTGTGTGCGTGTGTCTTGAAGTCCTTCTCACTTCTTGGCAATTTTCAGTAATGTACTTTACATTGTGTCGTTGGTATATTTAGCACATAATATTCCACATTTTAGCCCTAGGCTTACTAGTTAGGCTCCTTAAAAAAAGCTTGTTTCTCAGGAATATTAATCGCCACTCTTCTAAGCTTAAAACCTGAAAAGCACAAAATAACCTTTCTGGAGTTTGTAACTTAATGGAATTTATTTCGACTTTTGAAATCTTATTAATCCCCACATGCTATCAGTTAGCATACTGTTAGCATTTAGAAAACAAAACTGAGAGATGTGTAGTCACCAGCATATCACGCATGCATGAGTTATGAAATATGTAAGCCAAAGGCAAACAGTAATTTGTTCTGACATGTGACAGTCAGTCACTGTGATATGCACAGTCAGTTCTTGAAGCTCCTCGGGACCCACTGGAGGCAGAGCTGTAGAATCCCACAAAGACCTCAGAAATTGTTTTAAAAAAAAAAAAAGAAAAAAAAAAAAGTTATTGAAATGAGAACCCGGTCAAGACTGAGTTGATCAGAGAATGGATGAGGGGGAGAAAAAAAAATTGAGGTCCTCAGGTTGTATGATGTGACTTGAATCTATAGCACATCTAGGTTACTATGACTCATTCTTACCATCTTTTGTGGGATTTAAAAAATCTAATTTATGATGGGGCTTTGAAAGGGTTCTCAGGGCACATAGGTTTGTTGTATCACAACAAAATGTGAATTTTGTGAAGGAACTGAGGCAAGTGGCTCTGCCACCTCTGCGCCCAAGCAGTAAGAAGGATGTGACGATGTTTAAGGCATAGGTTCGGCTCTAATGGTTGGTAGCTGCCCAGAAGAATACAGTTTCTTCTTACAGGATTATACATTCGGTAGGACTTGAAATGGCATGAAAAATAACGTAGTTGATTATTTTTAGATAACTGATGATCTCCTGCCCCGAAACCGAAGTAACAAAAGCAAGCTTGTGTGTTCTTGTTACTGCCTCTGGTATTTCTCTAATGCATTGCTGATGGATTTATGTAACCTGCTCGTGGTATTTGGACGGCAATACCAGAATCGGCAACGGTGGTGAACCTTAAAGGCTTCAAAGGGTTGGTGCAAATAAGAACAGTATTATTTAGTCTTCAAGATGCTTAAGTTTTTTCAAGATACAGCTTAAAGACGAGCAGCATGACAAGGCGCTTACAGGTTAAGACACCCAAGTAAAAATGTTGTTAAATGTGAGACTTGAATCAGTGGCAATAATTTAAATGCTCATCTTGCTCCACCGTCTCTGAAGGATGGAAGAGACAATTTGCTAGCCTAAGGTTAATGTTTTACTGAAAGTTGGCTAAGGGACCTGAAGGCGGTGGTGGTTTTGAAGCCACGTGCGCAGGGCAGGCTGCCCCTTTATCACGATGACACAGAGCAGCATCAAAGGAGATGTGGAGGTGGCTGACGAAGGAAATTAATAAGTGGCGAATAAAAGGAAGACGCAGTGCGAATCTGAGCTGTGCAGAGTACTGGAGGGAAGGAAGAGAAGCTTTACAGCTTGATGCTACTGTGCCCCCTTTAACTTCCCCCTTGCCATTTAAGAGGTGGACGTGCTCACTGTTGGTAAGGATGCCTCTGAAGGGCTGATTCCCTGTGTATGGGAGGTGCCACCGTGCATCTGTCTTTGCTGTAGCTAATCACTGCATGCCACTCCGGTCCTCTCTAGCCAGCCTATAAAGGCAGCAGTTTCAGTCTTCGAGGCTGGCATCTGAACTGTGGTTAGGTATTTGATACCTCCTAAGGAAAAAGCAGCGAGGAGTAACTGCGCGAGGCAAAAGTGACCCCTTGGTCTGAGAGTTTGAAGCTGCCATGATGATGTTCTCTACTTTTTTTAATTTAAGAATCTCCTTCCAACTCAATTTAACTTCTGGAACAGGTTAATAGTAGGCTCCCGAATGCTTTTGGCAGCGTCGCTCTGCAAATGTCTGTTGCCTGGCGTGTGTTTTGACAAAACAACGTATGACTCTTTGGGCTCCTGCTGCAGGTTGGTGACGTCGCGTCCCTGGGATACAAAGGGCCGATCTAACGTAAACCCACATTTTGTTCTGAAGTTAGTTATCCGGCTTTGTGCCAGCAGACCTTACAGCAGGTCGGGTATTGGCTAACCGGCCGCTCCAGCATTGTGCGGGCTGACGGGGAACTGATAATACGTGGTTGACAGGTAGCTTGTACCAACTCTGTGTTGTTTGCTCTGCCTGCCTTGACAGAAGTGTGCGTTTGTGCTACATAGGTGTTTCCGTATCGTGCAGGACTGTCAGTTGTCACAGAGCGGTAGCTGAAGCACTGCTGTTTTCACCAGACTTCTGATTTCTGAAGTTCCTGGAAGAGAGCCATAGTTATCAGGCCATCAGGTCAGGCAGCAAGCAATGTACTGACTTCTAGACTGTTTCTATTGCAAGAGGTTTGTTTTAGGCAGTGGGTAAGGATTTTTTAATTCAAATTAACCTGCCTGTCCCAATCATAAAACACGTTAGCAGTTAAAATCCTGGTTTATATCTTGGGTTAGAATAAGTGTTGCTCTCCTGCTGCCAAGAGGCGCAGTGCCAAGCAGTGCCAAGTGTTACTAAAGAGTCACTGTGACAATATTTTTATTTGTTCCTGGAATATGTCCGTAGGCCACTGGCCTAAAAATACATGGCAGTAGGATCATCGGGGTTAGATCTGTAAAAGATCCCTCAGATCTTCAAAGCTCATCCTGTTGCTGGGATGTTGAGGCCTTCAGAGGCTTGAATTTCATTGTCGTTTGGGGGTGGGGAGAAGTGACATTTTCTTTTTTCAGCATTGTCTACCCTCCCAGCTATGTCAAAAATTGAGTTAAAGCTTTTACTTCTAATTTGGTGCGCTGTAGTGACAGTGATGCATTGATAACACTATTTTGATTCTAGTGTAGGCGATTTTGTTTTCTGTTCTCTATGCATTTTCATTTTTCACATATGGAAAAAGCCATACTGCAGATACTTCCTTCAAAAACTCATCATGGTCTGGAAACCCCTTTATTAGTTAACTAGATTTCTGATTTGCTAGCTAGACTTATAATTTGTCAGTGTAATTCCTCATAGTGGATAATATTCAGACTTGAAACAAGGAAGCCAAAGGATTTCTCCTGCACATGGGAGATAATGAAGCAGCTGACAGATACGTTTCACTTTGAACAGGAGGTAATTGAGGGCCAACTGAGTAATACGCAGAAAGCATCAGGGTGGAGACATAGGTGTCCTGCGTAAATTAAAGAAAAATTACACGGGGCGATTTGTTCCAGCCTGTTAACTGTTAATTTGTACATTTCAGAATTTTGACTCCGACATCAGCAGCGTGGGGATAGATGGGTGCTGGCAGGCAGACAGCCAGCGAATCCTCAACGAGGTGATGGTGGAGCACTTCTTCCGGCAGGGGATGTTGGATGTCGCCGAGGAACTTTGTCAGGTAATGATAAGTGTGGAAGTCAAATGTGATCATGGAAAATTATGCTTTGGGTTAGCATCCTTATTTGAATGTTAATGTTCCAGGTGAATATTTAAACTGTCAGAAAAACAGCAGCTTAATCCCATGTTTTCTTATGCTTCAACTAAAAATTGCCTTTGTTTTTTCAGGAATCTGGTCTATCAATAGATCAAAGTCAAAAAGAACCGTTTGTGGAGTTGAATCGAATATTGGAAGCATTGAAAGTTAGAGTTCTGAGACCTGCATTAGAGTGAGCCTACTCAGTTTTTTTCTCTCTTTTTATTGAATGCTTTTAACAAATCCTTAGTTTTTCACTTTGAATATTGTCTTCAGTATATTTTGGTGTGTCCCCATGTGTCCTTTGAGAGGTCTAGTTACTGAGTGAACCCCTCCCTTCTCCTTTCGGCCCCTCTGTCTCCCTCCCCATGGGCAGTACTTAACTAAGGGTCTCTTTCTTAGATTAAGGATTAACTTGAATCATTTGTGATGCTGATTTAAGGTTTTGGGAAGAAACATCACTTAGAGAAACAGTTGTCTGCCATGATGGTATTCAGCCTTACAGCGAATCATTAGTGAACCTTATTTTAAAAGGTTCAGTTATGAAGGACACTAGGACTTATTAAAGGTGTTGGGTATCGCCAAGTCTTTTTGGCCTCACTGAGCCCTTGGGGTGAGGAGAATTTGACTCGGGATCAAAGTTCTCACTTTTCCTCACTAGAGGAGAGCCACTCTCCCTTTTTAGATAAGGGACCACGGGGTGGGAAGAGGGAGTGAAAGGATAGGTATGTGCTTTGCAGGCTGCTGCTGCCAGGGAGGTGCTGATTAATGCTGGGTGAGAGGTGTGTCCCCTTCCTCGGCAAGAAACATCTCTGCGGTGCGTGAGCTGGGAGCCTGGACCGACAGCGAGATCTGTTAGTGAGACTTCTTCTGAACGAAACCATTCTGTTCATAGGACTCGGTGGATAATGCTGAATGCTCGGATGAAAACCAAGTCTGGGAATATCTGAGGTCTATCAGTCAGCCTTAGACCAGGATATTTTCTTGACCTTAGTAGACTTTACAACCATTAGACATGTCAGCTGGTGCTAAAAGTGACAGTGAAGAGGGAAATGTAATGAAATGTCTCATGGGCTACTGTTTTGATTTCTAGTAGTGGATGTGTAACTGTGCTGTACCATTTCAGAACAGCTTTTGTTTTACAAACAAGAAAACCCCAAACAAACCCTCAGCCTATGTTTCTGGGGTTTTTTTGGTGGTGGTTTTTTGTTTGTTTGTTTGGGGTTTTTTGTGTGTTTTTTTGTTGTTTGTTTGTTTTTTCTTTAGGTTGTGAGCGCTTTGGTAGGCTTAGGTTGGTCTCAAAAGTAAGTGGAAAAAAAATAAAATAGCTTTGAAGTGACCTTTTAAAAGTAGAAACAGTGAAACAAAGCAAATTCAAAATTTCTGTTTCATTCCTGAGTATAATTCATACACTTAAAATACTTTTTTTGCATTATTCAGTTAAATACATTTTCATACCAACAAACGTTTTCTCTTCCCTTTAACATGATCCAACGTGGGTATGGGTATGTCAATTCAGAGGTCATTGGCATATAAACTGAGTGCAGGGATACTCTGATACTCAAACTGTGGTGTTCATAAACTAAATCTTGGATTATGCCCCTGGGTCATGCAAAGTTTGACCTAAATTGTTGGACTTTGAATAATAATCCAACTTCTAATAATCCAACCTGAAAGCTCAGGTGGGTTTATTGCTATTGAATTGGCGAATTGAAGGGAAGCAACACTGAAATGCCTGGTGTTACAACTGAAACAGGATTTACTGTCAGCCGCACCACGTATTTCTTGTAGTTCAAACAGCAGCATAGCTGTTGTGAAGGATAACTCTCTGAGGAGCAGTAACTTGCTGTTATGTCCAGCCACTTGAAGTCACTAAATTCATTTTAGCTCCAGTTTGCTAGGCCTTATGCCTTACTCGTTGCTACTTAGTCAGATCTTGTAGTTCCTGCAATGTGTTAAATATTTTTCAAACAAAGGCGAAGGCATGGTCCTTCTTCAAAGGAACTCTTATTCCGAAGACAGCTGAATGAACAGAGAATAGGGCGTATTGTCAGCCCAGTTTGTATGCTGGTCTCCCTCCCCCACCCAGTCACATTTCTCTTTATAATGTTTATTCTGTTCAAACTCTTCAGTGCAAAAGCTATCTGCTTCTCTTTGCCTGCTGCTGGGCACAGAGGGTCCTTATTTATAGTGACGCTTATGTAAAAAACATGGTTGTTCGTGAGGACATTCAAAATGTGACAAAACTATCCAGTTTAGGAGGTAATCGATGTCTTAAATGCCTGGTTATTCCGCAGAACTGCTGATGCTAGTGAATGTATTTCCCATATTATTTCCCAGCAGATGTGGGTGTTCAGGAGGAGGGACAGAAACCGCTTCTGGAGGGATGCCCTCTGTGAGAGGAGCTTGGAGAGGTGGCATTGTGCTTTTTGGGCAAAAAGCTAATAAATGGCTCAAATTGGCATCAGTAAATACAGCTTCAGAGGTGCATAAAAGCAGTCCCAAGCTGGCCTGTTCAAGGGCTAGGCTGCTGGCAGTGGTGTTGAAGCAGAAAGTGGGTGTCACACCAGGATAATTAATTACGTTCTCACGAACCAGGAGGAGGAATATAGGAGGGTTTACCCGTGCAACATTGCAGAAGGTTGGGATGAAAACAGTAACCAGTCTCTCTGGCTCTGCCAGTGCTCTGCAGGCGGTGCTCGGCCTAACGCGGTGTCGGAAATGGAGCAAACATGGGTTGGCTCCTGCTCACTGCCATCGAAAGAGAGTTGTTATATTAATGACTTTTCGAGAAGACTTTCAAAGCCCTGCTGTGGTGATAGAGAGAAGTTAGTATTTGTATCTGATTAAAAAAAAAAAAAAAGACCATAATTGCATTAGTAGTTTTTTTTCAGATTTTCTTACAAATTCCAGCACTTACAAATACTACACTTCAGAATTAAATTTAGTACGACTGGCCATAACATTTTTCTTTTTTTGTGGGGTGTGCAACTTGACTTTGTGGGTGCCCAGTCTGGCCCTGCACCCTAAGCCTCGTAATCTCTGTACCTCTGCAGGATCTCATTAATTTCCAGTGACTTTTCTCATTGCAATTTGGTGATGGGGGAGGAAAATCCATAGGTTCTTCCTGGGTGGATTCTGGCCCTTCTGAGCCCAGGCGGGTCTCCGTGTGAAGGTCTGGTGGGAGTGACTTGCAGGTTCAAAGCTTTTGACTGTAATCTCCTGGGAAAGGGATACTGTCTTCTCTTACCTCTGTAAAGCAGCGAGGTGGACAGATCCTGGTATTTGCTGGGACCTTTGGGGTATAGTTTAAACTTAACGTAATCTTTGCTAGACTTTGTGAAATTCATTTTAACTAAATCCCATGTGGGAGCTAGAAGCGAGCTCTGTGTACTTGTGGTTTGAATAGTATACTGTAAAGTTTAAAAAAAATTCAGATGGATTTGAGTCTCAGAAGTGAAAACACTGAAAGTATCGTTTTGAGAGGAGGTAGGAAGGCAGGTGTTGTGATTACTAATGATTTTGGGCGGTGGTAGAGAGCACGTGGGTTGAATGTTTTAAACCTCACTTGTTGGTTTTTTGTCTTTCCGTTAGAAATAGGAACAGCATGTCCTAAACCAAACACCTCAGGCCTTGCTTCTGTGGCTGCTTTCTTCTGATACAAATCTGTGCTGCCACTCAAAGAGCTAAAAATGGAAAGCCTGCCTAAAAGCTAATTTGGAAAAATAGACTCAATCTCAGCAAGATGAAGTACCGTGTCGTGTGGCTGCGAATATTGGCAGGGAGAGGATGGAGGCTCTTTTGATGCCTCCCTTTTGATGCAATACAGATTAATATCTCATTAATGGGACTGTGCACTGACACTAGTCTTACTGTTTTCTGATAATAATTTTTTGTCTTTCAGCTGTTTGTTGGTCTGTGATTGTTAACTTCAGGCTCTTGTTTTCTTAGTGGGGAGTGAGCTTTATTGCCACTATGCCTGGTTTAAACTGTGGACAGTGATCATAAAAAAACAAAACAAAACAAAAGAACCCCCAAAAAACCCCCAAACAACCCATGGTTAGTCACCCTCCTGGTGGAGATTAGTGTTGACAGTCTTCTGAGGCTGCTTATCTGCAACTGCTTGAAATTAGGGACAGTAGAGCTTGTTCTTAGTTCAAAGGCTACATTTTTCGCTGTTTCCCACTGAAAGGTTACTGATGTCATTACAAAGCCTTGCCAGCAAAGTCAGGCTGCTGACACTTTCACCACAACAAATTGAAAGCAGATACTTGCTCATTAACGCTACAGCTTAATGCAGAAGGCTAACTTGCATTGAAAGCTTTACCAGTACTGTAAGAATGCTTAATTTTCTTATTTTAGTATTGGTTGAAAAGAACAGAAGCCTCGCATACCCCTTCTTTTTAAGGAACAGAGAAAACCTCACTTCCTTGCTGAAAAGCGAAAAGCTCTTTGCTTAATGGGGCCCCCACAGTGAAAACAGTATAACTAATTACCACTAATGAGAAACAGATGCACTGAAGATCATTGAAACTGGAAGTTCTTAAGAGAAAGATTGGATTGATTCAGGCCTGACTAAATTGAATTAAGGAAAAAAAAAAAACACAAAAAACCTGAAAGGGATGGATAAAATCTAAATAAAAATATTTACTTTTTTATGAAATGCCTTAAAAATTCCAGTTCACTTTACTTGGTGCGTGTTTAGGAATTCTTCCATGTTATTTGGGAGCCAAACGTTAGTGTTGTCATGGTGAATGACACCCAGAAAATGAGAAATATTTTTATTACCCAAGTTGAAAATAACACGCAAAGCAAAGTTTAAGCAGGGTAAAGTACAACCTAAATGATTCTATGACATTTAAACTGATTTCCCTTCCCCCTGTCCCCCATTGTGAGGTCTTGATAATGTCTGTCTTTGAGGCCCTCATAGACGCACTGCCCCTCTCCAGGGCAACATACACATGCATGTAAACATAGTGGCTTAGAGAAAATGTTTGGGGAATGAGGACGTTGGAAAATATGTTCTGAAAGGCTTGGTCAAACTTCTTCAACATGCAGCTGAAGGCTATCTTCAATTGTTAAGATTCAGTGACAGAGTGATATTAATCAAAATACAATAGATTTTAGCTATTTCTGCCTAATATTGTGCCTAATTCAATCTTGCCTTCCTGCCAGTGAGTGTTGACTTTTGCAAGGGTTAACCTGTGCAGCAGTGCCAGAAGTACCCTCGTTCACGTGTCGTGTGCTCCGTGTAGCTCTGTTACTGGTAAAGAGTCCTGCCATTTTCTGTGCTCCGTATAAACTCATAGAAGTTCAGGGAACAGTCATATTCTCCTTGAAATAGGTGTTTTGTAATTGTAATAATTTCATATGGTGTAGGCTGACATTTAATTACTCCCGTGTCGTGTCCCATTGTACCTCCTCATTTCTTCTAGGTGGGCGGTATCCAACAGAGAAATGCTTATGGCACAGAATAGTTCGTTGGAATTTAAACTACACAGATTATATTTCATTAGTTTATTGATGGGTGGAACAGCAAATCAAAGAGAAGCACTTCAGTATGCAAAAAACTTCCAGCCATTCGCCCTAAATCATCAGAAAGGTAAGTTTTCGGTCACATTAAGGGGATTTAAAGCACTTGGATGTGGCACCTTGTAGTAAAATAGAAATTATGTTCCAAACGTGTTTTACTCCATTATTTTCATTTTATTAGAGGCCTCTTGTTTTTGTATTTAACGTGTATAACCTCAATCCTTACAATTTGAATTAACTCTTCATTTTTTATTTTTTTTTAAAGAGGGCACAAAATTATATTTCAAAATGTCTGCACATTTGCTTAAATTTAAGGTTTTTGTCTCTTTAAATAATATGTAGATTACATCTAGAATAGGCCCGCTGCCAGGGTAAAGTGTTAAAAATGCACAGAAATGTTCTTGGAATAGTCATCTGCTATTTTCTGCTGTGTGGGGTAATACAAAGAGAAATGAAACTTTTGAAAAATGGGGAATATATGAGTTCAGTGAACCATCTCAAACTGAGTCCAGAAAAGCCTAATTTTTATGGTACTGTGTGTGTCAGAAAGCTTACAAAAAAGTAAACCTGTTTGAAGCAAATCAATAGGCAGGCAGCATGCCGTGCCTGTAGAGGGGCAGACGACCCCCCAGTCTATCCATAGTGGACTGGAGCTCACGTAGCTGTAGGTCTCTGTTCTGCGATGGCTGTAATTGTATTTTGTAGAGGTGAGGATGTGTGTGATTGATTTGGTGTATCTACCTGTTTTCCATGTAGAAGCTGACACCGTAGACACTAGCTTTTACCTGTGGTATAAAATAACTAACTGTTCCTGGTCCCTCCCAGATATTCAGGTTTTGATGGGCAGCCTGGTATATCTGCGGCAAGGTATAGAGAACTCTCCGTACGTTCATCTATTAGATGCAAACCAGTGGGCGGACATCTGTGACATCTTCACAAGAGATGCCTGTGCTCTTCTGGGTCTCTCGGTTGAATCACCTCTCAGTGTTAGGTATGCTGGTTCTCATTTGTTTTTAAGACCAGGTACATAGTGGTTTGGTTTCTATTTTTTGTTGAGGACAAAAGAAATGGCTTTTGAGAAGTAGTCTTACCTAGCTTGTATGAAATAGAGTATGGTTACAATTAGCTCTAACAAGATTTGCAAAGATGGAAATCAGAGGTTCCCGTGTGCTGTGCTTTACCCCGCACCTGTGCAGCGCAAGAGGAAGCATTCGTGGATGGCGTTTGGCTTCCGTAGTTTAGACATCAGCGTGAAAGATGAGGATGGCAATCAGCCAGTTATTCCCACAGCAAATGTGTGGAAACTGTCCCTGCTGTTTAGCTGCAGAAAAACCCCAAACTCTGACCGTGATTCTGTCAGCACCTGAGGATCTTGGTTTTTAATCCACGCATTACCTGTCTTCTCCTTAGAAGAATGCCAAAGAGTTATGTTCTGATTTCAGCTGCTAAAATTTCCAAATTATTTGCTGGACCTCATTTGCAAAGAAGAGGCGCTTTCAAGCTCAGTAGCTAATCTGACAAAATGCAAATCTGTAGGAGGCTGTTGGAAATGTGAAGAAAAACCAACCTAATCTCCTTTTAGCTCCTCTGAAGATAAAACAGATTAGCTGCTATTTAGCCTTTGGATTCCAGTTCCCCCAATATACTCGCCCGATGTTCTCATTTTCATTTTAGACATTAAATAGAAAATAAATTTTATGTATCTTTCAGGGCTAGATTTGGTACTTAGCAGAAGCTTTGCTACCTCTTTTTTTTTTTTTTTTAATTTGTTTTGGCTTTTTTTTTTACTGTTTGCATGTTACTATTATTAGAGTTCTGTGCTTAGTTTAGAGCTCTCAAAATTGTCAAGCCTTCTGCTTCTCCTCTTTGCGCCTCTGTCACAAAATACAACAGAAGCAACAAAGGGAGCACTTTCAGATTAATTGTCTTTCTGCAATTCTCAGTTTGAGGGTTTTATAGATATCTAAAACTTCTGTCTCTGTTTTTTGGTTTTCCTCTTTTTCCTGTTTCAGTCAAATTAACAGCAGTCCTTATATTTTAATTGCTCATGCACTGACGCTGTAATACAGCTTTCAGCGCAAGTGGCCAAGAGATTTTCAGTGAAGTGGAAAATCCCTGATATTGATGTTCGGATTGGTTGGACACTTGCTTTGTGCCTGGCGTGAAATCAATTGCACTGAAATGTATTTACTGTATAGATGGTATTGATACTCTTGTCATAAACAAGACTGTCCTAAACTGGCGTGACCTTTGAGCGCTGCAAATCCTGTAGAAATTAAACCAGCTTGGGGCTAAATCCCTGCTATAAAATACATTGCTTTCTAGAACATGAGTAGCGGTCACTTTTTTTTTTAAGGCTGATTGGTTTCAGTATGTATCTAATCCTGTACAGACCTCGCGGTCTGATTTACTGTGTGCAGTCAGTGGGAAAACTCTGGTTTTCCAGAGGTCATGGTTCAGGGTCTTGAAGGACTACAGGACACCATTCAAATTTACTATTTACTTGAGTTGTTATCTCTGGAAGAGCCTTTTAAGAGTATGTTTTCATACAGAACCATTAAAGTGGTAATGCTTTTATTTCTACAAATAGTGTTTGTCTAAACTTTCCACAGGGTTAACACAAGTTACACTCAGGGCTGAAATAACCAAAAAGCAAAGTGTAAGGATTAAAATGGCCAGTTGGAGGCGAGGGCTACGCTATTTTTATTTATTTATTTATTTATTTTTAAGCTTAGGCAAGAGATCACAGGTTTCAGGCACATCCCTCTCAAGTAAACTAGCCAGAATGTTGCTGCAGAAACATAAAAAACGAGTATCTGGAGGGGCAGAGTGGAGAGGAAGGTTATGACTTCTGTAGACAATAAAACTTGCACAAATCGTAAAATAATCTGCCAAAGAAATGGAACAGGCTGATACCGAGTCAAACCCTCTTACTGTTACTGCTGATTTCCAGGCTTATAGATAGTACTGTCATGAGACTTAAATTCATGAAAACATCTGTTAATTTGTGGAAACTCAGTGTCATACTTTCTTTTGTAACGTAGAGAAGTATTTCAAAATAACGTGGTAAGTTCTGGTAATGGGTAACTCCCAGAGCAGGCTGAACTGTTGGGACACTGACTTTGGTCAGTTGTATACTGCCGTGCTTGTTACAGGCTGTGGTTTCCTTCCTTCACTTGCCTTCCTATGTGTTTTTTCTACATTTGTTTTCTTGATTTAAGGGGAAGGTGGAAAGACATGTTTCTTTACTTTGTAATGACATATCATTAAAGGATTGTGGGTTGTGTGTACGTGTGGGTTACGCGGAAGCTCTTAGGCTGCATATACTCTTCCATAGTTGAGAACAACTACCTGTGTAAGCTAACATGATGTCTTCTTCCTGTACAGCTCAAAATCAAAGTAGGTGGTATAGAAAATCAATTCATTATAAGTCTCAGAGCAGGGTTTAACTGTTGTTTTCGGTGCAGAATGTAGTGCATGAGGGCCCTAGCCTAAGGTGCAGGGTAACTGGTAACCTGCCCCAAACTCTTGCTTGTTATACTTGAGGGGAGCTTCAAAGTACAGACAATAACTGAATGAGGTAGTACAACACTCTTGTGTCCCAGTTAACTTTTAAAGTAGAAATGTGAAAAATGCTGGTTTCCTAACAGGCACTGTATGTTAACATTTCCTTTTTCTGCAGTTTTTCAGCAGGTTGTGTAGCATTACCAGCTCTAATTAATATCAAGGCAGTTATTGAACAAAGGCAGTGCACAGGCGTTTGGAACCAGAAGGATGAACTACCGGTGAGTTGATGCTAAGCTATCCCAGGGCAGATTTCTAATGTTGAATGCTGTTTTCAGGTTTTTTCTGTGCTGAATATTAAGGGATGTTAACACGCGTCCGACATCTCCAGCAGTTCCTGGGTCTCGTTCCAGGCCGATGGATGTGGCTGCTGGTTTCCCGTTCGTAGGTTGAACCAGCAGCGAAGCTGAGCATGAATCGCAGACACCCACCCACGCACACACACAAAGGACACCGATACGACCAGCTACACAGGCTGCCACAGACAAGGCGCTGCCTTCAACAGCACCCACATACAGGACTTGCATAAAACATAAATACAGACAGCCAAGATCCCTTCCTCCTCTTTGGCTGGTAAAGATTGAAATTCACTGGTGAAAGGAGGCACACGCCACTCTAGATTCACAAGCAAATGCACGTTTGTGGACCCTCAAATACTGGCATGGCCCTTCTGACCCCTGTTATACCCCTTTCTGGCCGTTCCTCCCCAATCCCCTTCCCCTGCACGTTCCTCCTGCAGTTTGTGTAGTTCTACTAACCACACCTCCTCCTGAGACCCTCAGGTTTGCGTTCTTATCTGTTGCAAAGTCCAGGTTCGGTTGCAGTTTCTTGATGACCTATCAACTAGTGTGACTGACAAGGTTGTTTCTTGTTGTCTCCGTTATGTTTGTGTGTCAGGTTTATATTTCTCGGTTTTGTTTGTTGCTCCCCTGCTTACTTGTTATCCCCTTTCGCATTGAAAAGGTCTTTGATCAAATGACCTTAACAAAACAGATGCTCTCACCTTCCACTTAGCCTTACGCTAAACATATGAGATGTTTCTATATAACCGGAAAGGAAATGCATCCCACTGAGAAACATTAACTTCCCCTAGCTATGCTTGAGCTCTGTCCACGAGTTGCTTTGCACTAACTCTTTGTCAGGCAGATAGGAGATGAAGGAACTAGCGCTACATCTGGGGACACAAGAACTGAATTGGGATCCAGTGCGTTATGCTTGCAGTACAGCTCGTTTGTATCAGCTGAAATGAAGTTGAGTTGTTATGAAACCCCAGTTTCCCTTTATAGCGCTTACCGAGTGTGTGCAGCTCTCCAGTGGCCTGCTCCTGATTTGGAAAGAAAACCTATTTTGTGCAAACTGGGCATGAGCTGAGTTGGCCTCTTTGATTGTAGCTGTAAGAGATTCATTTATAGTGTAAGTACGTGTGCTGAGTTTTTCCCAGCTATGTTTTCTGTAACACTGAGGGTGTAACCTCCAAGTGTGACAGATTCATGCCCTGCTGTCCAGACAGGAATGATTAGCTAGGGAGCATTTGGGAAAAGATTGCTGTCAGATGCAGATCAGTTAATAGTATTTGTATGCCTCCTTGCATATTCTAAACTTAAGGGTCTCTAGCGTGTACTGCTAAGGCAGTATGGGGATGGGAAGCCTTATTTCATTGTGCAAAGACAGAGATGAAGTAGCGTGAAAAGGTTATGTTGTCAGATCTCGTTGAAGGTTAAACCTGTCAGAACTGAGGACTGGCCAGAGCCAGGGGCTTCAGGTACAGAAGCCGTGATTTTTGCAGTTCTCAATCGGTTCCCGAAGTCACAGACCCGTTCTTCTCTGCGAGATGTCCCTTTCTGAACTCATTTGGTCCTGATGGCAAATCAGGACAACCCCCCCCCCCCCCCCCCTTAAGTGAGATCTATCATCTAAAACCACTTTGGAATTCACTGGCTAAGAAATACAGAAGGTCTTGCTGGGTCATCAGCTCAGTTTTCCTGCCAGGGCATAGATCTGCACTAAAATAAGCACTTGTCCTTTGGCAGAATACTCTGCTTTGTTGAGGATGGGAAGAAGCAATATAAGTCACCATTTTAAGATCACCATTAAGTATTTTTGGCTGGGAAATCGTCAAGCATCCACACAATGGCTTTTGCTGCCTTCACAGCTGAATTGTGAAATCTGTTAAGTAAAGGCTGTGACCTAAAAGGGATAATTGTCTGGAAATGTAGTTTCCCAAGGTGAATTGTTGTGTTAATTTTTTTCACAGATTGAAGTGGACCTCGGTAAAAAGTGCTGGTATCATTCAATATTTGCCTGTCCCATTCTTCGTCAGCAAACAACAGATAATAATCCACCTATGAAATTAGTCTGTGGTCATATTATATCAAGAGATGCTTTGAATAAAATGTTTAATGGCAGCAAGTAAGTGGCATTCTTTTACTTCAAGCAACACATAGACAAGGACAAATATTAAGAATAGAACGCTGTGTTTTGGGAAAACTGAGTCCACAATTGGTGGAAGCTTTTTAATCTTAGAGAATGACTTAGAAACGAGATAAACCAAGTTGATGTGCTGGAGAAAAGCGTAATAAACCCTCTGATGTTGTAGAAAGTGAGATTACGTGAAGGAATGCAATCAACAGAGTAATTTTCCAAGTTGTAAGTACCATTGTGTTGTCTTAAATTCAAAATGGAGGCTTTTACACACACAGGTTTTTGTTGGGAGCAGCGTTAGTAATGCATGAAACATCCCTTAAAAAATAAAATTAAATCTCTGGGGAAATACGGCTTAGTAATTGTGCAGGTGGTTGAATTATCGCTGTGGAAATACTCCTCCTTAGGTATCAGTGGGGTGCCTACAGGCTTTTGGGAAGGAGGAAATGGGAGGGAGAGAGCTGTACAGATTTTCTTGAGGAAGAACCAGTGCTAATTTGGATTGAATATATGCAGCTTCCATGGCGGCTGTCAGCTTAATTTAGAGCCGTAAGTTGTTTTGCGAAATCCAGTGTGAAAATAAGTGATGCTACAAATGAAAATGTCGAGTGATGTTTGCATTCTTTGCCCTGCTAGAAAAGCCTAAAGGTATGCCTTCATGGGTGACTTCAGCCATTTTAAGCCAGTAAACTTGCTGCTACACTGTTCCTGTCCCCGATCGCTCATTCCCGATGCTTTCATTGATCAGCTTTAGTGACAGCAGAGCTCTGACAATATTAACTCAGGGGGGATGAAAGGCCCAAACTTAGAGATGGAGAAAAATGGATCGATGCTAGAAGAAATATTGTAAGCAGGTGGAATTGTATCAGTGGAGACCTCATCAGGGAGGCCAGGCTGACCTCTTTAGTCATAGCCTGCAGGAGCTGATCTAAGTGGGTTGTAAAATCACAGCATTTTGGGAACCAGGGAGTAAAACGCACTGGATGCTGAGGAAGTCAAAGTGAAAGTTACCAACCTATTTAAAATGACCAAAATGCAACAAACTAATTCAAAAGTAGAAATAATAGGTTAATCACGAAGAGTGATTTCTTGGTATTTAATAATTCAGGGGGGTGTGGGTGAAAGGTGAGGAAGAATATAATTAGAAGAAAAAGCGTGATAAGGTCTCTCTCAGCTGAAGGTGAGTTTTAATGGAGCCAAGTAAAGCATTACGGCTTAAGAGTACATTTGTTTCATGCTAGAGGGGAAAAAAGAGGAAGGACTATTGCTGCAAACTCAGTACCTTTGTAACAGATGAGAAAGCTTAATGCTCAGTTGTCGCACATTGCCGCGATTCTAACGCGTTGTCTTTGTCCCCAGATTAAAATGCCCCTATTGTCCGATGGAACAGAGCCCTGGAGATGCCAAACAGATATTTTTCTGAAGAAAAGTTTCATTATGCAGTTTGTAAGTGACACTCTGGATTTCAGGTGCATTTCAGGAGAATTAAAACACACTCGTTCCATTTTATGCAGCAGACTGAGGACTCCTATGTTTGTATAAGCTAATGCTACAGAAACTTTGCCAACATTTAGTATATACATACCAAGTGGAAATGCTACAGAAATATTATTACCATAGGGCTTTACTATACTCTTGGTCTCCATACCTGATCAAGTTACTACACCAGCAGTTGTCATTCAATGCAGGTTTTTGTACTTAATTATATGGTGACTTTTTAAAAGCAGAAATTGATCACCCTCATTTGTTTAATATTCTTCCTGCTATTATTCTATCATTCTATTGATAACTGTCACCTTAGAGAATGTTTGTGGAAAAAGTTTTATTTCCTGTAATGTGTACATAATTAAAGGTAAATACTTCAGAAAAAAAAAGTTTGATAAATTGAATAGTGGTTATAAAACTAATTTGTATTTTTTTCGCTGAAAAAGCTGTGATATATTCTGAGTTTTTCTTTCAAACATTTTTTCAACTTTTACATAGAATTCAAAGTAAATGTGCATATATATAAAGTATATAAAATATATAGCCCCAAGGGGCTACCTGTTAAAATCCATCACTAATTTATAAGGGTGATGTGTGGCTAAATTACTACGGGAGCAGAGAGGGAATAGGAAATCCTGTTCCTCTGGTTTCACGATCGAGAAGTGTTTGTGTAAGAGAACGTTCAATAAATCCTGAAGTGGAAATGCTTTTAGTCGATGACATTTGCTCTCTGGCCTTTGTAGTCATGTTCTTTGAACTTTGTATTCAAGATTAGGCTATAAATGTCATGTTGCTGTATAGTTTAATAGTCATTATAGTGTGCTATTTATAAACAGTTATCAAAACCAAATGAATTGTAGAAGTATTCATTGTTAAATGGGGGTAAAGCATGTTCTGATGCAATCTGCTGATCACGACTCTGCACTTGGCAGAACTGGGCCCTACATCATATATTAGGAGGTAGCAAGTTTTCTGTAGCTTGAGAACACTTTGCTTCTAGCCTTGTTTTTGTAGTAGACTATTACTGCCATTGCCACTTTTTCTGCTAAATTTGTCATATTGTTGACTAGGTAAATTTGTACTCATAAACGAGATGTAGATCATGGCAGTTAAATCTTTTCTAGTGTGCATATATTTGTATTTATTGCACTGTCCTATAGTAGGGCAAGCAGCCATAAGGCATGCGAAGCTACATGTAAAATTATATTTCTGTATTGTGTAGTTAAAAAAAAAAAAAAACCCAAGCTTATATGGTTGAATACTGACACACTGGTTGAATGCACTAGCACAATGCACTACAGAGAAGACCGTCTTTGAGAAATCTACACCTTTTGAATTTGTATGTCACCTGCCTTGAGAGACTGACTTGGACTCTGTCGGATCAGTGACAATGGACATCCCTAAAGAGACATTAAGAGGAGCGAGTCAAGGCACACAAATTTTAACCTTTAAATGTGTTGGATACACGTGAAAAATAGAGGTGTGTGATTTTTCTGCAAAACTTAAATTGTATTCACACTGAGTTCAAAACAACCGCGTTACCAAGTGGTAAAATCAACAATAAACGGGCGAGGATATTATTTTCCATGTAGGTTTCCTAGTCTTGCTGAAATTGCTTTTAATCTTTTCTTTTGAGTGGAATTACTTATTGCTTTGGATTAATATGAAATGGCATGTGAAGTATTTAAAAAAAACCAATAATAACAAAACCCCAGAAAACCACCCTGAAGCGTAAGCGCTGCATCTCTTTCTCTGTTACACTGCTGGTATTTTGGCATCGGCGTGAATGCTGGTTAGTGTTGATAGTGCCTCTAATGCAGTTGCTTAGAGTACAAAAATGACATCGTTATTAAGTGGCAATAGGGTCCAAATTCAACTTACATATTAGAATGTTTTTAATACAGAGTGGTCCTGTTTTCCCTTCTAAATAGTGCATATTATAGATCCGTAGCTAATTCAAAAACTCAGCTGTTCTCACCGGATAATTGCAGTTCTTTTCCTAGCTGGCTGTGTGTTTACTTAAAAATAGTTGCTTGCAGTTTTGAAGCTCCACCAACAGGTGATGCTAGCAGTTTAATATAGAACGCTTCTGTGCTTACAGTAATGGGATATTGTGCTGGGCGTTCGTGAAAGGCGCCATTTGGGTTGTCACAGCTAGCCAGTTTGCCCTCTGAGGTGATGCAGGTTGTCTCCTACTACTGCCTGACATGCTTCTGGTAACTAGAGAAGGTGCTCGCACAGGGAAAAGTGAGTAATGCTCTGAGGTTTTTGTACTTAAAATATAGTTAGCACCTGATACGCGTACATTTTCTCTAACAGGGTTTGGGAATATCCATAGTAAAAAAAAGTATTTGATTTTAAAGCTATGGTGGTATCTGAGGTCTGTCTTTATTACACTTTTGGACCGGCTCGTGAAGCCTTTAACCAGTCCTTTGTGCAGCAAGTGCCTTTTGATGAGGCTCCTGCATAATGAGAATAAAGAGACTCAGCACATTACTACCTGTATCGAGATCACCGCGTCACTTCTGCAGACTGCCTTGGGCTTGCAACTGGTGCTTCCCCCTCCTTTGCGAGATGTCGGCAGGGCAGCTCTGCGGCACCAAGCGCACCAGTGAGTAACGTGGATGGGCCTGAAGCCAAGGTTTTCTTGACCACACTTAGAGAAAAGGTTTAGTTTAGCTTACCGGTGCTCCAAAAGTAATGGATGTTTATAAATATGATTTCTGTAGCAGCAGCTTGTTAGTAGTGTTAGTTCTATGTCTATTAACAGAATGCGTTTTAATTTTTGTAAATGTCTTAAATGGGAAATCTATTGTGATATGTTCTTCTGAGGTTTCAAGTCTGACTTCTGGTATAAAACATAATCAAACCTTAAAAACAAGTAGTAGGAAATGAAAACAGTACGTTACCTTTTGAGATCAAAAAGGCTTTGATCATTTTTATAGTACTAGGAGTGTCATTAACACAAAGCTCATGTCTTCACCTCCCGTTAGTACGCTCGATGACCGGCTGCTCTGTGAAGTATTTTTGAATTAAATAGTCTTTTCCTGCAGTGACTTCAGCACTACACACTGCAAGTAGACATGGCTGAACAGCCAATCTTCCCTGCTAACAATCAGTGTTTCTCTATTGAAATACAGTATTGATTTCAGCCTTCTATCTGCAAGTCAGGTTAATTAACGCGTGTAGAAGCTGCAGTGAAAGCCGTGTGTTACAAGTAATGAGTTAGAGCTTCTGATCCCCGTTAACTTAGACCTGTCTCCATCCTGGTGCTTTCATTCTTTCTTCTTAACGTTTTACAGGATGACTGCTGCTAAAATTTAAGGTTGACGTTATTTATGACTACTCAGAGCGAACTCGCCAGGTTTAACACAGTAAGTGTGGGTTAGGTTTTTCCTTGCAAGGTTTGTTTGCCTGCTGCACGATGCTGTTTTCGTTTCTGTGCTTATCGCTGCAGAGGCTGATTTGTCTCTAGGGGGGGAAAAATTCATGCTCCTTAATCCATCCCAACTCGCACTTTTCCTTTTGTGAACAGGAGGCCGCAGTGTAGGGAAAGGCGCTTTGAGGAAAAAAATGAGTGGCAGCAGTGATCTGTAGCGAGTAAAGCCGTAATGTAGTGTTACGTTACTATTCTGAATTTAATTCAAGCCCTAATATATATAAAGGAAGAGTGGTTTACAAAAATGTATATATGTGAGAGAAGAGTGACTTCATATTCCTTTATGACTTCATGTTTGCATTAAATTAGCAGTCCTATAGGGAAATATGGGAACTGGAGTTGTTGGCAGCCTGCTGTAAGCTCTTAGGGAATCCTGCTGGGCCTACGTGCAGGAGCGGGTGTTTTCAGACCGCACTGACTTGTAGTTTTTACAGGACAGCTGTAGCTGTGTATTCCAATGCGAAAGCCCTGGTAGCGTCGCCCCGTTCCTATCCCACTTTAGAAGGAAGAGTTTTTCACGTTCTAGCGGGTTACTTGGGCCGTCGCCAGGCAGCACGGTTCCCCTGCAGACTGGAACAAAGACTCGGTGCTGAAGCTGGTGGGTGCTGTGACCTGGGCTGCAGCGAGCAAGGCTTCCCTGACTTCAGCCTTTGAAATGGATGTCCCCCGTTCTCCTGCCTTTCCTCTGCCTCACGTTTATTTTCAGACTCGGTGACGCTGCTGTTGGGCTCTTCCTTCTTACTAAGTGTCAAGGTATCGCCATGGGTTTTTCTTTGCTTTGGCTAAAGAAACAAAGGGAAGGGGAAGATGCAAATAGTGTCTCGGTTCAAGGCTTAAGCATCATCCATGAGACATTTGCTTGTGGAGGGAGGAACTAAATACACAAACGCAGCTCTTCTGTCTGACAATTCCCTGCCCCCCCCCCCCCCCCCCCCGAACTGAGAGTAAAATCCAGTGTTTTCCAGGGTTTCTAAATTACACAAGAGGTTTCCAAGAACGTGGAGCACAAGCAGATGTGGTAGGTCTCCCACGACAAAAAGATGTATTCAATGTATTCAGCACAGCTCAGGATGGGAATCCAGTGATGGATAGGTCACGCTGACCCCGCATGTCAAATGGATTTGATTTCAAATGAATCAGAAGGAAGAAACCTGGTTACGGGAAGGTCATATTTCACTGGCTCTTTACTGTTCTTCCAGAGATTTCTGTAATTCTTTCCTCACCTTACGCTGCTTTTCTGTCTTGAATGCTGCAGATGCCGCAGCAAGGGTATGGTTTCTATGGGGTGGCTTCCAAGCACTTGCACGGTGGGTACCATAGCGTCTGTCCGAGGAGCCTGGCTTGAGCTTAGGTGCTCTCACGGTGACGGGTCAGCTGTCAAATACAGGCTTGGACAGACAAAGTGACTTCAACTGACCGGTCCAGTTACTGGCTCTTCTGGGGTCATCTTGTCTGTATTATTTTTCTGGAGCTTATTTAATGCATCAAAATCCTTTATTGCTCAGAAAATATTTCGGAGTAGGTGAAGCACCGGATGGGGGAGAAGCAGGTGCCTAACAAAGGCAACAAGTTCTGGATGCTCGGTGTTGTGGGCGCATCTGATGCCTCCCCCATCTTCGCAGGCCTCTCAGTGACCATCCTGTACCCTTTTTTCTTTAGCAGTCAAGGTGATGCTTAAATTGTGAATCGGCTCTTACTCTTTCCACCATTAATCATTACCTCCTAGGTTGTTTGCCTTGAGCCCGGCAGCTTCTGAGGGTTCTGAGCTACTCCACTATTAGTTTTGAGCAACTCTGCAGTTAGGTAACCCTCAGCCTCTGAACAAATTTACTCCTTCCACTTCTCTTTGAAAGTCCTTCTGGACCAAAAGGCTGAGCGACCTGGGGTTGTTCAGCCTGCACAAGAGCAGGCTGCGGGGTGACCTTATGGTGGCTTTTCAGTACTTAAAGGGGGCTTATAAGAAAGATGGGGACAGACTTTCTAGCAGGGCCTGTTGCAACAGCACAAGGGGTAATGGTTTTAAACTAAAAGAAGGTAGATTCAGACTGGATATAAGGAAGAAATTTTTTACAGTGAGGGTGGTGAAACACTGGCACGGGTTGCCCAGAGAGGTGGGAGATGCCCCATCCCTGGAACCCTTCAAGGCCAGGCTGGACGGGGCTCTGAGCAACCTGATCCAGTTGTAGATGTCCCTGCTCATGGCAGGGGGGATGGACTGGATGGCCTTTAAAGGTCCCTTCCACCCCAAACCATTCTATGATCTCAGGCTCGTTTGCCTTGTATTAACCCATAACAGCTCCCAGCCTTTGCCTCTGCACCCCGTGCAGTCACATCACCGAGTAACCTAGAACCTCCTCCACACGCTATTACCAAAAAGCTGTCAGATCTGTAGGGCCTGTGCAACAACAGTATCCTGCATGGAGGAGCAAGCACCCTTGAGCTGCTTCTCTAGGCTCCCGCTCAGCCAGTCCTTGCCTTTTCATCGGTGCAAGCAGCAGTCCAGGCTTCTTGCCCAGGCATTGCTACTCAACCGCAAACCCAGCCAGTTTGCTCCGAACGTGTTTGATTTGCTAGAGGCATCTACTTGCCTTCTTGCTTGATGCTGTGTTAGTCATTCACCTCTGCGGCAGGGCTGGAGTTGCTCTCAGTTATTTGCATCTAGTTATTAAGGTTTTGGTGCAAAAGATGTGGTTTGGTTTTTGCTTTCTCTCAGTAGCTTATCAGTAGGGGTTTGTCTTGTGAAGAAAATTCAGGTCTTATTAATCTGATTATAAAGACTGTTGTTCCTCAGCTCTACATGTAAATGGAAAACTTAACAGACCTTCTTGAGCTATAGGTTTAATTCTGAAACACGGTGCTGGCTACAGCTGCCTGAACTGGAAGATGAATCGACCATGGGACGGCGTGGAAGGAAGAGCTGGCGAAGGAAGCTCCGTCCTGCTCTGGAGAGCTGTGCTGCGTCGCCGCCGCTGCCGGAGGCTTCCTTGGTGAAGTCGCTGGTGGTTTGAAGCAAACGTCTCATGGATGTGTCTGTCCGTCCTCGTTTTGGGGGTATTCAACACGAAACTCGGGGCAGCGACTAAAGAATAGTAAGTCCTTATTCTGGTGCGTGCCCCAAGCTGCCTCTTCAGGTTCCCTCAGCCTTCTGACCCTCTGCAGAGGTGATTTTGCTGGTGGGGTAGCAAATGCTGAATCACAGCAGTCCAGTCCAGTGCACTTGGTGTATTTCTAAAACATTTAAATTGCAGTGGTTCACAAATAGGGAAGCCCATGTAAGAACAGAGAGATGAACAACTTTTACCCCTGGGTACCTCGGGACGGGCAGCGGTCCGTGAACACGTATTTGTCGTACCTCACAGAAAGTCCGCAGGTGGAGAGCTGGATATGCTTTTAAAATTAATTCCTTAATAGGTTTATGCGAACTGAGAGTGTCTGTGACACTGGTACAGAGGGATAATATTTCTGCTGGTACTTTATATGCAGTTTGGGTGCCACATCCCTTTGGTCATCTACAGATCTAAGAACCAAAATCAGAGACCACCAGGATCTGTGTTTTAAAGGGATGCAAAGATGGGAACAAAGATAAAAAATCGAAGATGACACCTGGCTGATAGTTAGCAAGTAAAGCTGAAAGCTGCTAATGGAGTTCAGTGAACAGTCATGTATTTTTAATAGCTTGATTATACTCAGTAAAAAGCCGTGCCCTCGTAGCTTACAGCTGTGATGGCGTTGTCCAGACGTTGGCAGGCCGGAGAATTCATAATGTGTCCGTAAACTGGGCTTGCTTTGTCTGTGAAACATAGCCTCTAAAGAGGGAATGTGTTACATAGGCAGCGCTGGGGCAAGGAAAGCCCTTTCTTTGCAGTGCCGAAGCTGCTGGGAGCTTGTTGGATTCATGAATTTATGAATGAAGGCTCCAGTTATCCTCAAAGATGAGATTTCATTTTTAGTTTAAGTCACCTGGCTGCGCAACCGGAGCTTCAGCCAGTAGATGCTGGTCGCCGCAGGTCGGTGTGATGGCCGGTGTTTATCTGGGTTTCCCGTACCTGGGTGTCGAGGGCTGTGCCGAGCCGGGCGCACCCAAAAAAACCCCAAACGTACACTGCTTCCAGTTCTTCGCTGCCTTCATCTGCGGCCTCAGGAGCGCTTTGGCTGTATTGATCTCGCTGCAGGAGCAGGGTCTTAGCGCGGCACTGCACAGCGGAGCATCGCTAATAGCAATGTCAGTAGTTAGTAATGCCCAAATATATGTATTTTACATTGCTTTGTATTATTTTGCTCTGTTTGTCCTGCATTAGGATTCCATGCGGTTTCTGTAGTAAGGAATTTGTTGCACATGTGTTCATCTTACTGAAATGCTTTTTGATTTTAAATACCCGTATCCTGTTTTTCACTACAGGATTGCCTCTGTAGGCTCTCCTAGCAATAGAACTAGCAATAAATATTTAACCTGTGCATCAGGAAATAATGATTTCATTTGAAAGAACAGCATAGCTTACAGGGCGTAAAATACAGAAAAATGCTTCTGCTAGGTTTTCTGTTCAATGTTGATCCTATACATTTAATCTCGGTGTGCGTCACGTACCACATTCAACTACTGTGCTGGAGAAAATGCGTTTTCAAGGAAATGCTTCCCATGTGGCCTTTTGTGGGGAAACATCCATAGATGCAGGCAGCCAGATCACTTCACCTTCTTTCTGCAAAACCATTTAAAAGAGCCGGAGTGGGAGGGGAAGGCCGCTGGAAGTGGGGAGAGAAGCGAAGTTGCTGGAAGAGGATTTAGGTTCGGGGGATAGTGCTGGGACAGGAGGAGCGCTGCCGGACAGCCTGGGTTACGGGGACGTGGCGCGATACAGACCACAGCTCCAATATCACGTGAAAACCCAGGAGAAAATGATGGTGAACGACGATGACACGGCTGCAGAGGGTGCTGCCAGTGAGGCAGTGATGTTCCTGCCTCTTGTAAGCTGTTTTGCAGAAACGCTTTATGAATTAAGGCTTTGTAAGCGAAAACTTCTAGCTCAAACTAAGTCAACAAGAGATTCCAGGGTGAGCTGATAATAAAATTGACGCTCACAGGAGAGAGAAAAGGTATGAGCTTTTCACCTGTGTGGTTAGAGCTGACTGTAGGATGAGATCAGACTGGTTTAGGTAACCATAATGTATTAAAACCGGGCTAAAGCTCTGACCTAGTCTGCCTAGAAGGAGGTTGGTGAGTAGATCTGCTTCATGCTGTTGTCAGACTGCAGCTGCAGGTCGGTGCTGAGGCCGACCCCAGCACCGCAGGTGTGCTGGGAGCCTCGCCTCTCCCCAGCTCCGCACCTGGGGCTGCAACGGGGCCACCCTTAACAGACTGCATCTCTCTCAGCGTTTCTTAATGTCTGTGAATTCGTAGGCATTTCGATGTCAAGGCTTTTCTGTTAATTTTTTTCTTCATAGTAGTCATAGATACATGTAGTTGTCATTCCGTGTTTGCCTGCTATTGTTTAGATACATTTATCTAGTCCCTAATTATTTTTTTTTATTATTACAAAAACCTAAGTTTGGAAGAACTTTATTTCTCTCTGAATTTCTCTCCTTCCCAGCCTGTTTGAAGAGGAGGAGGCTAGCAAAGGGTTTCTCTCATTCTTCCAACCCCCCCCCCCCCCCCCCCAGGTTTTTATCAGCCCCTTGGCAAGAATACCTGCGCACTTCCAGAGCCCTTATCTCCTCCTCCTTCGCAGCACCCCCCTGGGATGGGGGAGCGTTACGGGGACCCTCTTGCAAGTCCCTGGGAAAATAATTTTAGACCCGTTTTAGGCAGTGGTAAGCTGGAAGCTGAGCTCTGGCATCCTAAAGCTCAGGCTGGTGTGTAAATCACTGCCTTTTCCCGTACCCAAGACTTCCTTAAACCCTCGTTTATTATCTTCATGAAGGATTTTAGCTTTTCTGAGGCTAGGAAAGGAATAAAGAAATAAACATTAGAGAGTCTAACTAGAAACATTGTTTTATTTTTTTTTCTCAGTTCTTGATTTGCCAGTGTAGTAAGGAAATATTTACATAAAAATAGAAAAAATAGATCTCATTGTAGTCAATCAACATGGCCCAAGAAGGTATGCTAAAAGTCCTGCTTAGCTAAAGCAAGTGACAAAGACTTTTTTTTAATCACACAACCATTTCTTCCAGAAAGAAAGAAAATCCCGCCTTCCTTGCCCAGGCAAAACTGCTGAAATCAGTGGAAGGGGGGCTAGCAGCAGAACAAGGATAGCAAGAAGGAAGCAGTAAACCTTAGCCCCCAGGGTTGTAAAAACTTAAAAAGTGAGGCCCTTTAATCAATATTTACCTTCTCAGTGCAGCCTTGTGTTGTGTTAGATGAAACGGTAAAACTCCCAGGAGATACGTGGCACCGTGAAAAGCGGGTGTGTTAAGTGAAGGCTTTTATTTCTAAGTAATCTTGTAGCAAATTCACCTTCTAGCCGCATTTTAGAAAGAATTATTGCAGGCTCTTGAGGAGAGATGCGGCTAATATTCTTATTTCTCATCAGCTTATCACTGATACAGGTCAGCATCGGGATTGACCCGTTCCTTCTGCCCGAGCCACAGAGCGCTCTCACTGGGAACGGAGGCGGCGTTTGGCCTTGGGAGTTAATTTGAAAAAACTCAGGTTTTGGAAGGAGCTGTGCTTTAGCGTGCAGGTCACAGAAACAGCGCCTGCTTGCTGTCCGCGTGTCTGCTCCGTCTTGTCCTTTCAAATTTGCCGAGGCAGAGAGAGTGCACGAGGAGTTGTAGCGTTATTGAGGACGTAGGCGATGGGCGTACGCGGTGGCAGCTCCCAGAGCCGCTCCGGAAGCCAGAAGGTGCAGGTGGCTATACGTGCCGGTTTGGCATGCTGGGTTTCACATCGGGCTTCCCGTTCGCAGGCCTAGAAAGAGAAAAGGGTTTGATCTACTTTGATGGGAAAGGAAGAAGACGACAATTAATGTATGGCTGTTGATCAGCTCGTTTAGCCTTTGGTCTGCAGCCGGGGACCTCCAAGAGCAGGCCGCAAAGTGTTCCTAAATCCTCTTCGTGCTAGTGAAGGATCTGCCAACATTTCAACTAGTGACAGCCAGTAGAAGGACTTAAGATACACCGCTAATGAATTGTCACACTAATTAAAAAAAAAAAAAAAGGGCTTTTTTAAATTTGCCTCTGACTTCTGCACACTCCTGTCCTCTCATCAAGCCTTTCTCCACATTCAGAAATGAATAAAGAACGAAGAACTCAGGGCTTTTTTGCAGTTGGGGAAGCTGCTATCAATTCATAAGGACTTTTTCTTGTTGCAAACCAGTTTCCTGCAGAGGAGTTTAAAAGGAGGCTTTCTACACTACCAGCATGTCCCCAGAATGAGAGAAATTACTGGTCTCCAGCAATTGATAGTTCTATGCTGATTTAATGAGTTGGAGACTTGGCACCCGTTTTCACTGAAGATTAATTTGTGGTGGAAAATGAATCCTTCAGCTGCCAGCAAGAATCCCAGGCCAGATCCTGAGGCGCTCTTTAATTGAGTGAATTGCACTATTAACTCCCAAAGACCTTCATTTCAATAAGTGGGAACGGCTCACAGCAGCAGGAATTTCCTCTCTAAATACGAGCTTAAATATGCTACGATTGCTTAAACCAGGACTCTGTCGTGTTAGCGCTGCCTCAGGAAAGCTGTCCTTGATGAGATGAGTTCCTGAGGCACTTGTAACCCAGCTGCTCCATCGGTGCAAGATTGAAGAGCTCTGCAGCGTGTTTTTCCCCCTTAGGGACAGAACGTTTTTGCACAGGGCTGGCAGCAGGGATTGAGATAAGTGAAGAATGCAAGCATCGTCCTAAACAAGGCTGCAAGAAGAGCTCTTCGTTATCGTTTAGCTGTCGGAAAGCCGGGCGAGGATCAGAAGAACGCTGGATATAATAAATATCCATCGTAAAAATAACAGGCTCTTCCCTTTTTCAGGCGGGTAAAAGAAAAAGCAGGTCTGTAGGGGCGGCTGCCTTCTGGCATACCCAGAGAAGGACTGCGCCCGAAGGGCAGAAGGCATTGCCGCTCAGTGCCTCTTCCCTTCAATGCTGTTGTATTCAGGCACTGATTTCCAATGCATTCTGCCTTTAAAAAACCCAAATTGTAGGGATCCATTTTCTGTTAATGGAGGGGGAGAGAGGCGTTTCCTAGTCACCGTTTCTTTCTGAATGATCATATTAATTTGGACAACTAAAAAACTATTAACTTTTTTACGATAAAACCCATGCATGTATAACAAGGAATTTGAATTTATCTGATTTAAAAGATGCTCAATTTGCAAAGAATAAGGCTCCAGAAGCGTGACAATACTGTTCCAGACTTTCTTGCAACCCGGCTTTTCCAAGCGCCGGCCCAGCGCTGGCCTGGCCAGAGCGGTAGCGGGGATTTCGGTGCTCGAGTGCTCTCTTGCCGCCAGCCCCAGGGTGCACCCTCCGCACAAGGCTTGCAAAACTGCAGAAGTGGGTTTCTGTGGAGCAGGCGAGGTGAAGAAGCCGTGGCAGGGAGGTCGATTTGCAGAAGCAAAATGTGCGTTACTTGCAGGCAAAAGGATTTCTTCTTCCAAACTGGCAAATTGCAATTCTTATTCTGATAGTGTTTTCCTGGTGACTCAGGATGATGGGTGGGTTGGGGAGGCAGGAGGGAAAGCATAAAAAAATGATTCCTGTCTGCCCTACAAAACAGGTTAACTAAAGCTATATGTATCTGCATTGCTGTTTTTCAGGAAAGTCATCGAGGGCTGCATCAGCCTCTCTGCTGCTGTTCCTTAGCGCCTGTTGGGGAAGGAGAGGCATAAAGCTGTGGTGATGTTGGTCCAAAATTGTGCAGAGGGGGATCTGGGATGCAATAACTTGCATCTAATCTATGGGCACAACCTGAAGGTCCAGTCACGAAATCAAACGAACAGTTTGGGAAGGGATGAAATACAGTCACCCCCGGGCTCGAGTTGGAGTAGTGCATTGGGAGCACACAAATGTGATGTTAATTATAAGCATCAAGTGATGCGTGAAGTTTTTAGGCTGCCGCAAAGACCTCCTGTCTTTCTGTTTAGTACCTCCTGCAGCGTCAGTGATTTGAATTACTTAATATTAAAACAACAAATGCAGGAGAAGAGAACCTTATCTCTCTGTTTTGCCCTTAATTCATTACACACTCCCCTCCCCTCCACCATATATCGGATGAAGAATTTTTAGATGGCTTTTTGGCACCTGCCTGCTTTATCGCTTGAGGGTGAGCTGCTGCTGAGTTTAAGAGAAAAATATCAACCCCTTTAACTTACTAACCTTTTACATCTGCATCTTCGTCTTCTGGTTTCTAAAATAAAAAAGAAAACGTTTTAGCTCAAAGATACCGACTCACAGCTCAGTAAAGAAACGCTGCAGCAAGGTAGGGCTGGCATTCCCTGGCAGCTTGCTATCTTTAAGACTAACAACAGATAAACCGAGCTTATTTTTGAGGAAAGCCCCACAACTGCAGCAGCTCACGTTTCCCTGGCAGCCCACTTAAGTATTTTCATGAATTAATTTTTCATGTGAGTAACAGTAGCAGGGTCAGCCTGGGAACACCAACGGAGAATTATTTTTTTTTTGCTGTCTCCAGTGACTTTGGCATGTTGCTGAGAATCCATTGGCAGCAATTAATTTCTACAACAGATGAGCGGCAAGGATGCCACGCAGCATGCAACCAAGTTGGACGATCCTCTTCCCCCCTCTTTTAGCATCTCTGTCGTTATGTATTCGGTGAAATACAATGTCGGGCCGTTGATTTTAGCACGAGGTAAAAACCTGTCCTTGAGAGTTTGGGCTGCCTGCCGTAGAAATTAATTGCAGATAATGGCTTTTCACTGCTCATTCACATCAGCATTAACAAGCAGAAATAAATCACTGAGTGGCGTTTGTAGGTTAATAGATGCTGCAGGTCACCAGGGAATCCTCGTGCTCCTGGTGACCTCAGAGGGAATTTGGACCAACTCCGGGTGCTCTGCTGCATCGTCAGCTATTTCCCTCGAGAAGAATGAATTTTTTGGCTGTGGTTCATCAGTGGTGTTTTCATTTATTCCTTCCTATCGCTGCAGACTGTGGTGATTGGTATTTGTCAGGGCTGAAGGATGCTGAAAAATTGTGTTTTGGTTTGTTTTTTTTTTTTTTTAAACTGGGCCAGCTGGCAAATTTGTCTCACATCAGCTCCAGGCTGCAGGGCCAGTGAGGATCTAGCTAGGTTAATTCAGCAGCCAAATGCTGTGGTGTCCCAGGGAAACAAGCTGAGCCGGTTTAATGAAATCAGTGTAACTTCTGGGGGTACCGGGAAACTCCCTGAAGGAAAGTTAAACTGATTTCAGTGAGCGTTAAATTGAGTTAAATACACTTGCACTCACTGCTTGCTCAGGGTAATTTAAAGACATTTCAAACATGAAATTTCACCAAAGGCCTTTGGCCTACCCAGAGATTTTGCATTACTGCTCTAACCGTAGCTGCCTCTGAACCTGTGTAATTAAGTTGCTGGGTTGGTTACAGCTCAAGCTGCTAATGGGAGTTTTGGCATTTGAATTTGCAAGCCCCGTGCTGGAGCACGTTTATCCTATTTTGTCAAAGTGTTTCAGGTTCTGGTAGTTTTACCCCCTGATGCACCAATTTAAGGACAGTAGAGGCAATATAGTTTGATAGAGTAAGTTTTCTCTATTTATAATCTGTTTTTCTTCCTTGTAGTGTAGAAATTTATAATTATTTCTCAGGCTAAGCCTACTGATGAGGAAAATATAGAGGCTGATTTATTTATTTTTTTTTTTAACAGAGGTCCTTCTCTTGTGTTGGCTCTGTCCTGGTTATCTGATGCCTATGTAAAGGGGATAGCTAGAAGATCCATTCCCCTGAAGGACAGGGCTGCGGTTTTGGGCTAGAGGAAAATCTACAGGGGGTTACGGGTGAGCCTTACGTTGACACAGCGCGACGGTGACCACCAGGGCGATGAGGAGCAGGAGGCAGGCGCCTGCCAAGGGAACCCAGATGAAGATCTCACAGAAGAAATCCAGTTCTTTCTCCTTGCTGGTCTCTGCAGGAATAGAGAAGAGGAAAAGTCCACCAGGTGCTCACAGCTGGTGTTACGGCCAGCTCTGCTGGCGCCAAGGGACCCGCCTGGCGTGCGGTGAGGCGGAGGGCTTTCCCTGGCCCCCAAAGGCAGAAGTGGGCACCAGGGATGCCCACAGGCACAGCATGGGTGTCATCCCCAGAGGGGAGCGTTCATTACTGCTGCTGCTCTCAGTCTTTTCCTGGGGACCTGAGGGAGGACGCGTAGCCAAAAGTTTTCTCGTGTCTCCTGCTGAGGCTAAAACCAGCACTGGCCCCCAAGGCTCTGCCCTCCCTCCACCTCTTCCCAGTGTGTCCAGCCAGGAGACATGCTCATGCTTTTTAAGTCATCCTTAACCTGTCCTAAGTGGGATGAAAATATTCATCATAGAATCATAGAATGCTTTGGGATGGAAGGGACCTTTAAAGGCCATCCAGTCCATCCCCCCTGCATTAAGCAGGGACATCTACAACTGGATCAGGTTGCTCAGAGCCCCGTCCAGCCTGGCCTTGAAGGGTTCCAGGGATGGGGCATCTCCCACCTCTCTGGCAACCCGTTCCAGTGTTTCACCACCCTCACTGTAAAAAATTTCTTCCTTATACCCAGTCTGAATCTACCTTCTTTTAGTTTAAAACCATTACCCCTTGTGCTGTTGCAACAGGCCCTGCTAGAAAGTCTGTCCCCATCTTTCTTATGAGCCCCCTTTAAGTACTGAAAAGCCACCATAAGGTCACCCCGCAGCCTGCTCTTCTGCAGGCTGAACAACCCCAGCTCTCTCAGCCTTTCCTCATAGCAGAGATGCTCCATCCCTCTGATCATTTTTGAGTTTTAACCCTCCCAGCTGCACATACCCAGGTATCCAACTCTCATAAGGTTCTATGGATTTTCCCTCCCCATTCCATCCCAAAATGCCTGCAGGATCCCCCTCGGATCTTCCCCTCTCCCTGCCTGCAGATGGGCTACCTGGATCCGGGGTCTTCAGGCAGGGGTCCTTTTCGGTGATGCCATGCTGGATGGTGGCTGCTGATGTGGTGGGTGCTGGTGTGGTGGTAACTACAAGTGAAAATGGATGAATACAGCATACAGGGAAATAAAATAAAATAGCTCTCTTCTGCCCTTCTGCTCTCCCACCCCTGCCATGGCATGGCTGCTCCTGCGGCCAGTGTAGGGCTCGGGTCTGGGGGGACTTCATGGAGCCCATTTTGGATAGTGACTCCCCCAAGGAGGGTCTCCCAAGACCCAATAAGGAGCTGCAGGCTTCTTATTTCTTGCTTTCTGCCACCACCCTCAGAAAGCCTGAGTACCCTGAGGCTGGTAGGACTTTTGGGACCTATGTGAGGTGAGGAAGGAAGGGTGGTGGTGGACTTTGCTTTAGTCTGTTCCCTTCAGAGCCACAAATGGGATGAAGGAGTGCGGATGGGGAGGTGATGCTGGGTCTGCCCGTTCATCTTTGCCTTGGGCAGGGGTGATACCATGAGAAGAAATGGCAAGCAGGGAGCCCCCGGCAGGAGGACGGGTGTGTTGGTCACAAGGTGCCTTGTGCAAGCAAGCAGGGAAATGGGTTTTCTGGAGAGGCGACTGATTAAAAAAGGCATAGGCAGGGGGTGCTGGACATTTTGGCAGAGCTAAGCAAGGTTGAGTGGAGGTGTTGCTGACCTGGGAAGAAGACAGGCTGGCCAGGGCTGAAGTACAGCATTTGGTTGCTGTTCATGAGGCAGAAATAGTTCCCCTCATCCTGTGATGTAAAAGACTTCACTACCAGCCGGTAGACCTTGCCGTCTTTTTTCGCCTCGAAGCGTATGGATGTCTTCGCGTTGCCCTCAAAGGTACTCCGGGAAAGGTAGGAAATGAAGACGATGAAGTGAAGGGTCCCATCCTTGTCCAGGCGGACCCAGAATACACCACTGTCGTCCTTGGTGGCCAGACACTCCAGCTCCAACTGCTGTCCCAGCCGGGGGTGTGTGATGCTGCTGTCACGAAACCTGGCCGTCATCGTGTACCTCTGGCCCCAGATCCCAGGACAGCCTGCGGGAGAGAAATCCTCATGGGAACCTCTTGGGAAGAGCCACGTCCCCCCCGGGCAAACCTTGTTCCCTGTCCATGGGGTATGAGATCAAATGCAAAGGATAACTGTGCTGTCTAGATGACCTGAAGGTTTCATTGGAGTCCTTGCTGGGACCATGCGTGAAGGGCGCTCAGCAATCAGCCACCGGGCTTTAAAGATGTGTGCTGCCCTTCAGAAAAGCCTTTCAGCTGCCTTCTGGAGATGGTACCCCTTCCCAGCTTATCTGAAGTGACTCTCTAAAAACACTGACTGCTAAATCCCCTTCTTCTCCCCTTCCCTCTCCCCTCCAGAACCACTTCTCCAACCGGGCTCCCTTCCCAGTGCATACGATGCTGCAGCCACCCCTCTGGCTGCCCAGTGTTGGCTGAGGTGATGCCACCTTTACCTCCGCAATTACTGAGCAAACCTCAAAGTCAGCCTTTTTGGTTTGCTTTTTATTTTCCCTTCAACTATTTAGCCCAATTTCTTGGATTCAGTGGAAGGGGTTTCCTTGCCCCTCCCGGTGAAGGTGATGCACAACCCTGTGTCCATACTCACAGAGCCCCAGAGCGAGCAGGAGCAGTGCAGGAGACCCAGGCATCTTCTCCTAGGGGTGGCCGTCCTTGGGGATGGTGCAGAGGAGCAGAGATGATCTTTCTCGCTTGACTTAGGAGGCTGTGCCGCTCTTTGGAGAGGATGTGATGTCATCAGGACCCTCTTGGGTAAAGAGACGGTGTTCAGCATCTGCAGCAAAATGAAGCGGAAAAAAAAGATTTCTGAAGAAATTCAGTTCTAATCCAGAATTTGGGCTCATTTATCGTTATCAGTTCTTAATGGTGCCTCAAGGATTTTGCGTCAATGACTTCTGTAGAGATTCAGACTGATGATGCTCGTGCCTGAGGTAGGATCAGCCACTGCAGCCTGCTGCCTCCCAGCCATCTGGGGGTTCACAGCAGCTCCAGCTCTGCAGAAGTCATGGACAAGCCCCATGCTTTGGCTGCAGGCCGCAGGTTGCGTTCCTTGGCAGGGATTCTGCTGCCTTCGCTTGCACGCCCTCAAGGGGTCTCGTGTGGATGGCAGAGCACACCGTATTTTATTACCCAGCAAGCAAGACACGAGCGTTTCATGGCATATATCCATGTGTATTTTTTATCTCCAAGCACATGCATTGCTGACACGCAGCTGAGTTCTTCAGGTGCTCGATTGTTCTCTTTGCAATTGTTTGCAATTGCTCTGCAAAAGCTCCTTTGTGCAAGGCAGGTGGTCTGTGATCTGAAACCCACTGAGAAAGCCCCATGCCCCAGGGGTATGCAATTTTTTTTTTTTTTTTTTTTTTTCACATCTTGTGGTTTTCTTCTCTAACCACAGGGGTTTCCGCCCTGCCAAAAAAAACCTTGCATGCTTCAACGGAGAGGGCCCTTGCTGCTGCTTCCAGGTGACCACTCACACATGGGTATGGGTGATGCTTCCTGGAGCTTTGCACGTACAATAGCAACAGCTTCACCAGACTGTGAGGCGGTGGACTGGTGTATTATTTGTTTCTTCAGTTGGCACTTCTTGGCTTTCCTGCTGATTATTTTTCTGTGCCAGGTGTTTTTCTGTTACTCCTTTGCAAAGAAAGCCCCCTTTTCTTGGGCATGTCAGAAACCCGGTGCTGCTGACTTTGATGCCACTGCTATTGTGCCTGCTACTGAGAGATGAGTTATGGAAAATGGTTTAGGAACTGGGTTTATTTCACTGGGCATCAAAGCATGTTGGTGAGTGAGGAAAGCTGCTGTTAGGCCTGCTGAGATGTGTGAAATTCATACTTTCATGAGGCTGTGGTACTTGTGATATCTACCTGGAATAGAGCAAATTTTGGTAAAATAAAGAGAAAATAGGTTTTGTTAATTAAAAAACATTACAAGGATCTGGATCTCAAAATCCCATCAAGCAAATGTGAACATCAGGCTTGAGGTTCTTCCAAGGTTCCCCAGCCATCTCCAGATGAGACATCAAGTGATGCTACTTGTGTAGGCTCCTTCTCGTTTCAGTGGGCAGTTTATTCTCCTTATCCTAAGTAGAATTCATCCTCCCTTTTTATTGGGATAAGCTGCTCTTGGGAAGGGCCTGTCTTCACAGGCTGATGGAGGAATGTTGGCAAGGAACTGAAACCGTGGGCCTGCTTTGTAGATGACTAAAGTTGAGTCCCATGTTTTCCGAGATGCTGAAGTCAGCATCTCCCCACTTCCATCACTATCACAACTCAGTGTCAGAAAATGAAATTTCAAAACGATTTTCAAAAGCGCAACCCCCCTGAGACCAAAGTAGGGAAATTCCTGATTCCTGTTGTTCAGCATGGTTTGAATGGAAATGAACATGCTGGCAAACGAGGATGGGGGGACCGAATGTTTGTCAAGACTGGGTTCTCACTCTGCCATAGAGCATGGATGCTTACCTACAGCACGTAGTGTGTGTCCTCAGAGACGTGGTGATAGATGCGCTGGGAGAACCTATAAAATTAAAGGATCATCCATGAAGGGCTATTGACTTTCTTAGTAGGGACATCTTACTTCTCTCTTGTCTCTGAATAACAGTAAATTTTATTATGAATCTGTCCCGGGTACCAAACTGGAGCCCAGAGGTTCCTCTCCTGGATGTAGAAGTGTCTTGATCTTGGTCCTCCTGGCTCACGGACTGAGCTGGTTTCCATGCGAGGCCACTGTTTCCTGTGTCATGTTCAGACCCCAGGCTCTGCGTCACCGTTCACAGGTCTCCTTTTCCTCTTCATGCTTTTATTTGCTGAAGCGCTTTGTGACTCACCACTACATGAAAGATACCACCAGCCCCTCTCTTCCGACGCTTGTCCCTTGTGCTGGACAAGGGCGATGTTGGGGAGTCACAGGAGATGGCTTCAGGGGGAGCTTTTCCTTTCTGCTGCCTGCAATAAACTGCTAACGAATATAGCCTTTTAAGGCAAGCCAAAAGCTTATTGTCAGTAGAGAGATATAGCTGTAAGTGGGCTGTTGTACATCTCTTTTCAGTGTGGACACCCTTCCTTGGCCAGAGAGGGCACCAGGGATGCGTAGCTCCGATGGAGACGTCTGTGTGTGATCAGACAAAACCAGCCCTTCCCTGTGCCCCCACCTCATGTCTTCTAAATAATAAATTAGCTGGAGCAGGCATCATCTTTTTTTTGGCTTCTGTGTTTAGGTGTCGCTTAGCACAAAGCTGTTTCTATTCTGCATAGTAAAACAGCTACCACACTTGCAATGGCAATTATTTGATTACAAAAAGCTCCAGGCATAAACAGCACCTCTAGGAAAAGCTCTAATTTAAAGTCAACACTTGTGTAAATAATTTAGATCAGTATATGTATGTTTTACACTGGTGACCTACTCCAAAACTGGGAGGGGTAGGGTAGGTGGTTAATGAGATTAATTAAGAAATCTCTTTGACTTTAGCATCCTCTGGTTTGGCAGTTTGTCCTCTAGATGATATTTTGCAGTAGACTTGTCATTGTTAGACTGTGGACCTAAGTCAAATCAGTGAAACACTAGCATTAATAACATGTTTTATTAGTAATTTCTATTGTAGTGCCACAGTGATGATATGACTAAGGAAGAAAAAATTCAGACAACCAGTCACTTCTGCACAGCATTGTATAAGAGCTGTCAGGAGACAAGATAAGTTGGTGAGGCAGTAGAAGGTAATTTCTTTTTTCTCCCAAACCTACCAATAACTTTCAATCCACTCGTAGCTAAGGTTGCAGGGCTCTGATTGCTGGTGAACTCCAACCTAAGTTGCTTATGACCGAGGTTTGTCTTTATATACTAAGGCAAGCCTAGGCCTGTATTTAATTAATGTCAAACAGTTAAACAGAAGGAGACAGGAGCAAGGAGAGAAGAGACAAAACCACACAGGAAAGAGAGAGACTGACAAGGATCTGCATTTTTGGAAGGGGGCTCGGCGGGAGGTGAGTTTAGGATTCATTTTCTCTGTGCTTGCTTACATCCATTTAACAGAGAAGACGTGGGAAATGAGAGGGAGCTTGAGGCATCAGAGCTGGAGGAGGTGCTGAGTTTCAGATACGATTGATTTTGTCGTCATTTTGTGGAAGGATCAGTGACTTTTGCATAGTGGTAAGAAACTCTTCAGCTTCTTAATATCAGTAATATCAGATATTGCATGGATGTCTCACAGTTATCGTGTGACTGGCAGCAGGAGCACATCTCAGGACCTGGGATTTATGCCGTGATGGTTGGTAGACACAAAAGTAGAATCAAAATGATGGTGCTCTATCAGGGCAATTGTTTCTATTGCCCATGGTATCTCCTCGTAGCCCTTCAGGACTTCCCATGGATAAGCACTGACGCAGCGCTGCTGCTGATGAGCAGGTGCTGCTTGATCCCCGCAAGGGATCGGTTAGTGGTAACTCGGGGAGTGACACCGGATTGTGTTTGCTTCAGCATTGCCGATTCTTCCTCTTGTTAGCCTTTGAAGGATTTCTTTTGTAAGGAGGAATGGAAACTTTTAATGAAGATTTCAAAGTTTAGTCGCAAATCACAAACTTCTGTTTCAAACGGAGGGGAAAAAAAAAATGTTGAGACTATAGCATACAACTTTTCCGGTGTGAAATGAGGCTGTGGTTTATGAGCAACTTGCTGCCCCCCTTTTCTTTGCAAAGCTGCAGCACTGAAGGGGTTTGGAGAATGTCAAGTGCAACTGTCACACACCAGATACTCACACATGGTCTTTCCACTATAGCTGCATGTTTCCAATTCAGTGGCCAATATTACACTGTCTTCTGGGTACTCTTAGCGTAAACATCACAGACTTTAACTTACAGTATGCAAACCACAAACGCTCCTGCGCTCTCATCTCTCCATGGTGCGGACATTTACCCTGATCGCTGGGTCGAAAAATCTCCATAATCTCCATGCTTGTCGATACGGCAGCAGAGAGTTTGATACAAGAACACTTGAATGTGTCGAGGGTTTTCCTCCCGCAGGCTTCTTGCACCTTCTCTCTTCGTGCTGCAGGGCCGGTTTGTGCAGACCTTGTGTAAATCAGCAATCTATGATGGCATCTTTTGGGGACTGGTGACAATTTACTCTGCCAGTGCCGCAGCTGGAGTTGGCAGTAGACAGGCTGGGATTTTTGCAGCTCCAATCTCCTAAATACCACAGAGATTCAGTCCAGAACTACAGAAAGACTTTGTATTTTCTAGCACTGAATATGGGCTTCCCTTAGGAAAAAAAAAGTCATCTGTATGCCTCCAGTGTATAATTTTTTGTCTGAAAAACAGTTCCAGTCATCTTTAATTTGTCAGCTGGGCTTGTTATCTCACTTCCAGTTCCCACAACCAAATTTCTGTTGGGTTTGAGGCACTGTTTGGCAGTTGTCTTCCTAGTTCAGCCCCTTCCAGGGTCTCATACTCTGGGAGCTGACTTCTGTCTCCATCAATCCAGAGTCTTGTCATGTCTGGTCTCCTTCCTTGCTGCACGTCGACCTTCTTCCTTGAAGACCTTGGGCAGGAAAGCCTTGTGGAGATACCCCAGGGAGTTTCTGGGCCTATCTGTGTGGTGCCGCAGGACTTTCCCAGAGCAGGGTATTGCTGTGCATCTTTACTGTTAATATCTTTGAGAGGAAACTTTAATTTCCGTAGTTGGTTACAGCCAGTGGAATGGAGGACGCGTTCCCATTTCTGACTATCCACCCCTCCTGCTGACAGTGCTGGCAGTATGAAAACCCGTGGCTTGCTTGAGATTACTCACTTCATCCATTTTGTGGTCCTATTAACAGCATTGGCTGGCTTGTACAACTTGTTATTTCTTCCCAGTCTTGCATTTACTTGAAAAAAACCCAACCCTTGCTGTAGAATTAGACCTGTAAGACGCAACCCTAAGCCACGATACCTTGTTCAAAAGAGACAGAGAGGAGGAGAGATGGCTGCATCAAAAAGCAGCAGCTGGTTTAATGCTCTCCTGTCATCAACAAAACAAACTAAATTTGGTGTTAAGAGTTTCATTTTTGACAGCCTTATCCCCACCATTACTGTGAAGAGAAGAGTGTGTTTACTCTTTCCATACCTGTTCTCCTAGAGGTACTGCTCCCACCCTGTTTGTGAGTGTTGGACTCGGTAGCCATATAACAATTTATGTTTAAAACATATCCTGAAAACTTTATTTTTATGCACATTAATTTACTTGCATTTATGTGTTGTAAATATAGAACTGCAGAAGGATCTTTCAGAGACTGGGCAATACAGGGGCAGGTGAAATCTGGAGTAGGTGAATGTGAAGTGATGCATGCAAAGAAAACCAGTCCTGGCTTTTCTATAAAATAAGGAGCCAAATATTGCCATTCAGGGGTGAAAATTTGGGTTGAGACAGGTACTATCATGGAAACATCAACCCAGTGCCCAGCAGGGAAAGCAAATCAGATGTTAGCAGGTAGGAAAGAAACTGGGTATAAAACAGAGAACACAACTATATCATCGTATGGTCCAATGGTCCAATCCATGGTCAATGCGTGCTCCAATGCATTGTATAAATCCTTGAATGCTGTGTCTTGGTCTCACCCCCTCATCTCAATGAGGGAACTCAGAAAAGAAGTCGTAGGACCAGAAATGTTCAGAGAAGGGAAAAATGGAGGATCAGAGGTCTGAGATGGGTTTTGTGTAGGCGGGCTAGGACTCTTTAGCCTGAAAACATGATTTAAGTAGATATACATTAAAGGTCTTCAGAATTGTGAGTGGCCGGGAGGGAGTGGAGAGGGTTTGATTATTCACTGCCTTTTCCAATACAGAAAGTAAGGGGCAGCAGATGAAGCTGATGTTGGTGAGGCTGAAAGCAAATGAAGTCGTCCTTCACCCACAGATGTCCCTGCCAAAGTACACTGAGGATGCAGAGCCTGGACAAATGCTTGGAAGAGAGGTCCATTGTGGGTCACTCAATAGATAGCAACCGGCTCAGGAAATGTTTTTAGTCAAAAATAGTCTGAATATTAAGGGAAAATGTCACATATGATTGTCTTGTCCTTATTATTCCTTAGCCATCTGCTCGTAGCCAGGATTGGAGACAGAATAGTCATCTGGACGGTCCTTTGCTCTGAACCAAACCAGTCATTGTCATATTCTTAACTATGAGATCTCACATTGCAATACGTATCATTTTAAGGAAACCATTTGCTACAAAACTCAACATCCATTTCCTCCGAAACACTATTAATTTTCCAATTATCTCTTTCTTTAATGCAGGACATCTTCCTTAGCTGTTGGCCCTGCACAAGGACATTTATCCCAAGAGTGGATCCTGCGGTTCTCCATAGCTCTCCCAACATCTCTGTCCTCTGCACCGCAGATAGTGAGAGAAAAGAGCAGGGTCCAACTTTCATGTGGTTACCATTGCATAGAGAAGGAAACTGTTTTCTGGGTGTGTGTACATTCAGGATATAGGAGATAGAAACACAGGAACTGCCTATGGCTTTACAACCTGCGTCTCCAGTTGTGTGAGCTGGAAGATGGTGGGTTGGAGATGGTTTGAGCTTCATGTGGCTCCAGCCCTTCAGGGCAGCAGCACCCATCCCTGCAGGCCTTGTGTTCATGACCCTGTCTGCCCGTGGTGGGACAGGACTCTTTCCACAGCCCTTTGGGACTCTCCCTTGCTCGCTTCGCAGCCATGAGCAGCGCAGGGAAGGGAGAAAGGGCTATATCACCAGCTCCTCCATGGCATGCCCACCCATAAATGACACCACTGAGGATGCTATGGCCATCTTCGGTGCATCACACCCCTTCATCCCTCCAGCAGGGAGCACTGGAGCAATTCTGTGGTTACCTGGGACCTTGAGCAAGACACCTTTGGTGCTGGGAGAGGGCAGAGAAGGCAGATGAGTTTTTCCTTTCTATATTTTACAGTCCAGGGCACCCTGAACGCCTCTTGGAAGAGGGATAAAGGCCAGGAGAGATGTTTGACCATGGCCGACTAGCTCAGTTTGTGTCCCAGCTTTGGGGAGGTGAGGAGGGATCCAGGTTTGGGGACCAGTGGAATTTGCATGGTGGCGGCTGCCTTCCCCCAGCATCTCCTTGGGGATGGCAGCTTGGGCTCTGCGCGGTGGGATGTGACCCACGTTTCTAAATTATACCAAAATTATCCTGGCTATGGTAGTGATGGGTGACTCAGATTAAAACAAAACGACCTGAGGAAAGGCATATACTTTAGTCATGGCTGTTCCACTGCTGCTCTGACTCGTTTCCTCCTGCATCGAGATGACTTGAGACATATATTTTAATAACAACAGTGTCATTTGCAGCTTGTTGCTCAGGGCAGGAATATATAATCCCAGCCCCTAGGAATATTTTGTCTCAATTTTTTTGAAGAGACTGATAGAAAATAGCCCAGCTTGAATTTTGCATTCTGTACTGATGTTAAGGCATAATGTTTTGAAGCCCAGCAGCTGGGTGTCAGCACAGCCCAGCACCTCTCCCTGAGACATCAACCAGTGAGTTTACCTTGTGCTTACACTAGAAACGATTGGACCTTGAACTTTGCTGAGGAATGGCAGCGGTCCTGCCTGTGACCCTGCCTGCGAGCCGGCCGCTGGGTGCCCAGCAGCCCAGCACCTCCTCCCATGGTGGTACCTAAAGAGATGTCAGATACGGTGGGACTCGGCTGTGGTTTCTGCCATGGGTCACATTGCGACGTGGAAGAACAGTGCTCACCCAGCTCCTCTGAGGATGCCCTGCCTGTCCTCGGAGGCCGCTGCCCAACATTTAGGTTTTGTGCTGCATTTCATGCTGCCTGCACAGCCTGCAGCCCCGGCTCTTCGCACTGGGAGGGAGCAGCAGGAAACGTGGTGGGCGAGACCGCTCTGGGGACAGAGATGTCTCCTAAGCTGCAGCCCTCCTCCCTGCCCAGCCTCACGTGGAGAGCGGTTTTCCTGGGGAAGGAGCTTGGTTGCACCCCATATTTTGGTGCCCAACCTCCCGTCTGGATGTTTTAACCACGAGCAGAGAAGAGCAGCAGAAAAAACACAAGGTTGTTTGCAGCTTGGGCTGGGTAAGGCTTGCTCCATCGTGCTTGCAGGGTGGAGGAAGGGATGGGGTGGGACGTGGGGCTGACCGCAGCAGGCAGGGTGCTGGTGGTTGGCACCGGCTTGTGGCTCATTGCTTTGCTTTGGAGGCATCCATCGCTCCCCATGCTCTACATGGGGAAATCAGGCATTTTTTTGGTGTTCCCTGGCGAAGCTCAAGCCTTTGAAAAACTCAGCGTTGCAAAACTTCACCTGCAGAGACCCAAGATTTCTGCAGGATTGGGTTTTTGGCTGTGTGATGCAGAGGCTCAGTCTGGTTTGGGCAAGACGAAATTTAGCCCTTATTCATTGCCTGACCCAAAAAAGCCAAAGAGACGAGCTGATGGTTGTCTGCATCAGCCTGGCTGCCTGAGGGCTCCCAACCCCTCCAAGGAGCTTTTCGGAGAGGATGCAGAGGGCTTTGCCATTTGAGCAGGTTTCCTTTTCACATTGACCGCCATCTCCTTCCCGTGAGTGACTCATCTTAGGGTTTTGGGGGGTTTTATGTTAAATGAACTAAATAAGTTGGTTGCGTGACATCCCTGTTGCAACAGCACACAGATATGTTGTACCTGGCAGAGAAAAAATTCCATCCCATCATTGGGATTTTTTTTGGAGTGTTTCACATCTGCTTTTAATTTATTAACTGGATCAGAAAATGCCTATAGTAATAATGATATTCCTCTGCTTAAAAGCGTGATGCAGTCCCCCTTCATACACCTGTATATCTTAAAGTCTAGATGCGAAGTTGAACTTTAGCAGAAAAAATGAATGGCTGGGGGAGAAATATTAAACCTCCTGTCCTGTGGCGAATATTTAAAGCGTGGGGAGAGTTTTGTTTCATGTGAAAGAACCACTGGTGTACAAACTCAAAGTAATCTTTCCCATAGCAAGGTGGTAGAGAAGCAAAATACATAGCTTGTACAGATTTATTTTTAACTTGGCCTGATATGTGTTCCAGTTAAATGAATGCTGGAATAGCAAATTTTTGTATATAATTCCACAGAAGCTGCAGATCCCACCCTGAGTGCATGCAATATGAATACATCGATATACACAAATATTTGTTATTTCAGCAAGTAATATTTAATTTAATAACCAGAAATAATATTAAATAAAAATTATAATAATAGTAAAGAAACCATTTCTGGCTTATATAAACCAGAAATTTAATATGTTACTATTTCTGGTTTATTGAATGAAATGTGATGAAGTCCAGGGAAATACGGGCAAAAAGTACTTATGCTGCCTGAAGGTAGTTCTTTGTTCCCCAGCAGTTTTTTTTCTATAGGTATCTGTCAATCTATATAACTGTCACTATATATATAATAACACTGTATAGCTATATATATTATATATAATATAGAACACATAATATATAAAAATAATAGCTGTAATATGGTTATAGAAAATATATTTAAATGTAGTATATAATATATGTTATAACTATATTGAATATATTATATATAATATATATATATAATATATTTAACTGTAATATATAAAAGTTATAGCTATAAATAATAATATATAGTTTGGAAATTTTCAATATAAATAACTGTTAATATAACTGATACAATATTTCTGTATTTAAGGTTCCTGTAAATTGTTTGATGTATGAAACGGCAGAGTAGGCAGGTGAGCCGGTCTGTGCTGTGGGTGGAGGAGGGCTTTCGCGCGTTGGATGCTTCTGAGCGACGGGGAAGAGAAGTGCCCGTGCCCCTGCTCGGGCGTGCGTGTGGGGCTGTGTCTGTGCACTAGCAGGATTCAGGAGAAGCAAATAAAAATTGGGATATTTTTTTGCAGTTTCTGGGATGTCTCTGGTTTTATACGGCGGCAGAAAAAGACGTTTAGAAATTCCCATTTAACAAGTTTGGTCTGGATGCCTAGAAGTCCTGCTGTGAATCTGTTTTTCCTGCCAGGAGGAGATATTTAATAAGCAGCTACCGTGCACGGAGCCGTTCTGGCCAAGGATAAATCAGAAGGAATTGAAGCAGCACCCATGGATATATATATATCTCCTTTCCCTTTGCATGGAATTCAAGTTTAATCATTTAATAGAGCTGTTACTCATCCTTTCTCCGTTAGTGTGCCCAACTCAGCTGTGTTTATGAGTCTGCAAAGTTCTTTTTTTTTCTTTTTAAAATCAGATATAACTTCCAATCTCGTGTCACGAGCTTGTTTTCAGTTGAATGTTTTCAACTGCACCTGATTTATATTTACTTGTTTGTATTATAAAAACACAGGCCCGCCACATAAAAATGACTGGGCAGGTTAAAAGAATAAAGAAAAATTGGGCACTGCCAATATTAGATCAGCCACTGAGATGTTCTGGAAAGACTGACATTTTTTTTTAAATCCTTTTACAGAAGTTTTACAAAAACATGAAGACTATTTACTGCAATGCCTGAAATACCTGTATTTCTGCTCTGCTCTCTGTCCCTTGAATATTTTAATGCTTTCAAGATATGCATTCTCTGTTTACTGAAAGAATGACTGTAGCCTTTTATTGTGATATAGAATATATAGAATGTACATAGAATATATTCTATAGAATATATATAGAATATAAATATAGAATATAAAATAACATAAAGTAATAAAAATAATGGATTATTGCAACATGTAATTTGGACCTCTTTTACAGTTCCTTGCCTGATGATTTGCAGGGGTAGGCACAACACAGGTAACACTTTATATTTAAACCCATAGCTCTGCAAAAACCTTCCTTGTCCTGTTCAAAGGCCTTTTGTCTTTGTTCAATTTTTGGCGGTGTCTCCTTTTGCCTTTTAGGGTGACATCATTTATTAACTGCTCACGTGAGGGTTTGAGGTTATGTATAAAATGCCATTATTTTCCCTTCTAGGTATGGGTGTTCCTTGCTGAGGGGAGGATGGTGACAGCGGGAGATGGGAGAAGGCTGGTCCATCCTCGGAAGGAAACGAGGGATAAATGAGGGACTCTCATTTGCCAGGACATCGCGGCAAGGGTGACGTTGCGATGGGTGATGCTGTTACCTGTATCTCTCCCTCCATGGGTCTGGGCACTGTGCTATTAGCAGAGATGCACAGAAATATTTTCCCATTAGTTTTCATGATGGAAGCATCCCTTTTCCCCCCTGTGCCGCAACAAGGCATCCCTGACCCTTAGCTGCTCTCGTCATCGTGCTCTCAGCACAGTGACGAGGTAGGAAAGAAAACCAAAGAAGTTTAGAAGATATCAGGGGACCGGGCTAATTTTCTCAGACATAAAACCATCTTTTTATTAGTGCTTCTGCTTCTCTCTTATATCTGCTCTGGGAAAACAGTCTATGAAATGGGAGGTGATTTTTCCACCACCTCTTGCATTTGTGAAATCTGCTGCGAAAATCTCTCTGAGGTCTGTCTTAAAACACCCTATTGATGATTATAGGAATTGCTACACTTTTTTCATTGTTTCCATTGCTAAACTGCCCAAACCTGTGTTTCAACAGGACACGTAGCATCCTTGGTTGTTGCTGTACTCTCCTGTTTTCGTTGCACACAGATGATGTTGAGGTTGGGTTTTTCTTTCTGTTTTGTTTTGGTGTATTTTTTCAATTTACAAAGGAACAACAAAGCCAAATTGGGGAATTCTTTGCTGCCTGTTACAGTTATTCACCAGTGGGCAGAGAGCTGAGGGGTAAATCCCCATCCTTTGAAAAGGTATTACTGGAGCTGGGATAATCTAGTGGCTGAAGTCTATCAAGACAAGACGGTGCTGTCCTGGGTGGTTTCAGTGAGGGCTGGACACGGTGGGGATGGCGTGAGCATGGGATGGAGGGAGGGGGAGCAGACTGGGCAGGGTTACCCCTGAGACCACTCACATTCCTGTGGGAGAGGAGGATTGGGCTGTCACAGCCTGCTTTTCGCTGCTCGGACCTGGCCCCGGCTTCTTGGCCATGGAAGGCCATCTCCTGTGCTGGGCGAGAGGTGGGAGAGGTGAAGCAAGGATAGACATTAAGGTCAGGATGCCTCAAGTGTGGGAAATGGAGCTGGGATTTCAAAAACAGCTGCAGGCAGAGGGAGAAACCCTGTTTTTGCAATAAACCTTTGCCCATGGGAAGTTTCAAAGGGTTTTCCTTATAGCTATCCTGTAAAAAATGCATATCATAAAAATCATCTGCTCCTGGGGCGAAGCTCTGTGCACCACGTGCTTGCAGGGTAGAAAAAAAGTGGTTTTAATTCATGTGAGCTTTCACAGAGGCTAAAATATGCTGCTGGTATGATGCATTGGAAGCAGAGATGCTCAGGGACCCCTCCCTGCAGCATCCCTGGCGGGATGGGGTCTTCGTTCAGTGTCCCCTGCGACCATCAGCTGGGTGGCCTGAGAGCCTGGGTGAGCATCGCAGCCTGGGAAGGCTGGCTCAGTGTGGTCCACTGATGGCTTTAGTACTGTGTCATTTAGGGGAAACATCCATCGCAAGGAGCACCCACGGACAGGTTTAAGACCAAGCCCTCCAGAACAAGCTGTATTAAAGTGGCGAGTGGCAGCTCCCTGTGCTGGGAGGGGAGGGAGGGTAAGGCCAGAGGGACGCTGCCGTGCCACTGGGATGCTTTACGCCCGCACAAGTTCTTCCCATGCCTACATTTGCCTCAGCCCTGGGGACTCTGGAGCCACATCAGCCCTTGGCTTGTGGGCAGCTGTAAGGACACACACAACGTGCAGGACAGGAGATCCCCGCTGCTTCCCCAGCGGTAAAAATAACTGCCGGCCTTCCCACCCACACTGGGGACAAGAGGTGTCTGGGCCACCTTCCCCTTGCACTTGCTGCAGGTGATACAGCCTTGCGCTGGTGCCTGTGTTTGAGCAGAGATGTGGGGCTGGGGATGCATCCAAGGCTCAGCGCCCACTGTCTGTGCTCTGCAAGATGCTGAACTTACAGCCCCACATCAGCCTTGCAGCCCCGGGCAGTGGCTGAGGCTTGTTATCATCCCTGGGGAGACCTGCCCTGCTTCTGGCATCACTCGGGGCTGAGCATCCATGGGCATTGCTCAGGGTTCAGCACACAGAGGTGCTGCTCGGGGCTCAGCACACATGGGCATTTCTCAGGGCTCAGCACGATTGGGGCTCAGCACACATGGATACTGCTCAGGGCTCAGCACATACAGGCACCACGCAGGGCAATTCTGGCGGCTGTGCCATGCCGCTGGGCTCAGGGCCAGCCCCCGGCCGCCTCTGTTTGCTCTCAGAGGCGGCGTTGGCCTTCAGGCTGCGCCAGGTGTTTGGCCTTGGGTACATCGCTTTGTCTGGCTTTCCTCTCCCCCTCTTGGCTGTTTGCAGTCTCCCATGGGAAAAGACACCCTCCCAGACCTGCCCCCCCTGGAGCTTTTGCTCTGCTTTAACTCTTGCTTGGGCAGAGGCCATGGCTCCTTGCTCGCCACGCAACCGTGCCCCTCACTGAGCAGGACCACAAGACACCAGCCTGCAAAGCGAAATGGCTGAGCGATATATTCACCATTGCTAACGAACATGCCTGTACAGGGCCTTTACAGGCCAGTTGCTCTCAGAGTGTTCATTCCCAAAGTCTTATCAACGAGCGTTAGCAGGAGCAAACCAAAGGCACCTTTGTGCTGTCCTACAGATGAACACAGAGGAGACCCAAGGAGCTCACAGCACCTTTCCAGCCCATGTGAATCCCTTCGGTACACCAGCCCCGGTGCCCCTAGTGCAGAGCCAGTTGTGGCGTTCGGCCTGCCCAGTGCCCTGTGAGAAACGCTCAGCACACTGCAGAATCCAGCCTGGTCCTTCTGCCAGCTGTTGTGTCAAGGAAAAATGTTAAAGTCATGGTCTGTTGCAGGAAAGAAATGTCTATCTTGCAGTGCAAGCCCATGTCTGTCCCCTGTAACGACCTTCCTGGGTCACATCCAGGCAGGGCTCAGCACCATGCAGGGGAGGGTCTGTAGCTTCTCCCTGCCTGCCCGAGGTGGGGGGAGCCGGTGGGATTTACTGCCGGTGGATGCGAAGCCACAGCCTCCGCCGCAGACCTGGGGAGAGACAGTGTCTGTCAGGCCGGGGACCCCCTCCCAGCTCCCCAGCCCGTTCCTGGGCTGTCCCGGGGCCTGACACCCCTCATCGTCCCCCGGGGCTGGTGGGGTGCTTACGGTGGAGGCGGTAGGCGGTGGGGACCAGGCTCAGCAGGAGGACCATAATGCTGGCAGTCAGGGGGAGCCAGACCAGGGGGTTGCAGGCACCTGGAGAGCAGGAGGGGACATGGTGTGGAGCATCATCCTGCCTCGGCAGCTTTGGGGGATGAAGGTTGGGGTGGGGAGAGGAGGGGTGGAGGACATGATCATCACCCTGGGATATCCCTTGGAGGACACATTACACCCTGAAGGCATTGCAAGGAACTTAGCTATGAGTCACGATAACCTTTTTCGTGGTGTCCTCTCTGGCGTGGGAGTTCACTGTGCCTGCAGGACTGATGCTGCACCTACAGGGGCTGCACACCCAAGGGACACCAGAGCTTAGGAAGAGCTAAATGGAAGTACATCCTGGCCCCTAAACCCTTGTATACCCCAGGGAACCACTCCTAAAGGCAGAGGTCAGCTCCACCCAGAGCGGTGGGTCTAGGTGGACCCGGATGCCCACCCCTGCAGAGTCACGTTGTGGTTGTCCCCACCCCAGGACAAACTCCAGCTGAACCCTGGGGACCCCCAGGAGCTCAGCAAACCCCTTTTGCAAGGCAGCCTGAGCCGACCCAGTGCCATACCTTTCTTGCCAGTAGCTTTGCTTTTGGTTACATGCCGCATGGGCTTTTTGGTGCGTGGTGCCTGAGTGGTCCTCGGAGGCAGAGGCAAAACATCAACTGGTGGATAAGGAGGAGAAGAGGATGGTTAATATGGTGCCAAGAGCAGTGGAGGTCTCAAAGAGCAGGCAGAAAGGGCTGGAAATTTGGCTTTTAAAACTAGCCCCATCCAGGGACCCCCACAACGGGCTGGGTCTTCCAGAGGGGCTGGGAGCTTGACCTGAACCTCTCAGTGGCCACAGAAGTTACCAAGAGCTTGTAAAAGCATTAATAAAACAACGTACGAGCTAAACAAGGGCAGAAAGTTAAGGCAGGGAAAAAGGAAACTTTCTCAAGCTACATTTACTGCCAGGCACCATCTCATCAGCGTTGCATGAAATCACAGGTAGTGGGAGATTTCAGTAGCACTGGGAGGTTTTAAGGGATCCTTGGATCTTTTCCGTATGCAGATTGCTCTAATCTTTGCTTAAAATTGGATTTTTTTTTTTTTCTGATAAAATGAGGGCTGGATTTTTTATCGTGTATCTGAATTACAATGGAGCACATTCATCTCTCTGTAAAGTTAGTCAGGCAAATATCCCAGTAATGCCATTAAATAGCTGTACATCTGACTGCTCAAACTCCACTTATTCAAAATTTTTGGTGATTAAAAACTATTTTTTTTCTGTTTTTATCCAGGACTGAAATTCCTATGGAAACCACCGTTTTTTTACATAGAAAGGTGAGACATGAGGTGCCTGGGATTTATCTGGACAACTTCTCCCTTACATTATAATAGACTTAAAGGAAAGGAACTTAAAGACAATTTATTTTATCATGTGTACTAAAGGAAAAAAAGAAAATATCCAGCAAGGCCTGAGTCCTCCCAGAGCACCTGCTGGTGTTTAGTTTTAAATTGGAGTGTCCTTGATCATGATGAATTTCAGCCAAATGTTTTTCATGCTTTTCTTTGTACATAGATATGTGCCCAGTTGATAAAAACCAGTTCTCTTTTATCTTAAACCAGCTTTTCTTTGAGCCAGCAAGAATCCAAAAGGGATTTCTCAGCCAGCTAAAGGTGTAGGGCATATTTGCAAAAAAACCTAGAGTTTGGGACACGGGGGATGATTTAGAGCCAGCAGCCGTAGCTGCATCTTGGTTAAATAAGTTATTTGTCTCCCTAAAAGCCTGCAAAGAAAAGGCTGAATCCTACTTCAAACACATATGTTTTTCTACACCACCTCCTGCTCGGTGGTGAAGGGGAAAATGGGCTGAAAAGAGCTTTTGTATGACCCAGGGTCTGTAGAGCATCACTCCCCCAATGCCACCCACAAATAGCTCTGATTCTGGCTGGATCTCCCCAGGGATGGTGGGTTGTGAGCTTTGAGGAATAAATCCCAATCCAGTCCTTTCTGTGAAGGACAGGCTTGAAACCTACAGTCAGACCAACCCCAGCGATGCAAGGGGTGATGTCCTCTGGCCTTGATGCTGCTCTTGTTACTTGGAGGAAGGGTAAGGAGGAACCGAGGTGCGGGAGGACCCAGGAGCTGAGCAGGGCACATATCCAGCCTCTCAGCCAAAGTACCATGGGGGATGAGAAAAATGCAGGACATGGCAATATTGGGGGGCTGAGCATCTTCCCATGGAAATCCTAAGATGCTAGGACCAATGCGGTGCTCAAGGCATGATCACAGCAGAATAACTGTTGGTGGCAAAAGGACTATCACATGCAGCTGACCTAAAATATTGCTATTTTCTGTATTTTCTGACTTCTCCAGCCTCATAGGTCTCTTCAGGAAAACCCCAGAGCCCCAACCTTGCACCTCAAAATTGGGAAGGGTCTACAAACACGCATCACCCCTTACCCAGGGGACCTTATCACAGCCTGCCCATGGCATAATTTGGAAGCCCAGGGCTGATGCTTACCCACGCCAAGCCGTGTCCCACTGCCCAGGAGGAGCTGGGAGGACTGGGAGACAGAGCAGTAATAGGTGCCGTTGTCCGAGGTGTGGAGGTGGCTGATGTGCAGGCTGTAGGAGTTGCGGGAACTCGCCCCATGGACACTAAACTTGTCCTGGCTGATGTTTGCGCCATACGTGGTTTTGCCCAACAGGTTGGAAAATACCAAGAACTCGAAATTTTGCCTCTCCTGGCTCCAGCGGTACCAGTACACCCCGGCATGCTCCTTCTTCAGCTCACAGAGGATTTCTGTTCCATTGTTAGTCTGGGCTAAAATATCCTTTGGAGTCTGGGATAAAAGTAGATTTGTACAGAAACCTATGAAAAAAGAGACAGGAATATATAGTTATTATTTTCTTTTCATTATTTTTCTTCCATGCTAAGTACAGATTTTCTTTGTGGGCTTAATAAGATCAAGTAGTCACAGATCAGGGGATCACACGAGTAAGAAACAGGACCTTCTTTACCAGGATGCTCCCATATTCCCTCAGAGCCCTTTTTGAGTTCCCCAGCTATTTTTTGATCAAGACCAGTTATACAGGTAGAGTTTGCCCTGTAAACACTCATCTAGGGAGGAGGCTCAGTGGCAGGGAGAGCGATGGAGAGATAAGGATGATTTTGAGGGTGTCCACGGGGCCGTACGTGCAGGAAGGGCATCCCCACCTGCTCCTGTGGATGTCCCTCTCCTGCCCTCCTTTTCTCTCTCATTTTTCAGAGAGGCTTCACCTCTCTTTCAACAGGTGTTTTTTTTTTTTGAGCCTCAACTTATTTGCCAGTTTTTTGTTCTAATAGATGCAACACTGATAAACTTCATTGCAGGTGCAGAAAAAGACAAAAAAAGTGCAAAACATCTCAAAATGAGCCAATTTAATATTAGTTTTCAGATGACATTGTTTTTGTATGAATTTTGAGACCTGGGAAAGGAGAGGGAGTGAGGGGTAGTGGTGGGGTTGAAAGCTTTGGTTTGACATCGAATCACCATTTAGGCTTTGCAGCTTTTGTGAAAATTATCTGAGTCGTGTTTGGCCTGGGCAGATGTGAGCGGAGTCTGCGTGCGAGCAAGGATGTGTCCTTGTGAGAAGGATAACAGGTGACTTGTGATCCTTTCTGTTCAGCAAACAGTCCTACAAAGCTGCAGATACTCCGAGACAGGCTGAAAAACAGTCCTCTGAAGATAAGGATGCTCTCGCTTCCCCCATCTGTTTCCCAGGCGTGTTTTACAGAGTGCAAAAAGCTCAGCAAAACTTGTTTTTTGGCTTTTTTTAACCTTAAAATGTCCCTATTCCTTCAAAATCCCAAAGCTGCTTACAGTAGTTGTTGCAAACAGCCTCGTGCAGCTCTGCAAACCCAGTGATGTGGGAATGGGTTTGCATGACCACAGGAACACCTGAAGCCATCCCCGTGGCCCATGGCCCTGATGTCCCCCATGTCCCCGATGGGGACAGGCAGAGGAGAGGGCTCTGGTGACTGACAGAGGTCCAGAGCTTTCCTCCATCCCTGCACCGATGACCCCATTGCTGCCGGTGCGCTGCACAGATGAGCAGCCCTAATATTGCAACGCCAAAATTCAGGTGTTGCAGAGCAACCACAGCATTTCACCACATCTTCTGGTGCTCTGACAATATAAACATCTCATTATTAAAATACATAATTTTCAGGTTTTGGAGTGCAATCCTCCCAAACTTTGCTCTGGCAAACACCATCCCTTTTTAGGGGATGAAATGTGTGTGGCCATGGGGCATGGTGGCTTCAGGGTCTCCTTGGGTGCCCTGAGGTCTGGCTTTTCTGGGCACAGGAAACTTAACCCCCCATGAAAACCTTTTCTCGAACTGTTGCAGAGATTATTAGATGAATCAGAAGGGATGAGAAGGGATCCTGGAAAATGCTCAGCTCAGCTCTGAGCCAGTGGTCAAGCTCCAGTGGGGTGAGCTGGGACGGAGCCAGAACAGAAAAGCTCATCCTCTGCCACACCTTCATCCCCCCAAACCTCCCTGTTCCCTTTGCCGGTTTATATTCTCACAGGGCACCACGGGGAATCGGGGTGGGACAGGTTTGTTTCCATGTGCTTGGCCAGACCAGCCTGCCGCAGCTCGAAAACAGTCCCTTTTCCCTTTGCACGTGTGGAGCAAACTCTCTTTTATTGGGGTTTTCTCAGCAGGGACCCCACCGTATAGATCTATAGGATATTACTATCTGTATATAGGTGTCGTTAAAGTGCCTTGGGCTGTTTGCTGCCAGATCGTCTATGTTATGCCACAGCTGGATGAGCATCCCACAACGTGAACAAAACACCCTGCAGTCCTGACAGCCTCTAGTGAGGATGCTGGGCAGCTGTGGACCTGGGCTGGGCAGCGTCTTGGCGGACTGACTTGAGCCACCACCCTAATATACACATTTAATGGGTGTTTCAAGCTCTCAACACTTTCCACCTAAGAACCATTGGCACAGTTTTTCCTGTAAAGCTTAGTTCTACCACTTTGCCACAACATTGACTGTATATATTCGGTCCAGACCTCCTGCAACCTGTCTGCAATAAGCAGAAGGCAGCATGGTTTTACAACACACCGATTCCAGCTGTGGCCCTTGGGAAACATTCAGTCCTTGGATAGATTTAGAAGAAAATTTGACGGGATGTTTATCATCTTCGCATTACACAGGCAGCATAGGTAGGTGCTACTTTAACTTCATCAGCAGCTTTCCACAGTCCGTCTGCACTAAGATGGTGCAGTAAAAACGAACTCTGCGGTGTCTATACCATTATATATTGCACTAAGAACAGGAGAGAAGAGAAGAGAAGAGAAGAGAAGAGAAGAGAAGAGAAGAGAAGAGAAGAGAAGAGAAGAGAAGAGAAGAGAAGAGAAGAGAACCATTTCAGTTGGAAGGGACCTACAATGATCACCTAGTCCAACTGCCTGACCACTTCAGGGCTGACCAAAAACTAAAGCACGTTATTAATGTCATTGTCCAAAATTATGCGGTGATAGGTAATAATATCCTGTAGATCTATACTATGCCTGTATATTTAAACTTCCATCATCCAGATGACATGCAACACATCCCACGTGCTGGAGTTGGGTGAAGGAGAGGCTCCAGCGTGATTTTAGGTGCCCTCAACCCTTAAGAGACATGTCCCTCTTACCTGAGATCTGGAGGCAGATGCAGAGATGGAGCCACGGCCGGGCCATGGTGGTGAAGTCAATGATGGAGGGCTTTCGTGCCAACTCCCCCTTGCCACGCACAGTCACCTCGTGGTGGTAGGGCTGGTTTCACCCCAGGAGGTTCTTCCCCGTCTTGGCACAGATGTCTCGCCGACAGTTGCCAAAGAGCATCTGCCGCGGCAGCGCCCGGAGCCTCAGCTCAGCAGCTTCTTCTGCGCCGAGCCCCAAATCCAGGTGTGCATCAGGGCGGCAGCCCCAGCGCTTCTCCAGCACTGCGCAGGATCCCCCAAAATCCCCTTTAGGAAGAAAAAAAATGGAAACTCATTGATTTTTAATTATGATTTTTTCATATTTCATCACCTGGTTTTTCCTTCTTCTTTTAGTCTAGCTCCATGCAATTAAAAAATGACAAATGTAGGAGCTTGACATTAAAAATAACATCAGGAAAGGATGAATTTTGGCTGTTTTCTCCTCTGTTGAAATTGAAAAGCATTCAAAATAAGGAGAAGATGCAATTTGAGCAGTGGGGTTGTTTTCTTCAGCAGAATCTTTAGTGGGAGGTGTTTTTCTCCGGGCCTGGAAAATGCTGAAGGCCAAACTAGCTCACCATAAAGCAGAGGCATGAGGCATCACAGAAAACTTTGAAGCCAAGAGCAAGAAACCTCAAACAAATCTAGTGGCTGAAAAACCACAAAAATAAGGAAATTCTGCTGGGGCTCCCCACCTCGCTGCAGGCACTGCTTTGGTAGCTGTGACACTGTGCAGCTCGTATGCAGAAATATTTAAATGATAGATAAAATATCAGAGTGGCTTTGAAATGTCTTTGAGAGGAAGAGATTTGGAGCACTCGGGGTTTAGGATTTGAAGAGTGAAATAAGTGACGTGAAATTACAGGGGTGAACTGGTGGCAGCAGCCTTCAATATTTCCATGTCTGGGAAAAAAAATCATTTATTAATTTTATTTATTCACTGCCCCTTTGGCTGCTGTGCAGGGTTCAGTTTTCTTTTATGCCCATGTCATGCAGATGCTCGTGGTCCTTACAAAGCTTCAGCATCTCCCTGGCCTGGCTCCCCAGCGAGGGGGGATTTCCCAGGGGGTCTCACATGGGGACACCGAGAAACCTCCCCCAGGGTTTGAGTTGGCAGACGAATAGGAAAAACAATTTTGCACCTCATGCAGTGTAATTTTTTGGTCCATTTTGTACCAGATTTTTCCATGCTGCTGTAACACAGCCCCTCCCCATTTCTGTTTAAAATAATTTCCTGCTCGAAGAGAGCTGCTAACCACCAAAAGCCTTGCCACGAAGGGCTCGGCTGCTGAAATTTAGGGTCGGCTGAATCACTCCTTAACTCTTTCCTGGCAGGAGAAAGTCATTTCAGTGCTTTCAAACGCATTTCAGTGCTTTTAGGCTCTTGTTTTCAGAGCTGAGCCCGTGATGCGGGGTACAGCAACCCTTACTTTTCCCCTCTTTACCTGCTGCTCACCTTTCCCCTTTTATTTCACATCACTCCCAAATTGGGACCTCCCCAGAACGGGGTCTAGACACCTCTTTTTTCAGGAGGAGGGGGGTGTTTAATATGAGAAATGCCACTGCAAGTGAACTTTTCCTTTATCCCCATGGTGAAGTCGGTGAGCTGAGCCCGATGTCCCTGGATGCTGCAATGGCTGCGTCCCCCTTTTCTCACTACTGCTGTCACCTGGAGCATCTTCTGGCCTCCTGGCCAGGACCAAAGTGCTCCCAGAGGTGGCTTTTGTCATCGTTACAATCTTGGACGTAGGGCATGTTACACTGGGCACCAAATGCTGCTGCAAGGCTGGTGACTCTGGGTTGTCTAAGCAGATATTTTGGCTTGGGAGGATTCCCCCGGCCATTATAGCAGTTGTAAAGATGCTTCCCTGCAGCGCTTTTACCTATAGGGTGTCTCCTATGGAAAGAAAAAGGTATATTTGCAATGTAAAAGCATAATGTGTGTGTTGGAACAGTGATTAATTTTTAATTTTTTTTGAAGCTGCTGTTTATACGCAGTTGAGCTATTTACCGGCAGCCAAGCTGTTCTCAGGACTGGGTGTTGCTCCTGCAAGAAAACATTTTGGAGGTGGGATGCCTTTGTCTGGCAGCCCATCGCCAACGCAAACAAAAGCACTGTGACAATGCGCAGGAGAGCAGCTGCTGTTTATCACATCCCCACATTGTTTGGGGCTGCTGTCCTGGGAAGAAAATAGGAGAGGAAAGAAGAGTGTAAGTTGAACTGATCTGTTAACACAAGCAAGATTTGTTGGTGACCTTGCTGAGGTACAGCAGCTCCTAATCACGAGTGTTTGGCTCACGGCTGGGCCAAGATGGGGGGGGATCACTGAATTTTGGTGTAATTGTTTTATTCGGCTGCACAATTTCTACAGGGAATTTATTCTTTTTCTGAAATAAAAGACAACAATTGAAGTCCCCAGCCCAGCCAGCTCCCTGCCCCATCTTGGTGCTCACCCTGTGGGTCTCCTCACCCATCCCAGGGGGAAACATCCCCTCTTCTTTTTCTCAGCCCACATCCCACGTACCTCACCATGCCGACACTAATTCCCTGCGCTTTCACCAGCTTCGTTACGTTTTCAACTTTTTATTTTCTCCTTATGATGGGTTTCTTACAGCAAAGTGTTTGCTCTCAGAGGGGCTGGAGCAAAGCATAGGGGTAGAAGAAAGGAGTCTACAGACAAGAAGCAGGACCTGCCTGGGGTTTCATCTCTGCTAAAGTCCCGTGTTGCAGCAGAGGTCATTGCAGCTGGGCTGTAAATGCCAGGTTGGAGGAACGGTTGCCATAAAAATAAGGAAAAATCCATTCCCTCTGTGCTTTCTGGGATAAAGGGCTGACTTTTGGGATTGGGGAGGAGTGCTCAGCTTCAAGCCTGGTCCAACACGGCCAGTACCACAGGACCTGGAAATAAGGGCCTGTTGAGGATAAAGGGCTGCTGGATGGAAACTCCCCAGGACTCAAGCAGCCATGGGTGAACGCTTTTTTGCTTTTTAAATTTTTTAAATTATTTTTATTCCAGAGAAGGGTGTAGCTTCTGGCATATTTCATTACGGGGAAAAGCAGCAATGAAAATGATAGCATTTTCACTGAGTAAGACGAGTACTACCTTTTTCTTAGTGTAATGGCAGAAAAAAAATCAGGTGGGTTGAGTTTTCTTTTCTAAACTGCTCCAAGCTAAGATGTGGTTTGTAGGACGAGGTTGGGGGGGGGTCCATCTGCCTTTGCAGGTGCAGATTTACAGCTGTACTTCAGCTGAAGCAATATCACAGTTGAGGCTCCTGACACGCTGTGGGGTACCCCCGAGGTATATACCAGCGTGCTGGTTTCTGGCATGGAAAAATGATGCTTTCGAAGTCCAGAAGCCAAAATGGATCTAAACTACAAATTGTATGAATTTTCCTACCATCTTGTCTCCCCCCCAGCAAGCAGTTTGTGCTTGGAGCAGGAGTTTGGGGGGATGGCGTGTGTTACAGGTGTCAGGTGTGAGCCCCATGTGTGATCTCCCCCCAAAACCCAGGCACTAACGGTGTGTGCAGCAAGTGAGGAGGCCATTGGGGGACTTTGGGAGATGGATGCTGAGGGGACAGGCTCCAGCTCTCCCTCTTCAGGGCACTTGGTGAAAGCAGAGGTTAGCATGAGCGAGCGGTGACTAATCCTGGGCCCCCACAAAATAGATAAGGGGCAGAGCAGCAGCTCCCATGTGATTTCAGCCTCCCTAATCAGTGCCAAAGAGGATAACGAAAGACAAGGAAAGTGTCCTTGGGAGGACAGGGGGAGGGATGCAGCACCTGCAGGAGCAAAAGCCACCGAGAAAGTAAACAGAGGCATTGTCAGCCCCAAACAACGACCTGCCATGGCTATAAAAAGCCACCTGGCTGAGACCTCATGAACACCTTGACCTTAAAGGTGCTGAATCCACCGGAGCTCTGCAGCGACTGTCTCCACGTCCCCAGGACTGCCAGGACATCCAGCCAAGGATTGGTGAGATCTTATTATCGGGGTCCTACTACTCCTCTGCTTCGCTTCGCCCGTTCCCACGTCCCTTCCCCATCCCCTCCCCGGCAGCCGGCGGGTCGCGGCAGCTGCCCGCTCGGCCACGGCCGCCAGTCCCCACCTTCCCCTTCCCTTGCTACCAGGTTCGGCATCCCCCCGGGGTGGCTTTTCGGAGGGGTGGGTTGTGGGGTTGCAGCCTCCCTCTGTGGGCAGGTCGGTGGTGCTGGTGTTATGGTAGCTTTGCCCTGAGACGGAGCCGTCTTGGATCTCATTCCCCTTACTATGATGACCGACATTGTTAGCAACTGGAAGCTGGAGCAGTTTGTGCTCCAGAAGTGCCTTCCCCCAATTTGGTCGCCGGGGGCCTTCCAGGGCCCGGAGGCGTACCAGCAGCTGTGCCAGCAGTGGGAGAGTTGGTCAGAGGAGACCAAAAAGCCCAAACCCACAAACAAATGCAAAAAGCGAGCGGCTTTGCAAGGTTTGCTGATGGTGGGCAGAGAGTTGTCCAAATTGCTGAAGGAGGCTCTTGAGAGTGTGCAGACGCTGGAGCAGGCCAAGGGAGAGCTCAAAATGCAGGTGGACAACCTGCGGGCAGAGGTGCAGGGCTTGTGCGGGGACTCTCTGCGGAATGCGGTGGAGATCACCCGGCTGGAGAGCAAGCTGGGCTACGAGAAGCTGAAAACGGAGGAGCTGGAGAAGGAGGTCGGGAAGTGGATCGGGGAGACCCATGACGCCCAGAGCGCGGTGCGGGCAGTCCTGCAGGACATCCAGCGCGACCGGGGCACCGGCCCTGATCACAAGGTATGCCGTGCCAAGATCCAGGAGCTGCAGGCAGAGCTGGGGGTGTCGAGGGGCATTGTGGCTGCCATCCAAGGCAAGAGGAGCCAGTTCGGGAATGGAGAAGGGGAGGATTCCCTGGACCCACACCCGCCCCACTACGACTACGAGGATGACGTGTGGAGTGCCAACGGCCCCACCAGGCCATCCCCCTACGCTCCTCTGCGGGAGGAGGTGTGCCAGCTGCAGGGAGGGGAGGTGGAGGCTTCCAAAATTAAAAAGAACCCCCCTGATGAGCCGGCTGGCCATGGCCCGCTCCAGGCCATAGACACCAACAGGCCTGTGCTCTGGTTTACCCCAGAGCAGCTCAAAACAGTGGGGAAGATGCTGGGGCCGTTGACAAAGGAGACGGCAGTCAACTGGCTGTCCAAGGCGCAGCGGCTGCCCAGGTGCCAGAACAGCAACTCGGTGAGCGACCTGATAGACGTGGTGAGAAAGTGCATGAAACCAGATGATTTCACAGCACTGCCAGGGGATGTGCAGATGGGCAACGTCCAGGACATCGGGGACGTCCAGTTGGCCGTGCTGAAGGTGTTCTTCCCAGAGGTCAACCCCTTAGTGCTCTTCCACCAGGAGAAGCAAAACCCTGAGGAGCGGCCGGACGCCTATGTTAACCGTAAGAAGATGCTCTACCAGATGGCCGGGCTGCCTGGCTCAAAGGACTCCCCCATTGATTTTGACAGGCCTGAATTCAAGGAGCCACTGGTGGTGGGGCTGACCCCTCCGTTGCGGGTGATTGCTGGTGGGGATGCGGCCAGAAAGCCGCTGTTGGAGCTGGAGCAGATCCTGACCCAGAATTTTGAGCTGCAAAAGCAGGCGTTCCCAGGGTACATGCTGGGGGGGAAGAAAGGGAAAACCTCAGCCATGTCCTTCCAAAATGGGGGGGTGAGAAAAATGCAAGGAGACAACCGAAAAGATCCCGACAGCAAGGGCGGTTCGGGGAAGGAGAACCAGCAAGGGCTGAGGTTTCAGAAGTCCAACCCTTGGCGGGCCGAGCTGAGGAAGCGCTTGATAAAATATGAGAAGCAGGAGGATATAGATGGCTTGCCAGACTCAGAGCTTTTGCAAAAACTGGCCCTGCACGAGACCAAAAAGCACAGCAGCTCCAACCCGATTGACCCAGGGTCTAAGGCTCAGCAATAGGGCTGCCAGGCACCCGCATCGCCCCTTTTTGTGGCACCGATTAAGACCGATTCATGGGGGCGCCTGATAGTTGATATAACTATTGGAGGAGGGGTGCTTGGACAAGTGATGTTAATTGATACTGGTGCCTCTTATTCAATTCTGAATATGGTCCCCGGTGAAGCCGGGCTCTTCCAAACCTCTGAAATTATTGAATTGACAGGGCCAAACGGCCAAAAATCATCAGTGCCGTTCACAGGGCCCATACCCTTTGAAATTGGGACTGCCAAAGGGTCTGAAAAATTTGGAAAAATGGAAATGAAGGGAAAGCCGGGAATTTTAGCCATCTCTGCACTGACAAAGATGGGGGTGGTGGTGGACCTGGCAAACCAAGCACTATTACGCTGCCCCCAAAGTGATGCGCCTGTCATCCCGGCAAGCCACAGGGTGATGTCGGTCAAAGCCCCCGAGCTCCTGGTCCCCCCTGAGTGGGAGCCCCGAGTGAAACGGGTGACGGAACAGTTCCCCCAGGTCTGGGCGAGGAGCAAGCTGGACTGCGGGCAGATTGACGCTGCCGTGGCAGTCAAAGGGCCAGATCCCCCTCCTCAGCTGCAGCCCCGGTACCCGGCTGAGGCTGAGGATGGCTTGTGGGACACAGTCAAAACCTTGTTGGAGCAGGGGGTGCTGGTGGAGCAGCAGAGCACCAGCAATGCCCCAGTCTGGCCCCTGCGGAAAGCTGATGGGAAAACGTGGAGGCTAACAGTTGACTTCAGTGCTCTGAACCATGTCACCCCGCTGCGGACCTCTGCAGTGACCAAGTATCCTGACATCATGGCGGCCATCTCCCGGGGATCCAAGTGGTTCTCGGTGCTCAGCCTGACCAGCCCATCCTTCGCCATCCCCTTGCACCCCGAGTCCTGGCGCAAGTTTGCCTTCACCCTTCGAGGACGGCAATTTGCCTTCGCCAGAGTTCCCCCGGGCTTCCACAATGCTCCTGCCATCTGCCACATGCACGTGGCGAGGATGTGGGAGAAGCTCGGCCACCGGGAGAGTGTGCTGTCCTGCGCTGGTGACGTCCTCATCCACACCCGGACAAAGGAGGAGAACTTGGAGGTGCTGGCGGAGGTACTGGAGGCTGTCCAGAAGACGGGCTTCAGGATCAGCCCCACAAAGGCCCAGCTGTGCTGGAAGGAGGTCTCCTACTTAGGGGTGACCCTGGGGAAGGAAGGGCGCTCACTGGAGAAGCAGAGGGTCGAGCTAATACAGAAGGTGTCGGCACCGGCCGATGCCACTACCCTGAGGTCCTTCCTGGCTCTCCTGAGGTTCTCCCGGGAGTTTGTTGAGGGCTATGCAGAGAAAGCTGCCCCCCTCTGCCATCTCCTGAAGAAGGACACCCCTTGGGAATGGGGCCCGGAGCAGGACAAGGCAGTGAAGATCTTAAAGGAGAGTGTGGCGCAAGCTCCCGTGCTGGTGCATCCCCGAGGGGACAGACCCTACATCCTGCAGCTGGCCAGCACGGGGAGGGGGCTGCAGGCCACCCTGGGCCAGCAGCACGGTGCTCATCTCCTCCCTGTCGCCCATGCCTCGCGCCTCCTGACACCGGCCGAGCAGCAGTTCACTGACTATGAGAGGGAGGTTTTAGCCTTGACCTGGGCCCTGCAGCACTGGGATTACCTGGTGGGGTTGGCCCCGGTGCTGCTGAGGACCTCCCGTGCCCCGGTGAGGTATGTCTTGTCAGGGAAAGGGGATGAGGGTCCCCTGCGCTGCCCCAGGATGGCCAACTGGGCATTGGCGTTGACTGACAAGGAGGTCCCTGGGGACCCCTCGCCTGGCACCTATGGGGTGGTAATCAGTGGAGAGAGGGATGGGGAGGAGCCGGGGGGTACCCCGGACGAGCCCAAGCTGCAGCAGGCGCCCCTCTTTGAGAGCGGCCTCAGCCTGGCAGAGGCCAAGGAGAGAGGCTACGTCGTGTGGTTTGTAGACGGGTCCAACTACCATGAGAAAGGGGAACGCTACACCGGCTACGCCGCTGTCAACCGGGGCACGGGGGAGGTGGTGAAAGGGAAGTGCCTGCCACACTCCACCCATGCTGCCAAGCTGGTGGCTGTGACGGCCGCCCTGGAAAACACGCCGGCAGACCAGCCCCTGGCCATATTTTCGGATTCGGGCTGGGTGGTGCGGGTGGCACTGCAATGGCTGCCGCTCTGGAGGGAGAGGAACATGCAGTCAGCTGATGGCAAGCCCGTCACCTACGCCAGAAAGCTGCTGTACCTCGCGAGGCTGGCGGAGCAGAGGGTGCTCCCAGCCCAGATCATCAAGGTGAAGGCCCACAAGAAGGGAACGGAGGAGGCCAAGTGGAACAAGGAGGCGGACGCCAAAGCCAAGCAAGGTGCGAAGGAAGGGCTGATGTGGAAGGCCAGCAAGCCCTCCGAGAACAGCTCCGTGTCAGTGGCTCCCAGCAGACGCTCGCAGAGCGTGGACCTGCTGGGCTTGCAGGCACAAGACCCCAGCGTCCTGGAGCTAGTGCAGGGTGGGGAGTATAAAGGGTGCAAGGTGTGGAAGGATGTCTCGGGGCTGGTCCTGGCGCAGAGGGCGGGGGCGGACTTCCCGGTCTGGGTGGTGCCTCAACTCGTCCGGACGGAGCTCGTGGCCCTGGCTCACGAGCAGGGGCATTTGGGAACGGACAAGACCATGGTGAGGCTGCAGGGCACTGGGTGGTGGCCTGAAATGAGAGAGGATGTGGAGAGGTACGTCAGCAACTGCCTGACATGCGCAGCCAACAACCCCGACGCCAAAACAGCCAAAGTCTTCCTGGGCCACCAGAGGATTTCTGGGCCATGGAGCAAGCTGCAGATGGAGTTTATCGGCCCTTTGCCCCAAACAGCCCAAGGGAACAAGTATTGCCTGGTGATCAGTGATAACTTCACTAAGTGGGTGGAAGCGTTTCCAGCTCGAAACAAAACAGCCAGCGCAACTGCAAAGATCCTGGTAGAGCACGTCTTCTCGTGGTGGGGCGTCCCAAAGGAGATCGACTCAGACCACAGCCAACGCTTTGTTGGAGAAGTCACAAAAGGGGTGTGCCAAGCCCTGGGCATCAAGCAAAAGCTTCACATCACGGGGAATTTCCAGAAGCCCGGCTCGGCGGAGGGGCCCAACCAACCACTGAAGACGGCGCTGAGGAAGCTCGTGAACCAGCAAAGGAAAGACTGGGATGAGAAGCTCCCTCTGGTCCTGCTGGCGTTACGGGGGGCCGTGGCATCTCACGCGCCTTCTCCCCAAAAGCTGCCTCCTGCAACAGATCCGAAGCTGCCAGGACACTGGTGGCAACGAGGGGAGCCGCCAGACGAACTGCAGCCCCGCGTACTGACAGACAGATGGGTCCAAGACATGCTGAGGACCGTGTTGGCTATGTACCACCAGCTCTCCTCAGTGCAGGAAACCAACATCCCCAAGATGGATAAGCAGCTGGGAGAGCTGCTGCACCCTGGGGAGTGGAGCACGGGGGACCTGGTAAAGTATCGGGGGGTTAGAGAGAAGAACCAGGTGCTGGGACCCCAATGGATGGGGCCCGTTAGGGTTGTGAACAAGGCCAGCGCCTCCATGTACCAGGTAGAAATCAGAAAGGGAGCGAAAAGGCAGGAAAAATGGCTCCATTCTTCACAGTTAAAAGCATGGAAGGGAAATTAACGGGGCTGGAGAGCCCGTCTTGCTTATGTTTTGCAGATAAAGGAAAATGGAAGGCGATTGTGACCGGCGGGAAGGGCGAACTTCGTGGCATCACCAGCCCTGTTTGCGCTGCGGGGAAAATGCTTTCAAATTTCTGGTTGCAGGATTTACTTTGCTTTCTGGTATGTGCATAGCGCTGAGCGCCCAACCAACTCCTCAGCATCTCAGACAAAAAGTCAGTCGTTCCCACTTAGAAAGGCACCTCAACACATGGGCCACAGCCCAGCACAGGGTTAGGAGGTACACAAAAATTGGGACTGATTGGCCCTGGTCTCAAGCTCACATAAAATATACAGGAAGCATGGGATTAAATTCTAACAAAGGCTTAAATTTGTCAACAGTGGTTATGCACGGGACAGAGGTGTACTTGGAAAATGAGTGGAGCTGGGATAGCACAAACAGACTTCCACAGCTGCTGGGGAAGGTGGGACAAGAAATAAAGGTAGGGTGCAGGGTAATTAATGGCTCCACTCACCAGCAAGTAACTCAAATCTCTGTAACCGAAGTAAAAACTAAGAAGAATCAGAAAAAAAACTGTGCTGTGGAAAAATTGGACTGTTGGTGCAATTTTACTTTGGTCCAGCCAGTCTTTGTGGTCTGCCTCTGGGCACACAACAGTGTGGGGCTGTCCTTTAAGTTCAAGATTAGCACCATGCCACGCTCCTTTGCTGCCGTTAAGATCTCAAAGTGCCATTTTTTGGCCTGGCATGCAGCCCAATATGCCGAAGTTGGCAACCAAGTAAAACTGGAAATTAAATACTCCCAAGAAAGTATAACTGATCCGATGCAAATTGATGGCACCACCATTACTATCACTGCACCTAACGGCCGCAAGTGGGTCGTGCCAGTAAACTGCCTCCGTCAGAGCAAAACGCTTAATAGATCTGAATTAGGCACAGAGGCTTCATGGTATAATCAGGATTATGGATACTGCCCACACCTGGTCATAAACCTCCAGGTGTGGTGTCGAGGAAACCTGAGCATAGAAATGTCCCCTGAGCTTGGAGGGAAGTGGTGGATAGGAGGCCCTGAAGGATTTAGAAAAGAGTTGACCATCATTGCTGTCTTGCGCCCCTTTGTTTCCAAAATAGGCCCTTACATAGTCAAGCAAAATCACATCCAAGAACTGTTGACCGGGCCTGTCCGGTCACTGAAGAAGGTGGTGTTGTCTCTGTCCACTGTTAATATTTCATCTGTCAGACCGCGCTGTACCCCCTTCCTATCCACCCTCAGCGCTGGCTGGCTGGCCTGGCTCCACAGCCGCTCTATCCAGGGGACCCGGGCCAGGAGAGACCTGCTGGCCACGGCGCTGGGAGGAGGAGGTGCCGGGCTGGGAGTCCTCAACAGCATGAACGTTGAGGTCTTGGCCAACAAGTTGGAAGCTGTCACCTCGGGTGTGCAGGGCCTCCTCAACCCCCTGAATTCATCCCTTGCCAGCCTCGGGATGGGGCAGTGGCTTGTGTCAGAGGTGTTGCCCACCTGGGAACAAATAAGTGAAAAAGACCACCAGGTGTTGTTGCGAGCACTGGGCATCGAACAAAATAATGTCTCTCTTGCTCTTAGTTGCATCCAGGCCCAGATGTGGGTGCAGAGTGTTGTTGCAGGTATCCTGAGAGACGGTGACAATGGCGTCCTCCCCACCGAGATCCGAAAGATTGTGTGGGATGCAGCCACAGAGAAGGAGCGGCAGCTCCAAGCCTGGTGGAGGCTCGTCAACTTCACCCACGACCAGGTCCTCAATGCAGTCATCGCCCACGTCCTGACCGTGGCGGAGGCCCGCATCGAAAAGGTCTACCCCATCGTGGCCCTGGGGGTTAACACAAACGGGTCCGTGGTCTATCCCCTGGACCACCGCATGTGGGCGAGGGTATCTGATGGGAAATGGCAATCGGTAGATTTGGAAGCCTGCATTTTGGAAAGGGGGCTGGGATTCATATGCGAAGATGATGCCCTTAAGGCGAGCGATGTTTGCTTTGACACCAAAGAAGGGGTGTGTCATTTTGAGATCAATCCCCAGAGCAGTAATAAAACCGTGTTAGCGTATGTAGGGAAAGGGTGTGTCTGTTTTAGAACGATGTGTAAATACGTGCAAATTAATGACGTTTATAATCAGACTGTGTTTAACGACTCGAATATGTGTGCTTGCAATGTCGCTATTATTAGAGGCTGTGATTTTGTGTATAAACCGCCTGTGTTTACTAGCCAGTTGCTAATCAGAAACTATACCTTGTATCGTAGTATAACCCCAACCCCCATCGGTATGGATTTGTCACTTGTAAAAGAAATGTTAGAGCATGCAAATTTACAGCAGCTGTTAGAAAATGCCAAGGCAGAAGCTAAAAAGATCCTAATAACTGTGCATCACGATGGTAATGTTATAAAACAGGTCATGGAACGAATTAAGCGGGTGGGAGAACACCACTGGTGGGAAATTTTCTTCGGTTGGTCCCCCACAGCCACCGGCATCTTCAACACGCTGCTGCACCCCGTTGTAGTTATCCTGCTAATGCAAATCTGCGTGTGCTTTGCCATGGTAGCGACTTGTTACTGGATGAGGCAGGTGAAGCTCTGCATTGACAACCAGGTGAAAGGACTGGGGCTGGCCAAGCGCCTCCTACCATAGTCAAGGGCAAGACTGGGTTGGCCTCTGTGTTTGCCACCAAGAAGAACTTTTAGCTCCGCTGTTGGCTGCAACCCAGTAGGCGTTGAGCGGTGGGGACACACGCCATACCAGACCTTGATGTGAGGGATGGCCTCCTCTGTTATAAGAGGGCCATCCAGGAGGGGAGGGCAGGCCAAGCAGCTTGCGGTTGGCATGAATCACAGAATGGTTGAGGTTGGAAGGGACCTCTTGAGATGATCTAGTCCAACCCCCCCTGCTTAAGCAGGGTCACCTAGAGCAGATTGCCCAGGACTGTGTCCAGTTGGGTTTTGACTATCTCCACAGATGGAGACTCCACAACCTCTCTGGGCAAACCTCTTCCAGTGTTTGATCACCCTCACAGTAAAAGAGCAAGAATTAGCATGAACAACTTGTCTTTGAACCTCCCATCCCCAAATGTTAATGTGAAGAAGCTGCTCTTGTGTGATTTAAGACTCCTTAAGCAGAGGAGAACAGGATAAGGAAAGCCAAGGACAGCGTCTTTGGAAGGAAAAAGAAGGGAATGTAACGCCTGAGCGTGGAAAAGCACCCACTGAAGATGGCAGAGGTGTTACCAGCCTCAGAGACTTGGAAAGATGATAAAAGATGAGCAGAACGAAAGATCCTGTAATCACCTTGGACTTAAAGGAGCTGAATCCACACGGACCTTTGCAGCAACCATCTCCGGGTTCCCGAGACTCCCAGGACGTCTGGCCAACGGATTGGTGAGATCTTGTTTTCAGAGCCTGGACATCACCGCTTTGCTTTGCCTAGTTGTGCATGTACTCAATAAAATTTGTCTGTTAGAGGACAGACTGCCTATTCAATCGCCACCTGCTCAGCTGCTCGCTACCCAGGCTTGTAACTACGGCTACACTGGAAAAGAGAAATTCTGGTAAAAAGAAAAGATGGGTTTTTTTTCCCTTTTACAGGCCAAAATCACTCGCTTTTTTTTGCCTGCAGAATATTCACTGAAACACAAAGATTTCTGCCTTGGGCTGAAAAGCGGGGCTCTGAGCTGGTGCACAAACCTGCTCCCCACTTCATTCTGCTTCTCCCATCCTGCATCACCCCCCTGCCTCTGAATCCAGAAGGAGCCTTAAAATATACATGGGGGTCCCAAATGATTTAAAACCATTGGCAATTTCAAAAAATATATCAGCCACCTCATTTCCAGCCCCTGTGCCTGATCTCATCTTGGAGACACTGCTCTCTCTGAGAATGGGGCGGGTTTACGCAGACAAAAAGCCCTTTGCAATCCAGGCTGAAATAAAAAGATTAAAGAACTGGCCTTTAATCTAGCACGAACTGCTGGGCTAGCTTAAGAAATGAGTTAAAACCCCCACTTTTCACAATCACCAGGCTGGGAAGTGCAAAGAAGTGGCATATTGCCACAGCATACTTTTTTTAAAGAAAAGTGAAACTTCAATATATGGGTTTGATAAAGACACTTCTCTGTAAGGAGCACACATTATAACTGAGCTCATGAAAACGTGAATAAATAAATCACTGTCTAAAACCACAGGAACCCTTTTTCCCCCTCCAAGCACCATGAAAACATCCCCTTTACCCTCGGGACGGGAGGTCGAACTCTCCCCCCAGCCCTCCAACCCACCTGGGAAGGGGTCAGTGCCTGGTGCCCTCTGCGCTCTGCTGCTCCTTTCATTTTACCCATAACAAAGCCTCACAGAAAACACATGGTCATTTTGGGTAAAGCACCTTTCTTACTTGCTAACACCTTACATGTTCCATGAGAATTAATTTCCCTGTGAATAATTACCCTTTTATACAAAGCCTTTACCCCTCTAACCTGTTTTGGGAGCCTGTAGGGGAAAAAGGAACCACAGAAAATACACGTTATCCACTCTTCAGTCCCAAACCTGCACTGGGACAGTGTGGCACGGCAGGGGTTCACCCTGGGAGGATGGTATAGCCATAGGGAAAGGGGTTCCTAGATCTACATGCTGGTTTTAGCTGAATGCAGACCCCTGCACGGCCGCTGGATGCGGCAGCAGCATCCTCTGCAGCTGCACCGAGCTGCTGCCCTCTGCAGAGCCGGCACACGGTGCACGTAGGCTTGGAAAGTTTGAGAAACTACGAAGCTCCCCCGCTCCTTTAGTGTCATTTGTTCATCACCGCAAACCGAGGAGGGCTGTTTTCACGGTAGCAGCAGTGGCTGCGACAGACTTTGGGTGCAGCCAAGGGGTGGGACCTTGAGCTGGAGTTTTTGTCTGCATTTCCAGTGGTTTCAGTAGATCCCGTAAAAGATTTTACCCAAACTTGCCTGCTTTTCCGAGCCAGATGGGTAACACAATCGTATTTATTCCCTGGTGTTTTTGTTCCTGTCCTCCGTGTTCTGGAGCAGAGGGGAGCCTGCCGGTGCAGACCATGCAAGCTGTGGCCTGCGGAAACCCCTAACCCATCTGCAACGCCCTGGCTTTCCTCGGTTCCGACTAGGTGGACCGAGGAGGCAGCTTTCAGAGCTAGCCCAGCCTGGCTGCCTCCGCTTTAGGCTGCGAAGATCGATGCGGGCAGGTCCCTAGCCCCACTGGTCTAGTCCTGTGGCAGTAACTGAGACTAACTTGTGAAATACTAGGGGCTAAGATGCTGCCATGAAGCAACTTTGACTCAAGTGGAACAAGTGATGTAAAAATAAGCCTTGGTGGAATCCCAGACATGCTGGGGTCCCCTTGAGAGTCTACAAAGAGCCCAGAAGGGACAGGAAGGTACCAAACACATGATTTAACCCAAGGAGCCTGTTCTCCATGCAGAGCATCTGCTTATCTCTGGATACGTCTCATGGGACTGCAGGGATACCCTTATTATTTCTCTTGGGTACCTGGCGTGATGGACCTTTCCTGCTGCTGCAGAGGATCCTGCCGGTTTTGGGATGTGCTCTGCAGCCACGGGGAGGTGCCACAGCAGGTCCTCACTCCATGTGAGCAGACACGGACAGTCTCCATCTCCTCCGAAGCAAAGGTGAGGGGCTATGTGGAGATTTCTGGATCGTGGCTGCATGCGGCCACCTCCAGAGCCACTCCTGGGGTAAAGGCAGAAGCTGGCAGATTTCTGTCTGTCTGTCAGAGCTCTCTGTTGGAGCTGCCTCCCCAAACCCACCATCAGCATTTTCACCAGTGTCACTCTCCAGGATGAACTCTGTCTTTCAGGCTCAAGGCTTGGCCATGGCTCTCCTTTTTCTACTCCTTCCCTCTCTCTCTTCCCTCTTTCCCACCTCAAGATCGTCCTTCAGGACTCCCTGCTTTGAGCAGGACGTTGCAAAGCTCTCTTCCTTCACCCAGCACCTACAAGGTGCCTGCACATTCACAGAGAGGGGATTCATCTGGCTTAGAACATCTCAGTGCTGATGTCCTTTAAACCTCGTGCATTTTGTAAGCCACTGTGCATCAAAGGAATCCTAAAAAAACCAAAAGTAGTAGCAGGCGGATTGATACCCTGGAGGGTTCAGTCTCGACGCAGCACCAGCCTGCCTGCTGCAGTGCTCTGGCTGTGACCCCTCCATAAGATACCTTTACGGTTGAGAACAAACGTTTTACTCCTATCATCAGCCCTGCTTAGTGGCTAAGCAAGCTGTCCCCCAGTTCCTTTTGCTCCCAAGCATTTTACTCCACCCCAGAGCACACCAGATGATGCACAGAGAAGCTGGATACCAGCCCCAACTATTTACAATCTACAAATTTACAGCAGACACGACCCAGTGTAGCAGAGCAGTAAAACGGGAAGAGCGAGAGAGCTCCAGGGACAGAGTGATACAATCAGCCGGCGATGTAGTGCAGCATGCTATATCCTGGCTGATCACGATTTATTATGTATGGGCAGGGTGGAAGAAATGAGTTTTAGGAGGCAGAATAAAGAAGAGCATCAGGGCTCAGAGGCACAATGAGGAGAGTTGGTCTGAGAGCTAAAAAGCTCGGTAGCTCATCAGGGATGTGGGACAGATTCTGGCTTGGGTTGATTTTTCTTCTGCTTTGTAGAGTCCCAAAGAAATTCTGTGGTGTGCCAGCACTCAGCATGAAGGGAGACACTTGATTTATTCCTCACAACAGCCTGAGGAAGTGATCAGATATACATCAGCCTGGCTGAGAAGGGGTCATGAATAACTCAGTAGGGAGTTCGTTTACTCTCAGGAGTGGTGAAATGACTGAAGTTACATCTCACAGAGCGAAATGCAGGGAATTCTTATGGGTTCACTCATTTTCTTGAAAAATAAAACACAATAGAAACAATTTCCAATTTTGAGAGAGATCTATCATTGGCACAACTGTTGAGTTTGGCAAAGCTAACACAAGACAGTATAATTAAGAATTAGGCCGTCAACAGCATGGGGCAATCAAAATGCCCTTGGTCCTCCAGCTGCTCTCAGCAGTTTCACCTATGGACGAGAGTCACAGGTACCTGGACAGAGAAAGACAGGAGGTTACTTAGAACAGTGCAGGCAAAAACATTCCCCTTAAACTTTCAACTGCATTTCCCTTTCTTCCCAGCATCTCTGGAAGTAATGCAAGGCTTTGTTCCATCGAGAGGCACGGGGAGCTGGCGATATCTGCAGGTGGGACGGTGGATATGCCTTTTGACCTGATCTGAGAGCAGAGAGCAGCTGTTGGGCACGGCTCTACAAGGTGAGAGATGGTGTGAATTTACAGCACATCGGCTGCTCCATGGAAACTGCTCTCTCCAGGCTTGTACCGCAGGGTGTGCACAGAGCGACTTTTCCCTCAATCAAACTGAGGTACGTTACTCATATTGGTCCTGGGACAAGCGTACACATTTGGCCAGCAAACCCATGCCCTATTTTGTCTCCTGATAACTTGCTTGTGTAGCTGGACACAGATTTACAGGCCTGGCCCTCCCACCGCATCTGCGCAGATGGGCTCTGTCCCCTGTACGCCCCTGGATGCTGGACTGGTCCACGCATGGTCACCAATAGTGCAGGGATAAAAGTCACGGCTGGAGCCACCCGCATTGTACATATATCCCCCTTCCCACCCCACAAAGAGATGAAGACTTGTCCAATGTGATAATGAAGGTCCTGGCTGATACCAGCACAGTAAGAAAGGAATATGGGAATAAAAATTCCCTATCATTGGCAATATACAGTCAGTACTTTAATAGAACCCTTTGTTTAGCTTTTTCATGCAATTCCAGCAAATTATTCTAGTATCATCCTTCCAAACGCATTCAAAGGACACAGACGGGCTTGCATGGCAATATTCTCTGCACTTAGTGTATCTGCTGTAAGACAAATGTGTTTTGGCTGTGTTTGCAAGACTGACACAAGTATTTTCAGAAACCCAGATATGCTTAGGCATTACTGGGGACAGAGGAAAGCAGCGAAGCCAGACTCACCTCCCTGTCAGAGCCAAGTGTCGTTCAGTGGGGAGAGAAACAAGCCCCCATGGCTTATGCAGCAAGCGCTCCCAAGGGAGAGAGGGCAGAAACCGACCTTTACAGATTCCCTGAGGAAGTAAACAAACAGTAAGTGCCATTAGATAGTTTAATGACTGCAGCATTTCCACAGCCACTCTTAAATTGATTAAAAATCTGAAGCTTCAAACCTGGAGGCCTAACACAAGGCACCCAAAGCTCTTTTTAGACAGTTCATTGGACTGTCTTTGATTTTTAGTGCTACTGAGCAGCAGGTAATCAGCTGTTCTCAAAATTAAATCCCTTTTTGAGGTGCCTACAAGGGGATACAGATGCTTATTTATTACCAGTTTCAAGACTGCTTGGACAACACTGGCCTAGGCTTCCATTTGCTGATCTCCTCTGAAGTCTCTTGCATTTATGAAACGCCACATGAGCACATTCTGAAGCATAAACACAACAAATCCGGGGCATCTGTTGCATTATCCTCGCTCTCTGTTAGCAAATGTTGCAGTAATGCTACAAAGATGCCTGCTTGCCTATGTTTGCCTAAACAAACAGCATCAGAATGCTCTATAAAACATTGCTAAAAAAAGAAAAACCCAAAGACTTATTTGTCTCAACAGCACAGCCACCAATGAACAACAAAGTACTGCCACAACAGCAGCGGTATGTCTGTCCTCACTTCCTTCATGCTTATTCATAAGCCTGACCGACCATCTCAACCCAGTTAGTTGCCAGGGCTAATGCAGAGCAGTAAAATCATAACGAAAGATGACATAGCTATGAGATGAGCGTTGGAGAGCGGATAAGGCTACACAGTAGAGGTTGAGATGGACACCGGCTTGCGGGTGTTGTCGCAACCTCCTTTTCTTCACCAACTGGTGCTTCTTGTTGTTTTGAGCGTGGAGCAGAAAGATGAAAGGCAAGCTGTGCACCGGCGTACAAACCCCACGCCCGGCCAGCCCCCGTTGGCAGCTGCGCGGCAGGCAGCGCGCTGGCTCTGCTCAGGCTGGGCGACACAACACCTTCACCGCAGGCACAGCGCCGGGGTCGGCACACCAGCACTGCTGAACCAGCGCGGCTGGCGTGTGCGGTCTGATTTCTTCATGTGCTGAGCTAGAAAAAAGAATAAAAAGAGATGTAAACAAACCAGAAGGCAGTCAGTGAAGCACCTGGCATCATCTTCTCTGTCAGACTTGAGAAAATCTCAATCCTCTCATTTTGAGGGCAATTCTAAGGAAACGAGTACATCTGCTTGCTTGGGCTGGGAGTACAGATACCCTCACAGAGTGACATGAAGTAACCGAGCAGGGAAGAGACATTCATCCTGAGAATTTTCAAAAAATGTTACAGATCTGTAAGCACTTGAACAGACACAAACGGCAGCAACGCTAACTACTGACCACTGACAGAGGGTCCCCAGCCCCAGACTTTATATAAACCTGATGGGGCAGGTTTTGTGTCTGATGTTGCTTTGTAGGATGCAACTCTGCTGTCATGGTCTGGCTTTCACATCAGCTTCCCAGGTATCCTCTTCCACCCTGAGCATGACAGCGTGGAGCAGGGAAGGAGCTCACATGTGAAGGAATTGCTGATGCAGATTCAAATTTGAACGCTACACACGATGCAGGTGCAAAAGCTGCCTTCCCCAGGGGCCCTGAGGCCTCTGGATCATGGGCACCACTGACATGAGCTACCTGGCCAAAGAACCTCGGTGCATGCAGAGATGTTGCCGCTGAAGGCAAACCCAGGTGCTGTCTGAGAGAAACCCATGGGAGCTGAGGGCAATCCTGCATGGTCCCTTGACCTGGATTTGCACGAAGCTACAGCACCATAACTCCTATGGACCTCTAAGAAATGGGTAAAAGAGCCAAATCTTGCAAGCTGCTGAGAAATCTCACATTTCAGTGGTCAGAGAACACCTTGCCTGGGTGACTCATTTGACCAGACAGCGATGCAACTGGTCTGCTGGTGTTGCAGCAACACGGGGAGCGCAAAGCAAGAGAGGGAGCATTACTGGGGTGAAGCAAAGCAAGGCGGAGTGATTTTTTTTTTTTTTAAGCACAAGAGATGGATTTGAGAAAGGCTGAAGGCAGGGGAGGAAAGAACCGAGCTGATGCAGAAAGCCCTGCCAACTTCTCCCATCGTGCTCTCAAGGCACGGACTTCATTTGCAGATGACGTCAAATGAACGTAAGGATACAGAAATGAATGTAAGGGTACAGACTTCAGAGTTTTGATTAACACTACGAGGAGAACCTGTATATATGCTATGGTACTTCAATGTGTTATTTACCATTGACATACCACTGACACGGAGGAGTGAAGAGAAACAGAAATCATAATTTCTGCTGACTACAGAAGGGAAGGTTTTGCCACCGTGGCTCAGAAACAGCATCAATAGAGACTGATATAATGCAGTTCCAAAAAAAAACATTTTGAGGGAAAAAGCTTAGTTACAAGCAAGAGGTATCACAATCAATATTACTTCTCATACAGCACAACATTATCGATGTGTGGTTCAGCCTGTGGAGCTTGAATTTATAATGCAGGTGGTTTGGAAATGCCCTGCATTAAGCTTTGGGGAAAACAACTTTATTTCAACTGTTTGTTAGGTTAGTGCTCAGAACATTACAGTGAACGGTTTCAGTGTTAATTCTAAGAAATCCTACTTCATTTTAAAAGTTTCTTTTAAATCTCCCCTCCCTCCCACACACAGAGATTTTCAGTTTTCCCCACAGCTCTCAGAGGAAAAAAATACAATGTACTACTTCTTTCACACTCCCCCCCATTGAGATTCTGTTGGTTTTTTTGTTTTTTTTCCAAACTTTCATGTCTTAAGCAGAGAAATAGGAAGGACCCGAGTCTGTCAACACAAGAAGAAAAGGTCTGTGACCTGAGGGTCTGTGTTTTTGCCTGGTGGTGTTGAGTATCAGCCCCGCGATGAAGCCCACCTGTGACACAAGTGGTACTCAGCATAGTGTGCAAGGCGTTCAGGACTTGTGGAAATGTCAGTCACTTGGGGAAATGGAGATTTATGCCCACCCCCAGCCTTCCACCCCAGAGAAGGAGTGATTGCCTGTGCTTACGGAGGAGTAAACCCGGGCAGGCAGTTTTCTGTAGCTCTCTGAAGTCAAAACAGAGTTTTCTTAAAGTTCAATAAGAATCAATGCTTAAACCTTTGCTCTGCCAGAAATAACTGGTTGAAATAGCACTTCATTGCTTTCAACTGTAAATTGAGCTCTTTGAAATAAAGGACAGTAGCTTACTTGGAGATGAGGAACACTGTTGCTCCTCTTCCAAAGCTTTCCCACAGAAAGATTCCGGGCATTGTACTTATTTATGATTTCCTATTTATTCACTTTTTGTGACCCATTTTTGTGATACCTGCATTCATCACCAGTTTAAGGGTATAATCAAGAACTGCTACAGCTGGTCAGGGTTAAAAAGAAGCTGTGCCTAGCTGCTCACCACCTCACTCTGAAAATATAAGCAGGATAGGAAACAGGTACAGCTGGAAAGACACCAGCAGATCTAACAGGGCTGTAACCTTCTCCCTCAGGTCATTTCCACCAGTGGATATGAAGAAGAACCAGAAGCTCTAACATGTTAAGGTTAAAAAAGCTGCAGCTGGAAGAGCTCATCTGGCACCACGTTCCTGGCAAGTTGTACATCACAGGAGAAGCTTCTGGAAAGGCTGGAAAGAGAATCCAAATCTCCCAGTCCACACCCTGGTGCTTTCATCTTGGTGTTCTGGCTGATAAACACAGCCATTAAGCACAGTATGAGCTTCCCTGTTGTTGGATGGCAGTGCTGGCCAAGAGCTCTATGCTGAAAAACATATTTTAATTTCATTAAACTGTAATAGTCCTCTAACTAGCTCAAACAACAGTTTTACGCTGTAACCTGATTCCATAGAAACATGGAATGTTTTTGAGATGCAGCTCAAGGCATTGCATTCAGGCGATTTACACTGATTTCAGCTGAACCCATCTCAATCTTTACAGAAATACGCTTGGACAAGTTAGCAGGTTAGATATGGCGAGGATATGTCTCACAGGCCAACGGTAGGGTTGACTTGCCAGGTGTCAGCGTTCCCAATGTGCCTCACTGAAGCCACAGCCTGAGTTCAGGGCATGCAAGGCGACTTCAGGGTTCTCCCTTTTCTCACAAGATTTCAAATGAGAGCCTTCCACCGTGAAAACAACTTCTTGCTCACTTCACAGGATGCAGAAAGAGATGTCCTGTTTCAGTTGTGGCTTTTTTTCAGACAGACCTTGCACTAGGATCTTGCTACAAATTTTTCACATACTGCCGCCAGTCATGAAAAGGAAAGCAAAGTATAAAAAAAAAATCATAAAAAGGAAAACAAAGTCTAAAAAGTCATGAAAAGGAAAATAAACTACAAAAAAGTGACAGTATTTTGCAGAAGAGTATGTTCATGCCACTCTTCATAGAACACTGAACGTGACAGCTGCTTTCAGAGGTGAGCATCGAGGCTCTGTTACGTCTTTATTGAACAAGCAACTCCAATGCTTTCAGGCATGTCTTGTTATTCCTGCTCCAGCAGCAGGGTGGCCTTGCCTCCCTCTAATGCCAGCTGCCCTTGTGGAGAGTTTAAGCTGATCTGTTTGCCTGTGAATGAGAACAGCGCGTGCAGGGACATAAGGATGCCCCAGTGATGGTAACCTTCAGGAGAAAGGAGGGGAAACTGGTGGCAGCAATCTGCTTCAGGGACACATCGTGGGCAGGATAAATCTGCCAGAGTCCCCTTATGCACCATTTGTAGATGAAAAAAGAGGCCTTGGAAGAATTCTGTACTTGATCCAGGTGATCTGGTGAACCATGGAGAGAGCCAAAATTGAAATGCAGGAGTCTTCACTCAAGCCCAGCTTTAAACAGCAGTTTTAACCTTGTTTCTGTGCTCAGCTACATGTAACACAGTTTTAACTTGCCTTTTTCATATACAGCAGCTCTTTCACAAAGCCAAGCAGCACACAGGTTTACTGAAAGAGGAGACAGATCACATTTAGTGCTGTTGGGCCTTCACAGAGGAACCCTCGTACATGCATAAAACAATGTTGACTCCAAGGGGTCTCCAGTCAGATCTCCTGCAAGTCTGTCTCCTCAGATGTGGCAGAAAGATCTGTGATTTAATTTGTTCTCAAATCAGAATTGTAATGCTTTGGTAGTTTTAATGGGAGGAACGGATGAGCAGAATTAGCTTTCATTACAGACAGTGTGGATTCCTTTGCTACTAAGAAGTGAAAAAAGACGTATTTACAGTAAAGGGTAAATAAAGTCATCAATCTCTGTGCCTAGTATTTTAAAATGTCTAGCATGTAGATAACTATTGGCACAAATGTGAAAGGCTAGGAACGAGGCAATCAAGAAACACAAGAACAGCAATCATTATTTATGACCTTAGAAAATTGGATATCAATTACCTAAATTAGAGCTGTAAGTCACTTCTACTAGATGAGAATCTGCTATGTCGTATTTGCAGCATTCACATCATAGATTAATCATTGTTTAATCAAAATGTGGCAAGAACACTTCTTTTGGGATCTCATCTTTTATGTTTGATACCAAGAAACATTGTTTAGAGCTATTCTACATAGTTTGTGCAACCACTTTCCAGCAGGTGGGCGAGGAGGGTATGGGGTTCAGGTACAGATTGGGGAATAATCACTGAAAAAACCAAAAACATCTCCCTGTTCTGCCAACTCATGCTTTTACCATATTTTCAGAGCTGTTTGTTAATCTCCTTCTCCTGACTTCCAAAAGTACAACTCGTATTTCAAAAGCAAGTAAACTGGTACTTATTTCCCTTCAATTAGTCTGTTCCCTGTGTAAAAGCAGAGTACTACACCGTGGCCTTTCCATCTGCTGGAGATCTAATTGTTTTCTTAGACTGACTTCCTAAGGAAAGGAGGCATACATGACCATATTGGAGCAAGGGTTCCTCACTAATAATTGCGACAGACACTGATCATATTTGTACAGCCCTATTTGACGGAGTGGCAGAAATATCAGAGAGACCTTACAGTGCCCCAAGGTTTGCTAAACTAGGTGTCCTGGAGGAAGAGAAAGTCATTATTTGTCTTACATAGGAGACAAGCTGCAGTGTTGCCCACGTTATTCTCACAGCAAAGTGTATACCGAGGAGAGAGCGCTTAAAAACCTCCCCAGTTACACTGTAGGACAATACAAGCAGCCTGCAGTTGGCAGTTTACAACAGCTCACAACTGTCATCAACAGTTAGCGTAAGTGAATCATGACCGAATCTGCTCTCTTCCCAAGCAAATAACGAGAAAAGCACTTGAGACTCCCTCATTAGGTGAGCAGGGGCTAAGGAAAGCCAGGGAAAGAGTCCTTGGAAAGACACAGAAAGGCATGTAACTCCTGAGCGAGGAAAAAGAGCCACTGAAGACAGCAGAGGCATTATCAGACTGAAACAAAGACCAGGGGAGATTAGAAAAGGGGACCAGAACAAGGACCCTATCTACAGTTTGAACTTAAAGCTGAATCCCCACGGACCTCCGAGTTCAAGTTCCTGAGACTCCTGACCGGTGAATTGGTATTGGCACCTGCACGTTCCTGCTCAGATTTCTTCAGTTGTACAGGTATCTAGTTAAGCTTGTCCGACGGACTAAGTTACTTGACAGCTCGGATGCTAACTACTCAGATTTATAACTTTATCAGCAGCAGGAAAAATCTAAATCCAAGATTGCAATCAACCACTAAACACAAATCCTTAAAAAATAAAGCAGACTACATTATTTTCAGGGCTTTTCAACCTACTTCTTATACCCACAAAACTAAAACTAAGACAAATCAGACAGAATTCAAGGCTTGAGGGCCCTGGTCTCTACTCCATCCCACACCACAACAACCCACAACAGAAAGTTTCAGTTGGGCAGATTTACCGACAGCAGCAGCTCAGCACAGGTGCCTCTACAAACAGAGAAACCCAGTGGAAAGCGCAGTCTAAGTGGTGCGACTCGACAGCTGATGGCTTTCAGATCCCACATCAAGGCTCAGAAAAAAAAACTTCCTTGCAACCTGAAGGCAATAAGGGAGAAACTAAATGGTGTCTTAAGAAATTGCTTTTAAATGATCACTTTTCAGAACTGAACTGTATTTACTCAACCCAGCAGCTTTCAGTAAGACATGACACAGGCTTCAAATCCTCTGCACAACCCCAGCTCTGCACAGTGCAGGCAGACATTGCAATTCCTCTCTTCCTCTTGGGCAGCCTGCCTGCCCCAGTCCCTGTAGGGACTGATGCATTTCCAGTGTCCATGGCTCACTGAAGGTCTCATCTGAGAGTCCTGGGAGCAACACAAGAGCTTGAACCCCATCATATAAGCTTCTCAATTAATTGCACTTATGTAGGACATCAGTGCTCATGCCACGATAACATAAATCCATATTGTGAGTGAAGGTCTGGTGACGCGGCTTTTAAAATGGAAATACAAAGCTGCTACTGATTTTTCAGGGTATTGTTTGGACCACAAATCTAGCTTCATTCTAACATTCCTTCTGTACATTACTTTGAGTGAATGAGGCAGCAAGTAGCCTCATGCTAGCAATTATTTTTGCATACTGCACCTTTTCTGTGTTTCCTAAATTAAACTAAAAATCAGGATTACAATGAGAAAAATCTATTAGACAATGTATATCTGGCAACCAGTTGCATGTTTAATTGACTCATTTTCCACTCAGAACTGAGTGAAAAAAAAAAAAACCAACAAAAAAAACCAAACAAAAAAAACCCAATAGCAAACAAGGTCTGGAATCAAAAGCCTTTCACATTCTCCTTTTAAATCTGCCACAGAAATGGTTACAGACATGGCCGGGAACACTGTAGTGCCCTCATTTATCTTACGAGTTTAGTACTTTCCTAGAAGAATAATAGAAACCTCACTAGTAGGCACCATTAATATTAGAAAGAAGCTATACATTTTGGTGAAATTCCAACAGTATTCTGTAAGCTACTAACCCTTATTTGTGGTATGTTCCAGAAGAGATTACAGACTTCGAAACTTGCATCACTGCAATGGCTGCTGTATGTGTAAGATAATAAAAACTGATGCCTACCTACTGCCCAAAAATTTCACAAGACAGACTTTTTCTCGCTTCCGGATTGGAACAAAAACTTTGCTTAAAAAAACGAAGAAAAGAAGTCATAGTATAGTACCAAATGGTTAAGTGAGTCTACAAACAGAATTAACCTCTTAAAGCTAAACAAAATCTTTATCAATATCCCAAGACAGATTCATCCCAAAGTAGCTCCTCTTCTCCTTTGCAATCTGTCTGTGGCTTCTTTTTATCCTTTTTGTGCTTTTTGCTCTCTTTCTCAGCAGGGTTTTCTTTAAGTCTTTTGTCTTTGTAAGGTCTTGATTTCTTGTCATTTACCAAGTCTATGTCAAATTTAATTCTCTTTTGCTTCTCATTTTCTTTTCCGAAATCTGCACCTTCACTATTTTTCTTTCTTTTCTGCTTTGTGGCTTCTTTCTCATACTTCAGCTCTTCACTGATGTATTTTTCCTCCTCAAAATGTTTTATCTGAAATTTCTCTTCTTTTCTGTAGGAGCTGGTAGAAGTTTCAGCAAACATAAGTTTGCAGCAGTCTTTAGATTCCTCAACTGAAAGACTGAAGCTCTTATCTCTGATGGTGGCCACCTCAAATGCTTGCTCTTCTTTACAGTATCCCTTGTTATAGCGACAATTAAGTGTCTTTTCTAGTGCATGCTCATGAGCTGATGGCCAGCTTGGCGATCTGTTTTCCCCAGTATTTGTTGATGACTGGGTTTCTGAGAAAAGGCTGGAATGCTGGCCTTGTTCACACTTAAAGTTTGAAGATATAACCTTGCCAAGGTTACTTCCTCCTTCAATGTTTTTATTTTGAAACTCTTCCTCTTCTGCTTTTCCTAAATACCTTCTTGGCTCTAGACATCTAGTTTTCTGAACTTCAGTGTAATCCATTAATTCATCTTGAGAGGAGTCATATGTTTTCTTTGATTTCTTCATGAGATTGACAAGTACTGTTTCTCTGCATAAATTGGATAGAAAGTCTTAGTTATTACTACTGACCAATTTGCTTAGCATCTGTTGAGTTAAAAAAAAAATAAAATTGTCTTTCCAGAGTTAGAAAAAGAACATATTCGAAGTGTGTTGTTCTGTGTAACTACATGGACCCTGTTACACATGATCATATCTGTAAAGCTGAAGTTACAAGGAACAGATTCTATTTTTAAAACTGAAAATCCAGTATAACTTCATGAAGACCAAATGAGTTTCTTGGGACCTATGGTGCTGGAAGAATAAGATGCTTTTAAAATGACTGCATACATTTTTAAAACTACTGTTTAAAAAGAAAATGTAAGGTTCTCTCTTTTTAACTGATCTCCAATTAGCTGCAGATAAGAAGCAATTACATTATATACTGACTGTCAAGTAACAAAGTTACTAATTTCTTTATGAGATTCATTCTATTGAACAGTTGCAGTACAGTAGTTTCAGGCAAACTGTGTGACCGCACAGCAGAAACAGAACAGAAACAACCAACCTGGATTGCTAAAAAACCCAAACAAGATACAAGTGCTCCCAAGGCAAAACTAGCTATCAGTTTGTATTCTACTCTCCCTTTGCTCTGGCTGGAAGATAAAGTGGTGGATGACAAAGATAATCCCTGTGGGAAGGGCAGCTCTGAAGACCCATCCCATAAATCTATCTTGTTCTGCCTTAATTCACCAGCTTTATACATTCATTTTGTTAAACTATAGATAGGCCTGTAGCAGTTTGCTACATTCCTGGTTTTGGGGACTCTAGTTCTGTTGACTAAACATTTAAAATCATATCAGTTCTACATCAGTCTCTTGTGGTTACATTATCATTGCGCCTTCACTTAAAATACGTCTTATCAAAATGCTTAACACGTAGCAATTTTGATATTTCGCCTATTTGCACAGCAATCTCTAAAAGTACATCTTAAATCACCACAATATCCATTCTGCAATTAACACAGTCTACAAGCCCTCTTCTGGGTAAAAGGGAAAGTGCAAGAGCTATCACCTATCCCACAAATGATCGTATGCCAAATGTAAGATGCATGTTGATGAATCCTGAAAGCAACACGATTGATGGAGTCTTAGCACTTTTCAGCATTAAGGTCTTCTTTGCCCCATCAGTAGGAATCTTTACGTTCAGACCATTTCCTTCCAGAGTGAGCACTGAAGATGCTGTACCAAAACAGGTGCTGCTATCCCCAGATTGCAAAAAAAGTGGGAAAACTGTGCAGGTTTCAGGACCTTTCCCCTGTGGGTTGTCATTGAAGAAGCAACTGTGGGAACTCTAAGACTGAATTTCAGTCACAAGTATGATGTTTAAATGGACAGTGCTCCTTTAACCCAGTAAACCAAACAACAAAAAAAAAAACCCAGACCAAAACAAAAAACCCACCAACTAGTCAAAGTCACTTAACAGCAGACAAAAAGGCTAATGAAAAAGTTTGAAAGTACAAACTACAGAGCAATAGTAACAAAAGACTTATTGACTTACTTAATCCGGTGCTTATTTCCTTGCACGTGGGACTGGTACGTTTCTATAGATGTAAGTGTGACGTTACAGATGGAGCACATGTAATAACCAACTCCAACTCCTGAAAAGAAGGAACTTGTAGGTTAGAGAGACTACAAATGAAAGGCAAAACTCAAAGTACATCATGATCCCATCCCATGCAAGAGTCCTAACATAATGTTCCCATAAACAATGTTTATAGACAGATATAAAGTCTCTGCTGCAATTCTACACTACAATAATATTTATGAAGGTAGCTGATGAGGTGTACAGTTGCAGTGTAACCATGGTTTAAGCATTAACAAAGAGTATTTCTGATGACTGAAGTGACCCAAGATAACTCCAGTAAACTGTTGTCAAGTGCTGATGAGAATGAACTGTACTGAAAAATTAAATACTATTGTAAATACCTGACCCAAAATGAGCACCAACACATACCAATCCAGTCAGTCCAGATTTAATTAAAATAAGGTCAGTTTAAACATTATCTGCTCAAATGTTCATGCAGCGTCGGTTCAACCCTGTGAAAATGCTGAGGGATTTGTCAATACAGTACATTATGAATATGGTACACGGAGTCTCAGGCAAATATAAGGTAAGGTCAGATGAGGAAAATCCTCGTGTTTTCTAGGTTGTCATTTTCTCCTCTCCTACAAGCTATGTCATCCATAGACCTAAGTATTCTGAAACCAGTGAGTAACCTTTTTCCCCGTGCAAACCCAAGAGCTTCATCCATTAGCAAAATGCAGCATTAATTCCAAGGGGCTATTGGTTTGCATCAAAATGTATTATTTTGTTTAAATTATAGCATGAGTTAATGAGAGCTGTTTTATACTAACAATGACTTTTGACTATCAGGTAGGATTCTGAACTCCTTACTAAAGAAAGGATTGACAGTTCTGTTGCACAGGACCAGATGATGACCTTAAAGGAAATTAAAGGAAGCTGCACAGCAACAGGGTCTTGGCTTTGGACACAGTGCTTGAGCTGGAGACAGTCCTGATGGGATGCTAGAGAACAATGACTGTTTAGGAAACAAATTTCCTTATGTGGGAAGATCGAAATAATTATGACAACCAGCTTAATGAATAAAAGATTAAGGGAAGACATGACACCAGTTTTCAATTATTTAAAGAATGCAACAGAAAGGAAACAAATGATTCAATTCTTGTGTCTGCTTCTTGTTCTGTGCACAGTGAAGAAATACCTTGTGGTCAGAGAGAGCCGAGTTCAATGTCAGTAGAAGGTTTTAAGATTGAGAAGGTAAAGAAGTCGTAGGAAATGTTCCTTATGGAGGCTGTGGAGCTTCCAGCACAGACGGTTTTTAAGAACAAGGTGGATGAACATCTTAAGAATGACACAGATACAACTGATCCTGGTCTTGGATTTAGGGGACTGGGCTATTTTCTACGATCTTTTGAATTTGATTGCAGAATTCGATGAGAACTGGATTTGGGTCTCCAAGTCAGTAAGAAATATTTTCCAACCTACAGCTGTCAGAGACAGAACTTTAGCAGTTCATAGACCAAAGAGAAAGGAAGAAATGAACTTGTTCTGTAACACAGGAGAAGACCACCATTTCCTTGCACACATCAGAGTAGTTCCTTGAACAAATCAGAACTGAGCACTTGAGCTACACTCGGAGATCGTAACACTTGCTCATGTTCTCCTTACCATTTATGCTGGATTGTGCAGGAACAGCTTTGTCTCCCAGCTCCTCCAATATCTTTTTCCGTGCTTCATTTCTTCTGTGTTTCTTACCAACATAATGCTCCTGGGCCACGAGTGGATTATTGAAGGGAGCACAGCAGAGCTTGCAGTACTTGTCTGGATCATTTAACTTCAATCTTGTGTTGGAGGATGACGAAGACTCTTCAGCTTCTGAAGGCAGCAAGGGCTTCTCAGCTGATGGCTTCTGTAAAGCTGGAGACATGGAAGTAGAGGATAAATCTGCTGACAGCACAGCAAAGGAAGGGCTAAAACAATTTCATGGAACAAAACAGGTGACTGCAGAACTACAGAGCTAGAAAGGAGAACAGTTTGCTGGGCGCTGAACTACTTGCAAGAGGACTACAGAATATCTTAATCCTTGCAAGCATATGAAAGTACAGACTGATAAGGAACACAACCCTGGAATATTCAGAAACCCCACCATTAGGTATCTAAAAATCAGCTGTGTTTGACGTCTGGTCACTCTAAGGTCCTTATACAGTCCAAGAAGAGAGATGTACCCTGCAGAGGGTGATGCAGAGCACATACAGTATGCTCCAACTTTAAATACAGTTCAGCAACTTCTACAGGACTAACACCAGTTAAGTGTTTCTCGCGGACTAACTGTTTTTTAATTTCTTATCATATTAATTCATCAGAGGAACATCTTGTTGGCACTGCAGTGAATTCTCAGAAGAACAATAAACACCTTTCATTAATAAAAAATCAGAAATATTTGCCTTTAGTTTCAGTCAACGAAAGATAGGGAATTTGAAAGCAGGGTTCCACGGCTTCAGAGTTGCACAGGGTAGTATCTTTGTTTATTCACCTAAGGAGTTACCACAAGACAGCTCCACAACTTCAGCAGAATAGGAAGGCATAGAGACATGGCAAGTGTAGGAAGATGCTTCTCTATATTTGTTTCAGAGAGTGACAGGAAAACACATGCAAAGCAAACTATTTAGTTCTTACCACAAACAGGCTGCATGCTCTGTGCTGGTACATGGGCTTGGTCTCCTGATAATTGCTTCAGCTTTTTAGCATGGATCTTTCCCAAGTAGTGAGACAAAGCAACAATTGGGGAAGTAAAAAGCACATTGCAGAGACTGCAGTATTTGTTTTTGTCCAGTCCTCCACTCCCATCCATCTGAAATCAGACAAGGGCAAGCTCAGTTACAAGCATGCACTGAAGTATATAAGGCAACATTTTATTTAGTGATGAAGAGAAATAGTCACCTGAAAACTGATACAATCCGTTTTCTTCTGTTTGCCATGCTCCTGCCTCTTATCTTTCTCACCACGCATTTGGATGTAAAGACGAACTTTCTGAGTGTGCTTTTTGCCCTGGGAAGAGGCTAGAATTATTCCTGTTTCAGTAACAAGGATCCAAGCAGTGATATATCCAGTGACTGGGACTTCATTCATCAAAAACTGCTTTCAACACTTGCCAAATTGTATTTGTATAAAGCAGAGCCACAAGTGGACAAACGCCAGCTCATGTAACAAGACTACACTTTAATCAATAATATAGTATTTAGCATTACTCGTAACGCTTTGCCTCGAGCAGCCCTCAGAGTCAACTCTCAACTTTTTGGGGAACCAAAAATCCTGACGTGTTCCCCTTACAAACAGGGATGCTAAAATAGGTAAGGAAAGGAATGCAGCCATGCCACAGAGCACGTCTGCTGTGCTCCTTTACCACTAAGCCTGGGGGCTTGACATCAAGGCTGTCCCATGTCAGGGCACAGAAGAATAACACGCAGCAGGACCTAACCTACCTTCCTAAATAAAACGTCTAGTCTCCCCAAACAGCCAGTAGAGAGAAAGAGGTTTCCCTGGAAGCTGAGTTGAACTATCTCCAGCTTGGAGTCAGTCTATGGAGATTTCTACACCTTTCTGCTGACGATACAATAGTACCTAAGTCCAGGTACCTAAAATTGGGTGTTAACGTATACTTCCCTCAGCTGCAATTATTTTTTAATTCTCAGATGCTCTCTGAACTCATAACCTTCAAACTCTCGTGCTTGTAATGTACTTACCCATGTGCCACACTATACAGTCGTAACCTACAAAACAAAACAAGTAACTTGTCTTCTCTGACCTGATGCTTTTCAGATGTCTTTTAAGGATTCTGAGGAGCAGTGCAGGATATTGTAACAATATTAGCAAAGAGAAAGAGGACCTATCATACCTGGCTACACAATACAAGCACAACTGAGAAAAGCCAGTTATTTCCATCAATTCATTTTGTAATGGTGAAGTCAGGTAACTTCAGAATTGCATCTATTATCCTCAACTGGATTTTGACCCGAGAAACAGAAAATCAAACCGAGGGTCTGAACTCTGTGAAGTTCTCACAGTACAACTGCTGCTTAAGTTAAATCAAAGTAAGGAAATACAACACCTCGCAAGACCTGAGTCTTCATAATGTGAATAGCAAGAAAGACTCCTGACAGCAACTGACATTTTAAACTTTAACTTTTGCAAGGAGAAAGAAAAAGACAGAAATGTCTGTGCCTGCAAACCTGCACACCCTCAAGATCAAGTTTCAAAATAAAGCACACTTCCCCATGTCTACAGCAATGTCCCAAGGCATCCAGTTATTCCAAGAAATGCCTTCAGCGTGATTCATGCAACCTGCCTCAAGCAGACACTGGTGCACAGAGCAGCACGTGAGTATCGCTGGGCGAAGTGTCAGAAGGCATGACCTCCATCCTCTATAGCTAGCACTGCCCTGTGCCATATATATGTTCTGGCTCACGTGGTGCAGATCGGCTTCCATCCCATACACAGCATGGCCTGAACCTGCTCAGTTCCTTCTAAAATCATGCTGCAATATGCAGGTAATTGCCCTTTACTATACTGAACCCACAACTTTCACATTCAAGTCTGGTTAATGCCTAAGCCTAGCATAAGCCTTGAGAAACACTATAAAAAGTCTTTTATAACACGCCATAGAAACCCCAAACAAACAAACCAAAGCCCCAGTGCTTGCTAGGAGAAATTCTCCTTTCCAGCCTACCTTATAGTGTGACAACCTTTGAGGCTCAGATTGCAGCACTGCCCTGCAGACCTTACAGAAAGTGTCAGTGAAAAGGTCTTTCCTTGTTGCCTCATCTAAAATGTCATCTAAACAGAAAGAATAAAAGACAAAAATCAGCCAGTAGTTAGGACAAGATATATTTGCATGTCTTTGCTTACACAAAACATCAACCACTTTAATATTGACATGCAGCACAAGATGAAGGAACCAATGTTCTTCCATTGAATCACACCACACCTCGCTGTGGCTTCAAAGCAATGCTGTAAAGCCACCTAAACCTTCCTACTTACAGAAGTGTTGCTCTCATGGACTTATAAACTATTACTGTAAGAGCAGTTGGACTTTAAAAACAAAGACAGGGACTCTTCATTGGGTTTTCAGTCCACTTCAGATAGAGAAAAATGTCAGAAATACTTGACTAACGGTCTAAAAAGAAGGACTTCAACTGGACTAGATCACACAGTTAGTTAAATACGGGAATACTCCTTAAAGAAGAGATTTAAAGAAAGTCTGGGAGTAGCTCAGTACATGGAAAGGCCAGGAGGTCTCAGATGCTTAGGAAGGTTGTACCTGTGTTCCCTTTAACGACTTAACCGATTTAGTTATATGGGGAAAAACTGCTCCAATGGCTTGTTTTGATTTTCTTTGCCCTGTTCCCAGTTAACTCATGGCCTATATACACTTTAATTCATACTAAAATTGGCTCAGCCTTGAAGCTATTCCTGAATAAACGTATGCACAGGCACATTTGACCTGGGGGGGACTCTCTAATAAGCACTTAAAAGCAATACCAACATCATGTCAATTAAGAGAATTAAACACACCCTTCAGAAGAGCATAGCTGTGCTAGCAAAACCCTCACAAAGATAAAGCTACATCACCACCCCAGTTCTTTCTCCTCTTAATGCACTTAATTCATTAGGGAAACCAGTTTAACTCATATTGCTTGAAACGCTTCTCTGGTATAGGCTATGCTTTCAGGTAACAAGTTTACTCACACTGCCATACCACCAAAACTTGTTCTGTGATGACAAACTCTAAGACTCCCTGTTTCTTTTTCACCCCCAGCGGGTCACACTAATTCCAATTAAGCTAGAATTTCACTTTTTGGCATGCCCTGCTCTTAAAAATATGCCAAAGGTAAACAAGTTTAAAGCAAAAATAAAGGAAGCCACATAACTAGACAGTTCAACTAAACCGTGCTCTTCAAACGAAGCTCAGGTTAAAGGGAAAATATTGGGGAAACTATCGTGATGTCTTAATTGAGCTTAAACCCTTCTAAGTTTACCCAACGGTCCATCCTGGAGGCCACACGTGGAGCAGCTGGCTTTCCGTGCTTTGCACACAGCCCAGACAGATCGTGGGCAAGGAAAGCGTGGCTCCCCGTGGTCTCAAGGCTCGGTGCCAAAAGGCATCTGCAAACCCGTAAAGGCAATCAGCCTTTCTCTTCATTTCTAAAGACTGCTCTCTTGGCCTCTTGCCAAAGCAAAGCCAAGTCCAAGCAGACATGAAAAAACAGAATCAAATACCGTGTAGTGTGTCCTCTAACTCTAAACGACGGTGCTAAGCTGTGGGATGGTCAGTTCACACATGATTAAGGAAGGACTAGAGTCTACCCAGTCCCCTGTGTGTGCCCTGGACAACACGACTGCCATCTCTGCACAAGTTAAAAGACGCTTACAGCATGAATTTCAGTACAAGCTGTATGACATAACTTTAACTGAGCCAGGATCACCCCAGGAACGCAGCTCCCGTGGAAGCCTGAAACAAGGAACGCCAAACTGCTTTGACAAGCCAACATTAACATGCGCAGCCAGGTGAAAATCTATCAGCAGCTCCATGGGCACTGACAAAACCTGAGGAATGGCAGATGCAGAAGTCTTTCTCAGACCGTGTGCATGGCTAACCCCCCTTCGCCTTCCCAAAGCAGCGCTCCTGAGTTATTTAACATGCAGATTTAATAAAGCTGGCGCTGATGAGGCACTTGGCTGAGATTGCAACAATGACTGGGTATCAAAACACCGCTGTCTAGCATGGTTTACCGTCAGTCCCTGATACAAGAATTCATTTTCTAATAAAACCTTTATTTTCATGAGGTACAATGGCCAGGTGACTAGTCCTTTAGAGCTTTGTTTTCTGTATTTTGAGTCATCCAGAAATGTTCAATATTCTACAGTTACTGATTCACATAGCTTAGCTGCTTCAAGCAGAGGAGGGAAAGAAAGACGGACACAATCAACAATTTGAGTTCATCCACACAAGAAAATCCAACTTCGTTCTGGGCATTAGATGCAAGGTGCCATCTTGCACCCGAAACGCATGAATTGCCAATGTTTGTAGCAGAAAAAGCCACTTACAGAGGAAAATTACATGAGTTTGTTCAAGTGTACTGAACTGTAAAACCAGCTACCTAGAGAAAGATAACGGGAGCAATATTCTCTATTTAAAAAAACAACAAAAGGCAAATTGCAATGCAACTAGGCACAAGTCTATGAAATACTATTATCATGGGCAGTATTCACTATATTGCAGCTCGCATAACTTCTCACTGGAAAGCAGATCTTTGTTTCAAAGACAGACTTCTTTATGTTAGTTAAGGACAGTATTCTGTGCATATTTTCCTTGACTTCACAGTGACCTGCACAGCCTTCTTGGCAGACAAAACCCAACCAAGTGCATGCTACAAAAAATATCCTAAAAACATTGTAATGTGAAATTAAAGTTGGGATTTTAATTCACCTTCTTGGCTGACCACTGCAATGGAAAGATTGGATTATAGGGACCAGAAGTCTGTTTGTCCAACTATCTCCTATTGTGCCTCTCGGAGCTGTCCTGAACCCTGCTGTGTCGTTGTCCTCAATGGCATTTTGTGGTAACTGATGAATTGCACTAACATGTATTCTAGGGACAAATATTGCTCTTTATTGTCACAAGAGTTGTTTTCATTCTTCAATGTCATAAAAAGGCTGACGGGACTTGACTTACTCAGATTCTTTCTTCTTTGTAAATTTATCACATCATCTTAGGTCTCGTTTCTCTTTATAGCGTTTTGTTTTCTATTTCTCATTAAGTCTTCCCATTTTTCACCTCCTAACACTGTTGTCCCTCTGTTTTGGCTCTGTCTTTTCTCAAGATAATGTTATGCTGCTACAGCTGAGACAGCAGCGACAAATACCGAGATTATTGTAGTTCTGCAAAGTCTCCTACCTCTGTCTAACGCTTGTAGCATTGCTAGGCCCAAGAATTGGTTTCCCCTGAGAGAGAGATCCACAAAAATAAAGACACAGAGTTCACAACAGTTGCCTTGATTTTGGAACCTTAAAGATTTGCTCTACTCAGTTTTCTCCGTGGTCGCAAGAAGACTATTGACACATATCACATGAAACAGGCGGCGTTCGCAAACAATGGCTTGGCTGGGGAATGCAAACCATGAGCATGGTAACGTAACCTGCTTTAATGCAGCTCTTGGCACTCACCTGTGGTTAAATTAGCAATAGCATGGGAGTTCAGCTCCGGCTCTGTCAGTGTGATACAGCCAAGCACAGCGTAACCCTGGTCTGCTTTCCTTAGACCAAACAAGGCCAGAACATCCTGACCCACAAAAAGGGCACAGCAGCTGCTACCCAAGTTGGTCAGAAGCGCAGCTACTTAGCACTTCTGAAAAAGCTGGGTAGCCACTTTTAAAAACCCTGATCTGATAATTTCAGCCTGAGACCACATGAAAAACTGTACATATTAACATAACCTTTTTATTTTCTGTATAGTGAGCTGATTTTTAGGCAAATATATATGCCTTGGATAATGTATTTCTACACGGTCTCCTGACGAACTGCATGGAGACAAATTCAGGACTAAACTGATGTGTCTCTCACTTAAATCCCAACCAGGCAGTGAGTTGTAAATCGTCTTCAGTCTGGTCCGGGCAACTGCAGGCTCCTTCCCAATGGCAACCACACACATCAATAGCCCTCTTCGCTCTATGACACGGCTCTGCTCGCCTCCAGAGAAGGGTCAAGAACAAGTCTGCCCTTTCTCCTTTTAACTATGCCTCAAGACCATTTGCGACACACAAAAATGACAGAGCATGGAGTGATCTATGCTACCGCTGCCTGTGTGCAACCAGTTCTATAAATATTAAGCTGAACTTGAGGTCTTCAGCTTTCAGATTCACAAGACATCTTTCCTGGCAGCTAAGAAAAACTTTTTTAAAAAATAGCTTACCTTACCGTTTGTAACCAAGCCATCTGAAACTTTTCAGAGAATCAATCAAAAGCAGTAGCCTTGCAGAACTGCCATACTGACCTTGTCATTTTTATGCCTCCAAAATGTTTAAATAAAGGTACTGGTATCATGAATTCGGAGCAACTGTTTGGATCAGCTTTTTGTCATTAAGAAATGGTTCACTGCAAAACAGACCAACTACTGTTTGTCACAAGGGGACTGCTCCTTAATAAAAGAATATGGATTAAAATGTTTTAGAAATATAAGACATGAGATTAATTCTTTAAAATAAAAGATATAAATGTTCATGCTGCATGATGAAGTCAACCAGTAATTTTCAGTGTAGCTTTTCCCTTATTTTTAGGCTATTCCCCCAAAAAAACATTTTTTTTTTTATTTGTCAATGGCCCATACTTTGGAGGACAAGTCAAGTCTCTGGACTATCTGGACTGGAGTCCTTAATCCAGCCCACACCTCCTATTTACTAATGACCCAACGGCAATATTTTCTCATGTGATTCTTAGTAGGTCTTATGGGTTTGTCCTTGCCACAGTTTTCTCAGCTGTATTATGAAACCTATGGTACTTAGTACTGTCACAGACATGCTGTGAGATCTCATGTTTTGTGAAGTCCGCTGACATCCTCAGAACAGACATACTATAGCAACAGTAAATATTAAGAGCAGTTTACGTATCTAAAAGGATGCACGAAGTAAAGTAGCGCACAAAAAGGAGCTTCTGGCAATCAAAGGATGAATCTGATCCCACTGAAATGCTAAGAGCAGCTTTGCAAGTGACTTCAGCACAGCCAGTTAAGCTCGGATACTCGTAAGGTCGTCCCATTAAAGGAAGTGCAAAGATCCCTCAAAGATTTAACACGATGTTCATGGGAAGTGTGGAGCACTGGAGCAATCCCCTCTGGCTTCTGGGCTCAGAAATCCTACCGAGCAGATTGGTGTTTCTCTTCAGTAACGGCCCTGTTTTCAGTGTCAGCGATTGTAAGGACTGATCCTGGGCGGCATAACTTCTGAAAACACAGGTGATCCAAGCTTTGTTGGTGTTTACAGATGTTAACATCAGGTAAGGCTGTCACTAAAAGATGCAGGGTCTCATATGGTATATTAAAATGATTAGCTTTGGGGCTTCAGTAGTCTTAAGGGTGCCTCGTTTACATGAAGATATGTGACCACACAGGGCTGAAAACAAGAGTGCAGTTCTTGATTTCCAAGTGTCTGGAAGCACCAAGAAGGATTAGAGCCTATTTCTAGTGGGTATACTACAAGTATAAAAAAAAAAAAAAAAAAAAAAAAAAGGAGCTTCTGCTCCAATCTAAGGTGGCACTGACCACATCAGGAGGATGCACACAAACGCAAAGGAGCCAGGATGATAAAGGACAATTACAGAAACATGAGGCTGCATGTATTAACCTTGTGTATTTATAGATTTCTTATTTCAAGCAAATGTAATTATCAACTCACCAACACAACATCTGCCTCACCTATACCATTCGCTTTGCCCCATTATCATTCCTAAGCTCTTAAGAAATATTTCTTTACAGAGGAAACCGGGCTGAGAAATGTACCTGTCAAAGCTGATTAGATAGCATGGGAAATGAACATTCAAGTACCACCCAGGCACAGAGGGAAAAACCCAGCAATAAACCAGGTAACATCTTCCTGTTTCATCATGCTTCACTTGTATGCCCAGAAAGAAAACATGAAAGACAGTCTAGACTTCCACAAATGGACTACTTATAAGCTGTCCTTAAAAAAGCAGATATTCACACAAAGAGAGAGAAAATATTATCATTGTTGGACTGTCAAGGCCGAAGAAAGCAGAACCTGGAGACCACTGCTACCCTTAGTGATGATCCATGTTAGAATTAGCATAGTCCCAAAGGGAAAACTAGAAAAACAGGTGAAGTTTTCCATTTTCTTTTTGAAGAAAGAAATAAAATATTTTTGATTCTTTTGACTACTAATTCTCAGCAGTCATTATAGTATTTCTTGTGATTAAGTCAGCTCTTTTCATGATTTAAGAGCTTAAAGTCTAGGACACAGAATAGATGTCAAAAAGATTTTTTTTTAATGAATCAAAATGCCTATAAAATACAAAACAGCAAAAGACACACACACACACACACAAGTCAATCTGTATTCCTTCTTGGTTTTGTAACACTATTAATTTATATTACTCATCTAAGATAACTTGGCCATTTTAATAAAGGGCTTCTTTACAATCAGATTCAAATTCCAGATGCACTGCAGAGGCTATGGAGCCCTAACAGAGAAGGAAGATGGGGGTGAGAGGAGGTAAGAGAGGACGAGGCTGGAAAGATAGCTTTATGCCTCTGCACAGAGAAATGGGACAAGGCGGGTTCATTCGAGATGCTAAAGACTGGTTATATTTCCACACTATAAAAAAGTTTGAGAAACCTACCTGAAACCAGACAGCAGCATCACTGTCTGTCTTCAAACACTGCATGCTAATGAAATACAAGTGCAACTTCTCATTCAGCAAAAACGCTGGCTGCCTTCTTGTGCTTTATTACTCAAGGTTACCAGGAATCCCAGCCTGATTCAGTACTAGATCCTTTTCCAGGCACCCTGGTAGTTACTTTATTTAGATAGTACCTCCACAAAATATCAGAACAGCCACCCCCTCCCTGGGCTTCCAAGTATCTGCTGTGCCAAGCACTCCTGATGCCAGAGACAGACTGGAAAGCTGCCTTCCTATACAGTCTGCAGAATTAATAAGTGATCACGGACTGCAATATCATGCAGCCTTGTCCTAAACAGTGCTTTGGTTCTCCCTGCTCATTTAGTCCTTGTCCTCTTTATTGATACAGCCAAAGTGAGCCCCTTACTGGTGCTAAATTCAGAATGATCTGGGTATTAAATACCTCATCTCATGCATGTGTCACGAGAAAAGGATGCACCAGCTCTGGTCATGTTTCAAATGAACGCTAAGACTGCTTGCTATCCTACTACTTATTACCCAGCCACCCAAATTGCTGTTTTAGTAGTGCGGATTTATAAACATATATAGTTACTGATACTCCTGGATGCCTGTGTTAAAATCACATTGCAGGACTGCAATAAAAACAGTTCACTCGAGACCTAAGGATGAGATCAAGAAAGTGAAGGTCAAATATGCCTATGGAAAGGAGAACTTAACTGTTAATGTCATTTAGTCGCATCCAAAAGTGACTTAAAGCAAAAGAAAACCAAAACTGTTCAGTGTGCAGGTCTGATGGGGAGACCCTGGGTCTACTCTCAGCTCTGCTGCCAACTTGTTAAACTTCGTCAACACCCTGAAACCTACATTCTCAGAGGTAGGTATGTGTGTATTTAGGCATTTACGCTTGGAAACTCTGGTTTTCATTTCTGTCCATCTTTGATTCCTGCAACAGTACCATGGGAGAAATTAATTACCTACTGCAAAGGGATGAGTTAAAATTAATTCTTATGAACTTAACTGCGTTGAGCTCCTCACATGGATGGGCCTATTCAATATTATCCTAAACAACAGAATTGGCATAAACAGTCACTTGAAATTACTCCTTTTAGTTAGGGTACAAACAATCTTGGTTTAAATTCCTTGGTTTTCTTAGAAAACAAGCATTTCAAACCATGTGCTTTCATAAGTGACTCCAGATGCCAACATCTTGCTATTTAAATATGAAATAAGTAGAAAATATCAGAGAAGGACACAATTCCTCCTTCCCACCTAAGCTGCATTTTACAAGTTACCTTTTGAAAAGCACTCAGTGAGCTACTGCCAATAAAACACAGCTCTGCTATAACTTCTGATGGTGGTGGCTGCTCCACGCTTGCACAAGAGATGGAACGGTTCCTCTTTCTAATGGTGCTGTGGCCTCAAGAGACTGCAAGTCCCATCAGGTCCTGATCAAAGTTAATAACACCAGCTCAGCTTCACAGGGATCAGAGTACACTGGAACTTTGAGCCTGGTGAGTTACAGCTGTAGACAAGTACACATGGCCAGTCCTGAGCACACACAGAAAAGATGGGTCAACCCAGCCTGGGAGAAGCGATGATCTCCACATTCCAGATGGCAAAAATACACCTAATACAGAGGGGGTAAAAAGCTGTGTAGTCTTATTTCGTAGCCAGCAGTTAAAGAAAATAATCCAGTTCCACAGGAAAAAAAATGAGTACATTTTCAGCTGTTTGCAAATGATCCTGTCTTCTACTCTTCTCTGAAGAAATACCGTCAATGTATTTGCTTCATTACAGTTCCCTCTAAGTCAGTGTTCTGTTTAAGTCACACTTGGAGTTCTCCTTCGTAATTTTATTTTTTACGATGCCACCTTCGAAGCTTGAGATTGAGATGTAAGCAAATAATTTGATTCAAATCTGATGTTTTAGTGAGTTGGTTTCACTGTTACAAGTCCTCCATCATTAAGACAAGCTATGAATCACTGAAGATTTATTAATTACCAAAAACCACTCAAACTTTACAAAGACTGGTGCAAGAAAGTTTCCTAAACACATCCACTTTCACTCTCATAAAAATGACTTCTCATTCTTATCTCCAAGGTGATTTACAAAATGTCTGAGCAAATGGAAAAACCTGTTATTAAAGCAGTAGATCATAACAATAAATGTATGCTTAAAACCCAGCATACTTTTTATTGGTATAATTTTCTGACTGGCATCTTCTGAGAGCGTTCGGAAGACACAGAAGCAAAATACTTCATTTGAAGTGAAATTAAAAGCAGTTTGACATAATAGTGAATAACATAGGTGAAGACAGAGAACATCAAGTGTCACCTGAATATCCAGGTGGTATCCAATATACTTACATTCTTGCTCATTCATTTAGCATTTATAAAAATACTTCTCCAGAGATGTGCTTTATGCAATTATTTTTTTAATGTAGAGAATAAACGCAGCCTAAATTAGTAAACAATGAGGAGCAATCAATAGGCAATGAGGAACACATTCTTGAAAAAAGATCAGCTTGATTGTTTTAATGTTCAAACACTGAAATAATGCGCACTGAGAAGGCAATGGGAACCGCAGGCGCTCAGCATCTCTCTTCACAAGAGAACGGAAGTAATTTAAATTTTTTTTTTTTTTTAAATCAAAGTAACAGAGGTAGATTTTGGAAACCTGGAACCAAACAGGTTGCCTAATAAAAATAAATCAGACTCTTGGTGTCTAAATTTAAAGATGATGATTTGCTTACTGTTTCTCGGTTCTCACCTACGATCTTAGAGGCACACTCAGCATTTTAAATTTTTTTTTTTTTTTTAAATCTTCTTCAGTGGAACAGCAATTCAGTTAAGGCATTAAAACACTGATGTGAGAAGGCTCAGGGACATTTTAACATTACTGTACTTGTATATTTACTACTTGAATGAAGTTTGAGAATGTCTTTTCAAATTTAAACCTTTGCTATCTGTTTTTTACTTTTACTAGGTTAATTGTAGAGGAATCTTTGTGGCACGCCATGTAGGAAAGGCAGGGAAAAAAAATCTTCCCTCAGGGAAGTATAAATGTGGTAAGAAAAATACTAACATTAATTAAAATATCAGAGATCAGGTAATTTAAAAAAGCCTGTTCAGCCCAGGATTTTCTACCACTTGATTAAAAAGGAAATGCTCCCAGCTTTAGTCTATTATTAATTTTTCTTTCCCAATTCTTGAGGGTAGAGAAGACAGAAAGCAGAATAATGTAGTAAAGAAAAAGTCTAGGCTAGAAAAATCCCTTAAGGCAAAGGTATAAAGTTTCAAGTTCAAGGTAGTAAACCCACAAAATGACACAGCCAAATTCTGCCCTCAAACGCCAACAGCAAACATGGTATTTTAATGAAAAATAGATGGATATACATGAATCAAGTTCAGCAACTGCAAGTCCTCAAGAGCAAATATTGACCCGCGTATTTTCTCATTTTACAAGCCCTTCTGCATGGCTGTCTCCAAGGCACATCTGGACCAGCACAAGCGATGGGGTTAGCACATCTTACCAGGCTACCACCTGTCAGCCTCACAGTAACTGAGCGTGCATGCTGAAGCCTGTCCCAGCTGCAAAGTAAAACAGGTTAATTTACATCACGTGCACTACGTTAATTTGCTTTACTCTGCAAGCAAGAAAGGCAGGAGCCTGCATGCAGTCAGTTATCTCATCTCAGCTGACCGGCTGTAACTTTACATGATGTGCAAACTCTATTGCTTGTAATCAGGCAATCCTATTTCTACGCCGTAACAGGACAAAAGATGAACAAAAGCTTGAATGCTTAGAGTATCAGCTGTCCAAAACTGCAGGCAAACAGCATCACTGAAATCCAGTCACTTTTGGTTGTGGTAGAGCGGGAAAACACGGTCACTGTACAGTAGGAGTCAGAAAGCAACCTTAGAAATAAACTAAGATATCCATAGATATGCAACTTAGAAAGGGCAGGCAAAGATAACAAATGTTAAAACCCTTATCAAATACACTGAACTGCGGTATTACAGCACTGTATTCCTACACGAGGAAGGGAGACTGAACCAGACAGATTTCGATTTCTGCAGTTTCTTCTGAAAGACATTTCTCCAAGGAAACAATACTGTCGTAGCACTAAATTTTAATTTTGACAGCGAGTTTAGTCACTGAATATCCTTTTGAATGATTTGGTTTGTTTTCAAAGCTCAGGTGATCATAAAAAATGAAATGCCAAACTGGACTCTGTTGTTTGGAAACGAATGCTGTTAATGCCGGCACTGCATGTTTCCATAAACTAGTTTCATCACTCAAACTGTAAGATTTTTCCCCCACAGAATACTCTAACAAGTTAACTTACAAGCATGTATACGCATCTTTGAATACTACATGTTATCACAGATTTGACTAAGACACATGGCTAAGGCTGCACACAGGCACGAGGCCTTTGAAGCGTACAACCACACCACCAAAACAGGGGTTAAACCTAGCATTGCCCAAACCTCCTCAAATGCACAAACTAAACCAAAACAGTGCTAAAAGCCTTGATGGCCAGAGGGATTTGTGATCTGCCCTGACACACAACAGAAGCAGCTTGCAATGGATGTGAAACACAACGCTCTCCCTTTTGCTCAGGGCAAGCAAGTAACAAGACACTTTGCCTGCTCTCTTAGTGCTCTGAACTCAGCCAGGACACAGAAAATATTTTAAAGCATGAAGATCGAAATACAGTATATCAATCACTACTAATAAAATTAAGGTGTCCACTTCTTGCAACACAGTTCCTTAATTCTCTTCATTTTTTTCCCTGTTGGTCCAAGTCCTCTTGTTTCCACTATTCTGCCTCTGCTGAACACCACACTGACCTCTGCTCCCCGCATCCTATCACACCCAAGAGGGCTGCACCAGCCTGTCACAGCTGAAGCAGACTGAAATCAGCTATTCTGCTTTTACCAGGAAAAAGTTTCATTTTTTTTTTAAAGTGTCAAATTATTTTTACTACAAGAAATTGCTCAGGATTTGAGAAAACAAGTTTTTGATTTTTTTAAATTTCTGTAAGCACATTTTGAGCCAGCTGTACTTTACTTCTTGAAACACACTGTCAAAACGTGCATAGGGTGCAACAGAAGGCTGATTAAGTCTATGCTAGGTAGTTGCTCCCTTCTGAAGAAGAACCTAATGCATTAGACTTCTTAAACACTGCAAGACAAGCGGCTAGTTTCCTTGCCAGGCATTAAGTTACTTCCTTAGGATAACAGACCCTTTTCCCTTTCCACTCTGTCGTGGTTTAACCCTCCTTGGGTCTTAAGAACACATAAGAAATGCACCTCCCAATCCCCACTTTGTAAACTCTCTGAGGCAGGTTTAAGACAAGTTACTTACCCTTCTGCCCAGCTCTCTTCTGACATATAAACGCTTCCATACAATCGTATGACAGTAGTTTGTGCAATGTTATTTCCCAGCCTACTGTCAGTGCTATTTAGGACGGGCTTGTGGAATGCTGGGTGAGAAACACATGATCAGTGAATTGGTACCTGACTCCTTTTTTCCCTCCAGTAAGTGAAAAAGATGTGTAGAATAGAGAAGGAGGGCGAGAGGAAAATTAGTCATACACCGAGTCTTGAAAAAGGATGTATGGTTCTAACTACAGATTAACTACACTCTTACAGGTACCAAGCGTTTTGATCTTGTTGCCACTGGGTCAAAAGAAACTCCTTAGGCTAAAACAAACAAACAAAAACCCCAAGGGGTTGTGTGTGTGAAGAAATTAGCAAGAACTGTTGCCACATAAAGTTTCCAAAGCCAAAAGCTACTGCTAATTTTGTATTTAAGAAAATGATACCCTCCCTCCCCAACAGGCTATCAAACCAGAAATGACCCATAATACCCATTTCCACAGCTTGTTTGGCACAGGTATGAACTGAAAAGCATAACCAGCAATCCTTGCTCTGTCTGGCTCATGACAAAACCTGGACCAGCTGTGCGCTAAAAATAAGGGTGTGAGATACCTCTAAACACTGACAATTTAAGAAACACAACCTTCAGACCTTTAAAATCCCTTGAAATTCCTAGGAGGTCAAAGTAGCTTTAAAGTTAAAGGCTTTGTTGCTAACACGCCAAAGCACATTTTGGAGTTCAGGAACATGACAATTAAGTTCAAGAAATATGTGTGAAAAATGGAATTTAAACCTAAACATAGCAAGACCACATTCCTAACTTTCCCCAAGTATATTCCTTTGAAGAGTGTACATACTTGTGTTGCTTCTTTCCCTCCAGAAAGCTGACTGCCTAAAATAGCTGTCAGCTTTTTAAACAGTGATTAATTCCACCAGAGTTATTTCTGTTGAAGAGTACTACTAAATTTAACTGACAATGGGGAAATCTGCTGTTAACGGATGTTTCACATATTTAGCAAAAGCTCATGTTTATGCATTGCTATGTGTGTGGCGCTTTTTTTTAAACTTTTCATTATACAACTGAATAGTCAATGCTTATAAACCATTGCCCAAAGCCTTTCAACATGCAAGTATTTTATACCCATTTTGAACAGCTTGGTGTTCCTGGAAGCTCAAGACTTTTTTTTTTTTTTTTAGGTGCTATTTGCTAGATTTCAGGAGAGATTACCTGGGGAGGAGAGGACATGGAAAGCTCCCATCGCTTCTCAGCCACGACCTTAAGATTCAATTCAAGGGTTTTATATCACAGGTCTGGTGTATAAAAGTAACCCATTTGTCATCTTACTGTCCCAGAAGCACGAGATTCGCTTATGAAGCTCAAGCAAGACCCCTTTGCACTGAAGAATTAAATGTAAGATTACTTTTTACAAGCCGCGTATCAAACAGTTTGGACCAATGTGAGCTACCCTACCTGCTCCTTCCACACGCAACATACAGACAAGTATCTCATTGCGTTTTACTCCTCATTAATTTCTGCCTTTGGCATCAAACGCCTATTACTTGGCAATACCGGCATCATGAGAACACACTTTATTTCACAGCGGGAACGGCACTACCGTGCCCCTACCGCACGCTGACAGGCCCCTGCACCGCCTCTCCCCTCACGGCCCTGAGGCTCCGCGGGGCCGGGCCCCACTCACCTTCGCGGCGGGCGGCAGCGAGCGGAGGCGGCAGGGAAGCCTCCCCGTCCCGCTCCGCCGCCGCCGCCATGGCCCCGGCGCCGCTGACAGGAGCCGCCACCGCCGCCCTTAAGGGCTCCGCGCCGCCGGTGGGGCCTTCGGGGCCGGACACCTTAACGGGCCCCGGCCACCGCCTCTCCCGTAACGAGCTCCTCCTGCGGTCCGGCTTCACCCCGCCACCCTCAGTGCTTTAACCGCTCCGGCGGGTGCGCTGTAACCCCCGGAGCCCAGCGGGTCCCGCCGGGCCCCAGCCCGCCTTCACGGCTGCCCTGCGCCCGGCCCGGCCTCCCCCTCAGGGGCCCGCAGCCCACCAGCTGACTAGGGACTACGTGTAACTGACTAGAAACTGCCACGAACTACTAGCAACAAACTCGTAACTGCCTAACAACTGTCTAATTACTAGTAAGAGCCTAGTAACGTTGTAGTAACCACCTGGTAACTACTAGTTAGCTCAGTGCCTGCCTAGTAACTTCCTCCTAACTGCCTACTATGTGACTAGAAACCACTAGTAACTGCAGGCCTCCTCACATTGGGTGGCTCCTCTCTGCCCCTGGCACCCAAAACACCCCCAAAATCACCCAGATGGCTGCCAACCCACCAGCCAGCCCTCCCCTCGATCACCCCATCCATCCATCCATCCATCCATCCATCCATCCATCCATCCATCCATCCATTATATCCATCCATCCATCCATCCCTCCCTCCCTCCCTCCCTCCCCAGGGCCGAATTACGCCCACCCCCAGAAGAACAGGCAGTCTTAATTGCCCCCAAATTTTCCCCACTGTCGCCCCAAAAAGGGGTTTCATCGGGACGCAGGGCCCACCCTCGCCCTGCAGGTGATGACATTTAGCGTTTAAAGCTGAATGACAATGGCAGGACAAGTCCAAGGAGCACCCACCTAGGACAGTTGCTTTTTTCCCTCTTTTTTTTCCCATTTTTCTCTCTAATTCATGGCTTGTCTGAGTACTGCTCTCCACAGACCAAAGCTTCTGCGATTGAATTTGATAAAATTGTGCTTTGGATAATTTTTTAGAGGGCAGTAGAGGGTGCTGTTTATTCTCCTGTTAGGAGGACGGGGCCACTCACCCCTCCAGCCCCATATCCAGACAGATCCGCAGGGCAGAATAACCTGCTGTTGGAGGGTCAGCCTTGCTCGGCACCCCAAAATCGTGCCATGCCTTTGAAATTCAATGTGTTTCCAAGGGGTTGAAAGTAGGGTCACTGCTCCAAATAGGTATTTAAAATGCAGGAATCCCCATTACCAGCCTCTTTTGGCCCTCTCCAGTGTTCCCGGTGTTTTGTTGTTTTGTTTTTTTTTTTCCCCAGAGTGACAGTTTTATCACCATATTTTTGCACACAGCTGGGTCTGAAACCGTGGCCCGGTGGTACCAAGGGTGTGATGCGCAGCCAGATGGCTGATCTCCTCCTGTATGACCCAACTGAGCACACACCACCGTGGCATTCGCCGGGCTGGAAGGGGAGAAATGAGACTTTTGCTACGCTCTGTCTCAGCCAAAATGTTTGGGTTTTTTTTGTGATCTGAAGGGGTGAGGGGTGCATTGTACTGGGTACACCACGGACTGTGCAGAGACCTGCTCTGTTGTAACGCTGTCTTAGAAGGACTTTGATCTGTTGGGTTTAGTTGGCTACTTTGAAAAGATATAATTACATTCTTTGTTATAGTTATATTCTTTGTTATTCTATTCTATTCCATATTCTTTGTTATCTGGGAATCAGAAACAATATTTAGCGTGATTAATGACTGGGTTCAATATAACCACGCTCCAAATCAGTCTTTTTTGAGAAAAAAAAATCAGCACCTAATTTTGAGGTGCTAAAGTACTGCTGGCAAATATGTATATCTAAAAGGCACTTACACCCAGGGGAATTCAACATGGGTAACAGGTGAGACCAGAACACCTGATGTTACATATCACACAAGCAGAGCATTGCAATTAAAATTGTAATTGCTTGTAGAGGCTAATTGCCTGTGGTGACTTTTCTATGCTGCGCAGGGTAAAGGCTGGGAGGTTTGTGCTGACGGCTCCGCAAGGGCTCTGGCCCTCCTCAGGACAAGTGGAGGAGTCTGCTTGTTTGGGGAAGATTGCTCATAATCACATGAATACCTGGATCACCCTGAATTTATAGAGCCGTGGATTGATATTGTTTGTGCTTGGCACGCGCGGGCAAACTATAACACAGGATATTTGTGCTGAAGTGTGATACCATACTTCATCTGCAGGCAAGGAAAATTGCCAGAAGCTGTTAGCAGAAGATGCTGAGCAGTTCTGTGGCTGTCTTGAAGAGCACGATGATACTTCCCACTGCCTTGGCAAAGTAAAGCATTTCTTTTACAGTCTAGGGATGCACAGGAATGACCCTCTTTATTTCTCTGCACCTCGCTTTCCCTGTTAAAGCAGACAGGTTTTTCTGTGCAGCACAGAGGTGTGGGAAGAGGTTTGCAGACGCTGATATCTGTGTGGTGCTTGGAGATCCAGGAGGAAATAGCATCAGGTTTCCTGGGGCTGGGAGGGTGAGATTAGCAGGAACTAGCCCCACAAAGTGCTATTAAATGATACAAAAATGCTGAACAACGATCTGGTCTGGGTTCAATTTCCACAGCAAGGTTCACTCTTGCACATGGAGGCCTTCCCTTGTGTCACCCCGAAGTTGTACTGGCTGCTGGGGGCAGAGAGCAAAGCAAGGGCCTGGCTGCCCAGGGGTTTGGGCTCACTGGTGCACCCTCCTTTTCCACTCAGGTGGCTCAAATTCCCCCATCTCTTCCGCGGCTGAGCACTGGAGGTGGGGAGTGCCCTCAAATGCAGTGCTGTTTCGAAGAGGTTTCGTGCATTCAAAATTTATGCGAATATCTAAGATATTGCTTCCGCAGCCTGCGCCAAACCGCTGCTGTCCTTCCAGCTCCTTCCACGCTGCTCCGTGCGCCTGCCGCCACCGGCATTTGGGAAGTGACGCCCCTTTTCCAGGCTCTGGTGGCGACAGAGGATCATGAGAATTTCAGGGTGTGTGTTTCGCTGTTATTCCTGCCTCTAAACACGCCGTCCATCTCCTAGAGGGTAAAAATAAAGCAGCATTGTTTAATTTCTGGAAAAAGCCAGATGACAGTGGAAGGGGTCAGAAATATGTATACCAGCCCTCCCTGTCCCACTGTCTCAGCTGTTGCTTCCTGAGAGACAGAAGCATGTGGTTGCTAAAAATACCCTGCAAAGAGAATACATTCGCTCTCCCATGGGAGACTATAAATTAATCCGAGTTGTAACATATACAACTGCTTGTGGCTGGGAGAAACAATTCCAAACGTGGTTTTTGGAGGGGGGTTTCCTAATGAATCAGTAGTCCCAGCCCTGTGCCTTCCCTGCATAGGTCGGCGATATTGCGTGGAGGATCTTCGCCTCCTGCCTCTCCTGCTCCCACCCCCTCGCCCTCCTATGGGAAACGCTGCGGCCGGGGGTGGGGGGAGGCCAGCCCTTTTATAAGCGTGGTCTTGCGGCAAGTTGAGGTTGATAGGAGTGGCGGGAGATTTGGCTCGCTCCGAGATACCCGCTTCCCAAGCTGTGGGGTCCCGTGGGATGACCAAAGGGGGAATGGAGTCAGTCGAAGTGTTCACGTCTGAAGGCAAAGGCAGGGGCTTGAAAGCGCAGAAGGAATTCTTGCCTGGGGATGTCATCTTTGCGGAGCCAGCCTACGCTGCTGTGGTTTTTGATAGGTAAGAGAAAAGCACTTCTAAAACACAGACTGAAAGTCATCTCGATGCAAAATTTCATCTGGCCGGGCGGGTAAAAGTTTGAAAGCGTCTGGACAGCATCAGAGAAGGGCGCGAAGGGAAGTCAGAAGCACTTCCGTAAAGATGCATTCGCAGCTTACAGTGAAGGTCCTTCCCAGGGCTCAGATCAGCTTTTTACTTTTAATATGGTGTAGTCTGTTTCCAGGATATGATCTTGCGAGGTGCGAGGTGCTGTCAGCTTTTACCAAATGCGGTGAAAGTTGCGTGTATTCAGTGCCTCACAAAACCAGACCCACGTTACGCTCCGGTGAACTGCCGGGAGTTGGTGTAATCCAGGTACAGCCATCTCAGACTGACTTTGCTGAAGCCTCTGCTGTATAATGCTTGATAAAAGTGAGTTATGCTGTGCTCTGCTCACGTATACCACCTCCCAGATGTACACGCAGCTTCATCGCCCGCTGCCTTCAAACTAGAAACTAGGGAGGATCTGCGAGTGATATCGGTTCTGTTGAAGTGATTTTATATTTATAGCTAGCTGAGTTAACTGGAGACAAGTTTCTGCTTTCACTCTTGCACGAGACTGGTTTTAAATTGTTGTTCACACTGATGTAGCCAGAAACTCAACTCTGGTGCAAATGCTTTTTTCTTTTCTGCTGCTTGTTTCAAGGATGAACAAAATGCGATCAACCTGTGCTGCTGGTGTGGCTAGTAGGTGCCAGCCCTTCAAATCCGTGGAAGATTCACTTAAATACCCTGAAATCTAAATGACACGAAGAACCAATTTCTGTGTTAATCTCCCGTGGGATAAATCTAGAATAAAGCCTCAAACATGAATGGAATTTGTTCAGCCTTATAATATGCTAACTGAGAACAGAATTTGACCTGAACTTTTTAAGTGAGGAGCTGGATGTCAGCTGAAGGTTTCACTTGGGGCTTAGGAAACTTGTGAGCATTCTTCAAGGGCGTCACGGTGAGTCCCGAGGCTGATTTTTTTGCCCCAAACTGCCAGTGACTTTAGTGAATGTTCTGCACGCTAAATAGGGCGGTGAGTGATTCTGCCTAGCTGAGCTTTCCCCGATTGAATCAACTCCGCTAATGAAGTCTGGGATGCAAGCAGCGCTCATGCTGTTGTTTTAATCCCGGTCATCTTGTATCTGAAGCCGATTCATGCTACTGTGTGATCTGGCAATAGCAGAGAATTGGGGATTAAATGGACAGAGCAGGAAATAGGGGTTTTTTGTCTTTCATTCACTTTTTCCTTGCCCTTATACTGTCAGTGGGTGAACATGTTTATGAATCTTTACAATAGCAGCAATGACGCTTTTTAGTTTGTATTTTAATATGTCATTGCAAGAGCTCACATTAAAAATGTTACTTCTTATTTTAAAATGTTAAGTTCTTGAATTCTTAACCCTGAGTTCAATTACAGTTGTTAGTGACAAAACCACCTCTCCTTGACGTGTCCTTCTAGCTCTTGTGCTTTAGTTTCACTTGTGTCACTAGCTGGAATCTTGCTGTGATACTGTTTGCTTTGGAAGTGCCTATGCACAATGATTTCTCCCGTATGCCTTATTTAAAATACTAATTATCTTTTAAACCATTGAAAAGATTTTGAGTTTTGATTGCTGGTTGAGAATTTTTTTTCTTCTATGTGAAATGCTGTGAGCATCATACATAGAGTAGAGCTGCCCATGTTGAAGAGCTACAGCTTCACTGCATTTTCAAATGTCGCTTCTGTAATGTGAGATAAGGGGAGAAACTATCACCGCATCGGCTCTTAGACTGCAGCCTGTGTCTTGGGCTTAGGTTTCCAACAGAAAACCTCAGACGGGGAGAGATGGGCTTCCCTCCATCCCCAGTCTTGTGTTTGTTCAGCTCCCAGAGGGCAGATCCAGACACCGAGCAACAAGGGGGTAAGGTAAACACATCCCTTCGCTGCGACTGTAGAGAACAGGGATGGCTTCAGTCTCTTCTCTCTCTTATCCCTCTGCTTCTTCCTTATGCTGCCGTGCAATAACAATGGACTCTTACCCTCCCATCCCAAAATCTCTGAAGCAGGCAGTGCCAACTAAATGCTCGTTGGTTAGTGCTCAGCAGGGACAATCCTGTGTCTGAGATATAATGGAAACATGCATTTTTCTTGTGAAAACTGCTCTGATGTTTTTCACATGTGTACAGGGCTTTGGTTTTGAAGATACCTTCTACTGCTGTCCCAGGGTATTCAATTGCATATATAGAAAGGTAACCTGGATCCTTGTAGGACCTGCAAGAATAAATCCACAGTAGGCCATGGTGGCTGGTTTTGCCCTGAAAGAACTGCTGTTGCCCCTGCATGGATGGAGAGTCCAATGAAGAGGCATGTGATTTTCCATGCCCACAAACAAACGTTTATAGGTCCTAAAACTGGTGTTGAGTCTACACTATTAAAAAGGATCTCACCCCGCATTGAGACACTCAAAGTCCAGAGTCCGTCATCCTAATTCCATTCAGCATCTTCATCTCTTGCTGAAAGCAATGTATAGGTATACTATGGAAAGGGCATTCCAATATGAGTGATTGGTAAGTTTAATTTTTGAGCTCAGGTCCTACCAAATAGGTGACCAGATTTTCCACAGAGCTCTGCTTTCTTTGTGTATAAAGGCCACCATGGAAGCACAAGAGTGCAGAGTACTTGGAAAAGTTGGTCCGTACTTTGCAGCCCTTTGAGGAGCTTAGTTCTTTGGGAAGTCTGGTCCCAGTGTGGATGCTGAGCCCTTGAAATCCTGCCACTCGTTTTGCTGTTGAAACCGACTTCTGTATGGATGTCCATCATGCTACAGTGGCCACACTGCGGTCTTCTGTGTGACTATATGTGACATGGGAATACAGCAGGTGAAGCAGAGGTCTCTTTTTCGGATTAGTAGGAGCAGTTCTCCAGAAATACAACATAGTTTTCTTGGTGCGGCCATACTACAAGATGGAAAGCAGCTTGTGTTTGTGCCCGGGCACAAAGCTGTCAAGAGATGGGAGGTGTTACTCTTCAGAAACAGGGGAGCCCCGTAAAAGCTGATCATCATTTGCCCTGGTGAAGAACGTAATTATGAAATGAAAAATTTGCGTTATCTGCCATAGGTGTTTAATTTCAAGTGTGTAAGTGAGAAACCCCTGCAGAGGGCTGTTGCATAGTAAAAACCTACCTTTCATACTCTGAGAAACTATCAGAAGAACAAACCTCTTTGCCCCAACTGTACAGGGATCTAGGGAGACTGAACAGCTAATCTAGGCACCCGGTGTTAGGTGCTCACAGCAGAAAGTGTGGATACACTACGCTTTGGGCTTAAAAGATGCAAAGGCCCTTCTCTATATATATTGATGTGAGGAACTGCCGAAGTGATTTGGACCCAACTGCACTGTACGAATGTCTGTCTTTCAGTAGGAGGCTGAGTTTGAGGAGGTGTTGAGAATTTTATTTTGCCAGGAGAAGGAGAAGTGCTTTCTTTGACAAAACTCTGTAATCAGCCATCATGAGCAAGTAAGACCCATCAATTTAGCTGGACCAACCTACAATGTGATGTGATGGCTCGTCCAGCAATACGCTTTGGGACTCAGCTTGCAAATTAAGACACCCCAAACTAAAGTCTGTGACAAGTGTCTGTGTAGAGCTAAGGCCAGGATTCAGCTGCCATAGGTGTTTAGTGTCATTTGAGATGCCCCAGGGTGTCTGAGACATCCTCTTGGGGCTGACAGGTACAAAACAGGATTTATGAGAATCAGGCCTCCTCTCAGGCCAGATGGGTGTCCCTGCAGAGCCTAAAATAACACTAGGCTCCTATGTCCAGGCAAGTGAAACCAGCCCTAAGTGCCCGTTATAATCAATGGAGCACTATAACGTGCACTGAACACAGACGCCTACCTTTGAGCTGAATGGCTTTCCAGACCTCACTGTGTGTTTTGATGGGATCTCTATTTAGACACTGAGGGTACAGATGAGCACATCTAGGTGTCTAAATCTGCAGACTGCATCCCACCCTGGAAGCCCCTGAAGGTCACAGGGACCCTGAAGGTCCCTGAAGTCATTAAGGCTGGTGAGAGCTTGTACTCTTGAACCCAATGATGGTCATCTGAGCAGCAGTTTCTTACCCCGTGCCAGAGACTTTTAGTCCAGAAGTACATAAAACTCAAAGTGAAGCTAAGGAACGTTCCTATAGACATCAGCCAGCTCATAGTTTCTTAGATTTTAAGGCCAGGGTATGACTCAGAAGGCTGACCCTGCTCATTCCAGGGGGGTTGGACTAGATGGCCTTTAAAGGTCCCTTCCAACTCAGACCATTCTATGGTTCTATAACCTTTTGCTTAACACAGTGGTTACCTGGCATTGACCCCTGCATCAAGCCTGTTACTTCTGCCTGAACTAGAGCAGGCTGTTCAGAGAGACGGTGAATGCTGATGGAAAGGGGGTGCTGATCTCAGTGGGATCTCCAGTATTTTGCTGTTTGAATGAAGTGCAGACACACACTCTCTGATCTGTGTTTGAATCAGCCTTGCTGTTATCAGCTGAAATAGCACTCAGAAAACACCAGTGTCAGGCCTGCTTTAACCTAAAATAGATGCAGAAGGTTGGAAATACATCTTCTCAAGGGATTCTTTGCCTTTGTTGGGGTCATTTTTCGATTTGCAAAGCCCCTGTGCATTCCCCATTGACATTACCTCTCACTGAAGCTCTCTAGTGCTCTGCTTAGGTGCTGGGGTTTAATCCTTCCCTCGTCCCTCTTCACTTTCTCTTTGAAGATCCCAGGTCTCCTTTCCTCGCTGCCACCTTCAGGGCGATGGCATTCTCATTGCCTGGGCTCAATGTACAGTATGTGACCTTCTCCTCTGGCATGCCAGTTGGCTCTCAAGCCTGTAGGAGTTTACATTTCCTACAGGCATGGGGATGCCTGATATATCTCTGTCAACCTTCATCAAGAGCAGGTTTGCTCTTTAACCAGTGGGGTTTGAGAGAGAGTAGTCAACGCAGTGTCACGTGGTAGAAAGCCAAGATCGCCTGAAGATCTGCTTGATGAGTGATCCGCAAATTGCTAAAGGCTTCAGATCACGCAATTTTTGCACTCCTTTTTGATGTATGAAGCAGGCCCAAAACATTTTCCAAGGGAAATGTGGGGAGCTCCATTATTGTAGCTGGGATGACCTAGGGATATAAGAAATGCAAAATCTTCCGTAACAGTATGACTCTGAAAAGACTATGGAAGCAAATTCTTTGAGTTGATACCAATAAAAACTGAGAGCTAATGTGATCATATTCACATTGTTTAAAATTTTCTGGGGTTTCATTTTTTTTTTATTATCTCATTTGTTCAAAAGCTTAAATAAAATCTGGGAGAAAAGCTAGTTTTTTAAGGGAAACCACACCCACATATCTTTAAAAAGAGGATGAGAAAGCTTGTAATGAAAGACTAAAAGTAAAATAGTCTAAAATTAGTCTAAAATAAATCCTCTGCTCAGACAAACTAGGATGTGTCATCCCTGACATTTTAAAGATAAAACTACTAAGTTCCAGCCCCCTTTTTCAAAGGAGGAAAACTACTCTTGTGCTAATAATTCGCCATTATAGGTATCCTCAGTAGAAGCCAGCTATTGAATACCTCCCTTTTCCTTTCCCTGCTGAAAGAGTAGGTGCATTTCCTTAGGCTGTTGTGTTTAATGAAGAGTTACAGCCTCTGCTTTGAAAGCCAAGTGGACTTTGCCTACATCTCAGTCTATTCTTATGCTGTCCTCTGTAGGACGTTGAGGAGAGAGATGCTTAGCCAGCCAATAATAAATATGAAGCAGGTGGACTTAGGTGTAAGTTAGGTTGTCTGTGTGTGTCATCTGTCACGTACAGAACAGCATAAACTTGTATTAAATAGTTTGTAAGCTTCTCACCATGTCCATTAGCTATTCAATGAAATCCTTCTTTTATTCCTTTGCACTACAGCTATGTCACCTTGCTTTTCCCGATCAGTGAATGAGATGCTGTGGGTGCTGGATGGGAAATGATTGGCAGACATTTGGGTTGTGCATGTCTCAGAGATGAGGTTAATATATTTCCTGTGGCAGTGCTCAGCCTTCTGTCCTGGCAGGTCCAACAGATCTCAATCCATCTGAATCCAATCCAAGCACTCACAAGAGCTATTTGTTTCTTCTGCATTCACTGAGAGCCGTGCTTGCAGGAGCCATAGTTTAGCTGACAGTGCTCTGTCACCTCTTGCATTTGTTGGCTGGCACATTGAATCATTGCTTTGTGACTGTAGCTACATCCAGGATTAGTAGTAGTTGTGCATCTCATCCACGTAACGTCAGAGCTCATGAGCCCCTGAGAGTTGAGCTTGGTTGATGCTTGGATGAGAGGCCAAGGAAACCTGAGACTCCCCAGAAAGTCATTTAATGAGTCAGTCAGTGGCACCTGCCCTCCAAGTCAGTCCTAAATCCCTGACCTGGCAAGGCTTGGATGGCCTGGAGAAATCACTGTGCTAATGAAGATCCTGCTTTTGGGCAGGGTGAAAAAAAGAAGTTCTCACTATGTGTGGAAGATGGCAGTGAATGAATGGCCAGAGATCACCCCAGAGGCCATGGTGTACATAGACGCCGCAGAAAGCAGTTGTATTGTCCCCGTGTTAAAACAAGGGAAGCCAAGCACCAAGGGTTCAAACCTCCAGTGCTCCTGCGTAGGTACCACACATCTCTTCAGAAACCTTCAGTGCTGCCTGGCCATGCAGCATCCTGGCCACAGGGGCATGGACTGCTCTCTTTACAGGGAGAGAAAGCTCCATCCAGGCCACCTGGAGCCATTTTGGGTTGTGTTAAACACTTTCTAGGCCAGACAGAGAAGTCTTTGTAGATCAGTGATTTCCACAGGCTGAGACACTTGGGTTTAACCTGCTGCTCCCCCTGCCCTTGTGGGACCTTAACCATTGAAGAGGGAATGACAGGGGAGACTGTGGACCACAGCAAGCCTTTGGTGTCCTTGGTGTTGCCTACCTCCAGGACAGATGGCATCAGAGCCTGGCGTAAGGTCCAGCCCTGGGGCCAAGGGAGAGCCCCACTTTGCCATCCCTGTTCGGGGCGTCCAGCTCTGAGCACCTCTGGGATGGCAGGAGTTAGCATGACTGCCTAGAGGCACCTGGGGGATTTAGGTGCTTGCAGGGTCAGGCAGTGCTCAAGCAATGTTTGTTGAAGATTTAGGCAATAGATCTCAAATATTTGTGTCTTCTGATTTTTTTACTGTGCCAAGAGTTGAGCCCGAGCCTCTGGAGTCCTGTTATCACACATTATTGATAAATCCAGTCTTCTTTTAAACCATTTCTGAGCATGGAGGATCCCACGAGGGTTTTGTGAGAGATGTGGTATTTCTTATACCTGCCAGTCAGATTACCTATGAGCAATCATGTCTGCAGTTTCAATGCCACATGAACTGTTCCTTCACCTCCTCGGGAAGTCTCGTATAACTTTTTTTTTGCACATTTCTGCACCTCCGTAGAAACAAGGGCTTTCCAGTGCTGGTGGTAAGTTCCACCAGCTGGGTTTGCTTTGGAAACTCTGCACACCCTATGCGATAAACAGCAAAATGCAAAGCCAACATTTCAGTATTTTTCTGTTCTCAGAGAGCAAGCTGTGGGGAGACAAACCCCTGTTTCAGGACTCGGGTTTTGCTGCACCATATTCCCCTCTGACCTGTCATTCCTCTTTACAGGGAAACTACTTTAACTGCCTTTTTGCTTTCTGACTGCCCTCAAAGCACGCAGGCGGTAGGAGGGAGCCCCATTCCCTGCACGAGATATCTCCCCGTGCTTCCCAGCACGACATAACCACGTGGGTTTTATCAGCTTTCTGGCTCTCCTTTGCCTTACAAGGAGTGTAATCTCTTTTGCACTTCTCTGCCCCTCTGACTTGACAGCTGACAGAGCACAGCCTCGCATTTCTCACCAGCTCCCAGCTCTTTCATTTGACTTAATGGAGCTGGCTGCATCCCTCTTCCTGGACACATGCTCTCCCCTGCCCCATCCCGGCTGCTCACCTTGCGTCAGGCTCCCTCCTGTGTGCCAGCACTGCTCACTGTCATTTTCCAAACCTCATTTTTGCACGTGGTTTTCTCTGCTGCAGGTCGTTCTGCTTTAAATCAATGGCTCTCTGCTTTAAATCAATGGCCCTCTTCATCCTGCAAGAGCCAAGGCACAGGGTGGATTGTGTCAGCAGCTCATGCAATAGTGCCAGAGGAAAGAAAGTGCATTTTAAGTGTACTGTGATAGAAATAAATATGCATACCTATGTTTGTATATATATCGGTATAGTGGAAAGGCAGGACAGTCTTGGGGCTGGGGATTCTGGGGCTGTGGGTCTGATTCCAGCCTGTGGCACAGCCTCCCTGTGTGATCATCAATACATTTTTTATTTCCTTGTGCCTCAGTTTCCCCACTATGGGCTGTGGATGTTCCCTTGGTAATGAAGCCTTTGTGGTCAGTGAGCTTTTTTGCAATGAGAACCTCCCTCCTGGGGCCGGCAGTGTCTAAGTGATGGGAATTTAAATTTTCCCATACTGTCAAGCCTGGCTGGAGGCACAGATAAAGTGGTTGGTTGCCTGGAGAAACAGACAGCTGGGGGCACCAAATCAGGCAGTGAAAAGCCTTCTCTAACAGCAAGGGGAAAGTCCCAAAGTTGTTTGGGCAGGAGACCAAAGTGTCTTCCCCTTCTTCCCAATGAAGCAAGACCCTGGAGCAAGCAGCTGGACATGTGAAAGGGGCACATGGGGGAGGTTTCCCCTTGGTCTGGGACACCGGACACTCTCGGAGGGAGGATGTGAAGTTAGACTTCTTCACCAGTATCGTCTGATGCATTCCTCCCGCAGCCTTGGTTATGGTTGCATACATACAATTGTAGGATGCTGCTTGGAAATCCTGTTTGGAACCCTCCCAAAGAAGCAACCTGCTCCTTTTGAAAGGTGTTTCCCAGTTATCCCATGACCATCGAACTCGCAGTAACCTCTCAACTAGTTAAGCCGCAGAGCCAGGAGCAGGAATAGACAGTGAGCAGCACTTACTGCTGCTGGCACCAGAGAAAGACACGTCAGGCTTTTGGATTTGGAGGAGAAATCTGCATCGCTAGCCTGTCTGCAAGAAGGCTTTAAGTGGCCTAAAGAGCACAGTGCTAAAGCTGACGCCGGACTAAACTTCACGCCCTGATAGCAGAGCACATCCTCACATCAGACACTGTGCTCAGTACCCGTAATGTTTAACAACACCCCCATGGGTGGTGTATTCTGGGCCACCAACCAGCACCAACTCATTGATGTTCTCAGCTCAGCAACATACCAGCCTTGTGAAGATGAAAGAACCCCTGGATTTATTAATCAAATTTTATGGTGGTCATAAATGCAAGTACTGCTGCCTAGGCTTGGCATTTCAGCCAGCTCGCCCCATGTCCTACCCCAGCCAGTGCTCCTGCAAGCTCAAGAGTTCATCTTTCCTCTGCCTTCAGCTGTTTGGTGTTCTTTGTCCACCCTTGGGCAGCTGAAAATCCATTCATGCCTTGGCATTCATGCTTGGGGGTCTGCTGAAAGGCTGGGAGCCTGCCCTGGTCCCTCAGACCTTCACTAATCCACGCTAAGCATCTGTCTCAAGTCACTGCAACCATGAGAGCCCCAAACCCATCCAGCCTGGGGCTCTGTGCTGCTGTCTCCTGAAGGCAGACAGCCAGGAGACATGTGCCGCGACTGAAGGAAGGAGGAGAAGAAATAAACCACTCTGTGATGAGATCTACCTTGAAGGAGGCAGTTTTCTTGGTTTCCTCATGTCATTTCTGACACAGTGCCACAATTGCCAAGTGCAATGCCTCCAGTACAGCTACACCTTTGGCCCAGAGGCAAAAAGAAGTGACAAGCAAAGCTGCTTTTTAATCTGTGGAAACGTTATCTTGGTTTCAAACAGCACAAACACAGGGTTTCCCTATGCAACTGCTTTAATCTATCAGACTTCTTCATTGTGATACACCTCTGGTCTGCTCACTAGCAGAGCATTTCAGATGTATATTTGTATCCCCACAGCGCGCCTGTGCCTAAGGAAAGCTTAGGAGAGCAGTTAGGACGGCTCAGAGCCATGCTCCCATTTGGTCCCTCTCACCCAACGTTTTCCTAAGTCTCTTGGGCATGATGGTGGCTGCTGCTCCATTTTGTGACCTGGCCCATGAGGGGCCCAGAAAAGCCTTAGTGCTCAGGAGGGGTTTCACTTCAGCCAAATTCAGAGGCTTTGCAGGCAGGTGAAGCTCTCAGGCTGGCTCTTTGCTTTTTCTTCTTCATGCTCGCCTGAGCTATAGACTCATTAGGCATCTGCTTTCTGCACAGCAAATGGGTGGCTGATGCTTCAGCGTGGGCCAGACAGAAAATGAAAACAGACTGAAAATCTTATTAACAGCGGCGATGCTGAGGAGGAACAGATGAGCTGCAGACAAGAGGGCTGAGAGCTGGGGAATGCTTTATTGCTGGCCTCTTTTAAACAACATATTTGTCTCTTTGGCATAGCCAAACAGAAAAGCAACAGCACTGGGCAAGCGCACAAGGATTAAACAGGGTGGGAGGTTTCTCCATCCTCCCAAAAAATCTTGGAGGGTCCATCCTTAGAGGGTGTGGGGAACCCAGGGATGCAAAGCTGGCAGGACCCTTACTGGGTGGAGATGGCCCTTCAGTGAGGTCCTTCTTCCTTCCAGCCTGACACATGTCATCTGTCACACCTGCTTCAAACGGCAGGAGAGGCTCCACCGCTGCGGCCAGTGCAAGTTCGCCTACTACTGTGACCGGACCTGCCAGAGAGCGGCTTGGCTGAACCACAAAAATGAGTGCTCTGCCATCAAGAAGCATGGCAAGGCACCCACTGAAAACATCAGGTGAGAGCTGGCAGCCTGGGGATGGTGGGAGAGGACAGGGCATCCCTCCGGAAGGTGGTTTGGACAGGGTGGAGGTGGGAGATGGTTTGGGACAGGCCAGGAGCATCCCTGAGCCGATGGGATCGGGACCTGGAGGAGCATCTGGGTGTGAGGGGGTTGTGCTCCTGCTTTTTTTTTTCAGTGCTGGACCCCAGAAACTCTACTGCAGCTGAATGTGGTGAGGCAAATCCACCCAGGGTGGTTTAGGATGTGTGGGAAAGTGAGGAGTAGATGGAAAAGTGGAAGAGGAGATGCGCTCTTCCCAATTTGTCTACAGAATACATTGATTTGGATTCATATCCCAGCTCTGTTCATTAGAAGAAAATGAGAGGAATCCCCAAGGAAATGAGAGCTGCTGTGGAGGCCTGGGGAACTGGGAGTCTATGGCACTTCTCCAGCTGAGAACATAGATGCTGGGGCAAAACCCTGCATCTGTCTCCCTTTCCTTCAAAAGCCCATGGATGGTGACCAGCCCTCAGCCATCCGATGCTGAGCCTGTCTCGGTCTGTCTGCACACAGTTTTCCACCCATGAAATGAATTTCCGTGGCCCTTCGGTCCTTATCCTTGCACTGGGTGGTGGTGCTAACGCCTGGGGCTCTCTCCTGGCTAGGCTGGCTGCCCGCATCATGTGGAAGATAGAGAGGGAAGGCAGCGGGCTGGCAGAGGGCTGCCTGGTCTCCATTGATGACCTGCAGAACCACGTGGACAGCTTTGATGAGGAGGAGAAGAAGGAGCTCCGTGCTGATGTGGAGAGCTTCCTCGAGTTTTGGCCGCCCCAGAGCCAGCAGTTCGGCATGCAGTACATCTCCCACATATTCGGAGTGGTATGTCGGAGGGGTGGGAGAGCAAACGGGGGGCTGCTTTTAATGCCAGCTCCCTGGAGAAAGTCTCCAACTGGCCTGAGTTGAGGATGCCTAAGTTCATCCTTCTCCTGTCCTTAAGAGGCCATAGCAGTTGGGATAACCGAGACTGGCATTTGCTGCAGGTGGTTTGAATACTGCTGCATTCCCCAGCTGCGTTGCTTTGGCACTGACGCTGGGAAACCGAGGCACTGCAAGGGCAAGGTCTGAAAACTTGTATCTGTCTAACCATGCAGGCAAGGGGCTCGCTCAACCGTAGGTGCTGCATTGTCATCACAAGTCCCACTGGGCACCTCTCTGCACCTGGGAGAGCTGAGAAAATCTATTTAAATATATTTTTAGTACATACACTTAGAATATATTTGAATATAGCAGATCTGTTTTAGTATATACATTAATTTGTATGCATTGGATTTTTACATGTATATTACCTGTTTTATATATATATAAAATAAAAATAGGTAAAATATACTAAATGTATTTAATAATATCCATTACTAACTTGCTAACTGCAAATTTTTGTTCTCAGTGTAGCAGAGAGGGAAATTCCCAGAAGCCAGTTCAGGCTGAGCTGCTCTGCCTCCAGCCCCGGTACCAGTCAGTGCATCCCGGGCTGCGCTAACCCCACAGCTAGCAACGCTGCCCGAGGGGCCAGGGTGAGCTGAGCCGAGACGCACGCTCTGCTCGCACCTCTGCCGATCCCTGGTGTGGCGGAGAAGGTGTCTTTGCCAGCCCTAGCACAGGGAGGGGACACAGCATCCTTTTGTATCCACCCCGCAAAGAAAATCCAGTTCACCGGGCGCACAGAGACCTATGTACTAGTGACCGACATAACTTGCCCAAGCAGAAGTAACGAAGTACAGATAAAGTACACAATCAGTTAAGAAAGGAAATAAAACTATTAACAATAAAATAATTAGCAGCTGAGTTAATTACTTCCTTTGGTATATCCTATCTCATTTTCTCTCTGCAAATATTTCCTTAGTTTGTGTTTACGACTAAAAACTGTTCCGTTCATATGTGATAATAATGTACCGTATTGAAAAAATATAATAATTCATTCTTGGCATATATGTCACTCAAAAGTATGTCATTCTGAAAATTGTTTGGGACTCATAACAAAGAGTAGCAATTGGTTTTTATAAGCTCTGTGTGCCACCCAGCAAACGTGACCAGGTTGAGTGCAGCTCTCAAGGTTAGTTTCTAACTGATAGCTGTTGTAATAAGCGTGAACTTTGCTTTCTGTCTAGGCTCTGCTTGAATTGCCTCAAATTCATTTTCCCTCGACCTTTTTCTGAATTATTTGCAGGAAGCGAATATAAGGAAACCCATGCATGGTCAAACCAAATTTATCATAGACATGCCAAATTAATACTAACACCAAATATTCTGCGGCATTTACTCAGCTTTGCTCGAGTTGGTCCATCTGCGCAAGTCCTGCATTGCTTCTCTTCGTCCTGAATTGCTTCTCTTCTGATGTTTTAACCCAACTAAAGATGTTGTTTTTACAGTTACTTTCTGCAATAATCTTGTAGCACTCCTCCTTTCTCCTTAAAGTTTGGAGATGGGATGCTGGGGATATACCTCTTCTAAAGCATCAGTGGGAAATGAGAAATCCTGGATGTACCTGAGTTCAGCTTTTTCTCCCTTAACGCTTCTTCCTGCCTATGTTTTGGGACTAGATCAGCTGCAACGGCTTTACCCTCAGTGACCAAAGAGGACTGCAGGCTGTTGGTGTGGGAATCTTCCCCAACCTCTGCCAGGCCAACCATGACTGCTGGCCCAACTGTACCGTCATCTTCAACAATGGCAAGTGAGTGGATATTTCTTTCTTCAGGCACAGCGGGCAACTCAGCAGACTCTGCTAACCCCACAGTGTCAGATCCCTGCCCCAGAAAATCTATTCATCCTCATTTCCTTCTCTAGCTCAGAAACAAACAAATCAGGATTTTCTTTCTGAGGAGGAGCTGTTTTCTCTCTCATTATTGTTATTTTAAAAAATATTGTCTGATGCACTAAACAAATACACAAGATTTGACCCCAAATCCAGTGAACCAGCAAATAATTTTTCCCTGGTTTCTGTGAGTTTTGAAATGAGACTCAAAATAAGCAGATGAAGTACTAAGTAGCTGCCTAGATCACCCCTTATATTAGGGCTTTATTTATAAATAGTTAAGGAACAATTACGGTTAATAAATTATTAAAGATTATACTGAGTCCACAGCCCAAGAGTTTCTCATAACTGAAGCTTGCAATCAGCTGTGTATCACTATCTGCTGATGTGTTTATAACCATTCCTAACACAACCCTCATTTTTGTGAGAGCGTACCATCTCTATTAATCACTGATTAACTCCTTAGCAATGGGATCTTAATGACATTAGTGACTGTTATCCACAAACCGAGTCACGTGCAAGTGCAGGATGCCCTAAGCTGCTGTGCATTCCCCATTCCCACCCAAAGGCTGTAAGAAAACTTCTGTGGGACCTGTGAGATGGAAAGCGATGAAGTGGGAAACGCAGGGACGTTTCAGCAGAGCTGGGAGTGGAGGCTGCGGCTCTCAGTGCTCAGGGCAGCCCGTGGGAGGGATGCTCTGCCCTTCCCAGCCTCCTCCCAGGCCAGAAGAGGTATAAACTGCTGCTGATCCAGCAAGTTGCATCGTGTGCAAGACATTAATTGTGGGAAACTGCTTGCCAAAAACTGCACAGCTATAGTATTTCATCCAAATTTTCCACTCAGTCTTAAGATTTTATAAATTTCCATGTTCAGCAAATTTTAGTGCTATAGGTTAACCCCCAGCTTCCCCTTCTTTAACTAACACATTGCTTGTGCACTCCAGTTCTCGCTGCTGGTTTTACCTGACAAAACTATACCAGCATTTATCAACCAGATGGTAAACAAGCAAAGAGAAAACGAAACTGCATTAGGATGGTTACCTTGGTGGGAAATAGGGTCTGATCCAGAGTCAGATTGGAGTGTGTGCTCTGATATCGAGTTGCCCTGGATCAGATCCACAGTGGGATGACGGAGAGCCTCTCCAACCAGCCTGGGAAGTGGAGGAGGTAACTAGCAGTGATAGAAACCCCAAAGTCTGAGTTTCTGGGTGGTAAGTAGAGGAATGGCATTTTGTTTGCCTGGCAGCTTGTTGAAGTGCCCACATGTATCCTGTTACTGACTTTAAACCTTGACCATCTGGTTATGTTGTACAATTGGCCAGGTAAATTATGAAGGTTTCTTGTCTTTCTGCGGAAACCTGGTGATCAGCCCCTGTTGTGGGAACTGAGCTCTCCATCAGTGCTCAGGGCACAATACCAAACTTGAGGACCCACAAATCTCATCACACAGAGCACAGTCCTTGTTGCTGATATCCCAGCCTGATTTCCATTTCAAGCGATGTTTTAGAGAGCATGGCTACTGGTGTTGGTGGAGATACTTCTGTGCAGGATAACTAACCCTATTGCACCTGCCAAATGTCTGGTTGGCAGGTTTTCCTCATCCCCTGGCCGAGACCGCTCCTAAAATCACAATTCCAGAACAGCTCTCCCCCAAATCCGCTGTTGTGGCCCAGCGATGGGTGATTCAGTTACAGCTGCTGCATAGCAACAGCTCTACATGCAGTGAGACATGAGCCAGGCGCTGGGAACCCCCTTGTCCCCTGTCAGGATGATGTCCCGATGCTCTACACCATGTACCCGTGGTTTTTTTTCGTTGTGCTTGTACCTGTGTAAACTGCAGATGTTTGTTTTGTCTTTCAGTCATGAGGCTGTAAGATCAATGTTCCACACACAGATGAGGTGGGTCGGTCTTGAAAGCATCGTCCTTCCCCTTGCCCTGTACCCCTCATGCCCCGTGTTTAATGGAAAAGCTGCAAACAGCCCCGAGGGGCTCCTTCTGTTTGCAGAAAATTTCACTTTCCTTGTTTTCTGAACTCCTTACCCATGTAAAGCCCCACTAAACCCAAACCTCACTTAACTCTGCATTTTGTAGCAAATTAAAATGATAGTGGCAATACTGTGACTGTCTCCCTCACAGCGAATTCCCTCCCTGCCTTCCCACCCTCTCCCTTGGCTTCCTCCCTGTCAGTATTTCCCTTCTCCACTTCTCATTTCTCCTCCCCTGACTACAGCAAGAGCATGAAAGTCAGAGCAAGGTCTCGCTAATCTTGTACAGCCCAAAATAAAACCTTGCGTGTTAGGAGATGAGAAATGATTGCATTACTGACATACTAAATAGTCTACGTTTCTTCTGCAACAAACAGTGCCCGTTGAATGTGTTGACTACAGAAGCAATACCATAAGATGTAGGTTTCATCCTTTTTTATCATAATACATGATTAATGTTTTACCTTTTAATGATGCCACTGTTACCTGATCCAAACTAAAGAAATCACTAAAATGTATGCAAAAAAAAAGAAAAGTTCTCTGCTTAGCTCACTAAGCTTGGTATATTATAGTCAGTCCTGTTAAAGGGACACTGTTGTCTTTAAACTTTAATTTCAAGCAAACACACAATTTCCTCAAATAAGACGTGAAATGCTTTTGAAGACCTCTTCTTCACCATTGATGCTTACTCGGTGCATTATAGATAGGACCATAAAAATGGGCAAATGAGTTTCACTTCTGTTTAGAGGTGCTATTTTGGGGCAATTTGAGTTTTGAGCTGTTGGGCACGCACTGTGCCTGTGCGTTTCAAGGTCCTTGGTGCTTGGGGCAGATGCTGGGGAAAGAGCACGGGACAAGTTCAGTGGGGTGCTTTCAGCTGACAGTGTCTCTTTAACTATAGCATTTAAAATACGCCATGTGTTTCCAGGCTTATCCCAACCGCTATCAATCCCCTCCACACAAGGGATGGCTGCTTAAAATATACCTACGGCGCTTAGGCTATCAGGGGCATCATAAAAGTCAGAGGCTTGATTTTGCTTCTCTGGTTGCATGACTCACTTTAACGAGGATCCCCTTAAGTCTGAACAGGAACGTTTATATGTGTAAACCTTTCTGATGGGAATTGCTCTTTTTCACACACTTTCTCCTGGAGTAGCGTGTTGCACCTTTCTCTGGCTGGCATTTTTCCATGGTTGTGCCATAACTAACAGCTGCCCTTCATGACGATGGCATGCTTAAGTGATAAATTTTGTATGAAATGTGCTGATGATGTGTTCTAACACCCAGAGAAGGTCAAGACCAGCCTCGTGGAGTAGTTTTCACAGCAGCTTTAACACAGCTGAAAGGCTCAGAGCTACGCCCTTGGTGCTGAGAGCTTGTAATGGAAATTACAAGGCAATTACAAGGGAATTACAAGGGCATTGCAATCCCTTTGCAGAAATACGATTGCACAGAAAAAGTCATGTCAGAAAAGTCATGTCCTCCCCAAAAGACTTACTTCTAATGCACCTGGTGAGACCTTTGGGTGCTCTGCCACCTATGCCTTTAGTGAGACCTTCATTGGGTCCCATCTAAAGCCCCTCGTGTTCAGGTGAGAGCCAGCAGGTCCCTCCCAGGTCTGTCTCGTAGCAGGCATGTGCATCAAACACGCCGCTGAGCTCTGCAGGAGGATGATCAAGGTGAGGGAGTCCCAGCACTGATGTACCACAGTGGTGCGACGGTAGGGTGGGAGCTCAGACCATGGCACTGGCTTCATTTTGATAACCCGTAAGTATGCCTAGCTGCAAAAATATGTTTAACCAAGTAACTGGCCTGGTCTGAGCAGAGAGCCCAAGGTCACTGGTCTCAAGTGAGTTGTTTCTAACCATGGGTAGAGACACTAGCAGCTGGAGGAGTAGACAGGTACAGAAGCACCACCTTGCAATTGGTATTTGATGGAGGTTTTTCACACTCTGGCCAAATTCTTCAGCCGGTTGTGACTGTGCAGCCCCCGTGACTGAGAGGTGGCCCAGAGTGACTGGAAGATTTAACTTGTGGAGTGAAACAGCAAGGGAATATTTTTGAGCGTCCACGTTATTTACGACCTTTTGCAGGGAAAGACATAAGACAAAGGCAGGTGCAAAGATCTGGCTTTCCAAAAGTGTGTCATTGAGGATTTGCTGCGGATTTTGGTTTAGTAACAGAGACTGGCGATTTCGTTGTGTTTAATATTAGCAATATCAGATCAAATGAGCTATATAAAAAATAGACTATTTCCAGAGAATTGTTTCTAAGCCTTTATGTAGAGATGCATGAACAGGGTGAGGGCATCTCTTACCCAGCACCCAGAGGGAATTTGTCTTAACTTTTCAGAGTGAAAATGATACTGAAAGCAGCACAGCTTGGGATCTGGGAGTCTAGCCAGGGATGTGCGGGTAGCATGCAAAGCAGTATTAAAAAAAGACCCAAAGTACAAACTCAGCATTTTGCAAGGCTTGTTGGGTATTTCTGATCCCAGACTTTTCTTCTGATGAGATCTTCTGCAACATAATAAAAGTTTATGTCTGGGTTCAGCCCCTATCCGGATAAAGTAATGGAGCTGTAATGTTTGTAGCTCAGAGCCTTACGTGTCCCTGCCGTGGACTTGCAGAGGGGCAGGAGAAACTGGTGTGACCATGTTTTTACTCTGTATTCAGTTAACCAGACTGTGGCCCATCTCTGCATTGCCTCCCTGAAGAGCTAAAGCAGTACCTTAGGGCAAGGGCTCACCTCTGCAAGGCAAGGGCAGGTCGCAGGATTTGTCTCTGATGGCTCTATGGCTGCACCTTTGCTTCTGCCGCTTCTCCAAGTCCACATCTCATCTCCTTTGCACTCAGGATTGAGCTACGGGCACTGACCAAGATTTCTCCAGGGGACGAACTGACCGTATCCTACGTGGATTTCCTCAACGTGAGTGAGGAGCGGCGGAAGCAGCTGAAGAAGCAGTATTACTTCGACTGCACCTGCGAGCATTGCAAGAAACAGATCAAGGACGACCTGATGCTGGCGGTGAAGCAGGGGGAAGGCAAGGTATGGTTTGTCCTGCTGTGCCCAAACCCAGAGGTGGCTGTGTCTCCTCCACCAAAGGCATCTGTGTGTCTCTGCGACTGCAGCTCCTCTGCCCAGGGGTGCTCATGGTAGCAACAGAGTCAGATTTTGGCAGAAGCCTGACTAGTGCCAATGTAAAAAATGAGAACAGAAATGAACCTTGATTGAGCACAACACCAATTCAAGCCCACCATGGAAGACCAGTTTAATCCCTATTATGCAAAATACGTGCAGATTTTAATTTTAAAAAGGCCACAAAAGTTGCCTTTAACTCTAACCTAAAAGTCCATCAACAGGCAGAATGGTAAAATATTGGAAAATTAGATCTAGATCTGAGGAAAATACTGGCATTTAGATTGTGATTTTTTTTGGAGCAACTGAAAGGGAATCAAAGTTTTGAACAGCAGAAGGGAAAATGTGTTGCAGGTGATTCATGGTGACAGGACTAACCAGCGCTGCTGAAGCTGTATTGTTTGTAAAACGTGTACCATCACATTGGCTCCAGGAAGGTGGGAAGCCTGAACTTCCAGTCCCTCCTTGCAAAGACCTGTTACAGGGAGTTTGTACCATCACTTGACGTTTGTGCATGGTTGCTGTGGGCAGACTGACTGAAGAATTAACATGTTTGACTGTTCATTTTTAAGTAATCTGTGTTTTCCTTGGAGGTCTCACAAGTCATCAAGTGGGAGAGTGTAAGGCTGTGTCTTGCTCTCGGCAGTGGGATGTGTTGCTTGGCCAGCGGCTCCAGTGTATGAGCATGCTGGTAGCTATAAGAGTTTCTTCTTGGTTCCTCTGCCCAAAGATATAATTTCTCATATTTTTTATCCTCTGTGGCAGTGTTAGCTTAGGGGGTTTCTACTCCTGCAAGCTTTACAAAGTGTATAAGGCAAGGGAAGGCAAGGCAAGGCAGGACAAGAGCATTTTAATGTATTATCAACTCATTGATCTGCACTATTGAACAGTCATGTAACAAACCAGACAGTACAGCTTGGGGGCTGATATGGAGCAGGACCAAAAAGCAAAGGTGTGATGAGGAACCATGACCTCTTAGACCAGCACTGTCACCACGAGAGGCCCACAGAGCTGCACCTTCCTGGGAACGAGTACAAAACCCTCAGCCTCCAGCTCAGCACAGTTACCAGAAAGCTGAGTTCAGTCCTGTGACTCTTCTTTCATACAGGTGGCGATCAGGAAAGTCTGGATATTGCAGAGCAAAAGTCTCTCCTTGAGCAAGGTTTGGAGAAACAGGGTCAAACTGATAGCAGGGAGCTCCCATGGGAAGCAGGACACGGGACTAGAAGAAACCCTTTGCTTGTTGGCCTCCCTACTAGTGCTAAAGACCCTGCTATATAATCCCATTACTAAATTATCAAGCTTCATCTTAAAGCTAATCCTGACTACTGAAACTCCCCGCTTCTAATGTAAAGCTATCCCAAAGCTCAGTCCTCTGATGCACAAGCATTTTCACCTGACTTTCTCTAGAAGTATTTTTGAACACCTCCTCCAGTGGATGGCATAAAAAAATCTCAGCTCTGATTCAACACCTGCTATCAAGCCTTGACCAAGCAGTGAGATGCACCATCCCCTTTTCATGAGCATTAGAGGTGCTCTGCAGCACGCAGCGGGAAGACGTGCACTTTTGGGTAAATGTCCTCCACAGTCTAAAGTGCTTGTATAGGAAAAGCCTGTAACTATGCAAGGTGCATGATTTCAGCTATTAAAAATACACTCCATCCACAGACAATAAGTATCCAGACTGACCTCACCCGCAGAGCACGCCTGCTCGCCGCCAGCTGTATCGCATTTTCTGAATTCAGGCTCACTTGCCTGAGAGCGGCAATGCTCACAGCTGCGTGGAAAAAGTGCTATGAATATATGAAGATTGACAGCTTACATCCTCAACAGCCGCTCTGACCTCCAGTCCTTCACCCCTTCCAAATAGTAGCAAAGTTCCCATTGTTTATAATGGCAACAGGCTCAGGGGTCTCGTAAATGCAAGAGAGGTTTTTTATTAGACAAAGCCGCTGTGGAAGTGCTGTTTAAAGTACCTATTCTGGGATCCTTTACTCAGACAGCATAGCGATGTGATTTGGACTGACATTAGCATTGCCTTTGAATGTGCTCTGCGCACTAGGACACCCTGCGTGCTGCTCAAACAGCTGCCAAAATCTGATTAGCTACGATAGCTTCAGTCTAATAATATAGAATAATAAATCATAACACATACATATGTATCCATAAATAGATGGGGGGTATATGGCTCTGAAAAACTACTGGTTTTCCTTCCATACTAAACTTTCAAGAGCTTTTCCCAACTAGCTGAATTTCACAGATTCCTCAAAAATCTGGTTGACCAGGTGTGGGAAAAAACGAACGGAACAGTCCCATGGGCCTGACTCCAAATCTTTGCGTCCTTTGTTGCAATGTTGGGTCTCTGCTTTTGATCCGTACCCAGAGGTCCTTCCTGGCTGCTGGGCACATGCCTGTGCTCTGGCTCTATCGTGTGTCTCCAGACCAGGCTCTTCCTGCAGGGTCCTGAAGTCAGGGGATTGTGGGCTGATTTCAGATTTCCCATTTATGAAAAGGAAGGTTGTGATAGCTGGAATAGTTTGAAAATGCAAATTTGAAAGGCTCAGAAAAGCGGAAGATGAATAATGGTGGTGGATATCATAATGTTATAACTCAGCATTAAATGAAGGGCAAGGAGGCAGCTAATTAGGACTTGGTTAGTGTTTTGTCAGGTATGCCTAGATGTGCATCATGCCTTCAAATACACGGTGAAATCCAAACTTCTTTGAGGTGTGTGGGAAAACACATTTCACTCTGGATGCATCTGAAATCTGAGGTCAATGATCTAAATGGTGTTTGGACCTAATGACAGCATTTCTCAGAGCAGGTAAAGGTTAGTGATCTTTCCTATCCTTATTCCACCCATCTCTCATTCGAGACCCTCATTTCTCTCAAGCAGCTGCACTAGGAGGACCTGATACACGCCACCCAGTAGCTTTCACAGCCTCTTTGGTGTTTCGTGAGACTTTCCAGTTGCAGGGTCAATTCTGTAACTTTTCCAGAGGAGAGAAGTGGAGGGAAGAGTCGAGGAACGCAGTTATGCATGCCAGATGTACATGGCCGTGACCCTCATGCGCAACACTCTTGCTGAAGTCAGCAGGAGCTTCACCTCTCTGTTTGGTAGCGGGACTATTTCAGCCCAGTCTTGGGCAGGTCTGAGGAGGCATACTGGGATATACAGCCAGCGGTGGGAAGGTAGCGAGTGATGTGGGAAGCATCTCGCTGAGCTGATTTGGGTTCCCAGAGTGAGGAACAAGCATCCCTTCAACCAGGGTATTTTGGCATGCGTCAGGCAGTGCATTTTTCTCACCAGTTTTCCTACCATTGTCCACAGCCCTCTGCAGAGACGGTGAAGGAGGTCATCCAGTTCTCCAAGGACACGCTGGAGAAGATCAACAAGGCCCGCATGGAGGGACTTTACCACGAAGTGAGTCCTGGCACTTTTGCTCTCTTGCTGTATATGCAATGCCAGGGAAAGCAGGTCTTGTCCCTCTCTACGTCAATGATTTAAGGATGAAATAAAGCCCCATTGCTGTAACCTGAATATCCCCATGTGCTTCCTGGCCTCTTGGCAGCTCAGATTGCAAAAGCTGACACTGGTTTTTGCCCTATGTAAAGCATGACCACGTCTGAGACAACATCCCAGACTGATTTCTCTTGTAGTGATGATACAAGAAGGTTCAAGTGACTTCCAGCACCTCCAATTAACAGAGGTGTTGAACCAGGGGCCTCCTAGGTGAAAAGCATGAGTTACAGGGCAAGAGTAATGAATCAGCTCTGCCAAGTAGCCTCATAAAAAGGAGGATGGTGAGTCTGGGAGAGGGACAGGACCATCAGGAGACTTGCCACATCAAGCTGTGGGCTATGTTTGCCTGTGTTGATCTCCTCTTCACCTCCTGGCTCCTGCACGTTGCTCATTTGTTGGGTGCTGAGGGTGGGTGTGTGGTGTGGGAGATCCGCGTCCCATGGGGAGCACAGGCCACAGGGGCAAAGGGTGAGAGAGCTTAAGTCACTTCTTCCTTTCTCCTTCTTTTGCTGACCCAGGAAATATTTAATTGTTCTCTTCAGAGTATAACAGCTTCAGGAAAACACTCCAGGTTGAGCAACAGCCTCTGGGTTTGAACTTACTTTGGGAAAACACTGAAGTCCCCCAGAGCAGAGATCTGGACATTGGGTCAGGGCTCGGTGCAGCTGTGATGCAGCTGAGCAGACAGGCATGGGACAGTGCCGCTGCGTGTCCCCAGCCCCATGGGGTCATTAAGAGCATTCATTGCACCAAGTGCCTGTAGGAGGTTGGGTGGATGGCATTGGGGAATAAGAGGCACTTGGTCTCTGACAAAACCCAACCTCCCGGGGCCTTTTTTCTCCTGAACAGTAGACATCACTTTTTCCTCACGAGTTTTATGAATGTAACCCTGGGAGAGGAACATTTGAGCACGAATCATTTTGCTAGACTGATGTTTTTCAACAAATAAAAGCATATCCTATCTTCCTCAACCTTCATGGAGGCTGACTTGGCTTCTAGGACTGGTATGGACCATGCGACCCACAGGGCTTTGGTGTGGCAGCTTCGGGGCCAAAGGTGCTCTGACTTTCCCTTCCTCTCCCTGCTTCCCCGGGGCGCAGGTCGTGAAGATGTGCCGCGAGTGCCTGAAGAAACAGGAGCCTGTGCTGGGGGACACGAACATCTACCTCCTGAGGATCCTCAGCATTGCCTCCGAGGTGCTCTCTTACCTCCAGATGTTTGAGGAAGCAGCTGACTACGCCAAGAGGATGGTGGACGGCTACCTGTATGTCTGCTCCTTATTTTTGGCAGCTCTCTGTGGTTAATCAATGTTAGCCAGTGTGTTATAGAATAATTTTCTTATCTGCTCCCATCAGGGCAGCAGTGCTGACATTCAGATTGGGACCTGATTATATCACCAGAGAGAGAGGGACCCCTTCCTAAGTGCACAAGAGCTCCCAAACACCTTGATTTACTAAACTGTGACCGGCAAATGGTTTGGGTACCTCTTTCATTAGCCTCTTTGTTTTGTCTCAGAAGCATCTCAGGGCTGCCCTGGTAGCAAGACACAGAGCCTGGGTGCGGGACAGAGAGGCTGTCACTGCAGGAGACGGTCTGTTCCCCTGCGCCCTGCAGGAAGGGGAAGTTGCAGAGAAAAGAGAAACTGTGTCAAATGGCTGTCACTCAAGATATCCCTTCACTCTTGAATAATACATTGAATAATACATTTTGTCTTGGCTAATTAGCATGCACAGGTCCTGTGGTAAAAGCTCAGTGAGAATAAAGAAATTCAGGCTTAGTTCACATAGATCCAGGACAGATCTCACAGTAAAAGTGATGTACTTTATTATTACCAAGGTTTTACTACAGGACTGATAAATAGCAAAAAAAAAAATAAAAAAAAAAAAAATTAAAAAGTAATGCAAACCACAGAGAAGAGAGAAAAGCCTATTTCACCATCTTGTTCACCCTCCTCCTGAGAGTATCTCATACCCATTACTTGTCTTTTTGGTCAGTTCTACCCTAAAAGGCCTGTGATATTTTGTTCTTTTTCACAGGGGTGACAGAGTCACCTCCCTGGCTTGCAAGCCTGACAAGCCACTTCGTGTCCCAGCCCTGGCACTGAGCTAACTGAATGACACAGAGGACATTGCTTCCCCTCCCTGTTCCTCAGTTTTTCAGTCCAGAGTGAGGACTGCAGTAATTTTCTTCCTTGCTTTAAGATCTGCCAATTCAATATGCCCACTAAGCCCTTGATGACAGGTTTTCAGGTAAATACAAGCAGCTTCTAACTCTGCCTGTGCTTCTAAAGTTGGATGTAGAGGCCAGGATTCATCTTGCCCACCTGGGGTACGGACTGTAGGGGAGTGATCTCACCGTTCCTGGAGGCAAGGATGCATCTCCAGCGGATGAGATGAACATTTCTGGAGTTTCTGGAACCCCCTAATTCTCTCCCCACTTTGAATGAGAAGCTGGTGGTTGTTGCATTCTCAATTTAGGCACTTCATTAAGTGTCTGAAGTTAAATTGGTGCTGTCTGGGCTGTAGGGTCAGATCTGGGTTTTGTTTGTGCCAAAATAATGTAGAATGACAGAGCTCAGCATTCTCCAACCCAGGTATCCAACTTTCCCCATTCGCAGGTCATTCATCCTCTTTCACAACAACTCATGTCCTCGTATAACTTGTGTCCTCGTGTAACTCATGCCTGCCCCTTTCTAAGCAGGGCTGCACATTGCAGTGGCACCGAACGCAATAGGCTCTTCACTTGAGTAAACAGTCTGCTCTTTGGCAAACATATCACGTCACTGACAAACATTTGGGAAGCCAGATCTTTCCTGAACTAAAATTACTCAATGTTTTTCCAGGAAAATATACCATCCCAACAACGCACAGCTGGGGATGGCCGTGATGCGGGCAGGAGTGACTCACTGGCATGCCGGTCTCATTGAAGCCGGGCACGGCTTGATCTGTAAAGCCTATGCCATTCTCCTGATAACCCATGGACCTTCCCACCCAATTACCAAAGACCTGGAGGTAGGTGTCATCTCCTGTGTTGTCTCTGCTGTCTGTCTGGGCAAAATTACATTCAGGCTGTAGAAACAACCCAATCTGTAAGAGCTGAGAGATGCATCAAGTACTGACTGCTTCTTACTAGTGCTGTGGTTTTCTCTAGATTATGATACAGTCTGCTGGGAAACGCATGTCCCTTCCTATGGGAAATTTCATCTCTGAAAAATAGCTTTTATCCTCCACCAGGACATACATTAAAAATGGCCACTGAGCCCCTGAATCTTCTTTGAAACTGCTGTGCCCAAGGACAGAGTCTCCCATTCTTCAAACAGACTGATTTCTCTGCTCTTGGATGGATGGCATTACAATTCGACTATATAAAGTTATATATGGTGGCTGTTCCCTGTTTACCAACTGATTTTCTTTATCGGTGTCCATTCTTCTTTATTTACCACTCCTAAGTCCTTCTAAGCTGCAATGTATTTTTTCCTCAAATGACTGACAGGTGTATTTCCTAGGTTAGGGCCAAGAGCTGCAGATTCCAGGGAATTACATCTGCTCAGCTGTGACAAACTATTTACAATTGCAGCTATCATTTCTTTAGCCTTTAACTCACCTGATGTGACCTGTTGGCTTTACAACATTCTCCTTTATTAGCCAAAAAAATTACATGATACCAAATGAAATCCTTTATTGATGTCTTAGTCCCCATTATAGCAGAGCTATAACCTTTATTAGTGCAATTTTATATCATCAGAAAAATGAGTACCTAGTACCTAAAGCCAACCTGTCTGTTGACTGTTCCCCTATACATAGCAGAGGGCGAGACCCCAGCACCTCCATTTCTGTATCTCCCTTCCCACTTACTTCAGGAGGAAAATAGTGGATATATGGCATATACTTATCTCTGTGCTCCTAAACCAAGGGTTGAATAAACTCACAGACAGGTGTAAAAAGATTTCCTAAAATCCCTTCTGAGCCTCTGCCATAATGCAGCGCTAGGAATGACTTTTCTCACGGTGAATCCTGGGATGCAGGGGGTGCAACCGTGATGTGGCCACAGCGGGACCGAGCATCCCCCTCCTCCTCTCCTGCTTCCTCCTACATGAGGTGACCCCCACCCCGGTGATGGGTGACACCAAGGCTCAGGCCCAGAGTGTGAATGGGAAGTACACTCGCTCCCTGGCTCTAGGTCCTGCATCAGGTTTGGGAGCATGAGGCTTCCCAGCAGCCTGCAGAAGAGCTGGGTGCAGGAAGGGCTGGTGCCTTCTTCGCCTTCACAGTACACAGGTAACCAGGTTTGAGAAAGTAACTGGATATCTGCGTCCAGTCAGCTTTGGTCCTGCTGGTGGGACATGTAGATTAAATTGCATCAGTCATTACATGACCCAGGACATCCCTGAAATGTGGTCCCCATTTTTAGGCAGTGCTTTATTCACTTGCTTCAAGATCCCCTGTGTCACAGGTTTTATAACCTGCTGTGTCCCTCAGGTCATGCGTGTCCAGACGGAGATGGAGCTGCGCATGTTCCAGCAGAATGAGTTGATGTATTACAAGATGAGGGAAGCTGCCCTCAAAAACCAAAAGATTCAAGTCATGCCTGAACCCAGCAATGAGACCTCACCAAGCCTCTTCCACAAGAAGGAATAAACTCCGAGCTTGACACAAATTCACGCCTGTGGGATAACATCGCCTGTGGCACCTCCAAACATGGGGAATGTGATATAGGAATGTGATATATCCATAAGGATTGTTTCCAGTGGCACCAGTCTGACAGCATGGACCCGCTGGGGGAGAGTCCTGAAAAACCTTCTGAGGGCTCAAAGCAGAGGAGATCTTGGCAGAAACAACATCCTTTTTCTACCACTAGCATTAAAAATCAAAGCAAAAAAACCTGTTATAAAATTATTTACATTCTTATTGGAAGCCTGTTTATCTCTACACAAGTCCTGATCCTGAAGTCCTTGGTTAAATTTTAATTTATTCTTTCCTAAGTGTTTTTTTCCCGTCCCTTCCTTGTGATCATCATTTCTTTCCAATGATGTCCATGAGTGGTTGACCAAGAGATGGTAGAAGTGAGAAACTGGTTCCAAAAAGTGTCGTGGGCATTGAGTACAAACTGAATAAGACCCGCAGATGGTGTTTTGTGTAAAGTGGCATTTTTTCTAATGAAAAACTGATGAAAAATGATTCTGCAGCCGAGACAGGTACAACATCAAACTGTGGGAACTTTGCAAGTGAGATTAAGTGGAGTTCATACAGCAGGATAAATTAGTTATGGTAAATTAGTCTCCTTAATTAAAAATCAGAAAACGTCTGCAGTGATGGCAGCAGATGGATATGAGATGATTCTGTGCCGCAAGCCAGTTGCACTGGTGTGGTGCACTGGCTGTGGGGATTGCTCTAACTGAACAAGCAGTTTCCAGGGAGGGGATCCACCTTTGCTCACCTTCAGGGTGAGCTGGGCTTTCTGGTGCCTTTCAGGACCTGCCTTTCAGCCTAGACAGGTGCTTAATCAGTTTTGCACTGAGCAAAAAGGGATAGTCAATGGATCAGCTGCCAGTGGGCAGCCAACGGAGCCAATGAAAAGTCTAAAGGCAATGCTTGGATTTCTAAATAAAAAAAAAGGTCTTTGCCCTTTGCCCATCTACCTCAAAATCCAACTGGTTTGCTCCATACCTTCAGTGGCAGCCAAGACATGAAAAGGGGTGGTTCAAGAATGCCCTACCTGCTCCTCAACAGAATAACAAGAAAACAAAACCAGGGCTTTTCCTCTTTGACATTTCTCAGTGATTTTGCTTGTGTTCCTCCACATCTACGATGAGTTCACTGGAGACCAACATCTGCTTTTTAGGAGCTGTTGAGCTAGGCCTTTCCATTTGTCCATGAGGTGCCCATCTGACACCTAGTGTGACAACCCATATTGGTTCAGTTCCTAGCATGATGATCAGTGTCGACCTGTAACATGAAAGCCTTCCCTGAGGAGACAGGAGTCATGGGAGAGATGCACATGAGGACAAATTGGTCCTTTAGTGGCACGTATTGGGGTTTGCAGAAGGAGGTGAGGAGGCACTGGTGATGTTTTCCTAACATCCTGATCAGCTGTGAGCGGTTGTGAGAACATTATCCCGGCTAGGTATATCACACCAGCAATACACCCATTTCCCAGTGACGATTTTCCCAGCACAGGGCTTGGAAAAGGCAGCTAAGAAGGAAGAGTTTCCTCTCCTGTGTGTCTGAAAACCACATCTCTATCCAGCCTGCAATGCCAAGCAAGAGCGTGGGAGATGGCTGTGGTGTTCCTTCTGTGTCTACAGTGTGAACAGCCAGTGCCCATCTCCTGCCAGGAGAGAAAACCTGTGTTTCACCCTGGGAGGAGAGTTCAATTCCAGTTCAACCCAATTTATCAGGCGCAGTTTAGGATGAAACACACACTGGGTACCTGCAAGCTGTCCAGGGCCCTCTTGCTGGTGGGGAGGGATGGGGAGGAGATGGGGATGGAGTGGCCAGAGCCTGTAGGGCTGGATCCTTTTGCAGAGGTGTGAGGATGGGGATGGCAGTTGGGACACCTGAACTGCCCCCACAACAGTCGGTTCCCCAAGGCAACTTTCCGGGCAGGATCACTGGCATTCTTTTGCGCCCACCTAAACCTCCCCATCCTTTGGCCCTGCCAGTCACCTTGTGGTCACTTTGGCCATGTTTGTAAGGAAAAGGAACAGAGCCCTTTCCCTGCCCAGTGCTCCTCCATCCACCCAGCCAGGGCAGCCGTGGGTGCGCGACTCACTAGGACATCCCCAGCAGGATGCTGGCACCTGTCCCCAGGAAGGGGCTGGAATAGTGCTCATCAGCATGGAGCACATCTCAGAGGGTCACTCAATGGCTCCGAGCCTGCGCCCTAGCCCGGCTCCCTTCACCAACATCAGCACAGCCTCGGCTCAGTCTATTGCCTGAGTTTTGGAGGCTTGCATCTCTTTATAGCAACAGCGAAGAGGCTGATGATAATGATGAAGAGGCCTTTAATACAAATTTTACTTTAATAGACACATTTTACACGGTAAAATGATTGGCGTGTGCAGGGTCTCTAGATTCTCTTGCTGATTCTCTTGTAGGTGAGGTCTCCCATGGTCATTGTCTGAAAAACAAATGGAAAACGTTAGCTTTTCATGGTGTTTGGCTCCAGACTCTACTTGGAAAGGATCTGGTCTTGCAAATCAAAACAGGACTGGTCCCCAGTCTATTTCCAATAAATTGAATTATTAAAGCTTTGGATTTCTTCATGAATACCCCAAAGCAAGTAGGGATAATTTGACATCACTCAGCTGGGATCAGTGTGCTGCACCTCTCTTCTTTAAAAGTGCCAGGCCCAGCCACAAATATTTACATCTGGATGGGTGAGAACATGTCCTCATTGCATGAAATTTTGATCAGAAATGCCTACTGGGGTCTCAAAGAATACTTTTTGGATCAGACTATAAAGAAAAACTGTCTTCAGTGCCTGGCCAACTGACCAGCTTTGGCTACAGAGCCTGAGTGCGAACATGTGCTTGTCTCCAGCACCTCTCTAAGGTCCCCAGCATCTCTGTAGGCTTTGTAAGGCCAAAACCCTGAAGGCAGCCGTAGGCACTGTTACTCCATCCATTGCCCCTCTCTTCTGCACTTACATGGGTGATGGTGTCTCCGTTGAGTTCAGTGATGGATTTCAGCCCTTTCAGGGTTGTAACCAGTCTGTTGTTACCCTCCAGCTGAACAACAGCCTGGTAGAGAAGGGAGGAGACAGAGGCATTCATGTTATCACTGCAGACCATATCAACCTCTGCATTTTGTCTTTCCCCTTCTGTGCTGAGTTGCCACTGTCCCCTCTGCAAGCTGTTTGGAGCAAGCTGCTCCCTTGGAGCTTTCCTGGGAGGAGGAGAAGAGAGGGTTGTGCTGGCGGTGACTACAGCACAGCAAGGGTATGGATGTTTACTTTGGGCTCTACAGGAGTGCAATTTTGCTGCCATATCTACCTCTCTCTCCTCCAAATGGAGAATCACTCATGGCTTCTGCACTGGTAGATGCCAGAGCAGGGATCCTTGGCATCACACCAACATGAGTTTTCAGGGAGAAGGAAGGCTTTTCACCCTGCCAATGCTGGTGCCTCCATGCAGCCCTGATGCTCCTTGGGGCAGATCCTCATGCAAACACCAAGACCAAGAGGACCTGCACACCTCCAAGAAGAGGACTGCAGAGTCACCTGAGCTGGGCCAGGGCATGCCGCGTTGTCTGCTCTCCACAACTCACCTATAGAACATTGCAGCAGCAGCTTCCCTTGGATTAGGGTGATGGGGAGCTAGGCAACAGTATGGGAGTCTTGGTCAAGGTGGGAAACAATTTAAGGAGCTTTCAGAAACACAGTCATGGCTGGAAAGCTCTCAGGGGGATGGGCACATCTGCTGAGTCTCTGATCCTCCAGGAGCTGCATGTCTAAAAAGGCTACAGACAGCACCAACACCCCCAGCGCAGCTATCACTGACCATTGAAATTACTCAAATAAATAACCCAGAAAAAAAGGTGTCCGTTCATTTGTCTATCCATCTGTAAGACATGTTCATCTGCCCTTGAGCTGCTGATTTATGGAGGGTAAAACTCTTCTAACAGCTGTTTCCCCCTAGTTTATGTGCAAGGGATTTCAGTGATGCTGAAAATCGTGATACAGCCGGTACGGCTATCAGAGCCCGATTCACAGGGAGGGTGATCATTCCTCCTGCTTTCAAAAGTCCCTGCAATATCATCTTCTCCTGAGGTAGAGGTGAGAGGCAATATTTGCCAGTGACTCTGTCTTGACATTTTATGAACCATTGGAAACTAATGTCCAGGAACAGGAGCTGACCCAATTTCAAGGGTAATAAATCCTCACCTTGCCAAATCATCTCACCCAGTGTAAACAGAAGCAGTGGAAAAGGCTAACAGAGAGGCTAACAGCTGCTGGGACTTAAAAGGAGAGATTTATTGGTTTATGAGTCATTGGCTGACATTCCTGCACTACCTTTAAGTCACAAAACAAAGGTGGGGGTATGTTTCGTGTTGCAACATGACAGAAAGTCAACCCTTTTCAACCTCAAATCTTTCAGACCTTTTGCTGTCAGAAGGATTTACCAAAGCATCTCTATCCCCCTTTTCCAAACGGGCTATTAAAACACTGGCTTCCAGTGTTTTGTAAAAGTGAAGAGGGGAGGTGGGAACTTCAGAGTCTCGGGCTCTGAGTTTCTCAGGAAGGTGGCTCAGAAATGGACTATCATTTTCAGAAACGTGTCCCTGAAAGCCTTGCTGAGGACCTGCAGGGAGAAGGGCAGTGGGAGTCACATCTGCAGACTTAATTTCAGCAATTAGCCCCTTCCCGTTATCATGCATGCAAACCGTGAGAGACAGAACCAGGCTGGGGAATTACCCAGGTCTTTGCCCTGTGTCAGCTTTAACACCTGTGATCTTGTCATTCCCTTTGGCCCAAGTGCAGGGGGAATGGCTGGAAAGGAAATTTAATGTCCCTGAGCCCCTGCAGCCCTGGTAGAGGAGGAGCTGATCACTCACCTTGACTTTCTCTCCTGTCAGCATCTCCATCTCGCACTCCTGCCCGATGGTGAACTCGTTGTGCAACACTTTAGAGCCAGTGGTCACGGTAACCTTGAACTTGTTCCCATCCTGCACAATTTCTGAGATGCTCTTGATGTCCTTGCCCTTCTGGATCTGTTCATCGGGAAGCCCTGTCCGGGAACAAGAGACGTTAGGTGGACTTTGGAGCCATTGGTGGGCAGATTGCTGCTGCTGAATGTACGCGGTGGGATTTGGGGATCCACATCTGGAAGGATTTCTATTCTAGTGTGGAAAAGCCTCGCAAGGATGATGGTTCCCCAGGGGCCACACAGCCCTGAGTCTGCTGGGGAGGAAGAATAACAAATACTGTCATCCTCGGTTTGTGTGGGAACTAGACTTCTCCCTTGTCCCGCTGACTTCACTGGGAGCAGAACAGCTGCCTCCCTGGCCAAGCATCAGAGGGAAAGAAGAAACCCTGTTTTCCTTCCTTCACTGAGAGGCAAGCAGAGAAAAATGGAATAATTGAGGCAGAAGGAGGGAACCAAGTGGTTTTTTTATGAGATTCAGGGTCCCTCAGAACCAGCTTACTAAAGTCTTCTCGCAAAGCGCGAAGCTGATCTGACAGATAGAGCCCCTCCGGCACATAACTGTGCAGAAGTAGTGCAAAGCCTCCTGAATCCCTGCAGGAGCACATTCCCTGGCACTGTCACTGGTGGAAAACTAGCTAGCCACATTCATCATTAAGCATTTAAACAACCCGACTATTTTTCTGATGAATGGTGGAATCTGTGGCTTTGCAGCATCTCTGAGCAGCAGCACGGGGCTGAGCAATGTCCTGCTTGCTCTCACATTCCACAGCCTGATGGGGCAGACCTGCAGTCACCCTAAGCAGGTCCCGCTGGCTTAGCACGTCTGTGCAGCACTGCCACACTGGCCCGTGGCTGCAGAGACTGCTGGGACCATTTTCCTGCAAGCCATAAAAATTTACCCATCATCTCTTGACCACCAGCCACCAGCCAGAGAGATGCTTTCTCTTCTATTTCAAGATCACATCTTCATGCACATGCATTTAAAAAAACCCAATAATTGTAAGAAGACAGACAGAAACAGGAAATCTGAGAGGTGTTTTCGATCTACATCATCAGCACATCAGCACAGTTGGACTCCCAAATATCAGTGGGGTCTGTGAAGGCAAAGCAGCACACAGCACATGCAGGCACTTACCAAGGGCTTTCATAAAAGGCTCAAAATTTTCCTGGGACTGGAGTTCGTACTTTCCAGTGAAGCTCATGATGGAAAGGCTCTCTGTGCTCCCAACACAAGAGAAGGTGCCTTGCTGGTTAGCAGAGCTTGGTTTTATATGGTCCTTTTGCCTTAAAAGTTGGTCAGAGCTAAGATGATGTAATTCTTTTATGGCCATGTTCAAACATTAACATAAAACAGGGCAATGGTCAGTGATAAATTGATCTACATTTTACAGACCTCAATTTACAATGTGGGGGCAGGAAAAATCCTATAAACCAGTTTTATGGAGGTAGCAACGTGGCATCCATAAACAAATGATAAAAATATAATTGTGCAAAGAGGTTAATTACCAGAGGGACAAGCCAAATCATCTAATCAGCTTGCAGTCTGAAAGTGCACATCTGGAAGAGGAGAAAAGCAGTGAAAGACTATGGGGTCCCCTGGAGCTGACACTGGTGGGGTTTCTGTTCGCTGACGTGTGCACGCTGGGTCTTTAGCACTGGCATGAAGAGTAGTGGCTGCACGCTGGCAGGGACTAACCTGCTCACTCCTTCAGATGCCTCACGGTCCTCTGTAATGGTGGGTTTTGGTGTAACCCAGACGTAGCAGTAGTCACAAAATCATTATTGGCCCCTAAGGAAAAAACATGACTCAAAATCAAATCCTGGGCTTGAACTGGCCCATCCCGAAGACTGTAGTTTAATTCAGACTCCATCACTATGTCCTTGCCTCCAGAAAGGGGTTTTGTGTGGATACGTGGACCGATGCCATTAGAAGGCTGTTGCTAGGAGCCACCGCTAAAACCCCCTTTCCTCTCCTTTCCCCAGAGGAGCCACAGTCACTCATGTACTGAAGGAGCATCCCGGCCCTCCGAGCTGCATTTCTCCCAAATGCCACATCAGAAGTAGGGCCAGCAGCAGCCTCCAAGCTGAGCCTGATTCCTCCCTCCAAAGCAGGACTAGAGGCTGGGGTCCTCTCCCAGTGCGGTCCCCTTGGCTGAGCATCCCGGGTTGCTGCACAGCGTCTGAGCATTTATCCTCTGGGTCTGGACTCCCAGGCTCAGCTTCTTGCTCCCATCTCATCCTCTGCCCCAATGAATTCCTCCTCCCTCCCAAAGTCACCAGCTCAGGGATTTTCCCCATTTCTCCTCTTTGCAGTTCTTCCATTCTGCCTTCTTATAGCATCTTTGGTCTCTTTTTAAGTGAAATCACGGATAAGCATGAAAAAAATCTGTTTCCTTCCAATTTGGAGATGCTGCCAGAGTCCTCTGCAGCCGCCTGTCCTGCTCCTGCAGGCTGAGCCTGGGGCTGCCGCCCGCCTCCGCTCTCTGTGCTGCAGTGGTGCACAGTGACGCTGCCCGGGCTCGATTCAGCCTCGGTTTCTGGTTAATTAGTACAGGCAGGATCTGCCTGACGAGGCAGGAGAGGGAAAACCTCTGCCCTTCGGTGGGCAAAGTTGGCTGGGGGGTGTCCGCGGGGGAGATCACCCCTCCGCATTGTGGCAGGGGCTGGGAGGGTTCAGAGAGCACTCGTGAGGGAGTTGATTCAGCACTTTCTCCAAACAGCTTTTCAGCTTTTTTCCCTTTTATCCTGGCCTTCCTAACAGGAATGATGTCACCCTAGGAATTGCATTGCATTTTTTCCCCCACCCTAGGTGAATACCTCTGGGTCATGCGGGGCTGCACTGCCACATGTCCCTTTTCAGTGTCTTCTTCATGGGCCTCTCTGGCTGGGTCCTGGCAGCAGCCAGAGCTGGCAGCTCCCTGCGTCCCACCAAATAATGTCCTCCAGCCATGGGCCACCTGGAAGCACACGTGTGACTCCCAAGCATTCATGCCCTGGACCTCTGGCTGCTCCTCCAGGCGATTCAGGTCCCCTCTCTTTGCATGACGGGTAGAGAGATTTGGACTTGAAAAAACACCTAAATATTTTTCTATCTGACTCATTTCGGAGCCCTGTGGTTCTGGTGCACCGTAGGGTGATCACCATGGGAAAGGTCCAGCTCTGCATGGCTCATTTTTCCCCTGCCATCATCGGCTGGAGCAGCCTGGAGTTGTGGTTTTCGTTCGTTTTTCAGTGAGATGCACTCCTGGACCAGCCACGTCTGACCACATCCCACTGCTGCAGCGGATGCCCAGTTCTCACCCATTTCCACATGCAGGCTTGGGAGAAGGAGTGGCTGATAAGTCAGTAGGGAGAGACCTTTCTCAGGTAATCCCAGCCACTTGCAATGCAATGAGTACCTCTGAGCTGATATCTAGATGAGCCAAAGGAGAGAAATAGGAGAAACGCATCATGTGTAGTGTCCCAGGGATCCCTGTCCCCCTCCAGCCTCTCCAGAAGAAGCCTACATGACTGAGGCATTTGTAAATGCTTCATATTAGCCAAGATGAATCCAATCTGAGGTGCTTGAAGGAGCACCTGGTATTTTCCCTGACCCCCCATCTCAGCCACTGTAGACTTCCCAGGACTGCAATTTCCATACCAGCTTGAAAGGAGATAAAACCACCAAGTTAATGAGACCTGAGCCTAAGACAGGATTCAGAAAAGCCCACCAGGTTTTGTCCCACAAACGTTTAAATGGTTATCATGCCTAGTCTGGGCAGCTGAACCACTTAGAAAACCACCAGAAATTGTGTGAGAACTCCCCCTGGGCAGGCCAGGCTCCTAAGGTCTGGATGTCATCCACCAAGTGTTAAAAGGAGAATATAATTGTTTGGGATGCTCTTGGTAGTTGGCAGAAATGGGCAACTGATGAAACAATTCACCCCACTTGGGACCCAAGTTGTTTTCTGCAGGTATCTTCTGCTCTTGTCGCTTACTGTGGATAGATATAATATATCTATGCTCCCAGCTTTGGTGCATTGGATACATGTGAACTATGGATCACTGCTGGCAGGTTTGGAAATGCAACCCACTGATTTTTGATCAATGATCAAAAATAAAACCTCTTTGTTTTGTCTGCTGGACTCATGTTCTTTTATTTCCCCTAGTAAAGAAATGCAGATGTTCTTATAAAAAAAGAAGAAACCCTTACTGAATGAAATTTGGCCAGGGTTATTATGTAACCAGGCCTACTGAGCAAACGGCAGGTGAGATAAACTTAATCCCAATAGCAAAGTTCAGAATACTTGTACATCTCCTAACCAGAATACAGGATCTTTTAAAACATGACATCATTTCAACTTTCCAGGGCCAAGAAAATGCACCTGATTTTCATTAACACAAGGCTGAGTCAGTTGACCGTTTGCTTAAAACTAAATCCATATTCTAAAACCTGGACCTGGTTTGTAGAAAAAGGCGTGGATCATTTTCAAAAATTATTGAGGAGGCTACTTCTTGTGGGAAGCCAGCAGGTACCTCCGTATTTAAGTTGCTTTGAAAATGAAGTGTAGAATCTTAGAAGCTTGTCAGAAAAAAGGGCACAAAAGTGTCTCATTTCTGCTTTTTGCACCTGAATCAAAGATATGGACATGCAAAACTTCTCAGCTTCCTCCTAGCCATGGAGGTATCTGAATGCTCTCTGTCCCAAGCTGACAAATCACAGAAAAGTCAGGTGGCTGGGACCTCTGAAGGTCTCTGGTTCAACCTCCTGCTCAAAGCAAGAACATCACCAACACAAGATCAGCTCAGCCATGGCTTTGGCCAAATCTCAAAAACCACCCCCTCTGCCTCTCTGGGTACCCATCCTGGGTCTGCACCATCCACCTCTCAAAGAAGAGGTGCTCAACCCAAACCTCCCAAAGGGCAATTTGTGGCTGGTGCCTCACATTATAACATCTGCCATAACCAAGAAGAGTTTGGCCCCGTCATCTCTGTAGCTGCCCATGGAACAGTTGCAGTCTGTTACCACCTTCCCTCAACCCTTCCCTGTGATTCCCAGTCCCAGCTCCCATGAATTAAGCACTTTCACTCAGTGTCTGCCAGGGCACTGGGAAACCACCCTCCTATGTGCACTGCTTCTTGATGATTTGGACATTATGGTGGGGAACAGGATTTTGAGTCCTTCTCTGCCTCCTCCACTTTGAATCAAAACTTTGATTTAAGCTCTGAACTCTGAAAAGGACTTTACAGCCGGAGCGCTGTGTGGGGAGAGGCACTTCGCAGTAGCCCAGGATGGGGGACCTGTCAGCCTTGTGGAGGTCTGGGAATGTCTTTGTGGACCTCTGCCTTGTCTCTCACTCTTCTTATCTATCCCATCAGTGACTCCCCAGACTTTGTGAAGCCTTTGGTTTCACCTCAGTGCTTTGGGAAGCTGGGACTGGACTCTACACTGGGACTTTCTTAGCCAAAATGTGAAAGGCTACAAGTCAGGGCTTTTGCTGATTCAGTCATGGATTTCTGTAATGCAGGTTCAGTTGGACACCCCAAAACCCCTAGCCATTTTTTGAAGAGCTCGGTCACAAGCTTGCCAATCACAGATCCCCAGGTGGGCTTCCCTCTGTCTCAACCCATATTATTGCTTGGATCATCCCTGTTTCTGCTGTGCTTGTACCTGGGATCTTGGTCTGCTGCCCAGTTTTCACATCTTTGGTTTATCTGGTTATTTTTAACCTTGAGGAACAAAGGTTTCTTCAGCAGGGCACATGGCTGCATTGCTTCAAAAGGTTGAAGGAGATGGGAAAAGATACTGCTGCTGCTGTGAACTCTCTGTCCCTCCTGGTTTCTACCAAGTTTTCATTGTGCTGTATTACCAGGACAGCACTGAGATGAAATATGGCACCTTTCCCGGCTTTTTCTCTTTTTGAAACAGCCATGGCAGTCTCCTGGAGGCTGGGTGCCTCCAAGCTGTAACTTCTGAGTCGTAGACATGCAAGCGCCAGTTCATACTGGTTTAGATTAGATATGCCATTATCAGACCCTTGATAAGACTGCCGAAAGCAGCAGCTTGTACAGAGCGCTGCTGCTTGATAAAGCTTTCCATTAATGCTGAAATTCAGGAAAGAGCAGCCCTCAGCCCTTGTCATCTTATTACAAAGGTGTCAAAGGTTGCAAAGGCTCAGTATTGCATCTCCAAGGGCAAGGCAACGGTTTCCCTGATAGCATGAGACCTATCACTGCCTTAGTTTGCTTGCCAATGATTGCCTGGGGAGCAGAGCTTACAGAAGAGCTGGCCTTTGCTGTTGGGGTCTTGCCTTATAGCAGGAATAAAGCTGTTGGCTGTGCCACTCACGTCCCACTCTCTTGCCTCAGACATCTACAGCATAGTGCTGTTGCCTCTCTCTGGGCATGTTGACCCCTACTCATGCCCTCAGAGGACACATATTGCCCTTGCAGCTTGGCCTTTGGTGGGATGACGCTGTCCTCTATCCCATTGCCCAGCTTATGGAGTTGGGGACAAGGACTGAAAATGGTGCTCATTGCTTATGGAGCTAGTTTGTGCCAGGGCAGGGAAAGAAAATGTTGGGAAAGAAATAGAGCTATGAGCAGTTAACGTCCTTGAGTGAGGAAGGTCTGGAAGAGTCCCCCAAAGCAGAGCCAGTGAACATTTAACCAATGCAAATGTGTTTCATCTCACCTGCTCACATGTCTGCAGTGAAGATGTCTCCATCTCATCCAGGCACATGAAGAGCCCCTGAGACGCAGTGAGGATAAGCAAGCCTTCATCTGACCAAGTGGAGACTTGCATGTTGGGATGCAAAGAGCAGTAGCCCCCAGGTGCCTGCAAGTGGTCAGATGAACTCCAGTCCTGGAGGGACACCTGGCTGTTGCTCTGGGCCTGTGCTCACCTCTTCAGCTGGCCCGTGTTCTCCTCAATCCTGACTTATCAAGCACAGCTGCTCACTTAATGACTGCTCACAGTGGGTTGCAGCTAATTAGTCTCCATGCCCTACAGTTTGCATGTGAGTCCTGGTATGCAACCTCTCTTACCACACACATGCACTATATGAATGTCCCATTCCCTGAAATGGCTTTTCATAAATGTAATATCACTGTCAAAGCAATCGACTTGGTGTCCCACATCCATGATATCTAACGGAGCCTCACCTTCCAGGGTGATTATCACCCTTGTATCTTCACCACTCCAGAATGAATGTGCAGATGCGCTGTGCCAAAGACCAGTGTTCCTGTCTCTCTCTGAGCCAAATATATAACCACAGTTTATATTTAAAACAAATGAAAGGTCCAAAAAAAAAGCCCCTAAGACCTTCCGTAGCAGATGGTGCTCCTTGGTCAGGGAAAGCAACGACACAGGAGCGATGCACCAACCAGAGTGCTGAGGCATGACACTGCAGCAAGAAGGGCGGAGTGAGAGGCTGCATGGGGTCTGAGAGCATTTGAGTTTTCGCCAGGGTCACGGACAGGAGATGCTCCATGGGAAATGATCATGGTGCCAGCAAGGCCAGAGCTGTGGACCTGTAGATGTGGTGCTTAGGGACATGGTTTAGTGGTGGACTTGGCAGTGCTGAGTTAATGGTTGGACTTGCTGATCTTAAAGGTCTTTTCCAACCTAAATGATTCTATGATTCTGTGATTCTATGATGGAGTGCACAGAGACTGACGGACTTTCCCAAAGTCACCTGGAGAAGCTGATAAAGCAAACATGCTATAGCTGCTCAGCACCACAGCATCTTCCTTGTCAAGTCCCTGGTGGGTGACCATAGAACCCATATCCTATGGGACTGCAGGTTTTGAGATAAAATTTGGCCCTGGGGTTTAATATAATCTTTGGCATAGTAGGACCAGATTGCACAACCTTCTCCAGGTAATAGCATCTTCAATGTCCCACTGTGGGAGCCAGCATTGCACAATCCCATCCTCGCGTGCCCTTTCTGCTCTGTCTTTACAAGTGGCTCCCGCACTTTGGCCTACAAGACCCAAACCACAACACGGATGTCCCTGAGCTTGTTGTGAAACACCTTGTGGTGAGGAAAGAGAGTCACACCCAACCATGGGGAAAGGGCCAACGTGCTGGCAGCTCCTTGCCCTGCAAAATCGCCAGACGTGGAGGTGGAAAAGTGTGTGTGCACATTTGTAGTTGAGAAGTGGTGTTGTCCCACGTGGAAGTCCTACCTCATGTCAGCTGAGATACTGACAATTTATATCAGATTTAGTAAGAGGGGAAAAGAGCCACATTCAAAACAAAGGGGCAGCTTCATGCACTTTAATTCATTTACAGTTGTACATTTCTGCCTTATATCTCCTTGAAGACAAGAAAAGGCTGTGAACAAGACATGAAGCTCAAACAAATGATTCTGGGCGCACATTTGACTTTGCAGCTGCAGACACTCTCTGCAAACTTCCCTAGCCCCCTTCCTGCTATGGATCTCTGAACCTCACCAATCTGTGGATCTGCCTCTGAGAAAGGCAGAGCTGAAATAGTTTGATTTCTGGCCAAAAACTTATATTTTTTTCCTGGAATCTCCCTGTTTTCTCTGTGAAAATTCATACTTCTGTGCACGAGAGGGCAGGGGACACATAACTTCTTCAACAACCCCCAGTGACAAGCTTATTTATTTTGTCTCAGACAACATAACACACTTCCTACTGGGACCTACTCTGCACAGGGTAGTAAATGGCATTGCAAAACCCCAAACATCCTTATCACCCGCTTACTGGACCTGCCTGGCGTTGCTTGGGTCGCTTACAGGTCTGAAAGCTTTTGCTTGTATACCAGACAGCTCACAGGCAGAGACAAGACTGGGAGATATGGGGAGATTTTTGTGCTGTTCAGGCTTATGTGATGCTTTTTTATTAAATTTGGCATGTTCTGGTCCTGGTTGCGAGTTGGGGTCTTTCCATGTGCCCCTTTCTAAGGCTCTTCTGGGGGTAGGCTCCAGAGACCCCCAGGGGAGGAGAGACGCTGCTGGAAGGAGGCTGCTAAAACCCAGGTCAGATCTCAGGGAGAAGATGGGGTGACCACGAAGAACCTCCTTCCCACCTCAATGAGCCCTTGCGTTGGCTCAGGTTGCCCACCTTCGTAGCCTGGCCTCCTGCTGCAGGACATCACCCCTGCCTCCTCTACCTTGGCTCCAAAATGGGGCTCTTTGGCTGTTGCCTCAAATCCTCACGGGATGGCTGGGTGTCCATGGCCTGAAAGGTGGAGGGACCTGTTCGAGGGTGGAAAAGGCTGGGTGCAAGCAGGTCAAGGATCCCCTGAGGCTGCGTTGGTGTATCTCCTCGGTGGATGCAAGGCATTGCCGCCATCTAGTGACATGGGGAGTCACTGGTGGCTCTGGCAGAGCCTGTGGTCCCCAGCGCTCCTGGGCCTGGGGATGCTCTGCTGCGGGTACGTAAAGGGGACCCAAACCCAATGCATTGCTTGTGCTTGGGACGTATAGAGGGGCCCGCTGATGGAGAGGATAGAAAGCTGCTCACCAAACACGAAGCTGAGAGTGTTGCAGTGCTTTCCTTCGAGTGCTGCAACGCTCTGGGGTGAGAACTGAAATTTTGGGGGACTTGTGCAGGAAAAGATTGGCTTCTCACAGCCTTGTTCCTCGCCATGCTTTGCGATGCCTTTGGTGGGTGACGAGGCTGAGGAAATTCTGTCTGGAGGGATGAAAACTGATGCAGTATGAAAAAAAGTTGGAAAAGTCTGACAGCAGCCTTAGCTGGGGTTTGCAAATACAGCTGATTTCTGACAGTCCAAAGAGCATGAACTGCTCAGAACAGACAAGGTCCAAAGGGAAAGTGCAAATCCCAGCAGGAATACGGAGGCACTGGGTAAGCCCAGGTTAATTAAAAGCTGTTACATTTTCCAGCTCTTGGTCTGTTGCTGCGGTGGATAAGCCCAGGTGGGCCGGTGTGCAGCAGCACAGGCATGCTCTTCCTCTCCTTTTGTTTAAAATTCAAAATAACGTTAAAGAAATGGCACTCTGAACAGGAATGCATGGAGCTTGCAGGGCCGAGCATGGGAAAAGCCCTCTCAGTAAATGGCACTGTCACGCCGGTGCGTGTCCCAGGTGCTCTGTGCTCACCTATGGCTGCCGCATAAGCAGTCCCTGCCATCACAGCATTAACTGATGGTCTCGTTAGCGAGGGCTATCACCGCTGATAGGCCCAGGGCATAGATAAAACTGTGGCAACAGCCTTGCTGCTATTTCTGTCCTTGAGCGCAGAGCAGCAGGTATCCTGGTATAACCCACTTTTTTGCAAGGTTCCTTTATGCACCCCAGAGGGATGTAATGCTGAAGGGATCGTTGAACTCATTGTAAGCTCTTCATTTGAGAAAAAAAAAAAATTAGATGAATCAGTGAAGTTATCTCACACAGCTAAGTAAAGTAAGGTAAGTAAAGGCCCAGAGATGTGAAGTGCTGTGGTGGAGGGAGTAGGTCAGGTCCCATCAGGGTGTGCTGCGTGAACAGGAGATGCTCAGATGCATGTTGGTGATATTAAATTATTACATTGGTAATAAAAGCTATCAGCTTGTGCAGCTTTTCCTGCGGAGTTGATCCTTTCCTCGTTCTAGCCTAAATTTGAGCTAGGTTCAAAGCATGCTCTGCCTCTGCATGGGCAAAGACTGCTGCAAGGAAGGAAAATCCTGAATTCACCTATGCACACTGTCATGGGAGAGGGGAGAGGTTAGAGTAGAGGAGGTAAATCATGCATCCTGCAGCTTTTAGTATTTTCTTTATTTCTAGTATTTCACTGTTTTGTCCAGAGATGCTACTTGAAGGTTTTTTGTGTCAGCTACCACTGAAGGAAAAAACCCTTTCAGAGCTGATAAATGAAGAATGGGCTAATAACCAGCCTGACTGGGTATTAAAGGATCATTTACCCTCCAAAAATACATGGGGCATTAAAAACATGTGGGACTGAGAACATCATCTCTTTATACCACTTTGCCATGGCGGGATTTGCCCTGCATGTTGGGGCCAGCTGAGCCAGGTGACCCTGGAGGCTTTCGGTGACTCCAGGGATGGCCCTGGGGAGGTTTTAACATTGATTTAAACCAGAGCCATCCCTGAAGAGCAAAGTCCTGCCCTGCTGCCTGTTTTTTCCAGCACCCCCTGGGTGCTCAACTAGGATGGAGATGGATTACAAGGTCAGCACCTCACTACATGCCAATGTGCCATGAGGACCTGGTGGCTGTGGGTACGGGGAGGACCCTGGTTTGGGTGCATCTTTGCAACGTGATTAGAAATGTTGGGCACAGAGATCTTCTTACGGTGGGGAGATGAAGGCTGGTTGGGTGATATAATTGGTATAATTATAGATAATTAGATCCCTTTCTAGCTGATTTCCTAGTCAGAAAATGGAGATTATTAACACCGCTCTGGCCCACTGGGTAAGCTCAGATATATTATTAAAAGGCTGCTGTTTGCTTCCTGCTTTGCTACAGCTGCCCCGTTCGAACTTGAGCAACACCATCACAGCCAACTCTGCCTAGAGCCTAAAATTTAGCTTCTGCCTCCTGCTGAGGAGCTTGCAGTAACAGTCTTTTTTGGATGATGGGTGTAGAAAAGCCCATTTCCACATTGGTGCTCATGGCAAGGACTGGACCACTCTCTACCAGAGACTTTTCTCATGGCTCCAGTTACTCTCCAGAGTTACAGAGGCAATGCATGTTGGGTCGGACTCCAATCCTTCGGCAGGTGATGTGTCCCTTACTGCAGACGTGGGCTTTCTGACTCACAACTGGCTGTTATCAGCCATCCTTTGTACCTCTGCACCTTGCCTTCCTGGGCTGAAGTCCCCGCACACGCTCCGGCAGCCCACGCTGTGCTGCACCCTGGGTCTGCGCAGCCACCAGTCCTGTGCTGACTTTGCCCTTCAAGAAACACTTACTATTGATTAAACTAAAAAATAAGGAAAGGGATGCACATCCCTTCCCTGCACTGGAGAGCTTATTTTTTTTGCACAGCCTCGCCCATGCCCCGTCTCCCTCCCGTGCCTCAGTTTCCCCATCAGTGGGACAGGGCTGTTATGGCATCCCATCCTCACAGGCTGAACATGTGGCACATGTGCACAGCTGAATTACAGACTGATTTTGCTTGGAAGGGATGTCCGGAGGTTTCTGACCCAAACCCTGCTTTAAGCAGGTTCAATCTCAAATTTAAATCGAACTTCACAGTTAAATCGGTGGCTCAGTGCTTCCCCAGTTGAATTTTGAGTTTCTCTGCTGTTATACTGGAGACAACAAGCTCTCCAAGCCCCGTGCTTGATCAGCCTCACAGTTAAAAGCTCTCTCCTAATATTTAACTAGATTTCTCCCCAGCTGCAGCTTGTGCCTGCTGCCCCTTGCCCTGATGCCTGGCACGACCAGGAGCAGCTCGGCTCCATCTTTCCTGCATATTCCCATTCCGAGGCTCGGTGCAGGGCGGCCACCTCCACCGGCTGCGCCACAGCGAGGGGAACATCAGCGGGTTGCAACGGGGAGAAGTTTTCCGTGAGCACAAGTGCAAAGGGTGGCTGGGCTGCAGGCGGCGGCGGCGGTGACGGCGAGTGGTTTGGCCGCTTTCCTGCCTCTGCCTGGGGCCAAGCGGCCTGCAGCCGTGCTGTGCCGTGCTGTGCCGTGCTGAGGGGCTGCACTGTTGACCGGAGTGCCCCAGGTGGGAACGGCTGTGGGGCTTCACGGGATCAGGGCGAGAGGGGGCCTCTTCCAGTAGCGCCGGCGGCTGCTTGGTGGGATTTGCATGAATCTGGCAGATTTAGCTCAGCCCTTCCTACGCTGAGTTAAAAGTCCTGTCCTTAGTTTAACACCTTTGAACAAAATCAGCCTGCTCTAAAACATAGTTATTTCCTTTTATTTATTTTTTTTAGATTTTAAAACTGCAGCTTTTGCAAATAGCCTGCAGGGGACATGACGTGCGTGCGCAGTGACTTCTGCGCTGTCAGGGCTTTTGCTCAGGCTATGACGGTCTCTGGGGCAGGGTGAGAAGGGCACAGGGAAAGCGGGAAGAGGAGGCTCCAGCCACCTCCGTGCAAATCTTGGGCAGTGTTTCCACCGCCCGCAAACTGCCGCATGCCCTCCGATGGCTCTGTCCTCTCTAGATCCCCACAGTGTGAGATTTTTTTAGGGGAGAGGTGTTTTCTTCCCTGAGGAGCTCTGTCTGTCCACATGGGAAGTTTTGAGGGGAGTCAGCTTGGGACGCAGGGCTGTTCCCGGTGGGAGGGATGCTCTGGGGCCCTGGCAGTGACTGCGGTGCCTCCCCAGCACTCATGGAGTACGTCAGCACACGGGGAGGCGCGGGGGCCGTCAACTTCGAGGGAGCCCTCTTCTCCGGCTACGCACCCGATGGGGGTCTCTTCATGCCCCAGCGCATCCCCTCGCTGGACAGGGACACCCTGCGGAGGTGGAGCTGCCTTTCCTACCTGGAGCTGGTGAAGGAGCTCTGCTCCCTCTTCATCACAGCAGAGCTGGTCCCGCGGAGCATGCTCAACGGTGAGCCTCAGCTGTGCAGGGAGCTGCTTGCAGGGATGTGCACAAGGATTTTGGGGCATTCAGATGCATCTGCCTGCCTTCGCCCCATCCTCTTTGCAATTCCCAGAGGATGGAGCCTGTTGCATCATTGCCTGCTCCTTTCTGTACCCTCTTCTCCTCTGTCACCTTCCTGGGGCTTGTTACTTTCTGGAAAAGGTGTCCCCTGTGTGCAAATAGGGATTGCAGTGACTGCAATAGCAATGGCTGATGCCGTGGTCATGCTCACTGCTCCAGACCTGCCCTCCTACCAGGGCTTTTGCTGTTCCACTCTCTCGTTGAGATCCAATTTTTAATGTTTTTAACATTTAAAAGCTATCACTTCCACCAGAGGGCAGCTACAACCTCTGTCTCAACGACACATTATGATTAAATTCGGGTTTCCTGTATTTTATATTTTACCACAGTTTGCTCTGATTTTGTCAGGTGTCCCCTGGTGTCTCTCACCGTAGAGCTACTGAAGACAATGAAGCGGGCTGCTTTACTCCTAATAACTAAGAATAACTTTTTGGATATCTGTCGCTTCTCCAGCAGCTGAGACTCTTTGGTTGTGCAGAAAGCTTCCCAGGAGCATGAAGAGCACAGATGCAGGAAGCCATGGGTCAGAAAAATACTTCTCTACCCAATCTAACAGCTCCTTTAACCATTTTCCCTCTAGACCTCATTGACAGGGCCTTCAGCAGGTTCAGACACAAGGACGTCGTCCATTTGTCCAGGCTGAAAGATGGGCTGAATGTTTTGGAGCTGTGGCACGGAGTTACTTATGCTTTTAAGGATCTGTCCTTGTCCTGCACAGGGCAGTTTTTACAGTATTTCTTGGAGAAAAACCAGAAGCACGTCACTATTCTGGTGGGTGAGTATTCCTTTTCGTGGGGGGTAAAACTTCTGGGCAGGTCTTTACCTTGAGAGCCATCATCCCATGGCCCTCCCCATAGATGCTCTGGGCTGGTATTGCCTCATGGGTGGCTGGTGAGTGATCTCCAGGCAATGCCAAGGTGGCTGCTCTAGCCAAAAACATCTCATGGAGCATCTCTGCATCTTTTTCCTGAAGTGCAGCAATGCAGGTTTGACAGATGCATTAATTTTTTGCTTTTCTTAGTTCTCCCTGCCTTTGAAACAGGGACTTCAGGGGACACAGGGAGCTCGGCCATCGAGAGTGTGAGAGGGCAGAAGAACATGGACATCTTTGTTCTGCTGCCCAAGGGGTTCTGCACCCATATACAGGAACTTCAGATGACCACCGTCATTGAAGACAACGTCCACGTTTTTGCTGGTTGGTATTAGTGTTGGACTGTCCACTTTATGGCCCTGTTGTGTCAAAACTGTGACCCTAAGTGTCTCAGGGGGCTGCTGCTTTAGCAGCTGCAGCCAGACGGGTCACGGCCATCATGGCCACTGTGCCCAGATGTCTGGCTAACAGGAGCCTATAACAAACTGATGAAAAGTGGTTCAAGGCTTCCTTTTTTGCTGGCCACAGGTCAGAACTGCCTCCATGCAGATGGTTGGTGCTTAGCTGCACTACATTCAGCACCATTTCTTGGCACTAAAAGGATTGAGAGTCACCCCTTCCCTCCGTCCCTTCACCTTCATGAGTGGTCCATCCCCTACCTCTGTGCCATCCCCATGGTTAGGAATCACTACTGGGTGCTAGAGCTGTCCCATGGACTCCTCTGCTCAGCCAGGTCTCACCTTGGCATCTCACAGGGGATGCAGGCATTTGCCTTCCTGGCAAATATGTACCTGGCATAAGCAAGAGCCCAGAGTGCGATGTCTGCAGAAACCACCCGACATCCACGCGGTGCTACTCAACCCCTGGCTTGTGTAGCCCCCAAGGCAGATGGGCAGCTCAGAACTCCCCTGGCCACAACAAACCCCAGGGCTTGAGACTGTCCCTATTTCTGAGCAGAAATACTTTGTGCCTGATGCACTTATGTTGGCAGATCTAATCTTTCCTTTCTCCTTTTGACAGCTCATGGGAACAGCGATGAAATCGATGAGCCGATCAAGGAACTGTTCGCTGATGTTGATTTTGCCAGAAAATACAACCTGATGAGCTTGAATTCAGTCAATTGGTCGAGGATTATGGTGCAGATTGCTCACCACTTCTACGCTTACTTTCAGTGCGCCCCGTCCCTGGATACCACCCCGCTGCCAGTGGTGGAAATTGTTGTGCCAACAGGAGGAGGAGGAAATATCACAGGTGAAGGGAAAAAAGATAGGTTAGATAGGGAAGGGAGAGAGTGCTGTGACCTATGGACTAAAAGCACTTTGCAGATGCTGGGTATTGCTATTTATTAAAACACCCACTCTCTGGTAGGATTTCTTCAGAACCACTTATATTTTATTACTCATATATGGTTATTACTCATTCAGGTGTCACTGATGGTTTGCAAGGTGCAGAAAATCCCAAACCACCCTTTGACGATGACTGTAGCTATCTTGAGGACGGGCACATTAGAAGGGGACAGAATGTGTTTCGTCCAGAAAAGAGGGAAAATACTGTGGCTCTGATTTCCTAAGTGAGACATTAACAGAGGTGTGGAGTCCTGCTCTGGTTTGCATGGTAGTGTGCAGTCAAGAGAACCACTCCTAATTGCATAATCTGGCCTTCTAAATGTGAGTCCTTGATTGCCTTCATCCCAAAATAGGCATACAACTGTCCTATGAAAGCAATAAAGGGTTTCATGCACTCAAATGCATTCACTGTATTTCCAGGCTGCCCGTCTGAGGCAGCGTTAATAAACTGCAAGAGCCCAAAAGCTTCATCTCTCTTGCTTGAACAGCAGCTGCCTGGCCTCTCGGTCCTCTGCCCATCCATCTTCAAATGTGGAGATGCCCAAGGGTCAGTGCTCGATGGCAGGTGGAGCATTGCATCCCTGGATTTTATAATCTGGTGCTCTACCAAAACATTAAAGACAGATACCTCAGAGTCCATCAGGGAATGTCATTTGTGTCTGCTTCTGCACTACATGCTCAATCAATTTGTACCATGACTTCTTTGCTAAATCTCCTTTGAATGTTTCTTCATCAAGCATGCATGTATTTTTTTCACTTTTTTTCTAGCTGGCTGTATTGCCCAGAAAATGGGTCTCCCAATTCGACTTGTTGCCGTGGTTAACAGCAATGACATCATTCATAGGACTGTTCAACATGGAGATTTCTCACTGTCAGAGAGCGTGAAGGCTACATTAGCATCAGCCATGGATATTCAGGTATGTAATGAATTGGCCAAAACAGGAAAATACCAAATATTATATATTTTTATATTTTTTTTTCCTTGTACTCTGTTTTACCTGGTTTATGAGACCATAATTCTGCCACTGGCAATGCCTCTCAGTGATGCATTAAGAGGTGCGACTCATATTGAGCATTTATGCTGCAGACTGCTGAGCTGAGATAGATCACACACCTTCTTCCGCACTTTTCAGGGCTTGACTTTGCAATCTTCATTGTTAAATGCTGGGTTTCTGGGGTGTCATTATGTGCAAGATTAGCAAGAGAGGGATGTTTTCTCATAACGTGACGCTTAGAAAATTATAAATCCCATCATGTCTCAAGGGCTTTGTTGATGCTTCTGAAAGGCTCCACCAAGAGCAAGAGAAAAGACCAGGAAGAAGGTAGGGAAGCCCAGAAGAAATGCCTCATCTATGGCCATCTGCAGCTTGCTCAGAGCAAAACAAGTCTCAGCAGGCAGGCAAAGGCCTCAGAAATGAAAAGTCATGGAGGTACAGAAACCAAACAGCTAGAAGTAAATACCTCCCATTTCATACCTACCCTGTGATCCACAGGGATTGGATCTGCTTCCAAACAAGTGACCAAAGTGTGAAACACTTGATGTTGTATCAGTGTGGCCTTAAGCTGCCTGGATTTTCCAAAAGCTGTTCAAACACATTGGGAGGACCTGGGAGCCTGGAAGAACTGCCATGCTTTGCAGTCAGTAAGTTATTATGCCCCTATCACCAGGCTGCTGTGGTCTGCAGCTTGACTTTCCTCCTCAGGCATGAATTCGTGGGGCTCCTCAGAGCTCAAAGGGTAGCTGAGCTCCTCTCTTGGCCCATGTCCCTTCAGTAGCTCTGGTCTGCTGAGGCACTTAAGCATGTGCCAGACTTCGGGATCACGAAGGAAAGCAGCCAGGCAAGGTGATGTCCAGAGGTTCCCGAGGAGGTGGATGGGTGTATCCCTCTGCACATCCCTCTCCACAGCTGCATCCTTGTTCAGCTCACATCTGAAGCATCCATGCAAATATTTCCATACGTCAACAGATCATTCATGCTGGAGGGGAATTCAGGAGGTCTCTTGTTGGGACCTGCTCAAAGCAGGGTCAGCCCTGAGGTCAGACTGGGTTGCTCAGGGCTTTGTCCAGTCAGGTGTTGGAAACCTTCAAGGATGGAGAGTACACAACCTCTTTAGGTTGCCTCTTTTGAAGACTAAGCTGAAACAGAGAAAACTTTCCAGTTAGACACTAACTGAAGAGTTGAAAGTGAAGCAGAAAGTCTAGTGTGGACGAGCCTTGTAAGGAGCAATCCCAGGAGAATCACAGCAGACGCTGTGTCTTTGCGGTACCTAAAGCCAACAAGGGGCTGTTCTCTGGCCCTGAGGTCAGGAAGCACCACGCAGCTCATGTCCACATGCCAAAACTTACCTTGGGAACAATCCCCAGCATGACCTGTCCTCCAGACTGGGTCCCAATGTTCTCCTAGACAGCTCTAGTGGCATGGGACAAAACCAGACTAGAGAGCTGGCTAATAACTTAAATGGCAAGGCCAGTGCTTGCACCAGTGTCCTGGCCCAGTTTGACTTGCTGGTGTCAACACAGTGATCTGTAGTGGAAGCCATGAGGCTGGTATGAATGAAGGATGAAGGGGAAGGTCTGGATGTGGGAGCAGTAGAAAGAAGGACAGGGGAAGAGGTGTCAGGAGGACAGTGCTGGACACACCTCCAGTAGCAGGTTATCGAAGTCCAGGCATGCTGATGCTTCTCAGGACAGCAGAGGAGGCAGAGGACAGCCTAAACCAGGGGACAGCCTAAAGCAAAGGGCAGGCTACGCCTAGACTAGACTGAAGATTACAGGCTGGAGGCTCTGGGAGATGATGGTGGGAAGATGAAGAACAGGACTGGGGCTATAAGCCACCCAGATAAGGACACGAAAGGCTGAGTAAGTCCTGATGACTCGCCAAGGTAGGACAGGATGGAGAGACAAAAGGTCACAGCTGCTAAAAGGTATAAAGAGCTCATCCAAACCAGCACTTGAACTCAGTAGATGTGATGAGGACTCGGTAGTCGGTGCCCCTTGTCCTGTCTGTCCCTACAATGTATCTCAGCCAAACCACCTGGTTTCTTGGTGCTTGTGAACATGCAGGAATGAGACAGTGAGCAGTGAAATTGGTTTGGGACCCTCCTGTATGGTCTTGCACCGAGTTTTGCTGCAGTGTTGCAACACCGATTGCTACATAGCCATACAGGCCAGTCAGGCCCTATATGTGCCTCATATGTTCATAAAGATTATTGGTCAGCCCTGCAGGGAGCTGGGTGTCTCATTAAGTCACGCGGGAGCTGGGTGACTCACAGCAGCATCTGCAACACTGAGTAAACAGCTGGATATTTCTGGTTCTCAAATACATAGTGTGTTATTAGCCTGGGTTCCTCAAGGTGATTGTACAGATGTGGTCACACCATTGATTTATCAGTCGTCCCTTCATTGGTTTTGTTTTTTTTTTTCAATCTCATGGTTGCTGCCAGGCTGCTCTGACAGGTCAGCTGTCTGAAGGATGTTGGGTTCCCAAAGACTTGTCTTGGGATGTAGGTGTGCAGGGGGAAGACACAAAGCCCACCCCAGCCTCCACCAAAAAAAAAGGTGGCAGTAAGCCTAATTAGATGTCAGAGAATCCACATAGGTGCTCTGTCCCCGAGACAGACACTCGGATTTCCGCTGCTCACCTATTGCCTTGCTATCCTAGGAGCCTTACAACATGGAGAGGATCCTCTGGCTGCTCTCGGGCTCCGACAGCTGCCTGATGAAAACGCTGATGGAGCGATTCAGCATGTCGAAAAGCCTTAAGCTGCCGGAGGATTTGCACAGAAAGGTCAGTTCCTCATGCATGCAGCACTGTGTGTGTGTGTGTGTAAGCAGATTTACTGCTAGCCGTTGTTTTGAACTCATTTTCAGAATAAAAAAATCATAGTGGAGAGTTTCCAACCAAAAATTTAAGTGTGAGGCCAGAGGAGTTTTATGTCAGGGTATGTGCATGGAGATGTTAAAAACCCCTTTTTAATTATTTTTTTAAAAAAGAAAACTCTTTCTTCTTTGCAAAATTGATTAAAAACTGCCTACAATTATTTAAGTAGAATATGCAGCCACCCCTTCCTTGGCCACTCCAATGCTGGCATTGGCTGTGCACCAAGGCATCGTGCAGCGGGTGCCGGCACAAACCGAGCGTCGCTTTTGGGAGTGCGTCTGCTGGGTTTGGTGCTGCAACTCAGCCTTGGTGTTGTGGCAAATGGGAGCATGAACACAAAGCAGAGAAATACAAGAGAAAACCAAATGTTTGAGTTGTGAGGCTCTTTGGGTCAGCTGCAAAGTCCTGCCCCATCCAACATGTGCTGTCCCCCACTGAGCATTCTTTGCCTGGTGCCCACTCCTGCTTACACAGCAGCAAAATAAATAACAAAAAAATACATTATTAAAAGAAAGAAGAGCTATTACACTGACGTGGGTTTTACAAGCCCTCAGAAAGTCCCTTGGAGTGTGCAAATAGCAGCGCAGAGCTTAGGAGCTGAGTCTCGGCTCCTCTCCACCCACAGTCCCGGCACCTGGGGATGGAAACCCCTCGATCATGCCCTGGCCCCAAGGCCATTTCCAGCAGTGCCTCATCCCCTGGCTGCAGCGGCAGCCCCTTTTCCTTCAGTCCCAGGGGAGCTCCATCCTCCAGACTCCCTATTTCAAACTGCTTTGCTGAGCACCCGTGGCACAAGCCCGGCTGGGAATGTGTGGGGTGGTGATGCCCTGTGCAAACCTCCGTTTCCCCGGGCTCGCAGCTCTCCAAGACCCTGCACTCGTGCTCAGCCTCCGATGAGGACATCGTGCGAGCCATGCAACGCTGCTGGGAGGAAAATCACTACCTGCTGTGCCCCCACTCCGCCGTGGCTGCTCACTACCACTACTCGCAGCCGGTCGGGTAAGGACAACCGTGGTTGGGAGCGTCAGGGACAGGAGCATCACTTCTCCCTTTGCTCCTGCAGCATCTCCAGCTCAGGGGCTCGTTTACATCAAATGTTTTCTTGCTTTTCTTCCTTTTTCAGCACTCCCCGGTGCTGCTTAGCTCCAGCCTCTGCAGCCAAATTTCAGGATGCCCTGCTCCGAGCTGGCCTGGTTCCCCAGCTCCCCCCTGAAATTACTGCCTTAACAGCGATGGAGACCAGGTCCACTCCTCTGGAGCGGGGACAGGACTGGGCACGGGAGCTCCGGGAGCAGATTGAAGCCGTGGCACAGCGGCGGGAGGCACGGGGGGGTCGGTCAGTCCCCCGGGACAGTGGGGGGTCACCGGGCAGGGAGTGACACAGACCTGAGCTACCGGGGCATGGCTGGCCGATGGCAACCAGGGCTCATTTTCCATCCCCAGGAGAGCCCTGTGTTACTCTGGGAGAGGAGCCTACGGTCTCTGTGCAATGAAATATTAGCAGGAACACACTTTTCCGTTGAATTATAGACATTTTATAACATTTTCAGTAAAGAGCTCTGCAACTGTATCCTCTTTTTCTTAGAAATTCATGAAAACTGATTGAAACTCTGAATAAACCCACCTGTTCCATCATTACATGCTATTACAGAAAGCTCCCTTAGCGCTCCCGCAGTTGCCAGCTTCCTGAGCGTTATCCAGCAATTCTGGCCCTGTGCTGGCATGTTCAGCCCTGCGGTCCCAGCAGCACCCGAGATGCTCAACGGGAAAATTATGCAGGGCTGGAGTGGATCCGCTTTCCCCATCCCCATAATTTAAGCAATGCCAGGGATCATTCCCAAGCATTGAAACTTGCTCAGTGATAGTGTTAAAAAGCAGATATTTTCTCTGGACATATTTATTTAAAGGAGCTAATTTCCAGTGCCATATCTCGCAGCTTTTGGTCCTAATCCTGCTGCAGACTCTTCCTGGGCAACTTCCACTGAAACAAATAGGAAATGGGAAATTCCCCTTATCTTCAGCCTGAAACTTCAGGTCTTTCAGTACCACGTTCCCATCATATACATATAAATATATAAATACCTCGTGTGGGAGCTGCCTCCACAAGTCATGCATCTGGCAGGAATCTTTTGTGCCTGAAAAGCGGGAAAAAAAAAACAAAAGGAATAATTACACCAGGGGGGAAAAATCCCCCTTTGCCATCAAAAAAAATTCCCCCTTTGACATCAAAGGAAGTCCCGTAATGGGAGGATTAATTTGAAGGTTTAGTGGCATTTAGCAGGGTAAAAGTAAATTCTGTGAAGTGAATCGGCATGGGATGTTGCAGAATGTGCGGGAAGAGGGGGAGGCTTTGCCTGGGATGCAAGCAGCCTTGCTGGCACCTGGGCAGCCTTTTCCTTGGCTCCCCCTGGCACAGCCGACCCCGTGCCGCTTCTTTCCATCCCACTGAAACCCGGCGGGAGAAGAGGGACCGGTGCCTCCTCCGAGGCAGGGGCCAAGGGTGCCCCATCCCAATTAACAGGGGTGAGGGAAACAGCTTGGTTGAAAATGATGCAAAAAACCACAGTGCTTGGACACTGGATGTTTTTAATGCTAATGACTGTACTAGTTGCATGGATCAAGCAGTTGGGAGGAAAATGCTGGTGGGCTCCGTGAAAGCTCTGATGCTTCACGAAGCCATCACTCACCCATTTTTAAGAGCCAAACCAGCCAGCAAAATACCTCTTATTTAAGCAACAATGCAGCCTCATCCTCAGGAACAACCTTGCCCCAAAGGACGGCTTTGCATCGGGGAGGTGGTGCAGCAAGTCACTGGTGGTTCCAGTGAGAAACCCGTCCTGATCCCATTTGACCCCCGCGATCGGCTGTCCCTTTCGTTGATGCACACATTATACTCGTTGGACTCCACCGCCTTTAATAGCTGCCTCCTCAAATCCTGCAGTTCTCGGCCAGGGATGGCTGCCCAGTTGTAATTTAGCTCTTAATCATAGCTTAAGACACCCTGCAACAGGGGAGAGGCCTGAAATTGCACCCAGCTCCACATCCAAGCAAGTGGTTGCAAATCTGGCTTGCTGGCAGGGACTGAAGCAGGAGGACCCGGACCCCTGGCCGGGGACCACTGGTAAGGACGGGGTGAGGGATGCTGGGCTTACAGCCCACCAAAGCTCTGGTGTGTTTTGCAAGCAGAAAGTGTGGCAAATACATCCCCACGCTCCCGTCTCAAAGCAGCCACATGGGTAAAGGGTCCAGCCTTGCTGCAGGAAGATGGCAGATGATGCCCATGTGGGGTGAAAAGGGGTTTAATTCTCAAACATCCCTTAGGATACCCTTATAGGGTGAGGGTGCTGCTTCTCCCCCCGTCAAAACCAGATGTTTTTTGGGCAGGATCCTACAAAACCTCTCTCTGGGATTTCCTGGGCAGAAGCACAGCAGGAAAAGCCTGTTTCATGCCCGGAGCTGAGGCGGAGGGAGCACAGACAGGCTCGGCTTGCAGGGCAGCCATGCTCCCACAGAGGGCAATGCGCAGCCACCCGGGATGTGGGGATGAACCTGGCCTCATGGCCATGCGTGTCCCACCGCCTGCAAGGGGACCATGCCATCCCTGGCTGCTGCCACACCCGGGGCTTCTGCTCCCACTTCAGCCCCAAAACGGGTGCTTGGGGCTCTGTTCACTGCTCCTCAGGTTTCCGTCTGAGAGGGAGGATCAGCTTTGTTTGATGGAAAAATGGAAAACACAAGAGGAAAGTCATGCAGAAAGGCGTTACCTCCTTGCCCAACACTTTGATGGGCAGCTGCAGGCTCTGGCAGCTTGACATGTTCCTGGGGTTAAAGATGTATTACTTCTGCACGTTCCAGAGCTGTTCAGGCCAGACTTGTGAAATAATTCGTCTCATACATCAATTGCTCACACTTTTCCCCAGCAAAAATTCCAGTTTCAGGCTCCTCACCCCAAGCAGATCTGACCCACACATCCTAGGAGAAAGCGTTGCCCACGAGCCAGTGGCCATCCTCTGCAGGGACCCCATGTCTTGCCAGGGATGTTCCCCTGGAGACTGGGACACCCTTCACACTGAGGGGCATGGCTGGGATGTACTTCTAACCCCTAAGTACCTCAAGTAGGGAGTATTGTATTGGGAGGGACATGCAATGTGTTGGGGTGGAAATGCAATGCATTGGGATAGAGGAATAGGGTCCCCCATGGTTCAGCTGGAGGTTTCTACCCAATAGCTCACACGTACCAAAGCACCTTGCTGTCCTGTAGCCATTTGTTGGTGTGTCCAACATGGGATTGGGGCACTTGTTCCAGCGTGGGTTGGTATCTTTCTGGCTACATGTGGGGTCTACCCTTTAAGCCTTCTGCCTCCGGCGGTTGTCACCTGGCCTTGCACCCCGTGGAGACAGCAGCAGCAGAGCCACACTGTGGTTCATTGCTCCAACCATTAAAACATTGCCATTAAGAGTGCTATTAATTAAAGGGGGACATGGGATGACTGGCTGGCTGGAGTGCTAGCCAAGCCAAAATTTGGCGGGATAATACAAATCCCCAATGTGCTGCTGCTGAGGATGGTATTTCCCACAAGCAGAGCAGTTCAACCTTCTCCTGTACTTTGACACTATGTCCATCCCTATCTTCCAACTCGTGGCCATCCACTCCATCCCTCCCACCCAAGGAACTGATTTTGGGGCATTTCCTCCACTGATCAGGGTGTCACGTCCTTCTGCTCCAGCATTACCTTTATGGACTGGGAGGAGGAGTCCACAGTGTGGTGAATTATAAGCCAATTCTTTAAAACAGTGTTCTGAAGGTTTGGGAGTTGAATTATTATTTATAATGCCCTGGGGGCACCGTGTAATTTATGGACAGGTATGAAGACAAGTAGGCACTCAGACATGGGGATGAGCCCAGTGTAAATGCCGAGATAGAAAGATAGATAGATGGATAGATGAAGATAAGCTTCTTGGCCAGGAGAGCTGGAGATTGAAAAACCTGCTCTTATAGATCTCTGCTGTCCTAGGGTAATACTTACTATCCCAGTACTCCCACTCCATATAAAGTCATCTCAAATCTGCTGCAAATGGTTTGTTTACTCTTTTTTAAATTAATTTATCCCAAGTGCAAGGAAAAAAAGAAAAAGGAGTTGCTTTGTTGTTGCAATTTGCTGCTAGGCATTCCTATGTGTGCTAATGATAAGTATTAATTAAATAGCTTGCTGTTGTCTTTTAAATGCAGTTCTTTCAGGCTGTAATTAAACACAGACACCCAGCCCTTTCTGTCTGCATAGAAAGAAGCAGGCAGGCCTCCGGAGCTCTGCACTTCTTTCCTTGTAGCAGGAGAGAAGTGGAAAATGAGGCAAAACCAGTTTCCATTGAAAACTCACCACCCCATGCATGTCCTTCACGGGGAAAGCAACCAGCTCAAGGAAATTAAAGGAATGCGACTTCCAAGATCCCAGCCCTGCAATCAAAGTAAGTTTATATGCCCTTAAGATTTTGCAACTTCATACATTTTAAAGGCAGAGGAGATCACTTTGTTTGATCTCCGGTGCAACATAGGCTGTTGAACATCACTCTGCCATGTTCATCAAGCCCAGCAACTTGCTGGCTTATGAACATCTTGATCTGAAAATCTAGAGATAGGAGTCCATGCCTCTCACTTGCTTCTTAGTTTCCCCAGGTTTTTTCACCTTTACTGTGAAAAAACAGGCACTGCTGTCAATCCCCATCCCTATGCTGCTCCTGTGGTCAATATTAATCTGCCAACGCAGGGTATGCTTCCTGGGAAAACCTGAGCTCCCACCAGCTCTGCTGCCCTCTCATCTCCCCAGCTTCAAATAGAAACTCAGCACTAAAGTCCTCTAGAAATGCAAATAAAAAAGTCAGATGCTCACGTGATGGGAGGCAACCCCCAAATAAAATTTGCCATATCCTGAACGGCACCTACACCCAATGTTATTCCTGCCCTCAAAGGCAACTGGGCTTCACTTATCTACAATGCTGCTGTTAATCAATAAATACATGAAGTAACACTGGCCATCTGCTGTATTGCTTATAAGAGTGGGGGGGAAGATGCAGCTCAATGGGAGGATGCTCTGGTCAGAGCTGCGCCATGAGAGACACCTTTCTCTCCCACAGTCGATGCAGGGAGCGTGGGAGGGAGGAGAGGAGGTATGGGGGGAACGGAGCCAGCTCCTGCTGGTCACCCCAAATCCACACGTCAGCCTGTAGCTGGACCTGCTCCTCGACAGACAGTGAAGAGCTTCACCGTGGTGAAGACAGTGGGAAGCGTGTTCAACAGTTGCACATATATGTTTTTTTGAACGGAAACATTTAAGGATGCATTTGTGTAATTTATGACCTCAGATCTGTAGAGTACGTATAATAAATATACAGAGAATATAAGAGAGCTGCATTGCCTGCCTGTGAAGGGGTCCCCCATTTGGGGCAGCGCAGCCCTTTGGGCACCCCAAACAATGCTCCTCTGCCTTGATGGCTCCCCACCCTTTCCAGAAAACAGCCACGGCCCTTTTGGAGTCCTATCAACCCAATACTGGATTTACTGTGGGCTTTTCTGTCCCCCCAGCCCTGCAGCTGGGTCTGCCCTGTGGTTTTGATGCAGCCAGATGGGTACCCATGGGGAGTGTGGGAGGGGGTCCGGGACCCTCTGCAGGATCCTTCCCTGGCGAGGGGAGCACAGGGATGGGAGCACCCTCGGGGCTCGTGGTGTTAGTGGCAGCAGAAGTGGCTCAGAAGAGGATTTTCCCCAATTATTTGCATTTTAGAAATGAGAAAGGGAGAGAAATGAGAAAGGAAAAGAAAAAAAAAATAGAAAGAAAAGCTAGCTTGCATTCAGAAGGTAAATATTTAATTGCAAAGGAATTTGGATTTGTTTGGATTGTAACAAAAAACTTTTTTCCACTAAAAATGAGCTGATTTTGAGCAGAAACTTTAAAAAAATATTCTGAGCTAAAAAAAAAAAAAGATATTTTGAAGCCAAAATGACTCACTTTTAGTCCAAATGGTTAAAATTGTGCTTAAGTTTTGGGAAAGGAAGCAAATTTAGAAATTTAGAAATTTTAGAAATCTTTAAAATGCCATATCACAAAGAAGGTGATATGAGGGGGAGGAAAAGTGTTGCCTTGCTGGAGCAAGAGGGCTGGAGAAGCGAGGAGCTGGCAGCTGCTCTGTGTGGCTCTGTCCTTGCCCTGACACCCCAGAGATCACCCTGAGCACTTTAAGATCATAAGATACTGAGAACAAAGAGTGTGTGTTCTCTTTTTTGCTCTCCAGTTCCCTGCCTTTTGGGGCTCCCAAAGCTGTTCAGTGCTTTTAGGGCAGGTTAGAAACTGCTTCTCAAAGAAAGCAGCGGAGAATCACATATAACTTGGCTGCAGGAGAGTGATGATTTCAGAAAAATAGCAAAAATAATAATTCCTGTAAAAAAAAAATAAAAAATTAAGGAGTGGTGAGCACAGGACAGTGATATTTCATGCAACTCTTCACGAACCATCTCTTTGCTCTTGCTTTGGGACTCCTTGAGTAGAGAGCATCGTGGATGTTTGCACAGCCCTTTGCATGTGAATACGAAAGAGCAGAGGGATGCTGTAGTAAAGGATGGGGAAAGCAGAAGGGGCTGTGTATGAACACAGCATTATTTTGGTACCTCACATATAGAACGGAGCAGGACTCACCGTGCTAAATCCTGGACCAACACAGAAAAAGAAATATGACATTTTTGCCATTAAAGTTTACAATCAAATCTTTAAGAAGAGAGTAGCTTTTGGGGATGGGGTCTTTTCTGCTGCTGACTTTCTGCATGACCTTGGGGATCTTCGAGCCAGGGATGGGGACCGGGGGGCCCTGCTGTATCCCACCCAGCCCTTGGCACCAGCATAGGCACTGCCACGTGGGTGAATCCTGGGGTCCCACGCTGGCTGGGGACCGGGCTGCTGCCACCTCCTCTCCCCGAGCTTGGTTCTCTGCAGCCCTACTCGGTCCCTACCTGCCCAGCAAAGCACCGGCTTCCAGCCCCTGGGAGCTGCTCAACTCCACTCCTCTGGGATGCTTGTGGGGATTAGCAGGGCTATGCTCCCTAAACCCATCACATGCGTTTCAATAGTTTTAATTGTTGCCTTTAAGATAATTACAGGCTGGAGAGAGCGAACGGGAAGAGCCCTGTGGATTTGCACCGGGGCTTGGGCACACTATTATGTACAGTATAGGAGATTTGCTGCTTAGCAGAGTTTTTCCTGCTTGGAAGAACGGTTTTGCATGCCGCAAGGAGGGAAGGACCACAGGTCCCTGCTCCTCATGGCTGGAAGAGCTGGAGCAAGAGGTCCTGGTAGCACCCCACTCCACCCATGCCAGGGGAGAGCAACCCCCAGCACCGGGCTTGGCAGGTGCTGACTCTTGCCACGGCATTTAAGCCACAGCTTTTTCCTCGTTCCCAAGCCCATTCAGAAGGGAACGGAGAACTGAAGTGAAGACGATGCTGAAAACCAGACTCACAGCAGGGAGGGGAGCACCCAGGGGCCCCCTTGCCCACAGATGAAGCATCACCTTCACCCAGCCCCAGCACTCTCCTTGGCTCCTAGTGAAGTTGCCCATGCTTGTTTTTTTTTAAGATATTACAGTTTGTCCGAGTCCCTTGCTGGCTATCCATCCTCCACAGCCAGAGAAAACATCTCCCTGATGTTAAAGGGAGATATTTCAGCCCTTCCTGTAGCCTGGAGTAATTCAATATTGAGTGAGAGGAGCAAAGTGACTGCTTTTCCCCTGTTTGCACCTTTCTTGCAATTATTTTGTTGGAGCTGCCCACCAGGGAGGAGGACAGGCCAGCTTTCAGGGATAACACAACTTCCCAGGTGGTGCCTTGCCGCAGAGCAGCTGGGGCAGCACTGAGGACCCCTCTCGGGGCACAGACCTAACCGTGCACACAGAGTTTGTCTTCTAAAAATGCTGCAGTCTCTTTCGGTCCCCTAATGAAGTGCATCTTGAACACCCAACATTAGAGCATCCAAGTTAATCCATACAGACTCGCATGCCCAAGGGCACCAGTGTGCTTTGCTAGCCAGGCGGTTGCTTTGCCATGGTGTAAGGTGCCGCTGCTCACGAGTGGTTCATTCACATCCCTCTGATGGATGGGACCAGTCCGGCAGCTGAGCAGCAATGGTGGTCCGTGATGCTGAGCCTGGAGAGCTTCGCTCTCATCCATCTGACTTTGCACTGAAGAGGATGAGGAGTTCTCCCTGCCTTGTCCTGACACCTTTCCCAGCAGGAGATGGGAAACTCCCCACCTCTCAAATATTTCCTGCCCAAATGAGAAAAACAACTCAAACCCCAGTTTTTCTTGAGATCTTCTCCAGCCCGATGTGTCAGCATGAAACCCAGCAAGGGGTTCTTGCATTTGCATTTGTAGTAGCCTCATTATCACTGATGCATTTTAAAATGATGGCAAGATTTCATCTAAATACAAGAAATTGGTCTATTTCAACCTGCTGATTGCAGGATGTATCATGGCTGGTTTCGAGGATCAGGCTGGTCGCTCGCAGACATCAAAACCAGCAGTTAATGAAGGGGTAATGTGGGGCCCAGCACACAGAGTATGCGATTTGTTTTAGTATTTAATCCATAGAAATCCATTTAATAGCTTTTCCCCTAAATTGCTGCCCCTTTTCCACCCTAACTCCTAACCTGGAAATAACCCCAGCAGGAAAAAAGGGAAATAAATATTAAAATGTGGTGAAGGTGAGCTGGCTCCTGGGCACAGGTGGAGGGGACAGGGATGGGTCCCATCACTGCTGCCAAGGAAAGTTTTGGGGACTCCCTCTGCCCTGCTTGTGGGGTTCAGACCTACATCTGCAGGTGGTGTGTTAGATGTCAAACCCACCCCAAAGCCAGAGCTGAGCATCCCGAGGGGGTCTTCGAGGATGGGATATTCCCCTCCATGAGCTGCCGGCTTTGCACCAGCAGTCCTTCACATCCCAGCCCTCTTCTCTCCCTTGCTCCCTCCCTCCCCCAGTGATATGACGCATTGGCAGAGAAATAAAATAATCAGCTATTGCTTTATTACTTTCCACCCGTACTTCCCTCACGGGCATCTGTATTTCTGCAAATGTTTTTAATATTTGCTAATAAAAGCAGCTCCAGTAATGACATGCTCACTCCCCAAGACAAAATTGCCGGGACTGGCATTATCTAACAAACTCGTTTTGGCACAAGCGTGGCTGCGTACCAGCCATTTCTGCCCATTCATGGGATTATCAACCATCTCTGCAGCCAGCCCCAGCCCTCCTCTCTCATTCCTAGTTAATTGGTGTGAAATTGGAGCAAGTTCTCAGGTGATAATGTGTTTGCATTTACTGCTTCACTGAACCACCCTAGCCACTCAATCCCAGCTTCATTAAAGCCTCAATCTCAGCTTTTGCTCCTGGCTGTGAGCTTCAAACCCTATTTCCTGCGTGGCAGACATACAGCCTAACACATGTCAGGAAGGCAGCTTGAGCGGAGCTGCTGGGAACAAGCAAGGCTGCTGCCCAGGCGCCACTCCGGGAAAATCACGTTCACGGCGGGAGAGATGCTCAGAGTCCCCACGATGGCTTCACGCTGCGTTGGTTGGCTCCCCGCACTTGAAAAAAGGCATATTTTGTGCCCTTTAATTATCTTTGATTAATGAATTAATTTTATTTTTTTTTCTGCAGCACTTTGAAGATAAAAAGCCTTCTTCTGAATTCTGTGATTAGTATTTAAAGACTCAAGCGAAATATTTGTAGGCAGAAAAACCTAACCGAGGAATGCCTGTGTTCAAACATTCAATAGGGCCTATTCACAGGATCAGATTCCAGGGTTATTATTAGCAATAAGGTTATCTTTGGCATAATCTTTTTATGCACAACATGCTATTGGATTCCACCCTCCCATTTCACTCAGGCCCTGGGGCAGAAAGTATACAAATTAGAGCCGGTTCAAGCCTTGCAAGTGTTTTTCATGCAAGTGGAGCTGAAGTCTGGTGAGGTCTGCCACAGTTATATTTAGGACCATCCGTAAGGTTTTTCGGTGCAAGATGCATGCCCCGGAATGCTCCCGTGGCGGGGGAAGTGTGTTGCCCCTAGGGTAGCTCTGGCCCTGCCGGCATGTGCTGCCGTGGACCTGCCATCCACTGGGGACATCTGTGACACCCCGTGGGGTGACCCTTCAAACTGTGGATGGAAAGGGATGGGTTGGGCTTACACCCACAGGTCATGGAGGCAGCTCCGAGCATCTTCCCCGTCACGTGAGATTTCACAGGTCTGGACACAGGTCCAGGCTCGGACAGGTCTGGACACAGCCGGGGAGAGCAAAGCTCTGCCAGCTGCACTGCTGGGTGAATCTCTCTTTTAGGGAGCCGAAAGTGCCTCTCTGCCAGGGTGGGTGTGCCCAGGGGGTCCCGCCTGCCCCCAGCCCCAGCCGGGAGGGCTGAGACATGAGTGGGGCTGGCTGGGCTGCGGGCTCGCGGGAATGGGTTGATCTGGGCACGAAAACAGAGAGCAGCTGCCGCCTGCCTCTTAATTTGGTTGTATTTCTAGCTCTCGTAAAGCTAAAGGTAGGAGTTGGGGTTTTGTTGTTGTTGTTGTTGGGTTTTTTTGGTGTTGTTTTTTTTTTTCTTTTAATGGATGGTGGGTGTGATTTTTTTCAAACGCGCTCCCCTTTGGCACGTCTCTGCCGGCGACGTCAGTGAGAGCCCCAGGATGCCTCCGCCGGAGCCCAGGAACACCTTCCTTTGAAACCCGCCCCGTGTGTCTCCCCAAATCCAACCACTGAGCATCGTGGGTGGGAGGTGAGGCCACATTCAGCAGCGGTCCTTCACCCCGAATGGCTTGGTCATTGCACGGGGTCCCCGGGTCACCCTGAAACTGGCTCCAAAAATCCATCGGGGCTGCTCATCCGTGGCCAGGGTTCCCAGCCTGGATGCAGGCAGAGCCAAAATACATAGAGGTACATTAAAGGATGGCCGCTGTGGCTTTGAAATGGCACAGCAATCCCCTGTAGCCTAGTTTTTAGGAAAGTATTTTGTAGCTGGTTTTTCTCTTTGTGACTAAACACGGTTATTAGGCCCCAAGTGCATCATTAAACCTGTTATTAAAAGTAAACGTGTTAAGGAGAATATACTGGTGTGCAGCAAGCTCATCCAGGACGCTGGACCCTCTGGAAAAGTCATTACATTTGTATTTAAAGTGAACGTTGTTAAGAACATATTGGATTAATTCAGGTCCTTAGAGCTATTAAAATGACTACCATTAAAAATAAATATGTTAGGCCAAATACGTTGTATAATTAGAATTATTACAGTGTTTACTCTGATTGTTTTTTATGCTGGCTTCTCATTTAAGAGGTTATTTGTATGTATATATAATATATATGTGTTTTATATATATACATATACATGGTAATGTTTCTAACTATATATATTTGGTTATCTATTGTGTTAAAATGACTCGGTAGGATAAGTTTGACTTCCTTGTTGCAGGATGAGACAGAGCCTCAGCAGGATGAAGTCTTGGATAAAAGCATGGGGAAAAATAATAAATAATTCTTGGCTATATGTAAGTGTTGTGGCTGCGGTCCAGTGTCCGTTGAGTTCAGTAGGAACCTTTCCTTGACTTTGCTGCGCTGGGTCAGACCTCAGGAATGTGCCTCCTGCTTTGATGGTTTCACTATTGGTAGGTCAGCTCGGAAAATCAGAAAATCAGCAGCTTCACTTTCCACGGGCCGTTCCCAGGCCGAGATCTACCAGGCTTCAGCGACTTGCCGCAGCTTATGCAGTCCTGTTTCGACCCAGTCTTCTGCAACTCACATGTCCCTGGGGAGATGGTGGGGTAGGATCATCTCCCTGACGCGGGGCTCTCCCCACCTGGGGTCCTGGTGCCTCCCTGAATGGGAAGGGATGTTCCCAGGGAAGAGTTTCTTCCAGCAGTTTTGGACATGAGGAGTGACTTTTGCCTTGCCAATGCCTGGTGGTGTCTCCCGGCATGGTCCCCGCATGGGAAGATGGCCTCAGTGCCAGACCAAACAAGTGGGGTTGGTCTCTCTTATAACATATACACAATCTATATAGTGTGTGTGTGTGTATATATATATATATATATCAATCATAGAATGGTTTGGGTTGGAAAGGACCTTTAAAGGCCATCTAGTCCAACGCCCCTGTAATGGGCAGGGACATCTTCAACTAGATCAGGTTGCTCAGAGCCCTGTCCAGCCTGACCTTGAACGTTTCCAGGGATGGGGCATCTACCAGTTCTCTGGGCAACCTGTGCCAGTGTTTCATCATTCTCATCATAAAAAATTTCTTCCTTATATCTAGCCTGAGACTCATGTAGGGACCATCGTGCTGAATGCAGTTACCTCCCAGGGACTTGTATGGGAGCTGAGGCTTTCATGAGGCTGGGAAGAACCATTAAAAAAAAAAAAATCTCAATCCTTACCCTCCTAGCCAAGGGACTTTCTCCAGTAACTCCTCCAGGATGCCCAGTAACTCCAGCACCCCACAGGACCAGAGGAGGTAGGATCACAGATCAGGGAGGAAAAAGCTATGCTAAGGAATCCTATGGGATGGGGGATGACCCTTGAAGAGCAGTCTGTTGGAATGGTTTGACTTTGTTCATTAATTACTATGAAGGGGATAAGAGGTCAGTTAAACTCTGCTGGGTGGCAGCGACCAGCACCTTCCCCTCCAGCCCTTCTCCTGGGGGTGCTCAGGGTCTGCATCCCCAGTGCTGAGGCCATCCTAGCCACGAGGCCACCCTGGATATCTGGGGGGGTCTCAGGCTGCCCATCCACCCCAATGCTGTGTGTGGAATCACTCATGGGATTGCCCCACCAGTGTGACCCCCGTGTGGACATTTCTCGGGCTGGCATGACCCCAAACACCCATCGTGGTAAGAGAGATAAGCATCCACCCCTCGCTTTCTAGGAATAGGGTTATTAATGTCAGTAGATGGCACTATTTCTTCTGCGATAAATGCAGGTGGTTCCCACCACCGCTGTGAACCATGAGCTGGACCTGGCAGAAGCAACAGGCTGAGGGCAACCTGCTTCCCAGGAGCGCCGGCAGCCCCAGGAGCCAGCAGTGGGCTCCATGCGGGGCTGTGGCTGGCCAATGCCTAGAGCTGGGCAGAGGGTCTCCAGGGTCCCTGTGGAGACCTGTCCTCCTGGAGGTTGCCTTCCCATTGGGTTCGGTGCCCAACAGCAAGTCAATGATCATCAGCCCAAACCTCAGGCAGCACTGCCAAACCACGGTGCTGCTTGTTTTGTATCGACTCTTTTTTTAGGGTTGAAATTCAGTGTTTGTTGCTGATTCTCCAGGTGGAAAGGGAGGAGAAGACAGCTTCTGTGTCCCTCCCTCCTCCTCTTCGCCTGCACCCAGCTCCAGGTGACATTGCTGTGACTGCTGTCCTTGGATGCTCTCAGCTGGAGAGATGCCTACAGCCAGGGGTCTCATTCAGACCAGTCCCAAGTGGGGGGCTCATCACCTTTATAGGCCTTATAAGCTTCTAATATCAGCTGGAAAACCCCTTGCCCAGCCCTGCCCCAGCCCTTGGGGAACCGCAGGACCCTGGGGCCACTGCCTCCTGCCCTATCCTTGGTTTCACCAGCACTGGGGCTGCTCCTACGGGTGCCAGCAGGTGCCAACAGGCTCCTGGCCATCTCTGGTGGCTACTGGTGGCCAGCTGGGGGGTCACTCTCCACCTCACCAAAGCAAACTGCATCTCCAGGAGGTGTTACCGAGCGTAACTGAATATTTAAATAATAAAACAAAACCCTGCTGGTGGGAGTACAGCTGCTATTACACTTATTATTTAATTGTGGCGGTGTTTCAGAGCCCTAGGCGTGCACCTGGACCCCTCGTGCTAGGTGCTGTACAAACAGGACGGAGGAGAAGACTTTGGCGTTTAAAGGCACTGAGTCATTCCTTCGCCCTCTCATCTGAAACCTCAGCTTTGTCTAAAACCTTTAGGATTTTGTTTAATGGGTGCAGCTAATGGTGAGGTAATCAGGGAGCCTTTCGACACAAAACCGAGCGATCAGTGGGTTGGATGCCTTTTGATCTCGCTGCAGAGCAAAGGCATTGTGAGGAGAAGCCATGTGGTGGGGTACCAGGAGGTGCTGTGTGAGTGGGCAGCCAAGCCCAGCCTGGGGCGACGTCTCCCACACCAAGCCCCTTGTGTCAGGATGCGAATGGGGACCATTACCTTCATGCCACGTCCTGGTGAACACTGGAACCCTGTGGGCATGTCTCTGACACCGCTTAGATGCTGCCCAGGAGGAGATGGGGACAGCCAGGGATGACTGTCCCTCTCCGTCTCCTGCAGAAAGGGGACGTCTGTGCAAGACTTGCTGCTGGCAGGACACCGATTTCAACCTGTCCTCCCTGAAGGCACTCAAACTGAGCAGCGGGTGCAAGCTGTGCCTCCCCAGGCTCCTGGATGTCCTGCTTCTCTCTGGCCAGCTCCATAGCTTTGCTTCCCAGAGGAAAACTGTAGAAATAGAAGAAGGTCCCCAGCAGGTTCTTGCAGAAGAACAGTGGCCAATGGATCCCCTGGGGATGGGTGGATGGTCTCTGCCAGGGTGGTTAGCTGGGGAGCCCAGGCTGTCCCTCCTGTGGCTGTGTCCACAGTGCAGAGCCAGGCCAGAGCAAAAGTCCTCTTGGCTTCTCCTCTCCTGAGGGTGACTTCACCTGAAACCTTTGCTGTGTGGCAACATCTGGCCAGGGTGTGAGCCGGGGCGATAGTTCTGCAATGACAGAGGCCTCAAGGTAAATCCGTGAAGTTATACTTGTAGGTACATTCTTTCACGCTGATCTTTTGCCTGGCAAGCTGGTACAAGCTACACCTGCAGGACTCCTTTCCCTTCCTGCTGGTGTGAGCTGGGTCTACCTCAGGAGATCAGTGCTGGCACAAGGAGAGTGACGGGGGGACTCCAGGGTGGTGCTGCTCCTCTCCCATCATCTGGCACAGATGTTGTATGGGTTCAGGGATCACATTTGCAGCCCCCCGAGGTCACAACCTTGTAGAAACAACCCTTTTCATCTTAGCAGTATAGCTGAGACCAAGCTCTGCCAGGTTAGCGTTCAGCTGGATGAGCCACTGCATGGTCACAAGGAAAGGGACAAGGGACGTATGGATACGGCAGGGGACAGATGGGCTTGGGTTGAGCACACGACCTCCTTCTCAAGGCTTGTGCTAAGGTGGTATACTTTGAAAGGACCTTAAAGGAGTATGCTTAGAGTTGCTACACTAGAAGCAGTAATGTTGAGGGATGTCCCCCTCCTTTTCAGTGGCGGCCAGCTCATGGGATGGGGGAAAAGGGACTGATGGAGATAGATCTTCTCCTGCTGGTATCAGATTAGGAGGCACCAGTCTGTTTAGGAGCTGTAATATAAAGAATAACCTCCCCTACAGTTATCACACCTGACTGACAACCAAGCATAAATGATAAAATAGATAAATGATAATTTTATCATAAGGAAATGGAATGAACATGATAATGGAGGGGGTAATCTAACTGGCGATCACAGCTAAAACTGTAACTGAGCACAAGAACATCCTGTTCAGCACCAGGAGGGAAGATTTGCTGCTCTGCTTTGCATTAAACATCATGCATCTGCAACAGAGAGATGTCAGGCTAGGAGACCAAGCCACTCACAAAGATGCCTCTCCAGCAAATGTTACGGTAGTCCTGAAAATTGACATGTCCCTTGGGTTGGCACCAGTGTGTTGGGTTGGGCTGGTGCAATGGTAGGTTAGCTAGGTCAAGCTAATGCCATGAGCTGATCTGGCTCAGTGTCACCCCATGGCAGTGCTGAGAGCCCAGGGACATGACACTCACCCCACAAGGAGGCTTTAGGTGGAGTGAGGAGCTGGGACTAAACACCCACTCTGTCCTGGGAGCTGGCATCCACCGCTGAGGTCCTCTCTGCTCTGGGCAGTCAGCAGCACAGATTCCATCCAAGCAGGGACATCCCTGTGGGGCAGATCAATTTTTTCACCCCAAGCCCATTTTGCTGATCTTTTCCTTATTCCAGCCATGGGGGCCTCACCTACCCCGGTTTCTCCTCCATTAATGCAAATCCTTGTCTTACCTAGCTTCAGTCACCAAGGGTGGGAACTATATGACTAAATGCAGACAGGTAAAAGGCCTAGAGGTCTCGCTATGCTCACTTCATAGTTGATGGAGATCTAATCTGTACAGCCAGGAGAATTTAGGGTGCAGTTCATCTGTCTTAAAGCAGTTGCAAGCAGGCTGGGTGAATTGCACCTCCAGAGGGCCTTTGGTGACTACAAAGGGAGCTGGAGTACCTCATCAGCTCCAGAAGTCAACACTGCAGAGGCTGACTGGTGAGTGATGTGGATGCCACCCTGGTCCCACTTGGCTGCCTGGGCTCCTTCAGTAGTGAGTAGAACAAAATACCCATGTCCATAGGGCAACTCAGCCTACCTGCCCTAGACACATTTCAGAAGATGGAGCGGGATGGTCCTCTGGGGCGTCCTGTCTCTTGCTGTGGACAGTATATATGCCACAAGTAGCTTCTAGGAGGTAAGTTAGGAGACGAGCATCCTCCCTTCCTTTAGTCTAAGCTCGCTGCCTCCCACCAGGCTGCTGGAGAGCTTGTGAGTGTGGGTCCACCACTAAGGCTACAAGAGGATGACTGCAGGGCAGAGCAGCCCCCAGCTACGTGCTGGCTTCCCCACTGCAGGGCATTCCTGTACCCCAGCAGCATGCCCAGGGCTGTGACTCTGGCCTGAAAGGCTGTGGGCGATGGGAGAACCCACCTGCAGAGATGGAGCCTGTGGCTTGGAGCAGGACGTGAATGAGGATGGAAACCCTAACTTGTTGGGAGGGGACCCTATCGTCCAACATCTCCAACAAAGAAACCTTAGGGACCAGCGCATGCTTGTAGAAGGTAGCATCTCGTACCCAGTTCTCCCTTGTGTTTCTTCTCCCTGGTTCCAACCAGGTGACACTTGGGGAGTTTCTGAGAGCTACCATCACCCTCTGCTTCCATGCTGGTGTGGCCAGGATGGTGGTGTCCAGGCCTGGGACCCACCATACCACTGAACTTATCCTTGGCTTTCATTGACATCTGCAGGCTTTGGGCTAGCCCTCAATAACAGGACAAAAAAGAGACCTGCAGAACGTCCCAGCAAGGAAAAAGGCCAAGCGGCCCAACACAACCAGAGCCACGTGGTGGGATGCTTCTCCCAATGTCCCACCAGCTGTCCTGGTCTCAGCATCTCCTGTCGGGTGCTGCTGGCAAGGTATCACGCAAGTGTCCCAGTGCCGGTGCACCGCTCTCCGTCCCTTTATCTGCAGATCGCGCTATGCTAACGAGGCACACGTACAATGTTTGTGTGTGCATGTGAGAGACAGAGCACTGACTCCTGGCCAAGTGAGAAAAATCATTAGTTACAGGCTCTGCAGGACTGAACTTGATGAGGAACTTGGGGCTTTGCCCTGACAGCGCTAGGCGCTGGTGCATTATTCACTTTGTGGCTATGTTGATTTGCAGATCTAATCGCTCCAACAACACATACAGAAAATTAATTTGGATGCAGGCCCGGTTTCTAGAGAAAGTTGGACCTAAAGGCGGGAGCGTGGTCGTGTGGCTGAGGCAAAGGCCCAGGCTGGGGAATATCTTGTTCCCAGCTCTTGAGCCTCGTAAAAGAGCTGGGATGGGGATGGAGTGGCAAGGAGCCACGGAGGTTAGTGGCACTGGAGCATGTGATAAATGGGACTTCATCCCCATTGTGTCTTCCTAACCAAAGCCTTAATCACTCAGGCCTGGCTGTGTTCATACCTCTTGCGCTGGTGGGAGATGAGTTGGGTGAAGGGGGTGATGCTCTCCTCTCTCCAACCAAGGGATGGCCTCCAAGGGGTATTGATTCAACAGACTGATCCAACAGATGCCTAAAAAGACATCTGGTTAGAAAAACATTGCTATTGAGAGTCGAACCAGGTGCATTATTCTTGGACTGCCAGAGTCTTCATCCCCTTTCCTCCTCCTTGCTTCACTGATGGCTCTCACATCAGAAATCAGTGTCTCCTCTGAATGGAGAAACAAGTGCTCTCCAACACCAGAGATTCCTTCATGGAGAAGCCATGGGTTTGGGGTGCCCCTAGCCACGGAGGGATGCTGCCTGCCCTCCTGCCCAGCCTGCATGAGCCAATGCGGTGAGAGCCGTTACCCATCTGGCACCCTGGCTGTCTTGAATTACCTGGCGAGCATTCTCCCTCCTTTTGATCATGGACCCCTTAACGTTGCCTTCAGCCAGGGCTGTCTCAGCCCTGGATGTGCTGAATGGCTCCCTTTTAAAATGGGATTTAAGAGGGCATTAGGGACTAATTAGGTCTAATCAACAGCAGTGGCTGTTTTAGACCTGGTGCCTCCAGTTGACATCAAAGGGCGGAGGGGATGGGGTGAAGCCGGAGGAAGCGTTATCAGCAGCAGGAAAGATTTAGACCCTGCAAAATCCGCCCCTGGCAGGGGGTTTTGTGTCCCTAATCCCTCTGTGCCTGCGGGCAGGGAGGCGGCGTGGTCCTCTCCCGCTGGAGACAGGCAGGCTGGAGAAGTCCTGGTGGGAGCCCAGCATCACCATCGCTGTCTCCTGAGTCCACCTCCTCTGCCACCCCCACCGTGAGTGGCTTCTGATGGATTTGGGGGATCTGGGGCCACCCCAAGACGTGGACACCAGGATGGGGCTCCCAAGGGAGCAGGCGAGGAACGGGGAAGGGGAAAAAGAGCAGTAGCAGAGGGAGGAGGTGGAAGGGGACACGGGGACATGTTCAGAGCTGGGGGAAGAAGGAAGGCAGCTATTTGCCTCCCCTGGAGGCTTCCTCGGATGCAGGCAGGGGTGAGTCAGGGCTGCTCATTCACGAAGCTGCTCATTAGCAATGTGAAGTGTGTCGGATGCAGGACCTGGAGCCAGGTAGGGTTTATTTGCCCAGGGTGCAGCAATAGCAGCTGATTCACACACAGCTTACCCAAAACACAGAAGTTTCTCACCATTTTCTGCATGGCAGGGGGACTTTTATTGTAAGGACCTGGATTGCCTAAATCATAAGGCATGGTCTGACGGCACAGGCGCTGTACAAACCCAGTGGTACCTGCCTCCTATTCAAAGCACCACCAGTTATCTCTCTTACAAGTGCTGCGATGACTTGGGTGGTTTCGCCGCTGCTGGGAAGTCAGGGGTCAGGCTCAGCACCACAGGAGCCGTTTTCTGCCCTCTGCCAAAGCTGACGGTCTGGGATGAGAAAGACAGAGTTTGCTGACAGCGATCCTCCCCACGATTCAGTTTACACAGCAGTATCGAACAGTGGTTTAGTTGGAGGGGGATGTTATGGATATCAAATCCTTTTAATGGAAAGTCAGATCTCAGCAGACGGCATTTTGGAGAGCACACAGAAAACAACAACTATTTACAGGGTTATGGACGCAAATGCCCTTGAATGATACAAACCGTCTTAAGGGGAATTTTTGCGGCTGATTAAGCGTAACCACAAAGCTTCAAGAAAACATGTGTTTATTTTAAGTAAGTAATGTTGATTACTAATGAGAATACTTAGTAGATACGATCAAAGGTAGCTGAAGTGCCGTCATGATATCAAAGACTGGGATGGAACGCTTAATTTAGATGTTGAAAAGCCAATCTAAGGTGAGTGTCTTGAAAGTAAATATCATTAACAGTATCTAGATTAGACCAAGGTATAAAAAGAGTTGGAGGTAACAGCTTTCAAATCTCCCGTATAAACAGGCAGGTGATGCCATAGCTGGGGGAGGCGAGTCGGACATGGAGCCTGGGGTAGGGGATGGAGCATGCATCTGGCGCACGCAGCCCCTGGCCGGGCTCCCAGCTCTGCCCGTCGGCATCTTGAGGGAGCCGGCTCTCGGGAGCCAGGGTGGCTCCTTTCTGCTCCAGCTTAGCTAGGGGGAAGGGATGGAAATGGGTCCCCCTGCCCCAAGCATCTCCAGCTGGAGCTCTGGTGCAGGGCTCCAGCGGTGGAGGGAGGGCTTGCACTGGCACTGCGGGCCGGGAAGGGGGGCTCCCTGCCGGCTCACCCCAGGACAGTAACCACTGTTGGGAGGTCAGACAGAGAGATGGACAGATGGGGCCAGCAGCGTGGCTCGATGCTCTGGTGCTCAGCATCCAGGTGTCTTTGCCTCCTATTTCTGAAGCATGTTTTCCTCTCCTATCCCTGTCTTGCCCTATTAGCTAGGAGATGCTTAGGGAAAGGGCTCCACATGTCCCCAGTGCCACCAGCCCCACTCCTGGCTGTAACTTCCCTGAAGGGAAGCACTGATGGGATTCAGGGCAGGCAGGAGCTTATGTCCTCTCCTCTCGCCAGCTGTGCAATGCAAGAGGGGGTACGTTATTAATTTACTCTGTATTCAACCCAAGCACCTGGGCTAGAAAAACAGCCAACATTAACTGGAAAAATATTGGGACGTGGCTGAGCCATGCTAAAAACCTGTGCCAAGTCCTTGGTCTGGCCACCCCTCTGGTGGCTTCGGGAGACCTCTGTCCCCACTGCTCTTTCCCCAGGACCATTGCAATCAATCCCCTCTGCATCCCTGCTCCTGCCACCAAGGAAAACAGAGCTCATCCCTGCCCAACATTATCAGGGACCCTCTCAGCCCAAATGTCCTGCTGATGGCCAGCACCCCCTGTTTCACTCCCATGCTCCCCAAGAGCCACCTTGGGACTATGCTCTGCTTCGCACGTTTCCCTGGACTGAGCCCCTTTGATCGAACGCTGCGGGGCAGTAAGCAGGTGCCAGATTTTTGCCCTGCCTTGCGTAGGTTGGGAGAGCTTCGCCTTCCCTTTTGGAGCCCGAGGAGGGCAGAGGGAGGCTGGAGACGCCACCTGCATCTCTGGGTCTGCTAGGCACACTGGCTGGCCGGCTGTGGGTCCAACAGGCTCTCAGTGCATGATACATCACCCCTTCCACGGCTGAACTGGCGGTCCCGCACGGCGCTGGGAATGCCGGAGCCTGGGAGAGGTGTTTCCCAGCGATGTATCTCAGGAGGGTTAAAGGAGGGTGGCTTTGGAGGCAGGAGTGCCTGCTGATGAGGGCAGATACTGTTCGAGGAGCTGGGAGGGCTGGGTGCTGGTCCCGCACGTGCTGATGCTTTGCTGCATTGTTAAAAAAAGAGTTTAAAAAGGTGTTTTCCAGAACAGTAAACTTCAAGCCTCCATGTGCTACTTTCAAACACAGACTCAAACCCCAGCCTCACAGAGGTGCCAAAGTTAAAGGGCACTGAAAGCTTTTCAAAGCCCTGGTCTCCCTGTGCCCTGGCTGGATACCCCACACAGCCCGCGTGCAGATCGGGCACCACTGGGCACAGCAGCTCCAACATCTCAGCCAGGGCTAGAGCGTCTCAGCTCTACCGAGCAGTGACGATGCTGTGCCGAGGTCTTACCAGAAGTCTCTTTGCTCCCAAGTGTTTTGAAGGCTCTTGAGTTGTAACAACAATAACAACAGAGAGGTACAAAAGACAGTGATTTAAGTAGCTTGAGAACAAATCACTTCCCTGTTTGCTCAAGTGTCACCTGCTCAGTATCTGCTTCATGGTATGGATGTACTGTTTTCTCTTGAGCAATGAAGATCTGCATTTCTAATACCTCAGAAGAAAAAAAAATCTAACATGAACAAAGTGATTTCTGGCCCTCTTTGCATATTACAAAGGAGCAAGATGGGCACAGACCCAATTCCTTTGTTCTTTTCGGATCTCTGCTACTGCAAGCAATATTTGTCAAGAGATTTGAGGCTGCAGATGAAAAGTGCTACCTACGGACTGAGTATTATTACTGCTTTAAACTCACACCCTTCGAGCCAGCTGGCTGTCCCTGTTTAAAGGGAGGCGTGTGGCTAAACAGGTAGGACAGACACCGGCTGCTGGGATGCCCTGGGTCCTTGGCTCGTCTTCGCCACTGACTGCTTGATGGCCATGGGCACACTCTGCGTGCTGTCCGGTATGGACCCTCGCCGTTGCCACCACTGGGGTGGCAGCAAGGATCGCAAACCTGGGGTGGAGAGCTACTGAAGAGCATCTTTTTAAGAGCTAGATCGTGAGCTGGAGCCAAACAAGCTACTTCAATGCTGGCCCTGGTGGGTTTAACATCAGCAGGTCACTGCACAGTGTACGAGTGGGGTTTGGTGGCATGGGCGTTGGTCTTGAGCAGCACAACCCTGGGGACACAAGCAGGGAGGCAGGATCTCTCCTGTCACACCATAATTTTTTGGAAAAAGCTGGACTGAGCTTACTGCAGCTCTCCATGACCAAAGTGCAAGTGCATGGGGAGGAGGGATTTGATTTTATTTTTTAGATGATACAACTATACTGACAAAACCCTGCTGTGCAAAAGCAACTGGGAGATGCTCCACCATGTCCTGCCGTCACACAGGGCTGCAGCCCATGAGGGGGGAACCGTCCTGGCGTCCCCAGCACTAACAAAGAGAAACCCGTCCATGACATTACGTTCTACACAACATCAGCTCGGATTAAGAAGGGTTTTCTTGTGCTGGAAACTCCATGAATAAGAATGTTAGGAATTGGCTCAAGCCACCAGTGACATAATTAGAAGGCTTTTGATATGCCAATTTGGCTGATCTCTGTTACTTCCCCCTGGTGCTGGGGAGTGTCAGCAGAGGGATTAGCCTCCAGTCACTTCCTGACACTCTGCTAAATCTTCTCCCTCTTTGTTCTTCATCCAAGACAGGGGAAAAAAGGAAAAACAGGGAAGCAACTCAGGAGATACTGAAGTGAAGCAGTGTGCGCTGAGTCCCTGACCCGCCTTCAGTTTACACTACAGGCTCTCCTTAGGGGTGTAATGCAATTACGGCTATAACTGGGTGCTATACATTTTAATCCCATTAGAAACAGCCCTTTAACAGCTCCCAACTGACTATAATAAGTAATCTCATTAGAGACACTACCTTTATACCTTGTACAAGAACATCCAAGCAGAAATCAAAGGCTGGGATAAAGCTAACACGGTTTTCTTCTTTTAAAACACTGTCTGCTTTCTTGCTTATGTTTGGGGTGCTGGTGCACAATGGGGACACGAAGGTTTTGGTGGGGCCAGGCTGGATGGGGTTTTGGGGCCACCTCTGGTTTCTCAATCGTGCCTCCTCCAGCACCCATCCTGCCCTGCTGGGGATGGGATACTGCTGGGTTTGGAGGAGGTGTACAGCCCTTGTGCCTGCCGGGGTCTAGCACACGTGGGGACATGAAGTCGTCCTCGTCAACCTCGGGGCTGGCTCTGTGCAAACTCAGGACAAATATTGACCGAGGCTGGGCCAATGCTGCAAGGATTTCTCCTGCTGGAGCGTGTTTCGCTGCACCGCCTCCCACGATAACACATGCTACGCTGACCAAAGCCCTTGCGTGCGGGTACAGCTGTGTCTACACCATGTCTGCTTGTGTTGCTCTGCCAAAGGGGGGAAGGAGAAAGGGAGGGGTGATTTTTTTTAGCTGTTTTCCTCAAGGATCTATCAGCTCTCAACCCCCTCCTTCCACAGCAACCTTTGAAGCTTTGGGCCAACTTCAAGCATAGTTTCAGGTGGGAAGGCAGACTTGAGGACCTTCAGTTCCTACATCTTATATGAAAATAGACTCCTAGGCAGTTTCCAGGTAGATTTGACCTCATGTCCCAACTATGAGCCAAGCTTGGTGGGATTGTGCTGCCCATCAGACACCCGAGAATCCAACCTCTCGGCCAAGCATCTGACCGCGGCTGGATGAGGGTCCAAATGTCACTCCAGTCCCAATTCAGCTCAGGTGATGTTGAAACAGCAGCTCAGACTAAAAAGCCGGGAGGGAGAGCGCAAGGCTCGGACAGAGCAGCAAAGGTCAGAGAGGGAGGACAGGAGGACAGGACCGACCTGTTGTGCGGGGACTGCAGGGCGGTCCCCTCCCCACTGCCGAAAACCCGAGATACTGTGGCCAAGGACAAGCAGGACCCAGCCCTGGTCTCTTGCTGAAGGGAGATCAGCTGTACCCGGCTTAGTCTGAACTGTGGCATGAGTCGACAGGGACCAGGATGGCAACCAATTACGTGGGGACAAACCTACTAAAAAGAGGGGGAAAAGGGTGCCGTTGAGCTGAGCCACACATCAGTCCAGTGTTTGGGGGTCACTGTGCTCGTCTGTCTGATGGGACTTAAGAGATCTTGATCTTTGGGATCTTTAAAAACTGCAAAGACACTTATTTTTGCAAGAAGGGGATGTTAATCCCAGCAGATTCAAAGGGGTGATAAAGCACTTTGTTTCTTGCTCTACAGTAATTGCAACTTCTGACAACTCTGATAAACTAAAATGAGGTTCTCGAAAGCATCCACCCAAGGCTTTGTGGGGCTGCAGTCAGGGTTGTATTTAAATGCTCCTAATGAGTACCTACAGCAAATGGGAAAGACATGCAAATCAGATGTCTAATTGAATGGGCCTTTGAAGGAATACCCCAAGCCGCTGGGTAATTGATGGGTTATCTTTCCACTGGCTTGCCTTGATTGCATCTTCTTCCGCATTAGTCTTTCCTAGGAGTCTGGTTTAACAGGAAAACTGATGCACCAGTATTAAATGCAGATCTTCTTCACAGTCTGAATGAGGACATTTGCTGCCCAACAGTACGACCCTTTTGCAATGCAGTCATTATTAAAATCTCTCTAGACAGGTGTTTCTTCCAGGCATGGAAGTGCCTTATCATATTGCTTCTGAACATCGCACTCAATAAACTGCCTTATGATCTGCTTTGCAAAGTGAAGTCACGACAGATGAAATAACTTTCCTATCAAGTTTCTCAGGTCCACTTCTCCAGCAGGTGTAAATTGATGTGACTGCCTTCATTTGAATGTAGTGACGCTGATTTATGCCATATGGAAATGTGACCCATCTGACCCATTGACTCTGTTGTTGTCTCGTGAGGATTTATCAGTGTTGCATGTATGAATTTTGCTTTGCTTAAGAGGCTCATGTCTTGCTTGTGCAAGAGCTAGTTGATAGCAGCCATTGTTATGGCTGAGAAAGATTGTGGCTCAGTAGTGAGCAGGAAAAAGATTCCCCAGTTGGAGCGTGGAGTTACTCTGAACCTTTTTGGACTCAGAATTGAGGCATAAACCCCTAAATTTGGGGACATTTCTATAATATAGTTGTCTGGGCCATGTGAGCTCTCTCCAGCATCTCTACTGACTCTGAGGGCTGAATTTTGTCAACCACATATGGGCACCTGAGGCCATTTGAGAGGTGCTGGGGTGTCTGAGACATACTCAAGGGCTGGCTTCTGTGTCCATGGGAGACTGGTGCTCTTGTGGAGCCGCTGCTGGGGGCTGGGGGTGATACTTATGTGCATCTCAACACCTCTCTTAAGGCAGCAGATTTTTAGCCAGAGTCTGCTTCTCAGCTGAGGTTAAAATTACTTTCCTGTAGTCCCCGACAATGACAGGAGGGGCAGATTTTAGTCATAGCTTCAGCTTTCCCCGTGCATGTTTCTACCACTTTCAGAGCAGAGTCTTGGGGATACTGAGCCAGGACTGTCCCCAACACTGAGCCCATCATTTGTTTTATCTTCAATCCTTACAGGGAGAGAAAGCCCCAGTTCAACGCTCCCACACCCCAACACAACCCTCAAGTTCCCCATAGAAAACCAGCACCAGGATCTCGGCTAGGGCTTGTTGCATTTGAAGGGCACAAAGGCATTTGCAAGCATGCGGGCTCAGCCCTGGCTTTATTTGCCATTCCTCCTTCTGCCACTCAACCCCAGACCTACAGCTTTCTCCTGCATTCAGCCACCTTTGTCTTTGTCATAGTAAATCATCCAGTTCCTGGCTATGTTCTTGCCCATAATTTACTGTTCCTTTCTAATTTGCGCCTAAATACCATGCTTTGCTCTTCGTCTTTAATTTTCCAGCCCAAACCAAAATATTAATACCGATAATCTTGCAGATGTCCCAGATCCAGACCATGCATTAGCAGCTCTGCCTTTCTGCCTTCCTCCTCCCAGCACTTTCATAAAGACTTTGCTCCTGGGCAGCCCTGGGATGCGGCAGCATGTGCGGGGTGAGGCTGGTTTGCAAACCCCCGCAGGGGCAGCAAGCAGAGCATGACCCCACTCTTGCTGGCGTCTGGATGCTGCGACTGTCTTGCCCGCTGTTGGGTTTGTCCCAATGCCAGCGTGCGTTGGCATTGCCAAAGCACCACATCCAGGGGGTGGAACACAGGGGCTTGGCCAGAGTGGATCTCCTTGCAGCCGTCCCTGTGCAGGATCTTGGTCCCAGTTTCTGCCCGCTGGCCCTGCTCTCCAGTGCTGGACCGCTTTTGCTCTCGTCAGTTCGCTTGCCAGCATTTGCCACCTGGCTACACTGCAGCCTTTGTACCGCTGGCCCCTTTCCTGAGGAGCACGCTTCCCACGCAGCTTTGACTTTTCCACCAAAGCGTTCACCCAGACTGTCCACACACAAGCCCTGAGAGCCAGGGTTAATGCACGGTGTGAACCTGGCTGTGTGCCTGCCTGGGCATATAGGTTACAGCCTAGGTTTCGCTTCAAAGCAGGCTTTGACCTGTCTACTGTGCTGCAAGGATGGAGTTAAAACCTGGAGAGAGAAACTCCGATTTGGGTAGCTTGCCAATGGTGGCCACAGTTCGCTGGGACTGTATTTCTGACCTCTGCATCTATTCCCTCGCTTTCCAGACATCAGAAATTCCTTGCTGTTTTCTGCTCAGGGCTCTCTTTGGAGATAGGTCTCAGCACGGACAGATACATGGGGAGGACACCAAACTGCAGAGGTCTCTCCCAACATCTCTGCTGTCATGAGAGGGCATCGCCAGCCCAGCAGGTTCCCAGGTCAGAACCAAGGTGACCCTGTTGAGGATGCCTTGAGATGGCATTCATTTCACTTTCTTTTGAACTGTTCATACCCCACAAGATAAAGGTGCATAACTGCAGGGAAGGAAGGGAAATGTCATCCTGTGGCTATTGATGGAGTTTAAATCCTTCCTGGCTGGGATGGATGAAGTGAGGGCTACAATATTACATGAGGTGCAGAGACCTTGAAAGAGTCATTCCCTTTTCCAGATTTGCCAGGAAATAAATGCTCCTCAGACATTACAGCAGCACTGGTAGGAGGCCCGAGGATGGGTTATCACTGCTCTGTCCCAACTAGACTTGATGACGAAACTCAAAATCCCTACTGCCATGAGCTGGGGATGCGCCAGCAGCCAACCCCAAGCTGGTTAGCCATCTCCTGCAGCCACCTCGGATAGACAGCTCCTCACTGTATTGCTGTGGTCTCCCGCACTTCCATGTCCCAGTGCTGGCAAGCACTGTTGTGTGACCATCTCTTTCTAAAGCAGATGTTCCAGAGAAACCGGCGATGTCCTTGGGGCTCCATGTCTTTGCAACTGCACCCTGCCATGAGCCCTGTCCTGCATCCCTGTGCCTCTCCATAGGGAAAACCATGTATTAGAGCAAGCATCAGATTTTTCCTTCTACACTGGCTTGCATGATGCTCTCATACATGGTGTATGTATGGCAACAGTTATTATTGCTTCTTCCTATTGGAGAGCTTAATTTCTACAATGAATTTCAGCCATAGAAAAGTCAGAGACGTATCTTTGGTGGAGAAAATTACCCTCTGGACCTGTCTTACTCTCTGTGCTGCCTATAGAGTGGGTTTGGACTACTTTCAGACAACTGACACAAGGTCAGATGAATGCCAGCCTAAATGTGTCAGCTTGCCTTCTGTGCTCTTAAGTGCCACCCCACTCCTGGTGTCCCTGTTGTTGGAGTTAGACAGTTTTTTCTGGACTGCAATTCATATCCATTTCCAGGCTTGTGATGTCTTTACCTTCTCCCCCCATTTTTTGACCTCAGCTGATTTATCAATATATTGCTGCTCTTTGTGCTGAAGTCACCAGGGAGGATGTGAAATAATTTCCAACTCTGATCCTTAGGGAGCCCCATTAATGATCGCCCTTCCCTTCAGCTGATCTTTTCCTGCACAGGTCACTGCTGGCTCGCCCTCAGCTGGGTCCCTGCTCCCCTCCAGCTCAAGGCAGCACCCATCTCCTCCAGAGGAACTTGCCATGCCCTGTGTGCCACTCCAAAGTCTTACAGCATTTTTCAAGTCTCCAAAACATTTATGCTGTAAAAATGTACCATCCCTCCTGGTGCTTGGAAGGTGTTCTGGCCATGCCATTCATCCCAGGCCAGAGGGCTTAGCTGGACAGAGCACTTTCCTCCTTTCTCAAATATAGGGAGCCTGGGCTCCTTCAATTGGAGGTGGTCTTAACTTGTGCCTTCCCCACCTTGCCAGCTTTTGCAGGATGAGACAATCTGCTTTCCTGGACCTGAGCACCTCACCCCGCTTCCTCAGCCATGGCTACTGTCTCCTCCAGACTCCCTTTTTCCCCATGCCCAACATTTGCTCCCTGCAGGGACTTGGAGCAGAGAGTCACTGGATGCCTCGGAATGACTTGAATGAACTCTGCTTTACCTGTCCCTCACTTCAGCCCTTCTTTCCCCTTTCCTTTTTGTTTAAATGGGTAAAAAAACACCAAAACTGTTACTGGTTTTTACCTTTCCAGCACCTCTCATTTTTGGGGGGCTGTTTTCTTCCTTTTGTTCCTTTAAGTTGTACTTTTCTTTGTTGACCTGTCTCCTTTTTATTCCTCCCCTTCCTTCCTGTCTCCACTTAATATCCCATTTCTCCTAATGTACCTGACACCTGCCCATGGGTTCCTGCAGTAACTGGGGAAGTGCAGCATCGACCCTGCTTTTGTTTGAAGGTGAAATGAAGCACCATTTCACCAATAAAAAGTTCTGACTGTCAAGCAGTGTGTTATTCAGGGCTGATGAATAACTTAGAGGAGATCAAAAGATATTAAGCTAAAAGAATTATTATACAGGAGCCTACGGGACCACACAGATCTCCCGTTCCAGCTAAAAAAGTCCCAAATTAACCCCCCACACCTCTCCCCCTGAAAAAAAAAAAAGCGTGTGTGGTCTTGAACAGCCAAAGAAGCAAGCCATTATTTGTAAGTCTGCTATATAAAGCATAATTATTATCCTTTTTATCATCCAAGTTATGGGGCAGGCTTTTCCATCTTTACTCACGCCAAGTAGCACCTCGTGTCAGAAATAGCCTCACTGGTTTGAAGGGGATGAGTCATCCCGCAATCAGGTAGGAGGAGAACAAAGATAGACATGACTTCCCGGACTGGATCACCCCACCGCTCTCTCTCCGATGCATGATCTCGCTCCACGGCACCTATCAAAGAGCAACCGCCAGGAGCGTTGGTGCAGGCGTGCCTTCCCGATGGCCTGCAGGCTGGAGACGGCCCACCAGAGCAATGCATCTGGTCCGCAGCTCCCTCCTTCTCGCTCGCCTTCCCGACAGCTCCTCAGATGTGGGCAGGAGCACGCTGTGGGCTGTATGAACTGTTCTGGCAGCCAGCGGTCCCACTCCCACTCACCTCCTTTCCCATAGCCCCGCAACCATCATGTGACCATCACATACTGGGAGCACTCCAGTTGGGTTACTTAACAAAGAGGCTCCTCTCCAGTCATCATGGAGGCCCTGATGCCATCCTACCGTGGCCGAGAGGGCAGGCACCGCTGCCTTGGAGAAAAGTGAAAATAAACAGCGATGCCATGGAACAAAAAATGCATATACTGGAAAAGAAAATCCTCCTTCCTGACCACCACCAGTGGCGAGAAAGGGCCCAGGACCAAGAGCCTGCTTTTGTCAAGGGCCCAATTTTGCTCCAGCGAAGCTTGCACACACCCTCTGGAACCAGAATTTAGACTTTCACCACTTTTTGGCTGTTTTTTTTAACAAACGAATTCTGAGGGGGAAAAGGGCTGGTTGTTTCCTCTTGCTCACCCTCACTGTTACAATTTGAAACCCGCATCTGGCATATAAAGTGTTGAGAACAATTCAGAACGAATGGATTGGGCTGATGAACCGCCCTGGGTTTCGGGGGAATTAGCTGTTTGCCCAGATGCTCTGGGGTAGCTCTTTAATATCCCAGTGGGAATAACACTACTAAAAAAGGAAAACCCATTAGTACACGTCTGCTCTTGCAGAGGCTCCTCTGCTCCTGTAAGGGTGAGACCTTACGGAAGGCTCCTGAGTTGTTATGGATCTCGCCTCGAATGGCTCTGACTGAGCAATTTTAGGGCAATTTTATTCCCAGCTACCCCAAAACGTCTCCCCAGCCCTCACAGTCACTACCATTGACGATTAGAAGCAGTCACTCTAATTTAATCAACCGGTCTGTTCACTGTGGTGAGCGCTGTGCTTTGAAGATGCATTAGAGCACACGTAAGGAAACACTGAGTAATGTAGGAAGATAAGCAGCTGTGTTTGAAGCTGAGGATCCAAGGAGCCATGGAGGAGTGCAGAAGGCACACAAAAAAAGTGGCATCATCCCAGCTTCCCGCAGGAGACCCGAGGGCCCAGATCTTCGCCCTCGGGTAGATTGATTGCTTCACGCTCAGCATCCAGCCCTGCCTCCCAATGTTACATGAAGCGGCTTTTGTCCCTCTCTCCATCCCTCCTCTCTTTTGATGGTCCTCTGCTCCACGGTGGAGACTAAAGGCGGCAGCCACCATGCTGTCTTGTGGCCACTGTGGGTGGAGGAATGGGTGAGAGCAAACAGATCTGGTTCCTTCTCTCACGTAGTCCCTGCCTCTCCTTGCTTGCTCCCTTGGGTTCATTTCTTAGCAGTAATAATTTTACTAATGCAAAGCCAACAGCAGAGCAAGACCAGCCCAGGCTGGCTCCACGTGGAGGAGAAGAGCTGAGCACCAAACCCTTGGCTCCTGCAGGTGGAAGCTCAGATGCTCATCGGAGACACTTGGACCCTATAGGGATGTACATCCGTGCAGGAAGCCAGACAGACTACCCAAAAGTCATACCTTAACCCAATGATTAGGGTATGGGGCCAACAATGGGAACAGCTCTATAGACCTCCCTAAAAGAGGGGTCACCAGCATATGATCTTTAGAAATTATGTGATCTTTGGGCTCACTCCATGGTCACCAGTGGCCATGGGTAGCTGCTGCCAGTGGGAACTAGACTGGCAAGGAAGACAGAACTTGGGTTTGAGCACATCTTGTTGCTCAGTCCCTATTTTAGAGCAAGAGGAATAGCAAAGCTTGGAATCTGGATCTAAGGAGGGGCAGGACTCTCAGCTTCTTTCCATAAGCCCATTTTACCAGCTGTGAACCAGCACCAAACCACCCCAAAAAGCAAATTATGAAGATCATCTTCATCTGGAGACATTCAGGTACCGGTTTGTCTTGCAGCACATCCCAGAGCTCACATAGGACCAATGGGTGGTTGTCCCAAAGCAGGCAGCCAGGACATATCTAAGAAGTTCCCTGATGGAATAAACATCCCAAAACTCATGAAAGGCAAATCGTCTCCTCTAATACCCGGATGCTTTTTCCATGTGAGCAGGTGCAGATGTTTTCTGGCTTGTGCCTGCCACCGGGCGTAGGTTCTGCAGAGCTGTTATCTCTCTCATCAGATGATACAAGTTCTCAGGCTCATCTCCTTCCAAGAATGCAACTGACTTAAAAAGAGTTCAAAAGAAGATTAGGTTTCAAGGTAACTGGAAGCTATTCAGTCAAAGCCAAGCTGCATAAAGCGAGGGGAATCCTCCTTCTACCTCCATGGCTGTGCGAGGCAAGTGAGAACATGAGAAGGGAGCTGAGAAAGTGTGTCTTCTTCACAGACACAAACAGGACGGCAAATTGGAGACAACCGCTACAAATTTAGCTAAAGATGCTTTAGAAATTGCAGCTTGCCAATGTTTTGCTTATCAAGCTACAGTGTTTGCTGGCAATTATCTCAGCAAAGCTAGCACAAATAAAAATACATAGCATCTTGTCGCTAGCACTCCCTTGTCAGTGGGGAAGGTGACGCTGAGGATGGCATTGGGGGACACAGAGGCCTTGGCAATGTGAGCAGTTGGGTGCTCAGTCGATGAAAAGCCCCCGAGCCGCAGCTGTGGGGTCTGTGGTGCTGTGCTGATGGCAGGTGGGAGCCCTGTCACCCCTCTTCCCATAGCAGGAACACAAAGCCCAAACCCACTTCATCCTCTGGACAGTTTTGGTTGCCCAACTGAGATGCTATGAACCAGCCTCACGGTAGAAATGGTTTGAGGCAAGAACCAGCAAATTAGGTGACACCAGACAAGGTAGAAATAAACACCCAAAGGTGGCGATGGCCATGGCTGGAGCCTGATTTAGAGGCCAGACACTGCATGGGCAGGCTGCAGCGAGACCTGCATGGTGTCCTCCTGGATGTAGTGGGACCAGGTTCTTATGCCTGGAGACACAATGGTGCCTGACTCCTGTTGAAATCCCATCCATGGACCCGGGCATTAACTCTCCCGTACCTCCATCATGCAACGTTTGTTTTACAGCAGGATCCTATTGCACTGGCTGGGATGGTAGTGTCATTATATAAAGAGAATGTACGACCCAAGTCCTGTCTGGAGGAGTTTTGGGTACAGCTTCATTACCGAGCAGCACTCGATGTGCATCTAGCTGCTTTTGCAGTCATAGGGAAAATCCTCAGATCATGGGATAATTCAGGCGGAAAGGGACCTCCAGAGGTCATCTAGTCCAGCCTCGGTTCTCCAATGCTTGGCAGCAAGCCCCGCGGCAGCCTCACCCAAAGCCTTGCTATTTGGAGACATGCAAAGGATGACTTTGCCATGCACCATGGGAGAGTGTCAGTCCTTCACGAGCCTCCAAGGCTTGGCCACTTCAATGAGGGCACCTGCAGCTGACTCCAACACTGCAGAAGTACCCACCATCAAGGGCCAAGGACACACAGCACATACCTGTTTGGGCAAGCCAGGCCATTTTATAACATGACTGCCAGAGAGGTGTCCACACCCTGGGTTATTTTGAAGCTCTCTCACCCACCACCACCCAGCCTCTCCAAGCCCTGCCCCAGCCACAGAGCACCTGGCAGAGAAAAGTTTAATCCCACAGGGCTGGACAGGAGGATAAAGTGCTTGCAGTGGCCAAAAGCTAAGTGGTGCTGCAAAGCTGCCGGTCCAGCTGCTGGACCCCACAGAGCTGCTCCGCACCTTGCTCTGGGCACGTGGCTCCGATGGCTGCTGTGCATCCCTGAAGGTCTCATGCTGCTTCACAGCCAGGTGTGCTCTCCGTCCCTCCTCCAAGGCCTGACACCAGGGTGCTGGATGGCCAAGCCAAAGGGAGTGGTAGGTCTGAAAACCCTGAGAAATGTTGCAGAGCTGTCCCATGGCTGAAAGGGTCACCCACAGGAGATCCTCTACACACCTCTGCTGAACGGCTGCTCAGACAGCAGCTTGCGGTGCTCCTGTCCTTGCTATGTCACCCACTGGGTGCTCAGGGTACCAGGTGGGCATCCATTTGTCCTCTCCAGGGATGGATGTGGCTCTGCCCTGCTCCACGTTCCCCATCACTAAGACGCGACCTTTTTATTCCCTTCCTTCCTCCTCTCCCCACCCAGTCTGGGCAAAAACTTTTCTCCCCACCTCAGCTCGCTCAGGGCTGCTTTTTGGGGTCCTGCATGCAGGACCCCTGGGCAGTCTGGGTAAAAGCTGTACCCATGTGAGGGAGCTGCAGCCTGGTACCTGCAGCAGTAACTCTCATACTCACTAAACCTGTCATCCCGGTCCAGATTTTCTTTTAATAATCAGACAGGAGTAAATGATTCACTTATTGCTCATCTGAAGTTTGTTTTTCTCCTCCTGGAAACCAGTGCTTTGGGAGGGATGGATGGTGCCAGCCAGCCCCGAATTGCCCCCGTTTCCCAGCGCTCCTCAGCACTGACCATGCTGGTGGAGGAGCTGGACGTGCCCGGGCACAGGATGGCCAGAGCAAATCCACCATCACCTTTGCATGCCTCCTCTGAAAACCTGCTGTTTAAAATAAGGTCCTGCTATTTCACTGTTTCCAGCCTCCTTGGTCCATTTTTGCTCAGTTTATTTCAGAGATCCCCTTCCACCATCCCATCAAAAACAAAAAAAGGAGGATTTTGCTGCCATTGTGCTCGCGCACAGCACCTCTAGAGCTGCCTTTCTTTCCCAGAGGAGCGGAGGGTGAGGAAAAGGATTGCACCCGCTACTTGTGTCTGTTTATTTACAGTGTAAACAGCTTCTGTGCTGGAGCTTTGAAGAGGTGCCGCACATTTGTACGCTGAGATCCCTCCATGCTCTGTGTGGTTTTTCCACGTGATCTGAACTCTTTGGAGAGGGAGGTTTGCTCCTTTGCCTCCATCCCAGAGAGGATGGGGAGGCCCAGAGTGATGCAGAGCCCCAGTGAGGGGTAAAGCCTTCAGTGAGGGAGGTTTGGGCTAAATTACCCTGTTTACGGTAACCCAATGCAGCTCTGCTAACCAGTGGTCATTTGGCAAATCCCCATTAGGCTGTTGACCAGGAGCCCTAAAGTGGCTCTTGGGAAGTTGTGGCTTCCACCATTTTTGACAGCAGCAAAAATAGCTACCTACCTGGCCAAGTGCTGGTTTTGGTCAAAATAAATAAAAATAGATAGATAAATAGATAAACGGATAGATAATAGACAAAAAGAGTTAAATATTTCCCAGAATTGTCCCCCAAAATAGTCGTGCAACAGATATTTAAGGTGCTATAGGGAATGCTACCTGCTTGCAGGGAATTATCGCCACTGCAAAATCAGTCTTTGCTAAACTCAAGAAAGCCTTTTAACAAGGTGAAACCACGACAACTTCTTATCACGCTCACAACCTCTCAGGTTTGACAGAAGCAATGATGGATGTCAGAAATCTTATCTTAGCAAAACAGCTCTTAACAATACCCTAACCCCTGAACGTGATTGCTATCCGCTAAGCTCCTGACTTACCTATTTACTGTAAGCTATGAGTATGACCGTGTGCCCTATAATAAACTTAGGCTACTTCATTCTGTTGGTTAAATATTAGATTTATATCACTTCAAAATTAGAAATGGGATTTAGGTCACCCAATGTGCAATTACCAAAATTTGGTCTTGTGTCTTGAAATATTTGGCGTCAACACAACTCTGGTCCAAGGAGACTTACTTAGTGCTCAAATGGTTTTTACTTGCTCGATGTTCAGCATGCCAGTGACACTGCTTCATTTTCCCCTTAAAATGGTCCAGGTGTCATGGTTCAGTGTCCTACACTGCTTCATACAGGCTCAAACGTCTCCTCTCTACCCACCTTCTCAAGGGTTGAGCTGCTTTTTCCGCCATGCTAAAAGCTTTAAGATAGACAGCGTCTGTTTACCAGCTGGTGAAGAAGAAAAATGGGTATTTTCCCAAATCTAAGGTCTGTTGGTATGCTTGCATGGATTTCCTTCTCTCCCTCATGCTCCACCATCACTTGTGGGGCTTTTGCTGTTTCTGGGGCAGCTGCAGCCTGGCAGCACAGCTGAGCCCCACTAGCTGGGACCCCATCCCAGCTGAGCCCACCTGCCTCACAGGGTGCTGGGCATGGAGGGATGGGAGCACCAATGGCCATCATTGGTTATTTCAATGTCTCAGTTACACCCCAACTCAAGCCCTTTGTGGTGAGTTTAGGAACATCCCTGCTGACGGACCTCTGAGGACCTCTCCTGCAGCCTCACGTGTGACCTCTGCAGGGGGGGCCAAGGGGTCCTGGGTGGCTCTCCTCTCCCTGGTGGCCATGCCTGGTGTTGGTGATGGTGACAAGAGACCTGCCTGGGGGGACACAGTGATGCAGGTGGCACTGGTGGAGGCTTGTGCCTCTCAGGTTGCCATTAAGATGATGCACGGGGTAGGCAGGAGGACTCAGGCCACCAAGCACCCATTGGTCTCCCTTAAGGCTTCATGCTGCTTTGCAACTAGATGTGAGGTGTGAATATTACAGAAATAGTTATGTTGGTGTACCCCAGCATCGCTTATGCTCCCTTCTAGGGAAAACGATCCAATAGTTTCTGTGCTCACAGGAGAAACCCTGCAGGAGAAGGAGACTGAAGCAGAGGCCTGTTTGCACACCAGCCTTGCAGATCCCTGGACCCTTGATGCCAAGCCCTGGGTCGAACGCTGGCTGCCCCAGCAAAGCAGCCCCATCCTGACCTTGAGCTCTGCCATGGGGGGAGAGGGGCTCCGCGCAGCTGCAAAACCCCAGCTGCCCCCATCAGCTCTGCTGCTGCCGTGCCCGTGGGATGGTGCAGGGGCTGTAGCGCTTTTGGGATCAAGGACGACGGCTGCTGTGTGTGGGTGAGGCTGCCTCAGCCTGGAGACTGAGCGGTTAATTTGTTTGTTTCCTTTCTGTATAGGATATTGTTACCAAAAAAAGAAAAGGAGAGGGGGGGAGAAAGAAAGAAAAAAAAGTTGAGGCCAAATGATGAAAAGCCCTCTCTCCTGCAGCTATGAAATCTCACCCGGAAGGCGGCGAGGGGAAGTGTCTTCCAGCGGGGTACAAAGTCAGCAGCAGAGCTTTGAACTCGGGGAAACTCCACGGCGGCTCAGAGCCCTGCCAGCGAGCCCCAGCTGTGCATACCTCAGCCGCAGCTGAAGGCGCCAGGGGCCGCATCCTGCATCCCTGCACCGTGCTGGGATGAGCCCAGCACTGGGCTTCAGACCTGCTGCAGGGGAATTTGCCAGACAGGCAGGAGGAGGGCATGTTTCCTCGACCAAAAACTGACCCACCTTGAAGTCCTGTCTCATTTTGGGGTACCCTGAGCTGCTGCTCATGGAGAAGAAGCATGGCCCTGCAGCGTGGTGCATGGCCAACACCTTCCCCTGGCTTGGACGGGGCTCTGCTGTTCCCTCGCCTGTCCCCTGGCAGCTCACAGGTCCCCTCTCCGCTCCTCCATCATTGCCATCGGACTCTGAATGCACCCGGTTCCCTTTGCCACAGGTGCTCTGAATACACCAAACGGGAAGATTTTACTCAAATATGGTAACCAGAAAGCCAGGGTTTGGAAGGGATCCCAGGCTACTTGGGGGAATTTGGGCAATTATCCCACCATGCCTTTTTTAAAATTTTAATTTCACTCTAATGATTTCAGAGGTACCTTTTCCCCATCTCATTTCCAAATGAAATGCTCAGTTACTGAACCGAGGAAGGAGTTTAAAAATGGATTTAATTGCCTCAAAATGAAAGTAAACTTTGGAATGAGCAATGTGCTCTGGGTGGAGCTGGAAGCCAGATGAAGGTGCTGATTCTAGGCTTTGCTTTTGGCTGAAGTGTCCCTCACCCTCTTGTCAGACCTGGTTGCATCTCTGGGGAAAACGCATGGATCTGTGGCCCGATTTTTTGGGGTGGATCACAGCTGGGCCATGCAGGAGGAAAGCAATGCTGTGAGCATCCAGGCAAGGTGTGAAGCAGCAGAGCATCACGTTTGGAGCCTCTTCTTCACATTACTCCCAATATCCTCAGCAGCAGCCTTTGTTGCAAGAGCCTGCCAGCTGCAATGCTTCTCCTCCCTTATCAGCAGCTAATCCTGTGAACAGCCATTTGAAGGAGATTTTTGCAGTATTTGCCCATGAAACAACTCCCAGATTTGCTGTTTTTTCAATGACTTACAGCCGCTGCTCCCAGGGATCCAGTGACAGGCACACCTCCACCCCTGGGAAAACACTGCCCAGCCCAGAATGGATGAGATGCCAAAAAATAAATCTCCATGTCATAGGTATTTCTTAGGGCTGTAATCCCTGAATAAACATCCTGCCACTTGAACCTGTTGTATGTTTCATGATGGTCAGCATCCCCAGCAAAGATGCCGTGATGAGCTGCCATGGGTCCAGGGATGGGACAGGAGGATGGAGGTGATGAGCTGGGCTTTTTGGCTGTTTTAGGGCTGATAGTTGGGCTGGAGCTGAGCCTGTCCCAGTGCCGAGGACTGGTGCCATCAGGTTAAAGGGGGCTGGGGCAGTGGTACCATGATTTCTGGGCTACCCACACTTAGACCCACCCCGTAAAAAGAGTTTTATTCTTTGAGTTGAGGAATGAAGGCTAGAGAGCCTGTGAAGAATGGTCAAGGGGACTTCCCAATCCCCACACCACCAAGGTGGTGCAAACCGTTGTGCCTCGATTGCTTGTCCCAAGGCTGGCTGGTGCAAACCTCAACCCCATGCACAGCCACTGGAAAGCCTTACAGCATCGGCGCGGGGACACCCTCGGACCACTCTTGAGCCATCCAGGAGTGGAGAGGATGTCCCGGCAACACACACCCACCGGAGCGGGAGCACTGTGTGGCCAAGGGCTTCCAGCTTCTCCCTTGCACTGATAGTGAAACAATGCCATCATTTGAGCAGGGTGGTGGTTAATTAGCTTTTACTTGAAGGAAAAGGGGGCGGTGGGGGATGGAAGGAGGTGTGGGGGGGAGCAAAGCAAAATACCAAGAGAAAATCCCCTTTTCTCAGTGCGGAGAGGGACGTTGCCTGGGTGCTGTGGACCGAAACACCTGCTGCCCGGAGGGAAAGTGAGTTCCCAGGAAATGCAAGAAAGGCACTTTCCAACGTGGAATATGTTGAAAAGCAAAGAGGAGGAGAAGAGGAGGGGGGCGGAATGGCTGCGGAGATGCATGAATATTAAAATGATTATAGCGCTTAATAAAGCACTGCGCAGGGGAGGAACAATAACAGGTATTGTTGGCAAGCCTGATGCTCAGCTTCCCCTTGATTTGATGGGGCGATAACCATCGCAGTATCTCTTTCATGATCCCTGGCTCCGTATCTCTCACAGCCCTGCAGAGCCACACACATTCCAGGCGAGACTTTGATGTCTCTCGCAAGGCGCAGACCTGCCAGCCCTGGGCAGGCTGCGCCGCGCGGCGGCTCCCCCGGCGAAGGGCCGTGGGTGGGGGACGCGAGGAGGGGGCTGCGGAGGGCAGGGGGGCGGTGGGGACAAGCAGCTGGAGGTGGTTCCCCTGAGCCCATGGGTTTACTGTCCCCATTCCCCAGTGTGGGCCGGAAATACCTGGCTCCCTCTTTAGGGTGATCCCCCAAGAGCTGAAACCTCAGGAGACTGGGTTGCTGGACACCGTGGTCCTACGAGTGTCTGGTGAGAAATGCTCAAGGGGGTCAGCCAGGAGGGAAAAGGGCACTTTCCACCCCTCCATCTCCCCAGACAGGCCAGGATTTGGGATAGATAGAGAGACCCACTTTAAAAAAAAAAAAAAGAAGAACAATTTAGGGATTTTTTTAAAAGGTTGAGCAGCACAGCATGCATGCTATCAGGTGACAGTCATTGTGGGTGAGCAAGGCTGGCATCAGGGACAGGCTGTAGGGTTTTATCCTCTGGGAGAAGGTCTGGAGAGCAAGTCCCTCTGCCTACCCCTTCAGGAGGACATAGATGTGCCTTGTGTGACATGGGCATTCACCCAAGCCAAAGGGATGAGCTGGTGGCTGTAGCACAGAAAGACGCAGCTGTATGTTGGTGCAACCCTTGGTTTGGGCTGACTTAGTGGCCGGGACCAAAAAGACACCAAACTTTCCCCAAAAGGTGAGGAAGGAACATGGGCAGGAATAGGAAGGGACAGTGGGATTTTCTCCCCAGAGAGGAGGATGACCCAGAAAGATGCTTAGCAGGGATGGGTGGTGCAATCACACCCATGAACACAGCATCTCCCGTGCATTTCTCCCTGCCCCTCTAGGTCTGAGAGCTCTCTGATTTTGCGGCAAAGTTGCCTTATTTCAGGCAAGGTTTTGAGCAGCCTGTGTGTGCTGGAAATAGTGGAGTGGAGCCAGTGCTGCTCAGCCACAGCCACCCAAATGCTCCTTTGGTGCAAACTGAGAGGGGAAAAGTGCAGCCGAACTCACACACCAGCTCCAGTGGGTCCCATGCCATCTGTGGGTCATATTCTGCATTAGCCATGGTTTCTCACTCACTTTCCGTCCCTCCCTTGCTCTTTGGCTCTCTGACCGTCCTTACGAGACAAACTATCAGGACTCCCAACCAGAATTGCTTGCTTTGCTGTTTTCGAATCAAACTTCTGCTGCTAGCTTAGACCTCATACATAATTTGCTTTAATTGTTGTTGGGTTTTTTGTTTTTTTTAAATTTAATTATTGGTTTCAGAATGCAAGAGAAAAAAAAAAATTCCAACCCTTTTTTTCGCGTGTGAGTGTTTTCTTTCTCGTGGGAGGCAGCCGCAGCGGGTTCACCCCTCTGTGGGTCCGGCTGGAGAAGAGGGGTGCCGAGAGCCGGGACAGAGCCTGGGCAAAGCCACCCTGCACCTCCATCCTCCCCGGCACGGCATCCTGGGGCTGTGGCACAGGATTCGGGAGAAGAGGCCACGATGCCTTTGATGCCTGCTCTTCCCCCATGAGACCGTGCCGATAGGTGTGTGTGTCTCGCGTGTTGGCTCTGCCTTTGAGATTTGCCCCTGGTCATTTCTGCTGGGAGGGAGCTGAGGTTGGCGCTCTGATGTGGGTGGCCCGGAGTTTGTTACCCGAGGACAGCTGGCTTACCTCTGAACTCCTGCCTTCCCAACGGTTGTTTCTCTGCTTGTACCTGCTTGTATTTTTGCCATGTGTCTTGCTGGTACGCCTTGACCAAGCTAAGGTGAGCTTCTCCCCAGGGAAGGGACTCAGGTCGGGGCACCGAGGTGGTGGCGGGAGCATCTCCCACCCTAGGGCTTCCACCCTTCAGGCACATGTAGAGGTTTAGTCCAGGTGAATCCAGCACCCAAAGGCATTTGGAGTTGAAAAGGAAGGACCTAAAGGCAGAAAACTCCCACCGTGCCACAGAGGGAGAGCAGGAGATCAGAGAGAGGCAATCATAAAACCCTGAGAGAAAAGGCAGCCCGATGCCAGTGCAGGGCTTTGCCCCGAGGTCCAGCAGAGCCATGAGCAGCTCCCCCAGCCCTGCTCGCTGCGGGTGCTAACCGGGACCTTGCTCAGGGACCCCATAAGCACCTATCATTCCCTCTGTAATTTTTCATAGCTATGCAACACGGCAGAAAAAAAGGAAGAGTTATAAGAACCAGAGAGTTTTTTGGGGTGAGGCTAAAACTGTGCTGATGCTGAGCAGCCTCTGAGCCCAGGAGAGGAGGGAGGGTGAAATTCCTCCCTGACCCTGCAGGCAACCAGCTTATGCCTTGGAGCAGAAGATTTGATTGCCTTTTACCATTAGCTCTGCTTGCGTTGGTACAAAGAGTTATAAAAATGAACCCCCCCCCACCTCCCGAAGCACAAAGGCAGAAAAGCGGCAGCGCGCAGCCCTCCTGATGGCCCGGGCTGCGGCAGTGACCTGCAGCGGGGGGAGGATGAGGACAGCGGGGGGAAACACAGTGAAACAGAAAAAGATTGACCCAATATCACTCAAGCTGGAGAGACGTCGTTATTCCATTTAAACCCGCTGAACAGTGCCGCAGCAGGGAATCTGTCTGTCTTGGTTAAAGGTCTCGCTGCCAGCCCAGCCTTGGAAGTGCCAACATTAATCTGCAAATTGTTGCAAACCCTAAAGAGCTGCGGAGCTGGGAACCTTCCTCCAGCCCAGACCCCTATGGACTGGGATGCCCTTCCCCATTAACGTCCTGCTCCCCGCCACTGCCGGGCAGGCTCGGTCAGGCACCGCTCGCTCCAGACGGGACGTAGTAAAACTCCCAGACATTAAAATACCGGCTCCTGCCGGCAGCCTTGTTGCAGTGGGAATGGGATGTTTGCCACTGACAGAGGTTAGATTCAGCCCGGGGAAACTCTTGCGTGCTCTGGACTAAATGTGTGCACGTCTTTCTGATTACCGTCTTCCGGCAGGTCCCCAAATAGACGATGATTCTCTTGTCCTCCTCTGACCCCACGGATCACATTCACAGCCCGTAGCTTTTGCTGAAATGCCTGGTTTTTGGCCTGGAAATCTTTGGTGCAACCTCTGGTGTTGGCCAGGAAGAGGGTTGTCACATGTGCTCTTAGACTAACAAACAACACTGTTCTTCTAAGACCATGGGTAGCAATAATTCAGGGTCAGTGAAAAGGGCATATCTAATAAGAGGGCCTGGTCTAAAGGATAAAAAAAAGAAAAAAAGAAAAAAAAAAGGCAGCTAAAAAAATCTGGCTAGCGTGATGGAAGGAGACGGATGAGGAAACCTGGCTGCGGAGCTGGCGACAGGCGGCGTCAAGGAAAACAAAGTGAATCACAGAGAGGGATTGGGGACTGGGAAAGCCTGGGCTTAGCTGTGTAAGGCACCAGGGCTGGCCCCTTGCTGCACATCCTAAGGACACCCAGACAACTTGCTAGAAGGGTCCCCATAGAGTCTTTATACAGTGCTGATTTTTGTTCAAGACAAACAGTTAACCCAAGGATGAGATCTGAGTCCAAATAAAAGACCGGAGCTGACAGAGGTGGTAAAGAGCTATTCTTAGTAACCATATTTATTATTAAAAATATCAGTTGGAATGAGAAATGTGAACACCAAATTTAGAGGAGCATGAATTCTTTTTGGCAGGAGCTTTAGAAGCAGCCAGGGCTTTAGTCAGGTTTTTTGAGGTATGTAATAAGATGCCAAAAAAAGCACAAACATTCTTCAGAACATTAAAAAAAACAAAACCGAACAAAACCTCCAGTCAATCACAGAAGGGGAAAAAACAGCGTTACTATAAAAAAAAATTGCACGAAGAAAAAAAGAAGGCTCCTAGAGCATTATCCTTAAGTCATGTAAAAATCAGAAAACCACTATGCAAAAAATAATCTGTCTGCGCAGAGACTTGCTTATGCATATGACTGTAGCGTGTGCTTTTGCTTGTAGTAAACATGCCCTTTGCCTTCCACTGATGACATGACACTGGCATGTCACAGCTGATTTATAAACACAATTGGATTTTCAATCTTCAGGTCTAAATTCATTGCAGCAGACCCCAGCAGGCAATGTATCTCTGTTTATCTATAAATACTGGTTACTCTGCTTTCCTGGATAGAGGCAGGTACAGTAGGATGTTGTTTATTTTTACTTGCTTGCAATAAGAGGAAACGGTGTTTGGTATCAGTCGTCATCATGAGCTAAGTGGCTGCAGGGCTCTTTCGAGGGCTCTGAACTGCATAATCAAAAATGCAAGCAATACTCTCTGCAGTGCATCCTTCAGCTATCGCTGGGGACTCACCTTGCAGCTCAGCAAGGAGGAAGAGGAGGAGTGAGAAAGGCTTAGAAAATACAGCAGTGATGAAGACTGGGGTGTGGGTTGCAGATATTCCCAAGCCGCGGGCAAGCTGGATTCTGTGGGAGCTGCTGTGCCCATGCACTGAGGTTCCCAATCAGCAATGGTTCATATGGGGTGGGTTGGGTGAGGGTCTCGGACTCAGCTCCTGGAGGTCCCTGCCAGGGTGGACACTATATAGGTGCACATAGAGGATCCAGGTTAATTTGGTTCCTCCAGCCTCCCGTTCATGATCGCAATGGCCACAGCCACAGGACACTGCAAGTGGAGCACTGTAGAATCATGCCAAATTGCTCATCCTCAGGTATTCCCTCTGCGAGGAAGATCTGGGCTTCAGCAAACTTTCATGGACCGGAAGCAGAGGCCTAGGCATGTAGGTTGAGGGTGGAGAGGTAAACCTACCTCTAGGCTTTCAGCCTCCCTGTTGCAAGCCAAGAGCCAAAAAGCCCTGGGACACCCCTCTCCCACCCCACAAAGGTACTTCCTTGGGAAGCTACCAGGCCACCAGCTCCAGGCTTGAGCCCAAGAGCCAGACATCCTGGGATGGGCTCTTAGGATCCTGCATGACCTGATGTGGGTTTGGGGAACCTTGGACACCTGGGTTTGGCAGCTCTCCCTGGGCTTGCGGCATCTCCTGGGCTCCCCGAGGAGGGAACCAGCTCACCTCACAGCCTACAAGCCCTGAAATCTCTGGTCCACATGGAAAGCCGGGAGCTGCTCAAGAAAATCATCATCCTTGCTGGTGCTCCTGCAGCTAAAGTTGGCGGAGCATCAGGTAGCCAACTACTACTTCATGTAGTAGCCATCAGGGAGGTCCTTGGTCTGCAGAGGTGCCCACCAGAGCTGAGAAGATCTGAGCTTTTGCTGTAGGCAATATGGTGGTTACTTGACAGGAACAGAAAGGGTAAAAATGGGCAAGGATTTAAAGGTGCTTGAAAGAGACTGAGCACAAGGAGAAGCAAAACTGGGAAATAGCCCTTGATGGTCCCTGAGCTATTTAAAAGGGGCTTAAAGGGATTTGGTAAAAAAATCGATAACAGATATAAAATAAAATAAATAAAATAAAATCAAATAACAGCAGCTATGTATAACCTGGTGTGGCTGAATGAGCATGAGCATCAGAGATGATCAGTATCCAGGATGGTTTGATTTTGGCAGAGGAAGAAGAGGAGGGAAACAGGAAGGAGACAGGGGAAGAGGTGCTCCCAAGTTTGGTTATCCACGGAGGGGCTGATTCTGCTTCCAGGACATGGGTAGGTGCACAGCCAACAGGTCTGGGACCACAGCAGAGCCTTGGGTTAGACAGAGCTTCTGCCTGCCCATGTCTCTGGAACGATTCAGGCTGTCCCACGCGCTGGTCTCCCCGGTAGACATGTCCTTCCTTGACTCTGCAATGTGATAGACACCATCAATTGTGAGTCAAACCTGCAATCTGCCTGTGATGTGTGTCTGTCCTTATTTCTGCAAAGGTGCCCAGTTCTCATCTCCTGCAGCACCATATTGAGCGGTGAGGTCCAGGTGGTTCCCCTGACAGTGGTAACAAACGCGAACACTATGGGCTCCAGTCACCTAAACAACGGCACAAAAGCTGGCTCGTCTAAACTTTCCTCTTCTGCCTGCGAGGAGGAGCCTTCCCAGACTCCATGACACACCACCAGCCTACCAGGGGGAGGACACCAAACCACTGTTTAGATAAGGAAAGCCCTTATCAAGCAGAAAGGAATTTTTAATGAGAGCTCCCGCCGGTGGCTCCACATTAACAAGATTTTCCCATAAGCGGTGATGTTTTATATCTAAATGTTTTCTAAAATGGTAACATTCCCAGAACACATATTTGGAAACAGCCATAGGTCCTCAAAGTCTTGCCAGATGGAAAATAACATCAATAACTGCCTCGGTCTGAGAAAAACTTCAAAGCTTTGGTGTCGTCTTGTCTGTCTCACGCCAGATTGGGAATGTGCATGCAGGAGAGCGTGAAAATACAGTATGGGTCAGTATACCGTGGAGTTTAGTCCCTTCCTGAGGAACTTCATGTGTAGCACAGCGTGGCTTGGCAGAGGGATGGTGGGACTGTTCCTCACTCTTTCCCTGTTTTATTAAGTGATCCTGGACACACGGTTGGTGTTGCATGTCCTGAGATGATCTATCTGGATCACCCAATGGATACAGGTTTCAAAAGTCCAGTCTCAAGTTAAGTGTCTCCTGTGATGGACTCAGTATGAATAGACTTTCCTAGATGATTTCCATGTGGATTTAGGTCTCCTTAGGCAACATCCATAAGTAGGTCAGTGTAATGAAGTGCCTCCACTCACTGTGTACTGATGCCATTAGACCTTCTCCTGCTCCTACCAGAAAAACAGACCTTTATTGTTCCAAGGTTTGGTAATCAGGTTTACAGCTTGTAAAGAAACTCTCTGGGGGCTGTGCTGAGGTGGTGGGAAAGCTCAGAATGCTCCAAGACCCTCACCTTAACCCCCCGCAGTGGTCCTGGTTGTGCTGCGGGCTTGCTCGTGGGCTGAGTGGTGGAGGCAAGGAGAGCTGGGCAGCTTCTGCAGGCTTGCAACCAAGTGAGATGATATCCAAGAGTGGAGCAGGCCAGCCCACGTACTGAATGCAGGCAAAGAAAAGCTCAGCAGGCAAGCTGCACACAAACAGCGTGTGCGGCAAACAAACAAACAAGTCGAGCAAAGGCCGTGTGAGCGAGCCAGAAATCACCGCTCGGTGCAAAGGGTGCTTGGGCCAATGGTTTGAAGACGTGGGGGAAGCGCATCTGCCTTCTGCGATTGTGGCTGGACTGAAACGGGGTGTAGACGGATGCATGGACAACCATGTGTGGACACTTCTAGATGGGCGTGTGAGACGGCTTGGGCGTGCAAACATGTTCGTGCAAGCTATGGGCATCATGAGCAGCGCGTCCTTAGCATGAGCCACCCTCCAAGCCTGCTGTATCTGGCCCCACTCCCCATCAAGGAGGCAAATAATTGAGCCGTTGGGTTGAAGAGTGAAGAGCACGAAGCTACCGCAGAGCAGCTATGCTCCACGTCAAAGCCCCACGTGTGACCCGTTTCGTCTTGGAGCAAGGCTGTGCTCAACGGCTTTAGTTGCATCAGAGAAGGAAGCTGTTATCGTTAGCTAGATCCCAGGGTGTCCACCCAGTGATACAGGTGGGTTTGTCTCAGTTGGGCTGAACCCCATGGAGGTCCCCAGGGTTGCTGTGCCCTTCGTACTACTACTACTACGCAGCGATGGGTGGGACGTGCCTCTTGATCACGTCGCAAGGGAGGGAAGCCTGAAAGAGGAGGGCTCTGAGATCACAAAAGCCTTTTCAACATTGGGAGAGGGGAATTTTCAAAAAACACCCAGAGCGGAGGGAACGTGTGCTGTTTGGGTGTAGGACTGGATCTCCAGCACGTTCACCTCTCGCGTTTGTTTTGGGCCCATCTCTTCTCCCCAGGGCCTTGGGGCAAGCAGGAGTGCCATAACAGGGAGCCATGAAGACAGCCGAGCCAGCCAGCGGCAAGGATTTTGTTAGCGTTTGGAGGAGAAAACAGGGAATTTCCACATATGGAAAAATGTTCCTTTAAACTGTGATTATGTAAAAATACAAAGCCACAACTGATAATATCTCTCACTCTGGGGAATGATGGAGAGTGTTTGTTTCTTTAATTGCATTTAATACTCATGAAAGTTACCAGCTTGCCACCACTGCAAGCGAAGCTCATTTGTTGGATTGCAGCATGCACAACACCAGCTTCCTTTCCATGCTCCTTCAGCAACGTATTTCGCCCTCGTTATTAAAAGGCAGCTCCTAATTTGCTGCCTATGTTTGATTGCCGGTGTTTTGCCTGCAAATTGCCTGTAGAGGTGCGAACTAAAATTAGGTGTGTGATGAGTTTCTAAATGAGGACCCTTGACTAGTCAAAGGCGGGCTGACTCCTGTTAGGTGGGAGCAGAGCCACAAGCCAGGCTCCGACGCCTGCCCCGGGCAAGCATCCTGTGTCTTAGGTGGCTGCAGAGATTCTCATTATCCTTCTGAACGGTCATTGTCTTCTTGAATCTAACCTATTTTTTGGTCTCAAATTTAACAATTAAACAATTTAACAATTTAACCAGGGCCTGGGTGGAAAAGTATTTCCCCCACTGGTTTTGGATGTGCCACCTTGGGATTTTGCTTTGATTCCTGTTCAGAAGCTCCCCATCCTCCTTCCCTCAGTATGCTTTTATCCCATCCTCTCCCATATGCCTCCTCACTAAGGTAAATGATTTGGGCTAAGGTATAAAGGGATGCGGAGGAAATTTGTAGCGCGGGCAGGAGCCTGCGAGAGCTGACACGGGCTACATTCCTGTTGCTGCTTTAATTCATCAGCATTCGAGCATGTAAAACCAGGACAGTCGCCGAAGCTGCAGCGTATGAATCACCCTTTGAAAGAAACGTGTCTCTGCGTGCTCTGACAAGCCCTTCTTTTCAAAGTGCCATTGACAAACCTGGCTTGCTGAGAGCATGGATTTAAAAAGCTCTCGCTGCAAAGGTAAATTATATACTGATCCCTGCCTAGAGTTTGGTGCTGTGCCAAATAGGTGCCGAAACCTCCCAGTGAGTCATATAAATCATAGACCAAAACCCCGAGGGAGTTGGATTAATACCGGATCAATGTGAACGTGCCACAAAGTTATTTGATCGCTACAATGCTGGTATTGACTGTTATACACCTGTTATATCATTACGGATTACATCTGTTGTAAACACGCTGTTTGATGTTGCAGGCTGTGCTAACCACATGCACCATAATCATGGCTTGTAGCTGCTGTGGTGGCCTCAACATGCCCGAATGATGCTAATTTTCTTGTTGTGTGGGGTGGCCTGACAAAAGAGGTTTGTTCAGGGTGAGCCTGTGCAGAGGGAGCACAGGGGGAGATGGGAGAAGGGATGAGACGGCAGTCTGCATAGCGATGGAGGTGACTGGGGAGGAAGGTGGGAATAAAAATAATACCAGACTACGACAGACACTGGCTGAAGGAGGGAGTTTCTTGGTTCTGGCTGAAGTTTATGATCAGGGTAAGGTCTGAAAGGATGAAAAAATCAAATGAGGATGGGCAAATAGCCTGACAAGCATGGGGCAGGGTTTAGCTGCAGGAGGGGCTGTTGGTGATGGGAAGGAGTGAAGTGACGTTGTTCAGCTGGGGTTTCACACTGCGGTGGGGTGGTGAAGCAGACTTGCTGATGGTCCACTGCCACCAACAGCAGTAGCAGCCTTGACAATCCCTCCTTCAGTAGCATGGGCCTGCAATTTGGGACCTTAACAGAGCGATTTTGAGCTCACACCAGTGGTTCCCAAGACAGTATCAAACCCTTCCTTGCTGGGTGTATTTCTGTGATCTCTGTTTTGGTAACTTGACACTTTCTTAAGCCTGAGAGACGAGTTACCTCATGCCGGCAGCCTTCCTAATCCTCATTTTTCCTGTCTCAGATGCCAGGTTTCTCCGCCTTACACCTCTGCTTCCTCCCCCAAAGAGGAGCCAGGCTTTCTTCAGAAACCATCTCCTCAACGTCCCATGCTGGACATGCCAACAGCAGGACTGGGAACTAACCTCTCCACCTGGTGCGGCTTTTCCAGCTGAGCATCCAACACAGGTGGAGGACCTGACCTAAACCAGCATTTATATTAGCCATGTAGTGACCTCAGGGTAATGAAAGATGGGCCCATGCTCCCACGTGATGGAGGAGAGTAGGACACCCTTCCACCTCCTATACCTGGGTGAGGGCACAGGCCAAGCGCGTGTGATTATTCTGTTCCCACAAGTTACTGCCATTGCAGTAACCGGGCTCAGACAGAGGAAGGGAGGATGAAACATTTAGAATTAGAAGTGGCATCTCAGAAAAAAACCAAAAAGGATCTCTGTGAAATGTTCTTCTCTTATACATTTGCCATGGGCTAGAAGGTCCAGCCAATATCTATCATTTCCTGAATTTAATCCTTTCTCTCCCTTTCCATCTTACCTGTCTTTTTTTTTTTTCCTAGCAACATCCCAGGGGTAACCCAACAGCAGCTGGAAAACTCATAAAGACTTAGGGAAGAAGACAATGCAGGAGGTATTCCCCAAATATTTCAAAACTTTGGGTTGTAGTTTTTAACCAGTCCCAAAATGTTATTTGCCTGAAACCGAAGAAGAAAGATGATGCCAAGACTTTTGAGCTTGGAGGGATGAAAAGTCAGTACGATTTTTCAGTCCCCTCCTGGAGATACCTAGTGAAGGATCAAGTTGGCTGCCTGACAAGTGTGACCACTCCAAAGCTGTGTTGGAAACAGGGTGTCTGAGACTTTCTGCCCAGCTCTGCTCCACGCTGATCCTGCCCCAGGCTAGTGCTGACAGTCAGAAGTAGCCTCTGGGTCACTCTCCTCCTTTGCATCTAGAGGTCAGTTCAATGACGTAACTTATTGGAGGCTAGAAAAAGAGAGAAAAAAAGTGATATTTTGGAAGAAAGAGGTGAAGAGATAAAAGGACACCTGAACAGGGTCTGACCAGGGGAAAGGTCCCTGGGCTGGCAGCAGCCTGGGGCTCAGGGCAAGCCCTGCCTATAGTATTTGAAATATTATGTTCAGGGTGGGAGAACTGATGGACGAAGAGGATGGAAATCCTTCTCTTACCCCAGCCCCTCCAGATGACTCAATGGTGGAGCAAGAAGGGCTCTGATTAGGTGGAAAAAGCTGAGAAACCCCACCAGCTATGAAAAAGAGCACCTCAGCTCTCATGCCACCTCAGGTAATTATGAGCCAGAGGTGGGGACAGCTCCAGGAGCTGTGGTGTGCAGGCCAGGGTGTGAGCGTGTTGGACTGTGTCTCACTGGGGTTACTGCCACCTCTCCATCCAACTCCTCCGGCAAGTCTTTTCCAATGTATCAAGAGTGTCTGCACAAGTCCCAGTTGTCTTTTCTGAACTTTGCCTGGGAATTCCCAGTAAAAAAATGCCCTACAACTGTTGCGATGCCCTGGAAGTACCATCAGAGCCCTTCATCCTGTGACAAGGTTTCCCACTGAACTTTGCTCCGCCAAAGTTGGCAAGTTTTGTCTTTTACCCAGCATCAGCCCAATGGGTACAACACCCAAAGGCTGCGCTTTGAACTTGCCTTGCTGCCTTCAGGAGGGGAGCAGGGTGTCCTGAACTTTGGTTTGGAAAACAAGGCTTTGAGTGAGTATCACCTCAGTGAGGCTGGTGGCATCCCTGCTCCCGTCCTTGTCCTGAGCTGCTCACGCAAGGCAGATATCTGGGGCATGTCCACCTCAGCCCTGTGCATTACTAGGGCAGTTTGGAGGCTGTCGACATGGGCAGCAAAGGCAGAGCATTGCAAAGGGAGCTGCCGCAGCAGAACCATCCCCACTTCAGTGGTCACCTGCATCTCTCCGGGACCAGGCTCTGGGCTTGCTCAGTTCCTTTCTAGGTTACCAGTCACGTGCTGCACTGGGGAAGTTGTCACGACCAAGGGTTATCAAAGTGATGATCACGACAATCAGTCCACTCTGACCCAGCTGCATCAGTGAGACATCCAGCCTTTGTCACCCAGTGATGTATTACCCAAAGAAAAATTGACCTGTTGGGCAACTTCTGGGGTCTTTTCTGCTTGTCCAGGCAGTGCAGAAATACTCTGAGACATCTTCCCGGTGTGCCCTGGGCTCTTCCTCACACCAGGGCCTGATACACAGGCACGAGCCTTGCAAGCCGGGCTGCTCCGCGATGTGAAGGTGCCCCCCCCAAAGCAGATGCACAGTTTAACTGCTTCATGCCAGGAAAGGCATAGACCAGCTCTCACTTTCTGGGAATGCTGACTCGCGATCTGGAGCAGCATCCTCCTCCTTCCACACCAAGACCTTACCACAGAGCTCCCCATCCACCCTGGCATCCCGGCAGCCTTTCCCCATCCATCACCTTATTTCTACCCTTTGGGTACATGAGCCCTCCATGTGTTGCAAATATGACCGTGGCCCAAAAAACCCACATTCCCATTTCCCCTGTCCTCCCTCTCCCCTGCGTCTCAGCCCCCTCCCCCCACCTGGGGATGAATGAGACACTCGCTGTGGCTGCAATATATCATTCTTACTATTTGTTATGAGGTTTTAATGAGTGCGGAAGATTAGGATGTTTGCAACAGCGTAACAATAAAATACATATCTCGCTCATTCCTTGCCAAAAAGTACTTACAAATAATAAAAGTGAGGCTAGCTGAATGCATAAATCTCCTTTCACAAGCCCCCACCCACTGTGCAATAATTAGTACAAAGTGCAGTGCTAATAGATCATCTTACTTGTGTGGGAAACTTGACATTATGCTTTGTTTATATTATCCCTTTGGCAAGAATCTGCATGGCAAATCCTGGCAGCCAGCAAACAAGAGGCTCTCAAGGAAGGTTTCCAGACTGTCGTGCAGAAAAGCAAGCCACAGGATTGCGTGCTGGTCAGGATGCCGAAAGCAGCTGGGGAGCTGAAGCGTTAGATCCAGCTTTTATGGAATTGAGCTACCAAGTTTCCAGCTGACTAGGAGAAACATCCTGCGACTGATTTGCAAAGGGCTGTTCCCACCCCAGCCACAACAAATCAGTGTGAACCTTGGCTTCAGGATGGTGCCCTTTGCTTAATTATATATTCAGGGCCCAATTTACTGCCTGGGCCTCCTAATGGGAACAGACGGGGTCACCCAGACTTGAGACAGGCACCAAATATGGCCCCTGCGGTCTCTGGCTGTGTATGTAGAGGGTTTTCAGCCTGTGCCCAAATAGCTCCAGCTCCCAAGGCCCTTCTTCTCCGCTCAGCCCCTACGGAGACCTTGGCTGATGCAGGAATCACCTCCACCGGGACATCTGGCTCTGTCCCATGGTCCAGCATTGCTGCAGTATGACTTGCCCAGGGCATGAGGGGTCTCAAAATGCTGTTGGTAGGCGCAAGGGCTGTCTTCAGCTCTCTGATGATCGAAATGAGCAGTGGGTCAATGTGCTGGGTGGAAGGCCAGCCCTGACTCACCATGCCTGCTGCTCTTCATCCCATAGCCTCTCTTTCTCTGGTTGGGCTCAAGTCCCTTCCATTTGCTTGTTTCTTCATCCCAGCGAGCAGCGGAAAAAAAAAAAGAGCCCAGTGCTTGGACACAGAGATGCATTCCTGCCTGGTGAATCACAAACCATTAGCACCACAGGTCGAGGTATATTCACAGGAGGGCACATTGCTATGGAGGGAAAAAAAGGGTTTCTCACCAGTTGGGAAAATGGGGAGGGGAAGCTTTCCTTTCTTTCCTTGAGAAACTTGGGAGCCACCTGCAAGCTAGCTATTTTAAGCATTCAGCAAGGGAGTGCCACCAGACTGGACCTTGTCCTAAGGACACATCCCAACAGTTACAGCTTGTGTTTGCAAAGACCTTGCAGTCTGCCACCCAGCACGTTCCTCTGCTGAGCGTCTCCCCAGACCTGTCCCAGTGTTTCTAATTCCCCAGGAGGCTTGTTCCCCCACATGCTGTGGGTCTGGGCAATAACAGAAAGCCACCAGGCCCCTGTGCGCTGCCACGTGTGGTCCTGGAGCATCTACCCCTGACTCAAGCTGGTGTTGCAGCGTGCTGGGCAATGGTGTCCTCAGTACCTTCCCTCCCCTTTCTTCTGAAGGGCATTTGGAAGGACTGTCCTGCAAGATGAGCTGATCTGCTAGACAAGCCTCAGCAGCCTTCGCAGCGGCAGGTGTGGCTCGGACTCCACCTTCGAACAGGCTTTAGCTCTGTGCGTCCAGATTCACTCCTGCTCCAGCAAAATCTTGGTGTGCGCTTGATTCCCCGCTTCCCTGCCGGACCCCTCCTCATTACATCCCACCCATTGTTCTTGCTCAAGGCTAGCCTTCCAAATGCACCGAGGTTGTCCTGCTTTGTGGCTGGGCAATGGAGACGAGGTGTCTTATCCAGGTAGAGAAGTGACTCATCCTCCTGGGAAACATGCAGTGGAGTTGCCCGGTGCAGGCTGCCCTCTGCCCTTCTCCTCCGGCTCTGTGGTGAAATTGCCGGGAAAGGGAGAAGGTTTTTGCCCATGGGCCCAGTGGACATGTTCATTTGCAAATTTACACCCTGCCTGTTCGTTTTAACTTGGATGTGCATTCTCCCATGGATTCACAGCAGTGTACTCTACTGCTAGAAGAAACCTGGAACCAATTCCCTGACTTTGCATGGTATTTTTAAAGCTTTAAAATAAGAGTTGGCAGCTATGGTCCCACATGGGCATGACAAAGAGCTCACTTTATAAGGTGTTGGTCAACTGGGAAGAGTATTGCAAACACATGCTCTTCCATGCCAGACCCAGCTTGCTAGAACCACTTCAGATATATTTATTTTCTTTATGCCGGCGGGCTCAGGGAATCCCGGTAACGTGCGAGTAATCCTGAACAAAGTGTGAAGCACGGAGGCAGTACTGCCGTGCTGACGAGGCTGGTTTAGACAGGAGGAACTGGGCAGAGCCCTGACATTTCAGTGACTGGCGAGGTTATTTGAGGGGAAAGCGTTGGGAGCCTGGCGTCCGGCAGCCAGTGTCGGCAGCAGCCTCTCCCGCTACCCGTGTTGACTCCGCTGGCTCAGGACAATGGCAAATGGGCTGAAACATTGACAGTTTCCCCATAGACTCTTCCCAGAGTTACTAAAATTAACCTTTTTATTCCCCCCCGCTGGAGAAATATAAAGCTTTTACTTCCCTTAACCTTTCTTTCCCACCCAGTGGGCAAAGAGTTTGTCGGATCTACAGTTAAAATAATATATTAAGGATTTCCAATGGTGCAAGTCAAACTTCACATTTCCTAATGATTCCAGATGCCTTTTTTGTCCTCAGACATTTTGAGTTAAATCTCTATGAAACTGACCTTTTGGCTTGTCAGTCTCTGTAAGGACCCCAGAGATGAAACACTTCTTTCAGTCTGTCACTACTGTCCGTAGACCCCCCCTCCCCCTTATCCCCCTCCTCTATTTTATCAGCAAGAACCCATAATTGAGCCCCTTGACAATAGCAGGACTGTGCATTTCTTTGTCAACAACAATGGGCCGTCCAAGTTCATTACTGGAGATTGTTTAAAAATTGATTCATGGGCCAGTAGTAGTAGCTTATTATACAGCATAAGTGACAGTGTGATCTGGATGGAGGCCGAGTCATTCTTGACCAGTCATGTCCAATTAGAAAGAACATTGCACACATTCCTGTTGGAGCCACATTAATGAATTAGTCCTACCACAAACTGAGAGAAGCTTGCAGGACCCTAATACCTTTTGTTCCTAAGGATAATTCAGTAATTTATAAAGAGAACAGTGCGGAGCACATTAGCAAAAGACTAGTAATCGCAGGATTCAGACAGTTCTTACACTTGCCCTTCCTTTCAGGTTTCTGGTGAGCTCCATTCCCTTCAAGCTCTAGGTTTCCCTGTATAGCACAGACCTGCGATAGCCACCTCCGCGGCTCCCAGGGTTGCGGTTCCAGTGCTGGTAGTGACCAGGGCTCTGCGGGCCTGTGTGCAACTGAACTTGGACCAACATCTAGCAACCACGCTCTGCTTCTCAGGATAACAAACAGCCCAGGCACACGGTACGTCATCACCATGCAAAAGTCACATCCAAGTGCATTAATGTGTTGTGGTGCTTCCTCCTTGCTCTGCAAATAAGCACTGGTGTAACTCCGCTGTGTTAGCAGAGTTATGTCTGGCCGACACCTCGTAAAAAAGAAGAGGGGACCATTCAAGGCACAATTTTCAAGCTTAGAAGTCTAGAATTGGTGCTTAAGCTCTTAAATCACAAAGCTGATTTTTAGGCATGCCGAAATCAATTTAACTTGCAGACAGCAGCTCCCTGAGACTGGGAGACTTCAGTGGATTTGGGACATCAGACACCCAGCGCTGAGGACAGTTTGTGTGTGTAAAGTCCTTGCAAAGGCTGTGTTAGGGGAAAAGATGGAAAGAGGTGAATGTGTCCAGCTTGCCAGGTGCTGATGAAGTCTATGAATGGAAGGTAGGAATGCTGTCAGCTGATATCTGAAGGATGATGAGGAATTTCTTGTGTAGGTACAATTCACAGATTGAATTATTTCAGTAGAAAACACTTGTACTTTGCCATGGGAACTGCAGAGAGAGTGAAATGGAAGTAGTATAAACTCCCAACGGAGAGAAGGTTAGCAATCTTCTCTGTTACAAAATCGACTCCCAAGAGGAGTCCCCCTCCCCAGGGATGTTTAGAGGTTAACTGCATAAAACACAGTTTAGTGCTTCCTACTCAGTGGATGTGATCACAAGCAGTTGCTGCCACTACTGTCTTCTAATATATAACAATTTCTGACATGGAGCAGATTCTGCCTATCGCTCAGTAAATGTCCTTCGTTAAGGACCGTAGAAACCCATTCTTGGGTCATTCACATGTCCTTAAGTAGCATTAGTGGTAATATAAGTAGTAGCAGTACAGTAATGTCATCTTCCTAAGGACATATTTGGACTTCTAAAATGCACCTGAGCAGATGAAAAATAAGTAATTTTCAGATGCCATACTAAGCTATGATATTTTAGTAAGAATGGCTATTTGTCATCAAGCTGTCCTTGTTGTGGTTTTAATGTTCATACACTGTCACTCAACAGCCTCTGAAATTTTAATGTTTACAACTTCAAAAGACCTGCGAATTCTTGTAGCTAGTAATCATTGATCTCCAGTCGCTCTGTTTATGGAAGGTTTTAAAAATATGCAGTTCACCGTATATGCTACATCATACATGTCTAGGTCATGCGGTTTTAACTTTGTGTAAGCAGAAATGTAGTGAATGTAGATATGTAAATGATTGTTAAATTTGCCAGTATCTCAAAAAAACAGAAGAAATAGCATGTAATCTGTCTGTAATCTTAACACAGTCACAATTAAAAATGTATAGTTAGAAGTTCAGTGATGAGTCATGCTACTAAAACATGTTTACATATCTGTTCTGAATGGAGCCTGCATCATCCTGAGGATGGCTAAATAAACATTGACTTTTGAATGAGAAAAAATATTTGTTGGAAAACAGAGATTCCACTCTACACTCAGTACTACAGCATTACCACTAGTAAAAAAAAGTCTGAAGATGAGAGAGTATACAAACACACTTACATTCATAGTAGAGGACTAAGTACACACACATGCTAAAGGCTTACTACAGGCTTATATTCTTGTTCACCATTTTGATAAGACAAGGACTTAATGGAGGGCTTCAGCTCCTCTTCAGATTCAGGAATGTTTGGGTTTGTATCGTGATTTTATAAATTATGTCTTTTATATCCTGGTCTGACAAACTATGGTGCACAGGTAATCCTAATACTGTTATTTTGCTTCTCCTCTGATTAAAATTATCAACCTAGGGGCATGAATTCTACCATCTCTCATTTAAAAATTATAGGAAAAAAAAAGTGTAGAGATATTAGAAATTCAGTTCTTTAACTAGTGCCTCTGGTTTTGGCATCATCATTGGACTGGAAGGGACCTCAGAAAGTGTATCTCCACACCTCAAGTCTGTTTCACAGGTTGGGTATGCTTTCTGAAGGTGTCCAGTGATACAGGCATCCCAGCCGGCTCAGGAAAACTGCCCCACTGCTTCCTGACCTTACTGCTGGAAAGGTTTCCTAATCGCTAAAATGAATTCAGAGACCATTACTGCTTGTGCTGCTCTATGGACAAGGAGAACAGACCATTCCCTTCTTCTTCACAGCAGCCTTTTACATATTTGAAGGCCATCAGTTCCCACTCTGTCTTCTCCTCCTTAGGCTAAGCAATCCCAGCCTGTCCAATCTTTCTGCGTAGGTTATGACTGATACAGACATTTTTTTGTTAACAACTTCTAGCCTCTCTCCAGTGGCCCACATCTTTGGATGGTTATGCTGAGAAACTGAAATCCTATTCCAGCAAACCCCCACTGGTGTTGAAAGGGCTGAAGGATTGCTTCAAGGGGTTGGTGTTTACACATCCCAAGATGGTGTTTGCTGTTTTCACAATGTGCTGACTTCCATTCAACTCTTCAACCAGCCTAATCTCCAGGTCCTGTCACAAAGACTGCTACCCAACAAGATATCGTATATCTGTGCAACTGAAGTAACTACATTTTATTTTCTCCATCCTGAATCTTTGACTTGGCAAGCTCATTCTGAATCCCTTTCCTCCAACGTGCTGGTGGTCCCTCACGCTTGATCCTCAATGGTGGGTCTCCATGACTACTGATTGCTTGACACATCATCCCCTGTGTTGAAGGGAGAGCAGACACTTCTGAGAACCTGGCTGTGAACTAAGTCAGTCTTTTGGTGAGCTAATACCAGTCTTTTACTCCATGCACAGACTCAGTCTTTTCTGCAACCTGCTGTCCTTACAATCCAGGAAGGTCCCCCTGAAGCCAACTGCTTTGCTTGCAGAATGGTCTGCAGTACTGAATCCTTCCTGGCATGTCTCTGCTGCTTGATCTGAGCCATCTAACCTCAACCCCAAGTGTATCCAAGCCTGTTTATTTTTGAAGGAAGTGCTGACTTTGCTCAAATATCTTTCAACCTCCAAAATCCAGGGCTGAGTTCTGAAATGCATTCGCTTATTCCTCTGTGCTTGAACTCAAACTTGTAATTAGAGCTTCCTCCAGCAGATAAAAAAGACAGGAAAGACACGGTGGTGAGTCTCTTCAAATTCCATCTCTTAGAGTTGAGATTTACTACTCTGTTATTTGTAAAAGCCGCAAAAAGCAGCAGGGAACCTGAAGTGGAATCAATTTAAGAGGGAAATAAGCAGTGATTTAATAAAGTGTGGTCTCTGAAAGTCATTAGACAGTGACCATAATGGCTCTTTAGTCACAGTTAATTGTTACCTGCATTTGGATTTTACTTTGCTCTCCCTGTGGATTTTCATTGTACCCTGCATGTCCATTTCGTACCGAATCATTAACAAAATCGTGAGGAACAGGATGGACAGAGTAACTCTTTCAACATATGTCAAGTTACATGTGAAATAGTATTTATAGGGCTTACTAAAATTATAGGCAGAGTCATCTTACTGCCTCAGAGAAGTTTTTGGGAAGGGAAGCTATTTGTTTCTCAAGGTGAGCTGTTGACTATTGGGGGTATTGGTGGACAGCTGGCTGAATATGAGCCAGCAGTGTGCCCAGGTGGCCAAGAAGGCCAATAGCATCCTGGCTTGTATCAGAAATAGTGTGGCCAGCAGGACCAGGGAAGTGATCGTCCCCTGTACTCATCACTGGTGAGGCCGCACCTCGAATACTGTGTTCAGTTTTGGGCCCCTCACTATAAGAAGAACATTGAGGTGCTGGAGCATGTCCAAAGAAGGGCAACAGAGCTGGTGAAGGGTCTAGAGAGTCTTATGAGGAGCAGCTGAGGGAACTGGGGTTGTTTAGTTTGGAGAAGAGGAGGCTGAGGGGAGACCTCATCGCTCTCTAAAACTACCCGAAAGGAGGTTGTAGCGAGGTGGGGGTCAGTCTCTTCTGCCAAGTAACAAGCGATAGGACAAGAGGAAACGGCCTCAAGCTGCACCAGGGGAGGTTTAGGTTGGATATTAGGAAAAATTTCTTCACCGAAAGGGTTGTCAAGCGTTGGAACAGGCTGCCCAGGGAAGTGGTTGAGTCCCCATCCCTGGAGGTATTTAAAAGATGTATAGATGTGGCACTTGGGGACATGGTTTAGTGGTGGACTTGGCAGTGCTGGGTTAATGGTTGGACTTGATGATCTTAAAGGTCTTTTCCAACCTTAACTATTCTATGATTCTATGACTGTCTCTTGTGTGTATTGAACATACATGAGATCCTGTCTTGTACAGAAAAAAACACTCCTTTTCTATACATAAGGGCTTTCACACTCTAGACACCTGGTCATCACGATAGTTGGCCCCTTGTCCCTGCCTTGTGCCCAGCACTGAACAAATATTTCAATTTTTAGCAATCCAATGTATTTTAACAATTGAATAATGAAACAAAAGTGTATTTCTGAGCTGGTCAGAAGCTCTTCCTCAGAGAAGAAGCATCTGTTGTAGGCAGTCACCTCCCAATAACAAAATACTGGCTCAGGGTCTTTGGACCATGACTTAGGAAACAAGCAATTATTATCATCACGTTGCAGAGGAACTTACCTGCTGGGCTGTGAGGGCTGGTGCGGAGGAGGGGAGGGACACAGCAGTGGCCATGGGGCTGACCATAGTCAGAGTCTTCCCCGCAATGACTCTGCAACCAAAGAGATCTTCAGGGATAAGCACAGAAGACAATCAACCACAATAGGAAAGTATCAATATCTTCATTTTCTAGATGAGGAGCTGACTCACAGGCATGTAGGTATCTATTCCAAAGCCATGACTTACTTAACTTAATTTTCTGCTTACTAGCCCAGTGCTCTGACCAGAAAATTACTCTGAGTGTGAAAGTTCCCGTAGTGGTGAAGCAGCAGAGAAACAGAGTGAAACTGTCATTTGCCTGATAAAAAGAAATGGCTGCAAGCTGGCAAGGTAGCTGTTGGCACTTGGAGAACTACTTTTGCAGGAAAAGATATCAAACCATCTGATCACTTACAGCAACACACACATTTTTCATCACACACCACCCTTTCTTCCTATACCCATCCCTTTCTACACCAGTTTCAGTGACAGCTGTCATTTTGCAAGATAACTCCCATACAAAGGCTAAGGGATACAGCGACAAGGCTGATGCTCAGTCATAACACAAAAATCCATACTGATGGCAAGACAAATCTCTTGAACCAGATGCCAGAAATCCCATTCTCCACCGTGATGGATGAGACAATTCTGTAGCTCATCTCAAAAAAACGTTGCATGTTGCAGGCTATTCAGGTGTGACATGATCACAAACAATTGAATTAATTTATAGGACCAGGTATGAAAAATGGCCATGGGCTTCCCCACACAAGTGAATGACAGGGAGTGCTGGACCTGTATGAAGAAGATCACCAAACTACTGCAGAACATTGGCTGTGTGCTCACATTCACTGGGCATGTTTCAGAGTCTCTCCTCTATATTTTCATGCTCTGTGCACTAAATGATCCTTTGGAAGATGCTGAACATGAACAGGAAAATATGCTAAGGGTATCTAGTCCATTTTGTACACACTTAAAAAGTACAGGCAACCACGCAAAAGCAATTACCTTTTAATACATGACCCCCATCTTGCTGTCTAATCAAGAACCTGCTTGAAGGCACCCTGCTCCATTAACACACCACAAGGCCTTTGCAGGGGGTGTGCTACATCCCATTCTGGAATGGACAGCCAAATGAGAGTATGATTGGAAAAGGAGGGGAAGGAAACTGAAGTGATCTGGAAACTGTAGGGAATTTTGAATACCCTAATTTCTGCATAATCATATTTCCATATTTAATCTACAGAAGCTTTCCCCTCCGCCAACAGCCAAACACACACAGGGAAGGCAGAAATCTCTGTGAGAAGAAACTCGGATGACTACATGTATTTTGAAACACCTTAGGGTTCCAGCGTCTGCAATAGCACAGCATTTACTCATTGCCATAGATGTGGAATCCAGCTCAGCTATGTGTGCACCAGCTGTCACAACCGCACACAACCCGTCTTGGAGGTACACATGCACGGGAGGCACACTGACTCTCCTACCTGACAGCAAGCAGTCCTCCCTAACTAGAAGTACATTATCTGCAAGCTTCTCCATATATATCCTATTAAGGAAAAGTTTTAGAGAGTGGGAATTACAATGCAAGTCCCTGGGCAGGAAGGGAGGCAAAGCAGAGCTGGAGGCAGGAGTCTCTTTATCCAGACAGGTGAATCCAGGAGAGATGTTCCCAGCCTCGGAGCAGAGTGCGAATCTCAGGCAAGATCAGGAGCAATGTTATCTAATGTACCTTGCTGCCAAAGCCTCCTTTCCCTTTCTGCTCAGAGAAGTCTCTCCTTACCCTCTGAGTTGGGTACTGTGAGTACTTACACACCACGAACGCTGAGTTTCCTCTGAGCTGATTGAGGCTTTGCCAAATTGGGTTTTGTTCCCTTTTGGCTAGTTTTCTGTTAGCTTTACAGCAAAGGTGTCACGTCTTTTCTTTAGCTGGGCGTGTTACCTTTGATTGTATTAAGGTATATCTGATGGCACTAACATACAGTAAGATTCAAAGTCATACAACATGTTCCAGCACAGGCAGCATTATGAATTTACACATAGCGTTGTTTAGATCTCGTATCGAATATCCTCTGGCATCAGATCTGAAATGAGTTGTATATGGCAACCAAAGAAACACTCTATCTGTCTGAATAACAAAAAATAAAGAGAGAAAGAGCTTTGCTGTATCACCAGCTCTAATCTGGACAAATGGCAGGCATCCCAGCGAGCAGCAGACAGGCAGCCCCATCGCTGCAAGCCTTGCCCTGTGCTGTTCCCACAGCCCCCTCTCTCCTCCCACACCTTCCTTTCCTCTCTCCTATCTGGACCCCTTTTTTGCCATGAAGGGCTTTCCTGGCACCGGAGCTCCTCTCCACCTTCTTGCAGCTCAACAATGGTCTTGTCCATCATCTTCCCTTGGATGGTGACCTGTCTGGGCATGTTCAAGGCTCCCTGGCTGTCATTCAGCAAGACTGTAGGCAGGTCTCTGATGTTAAGTTAAGCCACCATTAAGGTTTGCTGAGCAGAGGCTTAGAAGCACTGCAGGCAATGGGTTTCCAGCCCTTTGGACCTATGAGCTTTGCAGGGCACTGCGAGAGCAAGGAGTAGTAATCAGTAAGCAGGAGTCCTTTGGGAAGACAGATGGGCGAGGTTGGGTCGAGGTCTGGAAGCAGCCTGAGGACGCAAAAAGCTGCCTGTCCCTTTCACAAAGACCCACCACTGCTCTATCTTCTTGAGAAGGAGAGGTTGCTCCCTCGCCCCCAGCACCACAGGGATCCTCAGCTACTCTCCATGGCCCAGGGTGGTTATAACAACTTACACCAAATACGGGTCTGTCTTGAGACTTACATCTGCAGTTGTCAGGGTAAGTGGAGTTTTCCAATGAGCAGTTCTGCTTATGCAACTGACTCCCTACTGTTTTCCCAGTCCATGCCCTAAAATCCACTTCTTTCACTGAATTTCCATTTTCCATCTACCAGTGCCATCTATAAGGATCTCTATGCCGTGGTACCTGGAACCAGACAGCTCTGCCACACCAGCTAACACTGGAGAACTTAAAAAAACCCTTGTCCTGTCTCTTCACAGCAATGGAACCAGGACATGAGGCATGAGGGACTGGACTTGTGTTGAACTTCACAGCTCTTCCACCTCTCATCTGATCTTGTTCAACCCCACACCAGATTGGTCAGAGCTGAGGGGAAGGGTATCCTTGTGAACCCTTCTTCTGCTCTGTTATGGACCTCTTACATCACCTTGAGTATGTCAGGAATAGGCATTTAGGCACTTAAATCCCAACAGAAATTGATTTTAAGGGGAATTAGGTGCCGGAATAGAATTGAGGCACTGTCATATTTTCAAAGATGTTAATATCTGACTCTCTGCCTCTCAGTGAATGGCAAGGAAAAAAAACCCTGTGAAGATCTTGAATACCCTGGCTAGAAGTCCCTATGAACATGTGAAGGTGCATTTCAGTGGTGCTGCCTGTGTACAGGCACGCATGAGCAGGATTTACCTTCCCCACCTTCAGCCATCTGAAGGTCGAGGCTTGGCTGTGGGCTGGTTTCTTTGGTCTCCTCTGAGGTTGATGGAGAAGAGAGGGAGCCTGAGGAAGGTGTGAGGTCTTGCTGGGGTGGACAGGATGCGTCTGCCTCCCCCTTACTCAATGGGGCTACAGGGAGAGCACTAGCTTAGGCACAGACAATAAATTCGGTGAATCCAAACCCCTCTGTGTGTCCATAGTGGGTGAAATCATATCCTCCCCAGTTAAAACTTTTCCAGCTTTGGAAGGAGACCAGGATTTTACTTCATTGAGCTGCTGTGTGCCTGTATGTACATTTTACATAATGCCATTAGTCCCCAAAGTCCCCTGAACTCACTCCAGACCTTCCCAATGGGAGTCTCTGGTGTGGAAGGTGACGTGTAAACGTAAAACATCATTGTTGGCCTGTCTGTAACGATACAACGGAGCATTAAAATTTTGTGTTAAAGTTTCTGAACATGACTTTAGACAGCGTGTTAAAGGAGCTGGGTCATTGCTTTGATAGCTCTGACTGTGAATTGCTCGGGTCTGCTCAAGCATGCAACCCCTTCGTGAGCCACTCTGTTTTTGAGAGTGCCACAAACCACCGGTTTCACATCACAGCTTCTCCAGTTAGACCTCTTGCTGGCCAGCGTGCCCCATGCGGCTGTGTTTCCCACGGAGGAGATCCAGGTGCCTGACGTTTGCTGAGACCTTGCAGGCTTGTGTCCCTCTGATTCTCCTAGAAGGGTCCCAGCTGTCCTTCTCAATGTGAGGGCCTGGTTCATAATCACCCTCAGATGGCTGCTGATCTCCTCTCCATCCCAGTAAACCATGCAACTTCAGGTCCGACTTAAGCCAGCTGAGCATTTGACTGTTTATCAGTATTCAGCTCCAGCTGAGCTGAGATCATTTCTCCTTCCACCATCACAGAGGGCTGTGAGGAGGCCAAAAGGAGAGATGCATGCACAGCCAGACCTTTCTGGCAGCCACTTCTAGTACAAATTAACTCAGTGCTTACCCCCTTGCTAACTCCAAGCACCTTGGACCTCCATGCTCCCCAGAGAGGCTTCCCCTTGTCTGTGTTTGGAGATGCTCTCTGCAGCGAGGATCAGCAACCGCGTGGCCCCACTGAAGGAGGAATTACACCCATGGGTCAGGCTGTGCCAGCACCTTGATCAAGCCTGTCTGGGCATCGCTGAGGGCAGCGCTGTGTCTCAGAGAGCTGGATAAACCAGAAAGTTTGGAGAACCCCAAGAGCAGGTAAAAGAAAGCCCTGTTAAATCATTGCTTTTCAAAGAACCTACCCTCGAGCTAGCTAACTGATCCTGTTAGATCTTTCCTAAGTCAGATAAGAAAAATAACCTGGCAGTAGTTATCAAAGGCAGAACAATGCATAAAAAGTCCGTTGTGTGGAGACCCTGGAATCAGAGGTAGAGGGTTTACAGACAAGACTGGTGGGACTCATAAGCACCAGCCCCATGGCAATTTCCACTCTCTTCCTGGTTGTAGGAAGCAGGTTTGCCCCACCGCCTTTGACTGAGAGCTGCTCTTCCCATTGATAGCAAACGCCTCCTGCCTTCCCTGTCTCACATGGTGACTCCTTTCCAGGGAGCTGGGGATGAGGAAAGGAAAGGCAGTTAAGGAAATAATTAATCCTTTATTATTTTTTTAGCTTAGTGGGAAACAAGTGAAGGCTGCATAAAGGTAAAGACAAGGGTCTTGCCTTATCCTGATACCGCTTCCCTCTGGAGCAGGTCCCTCTGGACAAACTCAAGAAATAGGCCCATGTGAACCCCGTGAGGTTCAACAAGGCCAAGTGCAGGGTCCTGCACCTGGGTCAGGGCAACCCCTGGTATCCATACAGGCTGGGGGATGAAGGGATTGAGAGCAACCCTGCCGAGAAGGACTGGGGGGTACTGATAGATGAAAAGCTGGACATGAGCCGGCAATGTGCTCTCGCAGCCCAGAAAGCCAACCGTATCCTGGGCTGCATCAAAAGCAGCGTGGCCAGCGGGGCGAGCGAGGGGATTCTGCCCCTCTGCTCTGCTCTGGGGAGACCCCGCTGGAGCCCTGCATCCAGCTCTGGGGTCCTCAGCACAGGAAGGACATGGACCTGTTGGAGCGGGTCCAGAGGAGGGACACAAAAATGATCAGAGGGATGGAGCACCTCTGCTGTGAGGAAAGGCTGAGAGAAGTTGGGGTTGTTCAGCCTGGAGAAGAGCAGGCTCTGGGGAGACCTTATTGCAGCCTTTCAGTACTTAAAGGGGGCTTATAAGAACGATGGGGACAGACTTTTTAGCAGGGCCATAGGGTAATGTCCCATAGGACAAGGGGTAACAGTTTTAAACTAAAAGAGGGTAGATTCAGACTGGATATAAGGAAGAAATTCTTTACAATGAGGGTGGTGAAACACTGGGACAGGTTGCCCAGAGAGGTGGTAGATGCCCCATCCCTGGAAACCTTCAAGGTCAGGTTGGATGGGCCCTGAGCCACCTGATCCAGTTGTAGATGTCCCTGCTCATTGCAGGGGGGTTGGACTAGATGGCCTTTAAAGGTCCCTTCCAACCCGAACTATTCTATGATTCTGTGATTCTGTTCCCCAAACTCTTGCTCTTGGCCCTGTTGGGGACAGATGACTGGTCTGGTAGGAGGGGTGATCTGAGCCAGACTGACTGCTCTTATGTTCTTCCTTTTTCTGATGATAAGAAAAATACCCAACAACTAGATGATGCTTTAAAACCCTGTCTGGCCCTCACACTACCCTTTGAGGTGGATAAAAGAGGTAAGTATCACTATCTCCATTTCTAGTCTGGGAAAATGGGACACAAATGTTCTCTGAGATGCTTTATCCCTTGAACATCTTGAAGCAGTGTGGCTCTCAGCTGTGGGCATGTGTCTAAGCAATGTCTAAGTCACAACTGGCCAAGGAAGATTGGGACCCTCTCATTGAAGGCCTACAGATGAAAGACGAAAGAAAAAACAGGACAGAGCAGCAGAAATGGCAGCTGTGCAAACACAAGGCGTTGCCGTAAGATCCTCCTCGTGTCTTGCCAAAATGCCCATAAGCCAGAGATCTTGTCTTATGTTGCCATGTGTCACACACTATACATAAATCAGTTTGGTTTTGGCTGCCTGCTATTCCTCTTATTATAATCTCTTGTGTATCTTTCCATGTATAATTAAGAGTCAAGCCCTTGGAGGAGAGGGAAAGTCATTAAATGACCTGCTGGCATTTCCTTTGAACACTAACTACATCTGCTGCTTGAGATGTTGGAGGAAGCCATGGAAAAAGAAGAAATACAAATAAGGTGAAGAAGGTACACCTCCAGGTTAAAATCCAAAGATAAGCAAGCAGTTACCATTCGACTCCATTCCCTACCTGTTTGGGACTCAATTCCAACAACAAAAAAAAAAGTGGCATGAAAAAACACTATCAGTGAGGAGGACAGGAGGGATGCCCAGGAGGAAGAGGTTACAGATAATTGTCCATCCTCTCCTTCCCTCTGAGATGTTGGTGTTACCTTGGCTGCCAAGCAATCTGCAGATGACCATGGGACTCCATTCCTGCTTCACAGTTGTGCTGGGACATCAGAATTGGCCACCCCCAGACAGAGGACAGGGTTTCTAGACATGACCTTCATAGGGCACTGGGCTTTCTGGGCCAGGCTGTGAGGGGTCCCTAGTGTTCCTCAAGGGTGTGGTATGCACATGGGGATGAATAATGCAGGGTATATATGTCAAACCCATAAAAAGATATGCTATTAGTGGCCCCTATAGAATTTAGCTGGAGTTGTATACACACCAGAGTTCCTATATCTTTGCTATTACAGGGTTTGAATCCTCAATTCTGCTCCACGCTGAAAAGGAAAAAGCTTGAGGAAAGGCAGCTCACAGTGCTAATGTCCCAGATGTTGAAGGGGGTAAATGTGATAGGCAGTGCCTGAGGAACTTTCCTGCTCCTGGCCTGGTTGGCTGGCATTTCAGTGGTTTTCCAAGGAAAAGGAAGATGAGTAGCCAAATCAGTTGAGTCAGGACTCAACTCTTGCTTAATTGCAGATGTCTGTATTGTACATGTCTACTTCTGAGCTGTCCATCCCACCTTCATACCTCCATAGTCAACAAAGCAAAGCAGGGCATGTTTCATCAGTCAGATGCAGATGTTGAATTAAAGAGCGATGGAGTCAGGCTCTGAGAAATCCAGTTTCTCTCCCATGATGAGGAAAGAAGCCCGGGGACTGGCTCAGATGGAGGAGTGGGCTGGGCAGACACCTACTTCTGATCAGATGAGCCTCACCTATTTGGCCCCTAAGCATGCTGCACCTCAGTAGGTACTCCAGCAGCAGAAATATTCTTCAGGAAAAAAAAGAGTCTCCAGGTGCAGCAGAGGACTTCTCAAGAAGTCTTGCTAGTGATGTTGCAATAGTGTCCAAACCAGCCTATGCAGCACCGGCAAAATCTCCCAGTGCCTGGAGCTGGTGAAGCCCAACCCACAGGAGAGACTGGAGGGAAAGAAGCTGCAGTGGCTGCTAGGGACCAACAGGGCCATTGGCATTAGCATCTGCTGTTAGGCAGAGGAGGGGTTTGCTTCTAAATGATGGATCCTGAAAACGGAAACTTTTCTTCAGACAGGGTTCATTTTTACATTTTTCCACAATCATTTCTGTAAGTCTCTTTTGAAGCTGGTTTGGTCCTATCTTGCTGTTTTCTCCCCTCAAAATTGTCATGAGTAATTATCAGTTTAAAAAGCATTTTTAATTTTTTTCCTAAGAAAAAAATGATCAAAATCAAAATAAAACATTTTGGCTTGAATTACTATTTAGAGCATTAAAACACTGAGATTTTGGAAAAATATATTGAAAATACGTCCGCATGTTGACACTTTCAATTTATGAACATTTTGCGGGGTGCCATTTCCAGGAAAATGATGGTATTTTGGCTTTTAATTCCAGTTTTTGAAATAAATAATTGAAATAATTTCAATTAGAAATTGAATAATTGAACAATTAGAAGTAAATAATGGAAATAAATAAATGAATAAGAAAATTTCCTGCAAGTGGGAAATTCTGGTTTTCTGAAGAGGTGTATTCACGACTCACTCAACCATTGTGCAGAAAGCCATAGTCTGATTTGTGTAATGACCCTCACAAATACTACTGAGAGATCTAGTGTATTTATACATAATTATAATGAAATAGTGACTATTCTCCATCATTTATAACATGGCTTTCATTGTGCCGTCAAAAGAGCTCGTAGCATTTGTTAAACTAAGGTGTTCTCACTCTCCGTTCCTTTTAAATGTTTCAAGCTATTTTAAACTCCTGAGGGAAGGGTTTTAAATTATCAACAGAAGAAAAAAATGATTTTTGAAAGAAAACAATTATTCTGATGACTGCTTTTCATATTAATCAAGAATAGTTTCTTAGTTGAGTTTATGTTTACCAAACTCACTTTTCCTTGTTCCGTGCTAATTATGAGGATTGCTAGATTAGATATTTGGGGTTTTGTTTGATGGTTTGTTTCCAAACAAAGTTAAAGTATCTTTTAGAACATTTGACAATGGAAAATGACCTGCTTGCTGCCTTACCTGGAGTCACTGACACCTCTTTGTAACGTGCCCTAATTTCTTACTCATTTCCAATTAACTTGGCCCAGAGATTAGATTACAACCCAACCAAAGACTACATCCCAATCAAAGCATTTAGCCAACACTTTTTATAGCATTTTACCTCTAAAGACTCTAAAGCCTGGCCTGAAGATATTAAAATATCAGAGTTTTAGAGGTTTATTTTGATGAATAATTACTTTTGCTCCATACTCAGGGTAGAACTATACCAACATTATTTTAAATGAGCACATGTGGGAAAATAATTCTGGAAATGTCTTAATACTTATAAGAGGAGCAGTTTTTTTGCCATCATGCTATGCAATGAATCAGGGAAAACTTCAACCTTGAAAAGAGTCAGGAGGAGATTTTCCTTAATCTTGTTTTATAATATGTGATGCTTAGCAGGGCATTTCTAGATCTCCCCTCAGGAGCGTTAATTAGAACAAATGCAATTAGTCTATAGCATCCTTATTAAGGCAGAATTCTTACATTAATCAGTAGAAGTTTTGCTGAATTAAAGGATTGTCCCAGGACTTCCCATATGTCGTGGTTTAACCCCAGCCGGCAACTAAGCACCACACAGCCCAGTGGGATGGGGGAGAGAATTGGAAGAGTAAAAGTGAGAAAATTCATGGGCTGAGATAAAGACAGTTTAATGGGTAAAGCAAAAGCCATGCATGCAAACAAAGAAAAACAAGGAATTCATTCACTGCTTCCCATGGGCAGGCAGGTGTTCAGCCATGCCTAGGAAAGCAGGGCTCCATCACACGTAATGGTTACTTGGGAAGACAAACGCCATCGCTTCGAACGTCCTCCCCTTCCTTCTTCTTCCCCCAGCTCTATATGCTGAGCATGACGCCATATGGTATGGAACAGCCCTTTGGTCAGTTGGGGTCAGCTGTCCCAGCTGTGTCCCCTCCCAGCTTCTTGTGCACCCCCAGCCCCCTCGCTGGTGGGGTGGGGTGAGGAGCAGAAAAGGCCTTGACTCTGTGTCAGCACTGCTCAGCAGTAACTAAAACATCCCTGTGCTATCAACACGGTTTCCAGCACAAATCCAAAACATAGCCCCATACGAGCTACTGCAAAGAAAAATAACTCCATCCCAGCCAAAACCAGCATACCATAAACCAATACTGAGTTGGCACAGGAGCCAGAAAGGATTTAGAGGATAGAGCCAGCAAAATCTGTTGAACCACAGGAAGCACAAACAGAAACTTGAAGTTTTAGCATCATCTTTACCCTGTGGTGGATCTTACCTCCCTTGTGCAATGGTTGACTTCAGTTAACTTTAAGGGAGTTCATCACAGGGCTCATCTGCTCATGGGGAGCTCATTCCTATCAGCTAACAGTGTGAACTGAAAATTCCCACGCAGGTGGGATTGTGACCTTGTCTCCAAAGAGAAGTATTTCTGGGCAGATATTGGGGTTCTGTGTGCAGAAGTTGAGCATTCAGCTCTCTCCAGGCACAATTCCTGGGGTGCTGCAGGAAAATGCTGGATGGATGCTCCTGCTTTGCCTTTTGAGCTTGCACTCTGACCAGGCAGGGTTCACCACAGGCTGGCAAAGGAGGTCACATTTGCTGTAACTCCATTTCCCTTAGCGTTGCCACCCAAATCCGAGAGGGAAGAACAGATACTAAGGCTGTAGAGAGGTATGATGGCACACTGCTCTGTCTCGTATTCCCTCGTAGAAGATCAGATGCAAGATCGCCCTCAGCGATGAGGATTCTTGAGGACACAAGTGCGTATCACAGCATCACCTGGATTGGAAGGGACCACAGGATATCTCTAGTCCAACCTCCTGCTCAAACCAGGCTCCGTACTGAATTCAGACCATCTTATCCAGTTGCCGTATAACTAACAGGACTGCAAAAAAATGGGATAGGTACCCTGCAGTTAGGATCCAATTCAATTTTCTCTAAGAGCACATCTCTTCTTCTTCCTGTCTTCCAAGCAACCACATTTTTTGTTAAGGAGGTGGCCTGGCTCCAGCAGTGTGCTCCGTGTGATAGGCACTTAGCCTGAGGGTGCCAGAATTGCCCTGAGCAGAACTTCTTTTGGGACTGGGGTCTGAGCTTGCACTGCTAGCACAGATAGCTCCCCTCTGCCACTTCCCTTGGAAATCAACAAAGAGCAGGAGAAAATGCAGCAGTCTGATGTTTTCATCCAGCTTAGAAAAGCCCATGCATGAAAAAAAGTTGGATGGAAAAGACTGGTTTAATGTTCTTGGGATCCCCTTGAGAGAATGAGAAAAGCAACTTTGTGCGCGTGTGTGTAAATCTTACAGTGGAGGAGCCCCTTCCCCAAAAGGGTTAATGCAACCTCTCTTTTCCCCCAGTAGCTTCATGGCCCTAACAGCTTTCATTGTGAAATGGGTGCAGGTGTGGGCTATGCTTTGTTGATCACAATCCCTTTTGCAGAGGAAGCTTTGAATATGTTTGACATAATCAGCTCACAGCCTTTGCCCGCACTCTTTCATAAACAGGCCATTTTCACATCCTTTTCATGGGATCCGACAAGCGGAAAAATAATTAATGTTACCTCAGCCTAACAGTGACCCAGCTTTGATTCAAAAAGACGGCATGTTGCATAAACTAACCATTTAATTGAGTGATAGAAAAAGCCCACATGTATCAATTCTGCCTCCGCATATTATGATTACTGGGGCTTTGCAAGCATTCTGCTCCCTTGGTCATAAAGCAGAGCTTAAATTCAAGCCCGTGAGGTGCTTTCAGAAGGACTGAGTGAGCATGAGCTGGGGATTATCTATGTTTACGGTGACAGGACATGGGAGCAGGGGAATATGTGGGTACCCAGCCATCACGGCGCATGTTCAGGTTATGTCCAGGTTATGTCACGTGCCCTTGTATGAATTGGCAGTGGCCAGACATTATCCAACCACAGGACATTTTGGGTGCTGATGGCATTGTCACCTTGCCATGACCTCGGGGCCAAAGCTGACCAGTATATACCACAGTTAGTTAGGACTACACCTAATATGAATAGGACAGAGTCACCCTTGAGGTAACACACCAAAAAGAAATGTCCAAGATGAATCTCAGTTAAATTCAGATAGGGTCTTGAGGTAGCAGTGGCTCCTCTAATGAACCATATCCTCTCGTGGTTGCAGAAAGCCAGCCATTTTAGTAGAAAGTGAACCAAACCAGGACCCTCTACTACTAACCACCATGAGTGACCATGAGTGCAGTTTGGAGGTGTCATAGGTGTCATGCACTTATGTAGCAGTGCCCCAAAGGAGTGGCTCAACACAAGCTCATCACTGGCTCACTCAAAGACAGTGCTAGTGGAGCCACTCATATTCTTCTGGGTGAGGAGGCTGTGCAGACCACCAGGCATCACTTCATCACTGCATCACGCTGTGGGAGAAAACAAAACATCTTGAAATAGCTCTGGTTCCTCAGGTCAACCATAGGCATAGCGCATATGTTCTTGTGCTGTTAAATGGAGGGGCTTTCACAAAGCAACCGTGCAAGAGGGTAAAACTGGGTAGGTTGGTGTCTCACTAACTCTTATAATGCAGGGGCAGAGCAGTGTTATCACAGATTAAAAGGGAAGACATTTGAACCCAAGGAAAGGAAAAGTCTTCCCACGCAGATGCAGCTGGGCTATCAAACCCAGCTCTATTAGACATCACTCTTGCCCAGAGCTTCGGGGATTTAAAAAAGTTATTGGCTATTTCTATGCTCACAAGAATACCCCAAATTAAAATAGGTTGGGGACAGGGAAGAGGACTGAAATCCTCCTTCTTATAAAGGAGCAGATAATAAACAGGTGTTGGACCTTGGTCTGATCCCAGCAAGGCAATGACTATGTTCCTAACCCATCCTACCTGTGGGAATCTCAGGGTGCTCAGAGTCCTTCCTCTGGCTATTTTGCATCTGTACAACCTTGATGGGTTAGCAGCCACCTATGCCCAGCCCAGGTAAAAATTTCTGGGACTTGCAAGCACAACATCATTGGCCAAGCTGGAGTGAGCTCCTCCTGGCACCACCAGTACTTCGAAGGTATGCTGAGAAATTTGCCTTTCCTAGATCCACTTCAAGGAGGGTATTCAGCCAGCAGCATGTAGTCAGTGTGAAGCCTTGAGGTTGTCTGGAGAGACTCCAGGAACGGTCCAGGTGAGTGGCAAGGCACCTACTTCTTGCTGCAGCTAGCCAAAGACCAGGCTGTGTGCCTTCAGGTGGGATGACATCCAGGCTCCATACTGCATTTCAGAAGTAAGGTGGCTTCCCCTTTGACGTCCAGCATTGGGCAGGCAGAGGGAATGCCAACCCATTTGAGCCAGAAAGAGGAAAAAAGTCTCTCAATAATGCCACCTTCCCAACCAACCGTTGAACGCACCCCTTACATGCCCCCCCCCCCAGTAATTTCAATGCAAGCCCTTCTTGCTTACACAAGAATTTCCCCCTGTAATGTAGGAGGGGAAAAGATTATCCTTTCCCACAGTCTGAAAAGCCCTGATACAGCAGGCCAGAAAAGCACTTAGCGAGACAAATAGATCGATACTCGTGGAGCACATTACCGGGGCTTTAGATGACGTACTGATTTGCTGGTGTAAGGACTTCTGTGCTGTGTGCGGGTGCAGCAGAGGTGGGTGAAACAAAGGCAGAGCATCTTCACAGCTACAGACCCTTAGAAAGCTGCTGGAAAGACATTGCAGGCTGTTTGTCATGGAGGTGATGTGAAGTGCCTTCATGATTTCATGTACCAGCTAGGAGCAGGTACAGAAACCACTCTTCCTCAGAAACCTTTAGTGTTCTCCCAGTCGGCCATTTTGTGTCTCTAGCAAATATTGTCTTTAAAATTATCGTAAATACTGGAGATGCAGGAGCTGGGGAGCAGCCATTGTATTTCAGCTGATTGCATTTAGTTTCATACCCACTAACACAATCCTCTGTATTTTCTCCCTGTCCTTTGACTCTTCATACCTCTAGGTATTATTTGTCATGTTTCTGGCTTGTCTGCCATGCTATTCACACTCAATAACTCTCTGTTTCTCACTCACTCTCTTTGATTTTTTGTTAGCCTTCTCTGAATTTTTTCACAGCTGTCCATGTCTTGTCCATGTCTAAGTATCTCAGTCCAACCTGCTGGGGAAGGAGGGCCTGAAGAAGCACCACTGATCTCTGGGTGTTCACTAATGGTTGTGATGGTACCTGTGGCCACAGGAGCCAAGATATGGTTCTCCTCTGGCCAGTGCGCAACCCATGAACCACCACAGAGGAGGCCTCCACTGTACATCTTCTCAAGGAAAAGCTTGATGGCACTACAGGAACCAGACCTAGGACTGGCTGCTCCAGCTCCTACATTTGTGCTCCACTGGAGCTGGGTGACCTCTCCAAGCCTTGGGGACAGACATGACCTTTCCTGCCTTCCCTGCTGTGCATACTGCCTCTAAAATGAGCCTGCACAGGCAGGGGCTTTTACTTCTCTGTTCTTCGACTTAAAATCTGTCACCAGCACAGGCATGCCTTGTAGAGAGTATCCCAAACTTTGCTCCTTAATGCTCCCAGTCTGCCCTCCTCTGAGCTGCTCTCTTCCCTCATCATGAGGCCATTGCCCAGAAGTCCTGTGGGTGACCCGAATGCAAGAGAGTTGTGCTTTCTCTGGAGACGCCTGCAATGGGGCAGCTTGCCTGAGTGGCCTGGGGTACCCCTAAAAGCTCCCGGAGCTGAGAACTAAGGGCATTAAAATGACTGGGTGTTTCCCAGGGCAGCAAGGTGGGCAGCAGAAAACAGGTCTGAAGTGCTGCTTCCATGTAGTGACATTCAAAACACTGTGGGAGGAAATTATTCAGTGTTTGGAACAAAAAAGGAAGGGCTTGCTTAAATCCCAGTGAGTGCATCAGATGATAGAATTCTGCAGCTTCCCTGCCAGCTCGGGGAGTGCGTGCTCCTCACACCTGATTCATCTTTATCGGGCCCTAACGCACACACCTTCTCCAAGTACCTCTCTATTTTATAGAATCAATCACTGCGTATTATTTCCCATGCATTTGTATTTGGGAAGTCAAAAGGTTGCAGACTAGGATGCTCTTAAGTGTCTAGTTCTGCCCTCACAGGAATAAAGTAGGAACAACACGGGCAGCTCTGAAATATTTCTTGGAGGGAGACACAGGCAAAATCCTGGCCCTGGTAAGGTTTTATCCTTAGCTGGAACCAGAATATGCTTTGAGGCATGAACTGCACGAACTCTCTAAAAGCAGTGCCATCACATTCACCTTTATTTTGGAGGAGGCTACAGATTTTACAGCCTGTGGGGATGGCAGCTTGCTTGAGGGCCGATCCTGCCAGCCCTACTTACAACGGGTATTACCTTTCTCTGCCTGTTCATTCCCGCAGAGCACTGATAGAGTAGGATGCTCTTCAAGATGAAGGTGTGCGTGGGGGGATCAGTCCTTGGTAGAAGAGTTTTAATGTGAAATAAGATCAAACATCTCTGCCACACCTCTACCTCCAGCAGTTTCAGCCTACACAAGAAAGGGGAACGTGCAGAGGAGCAGAGTGCTAGTACTGGTGTGACTTCTGGAAGGGTTTAGAGAGGAAAGAAGAGGAGGGAATGGCATGGGAAAGGAAAGGAAAGGAAAGGAAAGGAAAGGAAAGGAAAGGAAAGGAAAGGAAAGGAAAGGAAAGGAAAGGAAAGGAAAGGAAAGGAAAGGAAAGGAAAGGAAAGGAAAGGAAAGGAAAGGAAAGGAAAGGAAAGGAAAGGAAAGGAAAGGAAAGGAAAGGAAAGGAAAGGAAAGGAAAGGAGAAAGAAGAAGAAGAAGAAGAAGAAGAAAAAAAGGAAAAGAAAAAGGAAAGGAAAAAGGAAAAGGAAAAGAAAAAGGAAAAGAAAAGGAAAAGGAAAAGAAAAAGAAAAAGAAAAGAAAAAGAAAAAGAAAAAGAAAAAGAAAAAGAAAAAGAAAAAGAAAAAGAAAAAGAAAAAGAAAAAGAAAAAGAAAAAGAAAAAGAAAAAGAAAAAGAAAAAGAAAAAGAAAAAGAAAAAGAAAAGAGAAAGAATGTCTGAAGCTGAGAAGTAAATTTGGCTCTCTGCTAACACCCATGGACCTAATTGGATTTACTGCCTGAGTGCAGGAAAACTTGAAAAGATTGTGGAAAGAGAAAAGAATTTGAGATTAACACATACAGTACATTTCAATACAGGTGGCGGGACAATTAGAAATGTAGTTAAGCTTTGGAAAATCTTTGTAAACCTGGAAGGGATTGAAGTCTGAATGTGATTTGGTGTGCCCAGCCCTGATTTTTCTAGACCAGCCAGGTGTTGGAAGCACAATGTGAAAGCATGGTTTGGGGGCTCTTCCTCCCCTCCGTTGAAAACCTTGAGAAGAGGAGAGGAAAACACAGAGGACCTTCTGCCCCCACTGGAAAGGACAAAAGGAGATTTTCCCTTTACCTCCTAGGACTGGTGGTGGTGGACTCCAAGCAGCAACGCTGGTGGAAAGCCTGCGTCCATCAGAAGATAAACCCGCCTGCGTCCTTCCAGTGAAACACAACTGGAGTGACTCACTGGTTAGGAGAGCCCATGTGGGCTGTTTCTCTTCACTGCTTGAGTGGCACTTAACAATCAGAGCTATTGAATTCTATTTCTCGGTGTCAGTCAGTCAACCTGGGCCCAGCGTGGCTCCCTGTGCTGCTTTCAGAGCCAATGAAGTTGTCCTTACTGTGAATAGCGGGATGCATCCAGGGGGATTTACATCAGAAGAGGGACTTGGCCTCATTCCTTCAACAATTAGAGAAGCACAGTGGTTTCTCTAGGTGTTAGAGCAAAAGAAAAAAGACGACTTCCGTGGGCAGTGAAATGAATGAATGGTTGCTGATGGGTTTGTCTTATCTCACTTAACGCCTCTCTCCCTCCACATCTCCCACCTCGCTCTATGGGCACGCAGCAGCATGGTCTGAAGGCCAGGGCTGCTGAATTATAACTGTTTCCCTGGGGGAGGCACTAATTTGGGTCTCTGCCCTCTATGCCCTTGATGGCTTTCATGATATTTGCAGTACTTCAGGGAGGGAATTGATCCGACTAAAGCAGATCTGCTTCACTCCATTTGCAGGGCCCAATTCATCCATTCCTGAAGGAGACCTCAAAAAAACAAAGCAGGTGCATCGCACCCATTTCTCTACTTCAGCTCAAAAGTGAGACAAGGGTGATTAGCTCAGATGCAGACATCTGTGCTGGAAACACCTTAAGTTGGTGAAACTAATCCCACTCTTAGAAAGAGTTGAGGAGTTTTGGTGAGGATCCGAGAGCCAGACATGTAGGTGGGCAGGGAGGGCAGGATGCAGCTTGCAGGTAAGACACTGAATCGTACGTGTCTGCAGGTGGGTGTCTATAAGTGAGCGAGGTGTCCAAGTCCTGTAAGAAGCATAGGAGAAATACACTCTGTACAGTCAGAGGAGCCTAGGGAGTGAGTCACGCAGTGAAATGTCTGACGTCAAGTGAGCTGGGGCAATTCCTCTGCGGCAAGTTGGCATGTTTTCCTAGACTTATTGAACCCACACCTCCTAATAGCTGAGGATCTAGTTGTGGTGGCTTAGCCAGGCAAAGGCCACTTCTGAGGTCAGTTCAGAAGTCATCCCTCCTCCTGCTTCCAGCACCCTCCCCGTAGAGGCACTAAGCATCATTTTCTCCTAGTGGAAACAGATTGCCAGTGGCAAGGGGAAAGCAGCATTCCTGCATCCAAAGCATTTCATCAAACCAGAGGTCAGGAGCTCATCCACCCACCAAAAACTGGGGAAAAAGCTTCCCCCACGCCCGGGAACAGGGAGAACTCCGTGGAGGTGCACAAGTGCAAGCAGCACATGTTACACAGGGAGCAAGGCTGCTGCTTGGAGAGAGCTCAAACTGGGTGGAATCAGATCGGTATCACTCCTGGATGCAAACATGATTGCACTGGGGGTAGAGAAGGGACCTGAACTGCAGTAATTAGATTATCAGATCTCCAGAGCAGGATTCAGCTCATAACACATTTTAACCCTTTCTTCTAAGATCGTGGCATGCAAACTAAACATTGCTACTATAAAACCTGAGCAGATTTGTAATGCATGCAAATGCAAGTTTCTGGTCACTGCAGCTCCCAGCTCCTGGTATTATTTCTGTCAGGTTTAGCACATTTCCAGTTGTCCTGTGATTAAGAACAGGTCTTACACATTATGAAAATCCCTTGGGAGAGAACCAGTCCCTGGCTGTGCAGGTGACTTGTGGGGTTTGGAGGGAGGAAGATTAAATGCTCCTGGATTCCTTAGGCAGGACCAATGTTCCCCCAGCAGCATCCATGCTCCTGTGTAAAGCAGCTACAGGTAAGATTTAGGCAAGAAATGTTGTGATCCATTGTGCTTTCCTGTAACAGCACCAAGGAAGGACGATTTTGCAGCCATGACAGAGTGTTTCAGGCTGACTCAGCAGGGACAGTTTTGGGATGGAGGCATCGGGAAGTATGGATTTGACACCCAACTCTGCTATAGCACTGTGTGACCTTTAGCAAATCACTTTCCCATGATGTTCCTTGACTCCTTGCAGTAAAATGGGGCCAGTAACACTCCCTCAGTCATACTCGTCTCTTTGGATTGTCACCTTTCCAGGGCAGGGAATGAGGTTTCACACTGTGACAAGCAGCTGCTGTCTGGAAAGAAACAGCATTCAGCATTATGATAAATGACCTTAACATTCATGACATGCTCATTGCTCTAGTCTTCCCACTGCCCACATATTCCCTGCCAGGGACAGTGAAAATAAATACGGTCCCTTGTTCAATTATGATAAACGCATTCCCTGATTCCTTGAAGGGTCTCCTTGGTTTCTTGCCAGGTCTGCTTCCCTGCCGTGCTGCCAAGGATAAGCTGCAAATGTTGGAAAGGAAGAAAACAGTATTTTTTTCTCCACCAAAGTATGACAGATCTTACTATTTTTTGACAACATATATCCACATTTAGGCACACGCTGCCTTGGCTGCCGAACCCAGCTGCTCTCCATTAGCTCACATGGCTTTACATGCAAGCAGGGACAAAGTGGTCTCTACCTTTCCCATGAGCTGAGAGCTCTGTCTGAAGAGACTATGGTTTATTTTGACTTGCTAACTTGTGGGAAAGCCATGAATTCATGTTGTCTTCACTAGGATCTGAATCCATTTCCCTAAACTTGAGATGAGCTCTGGTCTAATGAAGGGTCCTAACGAAGCTTCACCAGTGCAAGGCCAGGGCATCTTGCCATAGCCCTCTCATGAGTGTTGCTCTCCTGTTGCGCGGCAAAGGCTGTCCAGCCTCCTGCCACTGAGACATCCGATGGTTTTGATGCTACTGATCAAAAAATTATTTGGGCTCACGATTTCAAAACTGCTGCCCCAGGTGCTGGGGACATCTTAGGGTGCAGTGGAGCTGCAAATCTCAGTGGACCACAAATCTTACCTCCTTCCGTCTCCAGCCAGGCTGCCCTTCGCAAACAGCTTTTTCTACGAGAAATGCAGAGCAGCCTGGACACGTAGGAAACAATATTTCCCTGCAAAACCAAAAGCTTTACACTTCATAAGCAGTTCTTCCAGCAGGAAAGAGAATACACACGACATATTGATCATGTTGCACTGCTGGAAGGTGCCTACACTGATTAGGGCAGTGCGTGAACAAGAATACAGTAAGTAGAGTAAAAAAGCTCATCAAACCTTTCTGTCCCACCTCAAAGAAATTCCCTGGCTCTCCCCAGAACTGAATGAACCAAAGCAAGGCTGAGATGCTGCTGTGTGGGAGAAGGAAACGCTATGCAGGAGTTTTCTTCTCCCGTACCTCTCCCATGACTAAGGAGGCTCACCTATGGATTAGGCCTGTGTCTTGCTTTGAAACCTCCTTGGACTCCTCCATCTCTGGTGTCCATGGTACTATTTGTAACCAAATATAAGACCACATATGACAGACACCCCATATCTGCAGATATCCATGCATTCCTGCCCTGGGGGAGGCCTAAAAGATTGGCCTAAATTAGCTCTCCAGGCTTCCTCTGCATGGGATGGAGAGAAAGAGGCATCTGCAGAGAGCAACTTGTCTCCCCTAACTTAGCCAGCTTTTTTGAGGGTGAGAACTGCTTCAGCAAGCTGAGCGTCTTCAGTGCTCATGCAAATCAATAGGATTGGCCAGAGCTCTGCATCAGCCTGTACTAAGATGGAAATTTGAAATGATGCTTTCAACTACACTGCTATAAATACAGGAACATAAAACGGCTCTGTTGGATCAGACTGTCAAACTTACTGTCCTGCCTCACAGTGCCGAAAGGCGGTTGCCTAGGGAAGCCTGTCCCATTCAGTGGTACTTCCCCAAAATATATTCCCATGCTCCAACACTTTTCAGTTCAGGAACTTTTTACCTAAAGACAGGGGTCTTTGCATTTCCTAACCCCTGCTGGGTTTCCTTTCTATGAACCCGTCCTGCCTCTCTGCAAGCTTCCATCCTCCTGAAGGAAGGAGATCCCTCGGGCATCTCCACCTCCAGTAAGGCACCTCCACCTCCTCTGGTCTGCTTCGGACCTGTTGCCCGGCAGCTTCACTAGTTGTCCATTGCCTAGACCAGAAGAACAATTACATGGGTGTAAATATCATTTCCCCCTTCACACAATATAATTTAGCCCCATTTGAGTATCATTCACTTTGCTGAAGGTGGTCCAAGCTTGTTTCTGCTACATGTTAGCTTTGATTCCCTCTGCTTTCTTGGAGTTGAGGCACCAACGCTGCGTGTTTCAGGATCACTGTTTGTGGCGGCCCCGAAGTGGTAGAGCGAGGCGTGGGTTCTGCCACCCTCCGAACCAGCCTGGGAAGGAAATGGCAAAGCTCAGCTCTGCTATTTACTTTAATTAAATATAAAATCAGCACCACTTGAAGGGTCCAAGGGCAGGTTAACTATCGGTCCTGACCTGATTTGTCACTGTTTATTGCAAGCATGGACCGGCCGCACAGTGAGAGCTTTGCTTTGTCAATAAATCCCGGACACAATGGACTGCAGGAAAGGGAAAATGATCCGAAGAGCACGGGTGGACGGGGGAGATGGCTTCCGCTCTCCTACAGCAGCCAATTGCCTGGATCAGGCCTATGGTGTTTAATTCACAAATGCGCAATCTTTAGCTCCTTTTACGTGTCTCCAGGCAGTCTCGTAGACACCACCTGAAGTATATTAGAGCCTGGCTGATTATGGGTCTGCTCCAAAGCCCTCTGAAGTCAGTGGGAGTCTTTCCCCTGACTTCACTGTGTTTGGGGCAGGCCCTGGATGAATATCCCTCAGGTTAGACAGTTTAATCATCCATTCAGCAGTACACAAAGCAGATCACATACACTTTTAGCCTGCATTGTATGGTGTTATGAAACGAGAAGATTATTTGATATGATTCAGAGATAGCTCAGGTATAAGGTAAAAAAAAATAACACCTTTGATGTTTTACATTACACTTCAGTTATTCCTTGAGGGGCAAATTCTCGTCACCTTACCCAGGTGAATATTGCACTCGGTAATTTGGTCAAAAACATTCCATCAACCTTCTTTTTAATAGACAAAGTGGGGGGGAGTTCAGCTTGATGGAGATTTCTGCCAGAAAGAAGGAAAAAGAAAAGGTAAATCCATGTTTTTCTTCTTTCAACAATCAGAGAAAAAAAAATAATTGGGAACAAAAATCTGTTTTGGAGGGGTTTTCTAACAGGACAATAAAACTAGTCTTTTTTTTTTGCCAAAGCCTAAGGAGAAATAACAATTTCCCAACAATTGCAGTCTCCATCTGGCACAGCTATTTGTAGCTAAGGCATCAGCCATCCATGTACCATCAGCCAGGTCTGATTCTCATCTTGCCTTTCTTGGGTCAAGCTACAAAATGAGGCTTTGTCCCTCTTATTTTATGTGCTATCAGAATGAGACCAATGATAGGACCACCTCCCATGAACGAGGGGACAGGATTCAGGTACGTCACATTCAAAGTCAGGTGAGATCTGCAGGGCTGGTGGCCCTACCTCAAGAAGTCTGATGAAGATTTTCCATTGCTAGAAACACAGTGAGGGCAAGGGCAGGATATCCATAGAGTAGTTTCCTTGAACACCACTACTTCTTTTGAACTGTTTCTAAAGATTTCAGGGAAAAAATCACCCTCAATCAGCGTAACAAAGGCAATAAAACCTGTACAGGCGCAACGTACTGTGCCCAACTTCCATTGACTTGGTGAGCGACAGGGCAAATCAAAAGCCTCCTCCTTCAGAGGAGATGCAAACCACAGTCCATGGCCAGTGGCAGTAATTGAAGCCCTATTTCCAAAAGAGCTGGCGGGTGATGAAACCCGGCACGGATGGCTGTGTTCTGCCTCTTGAATCCCCTCCCACCACCCCGCAATATGCTCGGTGTTGCTGGGGGTGGGGGGTTTAACTTTACTGGCACAAGAGTTTCCTTTGTTGATGGGAGCTGGGTCTCCTCTAGGGGACTGGGCTGATCCAGCTGTACTGGCAAAGCCTTTGTAATGTGGAGTAGCTCAAGTGCAGACCTGCAGTGGGTGCCTGCCTGAACCTTTGCTGGCATGTCGATAAGGCCAGCGCTGAGCAAAGTTAAACGACCCCGTGCTGGAGAAGTGCCACACGTAGAAGCCAGCAAGCATCTGTGTTACTGATCCAACGCGTCTCTTGAAACGCCTTTGGACTGTACTTCTTTTCAAGCAGGGGTTGCCTTTTTCAGTAGTCGTGTGTTCAACCCTCAGCTGGAAGAGCTACAGTCCCTGGCTGGGTGTGTCGGAGGGTACCAGCAGCGCAGAGCAGAGGTATCAGGCAGTTGTGCTTGCAGTCATCAGTGCAACCATGGTTTCACATCGAGTACCACTGCGCTGCGTCAGTCTTACCCAGTTGAGGTGGCATCTTTCTCAATGCCTAGAAAGAGTGGAGAAACCGAGCAAAGACAAGACTTCCTGCGGAGCTCAGCTTTAGCATCCAGCAGCTGGGATCCGCGGGCTCCCAACTACCCACCATGAGATCACTGCTCCCTCAAAGCCAGAAGAAGTCATTTTACAGGGTGATTCCTACGGCTGCCAGAGCAGAGAGGATGGAGGCCTGAAGTTTGAGCCTCTCTCGAAGGGAAGGACGTTTCTCCCCCGACTTCCCTGGGAGCAGGCTATGCCCTGGGCTGCTGGGCTATCGGCTGACCCAGGCCGCGAAGAGGCTCATTGTCATGGAGAACTGCCCACCCCAGGCCTGGCCTTGGCATTTAGAGGGGAGTGGGGACTCTCAGGGTGGGACCAGCAGGCTAATTGCCTTTGTCTTCCCCCTCCTTCAATGGAGGAATCACAGTAAATCCCCAAAGCCCATGACAATAGCCCTGCTGCTTTTAAGTGCCTTTCATTAAACTCAATCCTCTTGCCCTCCCTCTCCCAGGATTCTCTAAAAGAAGAGTCTCTTTTAATGACAAAAGGAAACCTAAAAGGCTGCCATTAGCTCATTGACTTGGTTCCTCTCTGCAGCCTAGGTGTCTATTTGCTGAAATCTACTCTCAAGTGTCCCTTGGGCAGGTTGCTTTATCATGAGCACACCAGCCTTTGGGGTGGTGTGTCCGCAGGAGGGGCTCCTGGTTCCAGCTAAGGGCTCACTTTCCCTGGAGGGAGTGGGATTTGGAGCTAATGGCAGGAAAGGTGCACCGGGGACAGTTAGACCTGCCAAAACCTCCCCAGAGCCCACCACCATCCCTCAGGAGAGGGGCTGGAGCACTGTGGTGGGTGAATCCTTCCCTGGCTCTGCTCTGGCAGGTGCTGGCTATGCCACCACCCAGCCGATGTGGCACGAGAAGGTCTGTCGAGCCATGGGATATTTGCTGAGGACGTACCGCCAGAGGCAGACCACACAGCAACACAAATTTGCCACTGAATTGGGATCCTCAGGAGTAAACGTTTACGGGTACTGTCTACAGGGACATACAGCTGATGGAAGTGGCAGAGGGTGAATCCTGAAACAAATCTGGGTGGAAGAACATGAGCAGGACACATGCAAGTGTCCCACATTGGCCCACTGCCTGCTAAGGTCTGGCAAGAGGCTGGTGGAGCAGGGAAGGGGTGTAATGGTCACTTAGATATGTGAGTAAGCACATACTTACTTAAGGACTGGCTCTAAATCTTTTGAAGGTGTTGGGAATCCCTCCACCGCTTTTAGATCAATCTCAGTAGACCAAAATCCAAATAAAGCTATTCCACACCTGGCGCGATTGAAGTCGAGCAGGACAAGACTGACCATCTTGTCGTTTTGCTAGTGGCAGTCTGCCCTTTCCCTCCCGCTATCACTGCCACTGCACCACCTGAGACGCAACTAAAAATCAAGACATGGAGGAATTACCCCTAAAGCCAGGAAGATGGTATCTGTGCTGGGAAGCGGTGAGCGAGAGGGGGATGAGTTGTCACCCGCCCACCGGTCTCAGCTATTGCACAAATGGCAGCTGGCCAGCGGTGGGGAAAAGACTTGGTCCCGCTCCCAAGCACATGGAAGTCATCGGACGTTTCGTCATGGCTTCATTGTATTTTGGATCGGACCAGTGGTTTGCCTTGCATCACTACCCTGTGCGCTACGCAGGCGCTGCATCGCGCTGCCGAGGATTTTGTTTTCCGAATGGCCTGCAGGGATGGCCTTACACCGTGGCAGATGCATAGATGTTAAATAGCTGCAATTTCATGCTTAACTTCATTACTGATGCTACATTCCTCATTAAGACATTTATATTTACGCTCTACCCGCACACAGCACCCAACCAACAGCTTATGCAAACGGCAAGAATCGGGAGTTGATCGTTTTGCATAATGGCTGCTCTAGGACGGATCCTCCTTTCCCAGGAGCGTGAATCAGGAAGGATTCTCAGGAGCGCCGGTTTACAGCAGACGGCCGCCTGGCCCGCTAGCTGACTGGTCTGACTTCTCAACTAGCCGGCCATTTTAAGCAAGTGCAATCCTATTCGAAAAACTGATTTGCAAAACGGATCGAGCCAGTAGTCAAGCTCCGACTTCGCACCTCCTGCTAGCCAGCACCACGCTGGAACCAGCCCCGCTTCTTTTACTTTTGCAAACTTTTATTTTATTTTTTTTTTTTACTAAACCAGGCTGAAAAAGGACAGTTGTAATTCAGACCATTGATAAAAACAAACAAAAAAGCCCAGAGCGCCCACTCTGCACGGTGCGACTATGCGAGGCTGCAAATCAGCTCAGATGCGTCTCCTCTGGGCCCAGAGCAGTGTTTTTCTGTCTTACTGCGCAGATGAAATTGTTCATAAATCTTCACACCTTTTATCCCAAACCACGTGAAAGCAAAACCTGTCTCCCACAGAGTTTTAAAATACCTCAAACATACTGAGGAGCAACCAGGCAAAAATCTAACAATTGTTAACATTTTATTCCCAACAGCTGTTCAGCCTGAAAAGTTTCATTAATACACTAACGAACAAAAACAAAACCAACAAAAAATTCAAAACAAATAAAACAACAAAAAAGAAGGGTAAACGAAGTAAAATAAACTTTAACAAAGTTTAAAACACATTATAAATAAGTACAGCTCCAGAGCATAATTTACAAATATAAAACCACATAGAAACATATGTACAGAAGAGTTACATTACGTACAAATATGTATAAAAATACCCCAGTGTTTATTCTCGTGCTAAAGCTGCATGGCTAGAGTTATCTTTGGTACTAAGCTCAGGGAAAAAGATGGTTTTACAAGACACGGCCCCGGCTGTACAATATGCCATGCACAGGAAGACCAGAGCGAACCTCCGTGGCTTTCGAGGAGGTTTTGGGTGGGTGTTTACCCTGAGCATCCCCCCGTGCATTGCATATGGCAGGATCAGGGCAGAAAGCAAGGGCTTACAGAGGCAATTGCTGGCGGAAGAGTTTTTTAATACATTGTACAAGGCACTTCATAAGAAATCTCTTCATTTTTTTTTTCCTCTTCTCTTCTAAGACTTACTGGATGTCTACACTTGGCTCTTGCCGATACCGCTTTATGGTTATAGTTTTTAAACTTCTTATTCTACATTCAGGATTAGAAACCTCTGAAAACATTAATTCAGTTCGTTTTCGTCTGCAGAATTTAGATGCTAAGCCATCTAAACCACCTAACGTTTTCCAGGATGGGGAAAAGACCTTGCATCTGCCTTCTGCTGGTGTTCAAGGGGTGTTCTTATTTTGAAAGGTGAGAAGATCCGTCTTCCTGGAAGAACTCCTGGGAAGTGTCCACATTGAAATGCTGTTTGCAAAAGCATATGGTCCTCCGTGCTGCCAAATACACCTGCAACTCCCATTCCCTTCGCAGCGCTCGCCGGTCGACTGCCCCAGCATCCTACACCTCTGTTCCATCCCGGGTGTAGATGAGGCTGTTAACCGTGAAGTTGTAGTAGTGGTTGTACTGGGCTCCCTGGCTGCTGCTGCTGGGATGGAAGGAGCTGTAGTAGGCGGGGGAAGGTCCCGCAACCCGCTGCAGCTGGTCTGGTGAAGGCACCTCCTGAGAAGAGCTGCTGGAAGGGGTGAAAGTGCCACTGCTCAGCTGTCCAGCAGAGAAGTTCCTGTGGTGCAGGTCACTGCCGAGACCCCCCGTCAGCCGGCTGCCTCCGCTGCTCAGCGAGCTCATGCCGCTGAAGAAGGTGCTGAGGCAGCTAGGGGTGGATGAAATGATACCGGAGGGAGAGGAGCTTTTTGGATGGTCCCTGGCAGAAGACGAGGGGTCCAGCTCTGGGGGTGGGCTGTTTCCACACGGTTTGCCTGCGGCTGGGATGGGTCGCTCTTCCTCGGCCTTCAGGCCCCCCAGAGAGGAGGCCGCGGATGCGGTCGCGGGGGCGTTGGGCTCAGAGCGCCGCTTGCGTTTGCGACGGAAGTTCCCGTTGTCAAACATCTTCTCACAGTTGGGATCTAAGGTCCAGTAGTTTCCCTTCCCTGGTGGAAAACAGGACAAACAAGAGAGAAAGTCAAATTCCGTGACAGTGAGCCCCGCCGCAGACAGATAAGCAATATCCATGCCTTGTCCGATCAGCACAGCACCCACACCTCTCCTACACCTGTTCCTCCTCTACCTGTTTTCCAGTACAAGGATCCAAAACATGGCTCCAGGACACCATCACACCCACCCCTCCCATGCCCAAGTGAACCTTAAGGCCACACAGGAGAAAGAGAGCCGCCCCATCACTGAGCATAAACCTCTCTGGAGGATCTGCGCCTCTGCCTCAGAGCTGGCCGAAGGGAAGGCGAAGCGGGGCTCCCCTTGCTCCGGCTGCCCCACAGCGAGCAGGGGCACGCACTTAGTGCGAGGGGGCTGCGGTGGCATTAGCATCCCCGCACACCTCCTGCCCATGCCCGGGCCTGGCGGGAGCGGTGACCCCACAACAACCCCCGAAGGCCCCAGACCGGCACGGCCCATCCCGCCCGGGCCGGACCTGCACCGTCCCGGCGCGCCTCCGCCCTCCGCCCACTCCCGGGCACCGGCTGCGCCCCGGGGCCGGGCCGGCGAGCGGCGGGCGGGGAGGGGAGCCGTGAATCACGGCCGAAGGAGCCGGGCCTTGCACAACCGGCACTCCCCGCCTCAGCGCGGCTCGGGGAGGGGGTGAGCGCTGGGGCCAGCCGCCCCTCGCCCGAACCGCCCGCGGGGGCCAGCGCCGGGCCCGAGGGAGCGAAGGGGGGCTGCTCGCCTCACAGCGCCCGGCTTGAGGGGACACGGGAGCCCGGTCTCCTCATGTCACCGGCCCCGAGGGGACAAGGCAGCCCGGACTCCTCACAGCGCCCGGCTTGAGGGGATAAGGGAGCCCGGTCTACCTCATGTCACCGGCCCCGACGGGACAAGGGAGCCCGGTCTCCTCATGTCACCGGCCCCGAGGGGACAAGGCAGCCCGGACTCCTCACAGCGCCCGGCTAGAGCGGACAAGGGACCCGCCGGACAAGGGGACCGCCGCCGCCCGCTCTCCCCACGGGGGTGCCGGCAGCCCCGCCGGGCCCCCGCCCCAGCCCACCCTCCCGCCCGGCGCGGCGGCCTCACCGGGGTCGTCCTCGTCGCGGGGCACCTTGCGGAAGCAGTCGTTGAGGCTGAGGTTGTGGCGGATGCTGTTCTGCCATCCCGCCTTGCTGCGCTTGTAGAAGGGGAAGTTCTCGGCCACGTACTGGTAGATGTGGCTGAGGGTGAGCTTCCTCTCGGGGGCGCTCTGGATGGCCATGGCGATCAGCGCCGAGTAGGAGTAGGGCGGCCGCACCAGCTTCAGCAGCTCCTCCTGGCTGGCCAGGCTCAGCCAGCTCAGCTCCGCGCCGCCCGCCGACGGCGAACCGGGCGCCGAGGGGGAGCCCACCAGCTGCCCGCCCCGCGAGCAGCCGTACGAGGCCGGCGGCAGGAAGGGGGCGGCGGCGGCGGCGGCGGCGGAGCCGGGCGGGCCCTGCAGGTAGGGCGCGGGGCTGTTCATGCCCCACAGATAGCCGGCGTTGGCGGGCGCCCCGTAGTCCCCCAGCGCGTACCCGCCCGCCCGCTGCCCCGAGGAGGCGGCGGCGGCGGCGGCGGCCGCGGCGGCGGCGGCGGCGGCGGCGGCGGCGCCGGGCGGGTGAAGGCTGGGTTGGGGGTAGACGCTGAAGTTCTCGCTGCAGTACACCGCCATGTCGGGGGCTTCCTGGGCGCTGCGGGGCTGCGGGGGCGCGGGGGCGGCCGCCGGCGCCGAGGCTCTGGGCTGCGCCTGCTGCAACTCACCGGCGCTCATAATCCCTGGCCATGCAGGGCGGCCGGCGCTCCCCCCCGCTCCCGTCCTCTCCCGCCGACAGCCCCCCGCCCCCCCCCCGGTGGCCCCAGACCAAAAAATCCCGGGGGGCTGCGGACTCGGCGCCCTTATAGGCGCTGCCCCGCGCCCGGCCTCCCCGCCCGCGGCCGGGGCTGGGCGGGCGGCGGCGGAGCGCAGGGCGCAGCCAGTAGCGCGGCTCGGCGGCGGGGAGGGAGGCGGAGGGGGGCAAGGCCGGGCCCCAAAAGCGGCGATGGAGGAGGGACCGGCGGGGGGAGCTGCGGGAGGCGCCAGGGATTTGGCTGCCGGCGGAGCGGGGGCAGAGCCCCGAGCCTCCCCCCGCTCCCCGCCCCGTCCCGGGGGCCTCCCCGCCCCGTCCCGGCGCTCGGCGATCCGATCCCCCCCCCTTTCCCACACATGCGATCGTCCCTGATCCCTTCGGCCCCGAAACCGGCCCCGAAATTGAGGTCTGGGGGAGATTAGCATCGCTGCGGTTGCCCCGACGGGAACGCGAAGGGTGAAATTCGCTTAAACTCTTGTTATTTACGTGTAATTTTGCCGCCCGTCTCACAACAGCCGGGGCTGGGATCGCACTTAATTAGCGTTGGGTAAGGAATTGCCCGAAATTAAACAAACAAACACCGGCGGCGCGTTCGCTGCCGCGGCGGGAGGAGCGGGCGCGGGGCGCGATTTCATCAATAAAAGTTGATTTTCGCCTTGCTGCTTCGGGGGGAGCCGGGGGGAAAACGCATCCTTTCGCAGGGAAAAAGCTCTCGGTGTCCGTAAGGATCCCCACGTCCCGGGGATCAGCCCCGGCAAATCCTTCTCGTCCGGGGCAAAGCACACGATCGGACCCACACGTGTAACGAGAAAAATACGGTCAATGCTGCGGGAGAATTCACTCTTTGTCAGTCGCTTGGAAGATGTAAATCCCCGGGTCTTAAACGGGGTTGTTACTCGGTTTTTTTGCTGGTAAAAATGCCTAAAAAATCCCCTTTCCAGGTACAGATGCGAAGCGCTCTCCGCAGGGTTGCAGGCGCTGGGTGTCTTGGTTTGACATCAGGATTTTGGGGAGAGAGGAGCGTTTGGGAAAAGTCTTTGCGTTTTATGTCTTCGATAAAATAGTTATAAACGCCCATGGAAATCAGGGAAGCTGAATCGGGGCGGCTTTCCCGCGCTACCTCCAATCCCCAATTTTCATCCCTCGTGTGATCTAAGCAGATATGTAATAACTGGAGCATTTTCACCATTGTATTTCGTTTTAAAACAAGTGGACAGACAGGAATTATGATTTTGGGTTTCCTCCTTTAATTGTAAGGGGAGGTGTTTGGGTTTTTGTTTTTTCGGTGTTTTGTTTTGGGGGGGGGGCTGTTATTTTTTTTCCTGTTGTTGTTTTTTTTCTGTCCCTGTTGCTGCTGCTGATTTTATTTGCATCTTTTGGGGGACGAGCTTACCGTGTGTGTTTGGATAGCCAGAACAGCAGGAGAAAATTTTACATTATGTTTCGCAAGGTGCCTTTTCCCTTCCTTGCCTTTATTATTTATAACAGCTTCGCATCTCTTTGGAGAAGGGTCGCACTGGAAAATGCTGATTTGAAGTCTTACCGGACAACAGGCATCTAAAACAAGCAGTTTATGGGGAAATCACAGCTAGAAAGGGCATCTAAAGGACAAGAAGCAGGTAGATTTTTTAAAAGCAACTTCCCACTGAGTTTGACGAGCTAAGCCGAAAACGTTATTCTCTAAAATTACAACAAATCTGCGTTTATCCGTTTGCTCAAAAATCCCGCAGTCGTTGTGGGAGGGAGAGGAGCAGGCGGTGGTATCGCCGTATCGCTCGAAATTGCGATTTTTGCTTCAGGGATTTGATGTATTTGGGCAAAGGCAGAGCCATCTAGAGGAACAGCCCGGCTATGGCGAGGTGGGGAAGGCAGTTCCCCTCCGAGGCATGGTGTGCTGCCTTCGAGTTTTCTTTAGCTGATTTCTCTGCTTCCAACAAAGGAAACGGGTGAGAAAATAATGCTGAATTAGCTCTAATAAAAATGCGTGTCCTCAGAAAACTCCAGCTTGCTTTACCAAATAGAAAGGAACGTGAAACAAAAATAGCTTTAGAGAGATTATTATATAGCCGGGATGGCACGGATATGCAAACCAACACTTAATTTAAAGAGTGGAGAGAGTAAAGCTTTGATGGTGTGACGGCTGTAAAAATGTTTAATTTTCTTAACGCGTTCATCCTGCAAGTAGCGTGCAGCGTTGCCTCGAAACATCGTCAGCTCTCAGTACAAACCTGTTGCTGTTCCCTTCTGCCGAGGCACGAGGAGAGCAGCGTGAAGGGATCCAGCGCTCTGCCTCTCTGCTTTCTAAACGCTGCTTTTTTCCAGAGAGGTCTGGGAGACGTTTGCCTTTCAGAAACGCACCGAGAAGCTGGCAAGCGAGGTGCCGAAACGCAAAACAGAAATCAGCGCCAAGGTAAGAGTCTGAGGCTACCGTCCATCACTGCGAGCAGATTCGGGGTTGGGCTTGAGCAACGCTGTGATAACTCTGTTATTACCGAATCGCTGGGACGTTCGTTAGCATTGGCGTTAGGAGTGTGGCCGTGAGGTCTGCCGGGCAGGGGAGCCTGCGGCACCTGGGAGTCGGGGCTGAACCCTGTCCCCAGCCAGCTGCGATTACGTGCAAACCTCTCCAGCCGGCTGCCTTGGAAAGTGTTTCAAGACTTCCCGAGGAAAAGTGCTGCAGGAGAGCAAGGTCCTCCCCATCCTTGCCTTGTGCCAGCCGCACCATTCGCTTTGGTGTTCTGCTTGTCCTTGTCATGCACGCGACAAGCGCTTTTCCCCCTGCTAGGAAGACACCGTCTTTGCCTCTAAGGCCCTGCTCCTCTGCACGTGTAGGTACAGGCTTAACTTTCCTGTTCTGAATCTCAGGTGTGTACAGCTGAACACGGAAACCTGAAAATGCTTCAGACCTGAGCACCCAGCCTCGCAGCGGGAACCGCTACCTGCACCCACCCCGGCCTCTCTCTGTTTCCCGAGGATGCTGAGGTCTCGGCACAGGGAATGTCTTGGAGGATCAGGACCTAATAGCCCATACTGGCTGCTATTGACTTTACCAGTAGGAGAGAGACCAAGATCCCTTCAATGGCTCCGAATTGCTGCCGTGAAGCAGGAACCACAGGTTTGGTTTGGCTGCATTTGCAATATGAGTCTCACTTTTTCCCCAGGGCTGGCAAGAGGCAAGGCAGTAACTCTATGGCCCACACACAATCTGCACATGAAGAATTCTTTTATATCTTTCTCCAGAGTAATCAATGAAATGGGGAATGAATCCTCAGGGACAAGATGGGAGAGTTATCTTTTCTCTTGCAGTGGTTCAGTACTGTGGCTCCACTCTCAAGAATATCAAGGAATTGACTAAGAACAGCTCAAATTAAATTTAAGCTCCAGTACCACTCCCTTATTTACAGCTAAGCCTATTTCTTCTTAGACCGAGTACTTTACACCTATTAATATGCTCTAAGAAAGTCTCTTTTTTCACTCAACCGCTGATTTGTCCTGCAAATGGGTAACAGAGGATATCTGATGGTGTGCAATAGATGTTTCACAGCCATGAATCTGCGGAGGGTGTTCTGTGTATGTGTATACAGGTTGAAGTAATTTTTATCCCTTACCTAAGGAGAATAATGTATATTCCTCCCTCCCTGTATCTAGTCATCTATTGGACTGAAGTTCTGGCGATCAAATTTTGCCAACTTACCCTATGATAAGATCAGAGGTTTTCAAATCTTTCTTGATTTTTCAGACCCTACAACATTTCCTGGGGAGGCGTCCTCATTCCACAATTTTCAGGCTACTGACACGAGGCTTGGTTTGGTTTTGTTTCCAGTTCTCAGTCTCCGTAAAAACACGGCAGGCTGCAGACTGAGACTTAGCGTTTTGGAATAGCAAGTATTTTCCCAGTACGTTTATATGGTGCTGAGCGTGATGGAGCCCCTGGACTCTGCCACAAGGCAAGGAATAAATCATAGTTTATTGCAAGCTGTAGTTACTCCAGCACTTCAGGTTGTCGTGAGCGAACACCATCGCTGAAAGAAGCAGTTCTGCTCTGTGTCCACTCCTGGCTGCTTTTTCTGGCTGCTGTGCTCGCATAAGTGTTCCTGTGGTTGTGGACTGGGGCACTGATCCAGCTCTAAAGGAACACCCTCTCCCCAATCCTTTTTTTTTTTTTTTTTCCTTTTTTTACCCCCTCGGGTTAGTTTTAGCCTGGGCCTGCCTAGCCTCTTCCTGAATGAGAGCTTGTTAGCGACTGATTAGCCAAAGTTTTGATAAAAGCTTCATTGTTTGTAGCCTCTGTAACCGACCCGGAGCTGTGCTCCTAATAAAAGTGGGATTAAATAGACACCTTGGGAGTGAGACAGTTGCAAGTGGGAACTTCAGAGTTTTGGGGGACAAAAGGATACGGCCAGGCTTCAGTAGCTCTGCGTGTCAGAAGTGATTTTACCAAAACCGGGAAAGAAGCCTGACTTTTGGGTTTTGCAGGGAAGAGGAGCCTGGTGGGAGACAGAAGGAAGTCAACTGTTTGCGGGTGGATTAAGCACACGCTCCGGGTGTTTGGAAGCACCTTTGCAGAAGCTCTCGGCGCCCTGCGTTCCTCCTGCCTCTCCTCGGGCTTAAGATTCATAAAAAGCATTTAAAAATCTCCACTCTGATCCCACGAATTTAATCCTTCCTCATTTTATTTTTGCAACAATAAAAAAAATCCACCTGACAACGAGGTGTGACTAACTTGGCACTATCAGATAGTGTCTTTTCTGGGAGGAGGGTTAAGCAGGGAGCCTCATCCCTCCTCCTTAAAGCTAGAAGCTGACCTGGGCTGAAATAAAGCAACATCTTTGTGGTTTTTACGTGTTTTTGATGTGTAATGGGACATCTGAAATGGAGTTTAGTGCTCTGGGCTGGTTGCCCTATAGTGATCGCTCTCATAGAGTAAGGTAAAGGCCAATATCTTTTGGTTTTAATTCATCTGAGTAGGCCACCTCTGCCCTAGAATGAGTAATGGAAGTAGAAAAACATAAAGATAAATTTATGGTCAGCTAAGGTAAAAATAATCGAAACTATTAGTAGATAACGGCAGTAGCTGCCATCACTGCCACCACAAGGAAACGGAGGAGGATTAAATTAATACTTCTTTTCCATGTTTGTCTGGGGGAGAAAATCAGATAGTGTATTCGTATCAGGTGCTGGTGAAAGAGCATTTTGGGCTCCATTAGTGACTAGGGATTATGTTAAATAGCAACCACATAAATGAAATATTTTATGATCAGCCAGTCCCGGTAATTCACAGCCAAGAATTTCAGAACTCCTGGAACCAGGAACATATTTTGTGGGCCGTTAATGCTTATTTTTCATTTTGGGACACTGGAAGGATTTTGGAGGACTAAAAAAGATGATATTGGCTCATTATTTAAAAGGATTGGACAAATGATTTGGGTAATGTCAGCCTGTCACTGTTAAAGGCAAGAAATAGTGGGCACATCACTTGATTAATGAATTCTTAAAGGAAGGCAATGAAATGGATGCAAATGAGTGTGCGCATATAGAACATGGGCCTTGTCCAATCAATTTGCTGTTGTTCACCGGTAAGAGTGAGCAACTCTTGATGTAACTGATTTCTGAAAGCGTTTGGTTAATACCATGTTGGAGGTGGATTTTTAAAAAGGTATAAAATCAACATGGTGCAAATTAAGTGGATCTAACTGATTACACAGTGATCTCTGAATATCACTGTGAAAAATGAATCCTTGAGTCTTTTTGCAGGGGAATCCTGTGCAAACTGTTTCATTATTCTGTTTCTGTCATGGATTTGGGGGGAAAATAAAGAATCATTGTGTAGGAGTCTAAAACTGGGGCTACGGAGTGTTAAATATTGAAGAGGACAGTTCACTGACACAGAGCTACCTCGATCTCTGCGTGGCAACAGGGAATAAATGGGCAGAGTGTATTTCGATACGGAGAAGCAGAAGGACACATTTAGGAACAAAATCTGAGATTGACAAGTGATGGAGTCTGTCCCAGAAATTAATTTTTTTTTTTTTTTTTAAATTTTTGGGGTTCTTGTGAATAATCATCTGTTCCTTGTTGTGATCTTGGGGTGAATGAGGCATAGGAATAAAGAACGATCTTAAGGGTCTTTTCCAACCTAAATGATTGTATGAATTATAATAATTTCATATTGGTAGTGCATCAAATTATGATAGCACCTATAAATTCATGAGTAGCAGGGTAAAGTAACAGGGATGGCGTTGTTTACTATCTAGTCAAATACAAGAGCTAGGGGACATCAACTGAAACTGGTAGGAACCATGTTCCTGAGAAGACAGCACTGCACACGTGTCTATAAATACCTAGGCAAGAGCAGAAGCAAGTGGATAAAGGACAAAACAGGATCCAGTGGCCAGAACTGAAGCAGGACAGATAGAAGGGGCTCAATTCAGCTGCTCACGCAGGGACAGCTGGGACTATCTGAGGTGCTTTGCAGGCTCCAGTGGTCTCCTGCTGGCACTGTGTCAAATATGTCAGGCATTGCAGACGTCTCAGATACCGTAGGGAGCCTCAGACAGCTCTAAACACCTTTGCGTGCAACTGAATTAAGTACAAAATATCAAGTTTTGCTATCATGCGTAATTGTTAGAACAACTTACCAGGACTTACTGTGGATTCTCCACCAATTTTAAAATCAAGGTGGGACATTTTTTTCTAATACCTACTTGAAAGAAGACAGCTACTAAGAGAAACTTTCGCCTGGATCCTTCTGCATGCATGTGGGCTGTCCACAGTCATCTCCCATGTTCCCATTTTCCCACCGTCAGTCCTGCCTTGAACACTGCACTATATTCCAGCTCCAGACTCAGAGCTTTCCTCAGTTGGTTTGCTGTCTTTGCACTGTGCTTTATTTTGCCCAATACAGTGATATTTCTGTCCAGGTTTTAGTGCCCAGCTAGGCAGGTGATTTGGGTAGTTTAGATACTGCTGTGATGCCTAAATAAGAATCGCCCTCTCTTGGAAGTATGACTCTTATGAGAAGGGCTAAGCACCATGTTCTCATCTAAGCCAAAAACCCACTCATATGATGCAGAGCAACATGTGCTAAGACCCACAGGGCTGTGTCTGCCATGAAGGCTACTGGCAAGAAACGTTTTGAGCCCTATTTGGTCTTCTTGGCTATGTACGTGCTATCTGATATCTGTAACTAGGTCAGTGTCTGATGTGGGGAAGTGGTCCAGTGAAAGCATTGCTGTTAATGGAAGCTTTGACCAGCAGAAGCAGGAAACTGAGATCAGTTTGGGTAAAATGTGACCCCTAATGAGCAAATTAGAGATGTACCAGCATACTACTGTGCATCTTTTGAAAATCAGGTGGACAGACAAGGTAGCGATGCCGTGTGGGAAAACCTTGTATTGAGGCAAAACGCAAGAGAGGCATCAACAGGAATCACAGAAGTAAAAAGAAAACCCTGGTCAACTCAAGATTTGTCACCTTTCAGAAATCAGCCCTTCAGTTTAGGGCTGTGGAACAGGTTATAGACGTATGGGCTCCTATGACAGGTACTGAGGAAGAATTTCCTTGATTTCTTTGAAGAATTTCAGGCGATTTTGCTACCAGTCAAGGCATGCCTCAGCCATACCTTGGGAGTGAACCATTCATGTACCCAGTGGCTGATGTTCGTGACTGATTGGCACATGCCAAAGATTGGCAAAGACAATACTAACCAGGAGCAAATATGACAAGTGCCTGCAGGCTTTCATGAGGCTCTACAGACTCTACATATGCAAAAAGAGGTGCAAGTGCAAACTAAACGGGCAGCAGAGCTGAAAAGCTCTGATTGGCATTTAGGAAGACCAAAATTATCAATTAGAGGAAGAGCAGGCACTGGGTATCCCCTGGAGCAGTGGTCTTCTGCAGTCATAACCTCATCATCTGTCTCAACAACATTTATTTAACATGGCTTAGTGAGAAAGAAGGCAGGCAGCCACTGAGCCTGGGTGTTGGAAGACATTCTCCACGTAGCCAGTGGTAAGCAGAATGCATAGGTGAAGAGACATACCCTGAGCAGGCATACCCCGAGCTGGGCAAAAGTCAAATAGCAAGGGCAGTCAAGGAGAATTGGTTTAAAAAGCAAGGCAGCATTAAAATGTTCTTGTGAAAGTCCAGATCAAGATGCCCTTTTATAACAGACACTAAGGAAGAAGAACAAGTGTACTCTCCACAACATTAAGTTTGAGGAGAGCCCCCTGCTTTCAGAAAAGGACAGGCTGAAGAGATGGGTGAAATATTGCCAGAGTCTTTAGAGATGACTGATCAAGAGATGGAGAGATTCTCAGTGTTTGGGAGATGATAACGCTTCAGGAGCAGGATGACAAGAAGAATCTTACTGGCAGAGGCTGCAAAGAAGGGTCAGGAGACTGAAGAAATCTGAGGGGCTGAGAATGGATCGATGGGTCTGTAGCATGGGTCATTGACCCAGCCAGGCAATTGTATGTTATCAGGAAAGAAAAGATCCCCTGAACAAGGAGAAGTAGATCCTAGTAAGCAAATTCCCACAATGGTGACCTTCCAAATTCTGTGCATTTCCTGATACCTAAGCAAACTCCTCACTGTGTTCCTTGCTGGAGGATTCAGAAGGTGGATTCAGTTTCCACAAAGCGAGAGTACAGCAAAACCAGTGCAAGAGGCTGGTCACTGGCAAGTTCAGAGGTATCAAGAACTTCAGTTGCACAATTTCAAAAAGTCATTTGACCCAGTGTGTTGCAATAGGTGTATGGAGTGTCCTAGGGCTATATGATATGTGTAAGAAGCTGCTGGAAAACATTATGAAGAGGTGAGGTCAGCAGTCCTGGTCAAGAGCAAGCTGAACAACTGGTTCAACACAATGACTGGTAGCAGACAGGGTGACTTGATAATTTGCAGCAACTTCTGGAGCTGCCTGTAGAAAGTGAAGGATGGAGTTACAGTCACCAGAGACTTTGGGCAAAGTCAGACAAAGAGATCAAGAGCCTGAGGATGATCACATCTTCAGTGGTGGTGCCAGTTCATCAGATGTGCCATGTCAGGTTGCTGTGTCCGATGATGAATGATGCAGATCAAACATTGGTGTGGGCCAGATGAAGACCAGGAGAAAAGGGAGAAAGGATGAGAACTACACAGGCAGGTAGCAGCAGGGTGGACAAGATGGACTGCCGCATTTATCTGAGAAATTCCACCACACAGGACAGCAACAGATCCCTCTACAGAGATCTGAAGGAGGATGTAGCTGGCACACATGGGCGTAGATCATGAAACAGTCATGGAAAGGCACAGACAAATCATGAAAGCAAAAATCAGGCTACTCAGTAGGTCCCTGTCCTTGCCCTCTGTGCAAAGAAACAGATGGTCAGGAAGGCAAAACAAAAAAAAAGACAGCTGGTATTTGCAGTGAAATGTTACAGATTGTGAGACCATGTCAGACCTGGGACAGTCAGCAGTAGGATTTACGAAAGGGAGAGTCATCTGTGTGGGGAAACTCTGGCTGCTGGCTGGCTGGATAATCACTTTAAAGGTACCCTGTTCTTTGTTTCAGTAAAGGGAAGACGATGAAGATGCTGATGGTAGGAGAAACTAGATTATTGGTTTTCTTTTTTTTTTTTTTTGCTTTATAATTTTCTCAACAGCGGTGTGCACCCCTATGTACTGAATTTACACCTGCCTCTGTAAGCTGCTACTTCCTCATCTTCCTTCGTAGACCCTTTGAGTCTGCAGTCTGTGGACCTGAAGGGGTGCATGACATAAGAAAATGAATCTGTGTTTGCTGAACACAGTGGAGCACTTCAGAATGACTTGTAACTGTCCTCTGCGGTCATTAGTCTGCGGGACAGAAAAAATGAAGGGCAAACCTCTCTGAAAATGGAGATGGCAAAGACAAGGGAACTGAGAGGGAAAGGGGGCAAACAGAAGATTTATGCATGCAGCACTTTTAAGTTCATCCTTGAGCAATGAAGCCACTTGGAGTTTCCAAACACTGAACCTATGACACCAGATCACTCTAATGGGCCAGGCAAACAGAGCCCTGCCAGACAGCAACCAGCACCAAGTGTGCAGAAGACAAGGCAAAATCCAACTCAAATTTCCACACTCCTCTCTTGATGGGTAATCTGTCTCTTTACAAGTCAGGAGGTTTCTGCGGAGTAGTGAATTCACATTGCCTAGTCCCAATGTTTTGGATGGGATCCCTAAAAAAAAAAATAATCATCAAATGTGCAGGATGGAGAGAACCAGATGATTTAATCTGGGCTGTAGGAAGGGTGAGTGAGATAGAGGTGATTGAGCAGCATCAAAGGGTGACAATCAATTTAAAATTCCCCTGAATTGATGTTGATGCCTGTGTTGCTTCTCCCTGTGCTTTTTCTTTAATTAAATACCGAGTGTTCCATTAGCAGTTGGAATAACACGCTGTTCTTGGGGAAAAGAAAACCCAAGTAATCCCTTTATCTGCTAAAATAGATGATTTCTAGTAGATTAAACAATGGCCTTTCAGCTACCAGAGCATAGTTCAGGCCATAATTGAAGTCCTCTCCTTGGCCTCTCCTCGGTCCCTCGCAGCCAGTAGTCCGTAGAGCCCCATCATCAGAGATAACCTCGGTGACTCTTGTCTGCAGTGAGTGTTTCTCCAGATGAAGAGATTAGTCAGAGATAAAGCATATTACCTGAAAATAATAAGTGATTACGGTCCCGGACTGTCTCTCCACATTCATTTCATGCTGGTTAACCCTTGCAAAACTGGCTGCTGATAGGGTTTAGGTCTTTAAAGAGGAGGGAGGGTGAACGAAGGTTTCCCATGTCTGAGTGGAAAAGGAGAGATTTCACCTTTTGTTTTCTGTTTCTTGCCCTGGGTGGGGGTTTCTGGGCACGGCAGGAGGCACTCAGCTCCTTTCATTGCTGCAGCCCGTGGTCTGTGGAGGAGCCGGGGCTGTGCCTTGCAGTCTCCTTGTGGGGTGCCATCACCCTCTGCCTCCCTGTGCTCGTCAGCCTGAAGCTGTGAGGTCTTAAAACTCCCCTGCAAGTCATCTACCATTTACTTGATAGCGACACAGAAAAATACTGGATGCCCAGTACGTACACACTGGCTATATTTCCACTGCTGCATTAAACAGGACCAGGTCGTGGGCCCAGCCAGTGACCTGCACTAGTCCATAAAGTTAAATTATTAGCATGGGCCAGGCATGTTTTGAGGTTAACAGTACTCTTCCATGCCCAGGCATGGCTCAGAGGCTATAAACTTGTCAGTGGGCAGTTTCCATGGGACCGGTCTGCTATGGGGAGTGCTGGCTGGGCTGTGTGGATGTGAGCTCAGGGCCAAAGAGCAGTCCCTGAGATTTTTTCCAGCACGGATGTGTCTACTGTGACTTGACAACACAAAACCATTGGTAGCTTTCATATTCGTTCATCAACAGGAGATCCAGAGAAGTACAAAAACCTCACAAGGTTTTTATAGCAAATTGTGTACATGTCTAGGAGAAAAAAAAATGAACATGTTGTGGTTTTCTAGAAATTCAGATTGGTTGCCTAGGTAGGATGGAGAAATGTAAAAGAAAATTCAGCTTGAAGAAATGCCTTGAAATCTGCTTATGGACCATTGCTGTTGATATCACTGCTGGGATTGAGCTCCTGTGCTGCAGAAAGCAAGTGTCCTGGCAGGAAGGTCTTTCCCTTGGTCTCCCTGCAGATATTACAGATCAAGTCCTGGCGCTGTTCAAGTCACTGGGAGTTTTGTTAATGACTTCATTAGGACCACTGCTGTTTCATTCATAAAAGGCGTCTTCCCAGCTCTTGTGCCATTACAGCATCCTCCGTCTGTCATCGGGCTGGTCTCTGTGAGTGAGGGACGAGCGGGTTCATCCTTCTTCCTCTAAATGCTTCATCGGCCGCTCCCTTGAAAACTGTAAATAAAGGCCGCTGGGGATAGCTTTTCTGCTTGACCCCTCGCCTGAAATGAAAATAAAGGTGGCTGAATTTCATCCTGACACGGAGCTCCTTCCCGGGCTGGCTCTTTCCCATAGCTGTTGACAGTTACCTGCCATGGTTACCTTTGATTTTGCCGTAATGACACCTCAGTACTTAGGGTGGCTCTGGGACTGTAATCCTCTCTGCAGCCTTAACCAATTTATGGGGTAACCTGAGACGAGGCTCTTGCTTCCCCATGATTTTGCCTCTTGTTAACACTCACTGAAGGTATCAACAAACTAAATGCAAAGGGTTTATTTTATTGCGTGCCCAGGGTTGGCAAATACCTGCATGCACACCTGCTGTAAATCTCTCTTTTTAGAGGGTAGCTGCATGCGCTTGCCGCATTAAAACTGCACAGTATTTTATTTCCCCAAAGTGCGCTGCTAAAACAAATGCTTTGGTAGCAATAACCAGGCAGCGCTCCAAGGAGCTGTTAAGAGCAGCAATGAGGATTCAGCAAAGCGGGATTTATCCACAGTTTTGCCACATGTTTTCTGTGTGATCTTCAGCTTGCTTTGTCTCGGAGTGCTTCGTCTTTAAAATCCTTCGAGTCAAAGTCCTTTATCTGTCTTGTGTGTTTGACCATAAGCTCTTCAGGGCCAGGGCTTTTTTTCTTGGCATAACAGCTTTTATAATAACTCCCCTCTGATCTTTAGAGGACCTACCTGTGCGTGTATAATACAGTTATAAAAGAGCAGTCTCTGCTTCATCGCAGTGAATTATCCTGGCATTAGAGGAGGACGTGAGTCCGGGGCCCTGCTCCCTAGCCTGCATTAATTGGCTTTTCTGAAGGAAATCTCAGGGCAGATGATTTACACGGCAGCGGAAGTAGGAGGAGGATCCCCGGGGAAAGCAAACACTTGAGACTTCAAGGTGGGATGACTTCGGTGGCACACTTCTCTAATGACCATCTGATCCAGGAGGTGCCCGCTTCCTAAGCACAGATCAAAGACAAAAGGTGACTTCTGAAATGACATGCAACCACCTCTCGCATTGCTTAAATTCTCTCCTCTTGCTAGCGTTTGATCTCACTTTACTTTTCCTGTCACTGGAAGCAGGTGGTTGCTTTATTCTCCCTGACAAGTTTAGATCAGCTGAACAGCTAATGGCTGCAGTGGGAAAATCTCCTGGTTGCAGACCCAGTCCAAAACTTGGTGCAGTCAATGGAAAAACTCCTCTTCACTGTAGTCAGTTGTGGATGAGGTCTAGATGAGCTGATTTGGAGTGGTCATTATCCTGCCAAACTTGCCTTTAAGAAGTAGATGTGATTGTATTGCGAGGTGAGACTCAAGGAAAGTCCAGCTGGCTGAAACCCATGAGCTCCTCCAAAAGTGTGAGGATATGGGTTAAGGATTTTACATGACGTGCTATAAATGCACAATCCCCCTATATTTATTGCTAGCAAGGACTTGTGCATGTTATTGTGGGCTCTATATGGTGGCTTCACTGACTGCTGGTGAAAACATCAGGCTCTCGGCCACTGTGAGATCTGTGACAAATGTGATTGCAAGTGACAGGCGTAAGTCAAGCCAATGTCGTATTGTAACCAGGGTTGTGTTAGATCAAGAGCATCCCCAAGACTTGGGTCACTTGCTTGCTCTGCTCTGAATTTTGTCTGTGATTCCAACGCGTTGGTAACGCATGGTGCTGTTCTGCAGTACTTGTGTGAGCCTATCTCTAATTTTAACCTCCTCTTTCCAAGGATAAAGAGAAGCAGAATTTACCTAACAGGCAAGCTCTTAACAAAGCCTTGGATATCTGATACACATAATGGTCCCAGAGGCATGTTTACTTTGGACTGAGTGAGTGAGTGAAAACCATTTTGGAAGGGCTTTTTCACCTCTAGCGACTTAACCTAACGAGGAGAAAAGTGATGTGGTTAAAGGGCTATTTAAACAACGGCATTAGTGAGCAGATTTAGGTTCTCCAGCAATACTTATATGTATTTGCCTTACACAGGTGCATAAATATGCATTGATTTGTATCACAGGACACATCGCATAGGCAGTGATGAGATTTCAGCCGTCCTCTGCTGATGGATGCTTTTTTTAGGGGAACCGTGAGCAAACAGCTGGTTGTTTTAGCAGGCTACAGCAGAACTGCCCAGAGATTCGGGACACCACCATTGAGTTCACCAGCCGCCCTTGTCTTCTGCGGAGAGGAGCGTCTGTGCAACAAGGAGTTTGACTTTCAGGGCTCAGTCCTGTAGCTGATTTAGGTGACTGGAAGAGAGCTACAAGTGCCTCAGATTTAGGCTGAATGACGCTGCTTTTTTCTGATCACAAGATGCCATAAATGCCCCCACCAATTTATCAAGAAAACTGGAGAGAAGCATGAAATAAATAACTCCATGGGAAACCTTCCCATGTTGGACTGCTGCACTGCCTCAAAAGTTCATGTTTTCAGACCCAAATGGATGACTGACCTCATGCTGACAGAAAGGGCTGTCAACACTCGTCCCTTGAAGAAGAGTCTCCCCTTTGCGCTTTGTCTCCCCGTGGTGATAAACTGAATGGAGATTCACAGATTACGCCCTGCCTCTTTCATGCGATGGGGGTCCTGCTTACTGATCGCTTCCCTCTTTCAACATCCTCAGGAGGGCAATGAATCTTATTCCCAGCCCAAAGAGCACTTGTCAAGAGCTGGGTTGACAGGGAGGTATGTTCTCCTTGGCCATGTTTTCTTGCATTGAGTTGTTAATAGCTGAGATGGCTCACCTGAACCCTGCCGGTACCCAGTGCAGCGCCTTGCACAAGAGCAACGCAGGCTTAGATAGCACCGTTGCCATTTCACAAGTGGAAAAAGACAACAGATACGGGAAGTTAGGGCCAAACTGAGGTGAAATTCATCTCTGTGTCACATCCTATATGCTACTGGAGTCTTACTGAGGCTATGAGATCGACTTTCCAGAGGTATGTAGGTAGCTCTAAGCACAGGGAAATGTCCAGCAGAATATTGGGAAGCAGCTGCCCAGATCAGGTACACAAATCTCATTGTTTTACATTATAACTAAGGTCCTTGACTTTAGTTTAAACTCTTCCCATCTGATTTTAAAGGACCTGAACTCAGCTGTCATGCCTTTGCTCCCCTTGGAAAATTTTCTCAAGGTACTACTAGAACACATAATTGTCTGCCTTTGGCAATCTGGTTGGCTTGTTGTAATTTCCTTGTATCCATGCACGTAGCGTGATGTGGAGAGGTCAAAAGCACCAGCACCCTCTGAAAACCTCCCTGCATGTTTGGGGTGATCATTGCCTTGAGAAACAGAGGCACGTCCATTCAGGTACGTGGTTTAGGCTCCTGACCCTGGGAATCTCAGCCGTCCCCTCCCTGGAGTATTGTGAAGATGATAAACGAATTATTTAAGAGCAATTTTCTCCTGCAGGTATTTATAGCACAGTGTTGGTCTTCAGCGTTAACTTCTGTCTTAGAGATGTGCAGACAGCTGCACAGACAGCAGCCATGCAGGGTACAGTGGGCCCTCTTCAACAAAGTGCTCCTAGGGCAGGGGAGCTTTAGAAAAACATATAGAAAGTATTTAGTTGAGGCAAGGTGGGGAGGAAGAGGCACAGGAAAAGCTGCCTTGTCAAAAAAATGCTGACAAAGCAACCCCATGGCTGAGATTCACAGGTAACACTGATTTGCCCGGTGCTGCTTTGTGTAGCCCAGCAGAGTTTGAATGATGATGTACTGGTTAATGCTGTAGGGAAGGGGCAGTTCCAGCTTATGTGAAGCCAACACAATATTTCCATTCACTCCGGTTGGATGTCTTCCTCCCGGTGCGTCTCATGTGCAGCCCGTGCGGAGCACTGTGTGCGGGGATGCCGAGGGAGGGATCTGACGTGCAGGAGCATCCTTCTGCCAAGTTTCCTTGTATCGGGGGGCTCAAGAGAAATCTGGGACCATTGCAAGGAATTGGTATCGCAGCAGAGATAATGGCACTGCAGCCCACAAGCGTCTGTGAAGGAAGTTTAAAAAAAGTCCATATGTATAGAAAAACTTTAAAAAAAAGGTGTGTGATTGGTTTACTTTTTCTGCATATATGAGTTCGCAACGAGGAGGCAGATAAGCTCTCTCAGAGGTAGAAAAAGATGAGGGCTGGGAGTTTGGTTCCTACCTACTTCTAATTGGGATTATGTTGGCAATTATCACCCCATCATTTGGGAAGAAGAAAGGAGAAGCTGAACAGCAATAGTGGGCTGCTCCTGCATGAACTATCCTGGCAAAATGCCTTTTAATTTCTTGTGAGCTGCGCCTGCGAGAAGACGGCAGGATCAAGCCATCATCAAGGAAGATTAGGATTTGGAGCCAGGTTTTGGAAATTGTCTCCTATCTCGGTAATGAATCAGACACCTTAGGTGAAATTCGGATCCTACTGAATAAGCATTTTATTTTTTCAGTTTAGCAGGGCCAGGATTTCACCCCTAACTTCAATATATCCAAACACTGCTGTGCCTGCAGCTTGGAGCTAGTTGCCAATGTTGCATCCTAAAATTGTATTTCGCTTCTTATATTAGTTTTGTATGACCTGATTCTGCTCCCCCAGTAACTGATGGGAGTTCAGATGCTGAGTTCAAGATGATGGCAGTGTCCCTCCTTTACCGGACTGCTTTACAGTATGCCGGTATTTTAAAAGTGAATCTTCTTAATTTGTGTTATTCCTGATAATTTTAGAGTGCAGACTTGGTTTCATTTACATCAGAAATAGGATCCATTTTCCCTGCCCTGGAAGGAAGACACTCTCAAGGGCTTACTGATATTTGTGTGTTTGACTTTAAGGCAGAAGTTTGTTCCTAATTAATTGAATAAGTGCTTTAATCCCTGGCCTGAGGGCTTCCCATAGAGCATTAGCTGTATTAAGAAGGAAATGGAGTGTAATCCCTTTAATATAAGCACAGGAGAACATGAGAGTTTCACGTTTCTGAAAATAATTTCTTTCCTTGTTGCATCATTTATTCTAATATTAATTTGCATAAAATACCATGGGGACGAAGGGCTTCTCCTTCTGCCTGACTCCAGTGCTGAGCTGTTGGCAGCACACGAGCCTTGCCAGAGCATTAGCGTCCTCAGGCTCCAGTTATACACTGGTGCGTAACAGGGTGCAAAGAGAAATAAATCTAGAAATTCAGCTCATTCCGATAGTGCTTGTGAACCCAGGTCCATGACCGGCTCTCCTCTGTGGAGGATCCTGGAGCCGAGATGTCATCTTTCTGACTCATGCATCATCACCAGCATTTACTACTATTTGCATTACTATAGTGCCAGTTTCTGAACCAATAGCCAGGCTCATGTGTAGCTACAGAAATTGGACTCTGAATGAGATTCAGCTGACCAAGCTCAAGGTTTCTGAGAAAGCAGCTTATTTCATCCCCAAGTATGTATCTACATTGGTCACATGAATTGGGCTAAATGAGCCAGGAAGGATCAGCTCAGAGGGAGATGTCCTCTTTGTGGACGTCTAAAATTAGGTGAGATTAGTCTTGCATGAGGTGGATCTGAACCTGGTTAATGTTTGACATTTTTTAAAGAGTAAATACTCTCTACTAGTTTGGCGGTCCTGTCCATTCGTGGGACAGAAGACTAAATCTGAGCATCCCCTGCTGTCTTATGTTGCAGGTCATCAGAGGAAGGGGGCTGCAACATCTGGATGGGACAGTTCAGGTATACTCGGCCGCCCTCCAAGACCAAGTGGAGATCCTTGCCTGCCTTATTTCTGCAATGTTTCCCACCCCTCCATGCAGTGAGGTAAGGATGATGTTTTCTTCCACTCCCCACAACGCATCCACAAAGTAGGTCCTTCCCTCCCCTGTTTCCCCATCTTTTACTCCCATCTTTATCTTTAGCAGGAGCTGGGGAGGCTTTGAGAACTCACAAAGGGCAGGCTTTGTCCCTCTCCTGGCCATATGTCCCCAGCATGGCCAGCTGCAGCTGAAAAGGCAGGTAGCAGCTCCCCAGCTGACTGTGGGGTGGCTTCTCCTACAAGAAGCCCTCACCCCACACTCTCTTGGGTAACCCCCTCCCACCAAGGACTCTAGGGTTCTGGAGCACGGGTTTCTCACAAAGGGACAGAGGTTTCCCTTGTCCCTGGAAACACTGTGGCCACGCAGCCGCTGGTGGATCCCATTGCACATGTACCCTGTCCCAGGAGGGGACACCTGTGTTCACTCCCCAGCTGGCTCTGGGGCTGGTAGTGGTGGGATGCTGCCATCTCTTCTCTGCTGGGTCCCACCAAGCTGCATCCCCTGAGGTGTCTGGCTCCATATGTGCTGGTTGCTGGGCTGGATGGGTATATTTTGCATTGCTGAAGCTGGGTGAAGTCAATCATACTCTAACTGCCAATTTGGGGTGCACAGGGGTCCTATAGGCCCAGCTGAATCCCCTTCTTCCTGCCAGTACTCAACTCCAGGTCTCTAGATCCCTTATCCTTTGGAGCAGTGTGGAAGACAGGCTCTGGTTTGCTCGTTGTTAACTGAGTGACTTCTTCTCATCCAGGTTCCTGACTCACCATGGTGGACACGATGAGGAAAACAGCACACTCAAAGGTGAAGTACACATGGGACTCTCATCCTCACTGATGTTTGAGTAACGGGTTTGCAGGGTCTGCCATGCTGGGAAGATAATAAAGAGCTGGTGACAACAAGATTCTGGGTCCTGGCCAAAGGCAGCCACTGGTCTGGGAAGTCCAGAGGGAGAAAAGAGTGAAATGTTAGAAAAAAGGAATGAGAATATAAAATATATTCTTGACGATAATGGGTGACATTGTTGGCAAGGCACGAGGAGCCCTCCCTAAGGTGCTGTGTGCTGGTGCAGTTATTGGTTCCTTTTTATCACACGAGGCATGGGAGCGCAGACCCGCGCCTTGGCCGGCCAAGCCACCCCTGCATGGTAGACAGGTTCATGTAGCAACGGAGATCGCAGTAACACCTTCCATTACCACCCAAGAGCTCATCTCCCCCAGCCCTCTGCTGTGCATTGACAAGTTAGCACATTTAATGCTTCAGCGTAAAAACAGCCCTCTCGGGTCAGCCTGAAGGCTCATCTCGCCCAAGTTCCTGGCTCCAGCAGTGCCCATGGTGGATGCCGAGGGAGGAGCACAGGAAACAAGACATGCACGTAGTCCTTCCCTAAAATCCTCTCCCCGTCTCCATCAGTTTGCACTGCCCCAATTTTTGGTGTTAGGGCAGGTGTCACTGGCTTAACATCCCTTGGCAGAGTTTTCCTCTGTAATTTTTCCAATCACTTTGCAGAATGAGTATTGACATTAGCCAGCACTTAACTTTAAATATGTGATAAGCACATGGGAAATATTACTGAAATAGGAGACAGAAGTGCATGCTGATTTAACCTCAGTGACACTGGACCCCAGCAGCTGATCAAAGTATTTCGGCAGCTTTATACTAGTGCTCTGCCTGGGGGCATCTGAGCAGTCAGAGGAGGCTTGAGAAAGGCAGGAGGAAGGTGTTTGTTGCAAGGGACTGCCTGGGACAAGAAGAGCCCCAGAAACCCTTGCCAAGAGAGTGTAGGACCTTCCTGGCCACCCTGCTCAGGGCTCAACTGAGCAAGGGGATGCCCTTCTTGGGCTGGCCCCAGGTGGGCCAGGGGACAGAGGCTGCACCCAGAAGAGCAGCTCATCCTCTCCTGAGCTACAAGGGAGCATTTTGGGTTTGTATCACCACTTTTGAAGGCTTCCCTCAAGTCCTAGCAGCTCCTTGTGTTTGCCTCTTCTCATTTCAGCTGCCTGTGTCACCAGGCATGTACAGGAGTTTGTACAAGAGAGACTACCAGTGGTGCAAGGAGTACAAGCCACCCAACGAAGAGGACACACAGGTACCATGGGCTTTTCCTTGCTTGGTTCTTTAGCCCGTGGTGCCAGTTCCTCTCTCAGGGCTACAGGACAGCCAGGGACAGGGTCGGTGCTGAGGGGGCAGGAGACATCTGAACCGACAGGGTCTGCTTTGGTCCCCACCGCTGTAACCCACCAGCAGGTCGCATCACGCCCAAATGCCCTTGGCTTGTGTCCCCATCCCTTCTGCGGGAAATCCCCCTCGTGCCCTCCGGTAAAGCTGTTTGGGGCGGGCAATGCTAATTACGCTCATTAAGTCAGGGCACTTAACGACTGCTTGCTGAACCAGTGCCTAAGCCTTGGACTCCTGTTGCTCCCTGTGGGGCTGATGGAGTGCGTCAGGATTAGACCCATCCCACTACCGCCTTGAGGAGGGGGATTGCATTTGGGATGGAGATGTCTCCTTGCCCTGACACGGGCCTGAGAAGACTTCTGCGGGGAAGCTGAGGTTGTTTTTTTTCTAATCTCCTTGCAGTGCAAGCGACCCCCTGAGCTATTTAATCTGATTTGCCTCGCTCCGCCTGCCCTGGCTTAATTGCTTGTGGCAGCCCGGTGGGGACAGCTGCGGTTTGCACTGGGCCACTGTGGAGAAGTGGCGGGGGGCATGTTCGGTTGCTAAAGTGCTTTGGGCTCATACACTCACGAGAGAGGAGAAAAAAAAATGTTCAGGCTGGGGAGGAAAAAGGGGGGGACAACAACAGAGAAATCATTGTGTGAAGGTGCCCGCTGGCACAGAGGGGCTGTCTGTGGCCACCGCTGCCATCTTCTCCTGGGCAGCAGCCTGGGGAGCCCTCTCCTCTCCTCCCCTCTCGCCTCCTCCTGCCCCGAGGAGCGCTCCCGCTGCCAGCAGCCTTCATTAACGGTCCAGCTCGGGGCTCCCGCTGTTCTCCGGGGCTGGCGAGCATTTCCCGGGCAGCCCCAGCCTTAGGTGGCTGCTCCGCTTCCAGGAGCTGAGATCCTGGCGGGGAGGGCAGGGTTTAACCCTTGCCTGCTGGAGCACAGTTTCCAAGCCATGCATCTAAACTTCTTTTTCTTTTCTGTTTTTCCTTTTTTTTTATAATTTTATTTTTTTGGAAGGCTGCATGCTTCCTGTGGAGACCCTGATGTATTCTGGGAGATAAAAAGGGAGGGAGAACCTGAGATATGTCTGTTTTCCTTGGATTGCAGCTCCCTTTGACTCTTTATTGCTTCTTTATTAACTCCCAAGGCCTGCAGAAGAAAGCTGTCCCACAGGATAGCATGATGATGAGGTACTTGGGAGGCCCAGGTTAGGGGCCCTGCTAGGATTTGGTTTTGCTTTAAGAGGATAAAACCTCTTTAAAAAATATGGTGGTTTCTTCTCTGTGAAATTTTGGAGGGTAGCCTGCTCGCAAGGGGAAGGTGGGGATCTCTGTAGGTTGAGGCAGAAAGCACTGGCTGGTGAGCCATCCCCACCATGGGCTCCTGGAGGCTCCTGTCCCTCTGGAGATGCCTCATGAGGAACTCTGGCCATCCTCGGTGGGGGAAGCCCCCAGATACAGGTAGTTCCCATAGCTCAGCAGCCTCCACCTGCCCTACTATCAACATGGACAAGGAGAAGCCACCTTGGGGAGAGCCCTGGGGACCTTGGAGGTTCAGGGACAAATAGAAACCCATGGAGATCCAAAACAATGATGGACAAACCCCATGAGGATGGTCCTTGCTGGGCCCAGCAGCCTGGCAGAGCTTACAGCAGGAAAGTCTCTTTCTGAGCCCTTAGAAAGGAGCAACTGGCTCATGGTGGAGCTATAGTGTGCAGCTGAAGAGGCTGGAGCCAGCAGACCCCCTAGAGCAGCCATGCCAACAGCCCCATTAGCCTTTTCCCCGACAAGAACCTTGAAGCTGTTCCCTCTCCCATCAGCAAACCACTGTTTGTGCTGGGGCTCCCTCCCTCCCTCCTACTGTCCACCTGGGGCCCAGCAGAGTCCCAAGCCATAAGATGGGCAGAAAAAGAAAGCCGTGATGGTCAGTGCATTTTTAATGACATTATGGAGCTGATTTGTGGTTGTTGTGTCCCCAGGGGTGCTGACCCCACCAAAGCCCAGCTTTGCTGTGGGCAGATAGCGTTGCTTGTTGATGCTTTAGCAACCGGCCTTCCCACTCACTGCCTCTCTCTTTCTCTCTTCACATGGGACTTCTTTCTGCAGAAGCTGCAGATTGCAGACTCCCAGCTAAAAGCCAAGGAGTTTGCCGTACCCCAGGAGGAGTGGGCGATGACCTACAGTGACAGCGTTGCCTGGCAGGGGAGAGAAATCATCCCAGCACTGAGCATCAAAGCCAGCGGTCGTGCTGATGATGCCGGAGGGAGAAGACCAGAAGGTAGCACCTCCAACCCCAAAGCCTTGCAGCAGAGAAAGCACTTTACTTCAGTCCTTCCCATTGCAGAAAGCTACTTACCAAAGTACTACCCTGCCACCGAACTGGCAGCAACCCAGGCAGAGAAATCGGAGAGGCTGCAGGCTCTCGCTGAGCTGGAGAACGAGCTGTCTTATTGCCAGCAGCTTCCAGCTGCTGCTCAGACTGCTGGAACAGCAGGTAATTCCCCGACGCGGGCGCCGGCCACTTGCAAACAGCTGACTGGCCCTATGCAGCTACCCGAGGGGCTGTCTGCCTGGGCCTTTGCCAGCTGAGCTCCCCCTGCCCATGGTCCACGCTGGCTGGACACGCAGGGATGGCAGCATCCCAACAAAGCATTGGTGCTGGGCTGAGCCCGGTGAGGATTAGCAGTGTGGGCACAGCACCCCTTTACCATGAATACGCAGCTCCCAGGCCAGCTCAAGGCACAGATGTAGTGAGCTGGAGTCTCAGAAACCTCTGTAGAGCCACGCTCGGTTCATGAAGACCCTCTGCTACCAAGGCATCAACACTGCAAAGCCTTTAAGGGTTTTATCATAGCAACTCCTTTGGCATAGAGGGAGATGCAGTTAACTCCATGTTGCAGGTGGCAAACAGAAGCACAGGGAGGCAAAAGGACTCTCTGGTTGAGCATGTGGGACTTGGGTGGTTCAAGCCAGCAGCCCTTAGTGCCCTTCTGCTAGGGATAACTGTCTGGTAGCAAATGCAGCAAAGGGGCTGGTAGCCAGCCCTCAGCCATGCCGTTTAACAGCTTGCTTCCATGGATTAAAATGCTGATGGAAGTCAGGAAAACAAAATTAGTGGTCACCAAACATCATCCAGCCATGCCTAACCTTCCCAAAGTAGTGGAGATCTTCCTCTGAGCTCCTGTGTGAGAGGGTACAGCATTGCTCAGCAATGCTCCAGGACAGGAGCAGGAATGTCCTGTCTATTCCCTGAGCTCACCTCTTCCAGCGTGGGACGTTTGTGTCTGCAGCTGATCACCTCAGCTCCCTTCGTGATCAGTGGGGAGAAAAGACACAGCCGTCTCCCGTAGCTTAAATGCCACCTTGAGGATGAGGTGAAGTAAGCCCTGGCAGGTTTTCTCTCTCTCCACTCACTAGGAGAGTCTGGACAAGCAGCTCAGATGGACATGTCTCCATTCGGACAGATGTCCATTTGGACTGTCCATTTAGACTCTACTTAACATCTGAGGGCTTCAAGCATCTCCTTGCCAAGCCCATCTGAAGCTGTCTTATGCTAATAGCACAACTATTGTGGGTTTTTCCCTTCCTACTCTACCCCTGTGTAGCCCAGGAGTGCAGTATTTCCTGCAAAGTCTTTCCCTTTCATACCCAAACGCCCTGCAAAGGATCTCGGCTCCTTTTAGCGCTCCAGGGCAGCGTGGAGACAGCATGGCTCCTTCTACTTACTTCACATCACCATAAATCCTTCCCCTACTGGCTTCATGAACCAAATCGATGCAAAATTGATGCACCTCAGCAAAGCTCTGCTGAATTGAATGGGTCTCCCCTGTTTTATGCCAGCTGAGGCTCCAACTTGCTGTTGTTGTTTTCTTGCTCCCACCCAAGGGTAGGATTTGGGTGAGTAATTGATGATGCTTCCCGACTAATGTGCTCTTTTCTTCTCCCACCTCTCAGGAACTTTGCTGCGCACGCAGAAGCTGGCCCCGGGCTGGGCCACCTACCAGCAATTCACCCTGGAGACGTGCCAGGCAAGGCAGCACGATGCTCAGCAAAACAGGAGCATGATCCTGGGCTCATCTGTTTTGGTGGAAGGTGAGTGGATGGAGGTTGTGGCAGCTGCCCCGTGCAGGTGACTTGTGGCCTTCAGCCTGGCTTTGGGTTTTTTAATTTAATGCAGGAAGAGACTGAGGAAGGTGAAGGGAAGGTGAATGACATGGGAAAGGTCAGCAGAGTCCCCATAACCATCTGCCCATCAGTGGGGCGAGGCAGGGCAGAGAAAAACAATTATCTTCCAGAAGAGGCTTGTAAATAATGTTTCTTTCATCCCAGTTTCCATATGGGCCACCCCATGTAGCGCAGCCCTGCTCAACGTGGCCTCCCTGGAAATAATGTGGCAGCACGGGAACTGCTGCTGTGACCACTCGGGTTGCATTAACAGCCTGACATGGTCACACACGTGTGAAATACCTGTAAGCTCAGCCTCAGTGAAAACAACAAAAATACTTTACTAATGAGTCATTAAAGGAACGTGTCATTTTTAAAATACACAGAAAATCTGAAACATCTACAATCGGCAGCTCTTCTTTATGCATCCTCCCTGCTTTGTTGCGAGAGGTGGCAGCACGTGTCTCCGCAGGCAGATCTGCTCAATCAGAAGGGCACACACACAGGCTATTAACATACAGATGGGGCATCTCTGGAGAGCACGATAGGAGACGGCACCCCTTCAAACCAGCTCCTGCGGGGACTTTTGGGGAAGATAGCACAACAGATGTGATGGTCCTCACTTGGGGGTTAAGCAGACCCTGGATCTCTTCCCTGGTTCAGTCCCTGATTAAATAAAGCAGAGATGTATTGCTCTGGCATGATGAAAGAGAAAATCTAGACAGTAGGAGAAAATACATACCAGCTGACACATCAGTGTCCAAAAGGGAAGAGCACAAGATATCATTTCCAGATCTGCCTTGTGTGGCTTCCACCATACATAAAAGGCTATAGAAAATAAGGGCTGAATAATCTTGTCTAAAAGACCTTATCTACACCAGGGAAGCGCTTCTTGCATTTTCCCTTTGCTAACCCTTCGATCGTGGTAGCTCCAACAGGAGTGCTGAAAGCATAAACAGCCGATGGAGCTCAGGAGAAGGGGGAACAGTCAGACTGTGGGACAGAGACCCAAAGAAGTCTTTCAATTATTCGGACTCTCTTTCACTAGAGTGCTTTGACCTTGACTGGAGAAGTACCTACAACACAGATTTCCAGCGCTGGCCGGGAGCCCATGGTGGATACTGTAAAGCAAATAGGAGCCTTTCTCACATTTTCCCTGAAGATGAGCACTTAAACCAGTAAGGGGGAGGTGGGCTGGGGGGAGAGGGTGGCTGGTGGGACTGGGGACAGGGTAAGAGTAGGGCAGGGAGGTTTTGGAGCTGGTGGGGATTGGAAGGTGTTTCTCAAGCGTATTTCTCTGCATCTGTGTTATGCAATGAGCTCAACTGAATTCCCTTGGGGCCAAATCCTTTCTTAAGGCCTGCTCAGCCTTTTCTTGAAAAGTTTTGCAGTGGGGTTGATAGGAGTGGGGAGACTTCTGGGGCAACCTCTGATACATCCCTGTGGAAAGAAGGTGCTGAGGTCCCTGTGGGACTGGGGGAGGGAGGCACGTCTCAACATTTCCATGACTGGGCTTCCCCTGGGAAAGGGCTCTCTCAAATCAGACAAGGCAGGAGCTGTTTGCAACATGACTCATCTTCACACTATGAACAAACAGGCATAAACTGCTCCTGAGCTCTCATTTCTCACCGGAAAGGCAATTCCTCCCTGCTGCCTCATCCCCCCACCTCCCCCTAACACACACATATATTTCAGCTCTGCATTGAAGTCTCGATTTTGATCTACGATCCTAGAGTTATGTGTGGTCTGGAGACCGAGCCTGTGTAACGGTTGATCTAGGTGGGAGATTGGTCCCAATGACAGCCATGTGTGCCGCAGCATCTGCGCCGCTCCTGATGGAGACAGGCTGTTCCTCATCTCCCCCATGCCCTCGACTTGTGCTTTCATTTGCTCTATGCTATATCCCGGCCGGGTGGTCAACTGCTGCGGAAGGGGAGACAGGTCCCCTCTCCTGGTGCACCAAGCAGAGGATGGAGGTCCTCTTCTTATCCCCTTTTCCATGTTCTCTGCAGGAACCGCTGGGTATCCGAGTACAAGGACAGCTACAGCATTTTCTTGCGGAAAAAATCGCAAATCCCCCCTGCGGGGTTGTGCTCTGGGCTGTGCGTTGGGAAAGGGATTGCGATGGACACAGCCCAGTGAGTGGTGCTACAGGTGGCCGTGGTAAGTACCAGAATTACCCATTTTTTCACTGAGAGCTGGGAGTAATGGCGAGATTTCATGGACTGAGGCAGTGGGAAAAAGTACCAACAGTTGTGAGACCTGGTACAAACTATCTTGAGACCTGAGATAAAATGGTAAGAGCTTTACTGCTGGAATATTCTTCTGCGTAGCAGCATTTGTCCCTGCTCATTGCAGGGGATTTGGACTAGATGACCTTCAAAGGTGCCTTCCAACCCAAACTGTTCTATGACTCTACGATTTTCTGGGCTCCTAGAAAGTGATTTTCCAACCAGATCTTATTAGAGACTATTTTCTGCCACAAGGGTGGTCAAACACTGTCTGGAGACCAGAGAGGTGGGGGAATCGCAAGGTGATTCACGAGGTGATGAGACAAGGTCTGAGCAACCTCATCTAAGCTGGCCTTGCTGGGACAGGACACCCACATTATTCGATGATTTTCTGATTTATTTTAGGATATGTTACCTGTGCTGTTCTGTGATTACAGCTCCTTGGCCCTCCAAGCTGTCTGTGTGGTATTGTCCATCATGATATGTGTTCCATCACCTCAGAAGCCTGGAAACCTCCTCTCTTCCAAACCCACCACCATATTTACCAAAAACCTGTGAAGTGTTTGGCATAGACCTTTTTAAACACATATTACCATTAAAATCACCCAAGAATCTGAGCTTTTATCATTGTCAGAAAGAGGCTTTTTTTGGGACAGTGCGGACTACAGAGCTAAAATCACTCAGGCAGTTTCAGTTTATGTACTTTAAAGAAAACTTACCAATAAACTTTGTCTTGCAGCAAGAAATAGTGTGTTAAACAGCATTGCTTGTGTTAATCTACTCTTTAAAGCCTTGTGCGCTTGCAGGAAGGGAAATACCCGTGTTATCCAAGGCAGCTGAGCACCACCCTTGCAGAGCTCCTTCCCCTCCTTTGTATTTAACACCTTTTTCCAGGGTTTGGCCACCAATTTCAACTAATGCTGGGTAAGCTGGAATTCAGTTTGCTGTGTCTGTTTGGGAGATTTCTAGGATTTCTGGAAGGAGCAAGGCTGCTCCCAGCCTGAAGATGGCAATGCAGAGCCACTGATCCGAGACCTGGGAAGGGCTGGTGTCCCCGGGCAGGACCGTCCCCATCACAGCCTTTCTGCTGAGCTTTAGTGGTCTGACTCTGAGTCTTCTGAATTGATGCCAAAATTCGCCTGGAGTAGATGGTGTAGAGAACTCTCTCCCTAGCGCCCAAAAGGTATTGCTTTTAATGAGACATCCTTGTGGTATTCAGCGATAAGAGATTCTTAACAGGTACGGCCAAAATATCAAAAGATAATAATAATGACAACACATAACTTATTTTACAGTAATATCAAGCATACCTAGACCTGATGGTGACAGGGACTATATAGGGACTATATATACAGAGCAGTGCACTGGTCCCTGCCCCAAGGAGTTTATCCTCAGAGGGAATCACCTCTTGCTTCCTTAAACTCTGCGGGTGCTTCAGCCCATCACCACTTACCCATGACAAATTTTACCATTAACTTGCTGCAGGACCTTAGGAAAGCCATGTGCATGGCTGTGTTTCCCTGCGGGAGGAGAAGCATTGGGGGATTCTCAAAATGATGTTTGGCAAGGCCAAGCTCCAAGCAGATGATACAGGGAGGTGCAAGGGTCCGGCGTTTCTGCAAAGCTGCCCCCTCTCCCCGCTCTGGCATGGGACGTTACTGATCACAGTCCATGCGGCGTTTGGGTGGCATAAGGTATTTCCACTGTAGCTAAGTACAATTGGACTCGTACCTGCAGAATTTGGTGGGCAGAAACAATGAAACTGCCTTTAACATAAAAATAGGGAAAAATAATACTTGCTTACATCAGAGACTCCTGAGGAGACCCAGACATTTGATTTCCTTAGGGAATGAGACCATGAGAACAGAGATGTTCTTAATGGGACGCACACTTTTGCACCACTTAAAATGAATCTCGTGGCCTCACCGATAGGTTTCTCTTCTGAAAAAACGTCATTATCCTGCCTCCCTGTGCTGGAGGCACAACATTGCTCCGCAGCAACAGCTTGTTGCACTGACGGGGCTGTGTCTAGTGAAATGCTTAGGGCACATATACAAGGTAATTTCAAGTCATCTTCAGTAGGAAAAAGTTATGTTTCTAGATGCTAATCAAAACGGGCAACCATGGTGGAAACAAATGGCTGAATCAGAATACATGGTTGTGATACAGCCCGTCAGGTGCACTAATGAAGATATTCAGTCAGGCAGATGGATGCTGGATTTGCTAACGTTAGCCGTAGCTGTGCACCAGGGAGAAGAAAGCAAGCTGCTGATATTGAAGATAAATGTCCTTCCTGGATATTCTGGCAGGATGCTTGTTTAGGCGCTTGCCAGCTTTGGAGACCAGGCTTAGAGACAGGGCTTTCGAAACCTGTGCTCACACGGTTCAGCCCCCACATCCAGGATCCAGGCTGTTGCATCCCCATCTCCTGCCATTTCTCTTCCCAGAATTACATTTATTTTCTTTCAAACCTTTGCTTCTCCAGCCCTCGTTGCCCCTTCCCAATATTGGTCTGTCTGACATGGGCAGTGATTGCTGTTAATGCTTTTTTCCCCCCCAACTCCCTGCTGTGGAAACAGAGATGGTCCCAAGGCAGTTCAAGCACATGAAATGGTGGGCAGCGGTCAGCACAGTGCAAAGTGTGGCTTCAACAAGCTCTCACACCGCTCCAGGGAGTCACGACTGTGTTGTAACAGGGGACATTTGGGCTGCAAATATATCCAGATGACAGAAGGGAGCAGCCACAGAGACAGCTTCCCTGTCTCCCCAGTGCCCCCAGTGATGCTCCCATTACCTGGTGGATGGAGCCTCTTCATGGGAGTGACAGAGGTGTAAAATCAAAGAATGCTGAGGTCAAAAAGAGGCGAGAAGCTCTAGGTAATGCTGGCTTTACCTCAAAACCATCCATTTTCAGTCCTTTCTCTGCACAGCCCTGAATTACCTGTTTAGGCTCATGGCACCAGATAACACCAGCCATGAGCTCAATAGGATTCAAAAAGGGATGAGGTGTTTGTATGGACATCAGGTTTTACACTAGCAACAAAGTCCAAGGGAAAAAAAACCATAACAGCACAGAGAAACAATCTGGACATGAGTCAGATTGTGGCTGGTGCAGATCACGAGGTATTTTCGAGGAGCATGTTGACCCGTTATTGCTATGGTTGACCCTGGGGATATATCTCCAAAGCATTTGGTGCTGCCTTGTGTCTGAACATCCCCGGATGGAGGCTGCTCTGATCCACCGGTTGTCTGGTGGGAAACTCACTGGAGCCACGAGAAGGATGATCCACTTCAAATCCAAGTGATAGCATCCACAGAGCAGTCAGAAATGCATTCCCTCTTAGGATGCCAGGTCACATCACAAGATGCACAACCCAGTGAATGCAAACTTTGCAGGTTTTCTCCCCAAGGCACGACTTAAGGGAAAATAGCTTTTTGGTAAAGCTGAAGTGATGCTTTTTGTGTGAGTGCCTTAGTGCCATCTCCTGGGTGGAAGGGGAAATTCTTACTTTGGAGGTGCAGGATGTGGTCCCAACACCCTTGGCTGTGCAGGTTCAGTCATTTAGCAATTGGGTGTGTGAGCATGGCATCAAGATACCACACTCTGCCTCGTCCTGCTCCATTGCTAAAGAAATGTCTTCCTTAGGATATGTAAGGGAGCTATCTGTTCAGGGAGAAGGATGCTCTGGATTCATCACCACCATGAATTTTCAAGTAGTGTTTTCCATCTTTCTTTTGTCTTTTATATTTCCCAGCAGGGAAGAACAGACTGAATGCTGAACTTACTTCATGCATCCTTTATGGAAGAATTCATTCAAAATGATCAGAGGTTAATCCAATAATGACTATTTCTCTACTTTGAGGCTTTCTAGATCTCACCACAAATTATCTCATTGGACATTAGAGGTGTAAAACCTCCTTGTTGAATAGTTTAATGAATTAGGCAGTGCTGAAAGACAGCCTAAAATATGTCTGTGGCCGTGCTTGTCCCCACTACAGAACATCTGCTTCACCAAGGAGTGACCCAAACCTCAAATGTGGTTGCTGCTGTCTGCAACTTGCATGGGAACAGGCAGAAATCCCCCTGCAACAGCTTCATAAAAGCTTCCTTGGAAGAGCACCATTAGGAAGAATAAGGGGTTTGTGACAGAAGAGACACAAATTTTCAGAGGTGTTTGTACAAACTTAATTTGAAGCTGAATTTAGCTCTGCAGAGTCAAAACATTGGTATTTGGGATCTCATTGCTATAATGCGAAATTTGTAAAAGAAAAGTGCCTGCAGTAACACTGCTTGGACACCTACACTGCTCTGCAAACAGCATTGCTCACTGAAAGCCACCGGTTCCTGGAAGGCTGCAAGGACATTCAAAGGCTGATCCTCAGCCCCATCACCAAGCAATCAACTTTTCCTCCCATTTCAAAGAAAATTCCTCCCGTGGCCACCACCCAACCTGGCAATTATGCAATAAATCATTCAGTATGTGCTTAATGTTATGCCTTGTAAATAGTCCTGCTACTCTGTTTGGCAATTCATAGTCAGAGCAAAATAACTTTGAGCACATCAACAGTCACACAGCTTCAGTGGGCTGAAAAGCAGAATTCCCATGGGTCACCGTGGAGAAGTGTAGTAGGGGACTCCACCAGTGCAACATCTCTGATCTCTTAATTGCAAGACAACTAACCACGTGCTTAAAGCTAGTGTGTTTTTAAGAGTTTTGTTGAAAGAGGTTCTTTTCATGTAATGTTTTATAGTGTAGTGGTCATGGAGAGGGTGAGGAATGCCCTTCTTCAGAGGGGGCTGAAGTAGCAAGAGTTAATGGTGCAAAACACCATCTGCTGCAGCCAGGTCTCCTCTGGTAAGTCCTGCCCCTGGCTCAGCCACCAACCTGAGCAGAAATGATGAGCAAAGGGAAAGAACTAGTTAATTAACATATTGCACCAAACTATGATTTTTGTCAAGGGATGATGATTAAACAAAGCTTTGGGAGTAGTGTACTTTTAGTGAAACTTTCTTGGACCAATGATGGAGTTCAAAAGAGATGGAGAGAAAGAGAGAGGAGAAATGAGAAAGGCTTATTGTGAAGTAACCGATGGCTTGGCAGTCGAGAACAAAAGCAACTGTCAGCCACGCCTCCCAATTTTCCTAAAATCAAGTCTTTTGCTTTCCAACCAGCCTTGCTTGGCCTTGTGCCTGTTTCCATGTTGTTTCTGTGTGGCAGCTCAGGTTCTGTTATTGTTCAGGACCACATCTGCTGGGCTTGAATGTGAGACGCTACCTTCATAGAAATTCATAAGCACTTAAGTGGTCTTCACTGCCTTTATTTGAGCTTGTTTAAATTTGGTTTGGTTAAAAACTACATGAATCATCCAGTAGAAAATGAAAGAGAATGTATTACTGAGATGTAATGAGTCCATTTATGGCATACAGATCTCCCCGACACTGCAGCAAAATAAAAATTAGTTTACAGTTATAAATGACTACATGATGATGGCAAGTCTACATGCAACTGCTTGGCCTGTGCTCAGCTCAGAGGCAGGTACCAAATGCTTTGCCTCAGTTCTCCCTCTTTTGGAAGAAAACACGCATGCCTGCTGTTGGGCTTGGCACTGGCACCTCTGCGTGCTTTGTGGTCAGCTTGCACATTGCATGCTGGATTTGCCTCCATCAGATATAAGCCACATAGTAAAGCTGTTGGAATTTTCCTCTGATATATATTTTTTTTAAATTGGAAATGACATATTCTGTAATACTAACATTTTGATTTTGCCCATAGTTTTCAGTTTCCTTTGGTGAGATAAAAAAGAAATGTTTCAACCAAAGGCTGGCTGACCCCAGTGTTTTAGTTTCCTCTTTAGCTGCTCAGTCACTGGCCCTTGAGCAAATTGTCTTTTGGGTGGCCTGAGCCTTCCCTTTACCTTGCAGGTCTTGCCTGGTGCAGAGGACACATCTCAGGTACGCTGGGATCATACGGCCTTCGTAAGACCTAAGCATTGCCATGCTCCCAGCAAATGGTGGTGGCATCCAGCTAGGTCTATCCTCCTAAGGAGGAGCCAATCTTGAAGTGAACTAAGCCTGTGTAAAATATTTCCTTTTTTTTTTTAACGTTGTCAAATTGAAACATCCTATAATATTTGTAAATTTGTTTCTCATCGTTCCATGGCCAGCTGGAGACATACAGCTGTATGTGTTACTCAACAGTAAAATGAGATGCCAAAGCAATATGAAAAAGAAATGGATTTTATTTCTCTATAGGCTGCATATCTGGGGAAAATATTCCCACAGATAATACATGTCTCTTGGTTGGGTTGCTGATAATGAGCCAATTAATTAAATAGGTCAACAGGGCAAATGGTCACATCAGAAAGCTCCTGCTCTAATCAACATGTGTGAATCTTCCAGCCTGGGTATGCCAACTTGTCATTCTTTCAATCTTGGTTCACAGTATGAGATTTTACTCTTTTTACCCAAGGAATGTGCATATAAAAGACATAAATAAATACAAAAAGTGAAAAGAAGCACTTAAGTATTTTATTTCAGTCAAGCTGTCTTGAGTGTCATGTAGGAGAGCAGATACAGGCTGAGATTTCCTACTGTGTATAATTACCTACACCCTCTTCAATTCAGCTGTGACACCTTCTAGTGAAAACCTAATTTACCTGGAGGGCCAGATCAGCTGCATCACACCACATGTGACAGAATGTCTCCCAAAATCAGATGGCATTTCTTGCTACGGCATGATCACCCTTGTGCATTCTTGCAGGGACAGGTGGGCTCACGTACCCTGAAAGCTTCATCCAAAGGCTATTGAAGACCCTGGAAAGATTTCCAGTTATTTCGAGAGGCTCAGACTTTATAGCACTTGAAAAAAATTAGTGAGAGGAGCCCCCCGCCATGGCTCTTTGCTTGCAGTCCCACAGCTGAAAGTGCTCGCCTTCCCCATCGCCCTTAAAACCAGTAAAAGCAATATTGCTGCTACTAATGCCAACCTGCAGGTTTTATGCTAACTGTGCCTTACGCTAGCTTTGCAAGACGCCACTGCTGAGTTAGCCTTGTTTACATGATCATGCTGCATGGACTGGTGCTGGGTACCAAGTGTGATGGGCTAATAGCAGAGCCCTTAAAAATGGGGGCACTGGCTCAAAACAGAGCCCTCAAACCTAGAAACAACGTCCTGAGGCTGTTGGAGAAGTATAGCTTTGGGAACTGGAAGAAACTGCTTCAAGCCTAGCAAAGAAATGAAGAATTGGTGAAATAAAGGAAAAATAGTTGTGCAGCAGCTGATGCGCCTGGGGAATAGGATGTCCTCTGAGTCCATGCATCGCACAGGGGCTGGGGCAGAGGCTGAGGGCTGCATAGAGACTTGGACATCTTATACAAGAGTGAGACCTTGAGCTTGGAGGAGGATGAGGGCTCATTACAGGGGATTAAGGTCCTCGTGGGATCACTGAAGCAGCGAGCATGCTGCCTGCCCCAGGGACCCTGACGTTTCGAGGACTTATTGATGTGAGGGAGGATGATAGAGGACTTGGTATAGTGGTACATGTGCCTGAGTCAGATGCTGGTGATGAAACTCTTAGTTACATCAGCATATTTATGCCTGTGCAGTGCTGCCTTTAAACCCAGCCAGGGCACATACAAGGAATAATAGGTATTCAGCAGTCGTGTTGCTTGCATCAGTTTCCTGTTTGCCTAATACAAAGTAAATGGTTTTTATTCCAGATGGAGCCAGTCTGAGAAATGCCAGCTCCGATGCTTTGGCTTTACATACAATTCTTTCTCAACCCAATATTGTGTTTGCAGGAAAAACATCAAAGCAGCATTTCTGCAATCCTTGGAAGTTATCTAACTCCAGTCCTCTCTGGAGGTCACACTGAAAGAGGTGAGACATGAAGGGGGAGGAGATTATGGAAAGACCATATGGAGTTCCTCTGTTGACTAAGAAAGGGCTGGAGGGCTTAGAAGAGGGTGGTGGTGTAGATCTGTGGGATGGAGAACAACTTGGAGACCCCCCAGGCAGCCAAGAGTGCCTGCGGGGCATGTGGACCAGCCCATCCTGGTTGGGATCGGGGCACAGGGTGTCAGGCGAGTGTGAGGATGGGGCATTTTGTGGTTTGGGGAGCAAATTGCTATAGGTTAGAAGAAGTTCGGGAATAGTCTTTGAACTGGAATCAGGCCTTCTCCATTCGCTGACACATTTTTAGCTTTTAAGGAAAGCAGAAGAACTTGAGAAAAGACAATGCTCAGTCCTTTGGAAAATTATAATGGTCTTTTTACATTCGTTTTTGACCTAATCTGATCACCCACCTTTCCCAGGGCAGAGTCAGCTGGCCCTATAGCCAGCATCATCCTACCCATGCTAGCACATGGTGTTTGGTGAAACCCATCTGAATTTTTAAATGGCTTTGTGGTCAAGACAGTTTTTCATTCTCAGTGAACGTTGCACTGAAGGGAACCCTCCCTTCCCCCCAAATTTCACCTCTGGGAAGGAAGGGGAAAGTGCCCAAGTGTGAGCCCCAGACTCCCAGGCCTGCAGCTGCTGGGGAAGGAAGGACTGGATGGATTGGGGATGCTCCTGGGGGTGGGGCTTGCACAACAGTACAGAAATCTCAGAGGCTGGAGATAAAACGCTCCCACTGAGTCACCTCAGCTCTGCAATGCAGGTGCCTTCCCGTTGCTGTATTCCTGACTGTTTTGACCACTCTTCTAGGGATGACCAATGTCTGAGTCATCCGCTCATAAAGCTGCTCCTGGATTCACGTTTTCCACGGTTACTGCACATTCTGTAATAGATGTTTTCCTGTTCAAGCACTGTTGGGTTTTTTTCCCCTTGGAGATGACAGGAGCTCACTCCTCTGTCCCTTGATCACTCAAAACCTTGACCAATATGAATAATTAATAGTCTTATCTGGGGGATGGCACTGAAAACAGTTTTTTTGTTGTTTAAACAAACCACATTTGAACAAACCATGGAGAATGGGTTTAAAACAAATCCTGAAGGCACATCTGTGCTGCTAAATGAGAGGGCCAGGGAAATCAGCTGAAGCACTGGACCACCATGGTCCACATAACTGAATCGGTGGCTTACTCCACAGCTCTCCAAGGCAAACCTTCTATAGAGGATTAGCCTTAATTAATGTGGATAAAATCCAGTTCCAGCTGCGCAGCCTTGTGGCCAGGGTTTGGCGTTGGCTGTTTTTTATTTAACACTGTGTGTATATACATTTGTGTGTATGGATGTACATAGACGTGTGTGTCTCGACCTAATTATAGGCACAATGCTGTATTTGCAGGAAAAATATCATTTGCACCCCACGCTCCAGATGTCCGGCATCCAAAGTGTCCAAGTTACAGCTCCTCTTAATCAGTCCCTCGTGCATCATACCAGACCTCCTGCACCCAGTTACCATCTGCCGTTGATCCATCATGAACCTTTCATTAATACAAGTCTTTTATCTGCTTGCTAAGCACCCAGGCAAGCTCCGGTAATTATCAGCTTTGGGAGTTCAATTCAAGCTTTTAATGCCATACCTGGATATTTTCTGGCTGCACACCTTCCTCCATACAGTACCACTTACTGTGGGCCAACCTTTGCTCATCTTGTGATACTCTATAGATATTTATTATGTGCTATGTATGGCACTGTAATGTATGTCACAGGCAGACTGTACTTGCCATGGAGGAATGGGTGCTCCTCTGTGGGGGGATCAGAAAGCTGTAGGTCAGTCCTGCTGTGGAGATATATGTTGTTTTTGTGAACAGAGCTCCAAGTCCCTACAGAAGCCCTTCAGACTCTGGCAGATTCCTCCCCTGTATTTGTTCATCCCCAGCTGATGTCCCAGCTGACCATGCTTGGCAGGCACTGTCTGATGCATTCGCTAAAGGATTCCTGCAGGCAAAAAAGGAAAATAAAACTTTTCTTTTTTTTTTTTTTTCAACATTGAAAATGTGTTTTCTAAATGTGGGTCACTTCCCAAAGTGTCCCAGTGACTTAGAGTTCAATGGCTATGCCATAAAGGGATTTAGGTACACCAGTCCAAATTATGGCTTTGAAAGCTGCACCTAGCCAGTGCTGGAAGTCCATTTGTCCCTGTGGTTTTGGTAGAAGGGTCTTTAAGGTGTTGTCTGTCTGACAAAGAAAGAGGATCCTGGTTCATCTTCAGGGATGGTCTAAGACTATCTGTAATTCACATTTAGGGTATTATCCCAATTTTCTCATTTGGGACTGATGCTCAAAACAGGACCTAATCTCAAACATCTGCTGAGAAGACAGAGGCTGGGAACCAGGCTGGCATGGGGGATGCTGTCCAAACCCTTCTGCTTTGGTGTGGTTCTTCTCCACACTGAGTTCCCACCACGCTTCAGGGCTGGCAGGGACCAGGCTCTTGCAAAGCACTGGAAGATTGCTAAGTATCGCAGCAAGGTGCTCTTTGGTCAGGGTGACCAGAAATGCTCAGAGCATTCATCTCACAGTACTATTATCCCCTTTTAGGCACTCTTCTGCCTAGGTTTGATGCCTTCAACCTCACTGTAATGCAAGGGAGAACTGGGCATGTGGGAAATGCAATCCAGAAACAGTGGGAAGGGTAAGCTACTGAACATGCCTATGGGGAGATGCTGAGCCCAGCCCTTCTCTGGGAAATCGGGCAACTTCCCCCACTTTGGATAGGCAAGAAGAAATTTCCCCTGCAGTTCATGGTCTTTTCCATGCAGCTCAGCCAGGGCGTCCTCCTTACACTGGCATCTGGTGGTAAGGGCCGTGGCCAGGAGGAGATGACACTCAGATAGCTGAGGAAGAGCATCCAAAAAGTTCATTTGTTCATTTTTTCTCCAAAACTAGTTTCTACTTGCCACCAGAAAAAAAAAATATAACATTTGTTTCTCAGTTTAGAAACAAAAATTCTTTGGGTTTGCCTTTTCCCAGTGTTTTTGCCAACTTGAAAAAGGTACCAAAGGGCCCCATTTAAAGGGATAAAGAATGATGAATAACAGGAAACTAAATCTTTAAAAAGCAAGCAGGCTTTTTTTTTCTTAAACACAGAACTGGAAGGGTAAATTTAAAATCCAAGCACTAAGTCAAAACAGGCTATTTTTCATGTGTCAACATTTGAAATGAAAAATATAGATTGGCTTCAACCACAGTTTTTTTTATACCACTTTTATCCTCAATAGGGATGAGGGTGAATCATGGGAGAAGGATGCCACTTCAGCAGGAACAGCCAAGTGTGACATTGTCGCCAGTAACCTATAAATTATACACAAAGAACTGCTGCTTGTTTAGTCTTCTACTCAAAGCCAATCAATACATTTTCTAGTTTGCACTGATGGAAGTTCACAGGCTCTCCTGAGTACCTCAGCAACATGTTTTGGGTGAGCATTGCCCCTGCTGCTAGCTCCCTACCTCTGATGACCCACTTCTGCATCTGCATCAATTTTCGCATCGCTGCGGTAACATATTTTCATTATTTTATGTTACACCACAAGCCAGTGAAGAGGTGCTGCTAGGTACCTCCACCTAAGGAGTTCAGAAAATCTTCAAAGATGGATATTTTTCTTCTTTGAAAAGATATGAGCACTGGATTTTCCCTTTGTTGCTTTCATATAGATTTGGTCTTACAGAAAAGCAATTTCACCTTATCCATATAAAACACTCCTGTCTTCACTTTAGAGCTGGTTGTTTTTCACTGTACATGATTTATTTTTCACTCAAACTAAAAATATTTTTGCATTTTGGTGAGATTTTTCATTTTCTAACTAAATGCATCTAGCAGCCTACATGCAATCAGGTTTATGAAGATTCAGAAATAAGTTTCCCTTTCCCTGGTATCAAGCACAAAAGACTGGGTTTCAGACTCATCCTGCTAACAGAAATGTTTTCTATAACCTGCTGTCCCATTGGTATGGGAGTTCATTTGTTTTGGATAAGCACAAAGCAATAAGTAGACCGAAGTCTTTTTTTAAATCAACAGCATCAGCCACCTCTTCTGGACACCAAATGTCGAAATACTCTCTCAAGGCGTTGCACAGAGGAGATCCATAACACTTTCTTTTATCATATCTTTCTTTTTTGGATCTCTTCAGGCATTTTTTGCCAGGCTTATTCTAGTTTTTAAGACCAATCTGTTTAAAACACGTATTATTATTCAAGCGGTGGAGGATGCTGACGCAGATCAATTACTGAACACGCTCTTGCTTTAACAGCCTAGCTGCAGAATCACATATATTGGCTTTGCAATCCACAGAAGCACAGTGCCCACAAATGAAACGCTGCTTATTTTTTAAATGACAGCCTTTCTATCAGAGGAACCTGGGGAATATGATCAATACATAAATCAACACATGGGGGAAAAGTTGCAGGGTTCTGCTCCGAGATCTTCAATTTTGCGAGTCATGCAATTCACAAGCAAAGGTTAAAAATCTTCTTGGGCTTTAACTTGTTGTAATGCAGGGGTTGCCAAACTTTACTGATTGCACTGTCTCTTAAAAAAGATGTGGAGAAATTTCATGTGCAAGATTCTCCTCCTAATGCATGTTTAATTAAAAACTTAATTGGCTTGAGCTAAGTATTTCTGAACTCTGGTAAAGTAAATGAACATTTAAAGCTCCCTTGAGGCCATTATAACAAGCACTAGTCAGAAAAATAGGATTTTATTTTACCAAAAATAAAGACTTTAACATGACGTGAAGTAAAACCAAGACCTGTCGACCAGCCGAAAGGGCAGCAGACAGGAAAGCCAGGTCTGAACGGGGCAGTGTGGGAGGACCCTGGACTATCACAGTGTTTTTTTCTTTTGCCAGAAATTCTCCTTTGGTTTCTGTTGCCCAACAATTTTTTCAATATTGTTTTGTTGGGGGAATGTCTGTATTTCTGTATATCTTTTCTTCTTTTTAATGGAGTAGCATTTCCCAAGCAGTCACCTCACTTGAAAGCACTTGAATTGCTCTAATTAGAGCAGCGTTTGAGGACATCTTGTGTTTTCATTAAAAAAGGAAGAGGACATGATACTGTCTGTTAATGCTCTGTGCAACATGAAGTATAAAAAAACAAAAAAAGAAAAAAAAAACATTATCAGAAAAGCCATCTTGATACCCCTCTTAATTACCTGCAATAATGTAGAAAAAATGTCTGACAGCCTAAGATCTGATGACCCACCAAAGGGACCCGTTCCCCAGGGTGAAGCTTTGGGAAATGCAGGACTCTGTATTTGGGGACTTGACTTGTAGCTAAATCTCTGCTGGGGTTTCCACACAAACCTCAGACATTTGGAGACCACCCAGCAGAGGCCAGACCACAGGGACGGCCACCCTTGGGAAGGTGCCCCGGAGAAGGGGACAGAGTCCCTGCCCAATAGTCACTTAGAGCCAAAAAGCCAGAGCTTTGTCTCATGTAGGGCCTGATTTTCATAGAATCATAGAATCGTCAAGGTTGGAAAAGACCCTTAAGATCATCAAGTCCAACCGTTACCTATCGCTGCCAAGTCCATCTATACCATGTCCTTGAGCTCCACATCTATCCGTTCTTTAAATACCTCTAGGGATGGAGACTCAACCACTTCCCTGGGCAGCCTGTTCCAATGCTTGACCACCCTTTTGGTGAAGAAGTTTTTCCTAATATCCAACCTAAACCTTCCCTGGCGCAGCTTGAGGCCGTTTCCTCTCGTCCTATCGCTCGTTACTAGGGAGAAGAGACCGACCCCCACCTCGCTACAGCCTCCTTTCAGGTAGTTGTAGAGAACAATAAGGTCTCCCCTCAGCCTCCTCTTCTCCAGACTAAACAACCCCAGCTCCCTCAGCCGCTCCTCATAAGACTTGTGCTCTAGACCCTTCACCAACTTCATTGCCCTCCTCTGGACACGCTCCAGCACCTCGATGTCCTTCTTGTAGTGAGGGGCCCAAAACTGAACACAGTACTCGAGGTGCGGATTTTAGCACCTCAGAAACACAAGTCACCTGTTGCCTAGTCTTCCTCTGTAGACCCATCCCCAAGTTGCAGGGAGGTACTTATCACTCAGCATTAATGTACTTGAGAATTTCAAATGCTTTAAATTCAATCTCTTAGAAGTGTTCAGTTCCTCCCTGCAATGCTTTGTGGACCTGTCGATCACTTAGAGCATCAGAGTCAAAGCTGGCAGCCTCCTACCGCTGGTTATACAGCTTGTGAAGTCTTCGCTGTCTGTGGTGATGGCTTCAGCGCAGGTTATTTTCCTCATTTTATTCCTGGTATAATGTGGGATTCAGCCTTCAGAGTCAAAGGACTCTGCTTCAGCCAGGGTTTTAATGGATGAGCATTAATTATTGAACACGAGTTTCTGCAAAACGCAGCTGATTCCAGCTCGTTCATGTCAGATTGTCCAAAGGCTCCTGGAGATGCTTTGCCAGCCATGCTGGGTGAACTGATCTCCCACTGGATAGTGGGATGGGAAGGTTTCCTCAGCCCTTGCCCCGAGTTGTCCTCCTGCACCTGCCCAGCCAGCCAGCCCTCCTGGCTGAACGGAGGGGCCAGGAAAGCTGCTCCTGCTCCTCAGACATTTTGCTCCTGAGTTAGCCACTGGAAAAATAAGAAGAAATAAACTTCCACTCTGGATGAACCCACATCCCACCAGTGACAGAGATACCACAGATCTCTGATTTGAATCCATGTCTCTGTACTACCCCATGTCCCGTATGTCCCAGCTGAGTGGACCATGCAGACAGGAAACCAGAGGACTGCATGCATTTTTGGTTTTGTCAAGCTTTATTTCTCCATAAAGGGATTATTTTTCTATTGGTTTTGAGACAAGACCAAGCAAATTCCCTGTCCTGACAGCTGGATACATATTCTACAGAGCTTGGACTGGTCCTTGGTGTGAAGTGGTAATGAATGAAGAGTACCTCAGGTCTGCATGTTGTCTAGATATGGAGAGAAAAGTCCTGCTTAACAGACTCTCAGATAGAAAGAGAGCTGAGAAAGTCTTCCTGAATTTGCCCTATACTGGGCTGCATCCCACTTCTGGGTTTGCCGTGGCAAGGGCAGATGCAGCTGCCTGGTCCTCTGCAAGAGGATGCAAAGGTACAATGCAAGTGTACAAGAACAAAACCTACACTACAGAGACTGAACTCGGCAGCTCACAGCTTCGGAAGCACTAGGAACTCAGGCAAACATCACCACGCAAACTGCTTTTTCAGCTAAGGAGACTTTTTAATGAGCTTAAGCTCATTAAGCTGAGATAAAGCAACCCCCCAGGTCCTCTTCCAAACTAAGCTGTGCTTATATGGGTCTTGCTGAAGTTCAAGCACTCTGGTGTTCAGCCCAGTGAGAGGAGGGAAGGGCCCTCAGTGCACAGCTGTGATTTCTTTGGGTTGGCTCTCCTGACTTTGAAAGGGGAGAGTTGCACAGCCTGAATGGTAGTATGCAAAGAGTAAAGCTTTGCTTTGGGTAGTGTTAGCAGTTAGGCTCAAACTCAGTGCCTCCAGACAATGTCCTGGTGAGCCTGAAGCTCACTCTGTCCTTGATCTGCTTTTGTAGATGTGCTTGATTTGGGAAATGCCAGCTTTGTCGCTATGGATGGTGTCACCTTAGATCTAAGGGGTGAGTGACAGCTTCATCACCGTAATCAGAAAAAGGTAGTTTTGCAAAGAAAATAAAAGGTGTCAGGACATCTTATAACCTGTGTTCTTTTTTATATCTGGTTCTTTTTCTATACTCAGATTTTACTTACCTAAATTGATTAAAACTGATTCAGTAACACTGCTAACATAAATAGTCTGGATACTAATTCTTTGAATCCAACCTATATTTATCTAGCATAAATCATATTTATCTTGCTTAAGGCAGTGTAAAATAACCCAACATAGCCTGGCTTGTATGAAGGAGTATTGTCCCTGTCTGTTGCACTATCTAGCTGGATTAAAAGGGGGTATCTCTGTAACCACCTTTGAAGATAGAAGAGGGGTACCTCTCACCAGCTACTGAGCACCCCTCACCTGCCAGTGCCTGCTCTTCCCCCCTCTCCAACTGAACTATTTGTGAGAGCTGTCTAGGCATTTCGGGAAAAATTACCCAGGTCAGCTTAAATGTAGCTGACAGGTCTGTATCTAGCAGCTGATTTTGACTAAAATGGGTATCAGTGTGTGCACACAGGCAGTCCTCTGGCAAACCAGTAAGAGATGGGGGGACAGAAACATGGGGTGCTGATCCTGTGCAACCCAGCATGGGCATTGCTCCCTGAGTGCCTCTGCTGTGAATATGGGCAAAACCTTCAGGCAAATACCTCCTTTGAGCAATGAAAAAGTCTTTATTTAGAGCCTGATCTAGCTGCTTCACTGGACATGCAGCAGATCCATTGACAAAGAGCTAAAGTGCAGCTTTGACAGAATTTAAGCATTTAAGTACAATAGACCAAGTATTAAAACAAGCAGCCAAAACGTAAAGAGGGCCAAGATGTCACAGATGCCTGTCCCAGGGAATTTCTACCAGGAAAACTTGCTTAGAAATGTTAAATCCTCCTGTCTGTGCCTAGAGGAGCCCATGTCATGGCTTTGGGTAAACACCTAGCTACTTATCCCTAGACTGATGCTGCCTGGGAATTCATAAAATAAGGCAAGTCTGCACTTAAAACCTTTCAAAATCACACAGCATGGCTAGGATGCACAGAGAGGATGGAACAGCTGACTTTTGGGTAATAATAGCAATAATTTAGTTCAACAAGGAGAAGTGCAAAGTCCTTCACCTGGGGAGGAACAACCCCATGCACCAATATATGCTGGGGGCCACCCAGCTGGAAAGCAGCTTGGCAGAAAAGGATCTGGAGGTCCTGGTGGCCACCAAGTTGAACACGAGCCAACAATGTGCCCTTGTGGCCAGGAAGGTGGGAAGCTTTCTGTTGTGTGCAGACAACGGGATTTGAGTGTAGTGCAACCACAGAGCCAATACAGACACTAAATCATACAGACTTTTACTCCAGCACTCTGCTCTCCAAAGGATGGGAATAAAATTCATGAAAGAAAGCAGAAGAGGAGGAATATTTCTCCTTTTATTACAGAAATCATAACTTTGGTTCTATAATATTGAATCCTATTTTCCCCTGAAAGCAGTCCTTTGACTGAAAAATATAACACAACCACCCTATGTTATTAAGTACAGAGTTTTCTTAGCGCACACACACACATACGTAAATATATATCACATCTTCAAATATTCTGTCTTAGATATGTCAGTGATAGAAGCTCAAACACAAAAAGCACATAAGATGGAAATGAGAGAAAAGTGGATGTTCTCCCCTTGAGATGACCAAGGCGTTCAGCAGAATTAAAGATTCCCAAACTTTATTCAGATCAGATTGCCAGAGCTGAAGCCAGCCATGAAAAACAGAATAACCAAAAAGTAAGTGAATCTATGTTTTAGTATTCCAGGTCAGGCAGTGGAAAGCAGATAGATTATGACTGTGAAAGGAGGTCTTTGGGGATCCTCAGGACTCAGTCTGACACAGACATCAACAGAAATGTGATTTTGGACTTTGTTCATAAGCTATTGGATACATAAAGTAATTCACATTATAGATCCACACAGAGACAGCACCTGGTTCACTGCTTTATACAAATGTCTAGGAGAAAATTACAGAGCTGAAAGATCAGGGGAAAGGGGGAAAAAAGCAAATATGAGAAAGCAAAGAGCTGGTATAAAGATATGCTGGGTGGGTACAGTTCACTGGCAAGGCAATGTCCCCCCACAATTTCTGTTGTCCTCATCAATGATGTTGTAAATGTTTCATTCCCTTCCCCACTTTCTTTATATTTGTTCGTGTACAGGATAGGGTTTTGACAAGATGGATTTTTGTCCTGCTCCTAGAGAGCCGTGTATTTCAGCTCGTAGTAGTTCATCTTCTTAGCAGACAAGATGTATTTTTGTCAATTCAGCCTCTTTTATATCATAACCTATCAAATGAAGTTTCCCTCTCTCCTGCTCCTTCTGAGACCCAGCAGATGCAATTGCACAGTGGCAGAAGGCACAGCTGGGCACAGCTGGGCATCCTCAGCAGAGGTGCCAGGAGCTGCTGGTGCACTGCACGCATGCCCTTAACAACCTACCAACGCATGCAATGATTCTTGCTGGCTCCCAAACAGTTTCATGTTTTATCTTCCTTCACTGACTTTGCATTTATATTCTAGCCCTTCTCTTGCCATCCAGATTTTTTGACCAAGTAAAAGTCACACATCGTACAAAAAAAAAATCCTTGGAGTATAACATCTAATTTCCAGCACATGCTCCTTTAATCTCCCCAGGGCTTGCTTACTTTTGGAGCAAAATACCATTGCCAGAGTTTGATTTCTCATCACAGTGAAGCAGCATGTTTCTCATCCCGCTAGTTTAAACACATCCTCATTTCTGCAAACACTTCCATCGATATTCAGATCAGGTGTGTATTCTCAGCACAATCGTGGGCTATTATCCCACACTTCCCAGTGGAACAGCAAGGCTTTGACTGCTCTGTTCAACTTTCCACTCATGGAGCTGCAATATATAAATACTCTATGGATTTAGTATCATCAAGTTATTGAAGTTAGTAAAAAAGTTTTCTGTATTGGCAAGGGAATTAAGTTGTACAGCTCCAAAGTATTTGGTACCTCTAAGTGTGGTTTTATTGAGAGGTACTGTGGGGGGAAAATCATGTTCTTCATTAAAAAAAAAAGGATGTTTGCTGCATAAAATTGTGTGTAGATCAGCCTTTAAGTTTTGTAAATATTTTGAGATCCTCGGGTGAAAATCCATATTAAAATGTGAAATATCAGCCTCGCCAGACAACATTTTATTCAACTATGAATCACATCAGTAAACAAGTCTCTCCTGGATTCGAGATGAAATGCCTTGGAAAAAAGATTATTAATTTGCTGTTGCTGTGCTCTTCAGCATAAGGTAGTCTACATTATGTTTGTATTTATGTCCATTCCACTTGATGTGGGTGGGCAGTGATAAGATTTGAAAGGAGATATTCAATTAAAGCTAAAAATAAACCACAGTTACATTTGCCAAATGACAAAAACGTAATGCAGCTGTTTGTAGAGAAGAGTACAATATCTCAGTGCAGCAGAGGATGGTCTGAGATTTAAACAGTCTCGTGCTGAAAAAACATCATGCTTAGTTCTTTTACTTTCTGTAATTTCCCTGTTTACCTGAGTATTTCTTCCTGATTTGTAATATTCCACTGTGAATCTTCTCTGAAGACCAGGCACCACCATCCTGACATCACCCAGTGAGATAAAGTCTTTGTTCCAGGCATGTCGGAAGGAGCCAGCGGAGTGGAAGCACACGCATTTCACAGCTCGGCAGCCAGCCTTGGCTCGAACCACACGGGGAAATGCTGTGCATGTGAATGAGACTGAGCACTGTGCTCCGGGGATGGGAAATTAAACAGCAAGGGGACGCATTTTCAAATGGGATTGTAAAATCGAAATAAGAATGGCTCTTGTTGGAACAGACAGGTCCTGGCACCAGGATCTGTGCCACCAAATCAGTGCCAGGAAAGCTAAGGAAGGGCATTTAAGAAACACTGTGTATCAAAAATACACTGCCCACCTCGCTATGAAGGGATGAGTTTCTTCAAAGTTCTCCATGGTTTCAGAAGTAAATTTGATTTTATTTATTTATTTTTAAAGCTTAGTTACAGCAGATTCATCCTGTCTGATGCTCTGAGACTGAGACTTACTCTTTTGGCCCCATCTTCTACTCAGCCCAGTGCACTTATCTTTGGCTCTGGTCTGCCCCGACATGCATAGTCCCAGGACAGAGGAGAAGCTGTGCTGTACTACCCAGCGGGACCCCAACCTTCCAGTTGGGTCTGCGAGGAAGTAAAATGCATTTACTGTGCAGCACTGTCTACAGCCATGTGAGAAGGTGCACCCTGGTGAGGATGTCCGGGGCCTCACCATGGTGTACTGGAAACCCTCCTCCCCACCACCCGGTCCAGAGCAGGGCTTTCAGGCACCAGCCTCGTTCCTGCACAGGAGGTGGCCATGAAGATGTAATCCAGAGAGGGGTCCACTTCTTGTTTTAAAACAGGAGGCCCAAGTTATGGTCTAACAGCCTTTTATTTCAGATGCAAGGCTAAATTTGACTTGATGGACTAGAACTAGACAGCCTGATTAAGGCAGGGCAACCCCAGAGAAGCACTCAGTTTATATTTGTGATACAAGTGTAGCTTGTGGTCCCATTCAGCCTGCTTCCCGAGGTCTATCTGTGGCAAGAAGTTCAAGTTATGGTAGCAGAGACTCTGTGGGAGCAGGTCTGGGCTTTGGTATCTGTGGCTGCTGCAGTAACAGGGTGCATGAGAAGAAAGCCATTCCCAGGGAATGGTTGCGTTCAAGACATTGCTGTTCTTAGGTGTTGCCAAATGTGTGTGTCTCCTCTTCCACTTGGACAATACTCTGTTTCTTCCTGTGTTCTGGGCTGTATAAACCATAACACCCTGCGATGGGGATTGCCATTGAAGGCACTAGATTGTCTTTTAGTGGTTTATCTTCTGCAGTGTTTCCAGCACACAATAATCCCAGATGTCCAGTGAAATCTTCCTCCCATCTTCTCCCAATTACTCAGCCTAATCCTTGCCAGCCTGTAATCAAGCCAAACAGCTTTGTGAGACACTAATGTGTTTTGTGGTTGTAGTTTGCTTGCCAGCATTTATGACATTTGGAAAGACAGTGGTGAGTCATGCGAGACAAATGGTTAGTGCCGTCTATTTTTTTATGTATGTATATAATTAGATTTTGCAGCACAAGAGAAAACAGCCCCTGTCCAGCTTGTCAGGAAAACAATAAAAAGAGAAAAGAAAATTTCTTTGGCAACTTTTTTCAGCCTGACAAGTGGTTTCGATGATAAGTCTCTTAGATGCCTTTTTTCCCCAATGAGTTATAAAATAATTTCAGCGCTGTTGCTAGAAATGCATCATAGAACCATGAAACAGAATTGTTGGAAACAAGTGCAAATACCACAGCTATTGAAATAGATACTACATCCTGATACAGTCTTTTTTCCTCCAGTGGTTTTGTCTGTGGGCCTTCAGTGCTCTCCTCCCTCTCAGGACACCGTTTTGTGTATCACTGCCCACTGCTGGTCTTTGCTTCCAAGGTCAATGAAAGCCTTTGCAACTCCCCTTGGTGCTCTCTGCAACAGATCTTTAGTGTCTATTCAGTGGGATTTCTGACTAGATTTATATTTTTCTCTCTCCCTCGCATCAGATACAGTCTAACAGTTAACACACAGAACTCAGAGTTTCTGTTTCAGACCATGACATTGAGTCATTATGCAGTTTTTGGCAAGCGACAGAGGCTTATAAAAATGTCCGCTCGTCTCTGATGACTCAGTTTGAGCATCTTCATACCCCTTGGGCTTGAATTTTCTGAAGGTCTGTGAGAACTCAAAGCACATGCAAGACTAAGTTACACAACCCTGCTGCAAACCCAGCCAAGGTATCCCAATCTGGATGCTTAGGAACGGAGTGCTCATAATTAGAGAGCACTTTGGGGAATGTTGGTCTTACTCACTGGGTTTCGGTTCATTCCTCATTAACATAAGGGTAAAAATACCAAGGCTGCTTCTTGAAAATGGACTTTTGTTTGCAAAACACAGTTATCCTCAGGTGAAAGTGCAGTGGGGTAAACCAGGGAAAGGAGTGTGCCCACGTTGAAAACCTGACCATCTGATAACTAGGACATGCCCTTTTACAGGCAAAACTATTTTGCTTAGAAGTACCATCAAATTTCTGGAGAAATCTCCCACGCAAACACAAGGCATCTGCCCAGCAGCTACGAAGAGATAAACAAGCCACTTCAGAGATGTGAACAGGCAGTTTCATTAGAATATACAGCAGATGCATGCACACTTCAATGCAAGCTAACCAAAGTTCCCAGAAAGTCTCCTGATATGTAACAGCTGGTCCTACTGTAAAAATCATGATTGCTTTCATGTAGACTCAGGGATATTTTCCTGCCAGCCTTAGATACCTCTGAATTATAGGATATCTCAGGCATAACTATGGCTGTTGGATTATCAGTCAGTGTGAAAGGACTGTGATCTGACAGCACCGATCTTTCTCAATAGGATAAAATGCCCAAGGTCTCCTCAAGGTGTCACGAAGATTCAGCTGGAGCTGCTCACTGCTGTGTGGAGTAACGCCTGAGCGTGGCCGAAATGAAGCCGCAATGAACAATTCAAACATTAAAGAGCATTCAGGAACAGTCAGCATTGCAAGTTATGGGCAGTGCTATGCCATTTCTGTTTCTGAACATGCTTTTGCAGCTTACAAGCCTCAAACTCTTCTGTAACTCAAAGAAGAATCCATAATTGAGCAGAATTTGGACACAACTCCATATATTAATTAACATGATTAAGTACCTACAGCCCTGCAGTTGAGGGGTTGTGAGCAGAGGTATGGGGAAAGCGACCACAGGTCCTTCTGGAAACCACACTTTGCTTTTTTGTACCAACAAGAAACCCATGTAGAAAACAGAATAAGGATTTTGAAACTCTTTTTCATGAACAACAAGCTACCAAGGATACACTGTCATCTCAACATGAGTCACACAGACTATACCTCAGGAGCTCCCCTGCAAAATTGCCCTCTTTTTTGCCCTGATCTCTGTCACAGCTGTCCAATCCTGCTTTTTGTCAGACATTACATTTGGATCCTCAACACCAAGAAAGACTGGGGTTGATCAGCACTTAGATGGGAGACTTCTACTGCATTTTAGAGTTTGGGTTTTGAAGTTTTTAAATGACAATTGCCCTTCTTACTCTCCAAATGGGATTGATCCAATGACCCAAAATTGCCCTGTAAGACCGAAAACATCGAGCACTTCCATAAAAACCTCCTGATGCTCACAAACACTTGCTGTGCTGAGCCAGTTTAAATTTTGAGAAATGTTTTTCTTTTATTCTTTCTATAATTCTGTAACTATGTATCCATCTTCCTGCCTTGAACTAATGGGTGCTGTGATAATAAACACCTGATAAACTCTATCCCAGGCTCCAGTAATTCCAGTGGATTTCATTAGCAATGTTTTGGGGATTTCTAGTTCCCTTGAAAACCAGGAGGATCCTGATTTTTCAGCAGAATGACACAGGCTGCAGTTCGGCTCGGGCATGCACAAAGACATGGAGGTGTTTGCAGGATTAGAAGTGTATCAACAGAAACATTACTGGATGTGAAACGTGGAAGGGCAGTGGTAGTATCTGTACTGTTTACTTCCAGAATATAAATTAGATACAATTGAGACAGGAAAAATTAGGAGTGTATATCCCCTATAACAGCCACAGGAGAAAAGCGAGACTACTTTTGGGGTCAGAGGGCCAAGCTGGAAGCAGCAGCTAAATGCCTGCAGCAGGCAATAGGTGTAAGCCCTTGGTGTTCATTTTAGGGGTGAATATGTGAAGGTAGAAGGATTACAAATCCCACCTGAAAAAGAAAATATAAATATATGGGGTCTAATGAGGAAAAAGTGAAAGGGAAATTGTCAGATAGGATTCATCAAGTACAAGAAATGTCTCAGACACAACAGCACATAAGATATTAAAAAAGCACAATCAGGGAGCACAGCAGGTATCGTGTGTCAAAGGAACTTCATTGCTTGAGCTGATGACTAATAGCATTTATACAGAAATCAAGCGTAGCATGCCAATGCAACCTGACAGAAAGCACATTTCAGAGGCAGTTGCCTCTGATCCATAGTGCTGCTAGAAAAGCAGTAGTTAGCAAGTGTCTTTGGTGGCTTCTGTTCAGAAACCCTGTCAATCAGCAGAGTTATTAAAGAGTTATTTAACAGTAAAGATGACTGTTTGTACAGTTTCACACCTGGCTAAATCAAGCTAGACAGGAAAGCAAATGCTCACTTCTTCCTTCTACCTTTCATGCAGCTGCCCTGAGAACGGTGTTTAACGAGGGGCAGTACCATCAGGACAGGCTCCCCCTAAAAAGACAAAGGAAGAGAAAACCCAAACCCAAACCTGCCACTCCTATGGGCTTATTTACCCAATGCCATGTGATTTACAGGCCTTTTTAATTTGTTATTCTCTATGCCTTTGGCAGATCTCCTTGTGTGATGAGGTTATCATAAGCCATGGTGGTACCGCCACTGCTGAAGCTTTGATGTCTAAAGTGTTTCCTTGTATCTTTCCACTTGGCAGCACAACATTCATCTGAGATCCTTCCCCGGGGTTTTATCAATGCTTTCCAAGTTGCTACCAAGGGTAAATGAAGCCTCAAAGCATTCCTGGGTCTTCCATACCCTGTACCCTCTTATTTGACAATTTAAGGAGATTTGTTGCATTCTACCTTTGGCTGTGCCTTGGTGTCTGCATGAACACAACTCTACTACTGTTCAGATTTTCTGAGATCAAGCTGCTTTTGATATGCAAAAGACTCTGGAATGTACCTTTCCTATTACTCTTCTTGTTGCCAAGATGAAAAAGTGAATTAAATTCTATTTTTCCTCCCTCCTCCCTTTCCAGATAGCATGGCATATAATGTAAAAACAAAACCCCAGCAACCCATGAGACCTTTTCCTGCTTGACAATATCCTAGAAATTCCAGTGAACATTAAATCGCACCATGTTTTTTGATGGTTTGTGACATGCTGACAGGTGATATCAATCACATATGACATTAATAGGAGTGGTCGACACAGCATTTGCAGCACTTTGTCCAAACCACTTTCTTCTTCCTGCTGTTATCTATCTCATCAGCTTTTTGGGGTAGCTGCTATTACTCTTCCACAACTACAAGCCTTTATTAATATTCCCTACTCTGTAAAAACTCTATTATTGGAGTCTGACAGCCTTCCTAGATTACATGAAGATAAAGAAAGCCACAGGGAGAGGAAAGCCGCGACGCCTGAGCCGGGCAGCGCCGGGCCCCTCGGGTACCATGGACAGCGGCAGCTGCTCCCACGCCCCCCCCTCCCACCCATGGGAGTCAGCAATTAACCCTAATTTAGGGACAGAGGCGAGTTCTTTCGGGGGTCTGGAACTGGTTTTGAACTATAAATTCAAGGGAAATAGAGGAGGAGAAAAAGCGTGCTTTGGAAAAGAAAAAAAAAGATAAACCAGCCCTTATTTAAAATGACAAGATTTTTCTTGTTTCTGTAATTTTCTATATATAATATATAACAAAAAATTTAGATAAAATATCATTATATATAATATACTATATATTATATGTAATAATATAACATAATATGATCTGATATAATACAATTTATGTATATTATACATAATTTCATTCTATTTTTTGATGTTTGGTTGTCAGCACTGGAGAAATAACAGAGTTTGGTACAAGCTTTTTAATAAAATCCTCAATTATTTTTATTATCCTAAATTATTTTTATTATACCTTCTTCCCCTTTGTTTATCTTGCTTGGTCGGCTGCTCCCGTTTGGCTCAGTGGCACAAACTGCGTGAGGAAGGTGGCCAGAAAGTGGCTTCAAGAGCTCAGCTTGCAAAGAGGGTTGGCGAACAGAACACAAAAACTTTCCTTCAGGTTTGAAAATTGTTCTTTTTGATCAGAAATAAAATACTTTGCTCAAATTTCAAGTTTTATAAAAGCCTTTTTTAATGAAATGCAAATTAGAAGACAACTTAACCACAATAATGTTGAAGTATTTTACACAGAAGTTGTCAAAACTGACTTTTTTTGGAAATACACAGAAGTTTATGTTGACTAAAGTAATGAAATCAACCTAGATTCACAAAATACTGTGATTCATGCATTACTTGTTTCTCCACCTTTATAGAAAATATTTTATCCTTACGAAAGGAAAATACAGAGATGAGATTGTGTTTGGGCGTGACACAAATTTCTTTCTTTCTTTCTTTCTTTCTTTCTTTCTTTCTTTCTTTCTTTCTTTCTTTCTTTCTTTCTTTCTTTCTTTCTTTCTCTCTTTCTCTCTTTCTCTCTTTCTCTCTTTCTTTCTTTTCTTCCTTCCTTCCTTCCTTCCTTCCTTCCTTCCTTCCTTCCTTCCTTCCTTCCTTCCTTCCTTCCTTTCTTCCTTCCTTCCTTCCTTCCCTCCTTCCCTCCTTCCTTCCTCCCTTTCTTCCCTTTCTTCCCTTCTTTCTTTCTTTTCTTCACTTCTTTATTTCCTTTCTTTTCATTCCTGGAGTGGAAAAGCATCATGTAAAGTAGATTTTACTATTTTCAAAGGGTAATCTGTTATTTCCGAAGCAATAAATACAACACAAACTGTTCCAAACATGCTCATTCATCACAGTTTGATTGTTAATGTCAAACACAAGTTTGAAACCTGAAAGGCCGATGGCCAGCCAAGAGCTGAGCTATTCCAGGCAGAGGACAGTAAGTCTGGGTTTCTTTATTTTCCACCAACCCCGCTCAAGATGTTTCTTCTCCAGACTCATTGAGAAAATGCTCCAAGGACATTTTTGCTGATGGGTGAAGATATAGTCTGAAACCTTAGTGATTGCCTTTGAAAAACCTTGAAAAAGGTGGGAAAGGAGAAGGACTTTTTGGTGATAGCAAGCACGAGGAGTCGCTGCATTTGGGTGTGATTTGGGGGTTGTTTTAGGACAGGAGCTATGGACGAGGTTACACACTCCCAGCTTCATGTGTGACACTCACTCAAGCTCTCAAAGAACCAGATTTTGATACCTTTTCTTGCCGAGTTAATTTTCTGCCAGACCATTGAGCTGAATCAGTTCCCCAAGGAGCCTGAGAGGTGCCAGTCACTCCTTCAAGTCCAGACCTGCAGCCGGGAGGAGGACCTCTCCTTTCCCAGCAGCCAATTTAGCCGGGTTTCCCCCAGGGACATGCCTAAACAACCCAGTGCCCAGGTTCCAACCTGACCAGCTCTGCTCCAAAACCCAACGGCCACCATCCCATCGCACCGAGCCCGACTCAGCCTCCCCGGCAAAGCAAAGAGGGGCTGGGCAGGTAACATCTCACCAACGCTAATGCTAACAGGATCCCCTTAAAGTATGGGATTTTTTAGTGTTTTGGCTTCGTTTGTGAACACAGCACCCCTTTGCTTTTAGCAACTGGGAAGCCAATCCAATTGCATGCCTCTTTTTGGTGTTTTTTTTTTTTTTTGGTGTTTTTTTAATTTTTTTCCAGTTGTGCGGTTGCCGTGCCCGTGCAGCTGCTGTGTGTTGGGAAGGACTGGTTTGAATGCAGAAAAAAAAAGCTCCGTTTCCACGGGGAGCCACGGCGCCCGGAGGGATGAACCGCCTCCCGGCTGGGAGCGGGGCGGAGCGGGGCGGGGCGGGGCGGGGCGGCTCCCCCGGCGGCTCCCGCGGGAGGCGGCTGCACCGGCGCCCCGCTGCCGGTAAGTACCGCCGCCGGCATCCCCGTCCCCGGGCTCCCCGCGGGCAGGTCCTGTACCCCCCGCCCGAAGGGACCCCCCCAAACACTGCCTCCCCCCCCGGGCAGGGCTCCCCCAGCTCCTTCCCCCCTCCTTCCCGGGCAGGACCCCCCCCAGTCTTTCCCTGCTCCCGGCTGGTGCAGAGCGGGATGTGCCCTCCAGCATCGTTGGGGTTTTGCCCCCCCGGGGGTTGGGGTTTTTGACCCTCAGTGGGTGGGATTTGGCACCCCAGGGCTGGGGTTTTGCACCCCAGGCGTTGGCGTTTTTGCAGCCCAGGGTTTTTGTGTCCCCCTCCCCAGGGGCTGAGGTTTGGCACCCTGGCTCAGTTGCTCCCCTAACAGCAATGAGCACCCCCACATTTGCAGCGTGGGTTTAACTTTGCCTTGAGTTTTACTGCTGCAGTCGCGCTTCAGTCTCTCCTGGCACCTTGGAGAAGTGGTTGCAATAGACTCGCTTTTGCACTTCTCCTGGCGGGGAGATCTCAAAGGGCAAACCACTGTGCTGTCTCATAGGTGTGAGTTCAGCATCCTGCACTGGGGCAGAAACCTTTGGCTGCGCACAGTCAGGCTGGGAGCAGCTCCATGGGATGGGAGCTGGGAGCCCTGCGAGCCGGCCTGAGTCCCTTGTACCCTGCTGCTGGGAAAAGCACCACGCACCCGGCTCCCCGGCACCACTCAGATGCTTCAAGCTGGCTGGCTGAATTCAACAGTCAGTTTTAAAGGTAAGGATCACACATTTGCCTCTGCTGGGTTTCCAGACCTGGGGCTGGTTAGCTGTCGGAGAGGCTGTAGGACTTGTTCTGCGCTGATTTGGGGTGGAAAGAAACCATTTGCGCCCTCAGAAATGCTGCCCTTCAAATGGGAAAGTTGGATGGAGGAAGAGAGAGAGAGAGAAGGAAAGTCTCTCTTGCTGCGTGGCCTCCCTGAATGCATGTTTTACAAGTGGAAGCATCCCCAGGGATGTTCCTCCTCCTTTAACACCGCACACCAGCCTTGCAGAGCAATGCACTGTTCGACAAATTGCTGGGCCGCTGCGGTCTCGGCTCGTGGCAGAGGGGAGGAGGGAAATGAGTCTTGAGGTCCTGGGGCAGGTACGGTTGCATGCTGCCATATGCTGATTTGTACTTGGTTTAGCAGAGGAGCAGAGTCTGGCAGCAAATATATTTCCAATTTTCATAATTCTTCTAAGATTTTAAAGTGCAGTCAGCCTTGAGATTGCAGAACTTTTTTTTTTGCCTCCCCTGCCATCAAAACATACCATTTAGTGATGAAAATAACCTTTTACTTGGGATCTGTCTGCTGAATAAATTAGGTCAAACTTTCAGTATATTTTAAAGCAAAACTGCTGAAATGATGGAGTTGCTTCTCTCAGGCAGACTGAGAACAGAATCGAGCCCATCGGTTTTTGAAGGGAAGCAAAACTTTAATGTCCAAATAAGAACAACACAAACCCTAAGGCATCTCAGATGCCCAGAAAACCTGGGATGATCCCACATCATGGTACAACTGGGCATTTACCCCATTGATTTAAGAAGGCTCCTTACAGGAAAGGCTGAAAGACTGATGTTAAAGAAAGATACTGTTCTGTATCAGCAGCCTAACTACGTCAGCTGCTGCAGCTCATAGGAGAATTCAAAAGCTCCAATATTTAAGTTGTGGAAGTACATCCCTTGGAAGGATGGCACATCCCGCTTTGTCCTGAAGATTTCCACAGCGATGTTAAGACTGTATCATTCCCCACTTTCCTGTATTAACAATTCTCCAGATGGTTCAGGAGTAGCACTTCTTAGCAAGAGATAAGTTGCTGGCTGCCCAGTCAGAGGCAAAAAGAATGGGAGACATCCAGCTTGGGTGCTTGGCTGGGACATAGACCGTGGATGAGCTTCCAGGGACTCTCTGCCTGGGGATCCTTGAAAAGGAGCCAGGAGCAGCAGGACCCTGTTGTCTGCACCCTGAATTAGAGTTCAGGGTTCAAATCTGAAGTTTCAAGCATCCATCATGCCTTCTTTTCGTTGTTGGAGAAATCATGGATGTCAAATGAGGAGAGTCATTTCCAGCCCCTCAGCCTGTCTTTGTGTTGACTAAAAAATAGCATGACCAAGAGGGTATTTCTCTAATGTTTTGTGAGTGTGGGCACATTTGTCTCCTGTATTTGTGCATCGTTGTGTCATGCTCGTAGATGTATCCTGCATTAAGCAACCTGCTGTGAGTTTTTCACTTGAGAAGACCTTTTAACCCAGGCTGGTGGCTCAGGTGGTACTTGAGTTGCATAGAGAGCTTGCAAAGACGAACTCTAATAGCTGTGTCCTTATTCTACTTAAAGTTTGAGTGCAGTGCGTGTTCACAAATCAGTACCGGAGCAATGCTGTGTACATAATGATCTGCTGTAATTAGAGTTGTACTAACACTGATACATACTTAACAACCGTGCGAGCAGTCGTTGTTGGCAGAAGGAAGATGTGACTTCTAAACATTCTTGTTTCAGTGTTACATCTAAAAAACCCAAATAACGAATCCAGCATTCTCATCTCATTCAAGGCCATAGACCAAAAATTTGACACTGATTTTTTAAACCTTAAGACCTTATTTTTTTAAACCTTAAAATTTGACATTGATTATTTAAACTGTTTTTTCAAACCATTGATTTTTCATTAAACCTGATTTTTGCTGTTCATGGCTTGGGAGCCTATCTTCATGCTGCACACTCTTCTGGGAGAATGTAGGGCTGACTGGGTGGTGTTCATGTGCTTAAACTGGTTAGGGGTCAACTTGAGGTGGAAATCAGAGGACTGTGTCCAGACCTTGCAAAGGCCCCAGAGGCGTGAGGACACCAGCACCTCCCAGCAGGTACGGGAGATGGCAGATGACCAGGTGAGCTAGAAGATGGATGTGGACCATGTAACGGACCTTGCAGTGGCAGATTCTGCAACTTGGCTGGCTGTGCGGCCATGCGTTGTCACCACGTGGCTTTGCCAGCTAGCAGTCTCTGTGCCGTCTGTGCCGACCACGTAGGGAGGAGAACAGGCTGAACACTTTTTCTGCCAGAAGTGTGGTTGCATTGAAATCAAACTGTTCCGCAGGAGCTCACCCAGTTTGATGACATCCTCAGTGGGGTTGTTAGTAAGAACGGCACAGATTATTCTCTTTGCTGTCAATAACGTGAGAGCTGGAGACAGGATTTTTTATTTTATCGTTATGGGGTGTTACCAGGATGTGAAATGTTGTCCAAGGAACATTTTCGTTAAGGCTGATGTACTTAAAACACTCTGTAGACTTTTAGCAGCGCCTGCTGAGGGGCCTGCCACAGAGCCTGATGTCCAACAAACCTGCTTGTTCGCAGCGCTGGAGGAGCAGGAGAGCTTCAGGTCTCAGTCAACAAGTCCCAGCTCTGGTGAAGACGGGCAGAGGAGGACCTTTCCTTCTTAATTCTTTCTAGACAGCTTTAGTTATTTCTTGATTTTTATTTTTTATTTTTATTTTTTAACTTGAAAGAAAGGAAACCACTAAATCCAGCAACTCATTAGAAGCTGGGAAAGGAGCTGAGAATTTTGAAGGATGAGTGGGTGCATGTAATACACAATTACATCCAAGGAAAAGTCAGTATTGCTTTTACAAAAGGCAGCCCAGCCTCACAATTAGATGGGAGTGCTTGGAAGAAGTCAGCAGGTGTGTGGATGAGGAGCACCTAGTTGGTGTAGCTGGCGTGGATTTCTGAAAGGTTTTCGATATTGTCCCTCATGGCAGGGGCTTTTAAGGAAACTGAGTTAAGAAGGAAGTTCCTTGTGTGAATAAATACTTGTCTAAAAGGCGAAATGCAGGGGGGAAGTGGACGGTGAGTTACTGTATGGAAGAGGGGTCAGCAATGCTCTTTACAGGGATCGGGGCTGGGGTATGTGGGGTTCAATAAATCTCTAACTGGAAAAATTATGAATCGTGAAGCGGTGACATTTGTAGGTGAAACGTTTAATCAGGGCATGAAGGATAAGGCCTGACTTAAAGAATTGCAGAAAAGCTTTTATGAAGCTCAGTGAGCATTAAAATGGAAGAAAAAAGTTCAACTGCAAAGTGATAGAGTTTGGGGAAGATGGAGAGAACCTAATTTCCTCATTTCTTCCTATTTTCATGTCTAAAGCAGCGGGCTCTGAGCTGACCGTCACTGCTCAGGAATGAGATCTTTGGATGGTGATAGGCAGTCCCGTGGAAAGGTCAGCTCGGTGCTAAGTGCCAATCAAAAGCAGCAAACCACTTTAGGGACTGTTATGAAAGGGAAGCAGGACAAAACAGAGAACATCATTATGCCCTTATGTAAATCCACAGTGTATTTACCTCTTAAAAATTTTTTCCAGTTTTAGTCCATCTCAGAAACTCAGAAGAGCAGGAGGGGTAGCCAGGAGCCCTCAATCACTTCTGTACAGGGAATGAGCAAGTGGGCGAAGGCTCCTCAGCCTCACCAAGAGATGATGAGGGGACCAGGGGATGTGACAGAGATTAAAGAGCCGACCAGTGGCATTGAGAGAGTGGATGGGGATTGCTTGCATGATGTCTCTTCCAATACAAGGACCAGAGGGCATCAAGTGAAACTAGCTGGTGGTAGGCTCAAAACAAACAAAAAGAGGTGTTTCTTTGCATGGTACATAGCTGAGCTGTGGAAGTTCTCTCTATAGGAGGTCAGGGATGCTAAAAGTCTGCATGAGCCAAAGGGGAAGCAGGACAACTTCATGCCTTAGAAGTCCTTGAAGCCATCTTTAGAGGTAATTCTGGATTATAGGCTGCTAGAAGGAAAAACAAACATCGGGGAAATTTTGCTGCATGCTGCCTTGTTCTTATAATCCTCCTAAGGCAAAGATTGGCCACTGTGAGATAAAGTGAGTTGGACTACATGGACATTTATCCTGACGCATTCTCACGCTGCGCTTAGCAGTGATGCCCTGGGGATGTGGGATTGACCTGAGGGTACTGTGGAAGCAGACCCCAGTCACAGGAGAAGCGGTGGTGTTCAGATGTAACAATTTGATGTCTGGAAATATTTGTATAATTTTCTTTTCCCTGCAAGTTTTGCCTTTGTGTTCCCATTAGCCACACCAGGGAATTTTGAACTCCTGGAATTTTTGCAGCACATCGGTCCCACCTTCCCAGGCACCTGTGACACCACTTGGTCAAAGTCTGGGAACTGAGCTGTGGACACAAGCACGTGAATTTCCTCGACTGAGAAGTCACCCGTTATGGAGTTGGGAGCATCCCCTCCCAGCTGGGCACAGAAGGGGACATAAGTCTGAGGTCACTGCTGCACCTGAGATGCCTCAATTACTTGCTTACTTGCATTAGTTTGGTCAGTTTAGATTGGATATTAGGAAAAATTTCTTCACTGAAAGGGCAGTCAGGCCCTGGCACCGGCTGCCCAGGGAAGTGGTTGAGTCCCCATCCCTTCAGGTATTTAAAAGCCGGGGAAATGTGGTGCTGAGGGACATGGTTTAGTGGTGGACTTGGCAGTGCTGGGTTACCGGTTGGACTCGATCTTAAAGGTCTTTTCCAACCTAAACGATTCTATGAGTCTATGATTAAGCTCCCTGTGTGGTTGCTGGCAGCTCTGCATGGCCATTCAGACTGTAGGATGGAGCTGCCCACCATGACAGTAAAAAGCTCCTAACTTCAGAGCTTAAAATGTACCAGGACAACCCAGGGCAGAGCACGTACTGAATAGTGGAGTTACGAAAGCAGCCAGCCTGGGCAAGCAGTCTCACCCGGTCTGTGGGTGGCAGAGATGATAATGAGAATATAGACTCATAGAATCATAGAACAGTTTGGGCTGGAAGGGACCTTAAAGCTCATCTCGTTCCAACCCCCATATTTTGTGGACACAGCATGATGTTCAGTGGGATTTAGCAGAGCTGCTTTAATTTTGGATTTCAGTTGCTTGCTTGTCCTCTCTCTGCTCTCAGTGCTTTTTCTTTTTTTTTTTTTTTTTTATCATGCTTCACCTGATGATGCGTTTTCGTTCACAGGAGAGCTTTTAATTGCCATGAAGGACTTCAGCCAGTGCTGCATATTTATCCTCACCCTCAGGATTTCAGACACTTCTAACGAACTGATAACCATGGGACAGTGATGGCACAGACACAACAGGGTGTGTGGATTTTTCTTGAAGTAAATGAAGCGTAAACATTATTTCTGTACTTCCTTTCATAGACCTACAAGTCATGTGCATTAAAGTCTTTTTTTTTTTTTCCCCTCTTTCAGATTTTAACAGTGGGAAGATGCTGATGGACAAAAATGAATCTTGGTTCTCTAATTTCTCCTCTGCTGCCTCCTCCTTTGTGAAAGGAGGTGGCAGCTGGGCAGGGATCGGCCTCCAGGAGGTGGTCATTGGGCTGATACTAACCCTCATTGACTTGATCACGCTTCTGGGAAATACAGTAGTCTTCATCTGCCCAGTGGTGGAAAAGAGGCTGCGCACTGTCACCTATATGTTTATCATGTCCTTAGCCATGGCAGATTTCCTCGTAGCTTGTCTGGTCATGCCCTTTAGGTAAGAAGGGCTTGTACGGTAAGATCAGATGGTGGGGTGTGCATGCAAGACCATTTCTCCTTGCTCAGTGGCCACTGTTTGAGCAGGGCTGGCTACTAGTTCATGTGCTGTGCTTAGGGCTGGGCTCTCCAAGGGGCTTAACTATGGGTCAGTGATTGTATGTGCTTCTGTGCCTCAGTTTCCCTACCCTTTATAATGGGTCCCCTTCTAATGAATGGAGGAGACTTCCCAAGGGTATGTTTCTTCTTGGCTATAGAGGGACTCTGGCTGCTGCTCTGAACTAGATATCCAGCTTTTCAGGTGGCTCCAGTGCAATGAGTCCCCTCTTCCAGGACTAGCTCTGTGTTGCATGCAGGGCCAACATGGTTGCTAGATGATTTTTCATGCTCTGAGTGTTTGGGGAATGTGAGATGAGGACTGTCACTGGTGTGTCAGCATGAAGTGCTACGACTGCATTGATCCTGCTTGTGTTTCAAAGGCAGAGCAAATCACGGAGCATATTTTTCCCTCATTTTTCTTAGTCAAGAATGACTGTTGAAATCAGCGGAGTTAAATTCTGTGCTTTCGATTTTACACTTCTTTAACGTTGTCTTTTATTTTCTGGTAGTGGGAGGGAAAAGTAAAGAAGATCCTTCTAGTGTGAGAAAATGGATGATTTCACATTATTGAACTTGAAAGGCTATTGCAGAGATGTTATTCTTCATATTCTTGGTGAAACAGAATTTTGATTGTTCCTTCTGGTTCAGACAACGTACTGGTGGAGTTTGTGGGAAAGGCTGGTGACCTTGCAAAATAAATCTTTTGCCTCCATAAACAGACTAGAAAAATTGCAGTCTGCAGTGGGATAACAAATGGGATTCGCTGCACTTGGGGGAATTGGTTTTGCCCCTCTTGCCTGACTGCATCGCCCATCGATAACTGGCAGTGTTGACATGGGGACAAAGGCCATCTCCCCTCTTGCTGTGTAACTGTAAAGATTTTGTTTTAGTATAAGTAATTTAGGCTCCCCCTATATTTAATGGAGGAAGAGGCACTTCAGAGGGCAGTTCTCCCTGCTTGAAGTTTGTATTTACAGGAGCTTCACTACGTGGCTAAAACATAGTAAAACAAACCCAGAAACCAGTTTACTGGTAGGCTCTGGCTGTCTTGTGCTGTAAAATGGCCGTAAGCTTGTGGAAAGCAGGGGGTTGCAGCCTATTTAGTGTTCTTGGAGCAATATGAAGAAGCTGAACTTTTTTCACATTCTGTGATTCAGTTCTCACAGGGCTGCCTACGCTTTTGAATTTGGCACCGAAAGATATTTTCCCAATAAGCAATTACAAACTGAGTTATAAGTTTATAGTGTCAGGTGAAAAGAAAGCAGTTAATGATGCCCTTCAAAAAATATTACTGCCAATTTCAATTCTAAGCTCGGTGAATTTTTAAGTTCAGGTTCTGAAATCATCCATCTGTATTCACCTGTCTCTCCCTTCCACCTGGTGCTACAAATATCTGCCCTGGGGGCTTGGGTTGCAGCTGAGTTGTAGGATGATCTAACCTCTCCTAACCTACTAAAGTCAGTGGGAATGAGGGTAGTGACTTAACCAGGAGATTTGTATTGCTGATAGTGGGGAGGTTTGCTCTATGTTGGAGAAAGATGGGACTGTAGAAGTGGCTCTTTGCCAGACAGGGGTGGGAAGGGTCTCCAGGTTGGCTGATCTTGTTCCCCGAGGATTGCCAGCAGCTCCGAGCGGGCGTGTGGGTGAGGACCTGGCTGACGTGGCTGCAGCAGTCTGGCTATCTGCTTCCTTCCCCATTTCCAGCTACTAAACTGGGCTGGAGCTGGGCTGCAACTGGGAATGGTGGAGTCTGCAGGGCCTGAGCTGGGCTTACCTGCAAAACAATGTGGTTCTCCCTGCCCTGCCTGGAGGGGATGCAGAAACGGTCCATGTGCTCTTGTCAACAGTAGCACACACTATTTTTTTCCCGAGAAGCTCTGATGCTTCCCACTGCATGAACAAGAACACTGCAATAAAAAGCAGCAGACCATTTCAGCCTCCTAGAAAGAGTAAAACAGTGTGTCAGACACCAAAGATTAGCTAAAGCAACAATCTTTCTGCTACCTGGCATTTCCCTGGGCTATTTTTCTTCTCCTTTCCATGTTCTTGTTAAGCCCAGAAATGAGGGGGTTTCATCCCAGTCCAGCCCAGTTGTCTCAAGGGCTCCTCTCTGGGACTGTGCAGCATCACCTGCTCTTCCACCCACTCCAACCATCCCTCCAGGAGATCACCTTCTCCATTACCCCCATCTTACCCAGGAACGGCAGCACCCCTTTTACTCAAAGAAGACAAAAGCTGAACAACTCCTGCTTTGGAGTGAGTTCCAGCTGATGACTGCTATCACTGCTTCCTCTCCAAATTTGCCTGTTGTCCACCTGATGACTCCTCTAGTGTCTCCACGTTCAGCTCATGCTTGGGAATATCTGTCCTGGATTTCTTCCTTTTCTTCTAAATGGAGTTTGGGCATTTCCAGTTACTTCTGCCTCGCACTTACTGATGTGCTATTTGCAATCTGGGTGATGGGAGGGAGCGGCAGCAAAGAGCAAAGGCAGGTAGGTGTCTCAGCAGCTGTAATTTCCCTCTCTGAGATGGATAGCACCCCCCATAACTGGAGTAAGACCTCTTCCTTGGCAAGGAGAAAGAGGGAATTTGGCACTATGTTTTGCTCAGTTAGGAATGCAAAGGGGAGGGCAATTGGACAATTCCTACTTCTAGGCTCCCAGGAAAGCATGGAAGGAATGAGAAGAAACAGCTGAAAATGTTTCATTGGGAAACCTGTCTGTGGCTTCTCATGCCCAACAAGAAAGGAAAAAAAGGGCACAACAGGGATGAGGAGGGGACCACAGCTGTGAAGAATGAGGGGAGGGGAAAGATCATAAAATCATAGAATAGTTTGGGTTGGAAGAGACCTTTAAAGGCCATCTAGTCCAACCCCCCTGCAATGAGCAGGGACATCTACAGCTGGATCAGGTTGCTCAGAGCCCCGTCCAGCCTGGCCTTGAAGGTTTGCAGGGATGGGGCATCTACCACCTCTCTGGGCAACCTGTGCCAGTGTTTCACCATCTTCGTTGTAAAAAATTTCTTCCTTACATTTAGTCTGAATCTCCCCTCTTTTAGTTTAAAACCATTACCCCTTCTCCTATCAAAGGACAGTAGAGGGCATTGCAAGGGGGGAAGGATTTCCGTTTCCATGGAAAACCAATGGCTTTGCTATGCAGCCAGAGAGAAAACAGCCCACCTAGGAGAGTGATTTAACAAAAAAAAATTACAAAGGGGAGCAAAGAGCAGAGCACAACTGATGCTTTGTGCTCCCCCTGAATGCTCCAGCATTGCCTGGTGTGAAGCCTTTCCAGGTCTTGGTGGGCCACGTGGTGAGGAACGGACCCTGCCATCTCCAGTGGGTGTTGTTTGGCCCTGCTGATAGCGTGGCTCTTGGTCCACATCTTTCCCACCGTCTCAGCTTCGTATCTATATTGCTCTTCTGAATTGCAGTTTGCTCCTCAGTCGGCGTGTTAGCACGTGCCAAAGAGAAGGAAAAGAAATGATCTTAGGAGCCAGTCTGGCTCAGGAATAAGAGGTTTTGTGAAAGAAAGGAAAAGCAAGGTTGTCGCCTGGTGCCTTAATTTCATAAGAGTAAGTCTTTTGCTTTATTCCTGGTTTGGCTTGTTTGCAGGAGCAGTTCAGCTGTGCTTAACTTCTCCTTTGAGTACTCCAGCCAGCCCAGTCGTTTCCAGGCTGACTATTTCCAGCTACTCTTTTCTTTTGCAAGCATAAGTGAAACATGGAGGTGACTTCACTTCTGCTCATACTGTGCATTTCTTTGGGCTTTTATTATTCCTTTTTAATCAGCATCATTTCCAGGCTGCAGAGACGTTATGTATCAGAGAAGAGGGAACAGGTATCTGCTACCCTGTGCTGTGAGAACATCCCACCAGATGCTGATGGGAGCTAGGTACCGGCTCAGCTGAGATCTGTGTGCAGGAATGTTCATGGCAGCAGCATGGTTCACTTCTGGATGGCCACACTGCTCACACCACAGGCTTTGAGGGCTTCTCAGGAGTGGCACCAAGACACCCAAGTCTGTTACTGGACCCATGCTTCAACTTCTATATGTCTCATTTCCCCAGCTAAAAAAGAGCCATGAAACCTTTCCATGTGTGCGCGGTGGGTCCTTCCATGCTCCCATGTGGAGGCCACCATGGTGTGGGGACAGGTTCTGCTGTAGGTTAACCTTTGCTTGAATTTTTGCACAGCATCCTGCATAACAAAAAGCTGCCGGGGGCTGGGGCCCTTCAGCCAGCACTGTACCCACTTACATTAGTTGTGCTCTAAAAGAACCTTCATAAAGTCATTTTAATGAGTTGTTGCTAATTAGATGCAGAGCAGGGGTTGGTTTCTAACTCCTCTGACATCAAGTTGACTCTTTTGCCCTTGCCGGACGGCAGAGCCCACCTGAGCGCACTGCAGCGCAGCAGCCCTACTTTCACTGTGTTTGACCAGCAAGCTGTGAAGTTACAGGATAATTAAAGCTTTGCAGGACGAGGTAGTTACTCAGCCTTTCACATCAAATTCACACACAATGGTTATTTCAGCAGTACCCCAGGAGCTGCAGAAAGCTGGTGAAAGAAAGGGGAAGAGAATGGCATCTAACTGAATGCTATAGAAACATGCATCAGCCTTCCTACAGCTCCCATATGTTCCTTCCTTCGCTGCTCACTTCTTACAGGCCCCTCTTGCCTTCATTAGGAATAATTTTGGCATAATGTCTGCTTTTTTCTGGTTTGTTTACCTCGCTGAGGCATTTGTGAGCCATGTAACATGCCAGCCACTTAGGCTTCCTCCTAGGATTTTTTTTTTTAACCAAGAGTTGAAATCCTCTAGTTTTGGAGCATGAGATCAGATGTAAAGTGAGTATCCTGGTGGAGGGAGCATCTTCCATGCATGCATAGAGCACTGGAAAAAGCTGTGATAAACAAAGCTGTGCAGATGTACATCTGGGGAGCTTTGGGGGGCAAAGCACCCCTCCCAAGGCACGCACCTAGAGTGCAGGCAAGAAGCATAGGTTTGGTCTCCTTCAGCCATGCCCCACCTGTGGGTTATTGCCTTGGGTTGCACTTTGAGGATGAATCCCTGCTGTCTAATTGAGGCACACCCATCTTTAGTGCCTCCATGTTAAAATATGACATTTTACCTCAGTGGAGTCTTGAAGAAATGCATGAAATCAGTCCTTCTAGCTTTGATTTCTGCCCGTTTTCTCTGGCAGTATCATTTACGAGGTGACGGGGATGTGGTTGTTTGGGAAGCTGTTCTGCAAAGTCTGGATCTCCTTTGATGTCATGTTCTGCACTGCATCCATCGTCACGTTGTGCTTCATTAGCCTGGACAGATATTGCTCCGTGGTGACCCCGTACCACTATTCAAGAAGGATGTCCCGGGGCAGGTGAGTGGAGTTGCTCCTCACTTTGGGTCCCTCCAAATTTTTACTTGGCCACGGCCTATATTGACCAGGGACCAAATGAGCTATTGACAGTTGCTGCCCAAAAGCAGAGCGATGTGGCAAAAGGGACTTTGCACTGTTGAAAACTTTGCAGAAGATTTTTAATGTGGTGCAGGAGAAAAGGAGAATGCAGCTGAGCTGGTTTGATGGTGCTCCTGGGAAAGCACTTTTTGAGTAAAGTATGGGTTGCAAAATGGGGTAGAAACCAGTGGTGTGGGCTGACTTGTACCTACAACTTTTGCCCTTTGCCAGCATTTCATGGGAATTTCCCCAAGGACTAGGGGAAATGACACCCAGAAGAGTGCATGTAGCAGTAGTCTTCCCTCTTTTAAACACAGTATTTTCTGACGTGATATTCATGGGGGAAACGCAGAGAAAACAGGACAAGTTTCTAAGCTCCTGTCAAGGTTTCATGTGAAACATTGAAATGAGGATTGCAGGGTGGGGAAGGTTGTCCGAGGGTAGGCAGAGAGGACGCTGCAGCTGCAGGGTGCTTTACGAGGTGGGTTCAGGGTCTTTTGGGGATGTTTTTCCCACTGCAACTCTTGCTGTGTACGATCTGTGGAGCACGGGCAGTCGCCAAAACGAGGAGGGGGCTGCGCAGCACGCCATGTCGCAGAGCAAGGGCTGCAGTGGTCCTGAGGATCTAGTGTCCATCAGCTCCACCCCTATTGCTCCTCAATGGGTAAGATAATGGCCAGATATTAAAGCTGAAACCAAACAGAAAAATCTACATGCCATTGTTTTAAATATTAACAAAAATCCTCTGTAAAACCTTTCCTCCTCTTTTTTCAGCCAGCTCTGAGCATCCCTTACACTGACCCCAATTCTGTAAACCACAGACCCAATTACCCAGTCGTTAAGAGACATTCACGTATGGACTTCTTGTACCCTGGCTTTTTCCCTTCTCCAAGGCCTGTGGGACTGCTGAGCAGTGATATCCCCCACGGGTTACCATGGGGATTGAATCGTACTGGATGTTCTCAACTCAAAATAACTCAGACCCTCTCTCCCCACCCCGTCTCTTTCCTTTTGCAGATGCATCGTGATGACCTGCATGGTCTGGGTTTACTCCTCCCTCATTTCCTTCCTTCCCGTCATGCAAGGCTGGAACGAGATCCCTGGGGTGGACTTTGATGCAGGCAGAGAATGCATCTTTGTCACCAACTGGATTTTTGCCATCGTGGCTTCTGCTCTGGCATTTTTTGTTCCCTTCATGGTCATGTGCAGCATGTATTTCTTCATCTACCGAGCTTCACGGCTCAAGGCCACTCGTATCATGTCTCAGACCCTGGAGCTTCACTACCACCCCAACAGCAAGCGGCAGAACCATCTGCAGCTGGAGAACAAGGCCACACGGACCATTAGCATTATCATTTCAGTCTTTGTGCTCTGCTGGCTGCCGTACTTTGTCCTGAACGTCTGGCTCGCTGCCAGAGGCACCAACTCCACCAGCACGGTGTTGGTTGACACCTTCAAGATCATCACTTGGTTAGGGTATTGCAACTCCACCATCAACCCAATGCTCTACGCTTTCCTGAACCGGGACTTCCAACGGGCCCTGAAGAAGCTGCTCATTTGCAGGCACAGGTCTCAGGTGGACATTGGAGAAGACATGGTTTCCATAGCCACGTTTTCCAAGACTGCTCCAGACCTCGAATACAGCATTACGGCGCCAGTGCCCAATGGTGCCCTGAAAGGCAAACCCAAGTAATAGAGATTCAGAACCAGCTGCTGGAGGTGGTGGTACAGAAAGTGCCAGAGCACATCCCAATCGAAAAATAACGGGTAGGAAAATAGGGGAAGGAGGGGCTGGAATATCACAGCTGGGGGCATAGGACAAAGATGCATTTCTGCATCTTCCACAGTTTTACAAATGAGGAACTTTGACATTTTAGGGGCAATTTGATATAACTAATGGAGCTAATTCCTTCCTGGGTAATTATTTTTTTAATGAGCATTTCCTAAGACAAATTCAATCTTCATGCTGTGGAAAAAAATCAGTATGATAACGTGAACTTGTCTTTGTGTACATCCTGGTGATCTACAAGGTAAGCTGGGACATTATTTCTTCTCAAGCCACTGTAGCTCTCATCTTTCAGCTTACATTACAAATTTGACCAGTTCTAATAACTCCACATGTGTCAGTCTGTGTACGGGAGGGAGGAGGGATGTGGTCAGAGCAGAGGTCGCTTCTTTACAAAGGCACCACTCTGCAGTCTGGGCTGTTGCTCAGGGTTCAACTCGCTTGCTTCTGATGTATCGAGAGGTTCAGAGCTTTCAGTGGCTTACTGTGTATTATCTGTGAGTTCCCTTATCAATTCTGGAAGGGAATATCCTCTGTGGCAGACCCCAGGAGATGAGCAAGACTTGCTGTAACACTGAGAGCACCGAGCGCCCAGGGGGTTGGAAGGGGGCTACAAGTGACCAAGAGCAGCCAGAGGGGATGTGAAGAGGAATTATTACTTATTTGTGTTTTGCACTGTGATGTCTGTGCCTTGATGCTATGGGTGTAGCTATAGAGTATTGCTGGACCACGCAGACATAAAAAAAAAAAGATGATAAATGGGAATAATTATTTTTACCACTCCCAAGTCTTGTCTGGACTTCAAACAGCAATGGGCTCCCTGCAGGAGGGCCGTGGAGTACCTCACTGAAGGATTACCCTGAAAAGGCAGGACTGCTCCCGAACGTCCCTGCAGCATCGTAACAGCGAGTAAAAGCCAGAGCTGAGCCCCCAGGACCACGGCTTTTCTGTAGCAGGGTCACGTGAAGGCTGGTGACCGCTCAGACACCAACCATCGCATCCCCCGGCACGGCTCTGGGGGGGTTTCACGCTGGTTTACGCAGGAGAGTCGCTGCACTCAGAGCCTGCTCTTAGACCAATCTTCTGTGGACATGAAACACTTCAAGAATGGTTTCTAAAATAGCTTTTTCTGAGTGCTTCATCACCTACTTGGGACAGGCAAGGCTTCCACAGCCTGGGAAGCAGAGCAAACGCAGCAGAAGGATATCCAGGCTAACATTTAATGCTAAAGCTACTGGACTGAGGCACTGAGAGGGGCAAAGAATGTCACTTTGTTAACGAATAAAAAACGGGAGGGTGAGTTAGTAAAAGTCCTGAGTCCTTCTGCTCTTCCAGCTCAAAGGTAGCAGAGGACTGTCCTCAGAGGTGTAGCAAAAAGCAAGTAGCTACTACCTGGAGCAGCTCAGCTATTGAAGACACTGGTACAAGGGTCAGAAATTCTCTCTCAAGGGCCTGATAGAAGAAACAGCCCTGACCTGGGGTGGCAACACCAGTACTTCTGGTGCCTCTTCATGGAGCGGGTTCAGTCTCCCAGCTCCTACAACTCCAGCAACAACAGGGAAGCGGTAAGGAGAATAACAACACAATCCTGCCCTTAGTCTGCAGGAAGCATCTAGGTCCAGTGGGCACCACGGTGGATGGGGCAGGATTCTTGCTCCGGACACCCAATTCACTTTGATTAAACAGGACAAGGAATTGTTTCAGGCCCAGGAGCTATGGTGGGGATAGGCAGTGTCCTCTGCAAGAACAGGCCAGGACATCAGCGCAGCAGAGCCCGAGACCAGAGCTCCCTTTTGCAGGGCTGGAGCTGGCAGCTGTGCTAGCCAATGCATTCAGGTGTCCCTTTGCAAAAAAAGGTGGCAGGAAGGTACACACCGATTTCCATGGCCACAGGAAGACCTGAGATAGTCTGAAAGTTGGTTCATAAACCAAAAGAAGGCAAATAAAACTGTGTATGAGCCATCAGATGTTCCCACCACCACAGCCATCATGTAAAGACTGGGATGTCACAGACAAGGGGGAAAGCTGCTGCTGTCATCTGTACAGAACTGAGAAAAGCCTGCCTTCATGGCTTCCCTTCCCAGGGTGTCAGCATAGAGCAAATGCACATTAGACCCAAAGGCCTTCAGTCTTTCATTCATGGTTGACCATTTGATCTGAGTTGACTGAAGAACATCATCTGGCAGAAGGACAGGGATGGAACAGGAGTGCGTCGTATAATCAAAACCTGACTTGAAGAAGGAAAACAACATGGGAGGTGCACCCTCTGGGTAGCCTGGCTCTGAAGAGCTGGTAAAATAGTCCTGGAGCTGATGGGGGTGTTGAAGCCCAGGTAGATGTTTCGCAGCACAGTGTCCTCTTCTCCCACTGGTGGGGCAGAGCAAGTGGAGCTGCGAGAGGCAGGGAAATGAGGGCTTGCAGGCAAGACCTGGGTCCAGAGGAAAACCTCTCTGGTTAGGGAAGACTTTCTTAGTCAAACTGTGGAGCAAAAGGGAGCGAAGACAGGGACACCACATTCCAGCATCCAGTGGGTGGAAGAGAAGCAAAGACTCGCTGCCACAGGCAGTTAAAAGCTGAGCGTGGCCAGGTGCTTTTGTGGCTGGGCATGCACCACAGAGGGTAGGATTTGTACGTGCCTTTGAGGGTGAGTGGAACATCCCAGAGCACACAGACACACCTAGTGTGAGCATGTATTTCGCTTTTGGTACTGAACTGCTGCAGGGCCCTTGGAATAGGCAGCTACTTACATCCAGCACAGATACACAGCAAGTTAAAAATACCTTATTCTAATTTCCTGTGCTCCATCAGTCATCACTGAACTGGCAGGGAAGCTAGAGAGGCTTCAAACGCGGCCATTTAACTGTGCATTTATAGCTGATGCTAACAGGGAAATCCAAGGGAAGAGGACACACTTAACTGCCTTCTGTTTTAACCCAGCTAAACTTTATCAAGTTCTGCTTTTGACCAAATATTCAGTGCAGCATTCTGGCTTCAACCAGACAAGCCAGTACCTGGGAGAGTTAACCAAGAGCACAAGATGACAATCTTTGTAATCCACTCTTGCCTTATCATAAGGCTGCAGAGTGTCAGCTGGTTTAATTGCCAGTCATAACGTCACAGCACGGTACAGTGATCTGCAGAAGGATTTGAATCCAGCATCTTTTAAGAAACTGATTTCAGAGCCTACAGCTTCAAAAATTTAAGCCTGTAAAACCAGAAAATACATTTATGCCAAAACAGTTCTAATAGTGTAAGAATTATCCCTTCTCCTTCCCTCTCTGTTAACAGTTGAGAGATTGCCTCCATCATCCACTCAGTTTAGGAGAGCTCAGCTCCCACCTTTCTTCAGACAGCATCTCGCTTCCGCGCAGCATATCCACGTCTGCATCATCACCTGCACTGTGGCAAGCGTGAGAGAGGGAAGCAAAGCAACTTACAGAAACGCCGTGCCCCTCCTCCTGTTCCAACTGCACAAGGCTGCCATCTGCAGCATGCACTGATGCAGGTTTGAACAGAAACGATGACTTCTTTTTTATAAATAAAAAAAGTTTATTAAATCATTTAGACTTGAAAGAAGTCACAATAATTAATGCACTCAACAATTATAGCAAGTGCATTCTGTACACCACCAACCCAAATGGATTGATTCTGTATTTTATAAATAAAAAATAACATATTTACAGTGAGAAATAAAAGCATGGCATTAGGCAGTTAAATTAGCAGATTACACAAATGCCTACCAGTTGATTTTTTTTAAAAAGTAAAAATCTACAAGATTACATACGACACATATAACTTCATTAGGTTTAAATCTTCAGAATCACAACATTTTCGTACATAGTTTTTACTATGGCTCTTCCAACCACTGCCTATAAACCCCCCTTTTTAATGGCAAAATGCTCCTTTTCCTTCTCTACAGATTTATCTGTATAAAATGCATTCCCTAAGATCTACTACAGTGCAGAAGTATGAAATGATTTCCTCTAATGACTGGCTACGGAAAGTGACAGTATGTACAACTGTGGTACTTTTTTGCTTTAAAAATAGTGCAGATTCCCAGTTTACCCACCAGGGACAAAAGTGGAGTCATTGTTCAGTTCAAAATCATCTTCATTTCACCAAAGAGCAAGTGATCCGCATAGATACTCACTAGGCTTAGAGACTGTAATTTGCGCTATAAAAATACAGTATTTTAATTCTATTTACATGTTACAGATCTCTCACTTACCCAGCAAGCTGACATTTACAAGCTTCAAAAAAAACCCAACAAACCTGAAAAAAAACGATAATGGAGCACAACAGTGATAAGCACAGTAGCTGGACCCATCTGCCTAGGAGAGTTAAGGTAAGAAAAATGGAATGTGAAAAGTGTGGTTCCTGGCTTTCGTTGGCTGTCAAAGTAAACGAAAATCTGTCCAATACATCTTATACACTAAACATGGCAAAAAAGGTTTAAGTAAACTATTTCCAAGATAGACATTCTGCATCATAGGATCCTTCTGCTGAACAATCCCTGTAAAACCTGCTGAGTGGAAGAAGTGATCCTGAGGATAATTATTTGCTTGGTTGTCTTGAATGCTTATTTCCTGATAAACTCATTGTCCGTGACCTCTGCCTAAGCACTGGTTTTGGTGGGAGTTCCAAGTCTTCAAATACAGGATTTTCGATGATTGCTGCAGCCTCTGGTCTTTCAGTGGGACTTGGAGAGAGCATGTCCTTCACCATGGTGTACTAAAAGAAAACATGACATGTGCTACACGAACCAAGTCATAAATTCTTTCTTATTTCATGTTCTGACTTTAATTGTGGCTGTATGAACAAGTGGAAAATGTCCCCAGTTGCTTTCTGATTAATTTGGGTATTAGTGCTTTGGCACAGGAGTTAGAAGTGCATTAAACATTTGAAAATGTATCAGTGTGCGTCTGTTAAACTGTCTTTACTGTCAAGGGCTACAATCAATCTGGCAAATCGAATCTGACCCGAGATTCAATAGAGTTATGAAACCTTTACATTATTTGCAATCAAAAGAATTTAAAAACATATGAAATACAATTTATGAGCTATTTTTAGCTTCATGTTTAAGCCATCATGTTTTAAGCCACGCAGTAATTTTTCACAGTGAATTAGAGGTTTTCCTTTAAATATATCGATAGTTTGAATATTTGTCTCAAATTCAATCAGAGTTAGTGTCCTGCTCCAGCTGAGCAAGCACATCGCATTCCCCCAGGCAGCCTGCAGCTGTAAAGCAAGACAGCCTAGTCTCATTTAGCTGCTGGTCTGAAGCCACCATGAAAATCTGAAAGCATCTCAGCTTTTTATTGAAGAGGCTTTGCACGTCACCTCCTCTTATCTGCAACTGTAACACTAAAGATCTGACTAATAAGAACGCAGCACAATTTGCTCATTTGGCTTCCTACTTGAGAGATCCAGCTCCTGGAGCGAGATCCCATACAGCCATGGTGCTACCTGCGCTCTCCCCTTTACCTGTCTCGAACTCTGCACTTTCTCTCTGTGAATATGGACTTGTTATAAGAAATCATGTCAGGATGTGAAATGAATGGTACCGAGCAACAAAGGGAAGCCAGGTAATACTGTAGAGTTACTGGAGGTAAATTGTGTGATAAAAATATCAGCAGCCATGTTACTGTAATGTTATAGCTTTGAAGCACAGTAAAAAGTACATGGACAGAGAAATGTGTCTTAACACAAAAGCTGTTTTTTTTTTTTTCATTTTTACTTGCAAAGTAATTGGAAAGCGAAGAAAAAAGCTACAATTACTACAGAAAAAGCTACAATTAATAGCATCAGATATACTTACCTCTTGTGCATATTTCTGAGTGAACAATGGTGGAAACTTCAAATTTCTAACATCGCTTAAGGTCTGCAAAAATATTAAGAAAAAAAATGTAACTTTTTAAAAATACCATTCTTCAGTAGCATTACTCTATTATTCTTCAAAAACACGCAAACTATGCAAACAAATCAGCCTGATGGAAAAAACCCTTGTTTTAAAGTCTTGCTTTAGTGGCTAAAAATCACAACATGCTTAAATGGGCAAGTTGCTGCTTTCCTAGGTATACAGCCTACCATAGAAATCACATTACAAGAATTCTAATCTCTGCAGTTTTAAATCAGCCAGATACACAAACTTGTACTTCCTCACTTTGGCCGAACAAAGTCAACAAATCCGTGCACCACTCATAATCCCCAAGATCACCTACCCCAGTACTAAGACACATGAAATGACTGGCGCTGTCTTAACAATGTAAGCATTAGTCTTTATTTAACATTTATGGACTAACGAGCAGACTTAGCAGTTTTGAAAGCAGTTCATGTTGCATATTTCTGTGTCCTTACAAGGCAGCTGGTCTCCTTCAGTGTTTCTTCTGTAACAAGCACATTGGCTCCATCTCGTGACAGTAATTTTTCCATGTTCAGGCACACAGTTATTTGTAGCAGGCTACCGTACAAATTTAAGTTCTGTAGTTGCCAGCAACCCATGACTCACTTTAGCACGTTTTTAGTGCACAAGGACAATATTTTGCACAATTTCTTTTAGGAAGGATCTCCTTTTATGAAAGTTTGAGCACAAAATATAAGAATTCCAAAATTAAAACAAGATTCAATTCATTATTACTCCACTGAATGTATAAACTGACCAGTTAATAGCGATGGGCAATAGTAAAACTCCTGTTCAAGAGCACTGAGTTTTATGACAATAAAATGCTTCAAAAAATGGTTCTCCTTCTCTACCAATTCAGTCTGCATTTAGTGACCTGTTTTCAAACATCTCATTCGGGAATAAATTGCAGTGCCACAGACTAACTGCTAACAGCTTGAGGCAGAGGCAGGTCTCACGCTCCTCCTCTGGGGATTTTTCCAGCCCTTTGCCACAGATTCCTAGAATTTGCTGGGCCACCTGGTCAGGCAGAGCATGTTTTGCTTCAGCAAGTAGTGCTAATGCTTGGCCGATGCCAATGAAAACCTCAGCGTAACAACACGGAAACAACTACTAAAGTAGCTAAACTCCAGAAGTTGACAATAAAGGGGTGGGGGTTTCTTTTTGATTTTATCGAAAAGAGTGGAATGACAGTGAAAATCATGGGAAGTTAGGGCACTCTGTTTACCCTCTTATGAAGTAAAACATTGGAATTAGATGCAATTTAGGATTCACTCCAGTTACTGGCTTTGCTTCTATACTCAGGACAGAAACTGCAAGGGCAAGGCTTGTAGTCACTGCAGCAGGAGATCTTGAAAATCCCGGATAGCTCTTTACTGGGGATGTGTCTCAGTAAAACTGATTTCATTTAGGGAAACTGAAACTGGTTCCAGTGCAAGGGGTTCAAGTTAAGCACTGTCATTCCTCCTCTAGACTACGCTCTTTTGTACCATGAAAAGCCAGGGCATTTTAAGCAAGAGAATGCAACACCAGCGGAGGTGAAGCGTTCGGTCAGGCTGCATTCATGGTGTGGTTCAAGATGCTTCTTACACCTCTGCTAAAAACAATCCATCTTCACATGAGAATTTAAACACCCCAAGCACATATAAATGATAAATACAGGTTATAATGACTCCTTCTTTCCTGCATAGGTCACTGGTCAGCATATACAGAGGAAAAACCTTTCTGGCTATAGCCCCTGTTCTCTATGAACTTGTTCCTGAGCAAGATGGATCTCACACTCATTTTAACAGCAAGAAAAAGCTATTATACACCATCAAACCTCCCAAATTCATAGCTGATGCAATGAAAGTCATCAATTACTGGGAAGATCGTGCTTGAAGTTGAGCAAGACTCACAACTAAGACTTACTATAGGAAAAGGAACAGCAATTTTTCACTAAGTGCTTTGGGTGGAAAAGCACTGCAGATGCAAACGAAGGAAGAAGTGATAAAAATGCACAGCATGGTTCCAATTCTTGAATGAAAACCAAGCTGGTAGGCTTAAAGTCACAAGCTATATTTGTTGCTTGAGTTCTTGGATATCCTAGTTCAATAGTTTCTCTTACTTGGCTTGACAACAGAGGAGCTTTGTAAAGAAATTAAGGCCTCAATTCAACTGCACACATTAGGAAGACTGCAATTTATTTTCAGTGATTCACGGGGTCTGTACAAGGCTGATAAAGAAGTTGGGCTCCTAATTGCAAGGCTTTTTCAAAACTGAGAAGAACCTCTTGCGAGTGTTTCACCAAGCGAATAGCTATTTTAAACAAATGATCAAACTGAGGATAACCCAATACCATACATACCCTGACCCTCTCCATCTGTGTGCTGAAAGGGTAAAGCAGCTCAAAGAGAATCAGTCCCAAAGAAAAGATATCCACTTTGTGCGAATAGGTGTTCCCACAGATCTGAAAATTCAAAATTAGGGTTAGGTCAATCAAGCTACTCACTATATGTAATTACGTACAACGTAAACAACCCCCTTTCAAGTCAACATATGGAAGTGATTAGCCCTGTGCAGAGCTGAAAACTACAGGACAGGCACACTGGCAAATTTCATCAAATGAGCACGGGTGAGCAAGGTCCTGATCATCAGCTCCTCGTTGCAGACCCAGTTGTAATGTAAAATGTTTCAACTTACTTAAACCTCATGAACAATAGTGTGTCCTTGCTCAATTCACTTGAATATTACACAGTTACCTTTCTACTACATTAAAAGCAAGACAAATGAAGGCATCTAAGTACGAATCATTAGCCCTTTTTTTGCTATAGTAAATACATATATTAAATTACCAATTTTGGAATTCAATTTAGCTTAAAACTCTACTTTCATGAGAAAGAATTTAAGTAACTTGATTGCAACAATTTACTAGAAAGAGTGCCTGATCTTTGAGCTCCCGGGAATTCAGGTGTCTTCCAGGCATTGCCAGATATAACTTTAGAGAAGAGAGCACAAACCTGTTCTGGGCTCATGTAGAGTTTGGTCCCTACTTGTCCTGTGTGCCTGGCATAAGCTGGCATTGGGGTAAGTACCGATTCCTCCTCCTCATCTTGGTCCATAGCAGTTACCAGTCCAAAATCCCCAACCTTTACTATGTCATCCATTGTGAAAAATATATTGGAAGGCTAAGAAAACAAACAGGTAAAAAGAAAAAAAATATGTAAGTAATAAACAAGTCTCTGTGTTTCAGTAGAAAAAAGTGTTTCAACACTTTTTTTGAATTCAGATAAGCCATGCTATCAAGGCTAAAAACGCTCATTAAACATCACGTTAGCAGAACCAGCTAGGAATCTTCAGGAAAAAGGAATTACTCCTGCATTAAATAGTCTCCCTTCCTGAAACTGCTCATTTCTTGTCTTCCAGTAGAGGTTTACTAACACTACCTAGGTCTGCTGAGCAACATGCACAAAAGTCAACAGCTGTGGGGAACAGCACAGATAAGTTATCCAACTCTCCATCACATGGCAAATTCACACCAGATGCTGGAGTTCTGACTTTTGGTCTTTTTTATTCTAATCTGAGTGCTAAACTCGTTTGCTGTATTATTAACCAGCACGTAGCACGTCATCTTAGTGTTAAATTGTAGATACACTGGAAGCCTGGGAACAAGGTCTGCTTTTCAGATGGTACTGCAGAGTTTAGCAGTGGGAATAGCTGTTTACATAACAGAATTAAAAGTTTATTTTTGATAGAAGCTTAAGAACTTTGCAATATACAGGAGCAGCAACAGTGACGATCTGACTTTAGCTTGTTTGCCAGGTACCACTATCCGTGGCTTAACCTATGGATAAAGGAGACTGGAACTGAGATGCCCCCTTGCTAATGGTACATATCTCAGATGGTTTCTCAAGAGACTTGTGTTGTGGCTGATACAGCAGCACATGACAAATGAATTTTTACTTCTTTGAAACATGACTGCCTCAATTACAAATAAAGACAGACACACAGTTTTGGGGGAAGAACAGACTGATCCTTCAAGGGGGAAGAAGCACTAGGATTATGTATGGGGAAAGGGCCAAGGCACAGTAAAGAGTGGTGGTGCTGGGCAAGCTCCTCTCATCACTCCTGGACCTTCAAGGCTGGGAGAACATGGTCCATGCTTCGTTGACATAAACCCTGGAACAGGAGGAGGCAGACAGATACAGAGCAATATTTTTCCACAAGATTGAAAGACTACAAAGCTGACCTATTTCAAAGTCCAGGCAACTTCCTCAGTTAAAGACAAACCCACTCTGTGCAAGAGAGAAACAAGACAGAAAAAAGGCTGCTTGTTTTTTTTTTTTTAAGCAACGGACAGCTCTGAGATAAGCACTACAGACATAGTTAGATACAACTTGTTAGTTCCACAGTGCCCACATCCTGCCTCTGAAACTGCCTTCTGAGCCAGGTCTTATCTCCTGCTATATTTTCCTGTAATGAATGTCATGCCCTTCAGAGTCACAGCTCATTTAGTGCACAAAAGCTACTATCTGCAAACCCACAGCGTCTCCAGGCTCTCTGAAGGATTTATACAGCACCCACCCTCTGACTGCACACCCACGTTGTCAAAAATCTTTACATTAGAATTTTAATGCTCAAGGCACAAACATCTCCATTACGGATTTGTATCCCGTTGCCTTCATCTGCGTTGCCCTCCTCCTCCAACCAACACACAAGAAGTCAACAAGATCTGTCTTGCTTCACAGAGCAAAACTCTTCTTAACAGGAGGTTTTACTTCTTGTACTTTTCTGGCTGAAAACAGATTGTCTCTCAACAGGCTAGCATACAGTTTCTATAAATTAAGGAGAATGGACTCTCTGCTATCACAAACTGCCAGCAAAAATAAGCCACCAAGACCGCATTTGGAAGAGGAAGTCTAAGGCAGATGCACACAATTTTGATTTTAAATCAGAAGAGTACAACCACCCTCTAGTTCAGTTATCTTGCCAACTACACAAAGAAATTTCTTTCCAGATTCTTCAATCAGAATAAGAATTCCCATTTTTTCACAGATACGAATAAGGTACTCGGACATCTAGAAGACTACTGTTTAATTCAATTAATGCTGCAAAATGTATCTAAGATTGTTCTTGCAGTTCTGTGAAACTCAATTTCTTTTGAGCTGTCAAGCATGACCGACGGCTTATCCTGGGAATAACAGTAAATTCACTTGACAGACAGACTTCTGTTACCGTACTTAATTTTCTACAAAAGAATTTGAACTGTGACCTATTCAACTGCCTACGTAAATTCCTGCCATCTTGTCATTACGGTATCTCTGATTAGTAGGAGCCTAATTAATGCATCTCAATGTGCACTGTTAATTTAAATATTTAAAAGATCTTCTTGAATCTTTTAATATGCACGCATACAAATTTATTTTCACATAGGTCAATGGGTTTTTGTCAGTGCCAGTGGGAGCAAGAACTGGCCCCTGCTATCAGCCAGCTCTGCCTCTAGCACAGACAAAACAGCTTTGCAGGTTATTTACTTATTTGTGCTGGCACGAACTTAGGGTTACATGACCAATCTCTTGGACAAATTACAGAATTAGGCGAGATCTGTTCCAAGAAGCTTCTGAAAACTAGAGAAAAAAAATTAAATATACTGGCTGTTGTTTTCATCAAATTAACACGTAACAGACAAATAAACTTCCAGATCCAAGAATAACCTCTATACGCATATGGGAAGCTTTCTGCAGCAGGAAGTTGCTCACTCAGGGAGAGCCTTTCCAAGTCGTTTATACCAAGCAAACAAAATAAAATCTCTTATTCAAATTGCTGCCAACACTGAACTTTTAAGATGTTTCAACAAAACGATACACAATCGCTGATTAAGACTAATACAGCTTTAAGTGAAGACCTGCATAAGCTTTACTGAAGCGTGACCTCAGTAAAGACTGCAGAGAGTTACAGCTGACAGTATTGTTAAAACAGGTTATTAATTAACAAGTCGAGCAACATATTCGTATAGGGATTTAATTATTTTTCTGGTCAGTTTCTCAAGCACTAAAGATTTTTCAGATAACTGGTTCAAGGTAATTGCTTAATGCCGATGGGGAAAAAAAATACTTGGATGGCTTCATAAGTTTTTCTAACTTTGACATATCCTTTCAGTGTTACTGAATTTGAATCCCCTTTTACCGCCACATCTCAGGTGGCATTTTTATTTTGTTTCTACTGATACCAAATGATTACCATCTGAGAAGCTACAACAACGGTTATAATCATTTCAGTATTTACTCCACTGAGGTAGGTATCAATGCCTCCTCAAATAAGCAAAGAGAAACAGGAACTGCCTCTCCGCTGTCTGGCGAAAGCAATCCATTTCTCAGAGCTTACAACAATAAGACTAACTTCAGATGGGGTCTTTAAGTAAATTCTGGTATTTGGTAACATACTGACACTTCCAGTGCTAAAAGTTCCAGCAAGGTTAGGCAATAACATAGGATCAGAAGCAAAATGAAAGAAAAGGTACAAAAGTTAACTCCTGACTTCAGTTACATTAAATGCCAGAGGTAAAAACCACCCTTCCCAGTCTTAACTGGCTGGATGTTATCAGACATTAAAAAGATTACGAATCCTTCAGAAAGCTGCATTACGGTAGTCAGCATTGACTCAGAACTCGACTCCAGGACAGCTTACATTTCAATCCTAGAACGGCAATACTTAATTTTTACTTTCTCTAGCCAGGAGTAACACTGCTGCTCTTAGGCAGTATTGCTATAGAAAGAAAAAGGAAAATACCAGAATTCGCATCATAGAATCATTTAGGTTGGAAAAGACGTTTAAGATCACTGAGTCCAACCGTGAGCCTAACACTGCCAATTTTCTGTTTCACTTGAAATGGTAGAACAAGATCCAAAATAGCTTTCTTTGCCACATGGCTCAGCAACGAACAACCCTGTATGAAGAACCTGAATTAAATATGCCATAAAACAAATGCAGCTGATCTGTGCCAGGTACAAGAATTCTTGCTGTAAGAAAGACTTTAATTGCAATAATGAATGATTAATGTTTATTTCCTGGAGCACTGTACCTATTGTACAGATGTTAACTCAGCTTTTGTAACACCCATGCTGAGGTCACTGATAAGAGTCAACTATTTTAGCAGGATTTGTCTCCAATGTCATGTTACTCCCACATACAAAAAAATTTTACCTGTATCCACACACTCATGATCTGTCAGTTTAAAGCAGGGCTTGACACTGAGCTAAAGAGCCTGGCACTGCTGTATTAAAAGCAGTTGAATTTGGAATTGCTGATGTTCAAGTTTGTAATGCAGTGGAGGGACAGGTACCCTGTGATGCCATTTGAGTCAGTCCATGTGTTTCAGGGATTTCACAGCACCAGAGGCTTTTTGTAAGATACTTCAGGCACAGACAATTCAAGTTATGACAGCTTCAAAGATAATCTCACAGTACTAAACCAGAAAATGTTTGCCTATAGGACACAGCCAGTGAGACAACCAGTTACAACCAGAATCTGGAAAGTTCAGGCATTCAGTGATGATCATGCCAATAAATAAATAAAAAGAAGTAACACATTTCCTACGGTAACCTATGAATACAAACCTTGAGATCCCTGTGCATTAATCCTTTGCTATGCAGAAAGTCAACCGCTTCAGCTATCTGCAGAAATATCTGCAGACACTCTGTCCTTTCCCTCTCCTCTATCACGCATCTTCTGCTCATCCAGTCTTTAAGGTTCTCTTTCCGGCAGAGCTGCATCTGGATGTAAAGATACACCTTCGGAGAGGTGGGCTTGACTTTTTCTGTAATATTTTTAGAAAGGTCCAGGCTTAAACTTGTTGGCCTTGGAGGAGAAACAGAGAGGGGACTTCCTGAAGCAGATTTCTTGTTATCGGATTCCTTTGTACTTTTTGCCTTATCCTCAGAAAGAGTTTCATTTTGTGAAACATCAATTTTATCTTCCTTACTAGAAGCATTTCCACAACCAGAATCCTCAAACACGATAGAAGAGGAGGTCCCTTCCCTCAGGTGTACAACAGGAACAGCTGAAGAACGCATTTCCAAGGAGTGACCCAGCTCGTTATTGTTGATAGTACTGTCTTCTACATCACAGCCTGTAAGGACACTGTCCTGAAGGTTCAATAGTGGATCGTCTGACTGGTGTAAGTCCCTGTTGTCCGTGGCAGAAAATTCCAGAGGAGAAAACTGGCTTCCGGATGAATCGGACTGACCACAGGGTATTCCTACAGACCTTACCCTCTCCGATGAAGGGGCAATAACTTCAATGTGCTCCTTTGTAGAAAATGGCTCTGTTCTGATCTTAAATGATGGGACGTCCATCGGACTGGGAGAACTGAGGGGCCAATCAGTGCTAGAAAAACAAAATCAAGAGATCAATACCACAGAACTTCATTCCACTAGAAATGCATTTTCAGAAGCCCAGGTTTTAACAACGGCTACCTCTGAGAACCATGTCATACCATAACGTTAAATAACCACCCAAGTGTGGGAATCACTAATAAGCAGGATTTAGCATCTGTTTTTCTTAGCGAGGATAATGTTTTCTCATTGAGACAAGAGTGTGGATAAAAGAAAATTTAGCAAGCTCTACTGCCTGGATTCCCAATGTGCAATCAGACTCATCTTCAGCTTGAAAAAATTCAGTCCTTTAGAACATGCACTGCAATGACTATTTAAAGTGCCTTGGAAGAATTACAGCTGTGAAATGTTAAATTGGTGCCTGAAATATAAAGGTCGCTGTATTCTAAAAATTGTTAGGCATGTTAAAATATTATTATGAGACCACTAAATAGCCTTGTATTAGGTCTCATTCATGAAATGCTAACGTACACCCACTTTTTCCTTTCTCTTAACATCATCTAACTCCTTTATCTAAGTTCTCCATTTTTAACCTACTTCTATCAAGCTTTACAAATCGCCACTCTGATTATCCCTCACAGATTTATGCTGAAATAAATTCATCCAACCGTTGGAGTACTGAATCAGATCCATCTAAACCAAAACAATAAAGAGGAGGAAAGCAGTGGAAAGGAACAAAGAGGACAGAGATGCCAAAGTTTAAAATCGAATCCCAGTAGCAATGCTCCAACCTTCCAACCACCCGAAGATTCAATTACAGAAGTTAAATTAATAACTACAAGATGTTTCCTAAGCTGAAAGAAGGACCATAACACAGCAGAAGACTCAAAAATCGAGAGATGCTACACACAAGTGTGATATGTTTGTACCTTGTTCAGTTGAAAAGTTGATAGGCTAAGTTAATAACCATCTCTTTCCTATGTAGTCCCTCCACCTTCCTGGATCATCTACCAGTTCTCCAGTTCTGTTGATGTACAACGTCAAATTCAATTGTTAAAAAACCCCACGAGTTACCTTTCATCTTTCAACCACTGTTCATCCATCTTTTCCTGCCATCTCTCAGGTGGAGCTTCCAGCCACGCGTTGAAATACCGAACAATACCTGGATGCTCAAGTTTAGCTAATGCCTTGACTTCCCGCATCACCTTTTCACGAGCCAGCTCCCTAGCATTTGGGGTGAGAAGAAAAACAGAGACACGGTCACATAAAGCAATGACATGGCACAGAAATTTCTGCAAAGGAATTTAATCAAAGATAACCCAGTATAAACCAGGCCAGTAGTATTGCTCTTCACACCAAAAACCAGCTATGTCTTAAATCCCCCAGAGTAACTCCTTTAGGTTAGAAGTGTGGAGAAGCAGTATGTGCTCGTAACAGCTAAGTATATAGTCATCCTTTTTCAAATAATTACGGGCAGCAAAACAGAGAAGAAAAGGTTCATCTTGCTCTCAACTGTTTACAAGGATAGAAAAAAGACCACTAAACAGCAATATTCTACAGGGATGTAGAAGACACTGACACAAAAGAAAACAAACAGTAATACCGTAGTATTTCTTTTTTAATTGCCCTAACATAAGGAGACTGCATAAAGACTATCTCTGTTTTATGGACAGGAAAGCAGGTAGCCTGCTATCTTATTGAAGTAAATAATCTCTCTCCATAAGACTGTAACTGGATCAAATGGAATCAGATGGTTTTATTTAATGGGTTTGAATATGCTTGGAAAAGAAGAATTCAGGCTATCTTGAATTTCTGAACAAAACCTTTAATCTTAAATAGTCACGCTTATTTAACACAGTAAAAAAATAGTAAAATTCTAGATTTCATAGCTTTACCCCCTCCCTCTACTGGCCTGCCTGTTGCTGTTCTAACTTGAGATTTCCAGAAGCAGTGTCTCCCATCTCCCACTAAAAGGAAGTGCTGCAAGCTCTGTGTAGGGTAATTCAGCAGCATGGCTTGACCACCTATGACTGAAAGAAAAGGTAGGGGTTGTGGGACCAGAAAATGAAACAAATGGACAAATGGAATCAGAAAAGCTGGTGAGGGAGAGAGAAAAGAAAGAGAAGGTGGAGTAGGAAAGGTAAGGAGAGGAAGGAGAGAAGCAAATTAACAGTGCTACAAATAACTGGTCCTGTTATTAAAGGCTCTATTCATCAAGGAAATCAAAGGAGTTCCCATGGAGCCGCAGCATCCTCACAAGGGTCCTGCTATGCAAGTATTTTAGCCAAGCAGGTCACCCTTCTGCTGTGATGACATATGCCAAATTCTTGATGCCAAAACTAAGTCAGCCCCCCCATTTAAAAGTATGTCATTCATCCTAATGTAGTATCTGGGAAACCAGTTCAGGAACAGATGGTTCAGTGTAGGACGGGATCCCACCATTCATTCATTCATTCATTACCTCTTCTATATCTCAACAAACTCATTCATTACCTGTTAGGTAAACGGATCCTTTTGATAGCATAGTTGCAGTCATCCACTTTATTTTTGGCTTCAAAAACTACTCCAAAACCTCCACGACCCAGACACTGAATTGGTTCAAAATCTGTCAGATATCTAGGAGAAGGGTGTGAGGAAGGGACAGAAGAATGGAAGAAGGATAGAAGAAAAAAATGCATTAGTATAGATAGAAAAATAAAGTCATTTATGACTAAGAGTGAAATATTTCTGTACAGGCAAAACATGCTGAATGACTTGACGCATTTCTTGTCTTTTTTCCCTGCTCACTCACTGAGGCAATCAGATGGTTACCTATGGACAGTTGCTGATTATGCATTTATTCAGTGTCTATCACAACCCAGCAAGATCCATTATGCATGCACATGACAAACTGAAGAAGCTTTTCAGAATATCAGGTCACATACTCAAGGTCTATGATCCAGTAAGCACGCAGCCTAAGTTTCTATACCCAACCTAGGTGGTGACAGCACAGTATTTTCTAAATCATGATTTCCCTTTAACCCCACCCCAAATAATTATTTCTGTAACCAGTCCTTCAAAGCATCCCTTCCAAAACATCACTGTTCTTAAATCTCAATACCCTTCTTATTATTCCTCATTTTAAAGACTCCAGTTCTTATTTTCAGTGAGTCACAAATGTGCAGGAAATGATCACATTTTCTCCAGAGTATCATGACACACTCTTATACATCCTTCTGTCTTAACCAACTCCTTCATAACAGCAACAAAGGTTTGTTCCAAGTACAGTCTGCTTGTTCTGCAGAGTATATGAAACATCATCTGTTTCCATCTGCAATTGCCTTTCTCTGCTCTAATCCATAAACATAGAAACAGAGGGAGTAAACACTGATTAAGACCTTCAAGAATCAATCTTCCATTTCACATATCAGCAGGAAATAGGAGAGCAACATTCCTGATCACAGGTATCCTGTAGGCTCTCCAGGACTGCTTAGACTAATCGTAACTGCAACCTCCCATCAGTCATGGGGTGACAGGGTTCTTTGTGTCAGCTGCTGATTATCCTGCAAGGTCACAGGACTAGGACTAGGGTAGGTAAGAACAAGTGAACACCTGCCCTTTCCTCCAGGTAGCATTAGCTGTCACACGGACTAAAAACCCTGTACGTGGTGCGTTGAGCTGAGCTCACCTTGACACGTATCCAGAGTTCTTGACGTCACTCCAGCTGGTGTCTTTAACATCTCCACAAGTGGGCTCATATTTACTATCAGTCTGACACTGTGTTTCAGATTCCTTCCGCAGCTAACATGGGTTACCAAAACAAGAACAAAACACAAACAAACAAAAAAATTCACCTCCTTAAGTACTTGAGATCAGTCTGTACCCCTAGATATGGCATTAAATAATTTCAGTGTCAGTATCTCCAAAGACATCAGATATGCTTGAAGCAGTCTAATCTCCTTGCTGAAGCAGTTAAGCAAATTGTACACGGCAGCTGACAGCCTTCACAGATAGATTAAGCAATAAATTTAGGCTTTTGATTTTGTTATCTCATTAGTTATTAACTTTATTAATATTACTCATTGCAGACTCAAAACCAAAAGAAAAGGCTAGATAGAATAATACCCTCTGTATTCAGGATTCAGAAAAAAAATACTTACTCTGCTGTAAGGATGGGGATGGAAAAGTTTGCGTACAATAAAAGTTGTGGCCACAATGCAAAATATAATGGTGCCAACGATTTCTTTCCACCAGTGAAGGAGAAGAACGGGATCTTTTTTGCGAATGTTCTTGTAATTCGTGTCATCAAAAAATCTAACAGTGATCTGGGTGCTACGTTTATTTCTCTCTCTCTTGTAGTAGGGTAAGTAATAACCATTATCTGTGTATAAAAGACACAAAGAGGGCACAGATTTACTTGTAGGTAACTAGAAAACAATTTTGTCATCTCATTAATAGGTTTCCTCAATAGACAGAGGGTATTTTTGTTTGCGTGTCCCATGATTTTAAAGGGCACATAAGCAAATTCAGTTAATCAAGGTTGTGGACTCCATGGCAACTAGGTCTCCAATCAAACTTTACCACCTCCGAAGGCCTGACCACTGATAACTTTAAAGCAGAGTATCTTCCATATGGAAAACTTTATACTGCAAGGCTGAGTCTCTAGCACTGTGAGTAAATTCTGAAAAAAATAATTCACAAGCTTTTCCCACCGGGACCAACTATCAGTGGCAACGACAGCACACACAATACCTCTGCAGTAGCAATTCCTGGCACGCTGAAGTGCTCTGTGTGGCACTAATTGTACATACAGCACAGTTTGGAAATCCTAGTTTGGGCAATAATTTCCTGGTTCATTAAATGTTAAAAAAACAAAACAAAACATATTTAAGATCAAACAAATGGTAAGTTATTGAATCTCATAGATAATAAGTGGGTAAACCTGGCCATTTGAAACTTTTCAAAATTTGGGACTTCCACCTACCATACGGATACTGCAGAACTGACAGTGCTCCGTTACTGTACTCTTCATGAGAATACTTGTCATTGCTGAGACACTTATCAAACTCATCAGACCCCACCAACACCGGAGTCCTGGAAGGAGAATCTAAGCACAGAGAAGACAATTTGCTGAGCTAAATTGTTATAAAAATCCTATTCTTGTATGAATTTCATGAGAACTCCAATTGCACAATCTTAGAAATCCTATGTCTGTTGGACCAGACCATAAGAACCAAAATTAATGCAAGGAACATTAAGAAGGGTATTTTAAGGTAACTATTAGTTAACATCTCTCCCCCCATGCCAAAATACTAGTTTTGGACAAGTCAAATTCACTCATATTCACATCACTGCAAAAAAACTTTTTCCTCCTTTTATAGAAAAACTTGATTTAGAAGACCAACACTTCAGTATTAAAAAAGCCCCTGTAAAATCCGTAGTAAAAGAAAGCAGACATTAAACATTTAATTAGGAAAAAAATAAACAATTAATAAAGCAAAAAGATAGTTCCTGAACTGGTTTGCAGCTGGAGACATTAGACTAGTTTGATACATATTGGAAATCAGAAAGATGTCCTGTCTTTTCAGAGCTAGGACAGTAAATGAAACTCTGAATTGTTACTTACGGATTAAAGGTTTCCATTTGATTTTGGGAAGAGGAATAATTGCATTATCATTCCTGGATTCCAGAGCCTTTGGGTTAGTGGGGAATTTCTCAGAAATTCTGACTGATGACTGAAGATACAGCTGGCCCCTGTACATACCTAAGTAATAAACCATAGAGCATATTAGTCTTAAAATTTAGTTCTCTTCACCCCCAGCATAAAATTGCCCTTTTAAAATAAGTGGTTAACAACATTTTTGAAAGTGTTTCTTTATATTCTGAGAATCTGAGATACTGACTCTCATTACTAGGCTGGATGAATTCAAGTAATATGTTCCCTTTGTTCTAGAAAAGCAAGAGATCAGGACATCTCATTTTCACTGGTGGAGAGCAGAGGCTGCAGAAAAATACCAGCGATTTTTAAGAGCTATAAAGCAGCTTGGGCTTTGCATAGGTAAGGCTTCTTTCAAACTTCTTTCCTACCCTTGTTAATGCTGGTACAGATTACTCCTCAACAGCCATTACCAGGAAGGCTGGAACAATCTGGCTTCTTCCTAGTGTTATTCTTTACCTGTGTAACCACTAACAGGAAAGCTACAAGGTGTAAAGACTTCTAGAAAAAGGCTAAGGCAAACAAAAGTCTTAGAAAACCAAAGCACGTCCCCCTCTCAGAGACAGACAGCTGAGAGGAAGAAGGACCTGGGACCGCTCTATTTCAAATTGTCACAAACCACATCAAATGAATTCTGACAGCTGGATGAAAACTTAGTCACATAAAATCTTAACTGAAATTTCTTCATTGTAAGTTACTGTAATCAGCGTAGAGGAAAAAATGAATGTGACAAATTAGCGGGCTGGAGGGAGATATTGCTTATTCTTACTAAGCACTAAGACTGCCTTGCTAGTTATAAACCTATCTTTAAAAGTTTCAAGACTTTCAATCATCTCTGATGTACTGAAACTACAAAGCAGTGAACATTTCAGAATCAAAATGGAAAATTTTATGGTTTTGAAATGTTTTGGTTTTGAAAAAGGAAACTACAACAACAACAACAACAACAAAAATCAATCTTTTAACTATCACTGTTTAGGCTAAACAGTCATAGATATTAATTCTGCCATAGCCAAAGGTATACTGCACCTTCTGTAATTGTCAGAATTTCTAAGACGGGTACACGGAACTCTGACTTTGAATGACAACAGCAAAGATGACCAGCGCAGGCTAGGAAGAGACAAGAACACATCTCTACCTTTTGAAAGTCTTTAAATCAAGTCAAGGTGCCTTTCTGGGAGATATGTTAGTGAAGCCTCAATTTTGGGGCTTTATAAAGCAATGTGGGTTAAATTTAACAGCCTTTATTATGCAGAATATCAGACTGGACATATCACAGCTCCTGTTAACTGCAATCTACCAGTACAGAAAGATCTGCTTTACTACAAAGAAAAGAATAACGTTTACTACAGAAAATGCTGCAGTCAGTGTCTCACCCAAATAGACACTGGATTCTGTGGCCCCTCTAGCAGCTTCCACAAGATCTTCTTCATCTTCCAGTACTTCATTGTTTGCAGTGTAACTTGTGTCATCAAACAGACTAATTGGAATTACTTTGCCATCCTTAACCAGCCATGCGGAAGCAATTGGAGTGCAAAACTGAAGAAGAGAGAGTTAACTGGAAAATTAATGTTTTATTAACTAAATATTATATAAGAATAATGCTAAACAATGTGCTTAAATTCCTTTAGCTTTTGTAACACATGTAGCAGCTCAAAGTCAGAACTTCAGTTAAAAAAATTACAAGCAGATGTGTGCTTCTTTACAAAGACAGCACCTGAAACCCAAGATGAAAGACATCATCAATGATGCTGCAAAACTTCTACTTTTCTTACATTTCATATTCTGTCTTTTCCCTTACCTGGTATTCCCATTCCAGATGTCCTCCTCGTTTGTTAAAAGCCATCACCTTCCAGTCAGCTACCGAGACCTTTATTACTGTATCTTTCATCATAGCTTCCTGCTCATCCACATCTGAAATAATTTTTGTTTCTTCTTTGTTCATATTTGATTTAAAATTGCTCTCAATATATCCCGCTCTAGTTTCAATATCTGGGACATAGCGCAGCTCGAAGTGACCAACACTGAAATTCCACCTTAAAGAAAGAGAAAAACTTTGTAGAAACAACTTATATATTTCAAGGAAGTTCCAAATCCTCCACCCAGAAGATTCTTAGACTGAATTACCTATATTTGGCCCATATTTTCACAGTAAACGCTCAGCTTGTCAGCTGAACACAACTGCACCAGGAGGGGGAGTGCTAATCCAGAATACAAACCAAACAAGCTGAGAAATCTTGTCCAACATGATGGGTGAGTTAAGAAAACAGCTGATGAATTAGGGCCAACGGCATTGAAGGTTTAGTATATGGAGAGGGCAATTAAAATCATCAAATAGTACAGCTGGGTCTGTTTAGTAGGAAAATGTTATGTAGCTGATGAAAGCAACAAGTATAAAGCATTTAGGAAGCAGCATTCCACACAAGATATATTTCTCTTCATTAATAAAGCAGATTTAATTTGAAACATAACGTTTTTCAAGCTGAGGGAGGGACAATGCTTTTCTTTTTGTTTTAATCCCACACACAACCTAACACAGGATCTCTTTGACAGGCACTTCATAAAACCAGGATCACTCATGTCCCATAGGTTAACACCGAAAAAATGCAACTGTGTAAGGAACAGAGAGTTGTCTCGCATAGCCAAAAGCTCTTTAATTTGTGTAAACTGACAAATTAGGGCAGAAATTGAAAAATTATTTTCAGAAAGTGAAAGAATATTTTTTTTTTCTCCATGATATAGCCCAATGCTGTAGAGAAGACACAGATGGGAAAGGATGGCAAGTTTGCGTCTTGAACAGAAAGAAGGGGGAAAATATTTCTTGAACAGTATGTTTGGGTACCCAAAGCTTCTTAGGACCCATCTGGCAACCACCAGGAGCCTGAACTGTCTCCTTAAAGAATTTATGCCCTTATGGTAAAAGTTTGGCATATTTTATATATTCAGCTGATTTATTAAAAGTTTTTCTTTCTCTGGATTAAAACCCCAGATCTATCCTGTAAACTCCACAGCAGCCATACTGGGTCACCAGGAGAGCACCTCTGTTTCTGACTACAAAGACAGGAGGATTCTGGTGCATAAGACGTCACGCTATGTTTTTGAAAAAGATGTATGAAGGAAAAGGCGTGGTTTTATGACATACCTCTCCCTGCCAATATCTGTCTCCAAGAACCACGGAACCCAAGATTTCTCTTTTCAGGCATCTGATCTGCTAATCTACTGGAGTTCTAATTAGGTTATCTCTGATAGACTACAGATGCACAACCTGTCAAATCCTGCTGCAAACAGAAGAGGGAGCAGGCGTACAGGCAATGACTGGTTCTCCACTAAATTGCTGGGCAGTTACTGTATGGCAACCAGCCTTTTAAACCTGTATTTTATGCAGTGTTTTTTTTAGAAGAATACATGTCAATATTCTTATAGAAATCTTGATGTATTAAAATTTCAACGTGACAGCATTAGGAAAGTCACAGACTGAACCAGTTTCTACAGCTTGTAAAGAACAGACCACCTCGTTGTGAAATGAACAAAGTAGATTTAAGAATGGGACTTTTAAAAAGTAAGACTGAAGACATTTTAAAATATCAACTTAAAATGAAAGCTGAAGACATCAAGTTTAAAAAAAAAAACAGTGACAGTTACCATGAGTAGATAAAGAACTTAAAAGTTAATCAGTAGGTCATAAGAAGACTTTTAAACTGTCTCCTTTTGCACAAAAATCAACAGTTGGAACAAACATTAGTGACATTTGCCTTGTGCAGTAGAGCAGTGAAACTCTTTTGAGGTATGCAAGGACAAGAAAAGTGATTTCCATTTGATTTAGAGGGAATAAATATGTGCACATATATCTTCTGTCTACTCATCTGTAAAATTGAAGTTCAAGACGTTTTTCAAAAGCACTGAAGAGCAAAGGGGTTAGATCCTAGCCAACAGTCTGGTGCATTCCTTTCGTTAACACTCTAAACTCCCTTGTGCAATTCCTAGTCTAATGAGAGTAAAAAGAAGGTCAAATCCTTAAAGCATTAGGTATTAAGAACTTATCTCTATCAAATTGTTTTTGAACAATTCTTACACTTACTTTTCATTGCCACTGCGCGGTCCAACAGCACGGACTGTTTTCTGGGTTCGGTGCAATAGGAGCGTCTCTTCCTGCTCTGTTTCATCGTCATCCCACCGGCGACAGCCCATAGCTGAGCAGATGTACTTCACCTAAGGGACAGGGCAAGCGACTCGCATGTGCTTTGAAGTTCTGAAGAACTTCAAGACAAACAAATGCAATCAACAGCAATATTCAAAGCTAACAATCCTTACAACACATTTTTGGTTCGCAGGCGATCTGGGGCTCCTTGATTTTAGAGGATTGAATTTAGGGATGTTGAAAAGCATGGTTTAAGAGATAAGGGCTTTTCAGAACTAGAAGTTCAAAAGATTCTTGTAAGTCTACAGTTTGGGCTATTTTGACTATCTTTTCACTATATTTTGCACGTATTTCTACTTCTAACAGAAAGAAATCTCAGCTCTCTCTTATCCCACTATTTCTATGGGCACCGAAAGAACATTCCTACAAGACCCACAGCATAATTCTGCTTTCGTGCCGTATTTGTCTCAGCATAAGTCTATTAGCTTCAAATGAAGTGCTATAGATTTATATAAAATAGTGCAGAGCCTTTCCCCGTCTCCTTGTCAGCTATTAATGGGGAAAGCAGTCCTTATTCAACTCTCACAGGCACACACAGTTTGCAACAGTCCCAATCTCAAACAGAATTTGGATTATACAGGCAACTGTCTTTTGAAAAGCGAGTTGAACACACTTCCAGCAAGTCTGAATCGTACTGCCAAAGACAACAGACTGCCCAAAGTCTCAACGGGGAAGAGTCAGGCGCTGTTTCCTCTATGTGGCACCTTTGCTGCTGTGAGCATAAGCCAGGAACCAAAGCAGAAACCGAAATTTCCACTTCCTGAACACTGGGGGAGGAGCAGCCTGTTGGTGTACACTGCCCTCTGCTATCAATGAGGAAATCAAAATGACTTCATGAACTCTTGTTTTGGATCTATGCTCTTTATCACTACATCTGACATTGAGGGGGAGGGGGACGTCAATTCTAGGACTCCGAATAATGCAATTAATTCCTGTGCTTTTTCTAGCCTTTTTTTCTTCTGTGTTTTTTCAAAATATACAACTTTTAACCAATGGATTTCAGAAGAAAAATACTTTGTGAACCAGTCAGATAGCAAGCAGTTTTCAACTTAACTTTTGCATATGACTTTAAAATGTAAGGAGAACTTCTTCTAAGAGATAGTAAACCTGCTGACAACAACTACAAGTGTTAAACTTTTGCATATGTTGAATGTTTTTCTTGTTTTCAACCAGCTATCCCTCATTAGTTGTGAAAAGTCTGAAATCAGTGGTGGAAGAAGTGTGTCACCTAAAGCCTTCTTTGATATGCAGTAAGCTGAACAGCAAAGTCTACTTCAAGCAGAATGATATGATGAAGCTGAACGCCTCTCCCAGCTCGGTAGAAAGGGGTCATCCCTCTTTTTAGCCCCCCTTACTCACCTCTGGTCAAAAAATCCCTGTCCCTTCCCTTGTGCTGGCTCTGGCACTCCCCAACCCCTTGCTGAGCTGGCTACAGCTAACCCAGAACAAAACTAATCCAATAAAAAGTGAACAGTTTTCTGTCGGGTTAGCAAGCTGAATCAGCTTAGCAAAGGGCGAGACAAGCGGTAAAGCCAGCACAGGGGATACAGCAGGAGCTCGCAGGCAGGAGGAGATCCAGTGAGGGGCTCAGCCATACCATCTAACTGTACCAGCTGTTAGCCTTCCTCCAGCCCGCTGCATTTGTTGCCCAAGAGGCTCAGACTCTGCTCTTTTGTGCCGCACACTTGTATGCTTCAGATGTACTACAGTTTAATCTCAAGAGCAACCTATTTGCAAGACAGTGCTCAAAATGCACATACACAAGGCAACTTTCCAGGCTCTTACCTTCCCTGAGTATGAGCTCAGCCCATAGGTCGTCAAAGACTTTCCCCCAACTAGGACAACGTCCTCGCCAAATTTGTAGGATGACTCCAGAAGAGATTCAACTGTGAAAGGAACTGCTTCCATGCTCTCTCGATCCCGATCCCACTGGAAAAGGTCCCCATCCAAGGAAGGGATTATCATCTTATTTCCAAATACCTAAAATAATTGAATTGAAGGTTAGCTACCCTTTAACCACAATTTTATCAAAACACACAGATCACAAATGGAAACAGAAACGCTGTATAAGCAAGTACAGTGCATTATACTCCAGTATCCTATTTTATGGTTTTGTATCCCAGAGTCTTATTTTTCAAAGTTATACTGAAGACAGAAGACTTTCAGGCATTCAAATCAAATCCGTATTTCACTATTGTTAGTTAAAAAACGGTTCAGTGTGTGGCACTTCTTCCACTTTAAGCGAAACATTTTAAAGCTCAATGAGTTGATAGATTAGCATTCATCCAAACTGTAGAAAATAGGGTACAGGGAGAAGCATTCCTGAAGAGACAGTCGCTGGTTAAAGTGCAAGTCTCGCAGATTATTTGTGATAGTTTCAAGACAGTGGCATTGTAGGTAAAGTTCAGCTTCACTGCTGGTTTTTTTCCAGAGCTAGTTTACTGCTAAACACAGAATCAATCATTCTCTCTAGATCAGAAGACTGAACTTGGTTTTAAAAGAAAAGCTGAGGCTGTATGTGAACTCTTTTACAATCAACGACTACTCCAGAATATCTATCCTCCTGTAAAGCAGAGCGCGCAATTATCACTGAGGTCAGAGCTCACATTTCACGGTTGCCTTTCCAGACAGTTAAATCTAACTTCTCCTCCCCAGAATTTCTTGTGTTTAAGTATACTGTTCCTTTAAAACTTGCCCGTTTTTTTTTTCTTAAACATAGAAGTAAAAAAAAAAAACAAAACCAAAAAACAATCCTACACCACTACACCAGGATATGGTGTTTCATCCATTACACTGAGATTTTCAAGGAGATCCTAGTTCGGAAGGATGAGTCATTGTCAATGAGTACTAAGGGACTTATTAAGAAACTCATTATCAGCACGATACACCATAACTAATACTGTGGAGCCACAGTGGCTGTGCCCATCAAGAACAGTGAGAAACTGTAATCCACATAATCTTAGCTTTTGAGGATACGGATTAACATGGAAGATTTTAATGCTTTTTCAGAACCTCTGTTCATTTGGGCAGTATCCTACAACATAATTACATTAAATTCAGATACTTTACACATTAGGATTTAAAGACTACTTCTGGTACATGTATATTAGTCACTCCAAACAAAATATTCCTGCTCAGACTCCGAGGCACAGATGTGTATTACGAAGCCATACAAAAGATCCAGAAGGTTTCTGGTTATTATTTCTGGAACCACTGTGAGGATCTGAAACCACATCTTCTGCAGATTCAAATTCTCTCTAACATGAGACTTTCTATTCCTCTAACTGGGTCACAGACGAGCAAACAGCATTAAGCAAAGTTGGGATTCACCTAAACAGGGAGGGAAAGACAGATCTTGTAAACGCACGCATGGCATGACTAACGCCTCTTCTTAGACTGTTTGACACATCTCATTCAAAGACAAAATTTAGGTGAGTTACCCAACAATACTGGTGACTGTATTTAAGATCCCTAAAGGATCCAACACCGATGCTTTCTGGCTTTGAAAAGCCTCATGATGACTGACAATTAAAATAAAAACTCCTCTCAGGAGCACAATGTGTAATTGAAGAGATGATAAAAATAAACCCCTGACAGTAGCTGCAAAGTTCTTTGCAAAGCAAAACGAGGTATGTTCTTTCCCTCCTAGATATTTACCTTGTGGCAAAAAAGGCCAAACATCCTGGAAGAGACATTGCATGAGATCTGTGATGCACAAGAAATGTTGCATTATGGCCTACCATTGGGGAGGAAAAATACACGCGTGGCTCTATACATACGCTTACAGAAATAAACCAATGTAAATGCAAAAATTTGTGCAGGGAGGGGTTATTTGCAGAAATCACCTGATCAGTGGAAAAATAAAGCAAACAAAGTTTACATAAACATTCATATTCAAGAGCAGCCTTGCGATCTTGAGAAACAAAGGCATGGAAATTTTGGAAAATACCTTTTTAAAAACAAAAGATGCCAGTGCCAAATTTGCAGGTGTAACCATGTTGGAGTATGTTGTTAAAACATTCAACACAGAATAGTAATATCAGAAAATGTTTTTGTAATATATTCTTTCAGAAATACGTAATAATTTTGATGACAACTTTTAGCCTGTACAGCTGTTACTTTGCAGTAATAAATCCTCTGCAAGGTTTCTTCCTGCACATGGTCCAGATACCTGCAAGCAGTGCGGAGGCCCATGCTCACCTCCAGCAATATGAGATATTCCATATATAAATAAGAATGAACAGCAATAGTTCTTTTTATAAGCAGCTTTCCAAATATACAAAAGCCAAACCAGCTCCTGTACCCCTGTTTCAGCACACAGAGCCCAAGCCCAGCAAACCCAGCCATCAACTGACTTCAAGTCAGATCCTGTAGAAATTCTACTGGCCATCAGTCAGCTAATTTCATAGAGCGTGGTCAAACCAGAGGTGTGCCAGTGGCAGACAGGCAGCCACTTCCACGTTCAGACTTTCAGATATGCTTGCTGGAAGCCACAACCGCAATGGCTTTGCAACGCGGCATGCTCCAAAGGCTGCGGACCATCCCATCGGCTTGTGAAGAGAGGAGGCAGTGGTGCAAACCGCCCAGGAACCGCTGCTGAGCAGAGGAGACTCTCGGGGGGTAACTCTGCAAGCTCTGGGGACAGCGTGACACGCGTCACCTTAAGCGTTTCCCTTGTCCTGAAGCTCCTGCTCCAGGGCCCAAGTAGGAAATTTTCCACTTAGCAAACAACAGGCAAAATGTTGGCCATTTCTGGGAACCACACACCCAAATTCCCAACACGCATGAAGCTCACTCAGGAACACACGCTTGTACGCTCCCAAACTATGGGTCAAATCAGGTCACGGCTTATACGTCTGCAAAAACTCCCCAGCAGCAGGACACTGCCTGCTCATCTGTTAAAACCTCGGTCCCCATAAGCTGCGGAGGACGAACGAGACCATTTCGGTCAGCTCTGCTGATCACCTGCCCGCGCTCCCAACCTTGAGGGCGCCGACGGGAGCAGCATGTCCTGCGTGACATTGGGAAAGAAAGGCTGAGAAAAGACACAACTGCTGTCGGTGAACACATCAGGAAGGGAGCACAGGCAGCAGAAAGAGCTATTGCACTGAAGGACAATGCCAGAGTACGAGCAGGTGGGGTTAAACTGACCGTACGTGCAAGCTAGACATTTTGGTTACTGACCATCAGAAACGTGGCATTTCACAACAGAAATAGAACAGAGAAGAAAAAAAAAATCACCTTCTTTTAAGATAAATCTATCTATAAATGGGATTACATGACATGGTGCTGACAAGCGACTGCACCTGGTTACCACAAAGGTCCACTTTTACTAAAATAGCTTTATTTGAAGAACGGGGCAGGTATGCAAATGTGCGCATTTGCAGGTGCGCACGTAACAAAAGGCACTTGTGGGCACTTGTGCTGACATCTTTTAAATGTGCAGTTTAGCCAGAGGCTTTAGAAGGACATTAATAACAACAACTCCTACCCGAGTTATGCAGCTCATTCTCTAGTACATCAGAAGCAGCAAAGGGACTTTCCTTGAAAGTACTAGCAACTAGCATCGGCATGCAGCTCAGGTAAAGGAATGACATCACCCTGTATCTCAAAAGCATTACCTCATCTCCTAATCCAAGGAGTGAGTCACCCAGGCAGTCAGCTGCAAATCTCTTGGCACAGAAAATGTAGGTTACCACGATGCACTTACACATTCCTCTGATCTGTCAATGTAAATAGCTATTTGTTCAGCTTCACTGGTCAGCAATATGGCACATAATTGTTAAGTGGCTTGTCTTTCAGAAGTAACACTTAAAAAACCCCCCCACATTAACTATCGAGCCCTAAATGAGACGCTGCTCTTTTGCTCATTAAGAGTTTGAAGCTGAAGTTCTCCATTGGCTCGGCGCGGGGTGCCGCAGCCCTATCAGCGGCGCTGGCTGCTCAATCTCCAGGCCGACGGGTGAGGTAATGCAGTTTCTAAAAAGCCTTCACAAAAAAGCAAAAAGGCATAACGATCCGAAATGGCATACGCTACCAGGGAATTTGCTGTCTAGACTCTTTACTGGAAAGGAGGGCACAGCACGCGAGGTTCCACAGCAGGTTGATTGGTGCAGGAAGAAAGCTGCTGATTTATAGCAGTAGAGAGGCAAAAAAAAAAAAAAAAAAAGAAAGAAAAAAAATCATGTAAACAGAGATCAAAACAAGCCGAAGTACTAAAGCTTCCATGAGCTGTTTAACAGTTAAGTGTGACATTCATTTCCCATGCCTAACACTCTATCATAGGAAGCAAAAATCAAGCCTGCTCACATGCAGACACATCTGAGACAAGGCTGGTGCCAAAACAGTCAATATTATCGTTTTCAGATGGGCTGAACTTTCCAATAACTCCAAAGAAACAACTAAACACAGGTAAAATATTTTCCTTAGAATAGGAAGTGCTTAATGTTTTTCTAACACTTCAGCTTGTGGTTTTCAAACCTTACTCTTACCATAAACTGCGACAGCTTTGTTCCACTTAATTAAGGCTAACCTATATGATCTTGAACGATAAGGGTACCAATTTTTTTTCCTCTATGATTATCTCTGCAATAGGATCCCTGTAACAAACAGGATCAAAGCCAGCTTCAGGTATGTTTTTAAGAAAACTACTTCTCAGTGAGAACTGTCTTTTAAGCCCCTTTAAAATAGGCAACATATTAAAAGCCACGTATGGCAGCTTCACTCTAAAGGGTAGAAACAAGAGTCCGCACAAACAAATCTGGGAAAGAGAAAGCGATCATTGTATGTTTCACACTTTTTTTTTAAAAATTCATAGGCATACAGTAATACAGGTATCCCTCCCATAAATGTTCATAGATTTTTCAGGTGAGATATATATACACACACACACACACGGCAAGGTCTTGAGATGTCCCCAGTTCAGGTTGGTCTGGAACTGCTTTATTGCCTGCTCTTTTTTTGGTGTGCGTGCAGGGAGGTACCTGCACAGATGCACTGGTTTATCACTTCCTTCCAACGTACGAGGTTATTTCTCCTCTTCAGCTTGGACTTCAGGATGTTGATTCATCTGTTTTCCCTTCAGCTACCTGCAGAAATCCTGAAGCACAGGGTACTACAAGGATGACAGCGTACTATTACTAACGGGCAAACCCTAATCAAACAGGGGTACGCTGGGATGAAGGGGCCAGCTAGAGTCTAAGGAGGTATTTTTCATCAAACTTTCTGCAAGGCCCACAACATCACCGCTTCCTTAAGGAGAGAACAAAGACCCAGGCACTAGTACAATCTTTCGAAAAACAAAGGCTCTCAAGTTAAGCTATTCCACTGCCTAAAGCACTGGTAAAAGAGCAAAGTATTCCTGAGAGCATACAGAGCTGTTTCACCAGCCAAGGAAGAAGAAAATTGACTGCAAAGGGGAGTCCATGATTTACATCAGCAAAATGACCTTCTGAGACGCGTTGAAGGGCAATGAGGAAGCTGAAGCAGGAAATAAACAGACAGGTGGTTGTTTTGTCTAGAAAAAAACACTTTCCTCCTTGTGAATGCCATTACTTCTGATCTCAGCACTGCACTTGTGTACAAAGTGCACACCAGTTCCTGGCTACCGCCTGCTTCTGTTAACCAGCGTACGTGCCGAGACCATCTTCAAGACCAGGACCGTGAGAAAGGCTGCACTTGGACATCTGATGAATCAGTATTTCATGGAGCAATTTATGGAGGCAGGATTACGTGGCCTTTCTCCTCTGAAGAGGTAAGAGCCAGCCTGTGCCAGAGTGGCACATCAGAGAAGCCATGGAAATCGGTTTCATCTCAGCTGGGGTGTGACACACCGAATGGGCACACCAGCTCGGCACAGCCACCGCGAGTGTAGATGTTTCTCAAACCTCAGGATGATTTTTACCATCAGGCTATACGGCTCACCCAGAAACAGGAGGTCACGGGATTTGTCAAGCAACCAAACCCGGTCCCCTGCTCCTGCCCACATTAAGATCCATATGACAGAAGTTTTATCTATTATGGTCTGTCCTCTCCCTCCACCACTGCCCATACTCCATGAGCTGGTAGTTTCTATTTCATTTTTCATCAGTTAGATAAGACCGGGCCAAGTCATAAACATAACTTTCATGGCCCTGTATTTTGTGTATGATGAGCACATGAAGTGATACTGTAATCCTGTCCCTAGATGAATACTAGAGAACTCATTTGAAAACTCCTTTTTTCTCTCTCCTCAAAGCAACACCTGCAAGGTGCTTCCAACAACTTTATTAAATGACTATACTTGGTATCTCTGGCATGATTCCACAGTTCAGATCTTAAAATCTGATCAGGTGTAAGCTATCAGGGTCCCAACAAAACTGTCTTTTACACAAACAGTGCAAAAAAGCAACAGATGACAGCAGCTCAGTAGTTTGAGAATTATACTCTCCTTTCCAGCAGCAGGGGCACAGTATCTTGTTCATCTTGAGTTTGCCATTAAAAGAATTAGTCCTACTCTGCCCTCTGCCCTCCCTTGAGCAGGCATGCAGGGAAATGGAGGGACCGCGGCGCGTTAACTAGACCACTCCAGCTTCAAAAGAGATCAGGTCTCCAATACTGTTTGCTGTGCAATCAAACAGACCCTTCTTCTGAAGGCTAGCAAACTAAAATACCACCGTTACTTTAATCATAGTCAAACAAGACTTGGGGTTTTGACTACAGAGATGCCAGCCTGCTCTGCTGCCATGGTAACAGACTTTTAAAAACTGTTCTCCTTAATAATAAAAAAAACTCACGGTGCTTTCAGAAAGACTTTATTTTGACACTATTCCATCCCCCCCTCTTTAACATGGCAAGTTTTATTAATAAGAAAAGACTGCAACAGTCTTCTGGAACTTAAGAGTAGTCCTTTCTGAGATGCTGCTACTGAGCCCATCACTGAGCTCCTTAAAACTAAGAGCACATAAGGGAGAAGGTTAGTGAAGAGAACGAAAAAGACTCAGAACCTTGCCTCTACAGGAACAGGCCCTATACAGAAGCTCATTAGCTGCCATGTCAAAATCGGTACTGTTCCAGCATTGGGACATTTTAAGATGATGTTTCAACTCCACCACCACCTCCACCCCGCCGCCAACGCTCTCTTGCAGACTACCTGGGCTCCTATAGCACCACCTGGGAGCTAAGCAAGATGCTTCTCGTCAGAGATGGGGAGAACAGGCAATGGCAGAAGCCCATGTCACTTCGGGGGTCCAGGATTTAGCTGATCTCTGCCAGACCTTGTGTGTTTCTTCCTCTGGCCCTGCCTGGACAGGGTGCTTTTTTAGATAAGGACACCGAGTCTGTGTGTCTTGAAAAATTAAGTCACAGAGCAACTCCTTTGGGAAAGCAGAGCCCAGTACAGCAGAAGAACAGAACATGGCAAATGCACAGTCTCGTCTTTCAAGAATGCAAAGAAAGCAGAGAGCACGAAAACATGCAGTGAAGCTGACAGAAAGATTAATGGTTTCCTGCGTATGGAGGACAAAGTCCAGAAGAAATTCGGAAATGAGATGTCAGCAGCTGCGCTGCTAGAGGAATGATTTGCTAAACTGTCTGAAATGCTTAGCGCTTAAAACAGGCACTTTCTTTTACAGATAAAGACGTAGGCTGAAAGTTGAAAAAGGCTTTAGGGCAGAGTAAATCATTTGTTGTGTTTTGTACAGCTGAGCTCCAAATAGCTAAGTTACCCATTCCCTGTACTGAAACAGGTATTTGTCTAGGCATTACTAGAGTTGATCCATTTTAATATCTGTAAACACTAGAACTGCTTAACAACCAATACAAAACATGCAGCGTACCATATGTAATTAAATTACAAGCTACTATAAAGATAACTAAACAACAGAAACAGCGAGCTGATAATAAACATCCTTTCCGAGATCTGCAGCAGTGCATTTTGACCATGTCTGCGAGCGTGACAGATGAGAGTTGCTCATAAACATTAGCCCCGAGCGACTCCGAGAAACTTTCCTGGCTTTGTTGAAGGCAGAGCATCACTTGTGCGGACCGGGGTTGAGGGCTCTGATGTCACACAAGCCACAAGATCTCGTTCTGTAGCTTCCCACGTGTCTTATAACGGAAGCTGTCATCCCCCAAACATCCCTACAGTACAGAGTTAGAGGACACATGTCAGCACTTTATCAGAGCTTTATCAGTGCTAACTACACAAAGTGTCAGCAAGAAAGCCACCAAGCTGCAGTTATAGGAAGTCTTTTGTTTTTTTAATTGAACAAGACATTGAACTAGGATGACTGCCTTTGAAGATGTGCAGTTTTGATAAATACATAAGACCACTTGTCTAAGCAACAGCCCTGCTTGTCACCCCGACAAAAATCATGATGCTGCATCATACCAACCACTAACTCAGCTCAGGCCTCCGACAGCAATTCCCCTGCTCCGCAGGTTTCCCACTTCACATTAAAAAGTTTGGTTGCATTTCCTACAAAAGCACAACTTCTAGCTATCCAAACATTTTAAAAGAATTAGTCTTTTGCCAGTGATTTTTTTTGTCCACTAAACATCATTAGAAGTTTATTTTCAGAATTATAAATTACAGCTTTTTTTTTTTTTTTTTTTTTTACCAAGAAAGCAGCAAAGATCTATACTCAGAAATCCACAGATCTCTCCAGCACGTTTCCCAGGCCTGTCACCTCTTTACGGCCACGCACACCGTGCACGTTTCCAGCAACAGAAATGAAAAGAACCGCTTGTGCCATCAGAAATCATAATACATCTATGTAGTTAAAGAGCAGTCACATCTATTCTCTTCTTGCAAAACACAGGCTCCACTCCCCTTGATAGCCCTAATAAGCCTTCTCTGCCTCAATTGCAATTAGAGTTTATCTTCCTTTGAAGTACAATTCTGGACACTCACTTCTTATTCATTATGAGCTTTGGCAGGACCATTTAAGACACTAATCTCTCTCTCTCTCTACCCGCAGGCAGCACAGGATCACATTTCCTTCCCCTGCAGAGGAATCGAGATGGCAGCTGATAACCTGTCACGGGATCTCTCAGTACACAGTGTTCTCACTGTTAAACTGGTCACCTCCACAAAATTGTGGTTATCAATCTCCACATCTTGTATTTTGTTCAGTACACTTTAATTCCATTTCTACTATAGAAAACCTGTACGATGGAGAACTGGATAATGCCCCAGTCCTCCTCCACAGGAATGATACCTCCAGCTATCAAAGCATCTTGTGGTTCTACATCTATCTCAGTAGCACACAGAAATAAGGATCAGCTACAGGACACGAGCAACTCTAATCAAACACTCTTCCAGACAACTAAAATTATCCCACCTTACCTGCAAGAAAACGGATTTTCCCCAGATTAATCACCTCAGCAACAAGTCTATCGATTTACACTCTGCCTGCTTGAACAGAGTGGCAATTTGGGGCTTTACACCTGGTCACAACATATCATAGCTGGAAAGTAATTTTACAGCATTAACAGAAATTTTTAAAATTTTATTCTTTACTTCCTTGAGTAAAACTTTGCTTTAGAAAGTTTTGCACACACTCAAAGGCTTAAAAGAACAAACTTGTTATTCTCCGTGTGTGGAAGTCTGACCCACTGCACAGCATTAGCTCCCGCAAGCAGCCTGTTTGGCGCACAAAGACTCTTCCAAGTGCTAAGCAGGAAAGGTTGCTTCTTTGCTGGTGTGTCCCATGCCAGATCCTTTAAGACGCACAAATACATTAAAAGTTAAGATTAACGCTAGTGAACTAGACAGACCCATTCATTTTTAAGCAGAAAGCCAGCGAGAAAGCCATTTTCTCACAATGTTTGTGTAGTTCAAAACGAATCTCCTTTTGTTTTGTCCAGTGACAGTTAGCAGAGTCAGAACAGATTTATACACATTTACTAGAAATTCATAATATTCAGCACTGTATTGAACAGCTGCTATAATAACCTTTTAAGTGAAAGTACTCAAACAAGTGTGACTGACAGTCTTAAGTATTCCCCACCCATGCCGAAAACAAACATATCTCAGCTTTTCCTTGGATGATATTTACAGACAGGGACTGAACTGAAAAATAACTGAAGTAGAAAGCCATGGACCAAACACACACCTCATTTTTATTCAGGCTAATCAAATGCTGCTGCAGGGGTGCCCGAAGCGGTGGATATGACTTGCCTAAAACTGATGGCACAAGATTTCTCTTTCAAAGAGACTGGTAAATTATTTACCCTCCCCTAACCTCTAGAAGCACACATAAAAGAATCCAGAAATCACAATTCAAGCCCCTCGGAGGGCGTTTTGACCTCTTGTCTTGCCCTGACCCGCCTCAGTGTGGATTTTGCAATTTCTTCTGCACCAAAGTGTAAGAGGCCCAAGGATGAGAGTTGCTGAATTTCTTCCCATGTTCCCAAAGCAACCCAGGACAGCTTTTGGCTCTTCTCTGGCTTGACTGGGTACAGAGGTTACCTTACCCAATGTGCAGGGAAGCACAGGCAGGCAGTACCTTAAAGTGATTCCCAGATTCCCAGGTGCCTCAACACTTCACAGTGCAACGTGGTATTTCTTTTGGGGAATCAAAGCACTGAAAATTTGAAAATGTTTATGATGCTGATAAAGGGAAGGGAAAAAAAAGAAAAAAGATACATTCATACTGTACATTACATCTTGTCACTAGTGGAGCTTTGGAGATTTCAAAATCCTTTCTCAACTCACTGCTCTAAGCATCAGTCTGTCCTCTCAAAAAGGCAAAAAAAAGGAACAATCTGCTGAAGATATCTACGGGTTCACTTTGCCTACAATGCAATTAGTTTTCAGCTGACTTCAGTATAAAACTTCTTTGCATCTCCACTTTTCTCTGGAGGAAAAAATATAATACTGGGCTATTCAACAAAAATATGCCACTTTTATGTCCAAAAAAGATCACGCAGATGTCTAAGTTTGTAGAAAAGTTTATTTTACGTGGCAAGAATTTAATACCTATACAATGAAATTCAAAGATTCTGAGAGCCTTTAGATGGATAAGGATGTTAACAGATTTTGTGACAGGACATAACCCAATTATTTCATTTTTCCAGGATGCAGTGGTATGTTTACTATGACTGCTATAAATGTCAGCCTTGTGGACTAAAACTCATTTTGTCCCATGATCCCCAGTCTCTCAAATAAGGAAATAAGATGCTTACTTAGGGATTAGTCTGTAACAGCCAAATCATGCGCCAAAGCAGTTACGTTTATCGAGTACATCCCAGTGCAGCCTCTGCCCAGAGCACTGAAACTGCTACGACTGGAGCTGCCCCGTCAGGCTGAACTCCCTACAGCGTTCCCGACAGTGCAAAGAAAAGTCAAGTCACGGTTGTGAATCTATTTTTAAGCTGTTACTCTCAAATCATCACCATCAAGTATCCCACTTATTTTTCCCTTTCTCATCAAACACCAGCTACCAGCGTTTTCACAGGAGCATCTCTACTGTTTATTCATCCCATAGTAGGCTTTTTTCTGTCTCCATCTCTTATCCAGCCTCGCCCTGTCCCATCAGTCATGCTAGTCACTACTGGCCAGTCATTTTAATATACAGGCAAGTTCACACCTGCATTTCTCTCATATAATGGATCCTCATAAAAGAAAGACAGAAGCCAATTTAGTATAAAGCTATGCAGGTAAGAGGACGCGTCACCCTCATTAGTAAACAACAGTCTCACAAAGATGTGCTATGAACCATTTCCACTGCTTGAGAGACAGTTCTCTATTTTCACTATGATTAAGCATCATTATTTTAACTGGCTGATTCTCCCAAAAGTATTCTCTTCTATCTAAGTACAGATGATGTATTCATAGAATCATAGAATAGTTTGGGTTGGAAGGGACCTTTAAAGGCCATCTAGTCCAACCCCCCTGCAATGAGCAGGGACATCTACAACTGGATCAGGTCCAACCTGACCTTGAAGGCTTCCAGGGATGGGGCATGTACCACCTCTCTGGGCAATCTGTCCCAGTGTTTCACCACCCTCATTGTAAAGAATTTCTTCCTTATATCCAGTCTGAATATACCCTCTTTTAGTTTAAAACCGTTACCCCTTGACCTATTGCTACAGGCCCTGCTAAAAAGTCTGTCCCCATCTTTCTTATGAGCCCCCTTTAAGTATTGAAAGGCTGCAATAAGGTCTCCCCAGAGCCTTATCTTCTCCAGGCTGAACAACCCCAGCTCTCTCAGCCTTTCCTCACAGCAGAGGTGCTCCATCCCTCTGATCATTTTTGTGTCCCTCCTCTGGACCCTCTCCAACAGGTCCATGTCCTTCCTGTGCTGAGGACCCCAGAGCTGGATGCAGGGCTCCAGCGGGGTCTCCCCAGAGCAGAGCAGAGGGGCAGAATCCCCTCCCTCGCCCTGCTGGCCACGCTGCTTTTGATGCAGCCCAGGATACGGTTGGCTTTCTGGGCTGCGAGCGCACATTGCTGGCTCATGTCCAGCTTTTCATCCACCAGTACCCCCGAGTCCTTCTCCTCAGGGCTGCTCTCAATCCCTTCATCCCCCAGCCTGTACTGATACTGGGGATTGCCCCAACCCAAGTGCAGGACCCTGCACTTGGCCTTGTTGAACCCCATGAGGTTCACAGGGACCGACTTCTCAAGCTTGTCCAGATCCCTCTGGATGGCATCCCGTCCCTCAGGTGTATTCATTACAAAGTTAAATTTTAAAGAATAAATTAAAGTGTTTTCATGAAAAGTAAGCTCCCTTCTAGAAAAGCTGAGATTCAAGGATTTTACCCTGAACTTCAACAAGCAATCTTTATGGGCAAGTAACAAGAAATTTTGGAGTTGTAAACATACAGATTTTATATAGAAGGACTTTTCACTTTAACACAATGGATAGGGAAACAAATTTTTTAAATTCTTATGCACAAGACTGAAATGCAGAGTCATACCTTTTCATCCTTGGCAACCTGACCATGATTGTTTATGTTGGAGCTTAGAGCCAAGGAATGAATTTTACCATTTTCCTCACCCAGACACACAATTAGTAGTTCAGCAGCCTTTCCTTTCTAATTGATCTGTTCACATGACAAATGATGAACATCTCACTTGTCAGTGTCTTAAGCAGTAGTTTCAAGATCTGAAGTGTTTGACAGAGCTGCTGGAACATTTGAAATTTTACTACCTCACTTTCCTAATTAACACATGAGCTCCAGACAGCCAAGTTGACATTTTACAGTTAGGTAAAGGAAGTAACTACTCGTCTATTAAACACAAAGTTTGAAGATATAATGTCTTTTCTTAAAAGGCACTTGGAAACGAAATTGATGCTTTCGCACCATGGCCTGAAACTACAATTCATTGCACTCTCACCCAAGATAGTTAAAAAACTCAAAACAATTAAGACACAGCAGCACACACTTTCCTCACTCCGAAAGAACACAAATCTTTAACACTGCAAGCGTAATGCAAAAAGTGTTTCTCATCTGCCATTTCTTGCAAGAAGAGGTAGGTTAACAACTTACATAATGATACTAGTTTATAATGAAGATAATATTGTGGTTGCAAGCACAGAGACCTTTTTTACCTTTAAAATGTTGGAAGAGGAAGAAAAAGCCTCAGTAGTTAGTTTGAGAGAGCAAAACGTAACATGCCACATGCCCAAATCAGAGAAGAAATACTGTAGAGTGGGGAGATAAGGCTCTAAGAATTTAATATTTTGACCCAAAACAGAGTTGTCCCAACAACTTTAATGAGGCCAATTACTCACTCAAGCAGTGTCTAGATTCCCTGCACAAAGTCTTTCAGCTGATACTGACAGCAGATTAAACATTTAAATATTTAAATGTTTAAAATAAATATTTAAATGTTTAAGTGTAACTTACTTGGAGTATTCATCACTTTTGTTTCATGTTAAATTCTGTCATACCTTAACAGCATTTGTTTACATGACAGTAAGTCTAAAAAGGCCTACATTCGTAACGCTTAACAGCTTCTATAAGGCCAGAATGAAGTTTTACTTCCAAAATTAGTTCTCTCGTAGGCTCTGCATCTTAACTGCCAAAATCCATCAGTGTCTTTGGCCACAGTTGTAGAAATGCAACAATTTGAAAGCTCATCTGAAAACTTCCTATATGCATAACAAACACTCTTCAAAAGTGTATTTTTACAGCTCCCACAACCTACTAACTTGTAGCCACAAAAGGGAATTAAATATTGCATGGATAAACTACAATTTTTATTGTCTGTGCACAAACCTTTAGTTTCTACAGTCATACCACATTGGAAAAAGATCAAAACTCTGGAGACATCAGTTGATCAACAAAATCTAGATTTGCAAAAACACTTCTATTGTATTAAATGCTTGCATTCTTGAAATCTTTAAAAACCTGGGCTCATGTCTTAACTTGTACTAAAAATGAAGTTCATATTTGCACATATTTCAAATGTGTGGTTTATAACCGGTTGCTCTATTTTCACAGTGGTCATTAGAAACTATTCGCAAAAGACAAAAGAACAATATTTTAAGAATCTACTGTTGGAAACATTTGTGAAGGACCACAGTTTATAACTGGCACCTTCCTCTTTACAGAGCTCTTTACAGTTCTCTTTACAGTTTTCCTATTCTTTTAAATTCTGTTCTAGAACATACTTTTAAGAAAGTTCTTCTTTCCCACAGTGTTTTTTCTTAAACACAAAAATACATTGTAAACACAGAAATATATCTGAACAAGACTCAAAAAGTTGCATCCGTAAATAAAATTCTCTCAGAAACAAAGGAACATGAGTTAACATTCACATTACTTTCGCAATCTGAGATACTTTTTACTAGCTCTCATACTTACACTACCACAGCAACAGACCAAATCTTTCCTTAGACTTTTTTATACCGAAACAGAGGTCATGTAAACTAGACAGCAACAAAGAACCACAAGCAAGAAGCTTATACAGTCTGAATACCCCTAATTCAACTTTCATTCTCTGATGTTCATCATGCGAAAGCACAATATAGGACTGGTCATCAAATCCAACCATCCGTGACAGTGAAGGACCATGCACTTTGTCATCACCACAAACTACCTCTTAGCTGGTATATTTATTCCTCCTAATTCTAGGAGAGAATGACGCATGGATCTCACTTCTTTGGTGCAGAAAAAAAAAAAATAGCAAAAAACTTCCTTCTAATTTCTAGCCTAAGTTTATTCAAACTGATGGTGGAAATAGCACCAAACAAGAAATTTAACTCTTTAGATTTCCTTCTTACAGTTCATCAGCAATAAGCGATGCAACCCTTTACCATTCAGTACTTCAGAGTGACCTTCAGCACTATTTCATTGCTAACACATTCTATTTCATAGGCAGCATGCTTATCTAGTTAAAAAAAAAAAAAAACAAACAACAATCCTTTGTTCATTTATTAAGTCACAAGGACTTTTGCTTTTCTTGGGGCAGGGGGGAAGCCAGTACTTGCCAAAACATACTCTAGTAATACAAAGCAGATGATCCTTTCATTTGCTTCAAATTACAAGTAACTTGTTTTCAATTAGCAACTGCATACAATTCCCAAACTCAGTTACATCATCTGGTTTGGTAGTTATCACATACGTCACTCACAAGACTAAAATGCTGACACACTCTAGTTTGAAAGGGCAACATGATGTAAGCACTCCAAAAAAAAGTTTTACAATAGCTATCAAACTTTATCCACAGTAAGTTGGCTGCATTATTTAACATCTATCAAACAGGAAGTTGCATGCATTTTATTATAGAATATTCTGGTTTTAAAGATTTGGTCAGGAAAGAGATTAAGCCTTACCTCTGGTTTACTGAGGCTGGATGACACAAGAGAACCTGATCCCACATCCAGATCCCACTGTTTCCTCCCACTGTTTTCTGGATCCAGTGCAGCAATCCGTCCATCCAAAGTGCTGATGATTACTAGAGATCTGCAAGTTGGAAGCATTCACAATCAAAACTACAGCAGTACGGAGTTTATCTATTAGCTGTTTTCCATATTTAACACAGTGCAACTCCAACTTTAAAGTTGAAGTCTATACCTTCTGCAAAACAGCAATTTAACTTGGTAGTTCTACCTAGACCAACAAGAGAGAGTAGAAAAGTTAAAGCCTCTGGCTGGACGTCAAACTAATTTGCATGTTATAAGACACTTTCAGAGTTCAGTTTCAGGGGAAGAGAGTTGACTTTTGGCTCCCACATGCAGGTGTTACCACTACAACACTGAATGAGATCATCTTTTGAGGTGTTTATGTGAACAGTATAGATCCTATTTTTTCCAGTCCCTTCCACACTGATCTTTAATACGTCCTTTCAAAACAATCAAAACCTGAAACAATTTATCCAGCAAATCAGTACGTAAGAAATAGTAAGTCACAACTAAGTTTTCAATACCTCTGCATCAAATACCAAAATCCTGGAGATTTGACAAGTCTTAGAATAAAACGAGTCTCACCTAAGGCATACACAGAACACTAGAAACAACCTCCAGCATCTGCAGACAGCAAAGCAAGCAAACTGCCTTATGCAGCTTAGGCTTTAAGTAGCCTATCTGTCTGGGGATGCATGGTAACGGCAGGCTAGCTGTTGTTTTCTACAGCGCTTGAAGCTCATCAATTCTAGTAAATCTTGTTTCTTATACAGCAGTACAATTAGAATAAGCATTTCTGATTGGGCTAGAATTCAAGCATTAAAAAAAAAAAAAACACAAGCCAAAAAAAACCAAGCAACACATCAGAGACAAAACACTGACAAGGCATTTTTGAAGGGACTTTTTTTTCCTTTAAGATTGTTTCACTCTGACCTGAAAAAGCTGGGATGTGTTGGCAGTTTTGGCTTGCAACAGGCTCACCAAGCTTCAAAGGCTGCGGGAGTAGAGCTCTATCACTTTACAGACTGCCTGCACTGAGGGAGGCTGGATCTAGTGACCCAGAAGGACCTTTATAGACACTGGTTTCAATGAGAATAAGGAACTGTGCAAACAAACCTGATGGGCAGATTAACTATTTTTGGGTGGGGGTGAAAGGGCAGGGCAGAGGTAATGCACACACAGACATGTATACAAATCATTACTGTAAACAATGAGGAACACTAAATTATTGTGCAGAACTGAAGCCAAATATATTCACTTGTCCAAAGTTACCAGTGTGGTAAGCTGAAGTTTGGAGAGGAAATGATGGGGGCTATAGTTTTTCTTTAAAGAGGGAAAAACTAAAATCATGATCTTAAAAACATGTTCAAGGACAGTGGCTTGTTACATCACGTACAACAAAGGTCATGTAAAACATTGCAGTTTTACATGTAAAAATAACCCACACATTTTATAGGCCCTTATACTGTACTATAGCACTATATTGTTAATAAACAGAAAATTAAATAAGTCTTTTAACTGCACCAAACCCAACGTAGCAGCTCCTACTTCTGAAGGTGGCCAAGCATCACATTCCTCCAAAAGCTTAGTTTAAGAAACTGTTAGAAAAGTTATCAATTGTGCAAATATTTGAACAGTAGACTACATGAGTTTTTATAAGCCGAGTACATACAATTATTCCAACTGTACAGAAACCAATACTGGGTTAATAATAAACCAGATTGCAGGAGACTATCTATTCTCAAGCACCATAAACAAGTGCTTGCACATTAAAGGCCTTGGACACACATTTAACAGAATCTGTTTGCTTTACGGTAAAACAATTTATCTGAAACCCTCTAGCATTGCATAAAAATATTATTCCAAGTGGGTCTGTTTAAATTTTCTGTTGATCCAGCTGACAAATAGGTTATAAAAAAGGCAGAAATGTAGCTAGAACAGAGGGTATTTTGGCAGTAACACTGTAGAGAAGAAAAATCCTAAAATCGCACTGTGAAATGTTTCCTTCCCATCTACTCCCATTGTTTTCCTTTATCTAATTCTTCCCGCTTGACTTCTCCCTCAAGTAACAAGTGTTTTATGCCTTTGTATCTTACCTTTCCACATCATCTTTCCCCACCAGATGCAAACCACCACCTTCCCCAAGGGATATCTCATTATTTAAGCCTCGCCACCGCCACCTAAGAGGGCAGTTCTGGAATCTGTACCTGCATCATGATCTCCGGTCACCCAAATCCAAATCGTGGTGTAACCACGCTTACGTTTTAAGTTTAGCTGATTAGGAAAGGGGGGGGGGGGGGGGGGCGGGGGGGGAATCATGCCTTCAGAGGGAACCTTTGTACCAATAGCACACCTTAAGGAACTGGTTTAACCAACTGCTTCTGCATACCCTAAAAATCCTGACTTCCCTTGCGTGCAATGGTACTCTTTATTAGTCCCCTTGGCCACCAGCTCTATAATGGACTTTGCGTCACAAACTCCACCTGCTGAGCAAACACTTCCATGAGACATAGGAACAGGACGGGCTTAGCTATACCTAAATCTTGCATGCGGCTACCTTTAGAACTGGAACTAGGTGCAAGAAAAGCATTCCTTTCTCTTTGCTTTTTTAATGAACGACTCATTTTGAACTAAATGGTCATTCTTCTGGTCCCATCTTCATCTTGCTCTTCAACAGTAATCCTGGGTGTCAGAAAAAACCTGCTAAAAATCCTTACTCTTGTAATAAAATCCTTCGTTACTTACTATTTTTCTATAAATGAAAATCTTAATACCTGTTCTCCCCATCTCTGACTGTCTGCAGTAAGTTAAAAACCCTGTCACTTGAACTGTCATTGGTATAAGATCTGCAATTTATCTACATGTGCCCTAGACCCATGCTAACGTTACACTTTCTCGCTATCAGATTTTCCTTTTTTCACGTTTCCCCCCTTTCTGTGAGATTCCACTGCTTGCAGTTTTGCGTACTGAGAGTATGAAGTGGTGACAAGAGATCTTCCCATCTTTCAGCTAGTCTCATCAAGCACTAGATTAACACATTCTGATAAAAGCAATTTAGGTGACTACTTCAAGAAACTATTTCAGAGCTTAAGAACAGGCAGGCAGTTTGGTTTTTGTCACCCCGCAGTGCTACCGTAAGTTTACTGTAGCGTATTATGCCCAATTCTTACAGCAAATTCTTACAAACACCAGTAGAATACAGCTATGATTCAAGAAAAAAGAGCGTCCTTTTAGCCATCTCTTTGCAAGCCTTTGCTGGCTGAAGAGGTTAGGACTGTACCTGCAATTCCACTACACTAAACTGAAATAGTGATATTCTGGATGCATCTTTGGGACACCTAATTGACAAGTTGCAAGGAAAAGGAACTCCCGCATTAGCTTCTATTTCGGTTAAGCCTGATAAACCCTGTTATTCTCTACAAAACGATACCTTATCACTGGCTCTATCAACACCACCTCCTGACTGGGGTAAAGCTTAAAGACTACCTTGACCAATAAAGCCAGCTTCCAACAACATACAAGTTTTCTAAGAACACTGCCAAACAAGACCTCAATTCTGCATACCATCCCACACAAAACACAAAATATTACCCAACTTAAGGTCAAAGGTAGAAAGGTCAAAAGTCACAACTATAATGCCAAGGAAGCGAGGAGGGGAGAGACAAACAGCATCAAGGCTGCAAATTCCTGAAATGGCAAGACGTTTGCTGAAAGTAAATCACGGACTACACTAGGGAGTGAATCACATCACACGCATACTAGAGAAGGGAAAAAAATACAACACACCAACACAAAACCAGAATTGCAGTAGTCTCCACAAGCCTGAACTAGAACAAAAAAAGATAGAGAAAGGAATCACTCCGAACTAGGCAATTACTTAAATCCCAGGATCCATCAACCAGGCACCTGAAAAACAAACGTCAGTAAAATGATGACGACACTTAACGTACTTCACCTTGCCTCTAGCTGCTGCTCCAGAACACATTATGAACCAAGTGATGGACGAAAAGAAAATCCCTTCTGGGCCCTTACAGATGGCCAGCAAAAGGACTAAAACAAGAGGCCAGTACAAGATAGTGTATACGAAGATATCTGTAATCACAGCAGCTGGCAGAGACTGAGCTAATACTATACAGTCAGATTTTATTTGTGCTTTGTCAATATGAAAACACATCTGGACATACTTCCCCCACCCCGACCATCTACAAACAGCCTCTACAGTTAAACGAAAACGTTTTCTTTTGCTCACAGACATGAGCTTGTTATTGAAGTGCAGTTATAATGTTCCCCCTTGAAACTATGCAAAATATCTACTACAAACTTCCATGTACATTGACAAAAGGCCAGTCCTGGGCCTTTAAACCATTGTTTATATCCCATCATGAACACAGCCCACTTCTTGAGATCAGGTGGCCTGAGCACAGCTCTGTGCTACTTTACAGAAGTGAAGGTATCCGATTTACCTATGAACAGAAGAAAAGGGCTAAGATTGCACGGGAAGATGTAAACAGGATAGAGGAGGAACACTTATTTAGCTCATCTACACCCTTTCATTGTGCAAAAACTTTGAATTTATTCAAATAAGTTGGTTTTGTTAGAAAAACAAAGCAGAACTTACCAAAATTTTGGTACAACATTTACCACTATTCCTGTTTCAGTTTGAAAAAAAAAAACAAACCCACACCCCAAATACCCTCAACCCTCAAAAGCCATTTGGGACATTGCAAATATGGCTGTCTTTCAAACTTGAACTCTAAACACCTATTGCAATTTCAAAATCTGCATGTTTGTATATAAAGAGCATGGTAATTCACTAACCCTCACATTTTCTTCTAGGAAATTAAAAAAATCCTCAAAGCCAAGATGATTATACTCATTTGCCTACAGCAAAAACAGTTGGCATTTGGGTTTTGGTTTTGTTGGTTTTTTTCAGATTATACTGACCTGTTAGATCACATGGATAATTTATGGCTGAAGAACAATTAGCTGAGGTAAGTAGAGACCTCACAAATAATACAGATGAAAAAAATAAGAAATGAAGGCAAATACTATGGCCAGGCAGCCATTGTATTTTTATTTGATGACAGCAAATCTATTCCTATGCACTAATCAATTAGAAAAAAACTACATTTAATCTCAGGCTTAAATCACGAAATTGAACATCTTTAGTGTCTTTTACTTAGCTCTAGTAGTAAAACAGAAAATTAATTTTTAAATATTTTCAGGGCTAAATAAATGAAGGTCTTATTAAAATTTGAATACAGTAGAACCGTAATAAACTAGGTAGGATTTTGATGACCTGATGCACAAAAGAATGATCCTGTTGCTGACAGGCGAACAGATTTTCCTCAAAGAAAACAGGATGCCAAGTTACCAGCCAGTTTCCTGCTCTAAGTGAATGCTTGGGTATACTAACAAGAAGCTTGGGGCTTTTCATTTTTGGAACAGGTTCTCAAATATAGTATGCATTTAGTCATGCTCTTCTTCCTTTAAACTCTGGCTGTGGCTTATCACCTCATCTTTCTCAGCCAATTCAGAAACAGACTGCAAACAGCTCAGTAACATTTCTGCACTTGAGTCATTCATTAAAATTTTCCTTTTGCCAGAGCTTCTTGCCACATGCGGTTATTAAGTATTTTATTTGCTCTTGTTACATTCTTAAACTTGTTCGGCAATTTGTCTTGAATGTTTTGCTTCCCTTCAAGCATACACCAGTGTCTGTGTTTAACAGACAATTAAGTAAACAGGAGAACTGCATTTGCTTTAGAAGAAAAACAAATGACAGAAAGGGATACGATGCTCTGAACAACTCTGAGTTGCAGGTGTTGGAAAGAGTTTAGACTACAGATGCAGCGCTTTTGGGTCTCCTTCCCGCAGGCACAGGACTGTCACCAGGTAACAAAGCAAGGAAGGGATCGAGACTTGGTATTACCAGGGTACGTCGACAAGCCAGATGTCACATAGCGTAACATCTGGCAGCTTATTTGTCTAAGACTTAAGGCACCTTTTCTCCCTACTAACAACCATAGAAAAGAACAAGTACCTTAGCAATGGCAAGGTCCTGAAATACCCTTGGTGATGGCGAGGTCCTGAAGTACCCTTTCCTTACTGCCACAGCCTCTCCCTCGGTCCAGCCTGTCCATCACTGCCGCGCTACTTCCAGCCCCATCACGGGACTCATCTCTTCCACCCCTTCGCCTCTCCTCCCACCTTCAGATACTTCCCTGCGTGTCCCTACAGTCCAACCCCACGCACCAGCTTGCTTATTTCTCCAGGCACCCCCTTCCCAAGGCACCGCTCCCTCTCCCAACAACCTACACCCCAACTCTCCCACCTCTCTCCTCCGCTCTTCCCGCTCCAGCCCGGTGCTGCTCCCCTGCGAGCCCGCTCGGGCACGACCCCATCCCCACACAGGACCCCCGCGACCACGCAGCTCCTGTCCCACGCATCGCTCCCCTCCCCAGCCCCCCCATCTGCTCATTCCCAGCCTGGACACAGCCCCCAGCAGCCCCAGGCACCAACCCTGGCCGCTGCCACCCCTCTCCCCCGAGGCAGTGACCCCTGCCCCGGGTACCGGCCCCCGCCAAGCACCCCGAACCGGGCGCTCACCCCCTCCCCAGCATCCCCACGCCCGGACCCCCACCCAGACGGCCGAGCCCCCCTCAGCCCCAGGCACGGACGACCCCCCCGCCCCAGGCCCAGGCACTGACCCCCATCCCAGTCACCGACGCCCACCTGCCGCCGGTCCGGGCCTCTCCGCTCTCCTCAGCCTCCTGCTCACCGGGCGCCGCGGGGGCCACACCGGCTTCATCGTCCTCCACCGTCACGTCAGCGGAACCGGCCGGTAAAGCGGCGGGAGCGGCGGCCGCCCCCAACCCGAAAGCGGCCTCCACAGCCGCGGCATCGCCCGTTGGCGGCTCCGGGCCGCCCGCCGCCACCCCTAACAGCACCAACAACGTGAAGGCGGCCAGAGCGCTGCGGCACCGCGGCCCCCGCATGGAGGGGCCCCGCCTCGCCCGCCGCCGCCAGCCGTTAGGACATGAACGCTGCCGCCGCCAACGCCGCCGCCACAGAATGGGCGCCCGCCGCGCGCCGCAGCCCTCCCCGCGACGCCCCGCCCCGCCACGCGCCCCGCCCGCTTCGCCCGCCACGTACCGGCACTCCGCGCGCAACCGCCCCCGACACCGCCGCCCGCCCCTTTCGCGGCGGAGAGGGAGCCCATTGGGCCGGCGCCACGTCGCTCCGCCCGCCGCTTCTCCTTGATTGGCGGGAAGGAGCGGTGTTTGTCAACAGAGCCGCCGGGCCAATTGGAGTCACGCCGCTCTCTCCCCTCCCTCTACCGCTGCCCCGGCCAATCGAAAGCGCATGATTCACCGACCCGCTCTGGGATTGGCGGAGGCGCCGCGCCACACGTGCTGCTGACTGGCGCGCCGGGCGGTGCGGCCCCGCCCCTTCCCGGCCGCCCCTCCGCCGCGCTGGAGACGTGGCTGTTCCTCCGTGTCGGCAGGGCGGGGCCAGCGGCGCGCACCACCCGCCGCGCGGGACGGGGGGGGGGGCGGCGGGGGGGGACACGAGTCGAGGGCCCCCCCGGAGCGGAATGGACTCGTCGGGCGGGAACGGCCATGTTCCCCCGGCGGGCTGAGGGAGAGCGGCGGGGCGGGGGCCGGCGTCGCGGCCCCGGGCAGCCGCTGCTGAACGACGGCTCTTGGCATCCTGATTGCGCCACCCTGCTGACGCGGACGGCGTCTGCAGATTGTGTTAGGAGTGATTTTGTATTTCCTTCCAAATGACTAATGAAAATATTGATTACATACGTGCGTGGTATAGAGGTGATCGTGCCCCATGCTCGGCACTGGTGAGGCCGCCCCTCGAGTCCTGTGCTCAGCGCTGGGCCCCTCACCCCAAGGCGGCCATGGAGGGGCTGGAGCGTGGCCAGAGCAGGGCAGCGAGGCTGGGGCAGGGGCTGGAGCCCAAGGCTGGGGAGGAGCGGCTGGGGGAGCTGGGGGTGCTCAGCCTGGAGAAGAGGAGGCTGAGGGGAGCCCTCATCGCTCTCTGCAACTGCCTGAAAGGAGGCTGTAGGAAGGTGAGGGTCGGTCTCTTCTCCCCAGTAACAAGCGATAGGACGAGAGGAAACGGCCTCAGGTTGCACCAGGGGAGGCTTAGGTTGGATATTAGGAAAAACTCCTTCACGGAGAGAGTGGTCAGGCACTGGCACAGGCTGCCCAGGGCAGTGGTGCAGTCACGGTCCCTGAAAGAATTCAAAAAACGTGTGGATGCGGTGCTTAGGGACATGGTTTAGAGGTGGACCAGGCAGGCAGTTTAACGGCTGGACTTGATGATCTCAGAGGTCCTTTCCAACCTAAACGATTCTATGATTCTATAGCATACATGATCCTAGAGGGATCCTGAGCCTCAGTAATGATTTATAACCATTCTAAAAAAAAAAAAAAAAAAAAATCTGTGAGACCAGTGTTTAATACATGCTTACCTGATGCTTTATTACCTTCTTTTTTAAATTAGAATATTGTGCAATTCTAAGCAAAAATCCTTTAAAAAGTTTATTACACCTTCCAGAGGAAATTGAATTATTTGTTGTCTCCTTGAAGCGTGAAATGAGATTTCGAATAGACCTCTGCCTGGCATTACTGGTTTTTTAATCTGAGTGACGTACCAACTTTTTTCGGTGTTCAGTTAGGAACTGTTCCTACATCTACATTTAATACGTACCATACAACTGCCCTTTCTGAAGACAGATACCAGCCTGGCACTTTTTTTGCTTTCTAGAATTGCCCTAGTATCTCAAGGTTTACTGAAGAGGAACGTCAACAGACAAGGGGTCTCCGCCACCAGCTGCCTCAGAGCTCCTGGAGCACAGTCATCCCTAGAAGACAAGAGCTTCATTGGTTACTAATGGACTGAAATTTATCACATCACTGTTAAGTAATCCACCCACATATCTTACTGCTTCTTTACATAGATCATAAATGTTCAGTGAACACTTCTGCATCGTTATTGACATTTTAATCATGTCCATCTAGTAATGGGCCTGTACCATTACTAGGGTTTTCTGGGATTTAGCCTTGCCAGCTATGGATTTCCTTTGATGTGCTTCACTTCCAATAACTATGCTTCTCATAACTTCTCATTTATACCAACACTTTTTTATTTCCCGCTTTCCCCATTTTGGCTGTTTATTTTTAATTTTTAATCACCCTCTCCAGGCCACTAATAAAACAGGAATTGTCAATGTATTTTCTCTCTTGATTTTGAAATCATGGCTCTTTGATCGCTCAGTGAACTCTTTTTTAAAGAGCTTGTCATTGTCATTTTTAGACTTCTACCTAAATTTTTCTTCCTGCTTGCACTCTTTATTTTCTGATAAGTTGGAAATACACCTATTCTAAAGCACCAGATGTATGCAAAGTCAGGTCACGAACACTGCTCCCCAGACAGCCACCGAGTTGCAATCCAGAGGTTTTTGGGTTTTCGTTACTTAGTTCGTGATCACAAAGTCCGACAGAGTTTACCTTGTGCCGCGTGCCAAACAGCTCATGTCATTTTTAGTAACTTAAATGACATTTTATTATCGTACACATATGGTCTTGTGCTAATATTTTCTTTATTTAGATAACTCTTCTCTCTTGAGTGCCTACCCGTTCATATGTTTATAAAGAGTAATCAAGTTCCTTCTGTTTTGCTAGGCAAACCAAGCCAAAGGCTTTTATTCTTCCCTTACACTTTTGGCTCTCTGCTCCCCCGTTCATCTCACTAGCCCTCCCCTGCACCTGTTCCCATTCAAATTCATCTTTCTTGCATAGCGATGTTTTGAACAGCCATGTTGAAGGGTAACTAATATATTTAAATTTTGAACTCCATCCTATTTATAGACGGCGCAGAAAAACTAGTTCTGTGCCATGCTTTTTACAGTAACTTCTCTCTTGTCCCACGAGTTATTCAAGGGGCTTAGAGGCAGATACGCGGTAACCACAGACCCCAGCAAGTTTCAGAATATCGGAACACTTCACAAGCAGACTTCTACCTTTGTGCTGGTTCGTGAAGGTTTATTACACGTAAGGCAAAACAATAACAGCCTTGTGCAAGTGTCCCGATCACACCCATGAGTATTACCTCATTTTCTTGTATTTCCTCCCACCCCCTGCCCCAGATCAGCAGTCTTCCAATTGCAGCCTTTTATTTTAGGGGCGCTGTAACAATTTTCATGAGAGTACATGTTTTCTTCTAGACTCCTCCTAGATTCCTTACCACTGAGGCATAAGGAATAACAATCATAATCTAAAAGCTCTTACTTTTTTGTTTTGGAAACATTTCTCTAAGGCACGACAATGTTATTCACAAATCCTTAAGACAAACACGGCAATACAGCCGTGTAATTTTCTTTCTGTATTAAAAATTTCTGCCAACAAACCCAAACTTCCTGCTTTTTGCAAAGCATGACTCACATTCTCTATTCTGTTTTGACTGACATAAGAGATCTATTTCAATCATATGACAGTAACTTTAAATCTGACCAGCCATTTATGTGGAAATCAAAGCCTGTTCTTGCAGGATGGATGGATGTTAATGGGAATGGTGTTTTACATAACTCCACTAAAGATCTGCCTGCTTTTCTTGAAGAACTTGCTCCCAGATCGGCTAGGCCCAGCAGCAAAAGCCCAGCATGCCACCTCGTGGCTGCCCTGTACCAAGGGCCATTCGTAGTCCCCTGCAAAATGATCATTTATAGCCTGCCTTTTCCCCCAGGAGGATTCAGACCAGCAAAAAGCTGCATACGTTGTAATTAGTATACCAGCACCCTTGCTGATGCCTTTGGACAAGCAGAATAAAACCAAGCAATTTTTCATCCAACAGATCAAACGGGAGACGAGCAGTGAAGTAGGTGTTACTCAGAAGAAATGTCACTGAACTGGAGTTCGCAGGATAAAAAATCAGGTAGCAAGAATGTAATTGCTGGGAGACGACGGGCTTGGAGAGCCGCTGCCGACCAGAGAGCGAGCTGATCTGGGACGATGAGATGCTCGATCTTCTACTTGGTTTCTCCAGTGTGTTGGTGAAGTTTTACCTTCTTGGTTTTTAGCTGTTTCATGCCTTATCACGAGAGAGAGACATACAGTCAATTGGATAAACACATCTGACACCCAGAGGCTGCCGTGCCTTCGCTAGCATTTCACTCAGGTTAGCGCGCACTTCTGCAACAGGTGTAAGCTGGGCTAAGTCTCCCACAGAAGATGATCTTGCAGCCTTCCCACTCCCAACTGGTTGATCTTTCTGCCTTCCCCAGGAAAGGTGAAGGGAAACTGACCTTCGTTTTGTTGGTTGCTTTACCTTTCAGAAAAAAAACAGCTCTCTGCCAACACATGGAAGTAGCAGGAAAGCTTGGCAAGCGATGGACCGTAGGGTGGGAATGCCCCTTTTTTGGGGACACTGCTGTCGTAGACCAGAGCAGCTTAAGCCAGTTACAAAACTCCCCTTCAGAGAGATGTTATACGTTAAGTTTGGCTGAGCCAGTTCAGCCTCACTCACCTGGCAAAAAGAGCTTTTTTTTGCCTGCGTGGCAAGGTGAACCAGCACAGGGTCAGAGGAATGCCAGAGCCAGCATAAACTCTGTACCCAGGTTGAGAGCGGATGGTGACTGAAGGGAGTAAAGAGCAAGATCTTCCCTTTTTGTCAACAGCAAGCTGTTATCTCAGCTACCGTGTAATTTCCTAACGTGTAATTTCAGCCTCAGATGCAGAATTCAGCACCCAGAATCATGCAGCCACCCTTACCAGCCCGGCGGCCCTTCATAGTTACCACCCTGTTCGACAAGCAGAACGTCTGTTCAAACAAACCTGGTTCCAACACCTCCCTCTGCACGGGAGCAGACAGGATGAGAGTTGGCTCCCGGCGAGGCTTCGACACGGGACGAACGCAGGCTTGTACAAAAGGACTTTGAGCTGTTTGCAAACAGAGCTGGTTGTCGCTGAAACGTGAAGAAAATCCATTTCTAAAATGCCCAACGCCGTTTTTTTGTGCATAGGCAAGGCTCGGCACACCGTAAATGAAAGATTTTCCTGCATTCACTGGAAGTGTAACTCACCATGCTAACAGAAAGCGTTGCTAACAGAAAGCCCCGTTATCTGGAAGTGGCAATGTTTGCGTTCCTCCCGGCAGACGCACTGCAAGACGCTTTTCAACCCAAAGCCATCAGCCGCTGCTGCGAGGACACAAACAGGTTTATCGCCCCGTACCTAACTTCTGGACTAACGCTCCCCATTCCGGTGGGATGTGAGAGATGCCCACACATAAGGATGGGCTTTGTGAATCGGCGTGAAACCCTAGTGACTGCTTTTTTTTTTCATTTCAAGGAGCACTCAAACATTTAGGATACTGAATGGAATAACCTCAGACCCAGTCAGCTGCTCCTTCAGTTTTACCATTAATAATGCATCGTGAAAGAAATATATATCCCACTAGAAGCGTGTATTTACACTTTAAAATGTGTAACTTGCAGGAAAGATCGTTGCCAGCTACCAGAAAACACGGAACAACTGTACAGCCATCACGTGCTGCGCTTAACAGCGAGTGCCCTGCTCTGCGCAAAGGTAAGGCCTCACCGCACCGAGATAAGCCTGGGTAACGATAATAGAGTCTTTGTCAAAATATCACCCCATTGTTCAAAGACTGGTGTGCCGACCCAGGGAAAACAAAAGGAAACGTTTCTAGCCCTTAAAAATCACAGCAGAATCGCAGAGGTTGGCAACAAAACAAGTCAGTCATGCACAGAATTAAAAAAAAAAAAAAAAAAGCCAACGGCGGCTTTTCTGTTGCGCAAATAAAAAAAAAAAAAAATTGCGGTCTGACCTTGGGGTGAGTAGTAAGGGGTAACTACCTGCAAACCTCATCCACCTGGGTGGGATTGCAGCCTGGAGAGAGCCCGCGCGCGGGCTTCGCGTGGCTCCCCGGAGGGAAAACGCTGGTGCGGCGGTACTTGGAGGTTGATCTGCCTCCCTTAAGGTTTTTCACACATGGTTTCAGAAGATGTTAACCCAGGAGAGAGGGGGAAAAATGTGGCCAAAAAAAAAAAAAAAAAAAAAAAAAGGGTTTATGTGCTCTAGGAGAGCAGAGCCCCGTGGGGTTTTACCCTGGCCCTCCCGCGGGGTGGGACAGGACGGGTGGGCGCTGGGCGAGAACGGCGTGGGCAGAGGACCGGCGTTTTCTGTCCTGTCCGTGCTCCTGCTTGACGCAGCGTCGCAAAGCGCTACAACGTTTGAGCAAAAGTCCAAGAAAGGCTCTTCCTCAAAACCTCTGGGAGCCCGGGCAGAGCTCTGGTAGCCCCCTGAGCTCACTGCATCGCCCGGCTCCGTGCAGGCCCCCCCCGCCACCCTCTCCCCTGCCCCGGCCTTTCCAGGCGGAACATCGCCCATCCCTCCGCCCGGTACGGGAACGCCTCAGCCCCGTCCCTGGCACGCCCGGCACACCGGCACGTATGGAGGGATGTACATCCACCCCTTGCTGCGGGGGCGCGGGGCGGGCGGGCGGGCGTCCGCCGTGCATCCTGGGAGCTGTAGTTCGCGCCTGCCGGCACTACAAGTCCCAGCCTCCCGAAGGAGGAGGAGGAGGAGGAAGGGAGTCGGCTCGGCCCAGGCCTCCAGCCCGTGCGGGAGAGCCCCCCGGGGGCGGGCCGCGGCGGCATGCGGCTCCCCGGCCGGCTCGGCCCGCTCCGCAGCACGCCCCTGGCTGGCCGGCCGCCGGGCAGGGGGAGAGCGGGGCCGGCGGCGGGGAGGCGCGCCTTCGCCCGCGGGCGGCTCGGCGGCACCATGGCGGAGGAGGCCAAGCGGCTGGCCGCCTGCGCGGCCGTGGACAAGCACGTCCAGGTGAGACGGCCTCGGGGGGCACCGGCCCCGCCGCTGCGCGGAGCGGCCGCGGAGGGCCAGGGAGCGCCCGGGGCGCGGGGTGGCCCTGGGGTGCACGGAGCCTCCCGGGGCGCGGACGGGCTCCGGGTTGCACGGACCCCTCCAGTGCGCGGAGTGGCCCCGGGGTGCGCGGAGCCCCCAATGCACGGGGTGCACGGAGCAGCTCCGGGGTGCAGGGACCCCCCAATGCCCGGAGTTGCCATGGGGTGCGCGGACCGCTCCAGTGCACGGAGCAGCCCCGGGGTGCGTGGAGTGGCCGTGGGGTGCACGGAGCCCCCGATACGCGGAGCGGCCACGGGGTGCAGGGGCGGACAGGTGCATCTCTGGGGTGCAGGGACCCCCCAATGCCCGGAGTTGCCATGCGGTGCGCGGAGCTTCCCGGTGCACGGACAGGCTCCGGGTTGCACGGACCTCTCCAGTGCATGGAGTAGCCCCAGGGTGCGTGGAGTGGCCGCGGGGTGCACGGAGCCCCCAATACACGGAGTGGCCATGAGGTGCACGGAGCCCCCCACTGCACAGACGGGCTCCAGGTTGCACGGATCCTTCCAGTGCACGGAGCAGCCCTGGGATGCCATGGGGTGCACGGAGCCCCCCAATACATAGAGTGGCCCCGGGCTGCAGGGATGGACTCTGGGGTGCAGGGATAGGCTCCAGGGTGCATGGCCCCGCCAGTACATGGAGTGGCCCTGGGGTGCAGGAATGGGCCATGGGGTGCAGGGACCCCCCTAATGCATGGAGTGGATGTGGGGTGCATGGAATTTCCCAGTGCATGGACGGGCTCCAGGTTGCACAGAGCCCTCCAGTGCATGCAGCAGCCCTGGTGTGCACGGGCGGGTTGTGGGGTGCAGGGACCCCTTGCTCCCCCCAATGCATGGACAGTCCCAGTGTGCAAGGAGGGACCCTGGGGTGCATGGATGGGCCCCGCCATGCCTCTTCCTCCTTGGCTTTGGACTGCGCTCCTTTAGCCTGGAGAAAAGGAAGAAAACTACTTTTCCCCTCCGGTCTCTGTGCTCGCCCAGCTCATGCCGCCCAGGCAGCGGCTCTGTGCCTTGTCCGGCTCAGCACAGTGCACCCCAAGTTTGGGGTAACATCTTGTACTTCGGGGTCTTAGGGTGATTTTCACTGTGCATCCTCCTGCGAGCTGGGCTGTGGTGGGAGTTCAGGCTAATGCCATGTCCTGCTCCTTTCTCCAAGTCTGGGGTGCTCTGCTGCTGCACCCTATTTCTGAGCACCCAAGCAAGGAGCAACAGCCCCAAAGCAGGGGGTCGTGTTCTGTCCCCTGCAGGGAGGGAGACACAGCAAAGGGCTTTAATCAACCCCTTGAAGGTCAAATAGGACTGGAGCTGCTTGAGTTTTGGCGCAGCCTGATTGTGAAGGCTTGGAAGATCAACGGTTAAAGTCCCGCAATGGTTTATCGCAGTGTTTGCTGTGCAAGCCCTTGTGCAACAGCAGTGATGAAACATGAAACGGGTGTAAAGTCGCTGCCAAGGAGGTAGATGTTAGCAGTTGGCGGGGGGGCAAAAATTCTGTTTTCTTCCCCACTCCCCTTGCGGCTGGCTTGGTGTCCTGAGGTTCAGTTCCTGGTGGTTTCCCTGATGTCCCATAAATGTTTCACTTGTTTTGCAGCCTTTCCTTCCTCTGAGCCGTCTGTACCTGCCTGCAGAGAGCACAGCCACGTGCTCTCTGAGACCTACCTCTCTGCCAGGCCAATGTGCTCAAAAGCAGTCTGTGGGGTGGGGGAGCCTGGGGGGTGGACCAGCAGTTGCATAAAAACCCCTTTTCTTAACCAAAGCAAGCCCCAAAGTTGCGCATTGAGGGGTTGCAGGAGGAAGGACTTTGTGTCACAAGGTGTGGAGCCGAGGTACGACTGCTGCTGTGGGTTGTCATGAGCTGGGTGCACCTTTGATTTGGGCTAAAACATGACTCTTAATTATCTTTTCCTAGTGAAATAGCAGGCCTTTGTGCTGTTTTATGGTCAAGCAAACTTAGGATGATGTTTCTGGTCATGTCCCAGCTGATTAAAGTTCAGGGTCTGGCTAGTGAGGCTGATTAAGTAAAACATGCAGCGGCTGGGGTAATACTGCAATGTTTGCAGGGCAAGTTGGCTAGAAGCAATGGTGGAGAAGCAGGTTAGAGTCCCCGCCGAGGAGTTGGATGGTCTCGGCTGTCAGAGAAAACCTGTCTCCCCTTGGGCTTGCACTGGGAGGGTACAGCTGCTGTTTGTAACCGATAGCTTTGTGTTTGGCCGTTAGAGCTATCGCTGTTAACGGAGGGAGTAACATAATCTCTGAAAGCAAAACTGCAGACTCCCTCCCTTGCGTGGTAGAGACTTACAGGAGACGCTGCCGACTTCAGGGTTTGGTGATGCTGGACAAATCTCTTCTGCTTAACTGTGCTGTAAACCTGTGGCACCGGGGGCTTGGTACCAGTACTAGACCAGGCTCCTTGCTTGGCATCCTCCTGCACACCCATCCCGATTATGTGCCAGCACAGCAGCTCCTCATGCAGCCTGCAGCAGATGTAAACCTGGGGCTGGGTGGGGGGATTAGGAGAGGAGAACTTTTTAGTCTTTTTTTTTTTTTTTTTTTCTTTTTAATTAAAGCCAGATTGGCGTGTTTACCCACAGCACTCGTCCCTGGGCAGCCGTAGGAGCAGAATTCCCCAGTACAGGAGCAGACACCAAGGTGACCAGCCTTGGAAGCTGCAGGCTGCAGTGCCATGACGGCTCGGAGGAGCGGGGCTGGCACACAGCTCGGGGCTTTAGAGCCTTAAGCTGCTTGGGGAGAGCTGGCTTTGCGTTTATACAACACCTCCAAAGGCAGGCCCTGCTAGCATCTCTGTTAGAAATGAAAAGATGGGCGAGAGCTGTAGGTCCTCCTGCCCCAGAGGGCTGAGGATTAATAAGAGGAAACTTTGGGCTTAGCACTGTGTTTATCTCCTGCTTTTTGCCCATGTAAATCCCGGTCTTGCAAACTTTGGTTGGACCGGCCAGTCCACGTGGTGCTGCTGATACCCACTTGATGTGCGTTGTCTTGTTGGCATCTGTAATGTTGGGCAGCGTCTCTAGGCCCTTGGGTTAGCTGAGAAAATGCTGTGGTCAACTGCTGACTCCACTCGTGGAGTACATACGTGGGTCCTCAGCTGTGCTGTGGCTCAGTGCCTTGATTTTGTTTACAGGGGTTTTAGTAAAAAACCTGAAATATAATTTTTTTTGCATGGGGTGCTGCTCTTTGGTGCTGTCAGCTGGACCTGCCCCTTGCACGCTGACCCTGTGCTCTGCTTCTCACCAACATTTGCCCTGCCCATATTTTTAAAAGTGGATGTTTTTTGGCTGGTTTTGCCCCTGGTCTGGCTGGGATTGTAGCTGAGGAGGGAGAGGTGGGAGCCACAGTAAGGCAGGGGTTGTGACAGCACCAGTTTAGACTGACTTAAACTGTTTTTCTGGGAAACCCACTTAGCCCAAGCTCTTGCCACCACCTAAGAGAGGGTACTTCACCTCTCATCACTGAGAAATGCCTTCAAGTTTATTGCCAGGGATGGGCTGCGACCCTTGTGAGCTCTTCCCACTTCGTTACAGTGGAGTGGCTGATGCTGAGGCTTTCCCCCTCCCTTTAGAGCATCCAGCTGCTCCAAGAAGCTGTCCCACTCTGTACAAATGAGGGCAAAGAGAAGAAACTGCCTCTTCCCAAGTCGAAACAAGTCTCTTGGGAACACCGGTACTGCCCCTGTCCTGCCAGCCTCCGCGCAGCTTTGCTTGCCTCTTCCTCGGCTGGCCGCGCTTGGCTCTGCCTGCTGGGCAGGTGAAACCGAGAAACCTTGGGAGCTGTTGGGTTTCTGCTGGCAACGTTTCAGGCGTGCAGCTGCGATCTGTTGCTTTCTCCATCTTGTGCAGAGTCACGGTGATTAGTGAGGTGGGTTTTGGAGAAGGTTTATTTTTTTAAGCTTTTAACCTGCAGAAGCAGGGGAAATCATTAATGCTAGGGGAATGTGATCTGCTGGGAGCTCCACCTTTCCAGGCAAGCTTGTGTGCCAGTAAGATTTCAGCTAGTTGAAGTGCTGCAGGTGTGGCTTTTTCCACAGCTGCTGAACTCTGGATTTGCTGCACATGGAGAAAGAGCTCCAGACCTATCTAATATCCAAGAGATAATGTACAACAGCTCTGTGCCTGTGTCTCTGGCTGGCTTCAAGTCTTTCTCATCTGAAGTCTCTGTAGTGATATTGGACCTCCTTAAGTCGATTTAAGCTTTGGATCCCATCCAAAGAAGGGGAAGTACATTGAAAATTGGAAGCGTGCAAGAGGCTGCAGGTAGCTCTCAGTGGTGGGAGATTGAGCTGATAATAAACAGAGGTTTACATCGCAGAGCATCCTCTTGCGAACACAACTGCGCCCATCCACCCTCAGCCTGCAGCACCCTGTAGAAGAGCGTCTATATTAGACAGTAGTGATCCTTCTTAAACCAGACCAGAAGCAGAGAAAGGCCAGGGCTGAGCTGTGGTTAAAATGTGATCCTCTTCAGCATACGCTGCCAGGCTCACCCATCTTTCAAGCGTGTTGCTGGACTCTCATATAGGCAGTTATATACTCTGTTTTGGAGAGCGGTTTTTATTATACTCTAGGAACGGCTGCTGTGCTCTGTGCTTTGGCCGCTGGTGCATCCGTACTGTTTACTAACAATACCGTTGGCAGCAAACCCATGCTTTTACTGTGCGGCTTCCTCGGGAGATGTTATCTTGAGGTTGTTTCAGCTTCTTCCTTTGTGGTGTTGTCTGAAACTCCCAGCTTTCCGGCAGGAGAGGGTGCACGGAGTGCCAGCAACCAGCAGTGAATGTGTGTTGAACACCCTGAGAGTCAGACCGTGGTGGTATTTAGCAAGCACATACCCTTTAAGGAGAGGGCGAGTTGCTTAAAATCCCTTAGCCACAGACAGTGGTCGTGCCCTCGCTGGCACACTGTGTTCCTTTCCTTGCCTGCAGCATGCTAAGACGCTGTGTGTCAGCGTGCATCTCTGGGCAAGGTTCCTCTTGCGTGCGTTTATAATGTCGAGTCTCCCGGGAAAAGCGGACAGCCCTTGTGCCGAGCCCCCAGTAACAGCTCTCCTCTGTCTCTCTTTGATTTGCAGAACAATCAAGTTCTTGGGATCGGAAGCGGTTCTACGATTGTCCATGCGGTGCATCGATTAGGTAGGGTGCTCCCCTTCGTGTCCCTCCCACCGCAGAAAGTCCCCATGTCCAGCTGTCCCAACTACTCGAAAAACATGCTAAATTGCCTGGATGCTGACTTAGAGCTGATGTGTCGGGTCTGGTCACCAACTGCTGTGTCCTTTTTGAAGCTGAAGGTTAAAACCGGGTCTTGTGCTCCGAATTTGTTGCATAGAGAGTCCTGAGGAAGTAGTGATTTGCCGCTTGTTCTCCCCATACAGCCAGGCAAAGCGCTTTACTGGCACCCACCACAAACTGGAGCTAAACCCCTCTGTTTCCTTCCAGCTCTGCCCTGTCCTAACTTGCTTTGTGGCTTTGGGCCATGCAGCTGCTCTGCTTCCGTTAACCCATTCGTGTGGGGCTGACGCTGCTTGCTCACATCCACGTTATTCACATTGAGGGTCCTGCTGAGGTGTAAGGAAAACGAGGAACGAAGTCCTGCTTTTTTTTTTTTTATACCCTATAGCTAGGTTTATCTGCTTGCCCCAGGTGCAAGTTTGCTCAAGGTGTGATTCAGAAAATTTCAGCAAAATATTCAAGTGAGGCAAATGCATTTTTGCAAAGTGAATGTGAGGGTAATTATCCTCACGCCTCATTACAGAGGGTGCAGAGGTTTAACGTTTCCTTTGCGGGGCACTCTGAGCCCTAGGGCAGATCTGCTTGGGGAGGTGCTGTACCTCCTCCCGCTTTGCTGTTGTCGGATGCAAAACAGAGCAGCTGTGTGTGACGGGTCTGGAGTACAGCATCAGCCCTGTTGTTCGTGGGGTGCTTGCTTGGACACAGAGGGAGACTCTCATGTGGAAGCAGAGCTCGGTGAGTCCCTGGGTGGCCCCCAAGGTCACAAGTCCCCTCGTGACCCCCATCTCCCTTGGGCAGAGCTGTCCCCAGCCCACCACGGGCGAGCAGGGCTGAGGTCTGGGCACAGCGCAGTGCTTCGCTTCACAGGGACGCAGCAGGGATGGTGCTGAGCCTGCCCCTTGGCACCCACCTCACCCCACGCTGTGCGTGTTATACACTTACTTGTCTGTGAGCTGCAGTTCAGCTTTCTGTGTTTGGCTCAGCATTGCAACCACTCCCGACTCTAACACAGAATCAGTCTCTAAATAAATGGGTATAGTATTTAAAGTGGAGTGCCTGTTCCAGGCTGCACGTTCTGAGTTTTCGTGTCTACTGAATGCGTTAGCACTGGGATGTGGGCTGTAACAACATACAGCCTCATGTGTTGCATCTTCAGTCCTTCCAGCAGCAGCGTTACCTTGAAGTATGTGGCCCGTGTGCTCGCTCTGGTGTGAGAGCAGTTGCTGACTCTTGGGCTGTTGGCTTATGCCTAAGTATTGTAATTACTGAAATAACATTTTGTTCATAATGATGTGTTAGTAATAGATTTTAGTCATTTGAGGTTAACCTGGGGGAGGAAATATTTCCTTTCATTTAATGGAATACTGTATTTTATTAGTCCTTTCCCTGCCATATATTTAAATGTTCTATAATAAATGAACGTGATGTCCCCAAGGCAACAAGCCAGAAAACCTTTCAGACAGCTGCTGAAGCTTTCTGTTTACAAGGAGCGCAGCAAAACCTGTCTAATGGAGTGAGAGAGGGGACTGGGGCTCATTTCCCAGGTGATGTTTTGCTGACGAGGCTCCTCTGCTGTTGGAGACACAAAGGTTAATGGCTCATGGTATCTTGGGCTGAGCCAGGGTGGGTGTTTAAACATTTCTGACTGTAGAAACTGAGCCTTAGCCTAGGCAGGGTGGCACCTGTTTGCGTTTTGAGTGTGACTGAGTTATTTGCAAGCCAAGCAAGTAATTGCAGTGATTCAAAGGGGCTGCTCTGAACTGAGATTTCTTAAAGTGAAATTTGGTGTATTTTTTTTTTTTTCCTTCTACAATGAACAAACTGAAGCTTCTGCTTTTGTTTCCTACAGCTGAGCGGGTTAAACAGGAGAACCTCACGATTGTCTGCATTCCTACATCTTTTCAGGTAAGCGCTTTCCTCCTTTGCTTTCTGCTGGTCCAAACACTCACCCAGGGCATCTTTCCTTTGGCTGTGGGAGGCAACCATGCCGCTCTCCAGACTGGCTTACTGCAGTGTGAGTTAACCGAAAGCACTGGTGAAAGCAGCCGTGATGCAGCCTGCAGATGGACCTCATGAAGCTGGCGGCGATGGTGCTGTATTACCCTGACCTGAGCTGCAGGGATGCCGTAGTGCTAGGAGGCGTGTTTTGAACCAGTGTGGCAATGCTGGTTATGTCAGTGTTGGTGCGTGGCTTGATCTGGATCCTGCTTGCAAAAAAGATGCTGTTTAGTGGTGAACTAGACTCATAATGCAAAACTCATTGGAGACACTTAGTCTCCTTTGATTCGTTATCAAGCCCTGAAAGCTGTAAAAGTGATGCTGCAAGCAATAATAGCAAGCTCATGTGTTTTCAGGAGGAACTTGAAATGCATCAACTGGCTTTTATAAGAAATCGCAGAAGAGAAATTGGCTTAATCTTTCCTTTGCTGCTCAGCTTTTGCAGGGGTTGGTTCATACCAAGCTAGCTGTTGAGAGTTTTGCAGGGAGAAGGAGAACGTGGCTTGGTGGTGAAACGCAGAGCTGCTGGGGAAGCTTCTGAGCTGCTTCCGTGCCTTCAGGCAACTGGGTTTGGTCTCTCTGCCTCTGTTCCCTGGGGTGGGAGTGCGCTGCAGAGGAGCAGCTGTCACCTTGTCCCCTGTGGGCAGGGAGAGGTGACATGACTGGGACCACCCGCAGGGTTTTTGAGGCTGGGTGGCAATGCCCTGGTCTAGGAATTGGGCATGTATCCTTCTCACAGTCCTGGTGTGGACCTTGGGATTGTACTTTTGTCACAACTTTGTCACCGTGAGGACAGTCAAGCAGTGAGGCAGGCTGTGCAGAGTCTGTCCTTTGAGGTTTTCAAGACCTGAGTGGGTAAAGCCCTGAGCAACCTGGTAGCTGACCCTGCTTTGGAGGTTGGATAGAGACCAACCTGAATTATCCTAAAATCTTACGAAAACTTAACATCCTCTTACCCTGCAGATGTTCTTTAAGTGTGAGTGTGGGGTGATGGGACTCTGTCTTTTCCCAGCTGTTGCAAACAACCAGTGGCCAGCTGGGGTGTAACACGAACTGCTGCAAAGGGCAAAAAGTAAAAACTAGATTTTTTTTTTCTTTTTAAAACTCTGTCAGTACTTCTGTTGCATATATAGACTGTGGTGAGAGTCTGTCTTTGATCTGTCTAAAATCATCCCCATCCTGAGATACCATGTCCCTTTTCCACCTAGGGAAAGTGCTCTGAGTTCACTCATTAGGTCTTACAGAAAATACTGATAAAGCGCTCTCATAGTGAACGTGGCCTGGAGCCTGTCCTGCCTTGAAATGTTGGGATAGTCCATGTAACACTACAGAGTTTCTTACCAGTAAAACAAAAGGGTTGCTGTTAAAGGGAAGAGATAGATCGTACACCTGCAGGAGCCAAAATCCCTCAGCCACAGGGCTGCCCTGTGTCTTTTGCAGTCTCTTAGACCTCAAGCAATTCCAAGTGAAGCATTCCCAAGTCAGCAAAACAGCATCTTATTTTTGCTATGTACAGGTGTAAATGGCTGCCTGAGGTCACTGGCAAGGAAGAATTGGTTTCAGTGGGCTTTTATGCTCCTCCCTTCCCTGTTGTCAGGTTGGGTTATTCCATCATCATCAGTAAAGCTAGAGCCGGGGTAAGTATCTGTCCCTTGGCTTTTGCGTTGTTTCTTCTTTTCACCCGGACACGTGCCAGGAGCACGGAGCGAGACCATTCTTGGCAAGTGCTGCGCAGTTACCAACGCTTTTCTCCCAGTTGTGGGAGCTCTGCTTTTGATTCCTGCTGGTCTGCTCCCATCGCCTTGCAAGCAGAGAGCCTGAAGAGAGCCACCTCGTTTCCGCACTGCTGCCTCTAAGCCTGTTCAGGATCTGGCCTGCATGTGCAGCACAGTGTTTTTCAATGCTTTCAGTTCCCAGATCCCTGATACCTCTTTACATGGACACCATGTAATGAATGTAAACCCACTGTTTTTTATTCTTTTAATTTTGGGAGTCCTTAGGGCAATCCTAGTGCACAGATTAAGAGCCCACAGCCCATGGGTGTTAATACTGCATGCTATGAAATGCCATGATACGTGACTCAAGTCATATCTCATTGTGAGGGGTACCACCTGCTAGTTCTTCTTAATGTTTCTGGGGCGCCAATACATGCGACTGATGCACTTTGTTAGTTTTAGTGGGTAAAATTCAGGGGAATAAGTTGATGCGGGGTATCGCACTGGAGTTTCTTGGACTAGGTACAGCATGGTAGGAAGTTCAGACTCGAGCAGAGTCCGTGCAAGGAGGGAGTCTCACTCAGGTGGTGGTTTGTAAGACAGAAAATTCAACCTATTCCAGGTTCTCTAAGCTTGAACTTCCATTTAAACTGACTGACCAAGTGGAGGGTAACTCCAGGCTAAGTGGAGGGTAACTCTGGGTGCTCTGTGTTGTATTGCCACTAGAGGGAAATACACGGCCACTTCAGTAAAAGTAGATTGGAGCCACCAAACAGCTGTTTCGGGAGGCTTCCCACACTTTTTCCATGAGTTGTGCTTTTCTTTTTTCCCTTTTCTTTTTTTCTTTCCAATATGAAAAATATTTTCATTGTTAATCCTGCATTGCTATGGTGTAAATATCTCATTTTCTTGCTCCCATTTTTCAGCCAAAGGACATTGGAGGGGCTGGATGGGTGAGAGGGAGAATGATGTCCAAGCTGAAACAACACAGGGCTCAAAAATCCAATATCTGCTGTAATGCTTAGGTACAAGTGATTCCCAGCAAGCTCATGGGGCCTCCTGCTACTTAGTATGGAGAGACCTGGACCCAGGAGTCCTGTTGCACCATCTGAGCATTTTAGTTGAAATCAGCAGCAGGGTTTTCTTTTGATTAAAATAATCTGGTGTGGAAGCATCATTTTCTCCTCGCCATGTGCTCCTGCTGCTGGCTGCAGCCTCTCCACCAGCTCAGGGTGGAGCTCTCCCAGGGAGACTCAATCCTTGCCGCAGCCGGGGGAATGACACCGCGAGTCTGTTTTCCTTTCCTGCCGCCGGTAAACGGTGTTTGCTCTCTTCTTGATGCACAGGCCCGTCAGCTGATCCTGCAGAACGGCTTAACGCTAAGTGACTTGGACCGACATCCAGAGGTAAGTGGGACTGCGGAGGTGAGACCTTGCCTGACCTTTCTCTAACCTGGTCCTTCATAAAGCATCAAGCTCCTTTGTCCTCCCCTGAGGATGACAGTTTAGGCAGCCACACTGCTGAACATGAGTGAGAACTAGCTTAGTTTATTTTTGTCCCCAAGCCTTAGTCTTGTCTTAATGCTTGTCCCTTTAGATGGCAAGTAGGCTGCCGAGTTGTTTCCTCCAGGTGTTTGGCATCTGTTCCAGGCTGAGGCTTGCTGGCCTGAGATGGGGATATGGCGTTGCTGAAGTGCTGTGACCAAGATTTTCCCCAGGAGCCCCCTACCCTTTAGCTGACAACACAAGAGGCTGAAATGATGTGCCTTAAAGGCCAGCAGTTGGTTTTGGTTTTTCTTTCTCTGGCTCTCACATGCCTGTGGTTTAGCTAGGGCTGGTATCCTTGGGTGGCTGATCAGATGCTTGTCTCTGGTCAGGCTGGCATCAAGGTGGTCCCAGCTTTGGTGACATTTCTGGCTGCTGCCTGGGACCTGACACTCTCCTGAGCTGCATCAAGAGCAACGCCTTGATGCTGCATGGGAGAGGTTTCCACACCAAGTATTTCCTCTTCCTACAGCTTGATGTTGCCATCGATGGAGCAGATGAAGTGGACTCTGACCTCAACCTTATCAAAGGTGGCGGGTGAGCCTTGCTGTCTGTGTGTGGTGCTGATGGCGGTAGCCTCTGAGCATCCTTTTTCTGGCTGCGGATGTCTCCGGGGTGGGCTGGAGAGGCTGATGGGATCCTGTGCAGGGCCGTGCGTGCATCTGCAGTGGGAGATGGCTCCTGACCGAGAGTGTGTGCAAGGGACAAGGGGGATAAAGTGATGGGGAAGGGGAAAGAGCCCTGACGTGGGGCAATGGCAGTGCCAAAACCGTTGGTGAGCAAGAACATGGTGGAGGGGACTGGACTTCAGGACCACCAGGCATGCTGAGAAGCAGTCTGTTTTCTGATTTTTATATTGTTTTTTTTTTCCCCCTTGCAGTGGTTGCTTGACGCAGGAGAAGATAGTTGCAGGATATGCAAAATGCTTCATCGTTATTGCTGATTACAGGTAAAAATATTACTATTCGTTATACCTCTCCATCCCGTGGGAGGATTTGGATGGTCCTGTGTTAGGCCATTATTATCCTTCCAGTGGGTCAGGGGAGCAGGAATAGGTGGAAATGAGCCTGACTCCCAGTGCTTCAGCAATTCAATTTAGCTTTTTTTCTTAATTTTCATCTCAGCAAGCTTGCTTAGGTGTCAGCAGAGGTTGTGGGGAAATGGCTGCTCTGCTCTTTAAGCTCAGTGATTGTCAGCACGGAATAAATTTCCCCTTCTGTACATACAGCTGCGGGGCTGTAGAAAAACCAACTCGTGTCCTGCTTGTCCAAAACATGTCACAACAGGGCTTATGAGTGAACAGAGCATCGTGCATTAAACTGGTTCTTCCTACACGAGTGCACATGTGAACTGACCGCTGTGCCCTCTAGGGCCCTATGCCTGAGGGGTTTGCAAGAGGGAATGTGGTAATGCTAATGGTGTTAGCAGTGTAATGTCTGATGCCAGTTCTGCTTCAAACTGTCTCCTCAGGAAAAAATCGGAGAGTCTCGGGGAGCAATGGAAGAAAGGAATTCCTATCGAAGTCATCCCCATGGCTTATGTCCCTGTCACCAGAGCCCTGACCAAAAGCTTTGGAGGTGCTGCGGAGCTGCGGATGGCTGTTAGCAAAGCGGTACGTGTCCCTGACCAGCCCCGCTTCCCCAGAGGAGCCACCTGAACGTGGGCAAACGGAGGACCTGGCCTTTCCTCTAATGAAATCTGGGCTTTCACTCCCATGAGTGGCCTCTTGTGTAATTCCCCCTAATTATACTTTGGTTAATGAACTGTGTGTTTAGGTATCGGGGCCACTCATGGAAAGCCTCTCTGGCTTATGTCACCTAGATCAAGCATCCATGAGCAGGGAGAGGAGGGATTGCTAGCCTGGGTCTCACCCCCTGCTCTGTGGGGATGTCGGGGGGGCTGGAGGGCAGTCTGTGCTGCCAAAGAGGGTCTCAAGCTGGGAGGGCGGCTCATGCTCTGTCCCCGGCTCCTCCGTACCACGCAGAGCCAGACTAAATTAAAACTGAAGCTGCTTTGTCTCCACTGCTGCTGTCCTATCCTGACTTGGGCAGCAGGGCTTCGCCAGCCCACGTTGCATGGTGAGGGAAAAGGAGAGCCGTCTGCAGTAACGGCTGGAGTTAACGCCCGAAAGCTGAGTACTTGTTTTTAACGCGTCTAATCCCAAGAGGCTGTAGGGACTGCATTTGGGTGCCTGAGAAGAGCAAACCAGTCGTTCCCTGTGAACTTGAGACCGGCCTCGCTTGGGGAATGCACATTGGTGCTGCTCCAGCACAAGCTGTGTCCTCAGAGGATGCTGGTCCCTCCTGGCACGTGTGGTTGCACACCCTGCTCAGCGCTGCTGAAATGCCTTGTCCACAGCCCCAGCTGTCTCTGCTCTGTGGAAAGGACCCAATTGCTCCTTCTCTTGGGCTTGAGAGAGCGCTGGGCACGTCTGGGATGCTGAGGGCGAGCAATTCTTCAACTCCAAAACCTCCCCATGGATCCAGCACCACGCTCTTATCACTGGGGCGGAGGGATCTTGTTTTGGCTTCAATTGCCTGGAATAGCCTTTTTAGGACATTAATGTAGCTTTACTCTTGTGAAAAGGGTCCCCTGTTGTAGCGATGAAATTGCATCGTTGTTTCCAGCTTCTGTGTGATCTGTATGCAGGAGAATGAGGAACGAGCAGTTGCCTTGGGCAATGGTTTTACTTACAGGCTTACTGTGGACTGCCCTGATTTACTTGAATGATGACTGTCTCTAAAGTGTTGCAGCGGGGACGGCTGCTCCCCGTGAGAGGCTGTGACAGTCCCTGGCTGTGCTCTGTAGACAAGGAGCTCACAGTGCTGACAAATGTGTGTGATTCCCAGGGCCCCGTGGTGACAGACAACGGGAACTTCATCCTGGACTGGAAGTTTGACAAGGTTCATGAATGGAGTAAAGTGAACACCGCTATAAAAATGATCCCAGGTAATGTCTGTGGCTTTTAAAAAAAAAAACCCAAAAGCTGGCTAAGTGTTGGTCTGTGCTAGATACCCCTGACCATGGGAGCTCTCCCCTGGATAGGAGGAAATGTGCGTGTGTTTACTGCCCTCTTATGGGTCCATACATTTGTTTCTGCTTCAGATATCTATCAGCTGAGTTAGTACAACCGTACCAAGTGGCACTCCCATATGGTGGTGAAAACCTGGAGCAATGCCGGGTGACTTCTGATGCTGTTTTCCATTAGGCACGCCTGTCCTGTGCTCTGTCCTTCTCTCCTTGTGCCCATTTAGAGAGCGGCTTTTAATGGAAGCACTGGTGGACTCTCGAGGGAGGGTTTGCACTGGGTTGCAGTATTTTCTAGAAGCTGCTCACAGCTCTGCATCCCATTACCATTGTGTAGCCCTATGGGCTCACCTTGCTGTGAGGGTGCAGCGTATCCTCGCTATTGGATTGCCGTAGCTATTGCTGTGCAAGAGAGACAGTGGCCGATCATACTGCAAACAGCCTCTCCGCAAGGACTCCTGCCTTGCCTGAGACCTGCTGCCCAGGCCAGAGCTGCTTCTGGATGATCCAGGCCTGCCCAGGGGCAGTGGCACTGTCTGGACTTCAGTGAAGCAGCAGATAGACTGGCTCAGCCACATCTGCGTATCTTGTCTAGTTATTTTGGCAAAGCCTGCTCTTGAATCTGGTCAGCTTTTGAATGCATATTGTATCTTTTGAGTTTATCCCAGATAGCTGCCTGCCCCTGAAGTCCCTAACACAACTGCCTTCACTGACCGTGCGTTGTCAGAGCATGCAGGAACAGGTTGGGATTCTGTTGCAGAAACCTCGATATCCCTACAGAGTGGCCATATATTGTCCTGGCACCGTGATTAAAGCACAAGACCAGGCCGAGGCCACGAGTGTAGGCTGGGTGAAGAGTCACCAGTAACTTCTAGTTGCTTCTGTTTGGTGCCTTTGCTTCCCTCAATGACGCTTATGAGGCTGATTTACTGAAAATACACCCATTTTCTTTTTTCCTGCTCGAGGAGCAAACTGCTAGGATGCTACCTCTGCCTTGGCTTGTCCTGGTGTCTTTGCAATCTGAATAATCACCTGGCACTTGCTCGCAGCCAGCAGTAGATGGCAGGTTCGGACCTTCAGCAGGAGCAGATCTAAGTGAAGCAGTGACCGATCTAAATGAACTGGTGACCACAGCTGGTCTGGGCTGCCCCTGGTGCAGTGCTCTGTATCCTAACATGGTGGCTGCCCACAGCTGTACAAAAGTCATTAGAGCTGTTTCTGTGCAAGAGACAAACAGTGGCTGGTTATGCTGTTTGCCAACAGAACGGCCTCTCTGCAAGGACTTCTTCCTTTTATCTCTTTTGGTCAAGAGATGAAGGGGTAAATGATGGTACCTGCTCCATCGCGTTGGTGTGGAGATCGTCTCTGTACCATTTGCTGCTCAGAAATGGGCTTGCTAAGGGGAGAAAAGCACCTTCATGACCCAAAAGTGGCTGAGCAGAACTGTTAAAGCCTGAGTACAGTGGTGATAGCAGGGCTCTGGCTGCCTTGGGCTTGTGGCAGCCCTTGTCCTCCGTTTCTTTCCACCTTCCTGGCCTCTGGCTGTGGCTCAGAGATCACAGTGAAGTTAGGAGCACCCCATAATTAAATGCAGCCAAAAGTACCTTTGCAAATGGGCTACAAATTGCAGAGGTAGCATCAGATCTGCTGTCTTAACATTTGAACAAGTGTTATCCAGGTGTTCTCTAACAGGATAGTTTTTTAGATGCATTTAAAGGCAAAGTGAGTCTGTGGCTGTGTGTAGCTTCCTGTTGCTCCTGTGCGTCATCAGATGGCTGAGAAGGCCACGCTCGTGATTGCGTTAGTGTAACGGTGGCTGGGGTGGTGTGAACGTTGGGGGGAGCTTTGGGAGTTGTTTCTTGCTCTCTGGAGAGAGTTTCTTCTGGGGGTGACCATATGGAAAAGACTTCCCAGAGACTCCCTGAGTGGCTGATGCAACGTCACCCAGGTTGGACACCTCTCCCCAAACCTCTGATGGAGGCATTAGCGCCTTTCAATGAACAAAAACGTGGACAGAGCAGAGGATTCAAGCAATGGGGTGGCTCTGGCATTAACTGGCACGTGACCACTTGTTCCGCAGGTGTGGTGGAGACGGGACTCTTCATCGACATGGCAGAGGTGGTGTACTTCGGCATGGAGGATGGCTCAGTCAGCGTGCGGGAGAAGCAGCCTCGCTGACACCAGCACGCTGTTGGCTCTGCTTCGCCTTCGGCCAGTTTGATTCAGCTGTTGTAATGGTGCCAACCTGACGTTTTGCCTTAACGAGCAGCGGTTATCGCAGAAGATGGACGGGAAGTTGATCAGAATCCGCTGATGTGATACTGAATGTCTTTTTTTAAAAACAACAAAAAATTATATTCTATTTCTATATATATATTTTTACTTTACAAGAACGTTGTCTTTTTTTAAAGAATCATTTAAACAAATTGCTTTAACGTTTTTATTTTATTTTCTAAGAAATACTTACCAAAAAGAATATTCCTTGTTTTGTTTTTGTTTTTCTTTTTTCCTTTTTTCAAACAGAACTTGAACCCTTCTGGTTGCTCATAGTTAGTGATTGAGGTCAGAAATACAATCCTAATGCATCCTTCTTAACCGCCCTGCCTGGGAGGGTGATGCACATAACAGGAGCGCATCCAGTCGGGACCTGCTGATGCCTTATTTGGAACCTTTTTGGTTCAGTATTTTATGCCTTTTATTTTTCTATACCACTGTTTTTTAATCGTTCAGGATGTCTCGTTGTCCTCTGTGCACATGACAATTCTCTGAGCCTAGGGTGGTCTCTACATCCCTCTGCCTGGGACATTAATAAGGGCCTTTTCTGAGCCTCTGTGTGGAGGAGACGTTCATCCTTTGAGCCAAATTCTGCTCTCCATTAATTCAGTACCTCTGACTAAAGCCTGTTCCTGTAGCTGGAGATGTTTGGGACTTCGTCCTTGTAAACCGAGAGCAGAACTGGGTCCTTGATGAAGTTTACAGAAGCATATTTGAGCAGCTTAGGGCAGCGTGGCATACTGTTCAGTGGCAAATTATTTGATTTGGAATGAAGGTTAATTATCGCCCCTTGCAGCTGGTTGATTTGTGGAAGGATAGAGCAGAATGCACAGGAAAACTGAGTCTTCCTGCCTAAATTTTCCACATGTAGCAGGAGAGAGACACTCGTTCAATATCTCGTTCTCGGTGTATAGGTGCTTTGCATGGTTCTGGTGTCAAAATGCAAGCCCTCTTTGTGTTGTAGACACTGAAATAAAGAGCTGTTATACCAGATTTGGTGGTAATTTGGTTCTTCAGGTAACTATTTTGTGGACAACGGGGCAGATTGTCGTCAGACTAATTTCTGCTGTAGTTTTCCCCTTACAAGGAGCCTTCACCCAGGCCAAATTCACCCTTCTGCATTTGATTTCTCTTTGCTTAAGGTAAACACGTTATTTTAAATTAACCAGATTATCTAATCAACACTTGTTAGCTGCAGTACTTGCTTTGTCATGGTCTTAAATTTGCATGTCTAAAACTTGCACGTCTAAATCGTTTTTACAAAAAGGAGCTATTTTTACATCTTTCAATCTTCCCCTTCCTGCACATCTATTCTGTTCATTCTGAAGCACTTGTACGGAGCAAACTGGCTGCTATCGAGCCAACAACTTGCTGGGAACACCAGAATATCTCTTCCCAGGAACCTGATGCTGCAGAAGCCGTTCGCAAAACCCTCGTTCTTGCCATGGGCTGTTTCCAGATGCGTCTTGGGCTTCTAATGTAATCCTGGATAAACAGAGAGCAATCGAGCAAAGCTTTGTGCCCAAGCACCTTCTCGCTCAGTGTGCTTCTGGAAATGAGATTAGCAGGAGCGAATGTTGCTGTTGACTCTCCTCTCTCTCTCTTTCTCTCTCTCTGAAATCAAACAGCTCCTTCTCAAAAAGCCAATAAAACCATTACCACACCATTACTTTCTGGCCCTGGACCAGATGTGATCTCATTCAGCTTTGTGCTTAGCAGGGGCTCGTTAAATCTAAGCCTGAAGGTGGCAGGTCTCATTCTTGAGCTTCTCCAGGTGCTTGGGATGCAGGTAGAACTGGTGGGTGCTTTTGCAACAGATGCCCCTGCTGAGGTGGGACTTTGAGTGGGTCTTGAGCTGTGGGTTATGGGTGCAGAGTTTGCTGTACTACAGAGACGGAATTAAAATCTCTGAAGTGCTGGAGAAAATTTGGTGCCTGGACCAGTTCTGGAGGCTTTGTGCAGATTTCCTCCATACAAACTCCCCCGGCTTTTCGGAGTCAGTAGATGGATTTTTGAGTTGAGGGTCTCTGAAGAAAGGTCTGGTCCTTTCCCTTCGAGGCTGCCAGGCTCCCCAACCTGTCGTGACCATCCACGTCTTCATCTGCCAGCATGTGTGGGGCACCTTTAGATGTGGTGCAGGGAGTCTGTCCCCTCCTGGCGTGGCTTTGGTGTGCTGTGGCTCTGCCCTGTCACCGACGCAGCCTGCTTACGCTGATGCTTAGCTGCCTAGCCACGAGCATGTTTGATCAAAATTAAGTGTACAGGCAGCAGAGGTGTTTCTAGTCCCTGGTCCTTGCTTTTTTTAGACTATCACCATTATCATATTATCATTATTCTTCATCAAGAGGGTGGTGAGGCACTGGACCAGGTTGCCCAGAGAAGCTGTGGATGCCCCCTCCCTGGCAGTGTTCAAGGCCAGGCTGGATGGGGCTTTGAGCAATCTGGTCTGGTGGAAGGTGTCTCTGCCCATGGCAGGGGGTTGGAACCAGATGATCTTTAAGGTCCCCTACAACCCAAACCATTCTATGATTATGTATGTTTTTTGGCAAGATAACGGTTTATAAGTGAGCATGCCATGGTGGACCTTCAGATAAGGGCAGGCACTGCAGGTACCCACAACTTCCCTGGGTAGGGGCAGTTCAGCTGTGGCCACACTGGTGAGCTGCTCCCAACAGCTGTTGGAATTGTCTGTTGAATTTGGTTTTAACACCTTGGCTGGTTTGCACTGTGGCATTTGCTTTGGACTTCCATTTTTCAAGGTGCTCTTCAAAAGAGCCTTAAGAAGAATGAATTAATTAAACTATGCTGCGGCGAGACCTTATTGCAGCCTTTCAATACCTAAAGGGGGTCTACAAGAAAGATGGGGATAGTCTTTTTAGCAAGGCCTGCTGTGACAGGATGAGGGGTAATCGTTTTAAACTAAAGGAGGGTAGATTTAGACTAAACAAGGAAAACATTTTTCACAATGAGGGTGGTGAAACACTGGCACAGGTTGCCCAGAGAGGTGGTAGATGCCCCATCCCTGCAAACCTTCAAGGCCAGGTTGGACGGGGCTCTGAGCAACCTGATCCAGTTGTAGATGTCCCTGCTCATGGCAGGTGGATTAGACTAGATGGCCTTTAAAGGTCCTTTCCATCCCAAAGCATCCTACGATTCTATGATAGGATTCAATGATAAGAAGCCTTTAGAAACGGGGCTGCCACCTCTAACCCACCCTGCTCCCTTGCAGCTTAGGAAGAAGAGCAGGGACATATTTTTAGAAGATGGCGTTGGAAAAAAAAAAAATCAAAAACAGGTGGGAGGAGGTGTCCTTTGAAAGCCCAAGGGAGGATGGTTGTTGCTATTTAGGGTGCGTTCCTGCAGCGGGTCCTGTTACCGATGCTAGCCGCCGTGAGACGATGCCGTCCGTTCCTTGCACGCAAACCCCGGCGTCGCCTTTTGGACCGTGCACAGCAAGTAATGCACAACTGATTTACCATTAGCGCTGAATTATGGATTAACTTGGCCCTGGAGAAAACAAACGTTTCAAGAAAGAGCAACAGCAGCGCTAAAATTAATGAGCAAGAGAGGTAATGAAACACCAATCCCATTCCAAAAAAATAAGCAATATAAATATAGTAAGAGTGCTTCAGATTCAATTTAATTAACCTTTGGTTAATAGGTTAAATAATTAAGCTGAATTAATTAAACTAAGTAGAAAGAAATTAAGTGTTTAGTTAAAGTGAATCACCTTGTTCCACGTTATAAAGCAACTATTACTGTCTGTCAGGTTTTTATTGCCACTGTAGGATGGGATTTATCATCTGATGTAATTATTGTTCTGAGAAATGTGACATAAAAAGAGATGAAAATAATTAAGCAGGCAGCGTAGAGGCCGTGTGCTCTGTGTATTAAGCCAAACGATTATAGCCAAAGTGATAAGGAGAAAATAAGCATATTATAACCAGTGCTAAAAATTAGCTGTAATGAATATCAGTATGCTGTTACAAGTATTAATATCTTTTAAACATAAAGCCAGGTCCATTTTGTAATGAGGTGGATTTAACCAAAAATTGTGCAGTGATGTTGGCTTTGGTCCAGCCGCACCGGGAAAGGAGGAGGAAAAGGAAAGAAGTCCTCATTTCCAAAGTGATTTTTCAAACTTAGCAAGCCTCATGAATCCTCCAAAACTTCTTTGCGGTTTTATTTTAGTCAGTACATCAGCAAAAAGGTGATGTGTTTCAGCTTGAAGATGAACTCAGAGACCTCTAAACTGCCATTTTTTTTGTACCTAAAACTTCTAAAGTTTATTAATTTCCCCTTCCCGTAACTTTAATGGGAGTTGTATCATCCCCATATCTCCATAACCCATCAGGATCAGAAGAGTTAAAAAGCCTCTATTTAATTACAGAACTTGACGGATCCGCTGTTGAGATATCTTGAATCTCGTGTGGGATTTGCCTCCTGACAGGGCACTATAAATTACCATGAAATTCCCTAATGAAAATTTTTCTGTAGAAGAGTCTTTGTAACATCATCTGTGTAGAAAAACGATACCAGATATTTATTGTTTTCAGTTCAGTGGACTTTGCTGATTGTATTTTTAAAGCTACTGACACAAACATCTTTTAAACTTCCTTAATTACACTTACAGCCTTGTGAAAATAATGTCAGATCATCGAGGTGAATGTAGGGAGCAAAGCGGTAAAGAGTCAGTGACTTGGGTCTGACTATAAGAAAGTACATAAACTATTTTTTTTTAGTGAAAAAAGAAAAGACTTTGTATAGGAATTTTTTACTGTAAGGTAAGTTTTCTAACATAATTTTTCAATCGTGTTAATTGCTGCTGCGTTTATGTTGTTTCTGGAAGTCAGTAGCAGAAAAATGAAATTCAGTGGAAGAAAAAAAGTGACTATTAAGCCGACCATGTCATAGCTGTAAACCTCCCTGCAGTTTAATATCCAAGTTAACTTGGGGTGTTGAATTAGGTATATTCTTAATCATACTAAATTCGAAGTTCATCTAATGCTGTATTGTTAAAAATATGTGCATATAAATTTGATCATGCAAAAAATACCACAGAAGGTGAAGAGCCTGTTAACAGGAGCGATCCTTTTATTGTACACCAAACTCTTCCAATGCAGGATTAATTAAAAAAAATGCTAACATCAAGTATCCTTTCTATTTACAAATGTCTAGCAGGTTTGTGTAATCTCTTACTGAAGCTATTACTGGAATGCCTTATAGATCAAAATCATTAATTAAACATTAATTCCCTTAAAACATTTTCAAAGCCTTAATTTCAGTAACTTGTAAGTTATTTGCCTGCCGCAGTGCACTGTCTTCTTGTAATCAGTATTTAATAACCCGTACAGTTTAATCCCAATGTAATGTATTTGGCAATGACAAATTAAATTGAACGACCCCGCTGTAAATCTAGACGGTACACTGTGATGCTTTTCTTACTGTCTTAATTCCTTCCTGATAAAAAGACAGCCTTGCCTTCCTCCGAGCCTTACATGAGTGTTGTTTTTCAAAGGGGAGATTATCATTCTCTTCTTTACTTGTATATACAGCTTAGTGAAGGCTGGACCAGATCAGCGAAGAGTCAAATCCAACAGCTCCTAACTAACGTACCAAAATTTTGTATAATTAAAGAGTAAGCAGCTATTTACCGTTTCTCTCTACTGAGATGGTCAGGTGGCTTCAGGACATGATCCACTCTATGAGCATCTTGGGAAAACTCAGCCACTTTGCTGCAGACCACCACTTACCTTTCTGACAGGTTACTTGCAGGTTTCTCTGCAGGTCAGCTGTGTGCAGAAGGCTCCTGTAGTCGTGGTTTATCATTTATGAAGAACTGTCTTCCATGCTTGTTTGAGAGCTCAAGCAACATGTGTTGACTCTGGCCAGGGTTTTGAGGTCTGCACTGCATATTTTTGCTGAGGCTCTACATTTTTCCTGTGGATTTGCTGATGTGACTAGCCCTGGCTATCTACAGCCTTTTCAAGCATGCCATCACTCAAGCCCCCTCCCTGGACTCTCCTCAGCAGCCCAAGGCCGCTGTCACTCCCTCATCTGATCTTTGGAAGCTTTTCAAGGGCTTGCTGTGGGGCAGGAGATATTATTGCACAGAGGTCCATGTGTCCCATGGATCTACCAAGGTTTGGGAGGGATACCTGGGCTGGAAGGATTCACCCTTGAACTACTCCTCCGTCTGTGCTCTCCTGCAATGACCCAGACAAATGTCCAGCAGGGAACTGGTGGCATCAGCCTCTCCAGTGGCTTGTGTTGTATAGCTCATAGTTAACAGTGTTTATACATGGTAGTGAAGTCAAAATGGCACCGGCTTCCCCATAAACAGTGCGAGGTCCCCAAGGATGGGGGTTCTGTATCTGGCTTGGTCATCTGTAACCCAGCCCATCGTGCCTTCAACATGGTGACTAGCAGTAGCTGGAGGAAAACAAGCATGGCTATGGCCAGCTGAGCCTACAATTGTATCTTTGGATGCAGGGACTCATCTGAGGAGCCCAGGGCAGGATCTTCAACAAAATCATTGCCCCAGTGCAGGATTTTGGCAGTGTTGCTTGCATGCATCTGGATGCCACAGATAGGTCCAGCTCTGTACGCTAAATTTGGAACAAGGCATTGGTCATTCTGCTAGGGATGGAGCCCATTCCTATCGGAGGGCAACGGATGGATTAAAAGAAATGAACAGCATCTACAGATCCTTTAGAGTTATTAATATCACATCGACAGTGACCTTTCTATCTGGGTTTTAAATGAAGAAAAAGTTATACTGGAAAACAAATTGGGGAATAGTAATTGGGAATACAGAGGATTGTCCCTGTAGTGATTTAACTGCATGTTTTTGCTGAGGCTCTACATTTTTCCTGTGGATTTGCTGATGTGACTTAATTGATTTGGAAGTACTTTTAATGAGGAAGGAGTAACATCGGTAGGTGTCTACAGAGAATCCACTTGAGTTTTACTTTACTGGAATATCTGAAACTCAAGGTGGCATTTGGGTGTTTGCACTAGCTGGGAAAGCAGAGCAGTACAGTCAGTGCAAAACATGCTTCACAAACTATTTTGGTTTGAATGTTGTGTTATAAAACTGATTAATCCCTTCTTTATTTAGCCATCTCTCTTGGGTATCAGAAGTGGAAGGGTATCAGACAGTTTTATGTGGGCTGGAGAGATGACTTTTTACCAAAAAAGTTTCTTTTTCAACCTGAATAGAAACGAGTGTTTCAGAGGAACTAGATGCCTCTTATTATTGTGTTTCTCTGTGCTAGCCATTGCGGTAATCAATACCCCATGAGGCTCTGCCTGCAGTGAAGCCCCTGCAGCAGTATTTTCTGCGTGCATCCCTAGTAACTACAGAACCGGGACCCCATGCAGGGTCTCCTCCCTCCTCCACCCCCTCGCAGCACCCCTTTCCTCCAGGATGGAAAAATTGCTGAAGACCATTCAAAAACTGACTTTTAATCCATAGGTTTGTTGTACGAGGGTGTGTGTTTTCCAGAACAGATCTCCCCCATCCTGGTTATCCCGGGAGAGCAGGGAGCTGCATGCTCCCCAGCCCAGCTCCTTCACCCTGTCAGCAGGGACACCAGCTCATGGGACAGTGTCACGAATGGGTGATTTACCACGCTTAAGGAATCACCGACAAAGGTATTAGCAAAAGTGGGTTTAATATGATGTTGTAAAAGTGCGACTTAACAAAGCTCCATGGCAAGGTTCACTCTATTAATTACAGCATGGAAGAATCATACAAAGGAAAACTGAGTTACACTCGAGTTAGAATGATTCACAGAGAGACTGGAGATGCAAAGAGTAAGGAAGACTGTCCTGCTGAGTCACAAGGTTCAGAGCAGGCCCCCTTGCTTTCTAAACTCCTGATGAAGCTTATGTGCGGCTAGGTCCAATCTTAGTCTCAGACCTCGTCAACGGTTTACGTCTAAGGGATTGTACATGCAAAGTTTACATGTTTCACTAGCATCAATTCAGCATGCAATCAAAGTTACCAAGACAAAATCAAAGTTGCCATACTACAAGGCTATGCGCGATAGCGGTCATTTACCAAAGATCTGTCGTTGGTAAAAGGTCTCTCTGCCTCGAGGAGCAACCTTGAGAGGTGTCCCAGCTCAAGGGGAGGTCACCGCCATGCAGCCACACTGCCTAGCAGGGAGAGCTCAAAGAAGGCTCACTTAGGCTGTCATGGGATAAAGTGGTTGGCTTGCAGTCAAATTACACACGATGGAAAAGGTATGCAGGAGACTCCTTGTACCCACAACTTTCTTTGTTCCTTGATAAATGAGTCTTGGAAAAGCCACCCGCTATTCATGTGTCAATCGCATGATTGGTGTTCCAAGCTCATATGCATCGATGCTCACTGTGTCACTCTGCTCCTTTGTGGGTTTTCAAAGAACAGATTGAAACTAGAGGAGTTCACAGCCCGGCTACGGCTCAGGCCTTTACCTCTTCTGGAGCCTGCACCAAACCACCTCCAGTCTGGTCAAGGGGTCGAGCGCACCCATTACGGACAGGTTGGGTTGATGTTTTGGTACCTCCAATGCCCACAGGTGCCCATAAGCTTCATCTCCAGTTCTTCGGATGCTCTGCCTGACCAACACCATTGCCTCAGCAGCAGCTAGGCTGGCCAAGGGCTGTCCCCTTTGTATCACTTTTAAAGCAAGTCAGCAAGAAACTTTTAGTAGAATGAACACCCTCAGCTGTAGAAGAATTGTTAGAAAAATCTTCTCTGCTCGCAGGATTGTACAGCTGGAGGTGCCAGCAATGTTTTGCCACATGTATTAGTCAAAATCACATCAAAACATTATTCACAGGTTTGGTATTTTTTAATCTATTCTGCCTGGGGAATTTCTTCCCTTCACTGTTTTTCAACTAAATTAGTTTTGAGTCCTGTAAAAAAGACAGAAAAGATATGATGTTTCTTTTCTGGAAGTCAGGTGGACGTGTTTTTAAGCTCCCAGGCAGGCAGCATCTCACATGGGGGATCATATGCCATTTCTAGATGCGTTTTGTGTTTTAACACAGCTCTTTTATACTTGGCTTCGTAAAAGTGGTGCAGTCACTAAGTGCTTAATGTGAGTTCTTGTAGCTTATTTCAGTCATCCAGATTGGGAACGTTTTGGTTATAAAGGAACAAATAAGCTTCGTTCAGTCAATGACCACTTAGAAAACTTGAACATTTCTGGATTAAATAATAGTTGAAGTTCCAAACTGAATATTCAGTAAATGAGAGGAAAAAGAAACCTGATACCTTTCTAGTCTTCATTTGACTGATTTAAGAGAAATATATAAGAGAGAGAGAGTCCACATTGTGCAGTTACTCTGCAGTGGATGGCTGCCTTTCCCAAGAAAAATTCAGTGGAGAAATTCATGCCCTAAGGCCCATATTTACTGCTTGAGGAGTAAGTTAGATATTTTAGGGATGTCATTATTTACAGGATCAGTATTGCTATTTAGCCAGACAGCTGGCCAAGCACGGACAAATATTGTCTGCTATCATACATTTATCCATCTCTCGATCTATCTCTGCACCCGTTTTGCTGATCGAACAGACAGCTATAGCAGGACCAGGAGCAACTTAGTCCTAGTTCTACCACATCAGTAATAGAATTTGTCTCACATAACTTCCCATTCAAAAGCTACGTGAGCAGTTAGCTTGAGCAAACGTGGAGCCCTGTGGAAAGAGCCAAATGGATTCACCCTGTCTGTTTTAGGCAGAACCCATCACCTCCTGGGAGTGCCTACCCCAGCTAAATGCAACCCACATCCCCTCCTGCCTCCCAGTCTCTCAGCATCAGAGAACCATGATAACACTTTAGCAAAAAGTATTGCATTACTTCAAGCAGAAAATGCAATTTTAGTAGAGATGGGTCAAAGTGAAAAAGATGGATACAAAATTTTCCCAAATTCAGAATATTCAATGGAGGATCCAGAGAGATTTTTTCAGATCTACTCCAGAAAATATAGAGAGTACTTCATGTCAGTCCTAGCTGTTGCTTATTTGCTAGGAAAGTGCGACCTAGGGAGAGACTTGTACTGACCAGAGGGTGATGACTCACTGTTCCTCACCTCCACGCAAAGCAGGAACAACTCCAGAGAGATGAGTGAAGCTAATGACCAAGAAATCAGTGTTAGCCACAGATGTATCCAAAGATGGAGAAGGAAGATGTTTTGAAATTTCGAGTGAGATGTGGTTTTAAAAATCTAGGTGATTCATAGAAAAACCCCTGGCGTGACACATTTACTGGGCTTGTTCTACACTGAGGTGTGCTGAGGGGGAGGATAGGGAGATTCAGGAGCTGAAAGGTCCCACGAAAGCTGGATGGGAGTGGGGGATGCTTTCTGGGAACCAGCCAGGGCATGGCAGAAACATGACAGCTGATTTTTGCAGAGTAAGACGGGGGGCAACACACTCAAATTTATGTTGTTTACCTCCCCATCAGAAGGATGGTGAAACGTGGCTGCGCTGGGGACGGGGCTGCTTGCCAGGCAGCCAGTCACTCCCTGCATCCAGTGCTTGCCACCGTACCAGTCCTGCCGTCGCCTTCACTACCCATGAAGGTCTGATTCAATGCACTCGGATGCCAGCAGCCAGGTTGCTAAAGAGCATTGCTGGGTCGTGACCAAACCTGACCAGGTTGTTTTTTTGTGATACAGTTCCAAGAAGACAAAAGAGATGAGGGCTCTCAGTTTTCACCTGGCAATACTAGTTGTCACCCCTGTTGATAAACAGATGGTTTGAAACCATCCTGTTTCTCTGGAAATGGGCAAGGGCTCTCCAGACAAATATATGCAGTGCTTGGGGGCATCAGTCCATGCAGTGGAGGCAAAATACACAATGAACCTTTGGCGTTTTTGTTTTCTATTCTATTCTATTCTATTCTATTCTATTCTATTCTATTCTATTCTATATATCCCACCTGAGGTAAATTATGGCATGAGTTTCTTTTCCCTCCGGACATGAAAGGCAGTTGGCACCAGGCTTGGGTGAGCTGTGATTTGGTATTATCTCAAAAGAAAGCATCACCGAGCCTAACAAAAATGCTTGTTTAGCAAAGCGTGTAAGCATGAGTAGACCTGTTGGCCTCAGTTGGTTTTAGTCTGCATTTGAAGTCAGGCAGACAAAAAAAGCACTGCTTTAAAGTGCAGAAGAGGAATTTGACTAAAGCCGCTGTAATAAATAATCTCGTGACAGGCAAGTCGTGCAAATTAGGTGAATGTAGACAAACAGGGTGAGACCCATCTGGCCAAGCTTTGAGATAGGTGAGGCAGTTCAGACACCTTCGTGCCACTCTGGGTTCATGTTACAGTCCATCAGTGGAGAGCCATGGGCCACCTCCTCCCCCACGATCCATCTCCTAACCTGTGGTCCACCTCCTCCTCCGTGGTTCACCTCCTCCTCTGCAGTCCACCCCAACGTGGAGGAAGCAGAGCCAGCATGGCAGAAGGCCAGTGTGGATGAGAAGGGGACACCGGCCTAACCTCGAAGGCAACAGGCAAGTGCACAGGAGATGGACATGGGGAACTAGAGACAAGGGCAATATACGGACATTGCTCCAGCTTGTGGGGATAAAGGTAGTGGATGGATATCCAGTGAGCAGACAACTTAGTCCCTGCAGCTAGGACCCTTGGTGGCTTTGCCCTCCTGCACTCTCAGATGATGCATTCAAGGTCTCTGTGGCTACATGTGCCTTTTCACATGTTATAATTTATTTGTCATCTTTGACTCATTAAGACTTTTAAGATGATGACTACCTGAGATCAGATTACAACCCTAGCTCTCCGTTATACAATATTTCCTTATTTTGTTTGGTCATAAGGATGATGTAAATAACTGAGAAACTGGCAATTTTAAAACTTATCTTCTCAATGTCTTCATGGTATTATCGCAGAAGGTGTGATTTTCATATCACTGCACAAGGTATATCCAGTCAAAATCATATTTTATCACCTGAAGATGTATGATGAGCCGCATTTCACCATGGCCTTCTTTAGGACTTGGGCTCTTGTATTTCTAAACCTGTGAATAATCCCAGCAATTTTGAACGGAATTCAGTATTGCAAATATTTCTGTTTGACGGTAAACGCCTCTGGGTGTTTCAGTGAAGTGTGAAAGCAGACAGCTAATAATCCTCTGCGGTACCCACTGAAGTGGTGTAACCAAGTGGAAACCTCACTGAGCTGAAAAATGCCCCTTGCTCAGGAGAAGCACTCTGTGCCTGCGTGTTCCCAATGCCCCGTGGTGGGACATCTCCCAGAGAGTGGGAGAGCCTCCACTGGCTTTCCTCTGTTACCCACTGGAGGCCTGGTCCAAAGCTCATTCAAGGTAAAAGTGCCGTTTATTTTTGTGCGATTTTTAATCCTTTTCCCGTTAAATGCTCTCAGCTTTTAGAAAAGGATGCTTAGGATATGAATGAATTTAGCTGAAGAATTTAAGGGGTGGGACACAAAGTTCCTGGACTTTTCCATTTCATCTCCATTTTAGAGATGAAATTTAATCAGGTTTTTCCTTGGTTTAGTCCTTGCCTTGGATGCAGAGTAGCAGCAGCCAGATGAGTCAAGCCTGAAAGACCATCCTGGTGTGTGTGCTAGCCTGGATGCTGACAGACGGTGTGTGAGAAGCAATGTGGAAAGCCTATGGAGGGTCTATACGGGCGGCAGCGTGGCACTGCGCAGGTGTGAGCTGTGCACGCCTGGTTTGCACGAAAATTCATCAGCACCGGGCTGGAGAGGAGATGCCTGCAAGTTATCCCGGTGGATACACGGGAGTTTGCCTGCTCTGTGTGGAAACAGCAAGGGGAATTAACACTTCTCAGCCCCAGGCTGTCTAAAATGAACTCAATAAAAAGCAGATGGTTGGTGCTGGAAGCAACACGTGCAGCGGTGGTTGGTGTTTGTCAAGAACACAGATGTGATGCTGTGGAAATGACGGAAAGTTGAAGCTGTGCAAGGCTGAGCTATATTGTACAGATTCAGCACAGCAAGAACACCCCCACTGAACACGTCCACGGCTTTTTGTAACGTGCAATTTGTTCTGACGATCACTTTTGTCTTCTTTTTTTCTTTTTTCTTTTTTCATTTTTCTTTTTCTAATTGCTTTCAGTCTATTTTTTACCTTCAGAGAATGCTTTAATAGCAATTTCACAGGAATTCACTTTTGGTTTTATTTGTAATAAATGTTGTCATTGGAGTGAAAAAGGAATCCACAGGAGCAATTACTGGTCACGACAGAGCGAATAAATGAATTCATTATCTTCAGCTTTGTTATTATTTTCACGTGCATAGTGATGACACAGGCTGGTGCACTGACTACAGTGTGTCTAGAGGAGGAAGAAAAATTCTCTGAAGGCCTGTGGGAGATAATTAGTTTGAACCTCCCTCCGAAAAAGGTGTATTTTTCTTTTGTGGCAACCTCAGCGCTAAGTCCTGAGGATGAACAGGTTCCTACGGATGACACCAGAGGAGACAGAAATCAGACTACCCTGGGAAGGTGGGGGGAGAATATTCTGCCCCGGCCTTCACATGGGATAAAGCAACTGTGCTCGCTCCTTTGCGATCATTTGCCTCTCTGCCACAAGTCGCTAAAATAGGGCAGAGATACAGCCAACCTCTGTAGCAGTTGGGCACTATAATTAGCTCCCTTCGACAGAAAATGCCCCTAATTATGGTCAGTTGATGTTTTTGCTATTTCTTTACTATTTCAGTAGGAGGAGGCAGGTGTTCATGAGTTCCAGGACCAGCAAGCATGAATAACCACAGCAACAACACAAATGCCATATGTTAACTTTAGAGAAAGTACAGAAAATTTACTTCCAACACCGAAACTATCAGAATAAAGGAGAAAATAATATCCTTGTGGTCACTTTGCTTTCCTGCCTTCAGCAGACTTTTTTTGTGTCCCTCTTCAAACCTCTTCTCCTCCCTGATTTTCTGCTGTAGCTTCAAAGGGTCCGGGAGGTCCCGCAGGTTTGATAGCTGCCTTCAGACTGAACAAGTCTTTTTGTGCCTGCCTGGAGGATTTCAGAAGCGTATGAATTCTTTTTCCCAAGAAAGGTCTGTCCTAAAGCATCTTACACTTCCCGAGGCCAAAAACCTGGTTCTGCTTAGTTGCATGGTCCTTGTTTTTTTACTCTTCAGCTAAACCTGCGAAGGTCCTTCTCCAGCCAAGGCCGTTCAGTAAAACAACCCTGGGAGAAAAGTCAAACAGTGAAGCAGCCGTGACATCTAGTGGTGCTTGTGGTTATTTCAGCACAGAGAAAAATACACACTAAAAATATAACCATATATACATATCTATGACCAGCCCATGGTCAAAAGGACAAGCCTTCATGACCAACCTGCACTTTTCCTCTACGATGGGGCTGCAGGAAAAAAAGTGGCATCATTTTAGTCATGTGGTGACTCTACTTCCCATGGAGGAGTAGGGATGGTCAGCCATCCATTGCTTTTCTCTGCTGCAACAGAGTTTGAAAGGTTTCCCAGAATATAAGAATAGAAGAAATTGCTTTAAAAGCGAGATTTGAATGTCATTAATTCTGTGGGTTTTCACCAGTGCCCAGGCAGCTTTAGGGATGAATAGAAAAACGTATTAAACAATGTTAAAAATGTAAGAATAGGTATATTAGGTGAAAGCTGATTCTGTGTATGTATTTGTGTGTGTGATACAATAGATGCAGATGTGACTGCAGCTTTTAAGGACACAGAACCAGAGGGATCTCACAGAGACCACAAGGTCTCAACTGCTGCAATTGGGGTGACTTCACTGCTGGTGCTCCAAATTTAACTGCAAGTATGTGAACCGAGGATTAGCCCCTGTGTATTTAGTTTAGACATCTGTCTACATTTTGTGGACATTCAATTTTAAGAACTAATCCTGAAGCAAAGAATTTCAGTAGAACATTAACGTGGTCCTGCAGAGCTTTGCACAGTGAAATTGCTGAGTCATCAAGATTTCAGCGAAAGGAAAAACCTCAAAGAAAAATCTTCACTTTACAAAGAAGGTGGGTAGTCTTTATTTTGTCAGTTATTTTTGCAAGGACAAAGGTGACTTCAGCACAAAAAACCTCCAATTTGAGCAAAATACTTATTTCTTTAGGTGCAAGACAAATCCTGCTATGGGATAAATCTATATTTAGATTTCATTCTGGGTTTTTTAAGCCTCCAGAAAAACAGTGAACAGAACTTCTAGTCTTCATCAGTCCCACAATGCCTGAAAATAAAAGCAATTTTAGTGCAAAGAAATGCAACAGATGATGCATTTGTGAAGCTGCTGTAGCCAGCATTGGGATTTCCAGACCATGCAGATGACCTGTCCAACTACTGCAAATGATCTGATGGCATCCAATAAAAGGTAGTAAAAATGCGTAATTTGTCAGCTCAGCATTTCTTAAGGCTTCAACATATATTCAGAATTAAATAAGAGTTGCAAATGAGCTTTGCTTTGTGCTTTCATACTGAAAGTGTGTGTCCAGGGGAGGTAGGTGAACATCACTGAAGCTAAAGGAATAGTTGCTAGAGGGAGAGGTTTATCAGCTGGGGCTAATAAAAGCCACCAGTTCCTGCTCCAGGACCACAGAGCCCAGCCAAGTGGTCATCCTGAAGGTGTCCTAGCGATTTCCTCATGAAACAGCAGATGATGAAAGTGATGGGGGAATAAGGGAAGATGGAAGCAGCTGGATCTGCTGCTTTGCGCAGTGAAGGAGCTTGTTCCACGTGTCTTGCGACCCCTGGGGACACAGGACCAGACCTGATCTGTTACAGGCTGTGCTAGATTTAACTCAGGTGAGACCTTCTTCTTTGATGTGGCTTTTGGGTGCGCAGCAGGAGGTTGTTCCCACTCCTTACCACTCTCTTGTCTTCTAATGCTGATTTTCCAAAGTATGACTTTCTTAAACCCCACATGGCATAAAAAAAAATAAAATTGCTACATGTCTAATTACGCAGACACAGAGGAACCAAAGCGTTTCAGAGCTGCTGAGGTCAAAGGGGAGGTGCCGATTTCCACCACTGCAGCTCTGGCCCTTAAACATCAGGGTTGCATCAGCTTTCAGCTTAGCTCATGCTGAGCTGCACCCCACGATCCTGAAGCCTTAAAAACCAGCATGGCCTCCAGGGAAGGAGAATGGAGCTTATTTATCACTCAGGGATTCATTGTTATTCAGTGGAAGTCTCTTTCAGAGCAAAGAATTGACAGCCAAACTCAATTCCTTACAACAAGTGGACAAGCCATAAGGAGAGGCTTTTCTGGCGTACACATTTCAAGGAACCTACATCCCATTTTGGTCCCGCTTCTTCCTGGATGGCAGAGGCTCCGCAGGATTCTGTACCCTGCTCCAACACCAGGAGAACCCCATACAGGGTCTTTGAGAACAGAATTTGCCCCAAAATGCTGTTTTCCTTTGATGAACCCCTCCCATCTTCAGATCTGCTCCATTCCTCATGACCAGCAAGGCAACCTGATCATCTGGAAGAGCAGGTCTCCAAGACATGGACATTTCCCAGCACCGTGGGGCAGCCCCAGGTCTGACACCTGTGTTTTTAACAAACTGGATCGTTGTGCTCGGCTGCCCTGTCTCCAGGAGGGAGAAAGGCAGTGGGACGTGTATGGCTGCTCCGGCTGCAGCCCAGTGAACTGCTACAAAAGCCCATCAAATGTCAAGCTTTCCTTTAAGACCTGGAGTTGCTGAAGCATTTCTGGCAAAATTTACTGAATAAAATGAGTAAGCTCTGATAAGCCCCTGATAGGTGACAGAGCCAGACTTGCTTCAGATCACACAGCAAAAGGGAAAAAAAAGTATTTGGATGAAGATGACCAGAGGTCTTCAGCAGCATCTTCCTTCCTGGAGAAATCCAAGCCGTGATGGACCTGAAAGGGTCCAGGGCTGGTGGGCTGCGGGTACTGGTTCGGTGTCCATCCTTGGGGACTTCCCCCTAAAGTGCTTCTGATGTTGATGTTGTGACCTCGACTGGTGCCAAGCTGAAATTTGTCCCCCTGTTTGTGAAGCACCATAGAAATGTCAGGCTCTTCAGAGATACCAAGCCATGGCACGGCTTAGGGAAGAAGCGGGTAGTGTTTGTGTGCTTATTTATTTTCATTTGGCACTACTAATACCGAAAAAAAAAAAATTAAAATAACTATACTAATAGCAATACCACAAAAGTTTGCATGACGTTTCAGAAGCAGAGAATGGAATATAAAATTTACTGGAAGCAGTATGGGGATTGTGCAGAAAAGGAGCAAGTGAGATGACACCTGCCTTTCCCTCGCTGCTGTAAACTCTCAGCTGGTCCTTATCTCTGCTATCTGGAGTTACACCCGAAGTCCCAGTAAGACCATTTCTAACTAATTCCTTAGCAGATGCTCTCAGCCACAGCTCTGTTACTGCAAAATCACAGGCTGTAGGGAAAAAATAAAGCGGGTTAAAGCCCACGTGTGGCTAATCCCTCCAGAGGGAATCCTCACCTCTGCTTTTCTCTGTGCTCCTTACAAAGGAAAGGAGAGCAGTGGTCCAGCTCCTCCTGTGACTCTCCCAGGGCTGAGATGCTGGGACTATCTTTGCTTACAACTTGTAAATTAAAGTATAGAAACCCACAAACTAGCCTGTTTTTAGAAGGGTCAGCTCCCTTAGCTGCTGGAAGATGGATACGGGTGAGGCCAGGGTTTAGCTTCACGGTGGGTCCCTGCCTTGATCCCAGGGAGATGAGGGGGAATGACTGATTTGTTTGCACATCCTTAACTTCCAGTAATAGGAGGTGATGATGCCACTAAAGCTAATATGATGCATGAGTATTTCAAGCTGCAGGGTTGTTTCGGTGAGGGTAAGAATGGGAGACAGTGATCAAACATCAGCTGGCGTCAGGAGTGTAGGTCCGGAGTCATCACTGATGTGTGTAAGGGCTAAGCCAGCTGAAGAGCTTGTCCTTGATTTAGCAATCCCCTAAATACAGGCTTTCCCTCAAAGGATGGCCTTCCTGCTAAACCCTCCCCGCTGGAACCTGCATTTGTCAAAGGGATGTCTTTTAGCTCTGGCCAGCACCAGAAGACAAACCTGTTTCTGATTCTGAGTAGGAAGTCTGGGGTATATTTTATGCTGCTAAATATCTGCCCACAAAATCCATTTTGTGGCTCTACCAACCGTGTTGTTTGTACAGCTGCTAGGCTGACTGCAGCCATGAGTTTTTTAATATGTCTGAGTTTACCGTATGGATCAAGCGTGTGACTCCTGCCATCATCCCCAAGGATTTCTTACTGGCGTGAAGCTCACCACAGAGTTTGCAGCATAAGGGGCTGCAGTCCTAGGGCAGTGAGCAGCCGGGAGGGAAAGGACGGAGCAGGTCTTTTGCTGGCACCAAAACATCCTTGAACAGAGCTCCAAACAGACCTTTTATCCTTGCTACACGGAAGGGAAATGCCACTTCTTATTTCTCCTTTAATATGCACTCACCTTTTGCAAAACTTTGAGGTTTGCTGACTTTATGCCGTGATCAGGGTGCATGTCCTGTTACGGCGAGGTCTGCAAGAGCATGACATCCCTCACCAGCATTTTCTTCAGCCCAGAGATAAGTGCTGACAGTCCAGGCACTTCATATTCTCAGGAAGCTGTGCTGCAGTGAATGCTGAAGACCTTGGGGTGCAAGAAGCTTGTTTCAGTTTTGAGCTTTCTTTTCGGAAAGTGGCAAGAGGTTGATGGAGTCCTACAAGCACCCACACAAATCAATGATGTTACAGAAAAAGGTGCCTGGAGGAACTACTGGACCGGAGCAAAGAAGGCGGCATCCTGCTTTCCACTGCTCTTTTACGATAACATTTAACAGACACGTGAATGTATTGATGGGCCAGCTATGGAAACAGCGCCTGCTGAAGCTGTCAGTCAAATGCAAGGCTCAAATCCCTACGAAACCAGCGGCAGCATTTAACTTCTGGCTGTGCAAATGTAAACATGAACAGCAAATACCCGGTGATACACGCTGGCAGCGGGATTCCCCTGGTGATCATTTTACATTGCCACTCTCTGGCAAAGCAGTAACAGGGCTCCAAGTCATTTGTCATGACTGTGGGGTAGAAAAAGTGTTAGAGGCTTTATTCAAGAAAAGCAACCGTACTTTTGGTTTCAGGCTATAACAGACGACTCCGCATGGTCTGGAGGTCCCATTATTTCACAAGCTTGGATCTGAACCTTTCCCCAGCCGCTGCATTAGCCTGCCTGTCCCTGCCTCTCTCATTTAGCAACACATTTCACTGGGTTCAAAATACTTTTGGGTGGGAGTCAGGTCCAGCTTCAAACACTGCCTGCAGACATACCCACCGTGAGCTGCCTCCACGTGGGTGGGTTTCTAAGCTCTTGTTGCAACCAGTGGAGATTTTTCCAGCACTGCGAGGGCTCCAAGAGAGCAATTCAACCCTCTCCTTGCAGCAGACACCTACAGACAGCACGGGAACTGCTCTCTTGTCTCTGCTGACTGCATGGACTCGGTTTCCACCTAGCACCTGGCACAACGAGAGCAGGGGCAGCACACACGTACACACCTGCCATGCAGACACCTGCAGGTGGTTGAATCTGGACCCGAATTTCAGCCTTAGCTGCGTACTCTTCAGACAGCAAAGACGCATATTAGATGTCTAAATATAGGTGTCTAGTGCTACATAGGGTGCCCTAGGGTATCTGAGACCTCTGCGGAGGACTGGCTAAAGGGTGCAGGACTCAGGGGAAACTCAAGCTTTCCTGGAGAGGCAGAAGGAAGCAGGACAGGGCGTTGCAGGGTGGCTCAGGCAGCATTAGATGCCAGTCTGCAAGCACGTGAATCGAGCTGCATTTCAAACATGCCTCCTACGTTATCTGCAGCAAGACCAAGGTCAGTGTGAAACCCAGAAGTGGAGTCAGATGAATTCGCACATGGAAAAGTGCCTATGGAGAAGAGGATGCTGTGTGAGTTAGTGGGTGAGATCCTCGTGTGGATGAGGAAGACTGAGACTGGCAGGCACTTGCTGTATCCATCAAGGCCTCACGGAGAAGGGAGACATGGGGGCTGGTGCAGGTGACAACTATATCTTGGTGTTTCTAAGTGCCAGAGCCTGGGGCACAGTCAGTTGTTATTCTGCAGTATAATATCAAACCCGGACTCTGGGGTGTAAACAGGACACCCTGAAAAACATGGATGTCCAAGGTGGTTTTGCTGCTCTTAGTGCTAGTAAATCCAGACATTTAAGGGGTTGGTGATTTATTTATTTTGCACATTTTTGGCTGATGATGCAAGTAAACAAAGCATTAGCAATGAGTTCTCTTATGGAGAAGAAACTGAGGTTGGGAGAGATTGAGTGATCTCAGTGATGACCCAGAGGAAGCGTGCAGCTGGCCAAGCACCACACCCAGGTCCCTCAACTGCCCAGCTAGTATCTAAAAGAAGAAAAAAGAAACGTTTTGACACCATTCATTGTAAGGAAGTACCAAAAGAAGTTGCATTTTGTGCATGCAGCAAATCTCCCTTTCATCTAAAGATCTAAGAAAGGGAAAATGTTAGCAGACAGTGTGTTTTTGTCTTCTGCTAGAGCTGGAACTCCTGGGGTAGGTAAACATTAACGTGATGGTCCTTTGGGCTTTTTACTAGCAGGAGGTCAAGTCGTCTGCAGAGGAATACTAAACAGAAAGTTCTGTGTTTAATATCAGGAAGATCTGCTTTCAGAAAGGATTAAAGCCCAACTATGAGTCAGAAAGCAAGAAAAACGTTTTCACTAGAATTCAGTTTTTCCCTGGGTTTGTGATTTTCACAAGGTTCAGCTCCAGGATCTGTGTTGCTCTTAAAATGAAGTTGCTTACTTAAAAATGCACTGGGAAGAGACTCCACCCCTTATTGGACCTTTGGGCTTTCTGCAATGGTTGAAAAGTATTGTTCTTAGATTAAATCCCCAAATCTTTCTTAATCCTTTGGCTACCCCACTCTGAGCCAGCACTAGGTCTGTCCTGAACTTTGTAAGGCAGCCCCTGTCACGAATACCTGAGTGTTGCTAACTGCCGTATTGGTTCTCCCTGGGCTGAATGGTTTCTTTCTAGGCAGATGATTAAATCACCTCAATTAATGTTGGTGGGACAGGGTGTTCTCTGACAGGAACCAAACCACTGCATTAAAACAATTAAAGATAGGTTTATTTTTTCTCAGTTCTGTGTATGTCTGGCCAATTATACATTGTGCAGCTGATTTCCCTACCCTGAAACTTTTACTGTTAGGGTGGTAATGACTTGCATCAATATTAAGATTCAAAAGACTCTTTATGCATTCAGCTTTTGAATGAAAATGACTAAAGAGATGTTTCTGCTATTGAGATTTGGAAAAAAAAAAACAACAACCCAAATCCTCATCTTACACAATCCTACTAAAAACACTAAAAAATTGCAGTTGTCCTTGTTTTGCAATATTGTTTGACTTCATGCCTGAGTTATTGTAAGTGCATTTGATATCCAACAGATGGACTTCTGACGCTACATAGCTTAACATAAAAAGGAGAGAAGGAATAACCCACTGTATAATTTAGCTGGGGTCAAAAGCTCCAGATCTCCCTGTTGACAGGACTGGGACTCGTCTCTGACCCCCCGCAGTGGGACAGTCCTGCCTGTCACTGCCACCTATGAACCAAGGTGAGGGGCATCACTTAGAAACAGTTGGGGTTCTTCTTGTTCCCTTTGATTTTCTGCTATCCAGTCTCACTCATTTTGTGTGTTATTTTCTAGACCAGCTTCTCTCTTTCCCCCTCCTGAAAATAGTTTTTTTGAGAAAGTGCTAAAAGCAAAATCTTCCTGTATACAGAACGATAATACAGTGGCATCTAACTCAAATTCTGTAATCCCCACAAGAGTCTTAGTGAAAGCCTCAAGTCAAGGAAAAATTGATTTGGAAATGGGTCCAGGTATAAATCTTTCAGTAGTGAGTGGGTTCCTTACAAAATCAGTGTGTATGTCCTCCTAAGGGGATCATATATACCTCACAAGAAGCTGAACATTTGATTGCTTCATTTATTTATTACGGTCTCGTTCTGGCCTCAGTTTTATGGACATGAAGTGAATGAAATAATCAGGATGAAATCAGAGTATGACTTTGCATGCTTACTTTTGTCCTGAAGGAATCCTTTCTTCTTGCCCCCCTCCCACGTGCCTCTGCCCACAGACACAGCAATACATGCACGTGCTGTTTCTGAAGGCAGCGGATGGCATAGGTGATGAACTGACCTGTGTCTGAAGCTCACGTAGAAGTTAAAGCATTTTAAAACCCCTTGTGAAGCCTCATTGTAGAATTCAGTGGTTTCTTGTGACATTGATCTGAGGTCACTTTACTCGTGGCTGCAAGAATTGCATATTTTTTAACAAATGAGCTGACTTCAGAGCTTTCCCTGATTTTTCTAACTTTCCTACAAGTCCCAGGTACAGACATATCCTTTGTTTGCTTTGGAGATGCCTCTCCCATAATCACCGTCCCTAACATATGCTCTTTTTGTGAATGTTTGCCTAAATTCCCTCGTCAAAAAATAGGAGCTGAGCCTTTCTTGTGGTTCATTAACCATTTTCTGTTCCAGAACAAATGCCCCCTGAAGTTCAGCAGAAAGAAAATGCTGCTGTTAAGAATCTCTGTAGGAAGGAAAGAAAGCACTAATTATTGTTTCAGAACGGTGGTGTTTGATTTATTCAAACACACTCCTTTTCCTGCCCCAGGATCAGCCAGGTGAGTAAACTGTCCATGGTGAATGAGAAAGAAGATTGTCAGTTCTCCTCCATTTTTTAAGATGATTTAATCTCAAACCGTTTAGCCCCAATGAAGCAGTGGGCTTCACGCTCAAGACTGATGCTTATCAGGCTGGCTATTACAGCTGAGTCGCTCTGCCTGGGACCATCGCCTGTGTCCTCCTCGTGTCGTCCTCGGGTGTCGCAGTATTTACTTAATGCCCCCCCGTCGGGATGGGGGTTTTGCTCTTTCTACAGCACTTCACACAAATTAATAATAAATGAGGTCAGGTTTGTAGAGAGGGGTTATGTATTTCATTTGATTGACCAATTAATTTATATGTGGATTTATATATTAGTTACTCAATTACAAGATACCACCTTTCCCTGAAAAATGTGGGTTTTTTGGAATTTGCGTGCCCCCACAACCACCGCCCGCAGTCAGCCCTCCCTGTCTGCAAAGCCCTTTGGCTTGGTGGGGGTCGGTCTCTTCTCCCCAGTAACAAGCGATAGGACGAGAGGAAACAGCCTCAAGTTGCGCCAGGGGAGGTTTAGATTGGAAAAATTTAGATTAGGAAAAATTTCTTCCCCGAAAGGGCAGTCAGGCCCTGGCCCAGGCTGCCCGGGGAAGGGGTTGAGTCCCCATCCCTGGAGGGATTTAAAAGCCGGGTAGATGTGGTGCTTAGGGACATGGTTTAGTGGTGGGCTTGGCAGTGCTGGGTTAACGGTTGGACTCGATGATCTTAAAGGTCTTTTCCAACCTAAACGATTCTATAATGCTATGATTCTATGAAATGCTTCTCCTCACTGCTACTGACTGCCTGCAGATGTACCACAGCGGCTTTTAACAGGCACCCACAGCAGACACCCATCAAAAACTGGTTTTGGCTTGAATTTAGCCCAAGTTAGGAGCTACCAGGGCTGGCTGACACCTTCCTCCCGCCCTGCGCTGGTGGCAGCGGGTCTGTCACAGCGCGGCCCTGCCACCCTGCCTCACGCCGACGCCGCCGCGGACTACAACACCCACAATGCCCCGCGGGGGCTTCCCCCGACTCGCCTCCGATTGGCTACCTCCACCGGGGGGAGGGGAGGGCCCTCCGGGCTGAGCCAATCGGCGCGCGGGGCTGCCCGGCGCCGCGCCGGGGTGGGCAGTGCTCAGGCGCCGCGCAGGGCCGCCCGCCCGCCGCGATCCGCCGGGCCGGTGTCATTGGCGAAGGGGACGATGTCTCACTGCAGCCGCGCCGCCGCCCGCCTCCTGGGCCGCTTCCTCCGCCGTGAGTACCGGGCCGCCGGCAGCCCTCCGCGCCGGGCCGCGGGGCCCTCCCCGCTGCCTGGCAACCGCCCTCCCCCGCGGCCTGCTCCGCCCGCGCCGCCCCTCCGCCGTAGGCCGCGGGGCCTGAGGAGGGGGCCCGCCGCCGCCGCCGGGGCCCGGCCGCCTCCGCCCGCCACAGGAGGGGAAAGGGCCGGGCCTGCGGCGGGGCAAGGTCACCCGGAGGAGGGGGAGCGTCCCGCCTCTCCCCGGAGGGGGATCTCCAGGCCTCGGGGCGTGCGGCGAGCAAACTCTCAGCCGGGCCTCGGTCTGCTGGCGGAGCTGGGGCTCCTCAGCCTCAGCGCGGAAGGCCCGAGGCGGGAGCGGAGCGCGGTTCTCCACCGCCGGCAGCTCCTCTGCCAGGGCCTTAGGTGGAGGGAAGGCGGAGGCAGGCTCTACTCGGAGGTCCAAGGTGTAGGGCGCCGGGCACACGTGGCTGCAGGGAAAACTGTTTTTAAAAGTTAGGAAAAGTTTTCAGATTGAGCGTGGTCAGCCGCAGGTATGGGGAGCCATCGTTGTTCTCTCTGTTATATCCCCAGAAATACTAAAAACTCGACAAGGCCCAGAGGAAGCTGCTAGAGTTGGATCTAGTCGCTTGGAGGGGTGGTTTGGACTAGAGACCTCTTGAGGTCTCTAAATTGTCCTGTGATTTCAACACAAGTTGGTAAAGTTGTTTTTGTTGTCAAGAATAAGAATATTAGCCTTTAATTATGGAGAACATGAGCAGTCTGAGACTAATACTTCAGCTTGAAAGTTTTTGTGTGTGTTGTTCTGAAGATCACAATAAAAAATAAAGTGCCTTTTTTTTTTTTTTTTCTTTTCAGTGTGCTTTTTTTGTGCAGTTAATGTTGCATCCTCTACGGAAATCGGTATGGGTATGCCAAGGCATAAGAGCCATTTCTTGGAATCTAAACTGAGGAACTGGTGCATTAATCTTGGTTCTTGCAGCTGAGAATACATGGGCAAACTTAAACCTACCTCATTTCACTGCACGCAAAGTTTTTTTTTGTCTCAGTGTGGTGGTAACTTGCAGGTCAGGGTCTAATAACATGATCCCACGAGATTTTAAGCTGGTCTGAGTTGTTCCTGTGGCACACCTACCATCCGCTCAGGTGTCTATCCATTCCTACCCCTTGTCCTCCATGAGCAGGAGCAGAAAGCTGTGTTTTCTTACCGTACTGTTAATTTCTGCCAGTTCAGCTCTTTGAATTGGCTCCCTTGAGTCCGACGAGAATTTGTTCTGATGGAGGGGAACAGATGGGAACATAGCACCTCCAATTTAGGATAATTTATACTCCCAGCAAAGTTACTCTTGGGTGCAGTTTTATGTGTTAAAACCCCACATTGTTCCCTTTACAAATAGCAAGAAGAGATTCAGGGAAAAGTGTGAGGTGATTTTGGGGGGGAAGAAGTGGTCTAAGTGGCTCACTAAGTGTTCTGTTTGCAACAGTTCATGAAGTCTTTTAAAGAAACTCCTGCAAGATGAAATAGTCCTTCATTGGAAACCTTTCTTTGTTTGGTTTGATACTCTTTACAAAACATTAAAAGATGGCTAAAACCTTAAATTTGGACTTCGTACGTACATTTTCAGTAACAAATAATTAACATCTGCTTCTCTCAGTGGTGATTTAAAATCATGAGTTTCTCGTGTGTTCTGTTGCAAAAGCGATGCACATGGGTGTGTATCCATAAGGTTCAGTTCAGGAAGTTGTGAAAACATGGTATGAAATATGTCAGTGAATGGTAAGCGCTTGCTCAAAGGTCAGCTCAAAGTGCCGTCTCTGTATGGACAGAGTCAAGAAAGACCTACGCCGCTCTATTCCACACTGAAGAGAGTCTCTTTAGGGACCGTAACTGCGATCGGAGAGTCAGGATTAGGGATCTTATGTTCTGGGCATGTTAAAACCCTTTGTAGAGCTCGTAGATTAAAAGATTACAGTAAATTATGTGACTAACCCTGGCAAAGAATTGCTGCAGAAATAACAATCTAAATTGAAGAATTCATTGGGTGTTTTTTATGTCAGTAGTGCAGGGAGAGGAAAGCTCCCAAACCTTTAGCTGCACGTGTTCTTAGTGGAGTGTACATGGGGAAAAAAAGAGTTTGTTGCCTTACAAGAAATAGTTGAATATTTGTGCTGAGAAGGACATGTCTTTTCCCTCAAGGGCCTGCAGTTTCACTGAGATGCTTCGCTTTGTTTCAGCTTCATAAATTTGGGAGGAGAAGGCTTTTCTTTCAAATGCCACCGTGTCTCCCATGACCCCATGTAGCCACTAATGTCTGTCGCAACGAGCGGGGATTTTTTGATTAGGAAAGAGAAGTTTGTCGAAAGGACTGACATTTTTCTGAATGCTGTTTGCCCATTAGTCTTAGTTTTCTTTAATATGGTAGGTGTAGCGTAGTCATTGCATCTGTCCTTTGCAGGCTGATTAATTTACTTAATTTCTCAACTCCTATGCCGTTTTCATAAATTCAAAAATGGGTTTTCCATAATTAACAGGAACTTGGCAAGGGAAGGGTGAGAGAAGAGAGGCTGGGAAATGATCCTTAGAAATCCTTCTCTGAGTGCATAATCCTCTTTAAAACCAGGAGTAAAATATTTTGAGCAGTCCCTCAATAGCATGAAAACTTCTTTGTCCGTAAGGATCATCTTCTACTAATGCAACTGATACCTTTAAGGATGAATTCTGTAGATGGGTTTGGGGAGGGGAGAGAATTGTCCAAATGTAATTGTGTGTGTGAATATATACATATGGCCTGATAATGAAGACTAAAACCTAATAAAGAGCTAGGAAGGGAAACTGTGTGTGGAATATTCTTGTTAATATCAAGCTTCTAGTCAGTAAACTCTGAAATTTGCTGCAGTGCTTCGGTCTTTGCTAAACATTTTTAATGTCTATACTCTTCTGTAATGTAAGAATCTGTCCAGAACTGTTTTTGTTCTGTCCTCTTCAGGCCACGCATTTGTAGGCAGAGGAAGGAGAAAGGAGATGGTCATAAAACTGCAAATTAAACATGTACAAAATATTGAAAGGATTTCTCGGAAACAAACTGAAGGTCCATAACTGATGGAAAATAAGGGAGGGATGTGTGAAAAAGACACTTTTAGCATTTTGACTAGCATTCTTTGTACCTCAGTCCTTCCCTGAGCTTCCCCTGCACTGACCTCCATTTTCCCCATTTGTATTGGAGCCCATATGATTTCTAAGGCTTTCTTCTTTCCTTACATAGGTAACAGAAAGGAAGAGGAATGTCTTCCTTCATCTCCAAGTTCTCTGGCTATTTCAAGGAGTAATAGAGGAAGAATTTCACTTATTACTTTTCAGTCTTCTGGCAATGTAGGTATCTGCTCAGGTCCTTCTAGAAAGGAGTCTTTGCTATTTTGCCATGCTTTTGTGTTGTGTTCATCTTGTGAGCACACTCAGATGCTACCTCAGCTTCCAAACTTTTCTTTTTGTCTGGGATAAATGTGGGAAAGAGTGAGGCACACTGACTTGGATTCCTGTCCGTAGCTCTAGGGAATCTTGCAAGAAGTCCTGAAAATAACAAGTTTTCAGCTTTGTGGAGTTTGAGTGAGGAAGAGATTTAGCTCTTAGTATCTCTACTGTCAGCTGGCTTACACCACACAAACAAGCTAGGCAAATGTAGCTTGGGTTGTATCAGTCATTTAAAATGAGATTTGTGCTTGGGAGGTGTTGCTGCTCAGTGAGTACCTGAAAGCTCAGTGTAAGCAGTATTTACATTCGATGTGTGCTTTAAATGGGTCACGTTTCTTTTTAACATGGAAATTCATGTTTGATAAATAATAGTGCATTTTTCTAAAAAGGCTTTTTAGCTGTAATAAACAAATGAGCTTAAAGCGCTGCTCAAGGCTACAAATTGTGAGTTTTCTTTTAAGAAATAAATGTAGCTGGGTTTTCCTGTGACTGGGACTACGGTGAGTCCTGGGCTTGGCTGTGGCCGCATTCCCTGGAAATGCAAGAGTAACTACTGGCAGCGTGTGTGTTGGAGGTAATTCTCTCTCTTAGTTTCTGGTAAGTTTTCTTTACTGTAAAACAACTGACGTTTTATATACAGGCTTATACCCCTTTGCTAAATGTATATCGCACTTTTCAAATCTATCCTGCGACAGCAGGGGTTTGGTATTTGAGTACTTTCCATGGCTACTTGGTTGTCCTGTACAATGGACTAAAATAGGTTCTTGCCACAGTACATCTCTTTAGCTATGTAGAAGCAAAAGTACTGGAAAGCCAAAATAAATGCATCTTGTTAGTTGCATAACTTTTTGAACCACACAGTATGCAAAACAGAACAGGGATGGGGCTGAAGTGAAAGGGATTGCTTGGGAAAGGTTATCCAGTTTCTTATTTTAGCTTTAATACTCTTCTCAAAAGGTCTATGATGGGCCTTTGTTGGACACGGTAATGTTATGTTAGACCTCTGATTATACAAAATAACGCAGTTCAGTGTGCTTTCGGTAAGATTTGGATTTGATAAGACTTGTCCTTATGCTCTAGAGCTTCATCTGGAGCCTGCACCTTTGTAATTTGGCTTGTAATTTAGTCGTATGCATTAAAATAGCATCCCCAATGAGTTTGGCTCTTACTGGTTCATGGCTGAATCCTGGTAACTAGAAAAGCAAATACTTTTTTTTTTTTTTTTTTCCTGTTTTCCTGAGGACCATGCATTTGCACTTGGGCACCCTGATTTGTTCTGGTAAAAGCAATTGCCTGAACGGGCGTTGGAAGTTGTGAAGCAGTACAAGCTAGTGAATGAAGGTCTTGGGTAGAAATTGAGACTTGGATTCTATTTCTGACTCTTACCTGCTGTGAACTTAGGCATATGATTTTGATTTTCCACCTGTTTCCTTCTCATCTTATATCTGTATTAACTAGTTAAATTGCCAGCTGTTTGCACCTGGGACTTGCTGTTTGCGCCACATATAGCAGAACCTCATCTTGACCGATGCCCCTGCTGCTCCTACTGTGCTGATAACTGGGGCAAACTTTTCTGCTTCAGACAAGGCCATGGAGAGAAAATAGAGAGCTGTATCGTGTCAGTTTAAAACCCCCCCCCAAACTCAGACTCATCCAGCCCAGAAAGTACAAGATGTGTTTTGTTTTTTTTTTTTTTTTAAATTTCTTCAAAAATGTATCGTTCCCTAGACATGTGCCCATGCTAAGCTGCCTCCCTCCGAAGACAGCAAATGGCTCAAGCCTATGGCCAGGCTTCTTTGAACTTCTTTGTATTTTCTCTGAACCAGGACTCTTCAGTCATGTAAGCAGCACATACAGTTTTGAAGAGTAAATCCATACAAAGCTTGGAATTTAAGCTGTCTTCCAGTTATAAGTGCCTAATTTATTTTTTTTTTTTTTGTACTTTGATAGCTTGGAAAATGCTCAAAAGCTTCTTATCCTTGAAAAATATATCTATATAGACTTCTCAAAACTGAGAATTGACAAACTTAAGCTTTCAAAAACATTTTTGTGCAAGGTTATAAATATCTGAAAATAGATATAGAACAGACAGCTGAATTGGGACTGCTTTTACGGCAGAGAGAAGGGAGTGACTATTTGTCGAAGGTTGGATTTTTTTTTTTTTTGTTGTTCCCCCAAATACTGAAATTACTGAGTGCGTGCTGTGTGCCTGGCAAGCTGCCCTGTCTTATTTTGCAGGTGGATTTGTCAGCGTTGTAGCGCAGTCAATATGTGTAAAACTTAGATTTTAATTAGTTTAGTGTTGCCTCTTTATTCTTTACCCTTGCAGGCCCATCAGAGGGCTTTTGACATGTGCACTCGCATACTTCTGGAAGACCAGAGTGTTCTCCGCAAGGCATTGCTGGTAGTAGGTCTTGACTGTAACAGCTTCTTCACAGGGGGATCGTCCTCTGCTTTTCTCAAGGTTGGGTTTGACCCGGTCACATCCCGTGCCTGTGAGGGATTGCCTGAATGGCTGGGGTCAGGTAGACGGATGCCCTGTTCTCCTAACCATCAGGTCATCTGTTTCTCTGCTTATTTTGTCTCTCCTTTGCTGGCAGCAGGCTGCTGATTGCCAGTTGTGCGTTTGAGGGACTTGGTGTTGCAGCTCAGGTGCAGCCTGCAGAGCATTGCAGCCTTGACTAGGAAGGGAAAGCCGTTGGCCAAGCACGAAGACCATGCTGTGCTGTCTTCTGTAGCTGTGACAATTGATCAGCAAGACTTTCCTCTACCCTTCCACAGACAAACTCACAACCCTAGTCATTAAATCTTAGCTTCAGACATATTTTGTCCGTTACTGCTTTATATTTCTCCTTGATGTAAAAAGTTTTGTAACAGTGTGGATAAAGATGTGATTTAGGTTGAAACCATAAGGGTCAATATGCTGACATGTGCTTTTACCACTTTTCTTACAAGTTTACTGCATGCTAGTCTGTAAATTTTTCTTTAAAATCTAGCTGAATTTTACTTTATGTTGGTCCGAAGATGGTGTGTTGCCCCAGCTCCTTAGAGAACGGCAGGAGGTGGTTGGAATTGCAGTCCTGTCTTTCTGTCAGCACTTCTTAAGACCAGAGTAAGGACTTCAGATTTAGCAGTAGCACTGATGTCTGGAAGCTTCTTCTGGCATGGTTTTAGTTTTCTTCTCCTTTTTTTGAATAGAATTAAAGCATAAAAGCAGTGTATCACTAAAATTTAGTTGGCAAAAGTACTTGTGGAAGAGTCCTGTGTTGCTCTATGATAGAAATGTGTATATACGTGGATCTTAAGTTTTTTGCCCTTTTTTACTGCCCCATAGAAATTGTGTTACTACAAGATGTTAATAATGCATCTCAATAAAGTCTGTGCATTAGCAGTTTATATTGAAGAATACCTTTTTTCTTTTTTCCACTTAATAGCTTTTTCTTCCTTTCTAAAAATAGAAAAAGAAAAAAAAATCCCTCTCTTGTTCGGGCATGCCTGAGCAAGTATGTGGAACAGTCCAGGGACCGTGATTCAGAATCTCTTATTTTTATTTCAACTTCACTTTTTACTTCCTCAAATCTTAAGTGGTAAAAGTTTTAAAAGAGCTAGAGGTATATAGTAGTAACATACTGGTGTCAGTTTCTGTATTAGGATTGTACCCTCCCGTGTTCACTCTAAGCACAAAATATGGTTTTTGTCTAAAATACTTGCAGGGCGTAAATTGGTTCTGATTCCCTCAAAACTCTGGTATTTGAAAAAGCATACGGCAATGAATATCGGCAATGCGCGCATCCTTTTTATACCAGAAGACCTCTTTTTCCTTCTCATCTCAAGCTTTCTTGCATGGTAACATTCTGTGTATTTCTCTTTTCATCATTTGATGTCAACATATCTTTTCCTTCAGCAGAGATGCAGTCATTCTCCTTGTCTTTTTGATAGCAGCGTGCACTGTGCTGTTTTTCTGTAGTTGTGTTGTGGTTTTTTTTTTCAGTACCAGGGTTGTGAGAACTAAATTGAAAATGGTCCTAGTGGAGTGTCTGGAGAGCTGTATTGCCTCACGAGCCCAAGTGCATTTCAAGCAGTGATGCCTAGGCTCCCGTAGCTAGGTATCTGTTGGGAAAAGGTCTCTTGCTGTGTGTCGTGCTTGGCATTAGGTTTCACCTTGGCTGAGGGACTCTCGACCTTTTCAGTATCTCTCATTGTCTAGTATGGACTGTGCTATGTTCACAGAAGCTATAACATAGCACCTACATTATAACAACCTCTTGGATATCAGGATTTTAATTGTGCTTTGTCACTTTGCAGAAGAGGGCAGAAACATGTTCATTTGCAAATGGAAATAGTGGTTAAGATGATGTTTCCGTCTGTTATTTATCGTGACTGGAGTTCTGGTATTAAGTACCCAATATGAGAAATACCGAGCCTGATTCCTAGCAAACTGAGTAGGTAGAGTGAACTACAGGTGTTTAATATCTTAGAATATCTTAAAAAAAATCTTAGAATATCTTAGTCCTAAATACTTACAACTTAGAATAATATCTTAGAATATCTTAGTCCTAAATACTTACAATTTTCAGAGCTGTTTTTTGAAAACATGAACTACTGGATCAATTAATCTTTTGATATAAGGATTAATATATATGCACTTACTTGATTGGATGTTTTCTGAGAGCCTAACAAAGCAGTGGATTAATGGTTTGTCCTCTCTTTTCTTTTTTTCTCTAGTGCAACAGAATGGAGTACGACACTGCTCCTACTCGGCATCAAGGAAAAATCTGTATATTAACAAAAATACAAAGGTTATCTGTCAGGGTTTTACAGGCAAACAGGTATGTGTATGAACTATTTCTTCTATCACCCTTTCAGTTCAGAATGTTAGTTGGCCAAAAACCATAATAACGTATAAAAGGGATTATATACTGGCTTTGCCTGTGTTGTTAGAAAGCTGGACTTCATGATCAGGAAAGTCCCTTCAGCACTGTAGTTTCCTTTCTTTGGTCCAAATAGACTTTTTTTTTATTCTTCAGTTCCATAGACTAGATATTTTTTTTCCACTTGTGCACAAGCTTAAAACTTGATTTTGAGTCACCTCTTTTATACTACTTTTGATTTTTGTTGTTGGTTTTGGTCTTAAGCCTTTTTATTGTATACAACTGAAAAGGTTTCTTTGTAAAGGGAGATTTGGAAAAAACTACAAAAAACTTACTGTTTTAGAAGCGCCTCTTTCCCAAATGCCTTTGGATGTCAATGCCTATGAATTAAATTTCTGGTTTTATGTCAGGATATTTAATAATTTTCTCACATTCACTCTTGTACATGTTTGCAAAGGGAGAAGACTGCTTTTGCTAAAACCATCAGCTAGTCATGGATGAGAATGCTAATTTCTTCTGTTTCATTATAGTGTTTGTCATCTGCCAGACTTGATGTGCAAAACAAAATGTGGCTGCTATGTCTGCAGGTGTATTAGCAATGCACAAGAAAATATCCTTTAGTGTGCAACCACAGTGCTCTGATTTGAAAGAAAAAGCATAGCATATTCTGAATCCATTTAAAACGTTGATGCACTCTTCAAAATAGCTGGTTGTATATATGTAGTGAAAACTTCCCTTCTCATTGCAAATTTAAGTGCCATAAATTGCCTTCAGAATTATAGATAACATCAACTTTTTGTGGTTCATTTTACTTGCTATTACATGCCTTTTAACTTTACTTATTTTCTCTCTCATAGGGCACCTTTCACAGCCAGCAGGCGTTGGACTATGGCACCAATCTAGTTGGAGGAATTTCTCCAGGGAAAGGGGGAAAAACTCATCTGGGTCTGCCTGTGTTTAATTCTGTGAAGGAGGTAATTTGCAGCAGTGACTGGAGGGCAGGCAATTTAATGCTGCTGAAGGTCTACTTATTTCAGTGCTCACACTGAAGAGACAAATATTTGAGCCATGGATGTCACTGTGCAAGGCGTGAAATAGAAGCCTGGTAAAACAGGGAGCATTCCGTGTGGTCAAGCATGAGTTTGGCTTCCACAGTGAAGTTCACAGAGTCTGGATACACTTACTTTATGCATGCAACTAGTTTCTGATTGATTCTGGTGTGTATGATGAATTTTTAGCAAACTGTTATCTAAGGGTCTTTATGATGGTGTTCATGGGGCAGATCCTTTCCTGACAGTGGTTAGTTCTCAGTTCCCTAGTTGTGCTCTATATGTCTTGTCTTCAGTGAATTTAACACTTTGATTATAATAAATTAATACATACCCATTCACTTAATTTATGCCTGTGAATGGACATATTTTAAATGACTAGTCGTCAAATGTTTTCCACCCCACTAAATCGTTGATATCTTTTGTTATGTCTGTTGTAGGCCAAGGAACAAACTGGTGCTTCTGCCACTGTTATATACGTACCTCCTCCGTTTGCTGCTGCTGCGATCAACGAAGCAATCGATGCAGAAATGCCCTTAGTTGTATGCATTACTGAAGGTATTCCTCAGCAGGACATGGTTCGGGTTAAACACAGACTGCTTCGGCAGGATAAGACTCGACTAGTGGGCCCAAACTGCCCTGGAGTCATCAATGTAAGTGACTTCTGGATTTTCTCCAAGGCTGAACCATTCTTAGTGATGGTTTGAATGTTCCATCTGACTTCTCCCACTCTTTCCTTAGCCTGGAGAATGTAAAATTGGCATCATGCCTGGTCACATTCACAAGAAGGGAAGAATTGGTGAGTTTTTGAACATTTGTGCATCATCTAAAACTAAAGTTTGGTACTCTAGTGCTCTTATTCATGAGGCTAGTCACATCATGCCCTGAAGACAGTTGACACGCTGTGTAACAGCCTGTCTGTCCTGCAGTTTGTAGGTGAACTTCACCATTATCAATCCCGAAGGCCAAAATCAGTCAGTCGGCCAGAGCAGGCACTGAGTACTGATGGTAGAGGCAAAGCAATTGGAAGTTTCCTTAGGTAATGTGATTGACTTAGTTTCCCTCCTCTGAGGATACCTCCATTTATCTTGGGATTTGAGAGCACCAAGCTCTCCAATGCTATTCCTTCCAACAGCTTGGCTCCTGAGGACTAGGATCCTACACCTGTAGTGAGCTCAGTATTATAGCCACGCGAAGAGATTACAGGCAAGTTTCTAACATGACAAGTTAGACAACTGTACCATGGTGCGTGGAAGTGACACATATACCCACTTCTCAGAAAGCGGAATTAAGGTCAGAAAGGCAGTGACTTGTTCATAATCATATGTTAGTTACACACCCTGCTGCATGCAAGTCTCTTGTCCTGACTTCTGTTGGTTTCGTGTCGTAAACTGTAGAAATAACAACTTGGTTATTTTTAAAATAATGCTGTTCAGGACCTATAAAGAAAATTCTTTCAAAATATGCATTTGTAATTAAATAGAGCTTCAGAAATATTATTGCAGACAGCATATGCTGCTGTTATCTGTCAGCAGGGTAACTAGTTTAACTTGAGCACAGTACCCTTTGCAACGTGACAATTTTTTTTTGATGAAAAGTGTGTTTACTGTGGGGAAGACCTGTTCACTGCTCTTGAACTACGTGGCCTCAGTGCAGTTTCTCTAACACAAGAAACTCTCTGCTACTTAACCACTTCTGACTTGAGCTGTACCTAGTGAATGCTGGAGGATGCGTTAACGCTCGTGTCACACCTCCAGCTTTCAGAAATACCTATAAACCTGGAGTAGAAAAATCAGATGACTGCAATTATGCCCTTTCTAGATACCATCAAGACATTGCTCTATGACTGTAAAAGGCAGCATCAGCCGATGTTGCCCCGAGCTCCTTTCTGAATCAAAGTTCTGTTAAGATTTTCTAAATATCTACAAGAAATGTCTTCTAGTCACAAGATATTAGGATCTGAATGCAAGGCACATCAAGTGCAAAACAATATTTTAAATCCTGAATCCAGGTGCCCCACCATTGCTAGAAATGTTTTCAATGGTGATTCAAGGATCAGGGAATAAAAATGTAACTTTGCCATCCTCCCAGCTTCATCTAACGCTATGACCTTTGGTGATATGCTCCCCAGCTTTCTATTACTGTGAGGCGTCCAAGAATCACTTGGTAATTTTGGGATGCAAGCTATAAAAATAGCCACAGTCTTCGGACCTTTATCTGTGCCTTCTCCGAGGCAATCTGATCTTAATAGTAAACAGGAAGCCCTTTGCAAACATAGCAAGAAGAAAACCTTTGCTAGTAGACATCTGCCCTGTCCAACAGTATAACAGTTGATAAAACTAAAGTTGTTAGTCTAGTGGTGTATTTTTCCTCTGTTCGTGCAATTTACTTATTATATTTTTTTTGTTAGATGGCTTGAAGGTGATGGAAGATGATGTCTGTTTTTCCTGGAAACCTTTCCTCTTGTAGTATTAACAGGAATCTTGACTTGGAAAAATGAACAAAAATCCATGAAATATTTTGCCCCTGATCTAGGCTCTGTATTACCTTCCATCCTGAATTTGAAACTAGGGCTGTGGTTTCTTGTAATATTGTAATGTAAATGCTGAATGTGCATTGTAGAGCAGTGAGCTGCAGCAACAAATACCTTAATAACTTGCATTTGTGCAGCATATTTCTGTTCTGGAGGATCTCTCGTGTGCCTGGCCATACTGGGGCTGTGATTAATAGAGAATTCTTATGTTAACTGTTGAGCTACAACTCTGTTCCAAGTTCAGTGCATCAGCTACTCGCGTACAAGACAAGAGGAAGTATATTCTTCTATTTTGTTTTCAGTTTTCTTTCCTGGTAAAGCTGTAGCGTGAGGAATGCTGTCTCAGCCAATATTACTGACTTTCTGAGCAGGTTTAGTCCGTCTACAATTATGTGTCAAAAAATGCCAACCAAGAAATAGTACAGATAGAATCTTATCTAGAGTTTTCACGTTTTGGCAGGGATAGCTGGAAAGCCTGGCATCTCATGTTCAGTTTATTAAGGTGATTTTCATGACTATAAGAACAGCTGCCTCTATTCATGTGCTTAGCTATGTTAGTGTTAAGTTTATCTCCTTTTCTTTCCTAAAGGTATTGTGTCAAGATCTGGAACGCTGACATATGAAGCTGTTCATCAGACAACGCAAGTTGGATTGGGGCAGTCTTTCTGCGTTGGTAGGTTTCCTCAGAAACAGCCTATTGCACCTACACTAATCTGCTTTTTCTGTACAAGAAGAAATCCAAAATAATTTCTTTTTGCAAGCATGGAAATTGCTGAATGGCAATTATGTTGAGGAATGAGATCCCTATGTACTGTGAAGAGTATAACCCTGTTCTTTTATCATTTCTACATCCGATTAATAAAAGCCTAAAAACCAGCTTTGAACAGAGAACTGCCAGCAAATATGATGTCAATTTGGAAACAGAGTTTCCCAAGAAGTTTAATATTATAAAGGGATAGGGATTAGGGTTAATTTAGGATTAAATTGTTAGGCATTTAGTTGGGTATGTTAAGTAAATTCAGTTTTCTTACAGCAAAATTCTACAGCTGGGGTTTTGGTCCTGCTGTGTCTTATACGGAGGCTCTGTATAATAATATTTGCTTAGGGTTTGAAAGGAGATTATTCAGATATCAAAGCTTTCTGTGAATTGTGGGGGAGATATTTGGAGCAGGAATTTGGCATTCTAACTTGGGAAGAGCCTTCAGAGCTGCCCCTCTTACGAGCCTTTGGGAATACTCTTCATGCTGAAATTTACTTTGAAACTTGTACCGTAAATGCAACATCATTATCTTGAGTTAGTCTTTTTTTTGTGGTTTTAATTTTTTTTCAGGGATTGGAGGCGATCCCTTCAATGGAACTAATTTTATTGACTGCCTTGATGTTTTCCTGAAGGATCCTCATACTGAGGGGATCATATTGATCGGGGAAATTGGAGGAAATGCTGAAGAAGATGCAGCAGCATTCTTGAAAGAAAATAATTCTGTAAGTCTTAAACAGCTTGCTTCTAGACACCTTGGAAGTTAGCCATCTTCTTTTGCCATGTCAAGGAAAACTGAGTTCAATCTCTACAAACAAACGGTCATACTTTTATTAAAGAGAAAGAGTTGAAATTAGGAGCTTTGTCCAGATTAAATCTAACTGGAGTGCAGTGTCAACTTCCGATTTTTAGTCCTGTAATGATATTTGTAGTGAACATTCTGTTTTTTGTAATATACGTGGCTCTGTAGAGAGATGTTTTAAAGTTTCTGATTGCGTCTGGTTTATGATGCTTATCAGGAGAGAAAGTATTCCATGCGCTTCAGACTCTCAGTTCCATGTTGTCTGAGGTTTCTAGCTGTTTAGTATCTTTGCCTGGCTCATTGATATTTAGGAAAAAAAAAATCTGCCATCTGGAATTACTTTTCATCTCACTCTCCCTCATGTAAAACAGCGTCTTTTCTTTCTTCACAGGGTCCAAATGCCAAGCCGGTTGTGTCATTCATAGCTGGTCTGACCGCTCCTCCAGGCAGGCGGATGGGTCATGCTGGAGCAATCATTGCTGGGGGAAAGGGTGGAGCTAAAGAGAAGATAGCCGCTCTTCAGAGCGCTGGCGTTGTTGTCAGCATGTCTCCTGCTCAGCTAGGTAGCACCATCTACAAGGTTCGTTGCTTGGAAATTGGTGCACATACTCATCCAGAGCATGAAGCTACTTTTGAGGGAATACGGGTTGGGAGTACATCTCTTACCCAAATATTCTGTTGCTCTGAACTTGGTTAAACCTAAGAACTCTATTGACTGAACAAGCTGCAGTTATTACTTAGATAGTACGCACACGTAGTTTTAGGTAATGTTGCCTTTATAGAAAAGTAAACATAGCAAAATAGAGAAGAGATTACTTTTTGCTTTCAAGTGTAGCAACTTGTTGAATTGTGTTTTCTGGATACAAAGAACCTGAATTAATTTAAAATATAAAAACATTCTTTGAAAGTAGGGTATTTGAGGAAGGAAAACCTTGGCACATAGGTCTATCTATTTTACGTACTAATTCAATTAGAATTATGGTTGAATGCATACAGCTGAAAAACTTATGTGTGGCATAGGATTATTTGTGCTTTTCTTAATTCGTATCCAAAAAAAGGCATTGCTTCACAGCTAGAGGAAAGGCATAATTCAGCTGTGCTAGGTATTTTTTTTTCTGTGGTGACCGTGTAGTATAGCATCTTCACAGGCTGCTGTGGGATTCTTCCCTTCTTCTGTTGTGTTTTTTCCTTTGCTAAAATGAAAATCTTTACTCCCCTGGCTTGAATCCTTTACTGTAAGGATTCCACTGCAGTTCTTATGCAGAATTAGTGTTTTTCAAGCCTGTTACGCTATGCCTGGGAGCAAATGGTTCCTTGGCGGCATTACAATCTGAGTGCAGTGCACTGACTGCAGTCTAGCACTACTGGTTTTTCATAGCTGGTTTGTTAATGTGAGGTGGGAGAATACTTACTCGCCTTTCCCCTAACTTGCACACATTATGCATTTCATATTTTAATTTTTAATTCCAGTTTTCAAGTCCTAAAATCAGATTTGCTAAGATAAATACAAAGTAATTTAAAATAGTAATAGAAGCATTTTCTTTTTTTCCCACTGGTAATGTCTGTGTGCTGTTTGCAGGAGTTTGAGAAAAGGAAACTGCTGTAAGAGAAGACGCTTTGGAATACTGTCTCCAAAACCAGTGCAGCACCTGGCCTCTGCTTGTCTTTTGTCTGCTAATCTTCAGTTGCCCAAATGACTGACACTGGTCTATGAATTTGACTTGGAAGCCATAAACCTCCTGGCTAAACCTGTTTTGATGTCTCCTTGGTTCAGACCTTATCACCTCATTGTAAATCACAGCAAATTAATAAATCTACTACTAAATCTGATCCATCTTTTGAATTCCTGAAGCACAGCCGTTTCTTCAATCATCATAAACAAAATAATCTTTTGTAACTTAAGCACTGCCCATTTTTAAGGTAAAGTCGCTTATAGAGATGCTTTTAAGGATCAAGGCACTGACTTTATGCACATATCACACTTTTTGCTTTATTTTTAAAACATCCAGTCTTACTTGTTCGTTGCTGGCAAGTGTGTGTGTTTGAACAATAGGCCAAAGCTTCCGTCCATTAAACCAAAGCTGCTGGATCTGAAGGGGTTGCTTGTTGATCCACGTAGCTGGATATGCCTGAAGTCCAGACTTTCTTTTCAAGGCTGATGAGCCGTGCGCAGTGTGGTCCTCTGCTGGCAAGGAATTCTCTTTGTCTGGAGAGATGGAATTTTTATTCACAAACATGAATTTAATTTCCCATGCAAATATATATTCAGAATTGTCTGTAACTATGAAATGATTTGGTCTTTAGCTTACATTACCTTAATTTCCTCTTTATGTTAACTAGGATTGCATTGCTTGAAATCCTAATAACATTGGGGTGTAATGGAGGAGAATTATTATTCTCTGGAAAAGAATGTAATAAGGTAACTTTCTTGTTAACCACTCCCAGCACTGTAATGGAAAGCTCTTTTGTTACTTTGGAAGTAGCCCAAGCACTGTGCCTATAAATGAGCGTTACAAGTTTTATCAGGATCGACTGAAAACAAGATTGCTGTCTTTATATAGCGGACTGCAAGTTCATGTAACCTGGCATTTGTCTAAAGCTAACCTTGTGTTCCATAAAGGTGCTGTTACGAAAACTCGTGTCGTTATTTGTTTAAAACTGTTCTTAGCTTTCTTACTCAAATGCCTGTGGAATTTCTCTTCCTAATGCAAGCAGTAGGCAGGTATCTTGATGCCGACATTTACAGTTCCTAGAGCTAAGCCCTGATGAAATGCATAAAAGGACAGGTCATATCTCCGCTGCGCTGAATGTATTAATATGCTTCGTATACGATCAGGCATCAGTCAGATGATGTAGGCCTTAGGATACAGAGGCCAGACGCTGTATTATTCACCTTGGTGGGATTTACTAAAATGAACCTGACATCCTATCACTAGGCAGTTGGAAGCAGTACTGCGTGGTAAATCATTTGATAAAGACTATGACAACAGATAGGAATTTTCTTACCAGATCTGCTCAGTTTTCTGGTGGTGCCTGATTAAATCTGGAGCAGAAGGACTGAACGGTGCCCTTTAACTAGAGAAATACCAGTGCTAACATGCCTCAGTCTGTGTAAGAGTGCAATTCTTCACCCTTGAATGTCAGAATATTGCAGCCTGTCTTCTTATGGGCCTGCTAATCAAAGTAAGTCATCGTAGTGGTGGGCTTCTCCACAGCACCTCTTGTGGGGTGGGTAATGCTTCTTGATGAACTCCCTGAATTTTGTCATTGCCACCAGTGTTACAACAGCTGACCTTCCAGGACAGTTGTGTGGTACGTTTCCTGCTAGGGATTGCTCCATGGAAGCTCTTTGAGACGCGCCAGGTATTTCAGAAGACAGCCATAAACTCCAATGACCGTTGTCCCCTGAGAAAGCGTTTCCGCATGTCTTGAAATTTGAGTATGGGTTTAAAAATACGGCCTTGATTCTCGTGTTTGCAGCGGCCGTCTGGTGCTGTTTGAGCCGGGGGAAGCGGTCGGTACGAGCCTGGAACCGAGCATCGCCTAAGGGTGGGAAGAAACCTGACCTTGGCTGATAGAAAGGCTTAGTTCTCGCAGTTTTCTCTTGCTGCCTAAAAACGTGCACTTGACAGATATCATCGGAGCCTTTTACATTGCTAATGACAATGTCTCTGCGGAAGACATTCACGTCTGTTCAATACCATATGGACTTGTGAATATTTTGAGTAATCTGATCTGGAAAATTGTTCATTTATTTATTTTTTTTAAAGGCAAAAGTTAGGTTAGTGTTGAGCCTTAAACCTGTTGCTACTTTATAACTTAGTAAGTAGTTATTACACGCAAGAGAAACGTTGCTAATGTTACTGTTTGAGTTCCCACTAAATTTTATGAAATAGTCCTTTTTTTCCTTGATCGAGCCCTGGCAGCGGTGTCTGTCCATAAATCACTTGCACTTTTGAGGGATAAATTCTGGATGTTCAGTTTGAATTCTAAGTGTGCATTTTGGTCGGGGGAATTCATGGCCACGCTGATTTCCTTGAACAAAGAGAAGAGGCTGTAGATCCACATCATGCTTTTTTTTCTCTTACTGGGCAATGTATGTCTTTGGATGATACCTAGTGCTCTCACTAGTGGTGCTCCTTGAGTTTAATGATGTTAATTTTGGTTTTTTTGAGGTTGATTAAAGAGGTCTGTCACACCGAATGAATACTATGCCTTTTGTGTTTTTTAAAATGTATTTATGCCTGATTTTTTTCTTCTTCTGTGTTTATGCTGTTTTCCAGGATGGATGTTTTGTTAGTAATATTTTGGGGGAAGGCAGTGGTAAGTTACTCTCTGTACCTTTGTACTTAAAAGGTGCTCTAATGCGAGATTCGAGCAAGGGGATTTCTTAAGATTCGCTTCATTGACGCTCACTGATGAAAACAGAAGAAAACATTGATGCCAATTCCTTTGGTCAGCTAAGGTCTCCTTTGTGCACTGGAGGTGAGAGGGCAGGAGAGGCTGGGGAAGGGTGATCAGCTCCATACTCCAATGCCAAGATGTTCTTAAAACCGCATGGGATTACTGAGATGATTAGTGGTGGATTTCTCAGTCACTGTTGTCATGGTTTCTGAGCTTCACCACAGTTCTTCAAGCCGTCCCATTTTTTGGATGTGCTACTTTTTATCCTCTCGCTTACCTGCTTCCTTCTGCGGTGGACTGCAATTCCACAGGGCCCTAGCGCAGCGCTAATTAAAATTGGTCGGCTGCTGTATTGAGTCGACCTAGGTGGTTTTAATCGAATCAAAGATGCAACTTAATTCTTTGCAGATCAAACAATAGATTTCAAGCTTTAAGGTGAGGAGAGGAGCACTCACTAATGGGCCCCACCGGTACAAGCGGATTAGAGGCTGCACTCTGGCAGAAGGCTGCTAATTAGGTAGAGTGGAAGTACCTACGGGGTCAGGTTGTCCTTCAGCCCGGGGTGGTGACCGACCTCCGCGCGGATTCGGGCCCCGGGCCCCGGCAGGTCTAGTGATTGGATCCCCTGGTCGAAGCCAAGTGAGGGGTGAGGGCAGAGCAAATTGGGCCAGAAAATGCCAGGATCTGAGCCCTGGGAGGTGTAATAGCGATTTCAAAAAGAACCTCAGGGGCTGGCTTCTGTGTTGGTGGCTTCAAAGCGGTAGCTGACTTGCGATGCCCAAAGAATAAGCTCTTGATTGTGTTGAAACTGCGGAATTAAGTGTTACCTGCGCTAACATAATAATTTGCTCAGTTTACCATCGCCGTGCCGGCCCTTTCCCGCTGCCTGTCACTGGTCAGGATTAGATTAAAGCTTTTTGTAAGAGGGTCGATGTGCAAGTCTGACAACCGGGGCAGGAGCCTGCTGGTGATTTCTCAAGGCAGCAATAGGAGGAGTTGTGCTGCTGTGGACACCCAGCAGGCAGCAGGTTCAGGGTGGTTTATGTCTCCCAGAGCATCTGTACAGGGTTGGGAGTGCTGAGGCAGCCCCTGGCTTCATGGCGACTAGAAATAGCTGGCGAAGAGGGGAGAGAGTCCAGGTTTGATGTTTTCCACAGACGTTGTAACACCAAAACCAAAACGTCTCTTGGACATCAACTTGCAGTACCCCACTATCAATCAAACGGGGTTATGCTACATGTCTTTGGCCATATTATTCCATAATTAGTTCTCCTGACTTATGTACTGAGGGATTAAACTGTATTTCGCTACCGGAGGTACATCCCGGCGCTGGGTGGTACCTTGGCCTCCTGTAGTTAAGGTGCGTGAGTTGCTATAGGCAGCAGCACATATGGGAACTGGTGTTCAACTTGCATCCAACCTTTGCTCTGTGCAGCCCAAGTAAGGTAATTCACGATAAAGAGTAATTCGCTATTCTGAATTTATAGTAATGTCTCACCTTCCTCTCTTCCTTCCCCCTTCCCATTTTTTCTACATGGTCAGTATATCGAAGCATGGGAGCCCTGAGGCTGGATATGTTATGGAGATGATTTGTGCAGGCATTAAAACCTGATACGTAGCATTTTTTGGGGGGGTTACTTTGATATATCCCCTTTCTTCCTACCTGTGGGAATATGGTTTGGTGTTGAGTTGACTTGGAATCAAAATCTACAGTTCTGGAAATGTTTCTTTACTCAGAAATGCTGAAACACTTTCTGTTTTCAAAAGGAAATTGGCAACTTTTTCCGTTTGAGTTTGAGATGCAAACAGGTTATTTCCCTAGAAGTGGAAATCTGAAAGTTTTGCTCCAGTTAAAAACCTCAGGAAACTTCCTCAGAAGTGTGCGGTGATTTTTTTATTTTTTTTTAAAATTTTTTTAATTTTATTTTATTGGTGGTTCCAGCCTAGGCTTTCTGGCCTGTGGTGTCTTCAGCCTGATATTTGTCAGACCTGCTGAGCATCCACAGCTCACTGGCAGACTCGGACCCAGACAGTTCACTGCCACTCAAAGCGCCCAAAACTTCTCATTAAAGACTGACTTGCTTTCGGCAACAGTTCTGTGATCTCAGAGGAGAAGGAAAGAAATTGGTCTTTGTTTGCACAAACCACATAAATTTATAGAACTGGGAGAAAGAGTGTTTTTCTGTCCTATAATCCCTAAACCACACAGCAGTGTTTGTGCTGTGAGTAGGTGCAATAGCCTATAACGATGTCTGTGCTGTGCAGATACATAATTAAGGGTCTCTTAAAATCTGTTTTGTTGCTGTAAAAGACAGCACAGCGAATTTATAGTTTTCAGCACATCTGTACGATGTACAGAGATAGTTGCTTTTAAAAAAACCCCAACCTACAAACCTATTTCTTTTCATTTGCAGTTTTGCTCTCTAGGTGGCAGGTTTTGACACTAAAACATAGTTTTGGTTCCCGCTCTGCAACTCAGGGGCTCAGAATGTGCTGGATAAATAGCAGATGAAAACAAAACACTACTACTTTATTCTTTCTGGATGTTATATTGATTTATGATCATATCCTTTTATGTGAGTTGGAGAGAGGTGGTAAAGAACCTAGCTGGTTTTCCTCCCTGTGTTCTCAGCATGCCCGTGATGTTGAAATTTCTTCTTGTTTTTCAGGCTGGTATGAGTAATTTTGTCTGAGCTGTGTGGCCTTGGCAGTCAAACGGGACCTGCCTGAGACAAATACCTATCTTCATTTTAAAATGGACAAGAAATGGCTTAGACTGTTTCTTCAAGGGCTTAGCAATTCTGACTTTGCTTTCTTTGCTTTTATTCAGTTGCCCAAGGCTGGAGGGCAGAAGAGGAGGAGAAGAGGTAGGGCTGTTAGGGAGCAGAGAAACAACTTGTCAGACCTAAAAGGAATTTTTAAATTTACAACAGCACGCAAAAAAAAAAAAACCAAAACCAAAAAACCCAAACCCAACCAGTGCATAATAAAAAAACCCCATGAAATAGTCACCAACTGCTGACTCCCTAGAGAGAAGCAGGAGGAGATTGAGCTCCTTGGAAGAAAAGCACCTTCCACACTGCTGTGTCCCCCAGGCCCTGTACATTGAAGGTACCAGGGCAACGGGTGAGCAGTGCCATTGGGGATCGGACCAATCCCACTTCTCTGGGCGTGAGCCGTAGGATGAGACCCATTTGGTTCAGGGTCTTTGGTGTCAGGCCTTGCATGGAAGAGGCTGCAAGGGGTCTTGCAGGCTAGGAGCTGTGTTTGAAAACAGCTGCTGCGTATGTGGAAACAGATGTGTGCATGCACCTGCATGCAAAAGTGTCTCTGAAGGATTCACAGCCTGAAGGACTGTGTCTTGCTCAAGGTCGTCCTCTCCTTTCTTGTTCTGCTTTCAGACTGCAAGTCTTACTGTTAATGAGCTCTAGCTGCAAGGAGGAGAAGCAATAGGCGGGAGATCTCATCTCCAATCACTTCAGTCATTTAACTGGATATATTTTATTTATCTTTCTGTAGGCAACTGTTGTTTGTTCAAGACAGGCACTAAATTTTTTTTCTTTCCCACAGTATAGATGAATTGGGAGTAAATCCAGCCGAAGCTTCATAGATACCAGCCTAGACTCTGATTCAGCCCTGTCCTGAAACATGGAATTTGGGGCAAGATCCATATCCATCTCCCAAAGTTTAGACACACGGCAGAACTGGGTGCTTGGGGAACGCATATGAGAAACAAGGCAAGGACAGCAGAACCTCTGAAACAGTCACGTAGACACGTTTGGTCGTTGATCCACATTTGATCATTGGTCTCTACTGCTTATAACAGAAACTTAGACACCCAAGGCACAGGTGTTCGCACCTTCATGGAGGCAGCTACACCGGGAGGACAACTCAGTTGGCTCTGTCTGGAGATGCGCTCCTCCTCTTCTTGGCCGAGTGACTTACCCAAAGTCACGTTGAAGGTTTCTGCCAGGCCAGACACCAAGCCAGCTCTCCTGAAGCCCAGTCCCACATTTCAAGTGTCACCCAAGTTTTCCTTGCAATTTCACGTTCATACCGTTTATACTCAGTATGCGCTGTGTGATCCTCATTTCTGATGCATTGGAACACAAGAGCAAATCTGTATTTTTCAATTTGTCCTGTTTATGGTTCAGCCCATTTCTGTTGCAAAAAGACTGTTAATAGTTTATTTAGTGTGTCTTTTATAAATCATTTGAGAACGTTGAGATCTGATTCTTGTACAGGGAATGAAATCATACAGCATTAATCCACTCTTGCAATGATTCTAGCAATGCTGGAAAACAATATAATTAGAAGCCATTCTTTCAGCCTGGAAATTGTAATTGGATTGTGAATTTTATAGCAGCAGCCTTCAAAAAATAAACAAGAATTAGTCAACTAAAGAAAATACGCTCAGTTTGTTTCCAGCAGGGGCTGTGTTCTGTGGTTAACTTTAGGGTTTGTTGTCATTGTGGTTCGTTCATTTTTTTTGCTTCTGGGAAATACGGCATCCTTAGAGGCTGCAAATATGGATTTTTCCCTAGGGAAACCTGCTGCAGTGCCAGTCACTCAGCCTGAAGCGGGCACCTGCAGCCCTCCTGTCCTCTTTGCTTTCCACCTTGAAGCTTGCTTGGAGCATCTCTGGATGTATTAGTGCTTCTGTGGACCAGATTTACTTTGAGATTTGGTGGAGAAGCCAGTGTACCCCAAATGGGGGTGATATAACAATATGCAAAAATGAAAGAAAAAAACCCAAACCCTCATGAAATGGGGGTGTTGGAGAGCCTCAGAGACAGAAGAGGGAAGGCAGCAGGGGAATGGTGGAGGGGGAGTTGTCTGTATTTACTGCTCATCTATTTAACACAGTCTAGGTTGAAGCACAGAAGAAAATGCTTGTCAAGGTATTTATTAGCTCTGCTTATGATAAATAGGTAGAAATTCTCTTGCATGAGGCACTTAATGAGGACTGGGTAGAAAACAGGCTTCTCATCCAGCGGGATCTTCCTTATAAGCCTGCCAGCCCAAGAGTGAAGGTGGTGGCTGGATCTGCAAAGCCACGTACGTATTGCAGGGCATCTCCTGCACCATTTTTTGTGTCACAGCAGCCTGTGAACACGGGTGTTCTTCCTGAAGGCACTTAAGTCATGCTGTTGCCTTACCCTTATCCCTTTGGCTCTGTTCCCCTGGCAAGACCCTCTCTAGCAGACCCTCCCGAGGAGATGCTGTGGACAGTCTTTCTAGAACCAGCCCCATGAAGCACGTTGCCATCTCTGTTGTCACCCAAGGGTGACCCCAAGCAAGGGGCCCCCAGGTGTATCAGCCACCTCCATCCAAGTATCTGAGCCCTGCCTGCTGAGGTAGTTCTGCGTTGGGTGACACAGGCTGGCAGCTGGGTATGAAGTAAGTGCTGTTTCTTTCTCCATCAGTTTTCGGGGACCCCCAGATCCTCTTCAGGCAAAAATGCTGTCGTGGTTTAACCCTGGCCAGCAACTAAGCACCACCCAGGCGCTCGCTCACTCCCCCCCTCGGTGGGATGGGGGAGAGAATCGGAAGAGTAAAGTGAGAAAACTCATGGGTTGAGATGAAGACAGTTCAATAGGTAAAGCAAAAGCCGTGCACGCAAGCAAAGCAAAGCAAGGAATTCATTCACTGCTTCCCATGGGCAGGCAGGTGTTCAGCCATCCCCAGGAAAGCAGGGCTCCATCACGCGTAACGGTGACTTGAGAAGACAAACGCCATCACTCTGAACGTCCTCCCCTTCCTTCTTCTTCCCCCAGCTTATATACTGAGCATGACGCCATACGGTGTGGCATAGCCCTTGGGCCAGTCTGGGTCAGGCCCCCTGGCTGTGCCCCCTCTCAGCTTCTTGTGCAGAGCATGGGAAGCTGAAAAGTCCTTGACCAGTGTAAGCACTACTTAGCAACAACCAAAACATCAGTGTGTTATCAACGTTATTCTCATCCTAAATTCAAAACACAGTACTATACCAACTACTAAGAAGAAAATTAACTCTATCCCAGCTGAAACCAGGACAAATGCTCAAAGAAACCTTGTAAAGCATTTCGGGCTGGAAGAGATTGTGTTTTCCTAATGACTTCAGTATTGTTATTAGAGTTTTGCTCAGCTTTAACTAAAACCAAAATGTTTCATGTGAAGAAGGAAAAGAAGTGAACAGAAACTTTCCTTTTACCTTCCTCTTCTCTCCTTAAACTTGACCTCAGGATTCCCAGAGGGAAAGCTGTTTCCCAGCTATCTCCAGACAACTAAATACTACGTTGTCAACTTACACAGTAAGGCCCCATTTGAATTTTATTGTCAGACAGTGAAAAGTGAGGTTTGGTAAACACTGTGTATTCTTATGGAGACTTTGTTACCTTTGGTTTATGGTTAAAATAAAACCAGTAACAACACAGTCTCTTGAAAATGCTCATATCCATAAATTTGAGATCCCCCCATTCTCCCCCCAGCCCATGAGGTTTTGCCGTCCTCGCTACATCACTGTCCCACAGACAGTGCTTGAGACCCTCCCCTGACAGCTTTATGGCTGATGGCTGAAGAACGAACTGTTACTCCTTGCAAATTATTTTCTAGATTGCCACAAAAATATACATCATTGTGTCACGGGATGGCAACTATATTAAATCTGGTTAGATAGTTAGGGTGGGTTGCTGTCATAAATCAGCCTCCACCTGCCTTGTTGTGGTGGAAATGCAATCAATAGTTGTTGCGACGGTTTATATAGTTAAAAACATTTCCTTTTGCGAAACAAATTTTTAATACTTCTCCAATTCATTAACATCCTGTCTATTTACTGCTTTGAAAAAAATCAAGGTCATCATTATCTTAGAAATCTGCATTGTCACGTCAATAATGCATCAGTATGAACATTTGGAAGTTGTTAAAAAGGGGCATTATTTCATCATGATAAAAAAGAAGAATGAGAACAGCTCAGCTGAAAAGATTGCGTTGTCAGTTCTGATTTAATGTGTGAATAATGCTAGCAGGATGGGGAGAACATCTCCTGGATAGATTGTTTTTATGTTGTTAGAATCTCTGTGCTGGGATTTACAGCTTGAAACTATTTTTTTTCAGAGGATAGTTGTAATGAACTGGGGTTTGTTTCATTTCTCTTGACTATAAGGATCACCTGAATGTCAGTCATGCAGAAGCTTGAAGTTGGTTTGGATTAGAGGAAGTCAGCCTAAGGTTTGGACCAAAAGCCATACTGCCATCTCTCAAGTTCTTGTTGCGTGCCTTGTCATTTAATCCTGCTTCTTCAATGCCTGGTTCCAGGAGGCAAGTGTCCCTGTGAGGTTGCCAGCCTATTGCAATGACCATATCCTCATTGGGACTGGCAGTCTGGTAGCTCTTACCCTAGGGCTGTGGAGAAAATCTTGCAAACCTGACTTGCCTGCAACCTAAGAGCTCAGAAACTTAAATCAGGTGAACTACATTGCATAGTCTGGAGATGGACATAGCCATAAAATCCTTTTGAAGAGTTCCTTTTGGCAAGGGCATAAGCAAGAAAACATTTTTTTATAAGGTTAGAGAGCTGGAGGTTTGAGGACCCTTCTAACCCTTGCAGCAGTTTCCCATCTTTGAAACCATCAAGCAACCTGGCCATGAACATGGAAGAAACAGAGAAGTTGCTTTCCTGACTAAACCTCTTTAGTTGATGTGAGTCAGCTACCTCAGGTCTGAGGGTTACCTGGTGGGAAGAGATGGTTTCCAGGTGGAGAGCGGCACTTTGTTGCTTTCTAACCTGCTTCTGTGCCTGCACTGTAACAGGGGAAAGAGATAGCCTGCATGCATCGTTCTGCGCAAAGAAAGCATTGCAAGTTTAAAAGCTTTTCTCCTTGCCCAGTAGTTTTCCCATATCAGTCTTTCACAGGCAAAGAGGATGGTTAGCTGGAAGTTTCCTGAGGAGGGAAGGATGATGTAGGGCAGGCTGTTCTGGGCCGTTAGCCCATGTGAAAAGCAAACCCAAGTTTCTGGCTCCTTTCAGGCCTATAAAACACCCTGTTCCCATGTGGCTGCAGAAATACCCAACACTAATGTACCCTGAGAGCTCAGGTTTGTGGAGATTTTGCAAACACTGTGGAGCCTGGACTCTTTCCAGTGAGAGCATTGTTTGACTTAGCTGAATGAACCAGGTGATTAAAGAGAGGGTGAGATTAGCAGCTTGTTGGCATTTGATTTGGGAATATTTTTATCCTGTTCACTTATTTGTTATATGCATCTCTTTTTCTGATTAGAAAAGTGAATTCCAGCCTTAGGATTGGAAAATGATGTTCTCCACAGATGCGGCTCTAAGGAACGGCTGCCAGGTAGCAGAATGTTGCTCGAGAGCAGAAGGCTACAAAGTCTGATGACTCATTTGAGCCACCGATGACCTCTGGTTCAGCTACTGTTTGCATCAGACCATTCCTGCTCTCTTTCTTATGGCCTGACAAAGCCCTCTCGTGCAAAATATTGAAGAAGCAGACCTAGATTTGAACTACTACTTCCACACACGGGACAGCTTAAATCCTGCTCATCAGGAATAAGGATATTGGTATCCTGCTTATTAATGATTTATCTAGGAATTGATTTTTTTTCCCCTAAAGAGCCTGAAAACTCTTTAGAAACATTACAAACTAGCAAATGATTCCTTAGTTGGGATTTCTGGAGGTAGTAAGATGGAGCAGAAGGGGAAGAGATATCTGACGGTGTCAACAGTTGGCACAGAAGGGGAAGAGAATGGTTTTGCTCAGCTCCAGATTCAGGCGCTTAAATCCAGCTTTTGCCAAATGTAGGAGTGGGATTCAGCTTCCCACATGGAGGTGCCAAGTAGCCAAAACTTCCACATGGGGCTTGTGAATATGATACAGCATCTATGGAAGACTCACGGGCTAAAGGAGAGCAGAGGGAGGCCAGGGAGGGCAGCCTGGGACATCCAAACTGGCATCAGCTCGTTGCTGACTTGACCCTTAGATCTCCATTGAGACTTAGCTTAAACAACCAGCTAACTCCTGTATCTGGATGCCAAAATGTGGGTGTCTCTGGAGCTGAATCCTATTTGTAATGTTACTGAATTAAAAATAAAAGAGGAGTGTGTGTGAATTTTGACATAGAGAAGGATACATCCATTAACTAGCTTCCTCTTTTGTAAGTCTGTCTGTCTGTCAAGCTGCCTGTCTGACCAAAGTGACCAGCATCTATGTTTCCATGCTTTACAGCTGTTGAGGAGGTCTGTGCTGCCAGACCAGTGTGTTCAGTCTGGTTTTTTGTGTTTGGCTATTAATGTATTTATTCAACTGGCAAAATATTAGAAGTGTTTTCAAATTCCTCCTGAGCCTGTGACATAAAGGGTATGTTGTGTCACTTTTCATCACCAAGAGGTTTAAGAAATTATTTAAGTCTGGGTTGGTCTTACAGCCCTTTTCAGTTTAATGTGAACTCCAGACCCAGCCTTAATTGCAGGTTGTGAGCCCTGTGGAGAGAACAGGGATGGCTGGAGAAGAAAAGGCTTTTCTCTGAGGTCCGAAATCATAGTTGGGGCCTCCTTTTTCCTTTTGTGGTTAATAAGCAAGCACCGGGGTCTGCAAAAGGATTTCAGTGCCTCTTTCCTACACTGGCATCTTCTTAAGGGGTTAAGATCTTAAAGTATCTATCTCACCTTCTGAAGGTGTTTGCAATGCTTCTGCATTTATGGGCAAAGTGATCGTTGCAAAGAAGTGCTTGCTAAAATGCTTTCGCCCATGGTTCAGGAGGTCACGCTCAGTGGCCATGACGGTTCTTTCTGGCTTTCAACACCCACACACCTGTTAAGTAATTTTTATTCTGCAAACTTCGATATATCATCCCAGGGCTCACTCCTAATGTGTCTTTTGTTTTGTTTGAGCCTGCAAAGCGTGCAAAATAGTGGTCTGGATTTGTAACATGGATAACTGTTCTTGGAGAGCTTTAACCAAAGTCTACCAACACTTTATGCCAGGGAAACTCCAGCTAAGTACACAACCCAGATGGCAGCAGGTGAGTGGCTGAGGAATCATAGGATAATACAAGCTGGGAAAAGACTTCAGGAGGCCTCTAGCTTGGTCTCCTGCCCAAAGCAGGGTCACCTACGAGGTCACTGCAGCAAGCCCAGGCTGGCAGCAGCATTTGTTTCACAAAGCTGCGATTTTAAAGTGTAGCTGCTCTTCTCTGCTTTCTGTCCCCACTGTAATCCTGCACTTCTGTTTCGTGCTTGCAGCCTGATTCTGGAGCATCCCCAGTAGAGCTTAGGTATTTTAAGCTCTTTGTCTATATGGACACTTGAATTGTCTCTTTTGGTAGAGCCTGATTGTTCTTCAGTACTCATTGCCTGGTCTAGAAGTGAAGTGACTCATCTTTAAGCTGTGCCAAAAGAAAAGAAAAAAAATCCTACCGCTCTTGCCCATCACAGTTAATACGAAAGTCATGCTTCTGCTTCAGGCTCAGTTTTACTCCCCAGACCCATCCTCTCTGAAGGTGGCACTTGTAAAAATATGTCCAGTGAATTTCTTGGCTTTTCTTTCATTTGATTAACTCCACACCTCAGGAAGATGTAAATGAGATATTAAAAGACTTGTCCCTTCCTCTGTGTGTTTTACACACAGCAGTGCTTCATGAAACAAGTTGTCCATACAGGGACCAAAGGGGACCAAAGAACTGATGTTATGGGAAATGTTCCCATTGACTTCAGTGGTTTAGGGGATGAGGTCCACCACTAGACTGGACCAGAACTAGAAAAATGTATTCCTTTGTTTGCCTCTCTTCAATGAGGGCAGCCAGTTCAGCAAACCCATCAGACAATCACACTTTGCTGAGGCCCAGATAACGTTAGGGCGTCACATTCTGTTCATTCCTGATGAGCTCTGCACATGTCCTGGGCTCATCGTGAAATCACATCAGTGACCAGAAAAGCCGTTTCCCACGGTTAGCTAGTAAGGATTATGGTCATATCTTTGCAGGTTATCTTATCTGAAGTGATCCATCCCTTTAGAGCCCGTTGGCTGGAGTAGTGGAAAGCTGCCTGTGCCAAGCTCCTGAGAAAACATGAGTTCCAGAAGCTCCTGTTCCAGCTCATTTCCTGAGTGTGAGGGACTGGTAAGACCCTGCCATATTCTCTGCTGAAACACCCTGAACCAGCGCAGGGGACTTGGTAATCTTCCAAATACCGAGTTAGTGGGGGCACATCTATCTTTGTGCACACCTACAAATCTGGCACAGCAAGAAGGGACCTTGCAGTAAACAGGACATAGAAGCAGGCACTGTAGGATAACTGGGTGGCCACTGGTTGTGGTGGATTTTTACATGTTTTTGGAAGAGTTCACCTTTCTTTTCTCTGTGAGAGTCTGCATTAGTGGTCTCCCTCCTGCCTTGGGTAAGGACTTTGCATTCCTCTCTAATTCATGCTTGCTTAACACTGGTTTGGCGTTAAAATTTCCGTTCCTCATCAATCCTGTGCTGCCATCTCACCTTCTATGTAGGTGCTTTTTCCCACCAGAACAGCTGCATGAAGGCAGTCAGATTTAGGCAGGGCTGGATCTGTCCATACTATCAGTTTTCAGGGACTGTCCAGGTGTGCAATCACATCATAGGATGTACATGTGTCATCATAGGATGTACATGTGTCACAACAGGTCACGCTAGCAAGGAGCCACAGAGCTCTTCACCTCCCTTCACCCTGGTACATAAAGATTTATTCAGCAGTTCTCTCCATGGACAAGGACCAACCTTCTCAGAACCCAAATGCTATGGCACAGAAAGAGGTACAGGAGTGTCTAGGTTAATGGCAGTATCTGGCCAGGCCATTGGTATGATGCAGCCGTAAAGAGGACACTGGTGTTCCCAAGCTGTACTTCCAGGAGAGGGAGCACAAATGCCCTTGTAAATAGTATGGTGAGTCCTTATCATGACTAAAGTACTCATGCTCAGAAGGAGGTGACATTAAACTGGAGACATGTAGAGAATGTCAGCTAGGATGGCTGCAGGAAAGGAGAATGGATTCTCTGCAAGGTGCCAAAAGTTTTTCCTTTGGAATGCCAAGCGTTTGAGAGAGGATGTGATGTTTGAGTGCTGTTGTCTAGGGAAAAACTTTCAAAATGCTGGCCCTCAGGGCATGACCAGCCTGCTAGCACAAAGCACAAAACCTGCAGAATCATTGATGCAGCAACATCCACAGTGTTTTCTATTCCAAGTGTGAGGATGCAGGTGAGTGGTTGTCTGTGAGAAGAGCCCTGATATTGACCATTGGTCCAAGTTGTTTGGAGATCATTGGCAAGGATGGAAAAGGAAGGAAAAGAGCTACAGAAGTGACAATAGTGGTGCATGGACAGGTGGGTAGAGGCTGGACATGGGTATATTGAAACTAGAAATATGAAGAAATCATGTTCTGGTTCACTCTACAGTGGGAAATGAGAAGCCCAACCAGTGTGATGTGGAAGGTAGCATGAAACATAGCTCTGTGGTCCTGAAGGGTCCTTCACTCCTACGCTGCACCTTCCTGGGACCCATTCATCACCTTTGCTGTTGCAAACTATTTCAGCATTTTTTGTAAACAACCTGCACATTTTTGGCCATATTTATAATTCTGATAGGAAAAATAAGGGAGGCAGGGAGACAAAGAAGATAATGCAGAAGTTCCTTTGTATTCTCTTCCCTTTTCGCTCGCTCTCTTATTTTATCCCTCCTTTTTTCCCTCCTTTGATGTGTTCCTGGCAGTCCCTGCACAAGATTAATCATTTGAATGGGGGAAGTGCCACTTGGAGGTAATTGTGAAGGATTACATCCATGATCATTGCAAAAGAGCTGAGGTGTTAAATTTAAAAATGCTGCATTCGTGGAGCCGGGTGCTGATCTGCTGGGCTACCTGCTCCAGTGAGAGCCATTCGAGTTACCCACATGGAACGATGGGTTTACAGTAGCAGCCACCACACAGGAGAAGAGCCTCTGTTGTCATTTTTGGCAGCTCTGTGAAAAAACCTCTGCTTAGTGGGCAACAAAGGGCCCCAAAGCAAACAAGATGGTAGATTATACTAAGAACAGATTTGCAAATATCACAGTTAGCATCATGTCAATTTGAGACCCATGCCATGAGGCCAGTATAACTCTGATCACCTTGTTGGAGAAAGCACAGGGTAGCAATAAGAAGAGCTCAGAGAAGGGAAAATAATCAGCCCCATGAAAAAGCCTCTGTTGAAAGAAATGAACACAAGGTGGTGCGGTAAAAGGTGAATCTATCATTCAGGCTTTCCTAGTTATACCAGAGCAAGGACCCTCCTAATGAAACGCATTCTAAAGTGATGAAAGCAAACACCTCTGAACAAATACAGAAGTACCTGGAAAAACTTCAGCCAGGAGATTTTCTTGAAAAAAGCACTATGAGTTAAAGGAACCAATACTTTTAAGAACAACAAAATATCAGTGGTTTCTCTGGCCTGAAAATATAAGTAGGGAGCATGTTTCCAAATGCATAGGCATCACAGCAGGAGGGCTGGTAGAAATGCCTGAGTTGGAGACAGCTGGAGCGGAAGGAGCCAGCTGCAAAGGTGAACACAGTGGAGACCTCCTCTTTGAGATGGGGAAAGTTTTTGTGAGCCCAAGGATATTTTTTAACAGGCTAGCAGCCAGTGGTGGTATTAGCACCTCGTTATTTTAAATTAGACTGAACTACCTCCAGCTGAGCCCTGCCTGAGAAGCAGATGAACCTTTGTGCCTTGGCTTCTAAGTCAGCAAGCTTTGGTCTGCCCTGGAAAGAAATCTTTCCTTCTGTGAGCAACAGTGTGTGACTGCCGACTGTGAAGGTTGTCTACCTTCATCCTTGATGCTGTTAGGACTGTGTATCAGACAGATGATTGCCTGGCTCTGATTTGGCAGCCCCTGTAGAGCAGTTACTCCCCTGACTGCATGGACACTGAGGTAGCCTCGCTCAGATTTAGCTCACACAAAGCTGAGGCCACTTTGTATTTTTCTAACCAAACATCAGGCAGGAGTGCTTAGGAAAGGCTGACGTTGCCCAGTGCAAGAGTAATTTTTGTCCTTAAGTATCAAAAACTTGTTATGGACAGTCAAGCAAGAAAACAAAAATATTCCTGACTGCTTTTCTTAGCATAGGTACTTTGAATGCTCCTACCTGGATCCTTGTTCTCTCCTTGGAGAACAATGGTACCAGGCTGGTGGACTGAACTTCATGTGGAAACCTGCCCCATCTGCCATCTGGTCTGCTCCAAGCCAAGTAGTTTCTAGAAAATAACATCCTGACTTGGCAAGTTTACTCTATGCATGGATCAATATGTCTACAAGACCCATTTGCCTTTGAGGCTCCCTGCACCACCTCTTCTGCACCTGGCCATTCAGTCTTTGAAGCAAGCTTGGTGTGAAGGGAGGTGCAAAGTAGTTTTATAAACCAGATTATTTCCTGTCATTCTGGAGCTTTTGAAGAACTTCATAAGAGCAATTCCTTATACAACTCCATCTGAGGCTCTTTCCACCCATATACTTTGCTCTCTCTGTCTCTCTTAAGATTTCCTTGTGTTTCCATTCCCTTAATACCATTTCGTCTTTCTCTCAATGCTCTACCATGTGCAGTCATCTTGCTGACATAGTAAGTTTTTTGTTTTCCACTGAGAAATGACTCATTTATTACAGTAGGGGTTCCAGCTCTTCACCAACTGCTTACAGATGCCCTTTGAATTGAGCTTTGAATAGGCTTCATGAATAATAATACAAAAATAACCCAGTGATGTGATTTAACTTTGGCTCTTGGAAACCCATAAATCATCTTAAGCACCATCAGTTAAAAAAGTCCACTGTGGAGAAGAGCATGCATTTGCCAAGCCAGAAATAGGCTCTGTGCAACCTGTTTACAAGATTTTTAGATCCAGACAAGTGGGGAAAGTAGGTCATTTTAGTCACATGTAGAGTCTTGGACAGGGCATCCATTGCTTTGGGAGTTCAGAGACATCCATATCAACACCATGAAGATGTCACAGACCAGATGGCTTGTTCCCAGCAGGGAATGGCACAGCTCAGAGGCAGAGGGTGTTGATGGATACCAGGCAGTCTGGGTTCAGGCTGCAGACATCTCATCCAACGTGGAAGAGGGTCAGTGCAGGCTCACACGAGAGGCAGACGTCTAGAGCATCATATGGCAGAACAAATGGCTTGGCTTCAAGGGTTATAGTTGTAGGTGACTCCCTTCTGAAGGGGACGGAGTGCCCAATATGCCGGGCAAACCCTTCTCAAAGGGAAGTCTGCTGCCTCCCTGGGGCCCGGGTTAAGGACATCACCAGGAAACTTCCCAGCCTGGTACAGCCCTCTGACTACTACCCATTATTGATCTTCCATGTAGGTGGAGAGGAAGCTGCAACCCGTAGTCCAAAAGCTATTGAGAGTGACTTCAGGGCTTTGGGATGGTTGGTAAGGGAATCAGGAGCACGGGTTATTTTTTCCTCCGTCCTTCCAGTTGCGGGCAAGAACATTGAAAGGAACAGATGGATCCAGTCCATTAATACATGGCTCTGTGGCTGGTGTCAACATCATAATTTTGTGTTTTTCAATAACGGGATGGCCTACACAGCACCAGGCTTGCTGGCATCTCTTGGGGTTCACCTTTTGCAAAGGGGGAGGAGGTTCTTTGCTCAGGAGCTTGCGGGGCTCATTGACAGGGGTTTAAACTCGATTTGAAGGGGGAGGGTGTCGATACCAGGTTTGCCTGTGACAAGGGGTGGGATGGCATGCCGTGGTTAGAGGGACAGGGTACTAGCAGGGGATGGGATGCTAGCAGAGGCCCTCAGCCTGTTGATCTGAGGCGTACCGGAGACACCGCAGCACAGTTGAAGTCTTACGGGTGTGAGTGGGGTGCTCTTGAGGTAATAGGAGCCAACAGGGCAATATCAGAGAAATTCCTCAAAGGAACCAAGGGGTGTTCCTCCAAGAAGGTGACACGGCTGACAGCCCAGCTCAAGTGCCTCTATACCAATGCATGCAGCATGGGCAATAAACAGGAGGAGCTGGAAGCCACTGTGCTGCTAGAAAGCTATGACCTAGTTGCCATTACTGAAACTTGGTGGGATGAATCCCATGGCTGGAGTTCAGCTGTTGAAGGCTACAGGCTGTTCAGAAGGGACAGGCAAGGTAGGAGGGGCGGAGGCATTGCCCTCTATGTCAAGAAATGGATAGAGTGTGAAGAAGTGTCCTTGAAGAATAGCCATGAGCAGATTGAAAGTTTATGGCTAAGAATTAGAGACCGAGGCAACAAATGGAACCTTGTGGTTGGGGTCTACTACAGGCCGCCTGATCAAGGGGAGCCTATTGACGAAGCCTTTTTTCTTCAGCTACAGGAAGCTTCACGCTCACAGGCTCTTGTCCTGCTGGGGGATTTCAACCACCCTGACATCTGCTGGGAAAGTAGCACAGCAGGCGGTAGGCAATCTAGGAGACTCCTGGAGTGCATAGACAACAATTTCCTAAGCCAGGTAATAGATAGCCCTACCAGAGGGGGACGCAGTACTGGATCTGGTGGTCACCAATGTAAGCGAGCTCATTGGTCATGTCAGGATTGGAGGCAGCCTCGGCTGCAGCGATCACACACTGGTAGAGTTCACAGTCCGGAGAGGTAAGGGTCCGGTGAAGGGTATAGTCAGGACCCTGAAGTTTAGGAAAGCAAAATTCCAGCTCTTCAAGGAGTTATTGAACAGCACTCCCTGGGAAATGGCCCTCAGGGACAAGGGAGCAGAACAGAGCTGGCAGGCCTTCAAGGATGCTTTCCATAGGGTACAAGAGCTCTCAATCCCCAGGTGCAGGAAAGGGCAAGGAAAGGAAGAGGCTGGCACGGCTGAGCCATGACCTGGGCGTCAAACTAAAGGCCAAGAAGAGATTGCACAGGCAGTGGAAGAAGGGACTGGTATCTTGGGAAGAGTACAGGGACGCTGCCCGGTTGTGTAAGGACAGGGTAGGAAGGCTAAGGCTCAGCTGGAGCTGAACCTAGCGAGGGATGTGAAGAATAATAAGAAGGGCTTCTACAGGTACAATAACCAGAGAAGGAAGGTTAAGGAAAGCGTACCCCCTCTGATGAGCAGCAGTGGCGAGCTGATAACAACAGATGAGGAGAAGGCTGAGGTACTCAACAACTTCTTTGCCTCAGTCTTCACTGGCAATCCCTCTCCTCACACCTCCCGAGTCAATAGGCCATTTGATAGGGATTGGGAGGGCAGAGGTCCTCCCACTGTAAGACAAGATCAGGTTCGTGACCACCTAAGGAACCTGAATGTATGTAAGTCTATGGGTCCTGATGAGATGCATCCCAGAGTCCTGAGCGAATTGGCTGATGTAGTTGCTAAGCCACTCACCATGATACTTGAAAAGTTATGGCAGTCAGGCAAAGTCCCTGGGGACTGGAAAAAGGGAAATATGGCAGCCATTTTTAAAAAGGATAAAAAGGAGAACCCTGGGAACTATTGACCTGTCAGCCTCACCTCTGCGCCTGGGAAGATCATGGAACATATCCTTCTGGAATCTATGCTAAGGCACATGGAGGACAGGGAGGTGATTCAGGACAGTCAGCATGGCTTCACCAAGGGCAAGTCCTGCCTGACCAACCTAGTGGCCTTCTATGATGGAGTAACTACATCAGTGGATGAGGGAAGAGCTACAGATGTTGTCTATCTGGACTTCTGTAAGGCCTTTGACACGGTCCCCCACAATATCTTCCTCTCTAAACTGGAAGGATATGGATTTGATGGGTGGACCATTCGGTGGATAAGGAATTGGATGGATGGTCGCATCCAGAGGGTCATGGTCAATGGCTCGATGTCCAGATGGGGAACAGTGACAAGTGGTGTCCCTCAGGGGTCCATTCTGGGGCCAGTGCTGTTCAATATCTTCATCAATCACATAGACAGCGGGATCAAGTGCACCCTCAGCAAGTCTGCAGATTACACCAAGCTGAGTGGTGCAGTCGACACACCTGAGGGACGGGATGCCATCCAGAGGGACCTGGACAGGCTGGAGAGGTGGGCCTGTGTGAACCTCATGAGGGGTTCAGGGTCCTGCACTTGGGTTGGGGCAATCCCCGGTATCAGTACAGGCTGGGGGATGAAGGGATTGAGAGCAGCCCTGCCGAGAAGGACCTGGGGGTACTGATAGATGAAAAGCTGGGCATGAGCCAGCAATGTGCGCTCGCAGCCCAGAAAGCCAACCGTATCCTGGGCTGCATCAAAAGCAGCGTGGCCAGCAGGGCGAGGGAGGGGATTCTGCCCCTCTGCTCTGCTCTGGTGAGACCCCCCTGGAGCCCTGCATCCAGCTCTGGGGTCCTCAGCACAGGAAGGACATGGACCTGTTGGAGCGGGTCCAGAGGAGGCCACAAAAATGATCAGAGGGGTGGAACACCTCTCTTATGAGGAAAGGCTGAGAGAGCTGGGGTTGTTCAGCCTGGAGAAGAGAACACTGTGGTGTGACCTTATTGCGGCCTTTCAATACTTAAAGGGGGCTTATAAGAAAGATGGGGACAGACTTTTTAGCAGGGCCTGTAGCAATAATGGGTAATGGTTTTAAACTAAAAGAGGGTAGATTCAGACTGGATATAAGGAAGAAATTTTTCATGATGAGGGTGGTGAAACACTGGTACAGGTTGCCCAGAGAGGTGGTAGATGCCCCATCCCTGGAAATATCCAAGGCCAGGCTGGATGGGGCTCTGAGCAACCTCATCTAGTTGTAGATATCCCTGCCAATTGCAGGGGGGACGGACTAGATGACCTTTAAAGGTCCCTTCCATCCCAAAGCATTCTGTGATTCTATGATCTCTTTTCCATTTCAGGAGGTGGGTGCAGGTGGATGGAGAATGACAGTGGTGGTTGGCCAGCCAGGCCCAATGGGGTAACCAGGCAGGGGGCAATGATGTGCTGCCTCTTTGGGCTGAATCATAGGGGGCCAAGGAGAAGAGAGACCCAGTGGTCTTGGCTTTGCCTCTTATCCATGACCTTGCTCAGACCTCATGGACAGAGGAATGGAAAGGCTCAGCAGGCGTGTAGTGGCCCATGAGGATGGGAAGATGAAAGGAATAAATTTGCTTCACAGGATCTGCTCTGTGCGATGCAGCTATGTACCTTTACATGCAGCTTATTTGTAAGCAACCCTTTAGTCTCACTGGGAACATCCTCATGAATGCTTTGGGGTTATTTTTTCCTCTTCTTTTTCTACCCTGTTATTCATTAGTGACTGCCAGACAACAAACCAGGGCTAGTACTTTTTTGATGTTTTTTCTTTCATTTCCCTTTCTGTTTCTCTCCTTTCAACCATTTAGTTATTTTTTTTTTTTAGGGAGAGGGGGAAATGCGTGTTTTCATGAGATGCTCGTTTTTTGAGAGTAGTCCGTTTATAGCTCACTTTTTGTGAGTGCCATGTCAAGTGTATAACATCTATAATTCCAGTAGCACCTTTCAGACTGGAAGAGTCCAGTGTCAGTGTGGGCTAAGATAGACATGGTGACACCAGTGCTATAGCAAGATGTGCCAGATTGCTTTTATTCCTCTTTGATGACTTGATCTGAAATGCATATGAAGTTGGTGGCGATGCTGAATAAAGCCCAGAGGAGCAGATGGGGAGGGGAGTTTCACGCCTCGGCCAGCTGTGAGGTGCAATTAGGAGGACTCAGGAGGAGTGTGTAGCTCAGAGGTGAGGACCCTCTTGCACCCTTGTTAGTGGAGACAGGTGCAATTGCAGCCCAAGCGGGACATGCATCTCAATAGGCAGTTTTAGCTCCATCTGTTTCACCTGTTCCAGTCTTTCAGCTGCACCTGAAGCTGATCCTGAAGGAGCTCTGATTTGCTGGTGAGCTGATTTAAGAGTCTGAGCCCTCACCAGTGACTCTATCACTCAGTAACCTCTTCCAAGTATCTTCTCTTCTTCTAGCAATGCCTCTCTGAAATGCTACATTGGTCTTGTGAGGACAGAGGTGAAAGGAGAAAGAGTAGTCCCTGGCAGTTTAAAGGTATTTTTTTCCCTTCTTTTTTGGTGTTTTGTGGCTGTTTGTTCTGCTAGTGAGGAATGGTGCAAATAGCAGAGCAGTGTCTCACCTGTAAGAAAGCTGTGGGTGAGCCCTGCCTTGCTCTGGAGCTGGTTGCTATTGCTTTGGCAGGATCTTTGAGAGCTGAATGTACAGCTGGTCTGGCACTACTGGAACTTGTTACTGCAAAACTTGATCTTTTTGGCCCTAAAGTGCTTATTCTTAGGAACTTTACTGGCTGTGTATGTGTGAAACAGGACAGTAAAATTTGCTAGGCAAACTAGGCTTGAACCGTCATCACTGCAGATTCAAGGATCACTTATAGTCCTTTCCTCCATGGCTTGGTGAACACAGTAGTGTTTGATGGAGTCTTGATAAATTATGATGAATACAGCTGTACGATAATGGGCTGGTTGCATCTCTGCCAATGTCATAGATCAAATTTGGTTCAGTGTTTCAATGTTTTGACTAAACTGATATCCTGAAATATTGTGTCTGCTAATTGTGACTTAAATGCTTGAACTCAGTGGAAACTTGGCGGCTGACTGTGATTAATTGTCATATTTTAGTACTGTTCATGCTATGGACCATAAAGTTTGCTTCAACAAAATGCCAGCTAAAGGGAAAGTTAAATGTATTAAAAGTCAGGAATGGTAAAATTGTCTGGGCAGAACACCAAGATTGGGATTGGCATTTTTTTTTTTTTCCTTGCTCTGTTGCTGAGTAACTATAATAAATTTATTGGGTCTTTCTTTGCCTACTTCATCTATACCCAGCTCGGGAAAGGGATTGTCTCTTCAAATGCATCTGTATGGTGCCTCAAGAAATGGGGCTGTAAATACTGCAGTGTGTCTACACATTCCTGTAGTAATGATAATTCAGTCTCCCCACAAACATATCTAAAATATGGTTATATCTTAGAGCACATCTCAACTGAGGTGAGAGAAAAGCCAGCTGAGGAAGGTCATGGATGAGACTGGGAGAGATAAGGATGATTTCAATGGTGACATGAGAGCCGAGCAGGAGGGGGAAGGGTGATGGGACTGGCCGCTATCTGAAACACCAGCACAGAGAGGAGGGACACTGGTAGAGTGGGACCTGTCCTGGGCAGTGACACTGGGTCTCTCCCATGTACTGAAATGATCACCAGTTGTTTTTTTATAACTGAACCCATATAGAGACATGGCTGTTTCATGGTGCGCTTGGTGCAGCCTCTCGAGAGACCCAAACCCTACCCCTGACATCTGCTGTCTGATACCTTATTTTGGTTGCCCAGCCTGCCTCTACTGGCAGCCAGCCAATAATCAGAGCCCATTCTCTCTATTTCTTCACATATTAAGCTCATAATCACTTTCTTATGAGCTGTGTTGTCTTTCAAGTTATGGTTTTCTTGGCAGCAAGGCCACCTACTCCAGGTGTTTTCTCCCCTGCGGAAGAGAAGATGGAAGGGGCTTAATTGCTCCTTTTGTTAAGAGGAGAACATTTGGAGAACCCATCGGTTTTACTGAATTTTGGGACTGTCTGTGGACTCCAGACCTCTTCAAAGACACCTCTCAGCATAATGCTTTATAAGAGATTATTTCTAGCCAATATCACTTCTTGCATTTGTGAAGCGATTAAAAACAACAGGGACAACTATGGGAGACGGCTTGACCTCTGATAATGTCCTGTGCCATGTTATTTACTTGTGCTGAGCTTGGAATTAAAGATACTGCCCTTGTCCAACTAGCGAGTTAGGGCAAAATCTGTAGAAACTGTGTAATTAGTCAACAGACTTTAGTATCTACATGAAATAATGCTGAAGGCTGAATCACAGTTTATAGTGGAAAGCGAGGCAGGCTATGAGGAAGGCGTTGCTGAAAAATAGCGAATTTACTAATTGTTGGTATCCTTTAAATACTTCAATCTTAGGTGCTGGTGGGCAGTGGAGAAGGTGCAGGAGAGAGCATGGGCAGCCCTGCACAAGTGAGGGCAAGAGCTGTGACTTCTTAGGGCAGAGATGGGTCGGAGTGGTGTGCCATGGTCCAGCTCCAGGAGACATCAGGTTACCAACAGGAGCTTGGATAGGGCCTGCAGCTAAAATGGTATTTTAAGCATTGAGAGAACCAAACTTTGAATATGGTAGAAGGTATTTCTGTTTTCTAGACCCACTTTCAAGGGAGAGAGATGGGCCTGGCTGTGGCATGGATTAAGGAGAAAAAGATCAAGGAAAACTCCCTGGAGAGCCCAGTGACTTTAAAGGAGAGACCAGGTGCTATCTGAGATACCCCAAATGTCCTGTTAGACAGAAGGGCATGGGGCTCCTGTAGGTCCTGTGTGGTTTGTGCTTGCTCTAGGAGGCTCTCTGATACCCCAGTGCATGCCAGATGGTCCAAGGTACCAACTTTGGGCATTGAATTGTGCCTGTATGTCTCTTCACCTTCTGTACCTCAGATGGGGAGTCTACACTCTGCTTCCCACCCAAATCTGTGTCTGGTGCTCATTAAATCAGCTTCTGTTTCATTACAACCAAGTCTTCTCTTCCCTACTGGAGCAGTTTTAAGAGGTTTTCAAGGCAATTGAAACAATTTCTCTCTGTATATGCTTTTTTAAAAAAAGGACACGAGTTCCTAATTTGAACATAATCTCATCACTTCAGTGCTCAGTAAAATGCCATTAAGTATGTCAGAGACGTATTTTAGCTTCAGGAAGTCCTTAGCACAAGATCTTAGGCAGCGTGACTGCTTAAGCAATTTCTGAATGCCCCTATATCTATTTCTATGGTTATTGTGTCTTTCTCCTGGTTGTTTTTATAGAAGATTCTTAGGAGGAAATTGGCAATTAATTACAATAACAATAAAGATTATTATTAGCTGTAATAAGAATAATGATAGAACAGAGTTTACCATCCACATAAAATGCCACCAAACCTAGATGAATGAAGTCAGTACAGAAAATATATGGGTATTAAATTCATAAAGTAATTTCCTTTGGTGTTGTTATCATATCTTCTAGTGTAATCCAAGAATATGGATGCTCACAATGCAGCTATAAATATTCATCTGCTCAACAAGCTTTCAGTCTCTCATCTCCTGCTATTGGTTTTTCATCGTCAATAATGGCGTTACATTATTTCCTTCAAAGCCAAGCGTGAGAAGGCATCAGGTGCACAATAGCAAAGTTAGAGATAACACTTACTGAAATTAAATTCACTCCTGTTGAATCCTGATAAACACTTCTTATCTCCAGAGCCACTCCTGTGAAGAAATGTTTTTATAATCTATTTGGCCATTAAGAGGAATAAAAGGGCTCTTGGGCGTGTTTCATCCTGGAATAAAGGATGCGGACATGTGCAATGCCCGGCAAGATGTGCCCCAGATCCTGCCTACTGGCTCCTTGCTCCTGAGTTAATGCAAACAATATTATATTCCCTAAAGGAGTTTTATAGTTAGAAAGAGTTATACGGTAATAAGAGTTATATAGGTGCAATGCACCTGGGGTATATAAAATGCTCAAATTGCAACCCTTTCAAAGAAGTTATCATCCTTGGAAGCGGCTATAAACATATATGAACAGCAACTGAGGACTGAAAGAGAAAAAAGTCAGCTGAAGTTTTCTATTTGAGTTTCCCCTGCCCCCTCCTATGAAATTCAAAGTTATATCAAAGCCTATTGAAGTAACCCAGAGCCCTGTGTGATGGAGCAATACCATCTTATGAGAAACCATAATCCTGGTAAGAAGCCATAACCATACAAATAACCCTTCTCTCTCTCAAAATAAATGACCGTAACAAAAAAAAAAATCTATAAATGCAGCTCTACACACACAACTATATTTCATTTTTCTTTTTAAGAAATATGTCAGGAATCCTACTGAAGTTGTTTTAATTCATTGTATTATATAGCTATTTATTTCCTAACCCCCTGAGGAAAATATTAAAGTAAAACAACATGTACTTGTACTTTTAATTTAAATAAAAAAAAAAATTGTTTCCGTTCCACTTCTGTTTTCACTCTGCAATCTGCTCTTTGAAAACCAAAGTAGATTCAAATATTTGCTTTATTTGGAAATTTTCTGCTGAAAAAAGATTTGAAGTTTACTACAAAAAAGATTTCATTGTAGAATATAAATTACTTTTAACAAAAGCCCATTTTCCAGCAGAAACAAACTGATGCATAATCTAGTCACCCCCCAAACATCACAGTGAAGTTGCATAATCTTTCATATAAAGTTGATTTTGGAGATTAATTTTCTCAACCATTCCAGAAGAATTAACATGGTAAGACCTTCACAGAAACCCTAGCAAGATTTTCACAGAAACTACCAGGGAAGCACAAAACCACTTCTTTTTTAACATCCAAGTGCATACAAATCTCACTGATCTACACAAACAAGAGCTGGAAAACCTCCCTTCCAAAAGACATAGAGATAGTAGTTGTAAAAATGTAGATTATTTTTTTTACTGTGTAACTCATCTGAGTTAAGTTTCAGATTAGTGTTGATTTAAAAAAAAAATAAAACAACATATCACAATGATCTCCCTTTAAGATAAGTTTTATATAATACTTTCTAACACTTTCAAGGCACATGAGCTAATATGGTATCTGACTTCCTACCTCTTCTCATCTGTCTTAACACAGTAACATATATGGAAGATGGTTTCCAAAGACTTGGGGACCTATGGGAGGTATTTTTACCAAGAAACAAGAGGAAAGGCAGCTGCAGATATAAGGCATACTGCTTGCATAACTGGTTGCATGCATATTAATGCTAATTACTTTAATGTGTATGACTTTTGTGTAAACAGTAATACAAAGTTAAAAAATAGTGAGCTGCTTTTTGAGAAGCAAGTAGGTTCCATTTCTTTCATGAAGTGAAAAACATATTTGCTAAGCAGATAGTTTTGAAAGGCTCATGCCTTTAAACTGAAACATGTGAAATTATTCTAGGGGAGTTGTGCTTGCACAGCAACAAAACAAGCAAAATTCGAGCTACCTATTTTTATTGCTAAAATCAAAGTCTCTTTCAACATACTCAAAAGCCTGGCAGGCTGGATGGAAGATGAATGACAGCTGTTACAATACAGCCTTGGGGAACAGCTCCAGAGCGTTGTTCTTAAAATCCCTTTTACCTCTAAACCAGGAAAAGCAATATCCATGAATTAGCTATTTATTTTGTGACTCTGCAGTAAATTTGGGCTACCATATTCTATTGATTTAGCATAACTATAGGCACATTCATGGCGCACAAACTCTGAGTTATAATGTCATATTTAACCTTGCACATTGATTTCTGACAATATCAAGTTGAAACAGGTTGTCTTATGAACCACCTAAGAGTTGTAGATGTTGAATAGTTTCCTTGATAAAAACTTATTCCAGACCTAACCAATAAATACATCTCAAGGCCTTTTACCCTATTGCCTCATCAAGAAAAGCCCAAATAACATTTCTTGAAGGTAAGTCATTGGTACATGGCTATCCATACTTATCACCAAAGCTTGCTTCTCATATGACTTCTAATAAAACTGCTCAAACAAAAGCCCTTCCAGGCAGGCAGCACAGCAATCTAAAATGCATCAGAGTCGAAATAGATCCATCTGGCTTGGCTTTTGGAAGAAGGTGGAGGGCACAGAGCAGGAGAAATGTGTGTGCAATCCCCCAGCTCTGGCTGGAGCACTCCGGGTACTGCGGGACTGTTGATAGCAGTTGTGGGGTTGTGAAATGCTGCTCAAATTATAAGACTATCAGTAATGTGATGCCAGTGTGAGCGCTTCAGTGGGATTTATCTGGGGCAAAGCAAACCGCTTGTCTGTAAGGTCAAGGTGGAAACATCCTGGGAATGGTCCTTGGGGTTCCCAAGCTTTACCTGACTCTTCCTTTGCTTCCTGAGCCTAAGCTTTTTCATTTGCAATTCTCAGGGGTCTTGGTGGGAGACCGAGGGGAGATTTCTTCTTTATGGCTTTGGGGGAGCAGGCTCTTGCCCTCTCTTGGCTCTTGTAGCCAGGCCACTTTCATTCTCAGAAGCAGCAGTAATGATGGATCTGGGATGGTAGTGTCACTTGTTAAAACTGATACTTGGGTTTTTTAGTTTTGTAACCTGGTACCTTGCTATCCCGTCATAAGTACTTTGTGCATTAGTCAAGGGCATCATTACAGAACCACCCAGAACATAAATAAAGCTGCCTGGATGGGGGGAAGGGAAACTGCTTTTCCTTGCACTTATGTATCTTCCCATCTCAAGAAGCTGAGTTGGTTTGCGAAAGCTTCTTTCAGCACTTTGGAAAAATCCATCCTTCTTCCTCTCACAGCCAGGAGAGGATTAGTGAGCTGGTGTTGTAGTGGTGCTTAAAGATATAAATTGATGGCAAGATCCCCTTGCAATGGCCAAGGCTCAGACATCTAGTGCTGGTGCTGGCCCTGCTCCAAAGACCTGTGATACAAAGGCACAGAGCAATGGGACAAGAAACAGAAGAGCTGCCCTTGGTTGCACAGCCTGTTTTAGCAGATTACAAACAGGAACCAGCTTTCTGGCCTCCCTGGCTTGTATTTCTCAAGGGCAAAGTCAGCTGTGTTGTGAGTTGCTCAGGCTCAGCTGCAGGGCCAGGCTCAGGGCTTTTCTCCCCTCTGCATCCACTGTCACGGCTTCCCGGCTATGTGTGTCTATAGCTCCGTGCCAGCTGCAGTAACCCCATCCAAGATGCAGTAAGGGGAGGAGAGGAAGGAGGTACCTGGGAAGATGCAGGGCACATCTTTGTAGATAAAGAAAGCTTCCCAGGGGGAACTTGAACTACTTCCCACTCAAGGAGCTCACCAAGGTTGAACTGGGAGGAAGACCCACCTTACAACAAGTTCAATGTCTCAAAGAGGCAAAAGGTCTCAGCCTCCTGTTGCTTTGATGTAGAACAAAACTAGAAAAGATGGGCAGGGAAATGTGAAAGGAAAGTTCCTGTTTTATGGTGGCTTGTATGCAAGTTTCCTATTCTGTTTCTAAATTGCACCTGATATATTTTTATTGGACCAAGATGTAAAAGCTAAATTCGATTGCAGTCATGATTTCTGACCCACTAAGTGTTACTGAGAATTATCTCTTGCAGCAGAGTAACTACTTAATACTGCATATCCCTTGTGTTCAGTCACAAAAGCTGCCTACAGGGTCTAGCATTTCTAAACTGAGTGATTATCCATTGCTAATTGCACTCTCTAGACAGACATGGGGAACAGACATATGGTTAGAAGAATGGCTCCATTTTTTTCTCCTTCCTTTGCTTGGGCTGCTTACTGCTAACGACAGCACTTTGGCTGTTTCCAGGCCCTGAAAAATGTTGTAAAATCCAAAGGAGTCAGGGGAAAAAAAAAAATTTGCAAACAGCAGCTTCCCTTGGCAGAAACATTGTTACCCCTGTCATTTCAAGGTGCTTTTATGCCACATGGCCAAGTTTAGTAGTGAAGAAGTCATTAAAATCGGCCTGCACAAAGCACTGGAAAATATATGTTAGGGAAAATCTTGCATTGGCCCTGAGATAGGCTTAATGACCTAATCGGTCTTTTAATGCAGTGGCAATAGCTGCAGAGAGAGCATTTATCTTGCAGCAAGGAGATCGATCTCTGCAGGAGTACTGGGCAGGAGCAGGGACTTTTTTTAAAATGCTGGAGCAACCTGCTCATGGACAGTGCTTGAATGTTGTAGCTGCTTGTGGGCATGTGGCATGGGAAGGGATTACCTGAGCGGTGAAGTCGGCTCTGCTTTCATACCCATCTAAACCAATTAATCCCTTCAGAAGCCCACCAAGGTCTAAATTCAACCTCAGGTTTTTTGCCTCCACTGGCCCTACTAGACAGGTGCTCTGTTATCTGGCTGCACCTCATTTCCAGTATAAATCTATACACAAAGCAAGGTATATGGCTTGACCTTTGCACCTTTGACTTAAATAACACTTTCCATTTGCTGAGTCTTGCCTCTTGTCACCTTGTAAATAGGGATTAAATACAGCCTTTACACCCTGAGGAATCCCAGTGTGTTTATAATAACTCTGATTTTGGCAAAACTCTGAGCATTTCTCATGTAGGACAGGTGTCCCTTAAGGTGCCAATGCATGGGTATTGAAAGCAGCGTAATAACACTGTGGAGAGTTCAAGTGTGTGGTCATAGAAAGCAAGGCTGTGAAAATGCCTGAGAGATCATCATATTCATCTTTACTGCCTCAAGGTTGGGTTAACAGCATCTCAGCCTTTGCAGAGCTGTCACTTTGGGGGATTTGGACAGGGCACATGCTTAGGCTAGGCTATGATAGGAGGACAGGGAATGCATTTAGGCTAGGATTGCATTCCCACCTAGATGGGAATGCAGTGTCTGCAGTGGGGATGCTGGCTGAGCTATCCTTGCCCAAGACTGTGGTTATAGTCAGTGGAGAGAAATAAGAGTGTTTAAATGGTGGGTAATTCACCAGATCTATTTGGGAGATCAATGTCAGGATGAGAAGACCCATACCTGAAGTGCTTTCTGATGAAAGCTTCACAGCTGATGAAAAGCCTAGGGAGATGGGTTGAGATGAAGATGCCTTTGGTGTAGACATCTGTGTTTAGTCAGATGAATCCTGCCTGAGGTAAATAACTGAAGAGCCTCTTGCACCTGAGCCCCTGGAGACTGCAGATATAATTCATGTCCCTCAGGAAGGCCAAATCATCAGCTGGAGATGCCCAACTCACAGTTGGGTGAGCAGGCTTCCTAGTCACTGCAGTTAACTTCCTGAAGTTTGGTGGGATTCAGGAAGACCTTTTGCCATATGTCTGTCCCACATCAATCCTTTCTTTACTTTTCTGAGGGTTGAACACTCTCTGGGCAGTATGTGTGTATGTATGTTATCTACTAATATGGAGTCCTGAGGCACGGTAGAAATATGTATGGTATCAGCACGTCTGATCCCAGTCATGTTTATTATAGAGCATGAACTAGGGCAGGATGGCTCACGTGGTAGCTGCTGACCACAGTGAAGAGTGATAGCAAAAGTTGTTGTGTGAAAGGGTAAAGCTTCAAGTCTGTGGTCCTTGTATGTGGAATACTCCAGACAGCTCCTGTAGACTTGCCCAAGAATTTGGCTACAAGGGGATTTGCAAATTTCCTGCTAATTATCAATGCTCACGTACTTGTCAGCATCTATGGTGATTTCACTTTGAGGTCTAAGTACTTTCATGGCCTAATTTAATGCATAGAAGATCTGGAACTAATATGCATGAGTCTACAAAGTCATTGCCTAAAGCCTTATACCCATAGAGTGCATTGTAGCTGTGACAACTTCGTAGCTACTGCTAGACCAAGTATTTTTGAGGCATCATCAACTCTGATCTCTCTGTGCAAGATTACAGCAGTCCCTTGAAGTTTAAGTCATCTTCTGAAGTTGTCACCAGAGCAATGCAGTAAAGGATGACAGAACAGAAAGAGGTTAATAAGTGTGGATAAGGATGTTGTGGTTGGTCCCTCAGCAAGAGAAAGTTATTTTTCTCCCAAATATAGTTAGTTTGGCTGGACATGTACATGACTATGTAAATGTACAAAGCAGCAGAACCTGAATCAAGATCTACGAACTGCTGGTTTTCCATGAAACCTCGCAAAGCTGCATGCTGCTGGTCAGTGGTGTGCACATGGCTTCATGCTCAAAAGGGATCTTAACAGAGAATGAAGAACCACTTGAAGGAACCTCTTAAACTCTCATTGCAGTGGCCTTTCCCTGCCACCAGATCTTGCAGACCAGCTGCTTCTACCTACATGACCTGTGTCAGGCCTTATTTCTCAAAGGTGGCCTTTGAGAGAAGTGGTTGTCTAATGCTGTACTGCAGATTTTCAGTATGACAGTGTTTAGCATGTAGATACAAATTAAAGGATTAGAAATAGATGTTTGGATTGGAAAAATGCTTTTAATTATGAAGAATATATTTGCTGACTGACAGTTCTGCAGTTAAATGGGTCTGTTGTCATGATCCTGAACTCTATGAATAAACAACACCCAAACACTTAATATTAATTAGAAATGTTACAAAGACATATGCTAATATTGAAGCACAATGACACATTCACAGACTGCACAGCTGGAAAGAATTGTGAATTTTTGAGAAATCCCATCCCAGCTAGAATGACTTCTCTGGGAAAAGAAAACCCCAAGGTGACAAATTTCCATGGACAGCAACTGATATGCAGAAATTGGTCAGACTTTCCAATTGCTACTTGGCTTGTTGACAGAGTGGGTGGGTTAGGTGCAAAACTGAACCATGAGGGTCCAACAAGTGAGCTCTGTGTCTTAAAGCAGATGATCCAAAATGTTACTGCTTCTGTCTGTCCACCCCATCCCTTTGGCAGAGGAAGAGAGAGCTGTGGAGCGATACCTTCTGAAACCACCACAGATGGCTACCTGGCACATCTGAGCCTTTTGTTGACAGTCATCCCCTGCCCTGCAAAAAGCCTCAGCTGCTGCTTGTGCCTCCAGCCCATCAGGTGTCTGAGACACATTAGGTTTCCCTCCCCCTGACTCTGTGTGACCTTGGCAGTGCTGGTGCCTTTGGTCCTTTCCTGTTTGTTCATCTTCCAAAGGATGAAGTGGTTTTTGCTCCTGGGGTGTTCTGGCAGCTGCCCTGACTCCAGAATCAGCATTTTGCTCACTGACTGGCCAAGCTGCCATCCATCAGCGTGTGGCTTACAGCGTTGTGCGTGGGAACTGAGGGGAGAAAGAACGAGACAGCTGAAGATAAGACAAGGATGTGGGTTTGAGTAGGAAGGGAAGCTTGTAGGAAATCACAGTGCTTTGATGATGGATCAGCATCCAGTAAACCATGGGTGATCTACTGCTACTGAGGCCAGCAGAACTACCCTGGTGCAGAACTGAGCTGGTCTTTCCTTCTGGTCCATTTGTCAGACTCCTGTCCATGTGGCTTCAAAGGGTTTCTCTGCAGATCTTGTAAGTTCTTGGCCTCTGTGCTGAGACTTGGTGGCCTTGAGATGCCTGGGTCTCCCCTTAGTGTTTCCAACCTTCTTCCTTCTAGCCCTGCTCTTTGGATAGCTCTCATGCTTCAGTGCTGAGACCACAATGCTCTACCACAATGGGAAAGAAATAATTACCTAAGCTTTGAGATCCAGGAGGGTCCAAAAATGGTGGTGGAAGGAAAGGGGAAATACATGGACATGTGCCTCTGGAATTTATCCTCCAACTGCAATTCAATCACTGAATTCAGGAAAAACAAATCCTGGGAGCTGAAGTGCAAATGACTAATGATTTACCTTTTAATCACTCTAAAGTGTACTTTGCTCCCAAGAGCTTTGCTGGGGTGGATTTAGCAGCAAAAAGGCAGCCATGGCCCCTCCTCTGGAGTCTGCTCAGATGGCTGAACAGCAGAATCAGTCAGTGGTGACTCAGAGCTCGCCTGTAAGGAAAAGCAGCAGCACCTGAATTATAAGGACTTAAAGGAGGACTTTGGGAGTGAGTTAAAGGGTTTCATGGAGTGGGAAGGGTTGTGAACCTTCCAGGACTGTCACCAGGGTAAATGGTTGCAATAGTTTGAGTTTTTCCTTAAACGGTTATTAGAGGGCCAACCATTGCTATAGCAGGCTTATTCACCGGACCTTTGCAGGGCAGTCTGCTGAGAACTTGCATCTTTTTTCTCCCTTTACAGATGGATTTTCTAGTGCAGGAATCTGTGGCTTGAATGGCTGAGGGTGGCAGAGCTGGCGCAGCTAAATCTGAATTTCTTCTCAGGCAGCGCAACCACAAGACACAATCAATACAACATCACCAGAGAATCTGAGCAGCTGGATTTATGTTGTGGCTTGTCCCTGGGTTAGGTGGGCTGATGACTTTCTTTATGGTATCATCTTAGTCCTATGCGTGTATCCGGCTGTTGTGATCTAGCAGAGTTGACCTCATTCAGCCCCTTTGTTTCTGCCTCTAAAACAAGCAGTTTTATGTTGTCTGAGTCTCTTTCCAATTCCTCCCCATGACACATCATTCTCCTCCCTGGCAGCCTTGTACAGTTAAAAGTTAAGGACCGAAAGGAAACAAAAACTTATCTTGCAAAGACAAATAAATGAACAACACACATGAAAACGGCTTGCCTTGAAACTTAAATTGCCTGTTAACTTTCTTCTGGTTTTGGCAGGGAAACAGATTTTTTCCAGTGCCCCAGCCTTAGGAGCTTGGCTGCTTTTCATTATCTGACTAGGGCTTCAATGCTGGAAATTTTCTTGTCTTCAGCACCTGCAAAGGCAAAGCTAATAAGTAACTGAAGTTCCAAGGTAGAGTTTGATGCTGCTAGGTTTGTTAATTGAATTTTTAGCCTGACTTCCTGAGGAAACAAAGCTTGCTAGCTGTGTGCATGTGTCTTGCCATTAAATTTTAAACCAAAAATTGACTAGGAATGGTACCCAAAGAGACATAAGAAGTGCCCAGTTAGAGATGAGAACTTATTTCTAGTCTCCAAAAGGGAAGAAAAACGGCAATGTCAGGACTTCTTTGAGTATCCCTGAGCAAATCCACATAGAGGCATACTGCCCAAGTGCTTCAAACCACTAAGGAGCCTGCACCCTGATCTTGTACCATGTCCTGCTGTATTTTAAGCCTTTTCCTGAGCCATTTCAGTTGTGAGCTGAATACTGTTGATCCTTGTCATGGCAAACTTCTTATGCCTCCTGTGGCGGGGCACGGATCATCCTCCGTCACTTCATGTGCAGTGCACCTAAGCCCTGGCCTCCACTACACCTGGGGCCAAAAATCTTTGACAGCTTGTTAGGAAGATTTTGGGTGATCCAGGTTCTCCCCAGAAGATAGATTAGATGACCTGGGGAAGTCCTTTCCAATGCATTTCTGTAGGTTTCCTCAGTTCCTGTTTCCTCTACGTGATGCTGCTGTTCCTTGGAGAAGCTCAAGTGTCTCCAGTGAAGGCTGAGAGCTTGATCTACTTGAAAACTCTCCTCCTGCTTCTGTAGCTTATAATTTCTGATCAGTGTGTTATGTTTGACACCTACTGAGTAATTAAAAGAAATATTTTTGCCTGCTTTGTTACATGCATTAAGCAATTCTATCTTGTAAGAGAGAGTTATGTAAAAGAATGACTCTATAACCAATTAGACACCAACTTGCAATCTTTCCTACCTCTTGCAACAAAAAAAATCTTCATAAAACTGTCAATATTGTACTAAGAAGAAATAAATTCCCACAAGTAATACATACTAGACACTCAGTTCACTAGGGACTTTGCAGTTTCTTTTCACATTATATACAAGGTGTTGGGCTGTTATGCAGAAATTAGGATAAAACAGTTGGATGGAAAGAAAGTTGATTGCAGCTAATTCAAGAAATTTAGAAGGAAATACCTCACAAGTTCTTCTGAGCAGAGTAACACAAAGAGTAGTTGTTCAGTTGCTTTTATTCTTGTGAACATGATCCTGAATCACCAAAGACTTATGCATGTACCTGGCTTTGCAAACAGAATAAATTTCCGCTGCCTGTGCATTTAAAGCATACTTGCCTTCAAGGGGACTTTGCCCAGAGCATAAAGTTAATCACATGTCACTGAAGCTTTGCAAAAATAGGTCTAACTGAGGGTGGCTGCAATAGCCAAGATGAATTGAATTTGGAGACATGGTATCTCTGAACGTGTTGAGCTGAAATCCCCCCTCCTTCAGCTCCTTCTTCTGGGTCAGCTCTTCTGTGCTTCTGGGGAAACTTTTGAGGATTGTTAGAGGAGCAGAAATACATATCTCATCTTCTGATGTAGCTGTCTAGTCCAGCAAGAGTTATCTTTCTCCTTCCAGTAAAGAGATACCAGTAAAATACTTTGCTGGGAATTGATTCTGGGTCTGTGGTGGGAGGTAAAGCAGTAAGAAAGAAGGTCATTCAGTTTTTATGGGTCTACAAAAGAACTTGTTAATGTACTGAACCAAGCGAGTTCCCTCAGTCTCTTTGTATGATCTGTATTGGTGTAGTTGGGAGCAATGACTGTAGAGGGACTTAGCAATCAAAAGATGTTGATACATTGATTTCATCCTCTGTATTATCGGTAGGAGCCTTGCAGGTAGACTGGTGGGCTAGACTCAGCTTCGGGGGTTATTTTTATTCCTTCCAATCCTTGGCAAAAGCTTGTGGATGGTTTCTCAGAGGCAGAAGGATTTGGTGCTATTTGGTTTAGTGGCAGCATAAAGGAAGATGGAAAAACAATTTCAGCAATTATTTTCCACAGAAATATCCATTTGCTTACAGCTGCTCTGACTGGATAACTTTTAGGTGAGAGGAGGCTTATGTGGAATGTGAGCAAGCTCTCGTTCATCCCTGAGAACGAGCAACAAAAATCCCATCTTTCTCCTTTGCCCTCACCCCGGTGCGTGGGTGCAGGCAGCAGTGCTTCCAGCCTGCCCAAACAGTGCAGGGCCCAGAGGGAGCAGGAAGGGATAAATGAGTCTGTGTGCCTCTTCTTGGACAAATTAAATCAAGTAAATCTGTGAGGGTGTGATTCAGAACTGCCAATTGCCAGTGGTCTTTAAACTATCATCACTTTGCTATTTGCTGGAATAAAGCTGCATTTTTTTGCAGTTGATGTGATGAGCTTCAATTCCTGTACTGCACCAAAAGCAGTGGACTGACTGAACAGCCACTTTGGAAACGCATTTTGCAAGTATTGTTGTTGGTGGCTCCATTAGCTTCCCAGTAAAACTCTGCTGCAGAAAGTCTTTGGCCTTAATTTCTATGCAGAACAAATTCTGGTTCAGTGCAGATGTAGGAAAAAAAATCTCAAAGTTCAGATAGGATTCAAATATGCCTTATAAATCCAGTTATCATGAACAGACAAGCCACCACTTCCTTTAGGTCGCAGTAATTAATAAATCACACCCTTTGAGTTTAATGCCAGGATTAACACGGGGTCTCTCCTATAGTGCTCAGCAGCACAGGAATATTGACACTGCATTGTAATTAGCATGTATGAGCAGCAGAGGGTAGTGTATTACACAGAAAAAGCTTCCATCAGAGTAGCAGAAGGTATTTTTCAGAGTTTTTTTGGAAAACCAGATTGATAGCAAGCATTTAAATTGGAAGCAGGCTTGGCCCCTCCTTGCTGCAATCCATGTGGCAGGTCTTGCTGTGTGCAAGCATTAGCTGCTGCATTGTTTAAAGATGATTTAATAGTGATATTTGTTTGGGTGCAGAAGAATGTTTGTGATTAAATGCTCAAAACTTCTGCACTGCACTGAGGTATGATGCTGTACTTGAAGTTTTGATTTCTAGGTGTCCAGGCAAAAAGCATATATTATCAGACCAAGGTTTTCTAGGGTCCTGTCTCTTGTGCATCTCAGCTGTGTCCCCTTCATACTGAGGAGAGATCTGAATATAGAATCATAGAATCATTTGTTGGAAAAGACCTTTAAGATCATCAAGTCCAACCGTTAACCCAGCACTGCCAAGTCCACCACTAAACCATGTCCCTAAGCACCATGTCTACATGTCTTTGAAATACCTCCAGGGATGGGGACTCAACCACTTCCCTGGGCAGCCTGTGCCAGTGCCTGACTACCCTTCCAGTGAAGAAATTTTTCCTAATATCCAACCTAAACCTCCTCGGCACAGCTTGAGGCTGTTTCCTCTTGTCCTATCACTTGTTACTAGGGAGGAGAGACTGACACCCACCTCGCTCCAACCTCCTTTCCGGCAGTTGTAGTGAGTGATAAGGTCTCCCCTCAGCCTCCTTGAAACTAAACAACCCCGGTTCCCTCAGCTGTTCCTCGTAAGACTTGTGCTCCAGACCCTTCACCAGCTTCGTTGACCTTCTTTGGACATGCTCCAGCACCTCAATGTCCTTCTTGTAGTGAGGGGCCCAAAACTGAACACAATATTCGAGGTGAGGCCTCACCAGTGCTGAGTACAGGGGGATGATCACTTCCCTGGTCCTGCTGGCCCATCCTCCTCTTATACATACTACACGAAGTACCTTGGAAGGGTGCCACAACCCACTTGGATGGTCCCTAACCTGGGTCACCGGGTACCAGGCTGTAGGGCTCACCCAAAAGTGCAGCTGCTGCTCAGTGTAAAAGTAGCTTTAAACAGGTCAGTCACGGGGGGGCTTCAGAAAACATGTCTAGCTGGATATAGTCTGGGTTAAATATTGTGAGGACTGTCAATGTACCCTCCTCTTCCTCCTTCCATCTATGCTGAGATGACTTGCTCTGGCACTGCAGAGCAAATCTGTACCTTCCTAAGCTGCTCTTGCTTTATCAAGAGTGGTTGAAGAATTAGAGGTGAATAAGACTCCTTTGTGCTGCTATTCCACCTATATACTTTTCATGGCTCAGGATAAATAGTAGCAATCCCAGCAGAGAATGTCTCACCTTGTCATCTCAATGGCTCTGGAAAGGAGAGCTCTAATGTCCTGGTTTCAGCTGGGATGGAGTTAGTTTTCTTTCTAGTAGCTGGTATAGTGCTGTGTTTTGGATTTAGTATGAGAATAAAGTTGATAACATACTGATGGTTTAATTGTTGCTAAGCAGTCAAGGACTTTTCAACTTCTCATACTGGCTGGCCAACTGGCTGGAGGTGCAGAAGAAACTGGGAGGGGACACAGACAGAACAGCTGACCCAAACTGGCCAAAGAGATATTCCATACCATATGACATCATGCTCAGCATATAAACTGGGGGAAGCTGGCCAGGGTGCGGCCGCTGCTCAGGGACAGGCTGGGCATCAGTCGGCTGGTGGTGAGCAATTGTTTTTCATTTACATCACTTGTCTTGGGATTTATTTCTCTTTTTGTTATTTTCCTTTTCATTACAATTTATTATTATTGTTATTATTATTTTATTATTATATATTTTCAGTTATTAAACTGTTCTTATCTCAACCCCATCCCACTGAGGGGGGGTGTGTGTGTGTGTGAGCAAGTGGCTGTGTGGTGCTTAGTTGCTGGCTGGGGTTAAACCACCACATCTAAACAGCTCATTTAGTGATTACAAAATTTCTCTGCCTTTCTTATAACTCCAGAGAATGAAGTTTTGGTAACTGGTGCTGAGGGAAGCTGTTGGAGAACAGCTGTGCTGTTTGAGATAATACAGGTATATATGCACATTAATATTTACAGATATTCTTAAATGTGAGAGTTCTCCTTTTATTTTTTTTGCAAGGAAGTCCTTGTATAACAAACACTAAATAGACTGTAATAATACAGGCAAGAGCACACAGGACTTCTTAAGGATGCTGGGGAGACCCATCATCACCTGCTTTCTCCCTTTGATTGGTGCATCACACTAAATCTCACACTGGGAGATGTCCCTAGGCAGGATGGTCTTTCTTGCATCTGCTTTTGGATGAATGAGGTCAATGAACAAGCTGTGTTTGAGCTTTCTGGCTACTTTACTTTGCTGTCACCTTGCACTGACCCATCACTGACTGTGTCTTCCACTGAATGTGTCTGTAGGCAATTGCATCTCCATTTATCTGAACCATAAATTCCTGTACAAAGTGAGCAAGCTCCATCTGGTAGGCACCTAAAATGTAGCCCACAGATGGGCAGAGAGGCAGCCGTGCTTCTCTCTTTGGTTTGTGGTGATTTCAGTGAACAGCTAGGGGAGAGGTTTCTGCCTTTCATACCCTAGGTGGCTTTTACAGCACTTTCTTGGAGACTGAAGGAGAGTCTGGACTCCTCTTGGGCTGAAGGAGTGCCTTTTGCTGCTTCCATCACTGGATCATTTTACAAGTGGGTACGTTTCCTGTGGAGATATGTCACTGGGTAGAAAAGTCTTATAAAATAGCTAGGAGCAGTGAACGAGGACCTGGGGCTGTGCTCTGTACCATTCATGTCAACATTGGTTGGGTGCCTTGAGTTATGTTATTGTCATCAAGAGCTACCTATGTGTATCCAGCTGGGGAGCTGTGGGATAAATGTGTCAGTTGAAATGCTTTTTTAGTCACTCTGGAAAAAAAAAAATCTTAAATTTCAATAATTCTCTTATTTTCTTAACTTTTAGTGAACAGAAGTAACATAGGTTTCTGAAGAAAATACTCTTTCAAATCGGAAAATGTGAATATTAATTTTAAAAATTTCAGAAAAAAAATCTTGGTAATTACCTCTATCCCCCTTACATACACACCTTGAATTTGGACAAACTGGCATTTTGCAACAGTGTGTTTAATTAGAAAATCTTTGCCAATTTCTGCTGGTGGATCATGATATCTTTACAAGTCATCAAAAGGAAAATTAAGTCAAAGGCAAGCAATGCTAAGGCAGCCATGTGGGATGGGGTGTACAAGGACTGGAACCCTTTCTGGGCAATCAGGCTGTGCCTGGATGGGTTGTGTTCACTTAAAACCATGGTCCTCTCTGCTGCTGACTTTCCCTCTGACGTATTAAATTCAAAGCAACCTGATCTTTTTGACTCAATAAAGTGGATTTGTTGCTCCTGTTTCCTAATGAACTTCCTGAACACCCGCCAAAATGCTCATAACAAGAAATGTTACGAAAGCCATTTCTTAAATGGTTTGGGGTTAATTTGGTCCTTATGGCCCTAGATAAGTTAAAGACTTCTGATCTGCTTAATCAGTTATTTGTTTTACGATCTGAGGCCTTTGAGTCCTGCGGCAGTCTTTCATCCATTTCTTATGCTAAAAATGCTACTTTCTGTCCTTAATCGTCGTCTTGGTGATAAAGGTGATTTATAACTTTGCTTTTTCCTGTTCAGAGTGGGATACAGCAGCTACAATCTCTCAGGTATACTGCACCCTCCACTGAGCAAACCATTAATTCTAGCACAGCAAAGGTGTCTACCTAACTGGTTTGGAGGTCCTGAGATGCACGGATCTCCCCTTAAGATAAATGAAGTCAATTAAATCTCCCATTAAAATCTTCTAGCTTCCACAGATGGTCTTTCTTTTTCTCATATGATAATCATATTAAAATTGCATGCAGAGCCATTTGTACATTTTAACGTTAGCGTTCGCTGCTCCAAATCAGCTGGGGGAAGAGGGAATTGTCAGTTTTCATCAGCCTCTTTTGCTGTCATTGTAATCCTTCCAAAGGGAGCCACTGCAGCCTGAGTCATTATTGGCTAAAATGTGTTTGCATGAGCAGGTGAAAAAAATAAAATGGCTAATCCAGGACTTTCCTGGGAGTCCACTGTAAATGGAAACATTTTCTGAGAAATTATTTCTGAAGAAATGAACAGGGCCAGGGGATGCCATGCCCAGCTGGCTCTTCTCTGATTCTGTTGAGCCAATACTTTCAGCAATTGAGAAAAGCAAATTTGAGCCTTAAAGCCCTCTGCTGCACTGGGATCTGGGACTGGTCAGTGCTGAGTGCCCTCAATTTCCACTTGTAATGATGAAAGCAATGACAGTATTGGAGAACACAGCAGCATAAGGTTGGAAGGGGTCTTGTGGGTCAAGTTGCTTGTAATCAAAACCAGCACCTCATACCCTCCTCAGACAGTATGAAGCTCTATCTTCGAGTTTTTTTCTCTCTTCTTTAAGCTCCATCTGGGACTTGATTTAATGGGACGTGTTTCTAATTGCCAGCTTAAATATATTAATGGCTAATTTTACACCAATTTTTCTTTTTGTCAGTGTTTTCCTTCAGCTTCAAAGTACTTTCCTCTGTCTCTCGGTACAAACCAAGAGGAATCAGATCCTCTCAGTGCTCTCTTTGCCAGGCAGGGCAAGCCTCATTTCAGAAGGGTTCTCCATCCACATCTCATCCTCAGAACAGTTTTCTACCATTTTTCCCATTTCAGCCTCACCCTCTTGTAGAAGGGTAATCATAGTTTCATTCCTTTGCACAATGGCTTTACTATATCTTTACCTCTGCTTGGAAATACATGGATGCCTACCTTAGGAGAGAGGAACGCTGTTCTTACTGAAGAGCCTACAGGTGGATCCTGGGGTAGGGTACAGCTCATCTAACTTCAGCTATGTAATAGCTATGCCTCCAGTCTCATGTTTCTTTCTAGTTAGTAAAGGGAGATGGGTATCTCCCAAGAACAACAGAAGTTATCTTCTAAAGATACCTACATTTGATGGAGTATGAACAAATGAAGTTTTGTACAGGTACCTGTCTATTTTATTGGCCATGAGGAACTCAGGTGACCACCTTTGCTGTGATGTCTAGCCTTTAGATAGCTAAAGGTTATGAGATGAAATTTTAGAGGGAATGTTAGACACAAGCTACTGAGTACTTGGGCACAGCTCTTCCTGCTGACACCCCTCTTGATGATACTGGCCACACGATTTCATCCTTGCGCATGCAAGGCCACCTATGGGCTCCTGAACTTGGCAGTCTGGGAAGAGGTAGAACAAATTCAACTCTGACTCGCACCCACAGTTCTCAGTGATCTCAGTAGAGTGGCATGAGAGACCAGAAGAACTTCCAAGATGGTCTGTGGTGCAGGTGGCCCCCATGGAGATTAGTGTGGTAACAGTGGGATATATATATATATAAGAAAATATTCCATCTGTGGTACATTGTATACAACTCTCAAACAACCAGCAGGGCCTGCATGTTATTAGTGGCTTTCCAGAAGAGGAATGCCCTGGATTTACAGCTCAAGGACAGAATCTTCATCAAAACTTAATGAAGAATTAATTTTAATTCTCATTTATTTTACTTTACAACATTTGCAGACAATGAGCTTTACTGCTTTAATGAAATATTTCTTATAAACCTGTCAAGTCTGCTACAAAAAGAACACGTTATGTTTTCTGTGCGTGGCAAGGGGATTTTATTATTTTTTTGTGATCACCTTCTTATAGTTTATGTCACAGTTTTCAAAGCAACTAAACCAGAGGCTGTTCCATTTACCTTGGCCCACTTGCAGCAAAAAGGGTCACACGATAAGAATACATTAGTATCAACCTCAACTTCTTGATGGGGAGGGAGGTGCTCAATGCTCAATAACTGTTGTTCGTGAACTACCAGTCTAAGTGTGGGACTAGAAACAAGGAAACTCAGATCTTGTAGTACTCCGTTATAGCCTCAGGAAAATGGTTTCACAGCTCTGAGTCACTTTCCTCATTTGTGAATGGAGAGTATCACGGAAATGCAGTAACGTGCAAGAAAATGTTTGGCTTTAAAAGTTATATGCATGAAACTGGGGAATATGTAGACAAAACTTCAGCTGCTTCTGAAGCAGTTCCCGCTAAAAAATGTGCAACAGAAATTTGGTGAAATCTAATATCAAATAACAAGATATGACTGTGCAGCAGTTTGGGACAGAGAATGAAGACTGGTTCAGAAGACTGAGCTTTGTACCTGCTTTCTGTGTATAGTGAACAGGGAAAATGATGCACTTGGAATTTATATTCATAAGCCCCTGTCAGGCTGAGAGGTAAAGGGAAATGTCTGAGTCCAGTCTGAGCCTGTATGTATCTCCTTGAATTTAGTGCCTACCTGTGGTTTTTGGTTAGCTGCCTCTTTGAAGGAAGATTTGCTGGACAGAATCATTGTTGTGGTTTAACCCAAGCTGGCAACTAAGCACCACACAGCTGCTTGCTCATTCTCCCCTGGTGGGATGGGGGAGAGAATTGGAAGAGTAAAAGTGAGAAAACTCATGGGCTGAGATAAAGACAGTTCAATAGATAAAGCAAAAGCCATGCATGCAAAGAAAAACAAGGAATTCATTCACTGCTTCCCATGGGCAGGCAGGTGTTCAGCCATCTCCAGGAAAGCAGGGCTCCATCACACGTAACGGTTACTTGGGAAGACAAATGCCATTGCTCCAAACGCCCTCCCCTTTCTTCTTCCCCCAGCTTTATATGCTGAGCATGACGCCATATGGTATGGAATATCCCTTTGGCCAGTTGGGGTCAGCTGTCCCAGCCGTGTCCCCTCCCAGCTTCTTGTGCACCCCCAGCCTCCTCGCTGGTGGGGTGGGGTGAGAAGCAGAAAAGGCCTTGACTCTGTGTGAGCACTGCTCAGCAGTAACAAAAACATCCCTGTGTTATCAACACTGTTTCCAGCACAAATCCAAAACATAGCCCCATACAAGCTACTATGAAGAAATTTAGCTCTATCCCACCCAAAACCAACACAATCATACCTTCCATCTAGGCTTTTAATTTTTTTAAGCATAGAAAACTGGCCATTTTTTTCCTTAAAAAGACAGCAGGTGATGGTGATGTATGCCTACTGTGTGAGAGTCTAATAAGACTATTTGGTCCAGAAGCAGTATATTGGTTTGTGGTCACTTTCTCTTCAGCCTCAGGGGTTTAAACTTGCACCGTTTTGCTTCCCAAGCTCCTGGAGTTGCATGCTATTGAAGAACACTGCTGTGTCACAATGTGGGCAAGAGTCCAATGCATAGATGACAGCAGGAGGGCAAATGACTTTCCACCCTAGTGCCTAAGCCCTAGGCTAAGTGAGTGGCAAGAGAACTGTGGCTTTTTCTGTCCCTGCTCCAGCTTTGTTTTCTATCTAGCAGCAGGCTCCTACAGAGCTTGCCAACAGCCCAGGAAGCTGACCCCAACATACACTTTCTAGCAGAGGGAGTTTGAACTGCCCTACCCCATGGTCATGGTGTAGCCATGTCACCTGAGCCCTGGTGCCCAGAGAAGATGGGCTGGTCAGTTCCCAGGTTGGCTAGGTCTTTCCTCTTCTTCATATCCTGGAGCCTAGACCTGGTGCATGGCCAGCACGTGCAGTAGAAATCACTCTGAGACCTTCTGTCGGCTTCAGGTGCTCTTCAAATGGAGTGTATTAAGAGAAGCAGCGTCTCTGACCTGACTGACAGAGTAAGCTCCAGAAGATGTCTTAAGTCAATCCAAGAACTGTAAATTAAAACCGCCCTTCACAGCTTCCCTGCAGAAGGGTGACTCGAATGCAGCCCACACATGACTCTTTTCTGCCTTTGATCCACACAAGTTAAAAATCTCAGAAATGGCTTTTGATTTGAGACTTGGAGCTGAAGGATCGATACAAGTTAGGGCTAAACATTGCAGTACAATTGACTGGGCTCCTGGGTGCTTGAAAAATGCTGCTACTATGATGACAAATAATAATAATGACAGCCATCATTATGGCTTTTGATGGAAAGATTTAATGGATAGTGTTGAACTTAAATGTCGATAAAGTTAACGTGGTTTCATAAATGCTGAAGTTCTGCCTTCCAAAGGAAAAGTGCCCAGTGTTAATTTGGCTATCAGCATTAAAATGAGCTTCTAAGGTGAGGATAGCCTTCCCCAGCTGTCAGAGTGGATCTCGTGGTTTGCATGCCCAGCTTCTCAGCTGCTAACTTTACAGGGAGTCTCTCCGGGCAGTGTTGTATTTTTCTGATTTTCTTCTCTCTGCACTGTTCCTTACTGCTGTGTATCCTGTTACATGCTGAGTATGCCAGGCTAATGATGTAAATTACACCATTGTGTAATTGTTCATAAAGGGCCCATCAAGCCACATGTCCCTGCAAATGACACAAGAATGCCTGCTCAAGTGGCACATAAGTCAATGGTGACTGTCAGGTCCAAACTAAAATCTCAGTAAATAGAAAAAAAAATTATTGGTACTTACAATCTTACCTCCAGACCTTATTGTTTCTGTGTCTTATTTCCAGAGCAAGCAGAGGACAATTACCAGTGGTTTCATGTGGCTATAAACTGAGAATTATTATCCACTGTTTATAGTGCTGAACCACTCAGCTTGGTTATTCTTTCTCATTCGAAAATTAGAAAAAAATAACAAGAAAAGGAAAACTGTAACTTGGAAACATGAGCTGTTTGGGTAGAATGGGTTCTCTGCCCTACTACTGCCATTTTTCCCTAGGTAAAGTTAACTCAGAGGCAGGAAGAATCTCAAAATGGCCATGGAGTTGCTCCTTTGTAAGATAAATTGTGGCTGGCATAAAGCTGAAAGTGCTGCTGGTTTTGCCTTACTTGAGGCTGTGCTGGTTAATAGAAAGCAGGGAGTGTATCAGGGGCAAAAGAGGGGAAAATACGCAGTGAAGAAAATCCAGTGTACTGGAGCACAGCTCACTGGGGTGTGAAGATATTTCAAAACAGCTTTGCATTCAGATCCTTGTGCAATCAGAATTAGATTTGTCCAGCTGATCAATGATTTGCCTATTGCCATATACAAATGGTGTGAACACCTGTTCCAGAAAGTCCAGAGGAGAGAAATGGGAATGATCTGATGTCTTGCAAATGGAATCAAGCCTCCTGAGTCTATGGGATGTCAGCTTTCTAGGTAGACACATTTTGCCTGGAAAGCACCTTTATGCAGTTTAGCTTAGGTTAATACATCTGTAAGTCACCATGGTTTAATCCAATGTGCTTGACTTCTCAGCTGGAGATGAGGGACCAGGGTGGTCATTGCGATGCAGCTCACAGGTGGTAACTTGGTGGGGACAGAGCCACAACACAGCTGCTTATTGCCCCATGAGCATGCAGCTATGCATCTGCATCTGGACCCAACTTTGCTGCCTGAGGAAGTAACTCCCTCCGTCCTTCCCCTCCTCCTTACCTATTTCAGTCCAAAATGAATGAGGAGAATAGAAGTCTCGTATTCAAAATGATTTAGCTACACTGAGAAGCTTGTTTTGGTGAGGAGTGAGTGTGTGTGCTGGGAGTGCAGAGTGGAGTAGGAAAGGGTGGTGGTGTTAGGTGGCACCATCCCCATCTTCCCCTGTCACTGCTAGGAAGGGAGATCCCAGGGCTCCCACCAATGTTCCCTTAGACACCCCAGGTCCCTCCTGGTTATGGAAGAAAGGTGTGGGTACAATGGAAACAGCAAGCTTATTGTTGTGCCCCAGACTGCAGTGATCAGGAACAGGGCTGCTTGCAGGGACCCCAAACAACCCTGATAGCATGATTTGCTCCTCCTTTCCCTCACTTTCCTCCTTTTGACCCACCTTCCCTCCCAAGTAACCAACCCACATCTAATTACTTTTTTTGCATTGGTCACAATTTTGCTATGTCCATACCCAAACTTGCTATTTCTTGATATGGTTATTTGCTATTTCTGATATGTAAGCAATCTTATTTTTACACATTATTGCTGATATAGTTCCCCAGGTACTGCTGCTGGCCTTGCTAGACTTGGCTCCCCAAAAGCTCCCTGGTGCTCCTGTCCAGTTACCTGTCTAATTTTGTAATGCCTCACAGCGCTATCTGTAACTTTATTGGTTTCTTGCATTGTTATTTAATACATTCAGCACTTTCTTGTGTCACACCTAGTAGTTTTCCATGTCCTGTTCAGTTACCTAGACCTCAGCCAGGGCTTTGTCATCTGCCTACAGCCCCAGCAGTCCCAGCAAGGACCCACTGGGCAGAGGCACGGTAGGCATGGAGAAAGTGTTGCATTACTCCATTTATTTCAATACTGACTAATCTAGTTTCTTTAGGCTTTCTCTGTTACAAAAGTTAACTCTTCTAGCTTATATTCTATTAAAACATAGTCTTTTGGGGTTGAAAAGTCTTTTTGATCTCTTCAAGGAGAACACATGCAGAAAGTCTAGGCACATCTCTATCAGTCCCTGCCACAGACACTGTTGCTTCTCTGTTCAGGATCAAATTTCTCTAACAAGTCCTTTGTCTTACTTCTGGAGACTATTTATGGCTTATGACTCAGTGCTCACTCAGATCTCTCCCTGGAAAACACCTGTGACACAAGCAGCTTGTCTTAAATTCTTCTAAGACAAGCTGTTCTTTTGGAAAGCTTGTCTGCATTTGGAAGTATCCATCCAACCGAGTTTGGTCAGATTACTTGCCATTCATTGCTGTCTAGAGCAATGCTTTGCAGCTCAGCCTTATTAATTCTCAAATGAGACTGAGCAATGCTTCAGAAGGATGCTTAGCTTGATCTACCAGTGCCTTGTTCTGCAGCAGCACGTCTACTGTTTTAGAAGTGAACAAGATGAGGAAGAGCACCTAGTAATTCTTCACTGACTGCTTACTTTGGCAGAGGTACAAATATTTAAAATGAGGAACTGTTGGGTCATTACTTGCATATCTTATTCAGCTCTTGTTTAGGCCTGAGAATTTTGCCAGAGAAAGGAGCGAGGGAATATCTCGCAAAATTTCAATTATCTTTTTTTTTTTTTTCCCCTTATTGAATACGAATAGCTCTGTGACCTTCCTAGGGACTGCTTGCCTAAGTCAGGAGCAATGTGGCAAACATTCAGGGGTGAAGCTTTTTAGCAAAAAAAAAAAAAACCCAACAAAACCAAAACAGCCAACAAACCCAAAAGGTATTTTGGCTATTGCATTCAATGAGAGCAGATCAGGAGGGAAAACTACAAGAATACAGTTCTTTCTATGTCAAAAATAAATAAGAAAAGGAAGGGGAATTCCCCAATTCACAGTGATTAGGCATTAATTCTGTGAACTGAGGTTACCCCATACATTGAGCTTCAGTGAAAGGATAGCGCAGTAATGGATGGATACGTGCCAAATGGTGGCTCCCTGTAGGTAGGAGCATTTACAGCTAGCCTATGGAATGAAATAATGCTCGGCTAACCATAAGTGCACCTGGAAAGCATCCATCATCATTACTTATATCATGCAGGCTCATTAACATTCAGCTCACAGAAGCTAATGGCTAAAAAATCGATGTTGCTAGTTGAGGAGAATGGGAAAGAGGTGGGTTTTTTTTCCTTCAGGCTGTTAGGAAGAGAGCTGTTTCTACCTTGAAACATCGTCCAGAGGGGTGAAAAAATAAATAGGGGGGGTGGGAAAGGCAAAGAGAGGAAAAGGAAGTAAATTCTTATTGTAAGCTGTGAGCAGGAGGCTTTGAAATGCTGTCCTGGTCTGTTTTACCACAGAGAAATGGCTCGCAATGAAAAGTGGAAGAAACTTTCTCTAACCTTTTGGTTTGGCAAGAAATGAGTATTGTACACTAGCTGGGACAGTACTACTCACCTGAAGCATATCCCAAGTCACAGTGATGTGTTTTCTGCCTAAGCTGATGTCTTTTCCTCTTTTATTTTCCTTTTCCAAGCTACTTTGGCAACTGTTACCCAGCTTGTTTGACACATTCCTTGGAGCAGGGTAGCACTAGAAGATCCCTTCTGTATTTAGGGCCAACAGCTCCCAGAGCTGAAGAATACGTATAACAAAGAAAGGGAGAAAAGTGACCTCCAGGTTCCATCAGGTTTTAAAGCCAAAGCCCTAAAAGATCCAGCATCTGTTTAAACTGGGATTTGCTTGTGGGAAAGTAAGAGCCACTTACTTGGGATTGACCTGCCTCAGGCACATATTACAAGGATGCCATAAAGGCATGAAGTAGCAAGGGGCTTGGACAGTGCTGTGCAGCCCTGGTGAAGTGATGGTGCGTCAGTCTGCAATAACATCTTCTAACATTTCATTTAACATCTTGGTGGAAACATATGCTTGACAGCAAGCTGCATCCTTCTTAACGATGGGGAGAGATCAGCACCTCTGTAGAACAATCTATTGCATCTGTTTTATTACGGTGTGGATTGTCCTCTAGATTACATGTCCAGTTAACATGTCTAACTTTTAGCTGGTTAAAAATTGGTGAGATTATTATGGGCCTATGTCACTTGCATCCCTTAAAAAGCCTGAAAGAGATTAAAAAGTTCTTTTTGTTTATTCAAGGAGTAAGGATTCTCATAACTCATTAGCAGGACATAGTGTCTTAGAGAAACAAGTTATATCATGACTCACTTGGGACCTTCAAGTTTTGTGTGACTTATTTTTTCAAAGTCCCAAAGTTCTCTAAGAGTAACTTTTCTGACACATTTTTCATGAAGTAGAGCCAAAAAGAAGGAAATGATTTTGTAGCCATAATCATGAAGGTCAGGAAAAGAAATGAAAGCAAGGTGTGCAAGATTTATACTCACTTGTTCCTCTGAGTGTCTTCCATGTAATTTGGGAGGAATTTGGTTTCAGGTATTATAAATGTGCTGTGATGAATAACGTTGCAATTTAAACATTATCAGTGCGACCTGGAGGTGGGTTCAGAGATCACATACAGGCTGCTGAATGGTAGAAACGGAGCTAGTTGAAATTCTGATGTGTGTTCTGCATGAGTCAACGCAAAATTGAGATGGTAGGTGTTTGAATATCTGCACACCTTTTATTTTATAGATAATGTAATTATATTCTCACTTCAGCTCACCTATAAAAAGAACTCAAATTTTCACTAAAAAGATCTTTACCCCTTTTCTGCTGATCATTGCTTAGCAAAGTATTTCACACAAGAGGTTTGTTATCTTTAATAGCACTAAAATTACTTAAAGCAATTACCTGCATCATTTTAAACTCTACAGAGGTTATTAAAATATTCTCATGACAACTGTAAAGAAATATGAAAATAAGTAAAGACTAGATTGTGTTTTGTCTCAAAAAGTCACTTGCCTTAAAGCATGTTTGGTCTTTAATTTCTAAACAGGCAGCTTTGCTTCCTGAACTGAATACCCTCCTCCATGTTTGACCTTCCACATTCCAACACTGAAGGTGGGTCTGTTCTTAAAATAACCACTTCACCTTCAAGACAAATAAAAAAACCCATGTATTGAAAAAAACCCTGCATGGCCACCTAAAAATGACATCCTTGGACAGAAATGAACCCGAGCTTTGAAAATCTGCTATTAAGTCTTTTCTTACTTTTAGTATGAAGTATCAGAAATTAACTACTTAACAGAAGACTTGATGTCATATCCTGCATGTGGCTTTGATTATTTTTATTTCTCTTTAAGCAGAAATTTCTTATAGCCTCCAGTGACATAGGTCAGCTGAGGAAGAACTTTCCACTACTGTGGTTTGTTAACTGTTCCCATCAGAAAGGGGGGAATTATGCAGGAATTTGTGGAATAATCAGAAAATCTTGTTGCTTAAAGTCCTGGAAAATGATGCAGTCTAGTAAGATGGTCTCATTGCTACCCATGATGCATCCCCTATACTGGTGCTTTTATGATTTCCATCTCTCACATCAACATACGAGAGCAATGTGGAGCTGAAGGAGTGGCTTTTTATATAATAATGATGTTGAAGGAAATTAGCATAGTTCTAATTAAGGGCTGAAAGGAGCGATTAATTTAGAGAGTTTTGACTTCTGTGCTAGAAGCGTTACCCCAGCAGACCTCCTGGAGCAGGGCAGGAACATGTTCAAAGCACAATGCTACAGTGTGACAATAGCATCAGTGAACATGAAAGCAAAATTAATTGAAATAATGGAAAAGCTAGAGCAATTGTGTTACCATTTCATTTATTTTTACATGTACTGTTGAGATAGCACATTTGTAATATCTGCTACAATTAATAATTTCTTGCTGCACAGTTGTTATTAGACCAAGTGGTTTCTTATACTATTTTCATCCATTGAAGACCCCAATACTAGAAAACTTCGAGGCAACATTTCTCCTAACTTCATGCAAGTCCAAGGTTAGGTGGCAGTTTGGTCATGATGCGGTATTTTTTCCCTGTTGAGCTGTGACTTGAAATCAATTACAATCACAGTGGAAGACCTAAAAGTTGCTGATTCAAGCAGCCTTTTTCTGGCAATTTTGCACTTAATGCTTCCTTCCCACCTCCACAGATAAAATCTGGAATCAGAGATCAAAACTTTCTCAAGTTGTTAAGCTCTGGCGTCTGCAAAGCCATGAGTTCAGAGACCATGTCAAAATCGTTACCTGCAATTGAATGAGAAGCATTTCTTTTTGTTCACGGTCACACAGGCAAGTCCTTTTTCTCTCTTTCATACAGTTTCATAGAGTTTGAGGCCAGAAGGGGTGATTAGATCATCTAATCTGACTTGCTGTGAATTGCAAGTCATTGCATCCTACTTAGATTCTTCTAGGTGACTTTGAACTCAAGCATTCATCTCCTCAGGCAACCAAACTGTTGGGAAATAGAAGCAGAAGTGGAAATAAAATTAATATCCAAGGCTCCTGCAATGGCAAGGAACTAAATCATAATGCTGGGTATTACCAGATAAGCATCTGATTCTCTGTCCCAGTGCTTCAGGGAAAGCCAAAATCCAAATGAACAAGCCAATCCAATAGCTCTGAAAGTCCAGGACGAGGGGAGAGTTTTCTCCCAGGCATCAATCTGCTAAAGCTTATCAATGACCTGTGATCCCCGAGCTCTGCTGGTCGTGTTGGTCAGCATCAGAAAGCAAGAAAGCCTGAGTATACTTAAGTTAGCATAGGGTCAGAGCGCCCAAAGGTATCATGAAGCCTGTTTTCTCCAGAGATATCCTTTATAAACACGGTGACACCTCCTTGCCCCGTTAATCTCACTGCAAGGAAGCACCAACCCTGTTTGTAAGCTGAACTAATCTAATATAGTCTTGTTACCAGCTCTAGTTTTCATTTCACCTCTCCAAGCTAAAATCAGTAGATTAAGGGTGAGTTTCAGTCAGGTACCCCACAATTATACATGTTTTAGGGTCCCTCACGTGCCCTGTAGCAACTGTTCCAGAAAAGCCAAGGTCTCCTATTTGGTCCTGTCTATCTGCCAGCTCTGAGCTCTCTGAGATACCCTAGAGCATCTCAGATACCTGTGTTTGAGGTAATTAATTAGGCAACTGAATCCTGCTCTAGATTTCATACTGTAAGACCCATATTATAGATGTATCATGTGTAAATGGTGGGAGTTTTCCAGTTTTTATAATAAATAACACAAAACACGCGTGGTATTTGATATTTTTATATAACACATTAATCAGATATGTAAATGGAGGTCTAAAGGATTAAAAGAATTAAATTAGGAGACTAATTAGTCTCCATCTCAGAATTCAGAAAAAAAATTGCACATGAACTTGCAGGTCTAGTGTAAGCCTAACAAAGGTAATGTTATGCAGTTGTCAAGTAAAAAAACTTATATATTAAAAAGGCAAAAAACGGCATTGAGCATATACAGACTTTCTAGCATGGCTGTAATAGTAAGGAAGACTTTAATTTTTTCGGAGGGGTAGAATAATTAAAAAGGTGGAGATAAATGGAACAAAATGAAAACAGGGATTTATTACATAGAATTCATTGCTATATAACTTCTTTGATAGATTTTTTTTTTAGGCAATGATAACATTTTTAATGTGTCTAGACTTCAATGAACATTTGTAACTACCACATGGGGAAGTTGGGGATTAGTACAGAAATCATACTGGAGATAAGGAACTGCATAGAAGAGAAATAACAGTGTGTTTGGTTGAAAACTGAACTGTCAAGTAGGAGGGATGTTACTACTGGAGTTCTACAAAGACAGATCTTTAGATTAAGAGTATTTAACTTTCAGTCACTGTCCCTAGCATAGGAAGTGAAACGATGGGGCTGAAACTTGCTGATGAAATTGAGCAAAGAGAAGTACAAGATAACATGAGGGAGGACCTGGGTGACAGCAAAGAGGTAGAGCAACAGCAGTTGAATGAAATTCAGTGCTACAAAATGCAATATCATTCACTCAGGAATGCATAACAAGAATTCCTGCTGTAAGCTTGGAAGAAGGAAGACCTGGTTGCATTTGTTGATCTCGGGATGGTTATCAGCCTTCAAGATGATAGTGTGAAAAGAAAATGGGATAAAAGGGTATCTCACGGAAGGTATTTTCAGCAGAAACTGGGAATTATATGGTGCTGTAAGATCTCTTTTAGAATGATAACATACAGTCCTATTCACACATATTCAAGAAGGATGAACTGAAATTGAAATAGATGATGGAGAATGTGCCTTAGTAAAAAAAAAAGGTAATAGCTTTGCTTATTTGACCTAGAAAACTGTAATTTAAGGGGTATGAGGCTATATTGACACAATGATATAAAAGACTTTGTACCTACATCAGGAACTTTAACAGTAGATGTTTAAGATGAACACCTATCCTGACAGAAGTGCAAATAGCTTTAAATGGATCATGGCTACATTTCACCTGGATGTTTGAAGGAAGTTAACCTGCAGAGGATTATAGTTCTGGAATGACTTTTCAATAGAGAAAATAGGAGTAAAAATATATTTTAATATGGAGCCTAATGCATTTGGGGTTGTAGTTCTAGTGTGCAGTTGCCTAAAATGCATGTGGAAAGGACCGGCTGACAAAATTTGTCTCCATTTTGTGTCCTACATTCAAAAGTTGTAATTTTTTTGTCTCTGATCAAACTAATCTGTAGTTTTTGTTTACCTTTTTTTAATATCTTTTCATTCCACAACACATTTAGGCCAGAATTGATTTGGTCTTTTCTGTTTATATTCCTGAAGTTGATGACAATTGATGTTCTTTCATTTGAGTTTCAAAGGCATGAACCACATGATCAATTTATGCCTTGCCACAACTCACCTCAGGATACGATATATACCTGGCGTCTAGTTCCTGGGTAACAGATCTTTAGGACAGCTTAATGACTGATGCAGCTGTGCAAGTGGTGATGATGAAAAGAAAATCCATATTTCAGCTTTTGCTCAAAATAGGAGACATTCAATCAGTAATTCTGAGGGACGACAAAGGCAGAAATGTGAAAGATTTTGGCCTCTGCTCATTTTTATAGCTGTCAATAGAAATAGTTTATGTTGGCTCCTAGATTTACTCAAAGACAGGGGACAGGTAAGCTGTTTGTCATTAAAATAGCGTTTTAATGCAAGCCTGATGAGGTCTGAGATGTTATTGTTTGGAAACACTACAAGATGTCACTGACCTTTCTTTTACAAAAGTTTGATGATCAAAGATAAAATGAAGATGAGAATGGCATACATGTCAAATCGGTGGCAAGGAAAACTGGGAAAGTCAAAGAAACAACTTTGAGGTTAATGGCCCCAGTTCACCAAGCTTTATGCACAAGTCTGACTTCAAGCATGTCAATGAGATACATGGATATACATAGAACGAATCACCTGCCTAAGCTGGCCCCATTTTTAATCTCTGTCTGGGATGAGACCCAAAAAGGATAAATTGCCTAGAAAGAAAAGTAAAATTTACAAAACTTGCAGTTATCCACTGACATGAAATGTCATCAGAGGGTTCAGGTCTACACAGAGTTCAGGTCACCAGCCCCTCTGACTCACCTTGTATTCAGGAAGCAATGGTCATGTTGAACCAAGAAGGGCAAAGAAGTGGATTATTTTAATTATTGCTTGCAAACCCATAACTTATTAAATTCTGGAATAGAAATCCTGCTAGATTTGTAGGAAGAAGGACAGGGAAAAACATTAGAAGTCCACCTGAGATGCAGTCTGCTTCAGTATGCAAGTAGGCAACAGGGAAACTTCCATTACATGTGAAATTCCAGTTAAATGGTCAAATGAGGGTTTGCTTTGGAGTTGTGCAACTAGGTTTTGCTCTGGTTCTCTGGCCATGCTTGGTTCTGTGTTGCAGTGTAAAAGAGTTGGGAGATGCAACTGAGAGAAAAGCCGGTATGAAAGTGCTTTGAGCAATGGGGTATAAGGAGAGGACAATGAGAAGGGAGATATCCTGGACAAACAGACTGAGAGTGGTGGTAGAAAAATATTAATCTTTAACTTGGTTTGAAATAGGGAGAGGTTTCACCTGTCTTTTAGGCAACAAAGTTGAGGGCAGCAGTGTTCTGGTGCAGATCAGAAACAAAATATTGATTCAGACAAATGGTACAAACTTGGGCAGGTGCTGGAGTAAAGGCGGGATAAATTGTCTTTTTACCTGCTTCCCTGGGCATATTGCTCTGAGGAGACCTGTCGTCATACCCAGTCTCACAGGTGCCATTAGTGGTCCAGTAGTGACCACGGGGGGAGCAGGATAAAGCAAATGAACGTGCCACTTAGCACAGTGAGCCCATCGCAATTAGCACCTGTGTGGAGTCATGGGTGGCCAAAAAGTTGATGTTTCCCTGCTCTCCAGTGTACAGTATTCAACCACTGCACCCCGTGGGCAGGTAATAGGACACTGATGCCTTTTCTTTGAACTGTTTGCTAGAGCACTGGAGGATTTTGTTAGATGTTTTATCTTTTATGTATCATTCACATCATTTTGGCACTTCTCCCAACATAGTAGTGATGCTTTTTGAACTTATTTCTGATTTTTTTAAGAGAACATACCCTCTGCTGGGACTGGATTAGGAACAGTTTTTCCTTTAAGCTACTTAGAGATGAGTTTTAAGGGGCAGAAAGGGAAGGAGAAGGAGTTACACCTGACTTCATGAGACAGAGTAAAGGCAGTATTATAATTTTCCTGTTTCTAACATAGCAGCAGCCTATTCAGGCCAGTGATCTATGCCTGGGAGGGACACCATTTCTTTGACAAAGTGATGTAGGAGATGAGAAAGAAAAGACACAAGAATTGTTCTCATACATTTGTGAAAAACAAAGCTCATTCTGCAAAGAGGAAAGGAAAGAAAGCAGGGAAGCTGATGTTGTTTGCAGGCAAAGGGGTCAAAAAGGTAAACTTTTTAGTAAACCCTTGCACTAAGAGGTACACAGGCTGCTTCATCCTCCCAGGGGAAACATCTCCACAGGACAAGCTCATGGCTGCTCTCAGCCAGTGCAGCAGAGGTTTTATGGCTTTGAAAGCTTGCTAGGGTAGCTCAGTCCCACAGATGATTCAGACTGCTGGGTGCTGAGGTACTTTCATTTCAGGAATCACTACGAAATGAAGCTTTATATTGCAACATTGAAATACTCAGGGAAAATCTATTAAGGCAGAGCTAATTCAGCTGCAGGATGGGGTCAGCAGGCAGCACAGTGAGAAGAGCAGGAGACTCTAATTTACACAAACTATCTACCATGAGCAAACACACCAGGGGTGACATTTAAATGGTCTCTTCACTCTAGCTGTGTTACCAAAACCAGCAGCATAAAAAAAGTAATTTGTGGATGATACTAAACTAGGGGGAGAGTCTGGTGTGACAAATGACAGGGCGACTGCCCAGGGGACCTGGATTAACTTAAAGACAGGGCTAAAAGAAACCCCATAAGGTTTGGCAAGGGGAAGCACAAAGTTCTGTTCTTGGGGTGGAGAAACCAGCTGTGAGCTGACTGCTTGAAAAGCAGCCCCACTGAAGAGGACCTGGGGGTAACAGGGGATGCCGGGTAAAATACAATCCAGAAATGCACTCTTGCTGTGATAAGTCATGCCCTGCATGGGCAGCAAGCAGGGGAAATTTATTCCTCATGGCTGGTGCTGCTGAGACTGTACGTGGAAAACTGTGTCCACAAGATGGAGAGGGACATGGTGAGGATTGAACAAAGGGCCACCATCCAGCCAGGGCTGAAGCAGGCATGCTGCAGGGGTGGTTGAGGGAGCTGGGCTTGCCAGGGCTGGGAAACCAACAGTAGCCTGCAGCTCCTCGAAGGGGAGCTGCAAAGATGAGAGAGCTGAGGTCTTTCTCAGCAAGGGCAGAGGAGGTAGCAGGACCACAAAGTGCAGGTTGGGAGACTCAGGCTGCACCTGTACCAGGCAGGTGGTGCAGCCCTGGGAAAGGTGCCCAGAGTTGCAGTGAAATCTGTCTGAGAAGGTTTCACGACTGCTAGGTGAAGCCATGGCTGAGCAGTTCTGTGTTACCAATGGCCCTGATTTGAGCATGAAATTGGACTAGAGATCTCCAGAGATCTCCTCCGGCTAGCATTTTCATGACATTATGAAGAAACCAGAAGAGTGATCTGTAAGTTTTATCCTGTGAGTGACACCATAAAGTGTTATACTAACAAATTTTTATATTTAAGCAGTAACGCCAAGGCCCAGGGCTTTTTTTTCTGGGGATTAATGATTGACTGGGAGAGTTGATGGCTTGAAGCAAGACTGCAGGGCATTAAGACAGTTGGCCATCAGTTTCACAGAAAATGCCAAAGAGTGAGGTTGTTGCTGCAGTTGGAAGAACATGTTTTAAAGGGTACTAAGTTACAGGGTTTGTTGTCATTTTTTATTTCCTTTGCTGTGAATTGATTTCTGAGGGAAAGGAAGAAGTATCAAAACAATTCCTCAAAGGTGGCAGGAAGCAGACCAGGGAAGTGGAAATGCCTCAAATGGTTAATACCAGAAATAGATGAAAGTGATTTGACAAGGATTTCAGGAGTTTTCTGTATAATCACTGCAAGAGGTCATCTAATATGAATGATGCTCGAGCAAAATGTTTAAAGGTTGGACAAATGTAGCCATTAGCAACTTCAACCAACCTTGAAAAGTTATTTTCAGGAATTTATCTCATGTTTTCTGCATTTATTTGTAAGCAGATTTTGCTTGTTTGTTTTTTTAAAATGATTTTTCTTATCATTCAAAATTATTCAGTGATGTTTTCTGTGAGAAAGTTTTCTGCTGTGCACAGAAGTTTACTGCAATAGTGGCTTTCAAGATTTGCTCTTCTGAATTTCCTATTTGTTTTGCCTTTCTTTTCCTTGGGCATTCCTGTGTGTGCACATGAGCCCAGGAGGAAACCTGCAGAAAATCACTAACTGGCTTTGTAAAAGCTTTTTGTGCTTTTTCATTTTAACAAATGTTTGAGAAGACTTGGCAAGTTGAAAAACTAGGAGGCTTAGATGAAGAGAGGCAAATAAGGTGATTATAGCCCCTGTTATCTCTGTCTGTCTTGTACAATGGTTATGTTCTGGGTCAAGGGCTACATGGCCACATGCTCTTTTTCTATCCTCCATCCCTCATTTCTGGGACAGGATTGCATCTGGCCTTGTATGAAATGTTTATTTAGGAGTTATAGGAGATGTCAGTATCTTTCCAACATCACTTACATAAATTACAGTGGTGCTTTACTCAGTGTGCCAAATACTGTGTTTTGTTGGATTATCTTGGATTTGTCTGTGAGCTGTCTGGCTCTGAAGTCACTCAAAGATATGCTCTGTAGCTATATGTTCATGCTGGCTTTCTGGGGAGCAGACTTGAGTTTGAAAGGAAGATCCAAGAGCTGTAGGACAAAGAAAGTGCAAGTCAGAGATCCTGAGACTAACTGAGACTAAAGAAAATGTAGAAATTTGGGTCTGGTTTTGGGAACCCAAGCACAGCAGCATAGCAAGTGTTTGGTTCATGGTTGCATTAGCTGGTGATGGAGCCCAGTGGAAGTTTCTTTCCAACCATGTGTGCTGCAAGAGAAGAGAGTAATGATTTAGTGAGCTGCTTCATTGGAAAGCTGGAGAAGCCCTTCCCAGCATCATAGCTTGGTGTGGTGCTTTATTCACAGAAAAGGGACTCAGGCAGTGCAGCAGGGAGAGCAGGAGGTGCTACCAGTTAGACATAACGGTTTTCAAACCAGCTGTGCTAAACTAAACCCCTGTGTTCAACACTTGTCTCCTGTTCCACCTCAGCAAATGGGACCTGAACTGGATTTCTGAAATTTTTCTGTATTGCTGTCAGTCATGGCAGAGTCTGCACACCTCTGTGTAGCTTTCCTGCCAATTATGGCTTTTCAGCATTGCCAGATACATGGCGAGTGTTTTCTTTTTTTTTCCTTTCTTTTGCAGCATCAAGTGCAGATCACTTCTGGAGGCAAAGTCCTAACTTGATGGACTAGTGATAAGATATAATCTGACAAAGCCTTGCCCCCCATTATTTCTGCCTGATGATATTTCTCTGATAGAAATAAATCATTTGTCATTTTTTGAAAATCTACACATTTGTCCCAAGAAATTTGAAGCTAGCAGTTACCTTGCAGCTGTCTCAAAGATCCTTTATATTTCCCATGGAATTTCATTTTTGCCACTAAGCTAAACTTCAAGAAAACAAAACTTTCTTCTTTCTCCCTTTCCTTTTAATTCTTCAGGACAGATACAGTTGCAAAAAAATTGGCTCATCCTGCTTTGTCATTTTGCTATTACCTTGTGCAAGATGAACATCCCAATAGGTACATAGTATTTGCTGTAACAAGTCAGTGTATTTGTTTATCCAGTTCCCAGAAGAATATGAAACCTTCTAAAATGCACATTCTTTTCAGTACTTCAATATGAGAGTCAAGAATAGAGTTCATGTCAACATGATCTAACTATAGGAGGTATATAAACAGGACAGTAACTCTTAAATAGTCTGTGAAGCCTCCCGTGGAAAACCTCATCTCCTGTATTGTAGGAGCCACCTTAAAGTAATCAGAGCAATAATATACACAAGGATGACATATCTGTGAATATTTAATGAACATGGTTTTGGGACAGAGCTTTACCAGTGTGCATTGTCATATGCTTTGTAGTTTATAAAAAGTAATTAATAGACATAAGTAGTCCATAACCTGATGCACTTTAGCTGATCTTCCACCTCTACTCGGCTGTGCAGTAAAGCCTCTGTGCTTGGCAGCCATGCAGGTAATGTCCAGGGCAGCCTCTGGGCTGTGGGTACAATGCCCAAGAGGGAGGGATGGGACATGCCATTCTGTCTGCTGCAGCACAGGACTCTGCACTCTGTCTCTGTGGAGCACGTTGTATCACCTCTGGACAGGGATAACAATTTCCATGATCACTGTGCTCCAGAGATGCTTTTTGATGTGTTTATCATCAGTCTTGTACAAAGCTCCTTATACCATATTCCCTTTGCCTTCAGCATTGTATTCCGTGGTTTTCATTGGGTATCGAAGTCTTTCAGGCTGATTCCAGTCCCTATGGGAAATCAAACATGTAACTGTCCTCTTGCATTGTACACAGGAAAAAAGACAGACCTCTGTCTATTGTTGGAGGTGAGTCAGTCTCACTTGGTGTATAAGGAATTGCCTCAATGGTCACACTCAGAGTTGCAGTCAGCAACTCGATATCCAAGTGGAGACCAGTGATGAGTGGCGTTCCTCAGGGGTCGGTATTGCGACTGGCACTGTTTAACATCTTTGTCGGTGACATGGACAGTGGGACTGAGGGCACCCTCAGCAAGTTTGCTGATGATAACAAGCTGTGTGGTGCAGTCAACATGCAGGAGGGAAGGGATGGCATCCAGAGGGACCTTGACAGGCTTGAGAGGTGGGCCCATGCGAATTTCATGAAGTTCAACAAGGCCAAGTGCAAGGTCCTGCACATGAGTTGGGGCAATTCCAAGCACAAATACAGGCTGGGTGGAGAATGTATTGAGAGCAGCCCTGAGGAGAAGGACTTGGGGGTGTTGGTTGATGAGAAGCTCAGCATGACCCAGCAAGGTGTGCTTGCAGCCCAGAAAGCCAACTGTATCCTGGGCTGCATCAAAAGAAGCATGACTAACAGGTGAAGGGAGGTGATTCACCCCTTCTACTTTGCTCTCATGAGACCCCACCAGGAGTACTGCATTCAGCTCTGGGGCCCCCAACATAAGGGCATGGACCTGTTGGAGCAAGTCCAGAGGAGGGCCACTGAGATGATCAGAGGGCTGGAGCACCTCTCCTGTGGAGACAGGCTGAGAGAGCTGGGGTTGTTCAGCCTGGAGAAGAGAAGGCTCTGGGGAGACCTTAGAGCAGCCTTCCAGTGCCTGAAGGGGGCCTACAAGAAAGCTGGAGAGGGACTTTTTGCGGAGGCATGTAGTAATAGGACAACGGGTAATGCCTTTAAACTGAAAGAGGGCAGATTTAAATTAGATCTTAGGAAGGAATTCTTCACCATGAGGGTGGTGAGGCACTGGAACAGGTTGCCCAGAGAAGCTGTGGATGCCCCATCACTGGAAGTGTTCAAGGCCAGGATGGATGGGGCTTTGAGCAACCTGGTCTAGTGGAAGGTGTTTCTGCCCATGGCAGGGGGGTTGGAACAGGGTGATCTTTAAGGTTCTTTCCAACCCAAGCCATTCTATGGTTCTATGATTCTATGATGATTCTATTGCCACTATATTGTCAGTACATCTATATCGGAAGTATATTGTAACTTTGGCAGCTTGTCTTTTCCTAGAACTTTACGTTCATCTCTTCCTTTTCTAATTGATTTTATTTGTAGGCTTCCTTACTAACCATCTCTGGATACCATCTCTGGATGCCCTCTCTTGTCTTTGTTCGTTGCCTCTTTTAATACGAATACTATGAAACATCAGATGAGATCAGGTGACTGCAATAGGTAGTGTCTCTCCATAAAATGGAGACCCATGTTACTCCATTGTTAAACCATGGAGCCCATTGTCTGATCTTTGGATGTTTTGGATACCAAACTTTCTGATGGGTTCAAAGAACAATTGGACAAAGTTACAAAGAAAAATCCACTAAGGACTCTAAGTTTCAAAGATATTTCTGTAAACCAGAAAGCCACAAGGTCATTAAAGCTGGAAGACCATGATTGGGGCAGGATTACTACCTACCTACCTTGCTCTTATGTCCACTTGAAATAGCCCTATTAGCCACTGACAGGAGTCAGGATGCAGGCCCAGAAGAGTCATCCTCATGCTCTGATCCCTTACCTTATTCTTGAAACAGCTTCCCTCTACTTGAATACCAGAATACATCAGCCCTCTCTTTTTGTTTGCTCCTTGAATTCTTCCTCTGCAAAACTTCAGGCTGGACTCTTTTTAGCTCTCTTTTCTCTATTGAGCTGAAATTGTTCTAAAATAGAAATTCCACCTGCTGTTACCCAAGATGTGAATTTTTACTTTGGTAACAGTACATGACAAACAAAATAAAAATAAAACATAAACATATCAGGCACACCCACAAATATAGCACCTTGGTTCTACTTAAATTGCCATGTTTTGTTTGGGGTATTTTTTGGAAAGAAGGGGGTCTGTGGGTAGGTTTTGAACAGGTTAGTGTTTCTGCTTGCATAACAAGCTGGACTGCCCATCTTGGCTTGAGCATGTTTCCTTTCCAACATGGACCTTATCTAACTGCTTCATGTATCTGTCTATGATAGTCAGTGTTGTGGATATTATGTACTTCATTTGCAGGAGAAAATGACTGCTTTGAAAAAGTCTAGAGAGAAAGTAAGATCCTATCAGTATGGGTAGTGCTGGTACTGAATTTTCAAAGTCTTGTCTCTCCTTTTTAGCAGCCCTTTGGAAGCAGAGCTCCTCTTCACAAAGTCAAAGGGGAACACTTCATCCTACTAGGCACTCTCCTTAATACCCCTGAATAGATCTCTTTTAATGACAACAGAGAAATATTATGTGTTTAAGGACTCCTATGTTCACTCTCTCTACATCCTCTTCAACTGTTTTCTAGACAGTCTTGGATGACAGACTGGGAAGCAAATAGGAGAGGTGAAAACAACATGGCTCTGTCAGCTGAATGAGCTGGGGTTTTGTTCAAATCCCTCCTTCCTCCTCTGTGTTAGTAATTTGAATTATTACAGCTGACTGCTGAGCAGAGATTTGGCTGATTCTTGCCGTTTAAGAACGGGGAGCAATGCACATTGATGCAAGTGATACACGTGTGTGGGTTCATGCATGTATTGCATGTGCATGCAGATACACTCAAGTTTTGTTGATGCAAAATCCACCACTGGCTAAAAAAGACCTGACAAGTTGATGGCTCTACTTTCTTTTTCCCAAATTGCTCTATTATGTCAAGTTGTGAGATGTCATATGAAAGACAGACATGGAAAAGTACCCTCCATACAGGCCTAGAGTAATAAATTAATGAGCTATAAACAACAAAATAATCATGTTCTCTGCATCTCAGGCTGGAAGCCTGGCTCTTCACATCCAAAACCACTGACCTGAAGCTCTTGAGCTCATGGCAAATCTCTGACATGTTGCAGCAGCAGGTCTCCTTTCCTTGCTTATCAGCCACATCACACCAGAGGGAAACATTATGTTAGAAGCCAGGAACTCTCATAAAGTTTCAAAGGCAACATAAACCCTGCTGCCTGGGTGTATAAACTACAATGTGAAGATAGTCACCCTGCTAAAATATGACTTGGGAGGCCAGTAGCTGTTGTGGATCTCCCAGGTCTCTTCTCTGCTTCAGCTGCCCGTTGTGGAAAGGGGTGAGCTTTTCTATGCCACAGGGCTCTTGTGAGCAGAAGTGCATTACAGGTTATGAGGAGCTCATTGCCCAAGGCACTGGAGGGACATATAGATGTATTGACAGTCTACCTCTAGATGCTGTCAAGAAAGGTGAGACTTCCCCAGGGAATGGCACGCATCCCAGTCTGTGTGCTTGAACTTACCTATAAAGTGACCTGGACTTGATCCTATTACACTGGTCAGGTTAAACTAGCTGGACTGCTGACATGATGCATTAGGACACCTTTCTGTGCTTTAGCAGGTCATTTGATCGCTCTTCCCACACAGTATCCCACATATTGCTGCTCTGTGCCTACCTCAGAGGCTATGAGCTGGAGTAATTAGTTCATGTTTGCTCAGGAGTCTGAATAGGGAAGGGGCTCTAATTCTGGCTGCTTCTGATCCACTGAGCTGAGTTTTAAAATTAAGCTTTTTCTCTCCTCTCCCTAAAGCTGTCAGTGCAAATAGAATTGCATTTCATGTCAAATCTTTGGGTGTGCAAAGGAGGCACTAAAAATTCAGTTTTTTAAAAGGCCAGTGGCTGAGGCTTGGACACTCTCTGGCAAATATGCACATTTTCAATCAAGGCATTTGCAAAAGCAATAGGACAGCCAGATTCAAAGAGACAGCACCAGTTTTATCCCAGGTACATAGTGCCACTGAACTTTATTTAATCTTAATCATGGCTGAAAATACAACCGTAACCTCACAGAATAGAGCAAACGGCACTCTCTGCCCCAGATGCCTCAGTCAAGAGCTTGGGTTGAGAGAGCTTTTATGCACAGTGCGCTGGGAGCCTCAGTCTGGCCTGGTGGGAATTTACCTTCTGGATCTTCCTCAGATTAGAAGGATGCTACTTTAATTGACAGGATCAAAAGCAAAGCTTATGCTGGCAGTCAACCAGCTATTTCCTTCCTCTCCCTACAGTTACCTCCCTGTTCGTGGCACTGGTGGTAATCAGGGCACTTGCTCAAGTAAAATAAACATTTCTCTCTATTTAACACCTTCCAGGTAGGCTCCCTCAAAGCTGCTGTTTTTATTCAGAAAGGATAATGCAGCTCCTTGGAAAGCTAAAACGTTTGGCACAGTCTTGCATGGTGGGAAGGGTTGTTTCTGAGGCCATGAGCGCAAAACCTTGGATGTTTAAACCCTCTCATTGCCATCTGCAAAGAAGTCATTCTTTGATTTCCTTTCCCCTGCTTTTTTCAGGCATTGTTGTCAGGAGACTCTGCAAATGTCAAAACCATTACCAGTCACAGGCAAGCAGGCTTTTAATTGAACTTTTATTCTCCTGTCTAACTTGCAGCACTCCAAAGAAAAGGCTACATTGCTTGCATGGAAATGGCCTTTTCGAAGTCACTGACTTAAAAGTAAAAGATCTAAAATTTTTATATATATATGTGTATATATATATTTTTCCCCATTCAGACCTTTCTTGGATTTTTATATATACATGTACAAATAAGCATGGAGATTTTTATATGTTCATAGTATCTGTTGGTGTTTAATTACATATATAAAAATAAAAGATAGGTCCAGGTGTTTGAATACACCTTCCCCCTTTCAACTTCACTCAGGCATATAGCATCTCCCAGCTCATGAAGCATACTGTTGCCTTGTGACAGCAGCCCACAGAAAATAAATAAAAAATAAGGGGGGGGAAGTGTGAAATAACAGTCTTGTTTGCTGCCTTGTGCTGTCTCCATCCTTCTTTTTTATCCTTCGTTCACATTGTTTCCCTTCTCCATTTATTTTGATCGAGACATGACAGGCAGACCTGATGTTCAGCTGCCTTAGTCCATAAATGTCTCTTCGGATGATGCTATGTTCCAAACAAAATTCAGGGCAATTGGAACAAATGTCCTGAGTCCATTATTAGTCCTTCTGCTTTATTAGGACATTTTTTCACCTTTATGTCTCCCAAAGTGGTTAGCTCAGGTCTCGTCAGATCTGCTTCGGCTTCAGGAGTCTACTGGATTCTACTGGTTGGCAAATGCTGTTTTTGCCATTAAGCCCCCAAAAGACTCTGAGCCATTAGAACTTCTTCTGATTTATTTCTGCCATACAGTCTGACTGACTGTCCGGGCTCTGTGCTTTTGTATTGTGTCTTTCATTCCACAGGAATTCAAAATGCTTTATAAAGAAATAACCTAATCCTGACCATTTAGGAACTGAACCTTAAAGCCAAAGTTTTTTTTGTCTCTGTGAATAGCCTCCCTTTCCCTTCCATACAATGTAACCTGTGCTGAACTAATTTTTAATAGTACGCGATGTCTTCAAAACTAAGCAGAAAAAGCTTGTGAAATACATCTCGTTTTAGTCCTATTGAAGCTTGAGGTCACGTCTGTAAAAAGGCTGTTTTGGAGTACTCGGCTTCAAGCAGTCTCTGATTTGTATTGTATTGGTATTGAGCAGATATTTGCAGTTTTCAGAAATAGGACAAAGCAGAGCTGTCAACTGAACGTGAGTTTTGGATGGTGTGTGCAACAAAGAGGTTGAGTCTTGCCAAGCTGTCTTGCAGGAGGATGCAAGAGGCAGAACTGACCTTACTGGTTTTAATCCCAATCAGACGTGCCAGACATAAGTCATTGCTGTTACAGAGAGTAGGTCTATTAATCTAATCACAAACAACTGATTCGAAGGGGGAAGGGGATAAAACCAGGCTTGCTAGGGATCAGCCTAGGGGTGACATGCCTGTGTCGGAGAAGAGATCAATAGCCCAACTGAAGTGCATTTACACCAATGCACACAGCATAAGCAATAAACAGGAGGAGCTGGAAGCCAATGCGTGGCAGGAAAACTATGATGTGGTCGCCATCACGGAAACATGGTGGGATGACTCACACAACTGGAGTGCTGCAATGGATGGCTACAAGCTCTTTAGAAGGGATAGGCAAGGAAGGAGAGGCGGTGGGGTAGCCTTGTACATTACAGAGTGTTTTGATTGTCTAGAGATCAATGAAGGTAATGATAAGGTTGAGTGCTTATGGGTAAAGATCAGAGGGAAGGCTAATAAGGCAGATATCCTGGTGAGAGTCTGTTATAGACCACCCAACCAGGATGAGGAAACAGATGAAGTATTCTACAAGCAGTTGGCTGAAGTCTCACAATCTCTAGCCCTTGTTCTCGTGGGAGACTTCAACTTACCAGATGTCTCCTGGAAATACAACACAGCAGAGAGGAAGCAGTCTCGGAGGTTCCTGGAGTGTGTGGGAGATACCTTCCTGACACAGCTGGTAAGCGAGCCGACCAGGGGAGGTGCTCTGCTGGACCTGCTGTTTACAAACAGAGAAGGCCTGGTGGGTAATGTCATGGTCGGAAGCTGTCTTGGGCACAGCGACCATTTAATAATAGAGTTTTCAGTTCTTGGAGAAGGAAGGAAGGGGGTCAGCAAAACTGCTACCCTGAACTTTAGAAGGGCAGACTTCAGATTATTTAGGAGCCTGGTTGACAGAGTCCCTTGGGAGGCAGTCCTGAAGGGCAAAGGAGTCCAGGAAGGCTGGGCGTTCTTCAAGAAGGAAATCTTACAGGTGCAGGAGCAGCCCATCCCCATGTGCCTAAAGAGGAGCTGGTGGGGAAGACGACTGGCCTGGCTGAACAGAGAGCTTTGGCTAGAACTCAGGAAAAAAGGAGAGTTGATGATCTTTGGAAGAAGGGGCAGGCAACTCAGGAGGACTACAAGGATGTTGTGAGGTTATGCAGGGAGAAGATTAGAATGGCGAAGGCCCAAGGCCCAGCTAGAACTTAAACTGGCCACTGCCGTTAAAGATAAATGTTTTTGCAAATATATCAGTGACAAAAGGAGGGCCAGGGAGAATGTCTCTCCTTTGTTGGATGAAGAGGGAAACATTGCCATGAAGGATGAGGAGAAGGCTGAGGTACTTAATGCCTTCTTTGCCTCAGTCTTTACTAGTCAGACTGGTCACCTTGGGTTGTTTTTCAGGCCCCTGAGCTGGGAGATGGAGATAGGATGCAGAATGAAGCCCCATTTGTCGAAGAGGTGGCAGTCACCCACCTGCTCCTCCACCTGAATGCTCACAAGTCTATGGCGCCAGACAGGATCCACCCAAGGGTACAGAGGGAGCTGACAGAGGAGTTTGCCAAGCCACTGTCCATCATTTATCAGTGGCCCTGGTCAACTGGGGAGGTCCCAGTCAAGCAGGGAGGTCCCAGATGACTGGAATTTAGCAAATGTGATGCCCCTCTACAAGAAGGGTTGGAAGGAGGATCCAGGGAACTACAGGCCTGTCAGCCTGAACTCGGTGCCAGTGAAGGTCATGGAGCAGATCATCCTGAGTGCCATTATGCGGCACGTGCAGGACAACCAGGGGATCAGACCCAGCCAGCATGGGTTTATGAAAGGGGGGTCCTGCTTCACTAACCTGGTCTCCTTCTATGACAAGGTGACCCACTTAGTGGATGAGGGAAAGGCTGTGGATGTTGTCTACTTGGACTTTAGTAAGGCCTTTGACACTGTCTCCCACAGCATTCTCCTGGAGAAGCTGGCTGCACACGGCTTGGATGGGTGCACTCTGTGCTGGGTTAAAAACTGGCTGGACGGCCAAGCCCAGAGAGTGGAGTCAAATCCAGTTGCTAGCTGGTCATGAGTGGTGTTCCCCAGGGCTCAGTGTTGGGGCCGGTCCTGTTCAACATCTTCTTTGATGATCTGGATGAGGGGATTGAATGCACCCTTGGAAGTCTGCAGATGACACCAAGTTGGGCAGGAGTGTTGATCTGCTGGAGGGCAGGAAGGCCCTACAGAGGGACCTGGACAGGCTGGATCAATGGGCTGAGGCCAACTGTGTGAGGTTCAACAAGGATCAGTGCCAGGGCCTGCACTTGGGTCACAACAACCCCAGGCAACGCTACAGGCTGGTGGAAGAGTGGCTGGAGAGATGCCCGGTGGAAAAGGACATTGGACTGTGGGTCAACAGCCAGCTGAATATGAGCCAGCAGTGGGCTCAGGTGGTTAAGAAGGCCAATGGCATTCTGGCTTGTATCAGAAATAGTGTGGCCAGCAGGACTAGGGAGGTGATCGTCCCCCTGTACTCAGCACTGGTGAGACCGCACCTCGAATCCTGTGTTCAGTTTTGGGCCCCTCACTACAAGAAGGACATCGAGGTGCTGGAGTGTGTCCAAAGAAGGGCAACGAAGTTGGGGAAGGGTCTGGAGCACAAGTCCTGTGAGGAGCAGCTGAGGGAGCTGGGGTTGTTTAGCCTGGAGAAGAGGAGGCTGAGGGGAGACCTTATTGTTCTCTACAACTACCTGAAAGGAGGTTGTGTTGAGGTGGGGGTCGGTCTCTTCTCCCTAGTAACAAGTGATAGGACGAGAGGAAATGGCCTCAAGCTGCGCCAGGGGAAGTTTAGGTTGGATATTAGGAAAAACTTCTTCACCGAGAGGGTGGTCAAGCATTGGAACAGGCTGCCCAGGGAAGTGGTTGAGTCCCCATCCCTGGAGGTATTTTAAAGAAGGGTAGACGTGGTGCTACCACTGTGGTTTAGTGGTGGACTTGGCAGTGCTGGGTTAACGGTTGGACTCGATCTTAAGGGTCTTTTCCAACCTTAACAATTCTGTGATTCTATGAACTCCTTGGTCCCAGCTCATTCTCCCATAGCTTCTCTGAGATAGTGGAGTCACTGTTGGTTTAACCCCTCAGGCTCCTTTGCATGAGACCACAGTATTTCCAGCAGATCCTACAGATTTACAATAGCAGGAGGCATAGAAAAATATTGGCTGAAGATCTGCTGTTAAGTTTAGGAGGAGAAGGGACACTTCTAAGACAAAAATGCCTTTCGGTACCCCATGAAAACTGCTTTTTTTCCACTTATGTGCAGTGAGGTGGTGTATTAGGAGTTAGCATTGTCCCTTCCCTGTCACTGGCAGATGCCAAAATCATTGTGGAGGTTGGAGAGCCCATGTCAGGTAGCTCTGGTGGCAGCTGTTTTGGAGTCACCGAGGGGAGAGCAAGCCAGGCAGTAAAATGCAAAGAGAGGGACTGCAGCATAGGCACCATCTTTGTGGGAAAGGACCCAGAGTTGGCTTTCCTCAGTGATGTCTCTCTCAAGAGAAGACCCTGAATTCTGTAGGACCATGCCAAAAAACAGATATGATTCTTTGTGTTCCTTAGATTTCATCACAGTGTCCTGCTGTTTTTAAGGAAACTGCTCTAGATGTAACCTATTCTGGACCAAGTCATAGAATCATAGAATAGTTTGGGTTGGAAGGGACCTTTAAATGTCATTTAGTCCAACCCCCCTGCAATTGGCAGTGACATCTACAACTAGATGGAGTTACTCAGAGCCCCTTCCACCCTGACCTTGAATGTTTCCAGGGATGGGGCATCTACCAGATCTCTGGACAACCTGTGCCAGTGTTTCACCACCCTTATTGTAAAAAAATTTCTTCCTTATATCTAGTCTGAATCTACCTTCTTTTAGATTAAAACCTTTACTCCTTGTCCTATTGCTACAGACCCTACTAAAAAGTCTGTCCCCATCTTTCTTATAAGCCCCCTTTAAGTACTGAAAGGCCGCATCAGAGTGTTGTTCAGCTTTCCCCCTCTACTCTGCTGAAACAGCCCACATTTTGCAGTAGAGAGCCACTAGCAAGCAGCCAAGGAAAGGAAAATGGCAGACAGGCAGTTCCTGAGCTCTAACAGCTTTGCTGGCAGCAACAAGCAGTTGCTCTTATTGCTCCCTGCACGTTATGTGAGGCAAAAGTTAAGAAAGGTCGTGCACGTGGATTTTCTTTTTTCATCTGTGCTACCCAAAGCAATAATTAAATCTTGACATGTATTTTAATTAGGCTCCTTGCCTTTTATTGCGTTGCAGTTCACGAAGAATTTTTTGGTTTCCCATGGGTAACCATAGATACCATGCATGGGGAAGAAGTAGGGAGGAATATTAAATATGCCTCAGTTCTGTGTAAGAGCTCTGTAGCTCCTGTAACTTACAGAGACTTCCTTTTTTTTGGATATCATCACTAAAAAATCTTTCTATCACTTGATGGCAGTAGAGCTATAATATAAATTTATAGATAGTGATGCTGCATGGATGCATCGAAGGAGGAAAAAAAACCCACCCTCATATTTATGTTTGTCCATATATTTTTCTATGGGCTCTGTTTTGTATTATATGTTTTAAAAAGACATAAGGCATAGGAAAGCCTTGTATTTCCAGAAGGGATTAATGCAGAGGATATTTCATTCATTTGCAGCCATCATAAATAACAGTTGGTACAACCAAACATCCCCTAAACTTCTTCAGCTGTAGCTCCAAACTCTGCAAAAGTAAAATCAACTTTCTTATTGCATTTTTAACTTCTGTGCACATAATTTTCTTTCTGTTGTTAGTGCTGTGGCAAAGGCAGCAGCTCCTGTAGTTATGAGCTTGTGAGCTTTCACGCTGCTGGCAATGCTACTGCTTGCTCTTTTACAGTCAAAATACACATATTAAATGCAACAATACTGATATCAAGTTATCCTCAGCTCTCATGTCCTGAAAGTCAGATAAGTCTCTGACAAATAGTGAGACTTTGCTATGCAACCAACAAACTAAGCCTCTTTGTAGTAGTTCTCCCACAATCCAGATGAAAATAATCTTGGATAAAATCAAGACTTTCCTCTAAATACCCTTTCTAGCTCACCCTGTAAGGTATAGCAGGGTATACCTTTACTCGTGATATAACAAAAATCTGGCTCCATCCCCTAAAGGCAAACCTGCAGTCCAGCTCATGTTTAATACTGCACTGGAGATACAGCAGTGTGAACTAATTGCCAAATAGCTATTCACTAAAATATGAGCTAGTTACCCAAGTGACTGGCATGCGTTAGCAACTCCATTACCTGTGGCACTGAATCCAGAGTCTACTTTGCCAGAAGCAAGCCTTTATTTTGCTGCCTAGATGCTCTGTGAGCTCCAAAGTATTTCCTCGCCTGGAGTTATGAGCATACAATTTCATGAGCTGTCCAAATCAACTTGCACAAAAATGGCACTGTCTTCTAGAGGAAAAACACCTCCCCGTCCCAGTGCTGATCACTCTTGGACTTTTGTATTTTTACCATACTTTGCTTCAGTCTGATCAAGCTGTTTTTTTACTCTTTTTTCTTAACTTCCAGTCCTAAAATGTTTTGCAAAAGTATCTGGCAGTTGCACAGCTGTAATGTTTCACTGCGGAGGGCACTCCATTTCAGATATCCCTGGCCAGAAGTAGAGTAGCCCTGCAGAGAGCAGGCAGCATTTCATGGTAACCTCTATGCGCAAGCCTGGGAGCCATGCTGACCGACATCCCCTCCTGCCTTTGAGCATTTTCCCCAGACACAACGATTTCACCATTTCTTCCTGCTGCTAGGTGACAAAGCTTTTGCTCTTCTCACCCTCGCAGATGTTATTTTTGCAGGGGTGCTTGGCTGCAGAAGCAGGGATGTGGACCCTGGTCTGCTCCTGCAGGCAGGGCATCGCTGGCCCCTGTGAGCCCTCCCTCACCCTTTCCCTATGAAGCTGTTCCAGATAGCATTGCTTCTGCTTTCTCTCTCTCTCTCACAGGTCTCTCTGGTTCAATTAATATTTAATTCTTACACTCACTGGGACAACCTGAACTGGGGAGACGAAGGAAATCTTGTTCCAGGCTGTGCTGGCAGCCTGCTGAACAGCTGCCTGGGTAGGTGGAAGACAGAGTCATTTCTGCCTTCTAAATCAGGCAGAGATGGACTTGAAAATATCTCCTATCGCAGACATGTCTTAGATATAAATGGATTTAGGATTTTGTTTTCTTTCCCCCGCCTCCACAATTCAGAGAGAAAGGGGATGGGTAATTTCTTCTGTCCTAGCTGGTAGACGGTCAGCACCACCCGCTGCCACCTTCTGCATCTTATCCTGAGCTGAAAAATGCTTTATCAGGGCCCTTTATAGATCTAACTCTGAAACTTTTCCCTTGAGAACACGAGTTCATTCAGGGGACAGAGCCAAAGCGTGTACACCAGAGCACCCACCTTGCACAGCTTCCCTCTGAGCCCTTGTCCTTGCTCAGAGCTGCTTGTTCTGCTTCTGGACTGTAAGCAATCCCCCCTCAGCAGGACCTGTCCTTTATTATTCCCCATTACTTTGCTCAATCCACTGTTAAGTGAGGCAAACAAGGAAATACAACCCCTCTTGATATCAGATAAACTGCCGTTATTTCACTCCAAGGTATTTTGACGTTAATAATGTTGGGAACATTCAAATAACGGTGCCCAGGGAATGGAGCAATATTTAACTTTCATTTTACCTTGATCTCATTACTTGTTAGAAAGCCTATTACAGAACAACTGCTTTCTTGTTTATGAAAGAAAAAGAGGAAAAATAACCATAATTTTAAAATCTGAAATGGCTAAAGACGACACAGAGTTGATTTATCCCAAAACAACAATCTCAACTTTAGCTACAGTAACTTTACAGAAGCTGCTGCAGCTTTTCAGTTACCTGCACTTTATGGCTACTGAGGACTTTTACCATAAATTCAGACATTTGCAGTTCCTTTATCTATCATAAGAAAGTGGCTGGTAAATGAGTGAAGTGCTCCAGTTCCCAGGGATGTTATGATCCAACACCTGCTGAAGTCCAAGGAAAAACTCCCTGTTGACTTCTGCCAGTTCTGGATCAGGCACTTTTGAAAAAGATGGAAAAGGCAGAATATTTTTGCCTCTTTATCATTTAGCAGTAAGAAAGCTGTTAGTGTGAAGCCCCTTTCCTGTGCCAATGTAATTCCACTGGACTCAAGTCTTCACTGAAATGGAGTTAGACCAAGAAATATTAGGGCTAGATATCTGGGTAAAGAATTATGTTTGTCCTCAGGAAATGAATTCCTGTGATGTACTCTGTAGAATCGTAGAATCCTTTACGTTGGAAAAGACCTTTAAGATCATCAAGTCCAACCGTTAACCCAGCACAGCCAAGTCCACCCCTAAACCATGTCCCTAAGCACCACATCTACATTCAAATCCCTGCAGGCTGTGGGAGCCAATCTCTCCAAAACATTGCTTTAAAGATGACTCTGCTGGTTCCAGTCCCTTCAGAAGGGCTGACTTTCCTGTACTAAGCTCAGACGTTACCTGACTATACTTAAAAAAAAAATATTACTGAGTTTGTCTGATTTTTTTTTTTTTCCCCTTTCATAGAAAAGCATTAGCCGTCTTTGTTTAGATACCTCTTGAAATAATTTTTGCTCTGACAAACCCAGAGTCCCCTGCTGCCATTTGCCACTAGCACTATTTCTGGGGTACCACTGCTGAGCTGCAGGAAGAGTCAGTCTTAGGACTGATTTCTTCCCTGTGGCATAGTAAATACTCTTGATGTCTGCATAAAGCAAGTCTGACAGGAATCCACCAGCTGTCTCTGCTGAGGATAATATTGTTAAACAACAAATTTCTTCTGAGGTCTTCCATGGAGAAAAAAATTAACTGTTCCCTCCACCCTGTTTCCTTCTAAAAGAGAGGGCAAATGGTCCAGGCTGGTGTCAGTCACCCTTCTCCATCAATTCTACTCTTTCCTCATTTTCAACACTGAAGTTTGGGGTTAAGCTGAATTCCCCATTAAAAAAAGTAATTTTCTCCACTCCTTGTCCCAGCCCCCTTTCTTTATTGTACCACCTTCCTCTTCAGCTCATTTACAGTGATGCCATCATTTTAGGATGGAGCTAACTCACTGCACTTGGAGTATCTAGCCCTGACTAGGTCCAGTCTGAATTTCCTGAAGCTGTCCTGCAATAATCCCAAGTTATTAAGAACACCTTATGCTGCCTCAGCCTTGAGCACGTGTCCTTATGAGGATCTTTTTTAAGTCAGGCACCTCTAAATCAATCCGAAATTGCAAATCCTGAAATTAATAGTGCCTATTTCAGGGTTGAGGCTTCTTTCATGATTTACAGTACTCTCTTCTAGTGCCTTTCCCCCTAAAAATTACTATAGAAATGTCAGTTTTTCAGGAAAAAGGCTAAACAATTTGCTTATTTTTTCCTTTTTTATTTATTTTTTAATACTTGTAACCAACTAGATTTCCTAGAAAATAAAACAGTTTTGGCTAAGGGGAATGAAAGGACATCATGCGCATCTCAGGAGGCCTGAAGCTGATAGACCAAAGTGTTTGTCTCAGGATAAGGCACAAGGCTAAAGTGCCTTTCAACAGGAAAAGGATTTAGGGGCGAACAAAAGGAAAGTAGAAGGAAATTGCTGAGTGTCGTTCCCTTGTTCTGTGTATTTTGTATGTGCTCTGGTCCCTGTGAACCTGTACTGGGTCAGGGCTGAGAGGTAAGATGTGTGTCTATGGACTTGGATTCATGTTTAGGATGTTGAAGCCGGGGCGGTCACCAAGGTTTCACAGAAAATGGAGCAACCTCTGAATCAGTGTCTGGACATAGCGTTACCTGCAAAAAAATGCACACTGTAAGCTGTTGCAGTTAAACAGCTCAGTCTTAGCCTGAGTTTGGGGTACATCTTTTGATTTCTGTCTGCCCCTCCTCCCTCTGCTGTCCTTACTCCTGAGCCTGATCACTAAACTTTTTGGCAGATTTAATCATCTAAGTTACCTAATAGACTGCTACACCAGTTGCTAGTTAAATCCCCATGTTAGCACCCATGCAACTTTAAATCTGGAGGATGGGGAGAGTGAGTTGCATCTCTGGACTCTGAACATCTCTCAGATCTCTTAGGAGCGCTCTTGGCTGATACCGAAGTTCCTGGCCTCTGCTTGTTTACACAAGACCCTTAAAATGCTTTTTTACTTTTCTGCTGGCTTCAAAAAGCAGACATGCATTTACTATAGAAGGAAAAGCTGAAAGACTTTATAGCAATATCATTGCTATTCTGGTGATGTCTCTTCTACGTCTCCATAGACTTAGAAGGCAGAAGGTCTTCTGGCAGACTGAGCTTTGCCTCTGGTTCAGAGTGAGCAGCTCCTTACATGAAGTCCAATGAGAAGGTGAAAACTCAGGAGAAAAAAGTTGGGGTTTTTTTTCTTTTTTTTTTTTTTTTCTTTAAATAATTGGCCTATTTCTGTCTGGTTTCCTGCCACACTAATAAAGCCTATCCTTTCACACCAACTTTTCCATAGATCTGAATGGGGACACGTATTCTTAGCCCTCCATCACTCCCAACTGGAGATGTTGCAATTATGAGGGTTATTTTATGTTCAGGAGGAAGCTCGCTTGTTCTAGCTGGTCCGAACCCCAGAATTATGAAACAAAAAGAAGGGGATCCACTGGTTTAGTTTTCTGGGTTACATGCAGTCTGAAGCAGTGGCTTTGCACAGCTCTGATGTGTATGTGCTTCTGTGCCCTGGAAATCTCCTTGCTCATCTGTGGGATCCATTTCATCTCATTATAGACGTTGAAGATTTAATTGTTCAAGCTGAAAGAGTCTGTGTGGGCTTTCTCTGTAGTCATTAAAGAGAAAGTGTTTCCAGAGGGGGATTTATCTCATCTGCTCTAGGATGCTGTTTTACAGTCTCCTTAATACATCAGTCTCAGCTGTTGCAGAAAATAAGCGATCCTATTCCCCCCCACTTTGGCTGTACAGTCCTGCCCACTGCCTTGTGCTAAAGCTCATTTTCATGAGGAAACTGGACAGGGAATTGAGCTGGCAGAGAATTACCCCTGTGGTTTTTTGGGGGGTTGGTTTTTTCTTGTTTTCTTTTTTAGTTTGGTTTTAGCCAGCTCAGTTTCTTGGACACTGACCAGTCAAAAAGAATCTAGCAATGACAAAAAGAAAGAGAAAGGAATAACTGGCCAAGGCAGAGGGTTGTTGAAACAACCCTTTCCCTAGCACCCAGCACCTTGGGAGGACTATAACGACTGTGGGATTGCACCCTTAAAGACGACAAATCGGGGGTATATACATCAAATGAACTTAGATGATCTCCATTTATAAAGAGGCTGACTTCCCTTTAGCCTAAAACCCAACCTGAAAAGGCAAGTTATATGCACCTATTGCTCCAAAGGAACAGCAATAACTGCTGTGGATATAAGTGCTGGAGGCCTGTCTTGGCATATTCACTGCCTTGCCTTTGCTATTTGTCCACCGTGGTTGCAGCGCAGCTCTCCTTTTTGCTTCTGGAGACAGCAGGCACAAGGCACTGCCAACATCATGGTCGAGTTATATGTAGCGGACAGACAGAGGCAGTGCCCTGTTCACAAACCATTTTCTTTAAAATTTAGATCCTCTGCTTTTGCACATTGACTTATTTCCACTGAAGTCAGCATTAGTGAAGATCAGGGTTGTTTCTTTGTGGAATAAGGAACAGGTCCATTAAAACTGATAAGACTTTCCATTAGGTTAACAGGCTTTGCACTGGGCACCACACATTAGTTGTGGAAAATGTGCAATTTGTGCATTTCCCTGCACTGTACAGAGAATAGAACAGGAATGGATGAGAACCAGGCAAAATTTAAAGCCTTTGCTCTCCTGGCAGCTTTGGGAGAGAAGGGTGCAGGTGACACAGGAATGCAGATGTGATGAGGGATTTCTGTGGCAGCTGAAGTTCATTGGAAAAAGTTCACCAGAAAGCAATCCTCGTAAAGAAATTGCTGCAGGGACCTGCAACCAATAAGGATTACAATAAAGAACCAATGACAGGAAGGCAGAAATGACAGGTTTTTTTTCTGGAAGCATTTCTTGATTTATCTTCAACCAGAGTCTCTCTGAGTGAGCATATTAGAGCTTAGACTATATAGCAAAGAAATAATGAAACTAGCTTAAAATACAGGCATCCTTGCTCACTGAATGATGCTGGTTGCTAAAAGATACTTAAATAAGCTGAGAGCCTTGAAGCACAAGATGACCAGATAAACAAAATTGTTTTGATGTGCTGCCACAGATATGTTGGCTCTTAGTAATATACATGTGCTAATTCTGTTGTTAGAGTACTGAGTATAAATGATAGCAGGACCATACGTTTTTCTCTCTCTCCTGTACCTCCTGACTGCAGAATGTCAACTGAAACATTATTTAAGAATGAGTATAACATCCTGTGACTACCATACACGCAGTGTAGGCATAGATCACGTCAGTTTGGCTCCTTCTGCCCTAGGCAGTCCTCCACCGCTGTCCCAGCATGTCCTTGTTCCCTCTCCATAAACACGCTCCTGTCGTGTCCTGGAGCAGGAACATGCAGTCTTGACTGACGTCATGTTATGAAAACCCCACTGTGAACCCAGTCTTCTGGTTATTTTGGGTACTTTTAGATGAAAGGCAAATAGTAATTATGGCTCATCACTACAGGGACACCACACAGGGCTCAAAAGAGATCCTAGATGAAGTGTGGATGTAGCTAGTGTACCCTGGACGGTGCCACTGTGAGCAGACGTTGCCAGTTGGGTCAGGAGACAGGGTCCATTCTCTGATGTGATTCAAGGGCAATAAGGATGTACCTACTCAGGCTATCAGATTTTGTCTGGGCAGTATAGCGAGATGAAGGACTTGTCTAGTAGACCTGGCATCTTTCTCCAGCATATCTAGTTATCTCACCATATCTTTACTGCATCTCTCCTATGTTGGGCAGGGCTTTCGATAACCTGGACATTTTTCCTAGAATGGGCTGGAAACTAAGGACCATAACCAAGGGAATTATTTTTCCAGTGGACCACGGCAAGTTCAGTTGGTAAAGATTAGGGCTCCTAGTGACTCTTGCCCCTGTGTAAGATCCATTGCACACAGGGTTGAGTGCAGCAGTATACATAAGATGCCTAGGAAAGGGCTGGGAGGAATGGGGTGATAATAGCTGCTTTTTATGAATAATCTCACTCTAACACAAGACAAGACCACAGTGAATGAAAAACAAGAGTCAATAGTTCCACTTTAGATTCAGGCACTGTTTTTAAACAGACATTGGTGTTAATTTCTGCATTTCTTCCCAAAAGGAGAAGAGACGGGATGAGGCAGGGAGGCTGGGAAGAATGAATAATGTGGCACTCTCTTTTTGCTAAGTGAGCTTTTAAAACCAAGGGACTGAAATCCAAATACCGGGGGGAGCCTGGGGGAGAAATTACAGACAGAACCACTGCTCTCTGCACTTGGTTATGTTCTCCGTTCCTCTATTGAAAAGGCAGTGCAGGAGGTTGAGTTAAAGCATGAAGAATAGGGTCACAATATTCACTCCTTTTCCATTTAAAAAAGCAATGCGATCAATTCACACTTGGCAGATCATTACTAAAAACCTACTCATAAATTCTGAATCAGTTGGTTTAGAACACAAAATTACAGATTTAGACAGCTGCAGAGTATACCAGGGAATACTGAAACGAGTAGTATTGGGTATTTACATTAAATATGACATGGCACACAAAAGGGTTTACTTTGGTGTTCTCTGCATGTGGGCAACATACTGAAGCCAGTAACATTCAAAACAGGATTATACTCCTCTATCTACATTTTGAAGTCATCGTTAAAGTCAATCAGTGCTTTACATGTGCTTGAACTCCAGGAACTGATTTGCAGATCGTTGTATGATGCCATTGATCTGGCTAAACTCTTATTTGCACCTGACTCACTGCATGTCCTTGTTAAAACCCCACTACTTCAGAAAATACCCTCGAGATGATGGACAGCTGGCTCTGGGTGGTCCTGCTTGAGCAGAGGGGTTGGACAAGATGACCTCCAGAGGTTCCTTCCAGCCTCAAGCATTTGGTGATTCTGTGATGATGAGAATGGAAAAATTAGGTGTTGATAGTGCTTAAACTGCCCAGAGCAGATCAGAATTAAAAGTTCATTTTATTCTTTCCTTTTATTTCTGCAGTTACATACATTTGTACTGTAAGCCTTGATAGTGACCCCACCTGAGAGAGCATATTCTACCGTTCATGGTAGTAGGTCTTATAATTTTCCAATATAACATTAAGAAAATAAATTTCCCAAAGAAGTTTAGCCTGAGAACCATGTCCTACATTTACCAGTTGACAGAAATGTTGATCCCATGAATAAGTTAAAGGACAATAAGGAATGTAGGGCTTGAAAGGATATTTTGACCACTGAATCCATCCTGTGTAATCACAGCAAATATTTTATGGACCAAAAATGTCAATATTATAACCAGATCTCCCATCATAGGTAACTAAACATTTTCTAGTCCTCTTTGGTAAACTTTAGATCTCAGGCTTCAACTTTAATGTACCTGACCAAGCATATGGGGGAGTTCAGTATCTAGCCATGTCCTGGGATCATGCAAGAGGATCCTAAAGACCCTGAAGGTAATTAATTGAGTAAATTGTCTAGAAAGAAAAAAAGAAAACCCACACAGATGGTCCAGGTCAACATAAGGTGCAGAAAACCCACTCCAGTCTCTGAACTGGGCAGTTGTTTAACTCAGATTTGTGCTGAGAAACACAAAACAGGTATGTGCTGGATCTCAGTTCTAGAAAACCAGCAGTAGATTGGGCTCATCCTCTTTCTCCAGCTGTGGCTGATCTCTCTTTAAGCTGAGAAAGGCTAAAAACAGCAGAAAAAACCAATTAAACCTCTCATGTCCAAACACTAACATTGGTGGAAATTTGCTCCAGGATTCATAGCTAAATGTAGTATTTCAGCTCTATTATTAACAACACATATAAAGTTGGTTGTCTTATACCAACTCTTTCACTTGTAGAAAATCAGCAAGACACATATATAGAAATTCATAAGCCAGACTGGTCATGGCAATTTGTAATGCTGCAGTGAGGCAACAACAAAGATAAATGAAAGGGATACTCAACAGAGTAACAGTTATGGGAAAAATGAGGGAAATAACAAGCTCTTTAGCCAAGAGGCTGGTTCTCTTAAGCTGAATTTTGAGTTTGGGTGGGGAAACTGTTCTTCATTTCACTTCATTCAGAATCAGAAAATCATCCTACGCTGGTGAGACAAACTGTGGTGTCTGTGGAATGCCAGCACCAGAAGAAATGATCAGGATAAGTCAATCCTCCCTTCAGTAATGCTTGACCTGAGCCTCATAAATGACCTTAACAAGTGATCCTTCATCCAGCCTGAAAATTTCCCTATAAGAGGTACTAACGCATCATGAAATGCCAAGAGTGACCCTGAAAGTTCGTGCTGCAATTTATAACGGTGAAAGCGCTAGAAAGACAGTGTGGATTCATGTGAAACCTGTGAAATGAGGAGGACGATACAGCCCAAAGAACTGCTGATGCTCCCAGCATTACTGGTAGGTTCGGATAGGCATTGAAGAGAGGCAAGGTTCTGGAGCGCCTCTCAGATCTGGTACAGAGGATTACGTTTTACCAGACCCACGGGTCACTGAAGGGATCAGGTAGTTTCTTCCTGTCTTCTCAAAAGAAGTAACTACTGGCAGCAAGCCATGGCTGGCTGGCTCTAAAGGCTTTGAGCAGAGTCCATCAACAGTTTGACCTGCTCTGAGGGAATAGTGACAGAAGGTGCGCTTAAGCATTAGAGTGACCTGGAGACCTGGTGACTGGTAATGAAAGGCTTTAAGTTTTAATTGTCTGCAGCCCCTGGCCTACTTTGAGCCTCCTGCTGAGTAGCAGAAGTCTGTAAAGACACAGTGCTGAAAATCTTAGGCTATAAAACATCTGCTGGCTTTAAAATGACTTAAATAGGTTATAGTCACACTGTGAAGCTGTTTGTTTCCATTTCCTTGTTTAGATTATACTGGAGAATTGCATTTGGGAGGGAGGTGATGGAAGGGAATTAGGTAAATAGGGAGAAGATGCTCCAAATCCTTCCCTTTCCATGGCAGGCTCTGAAAAGATATTGCCTTTCCCCTGCTGGTACAGCAGGGAGTCAGACAGCATTTGTCACCTTTCTGAAAGTTTGATAATCAGAGATGCACTAGATTATTGTAAACCCAGCCCCATAGTCAAAAGAGTGCTGTTGCCCACAACTGCTGCAAAGAGTGAACCTCTGATACCAGTGAGTGGGGTGGTGAGGCATGGATACAAGACTACAGGTAGCCATGGTCTGATAAATCAGCTCCTTCTGTGGCAGGTCAAAAGCTATCACACCCTGTTTACATGAGAAATGTCAGATAATCAGCATCCAGACAGAAGCAGAGAAAAAAATGAGCCGAGAATTCATCAGTGGTAAAGCAAATGTTGTAAATTATGTATGGCGACTCATTTATCCGCATATTTCCATTCATAAGATGGTTGAGATTGGTTTGTGAGAGAAAAAAAATAAAACAAAGCTTCTGGTTTGGCCTAGTCTCCAGAAACTACCCTTTGACTTGGAAACAAAGTTGTACCAAAGAAATAAATATCTTCATACTCCTAAACAGTCCAAATGTTCCTTAGGGCAAATTTAATAAGCCAAGAGATATACCAATTATGTTTCTGTAATACCATAATCCTTTGACAAGTACTTCCTTCTGATGCATAATCTCCACAATAAAGTGCTGAAGAATAACCAATTTTGATTAATCCTATCAAAAGACATAAAAACCCCACACCTGTGGTTTCAGAACAGTGCTTGCATACTCCTGCAAGAATAAGAGGCCACATTAGTTCAGGGCAACATATATAAGGGCTATGTATGAATGACGTGTATATGTCAAAGTGAGCTTTGGTCTTTGGAACTCAAGTCTAGTTCCCTGTATTCTCAAGAAGTTATATTGTACGCACCGTTTCACAAGAACCTGGAAAACAGAGAAAAAGAGGAACTTTGAGAAGCTCTTCATCTTGTCACATGATGTTTCGCCAGGGTCAACCACTCTTATGTTGTTCCTGGCATACATTTTTCGGGTCTATCTTTAAATATCTCCAATGTAAGAGACATGTCACACCTTATCCAGCTAATGAATTCAAATGCTTCACTTATCATTAGACTATTTATCCTAATGCCTAGCCTGTATTCCTTGATATAATTTAAGATTCGTTCTTTCCTGTCAGAGGCACCAAGAATAGATTATCCTCTTTGCAGCAGAATTTGTTTGCCATCTCTCTTTCTCTCCTCTCCTCATCAGTATGAACAGCTCCAGATCTATCAACCCCTCTCCCAGGGAATATGATCTGTAAACCTCCATGGGTTCTTCTAGTTCCACTTGCCTACATTTAGTCTACGTCTTTCAAGTGTGGCACTCAAATCTAGAGAATCGAGGCACTTCCAGCAGTTCAGAAGAGCCAAAGGATTTGTGTCTCATTTCATATGGTCCAGTATGGTGTTTGGCTCTTTTAGCAGCACCAGGACATTTAACTTGTGTTCTGGTTGGATCTGCCAAAGTCTCCCAGATACTGTGCTGAGGAGCAATGGTTTAGGCAGTTGGATCTCATCCTCTATATGTCTAGCTTGACTTTTGCGGAGTGTTATTATTTTGCACTTGTCCGCACTGATTTCCTCATACTTGTCCATCTCACAAAGCAGTTCTTCCACTCTTGTAATAGCTACAAAATGGGACAGGTATTCACTGATGAAAGACTGCAGGACCCACTACAAACCCTGTGGAAAACTGCTCAATACATCACTTTAACAGCAAACCTTTGACAACTTCTTTCTGTGTCTGATTATTCAACTAGTTTCGCACGAATTCTACAACTGTTTCTTGCCGAGTCTGCTTCCATCACTTGTTTATGAGGATGTCATACGAGGTATTGTCAAAAGTCTTAAGTAAAAAAGACATCTATTGTTACTCCCTTCTTCACAGGCTTGTTATCCTGTCATAATAGGAGATTATATTTGCTTTACAAGATTTCTTCTTAACAAATCTATATTGGCTGACACCCATTTCTTTGTTATTTGCTAGGAAGATTATTTGATTATTATTTACAAACTGCTCAACTGTTTATTTAATGAGGAGAGTGTTTATATTTTCACATTCTTCTGAGAACTCAAGTTAGCTCAGCTTCCTTCCCTTTCCTTTCCCTTTTCCTCACCCTTTAAAAATGGATGTGTACCCACTCTGCTCCACTCTTTTCATTATCCATTGAGCTCTACGTTAAAAGCAGCTGGGTTTTTCTCCCTGTTTGTCTGACTGAATGCTGCTTCTGCACCTCACTGCTCTGGCTGGTAGAAGCCTTTCCTTCTAATTTTCAGACTGGATTTATTTCTGGGCAGTTTACACCTACTTTCTCTTTTGCTAGGTTTGTCCTTTAACTTAAGTAGTTCTTTCTTCCCTCCTGCTGTTTATCCCTAAGGAGATATTTGCAATTTCATCCCTTTCAGAATTCATTTTGCTAGACTAAGCAGAAGTGGTCACCTATTTTATTTTATTTTTTTCTTGCATCAAATAGAATATCCTATCAATCCCTGGAATATATTTTCTGCACCTTTGCCTGTTGGATTTCCTCTTTCTTTGACATGCATGACCTGAATCGTCCCAAGCACACCAGGCGAGGGCTCAGCGGTCATCAATGGTGACGTAGCTGCAGGTCACATTTGCCTCTCAATGGCTGCATCTGGCCAGTGTCTCGGTCCAGGAGTGACTCACACCTTTCTAACTCACACTGTAGAACAGAAATCCCCATTTTTCATCCTGAGATGCATGAGGTCATTTTGTGCTTCAGAACATAATCCTTTTTTTATTATTTTGACAGGCTTCAAAGGCATGTGGTTATTCCTGTGTGATTTTTCCAATTCTCTTTGTATTCATGCTGCTCACCAGCTTCATATCGCCAACATACTCCATGACTTCACTCTGACTTTCTGTGCAGGACTTACTCACAGAAATATTTTACTGAGATCACTCTCCAGAAAAGTTTTGGAAGAATCACCCCTGTTTCCACACTACCAGTTCCTCTTGTTCCTTCCCCACCTTACTGCACTGGTACCTTCCACCCGTATCTGCATTGTCTGGAAACTTCTACCAGGATATCAAACCTGAAATGCAGAAAGAAGAGGGGACATTTGCTTCATTTCTTACATCTGCAGCATCAACAAATGAAACAAAGCCACCAGGCACCCTTGGTAAGAACAGGGCTGAACCTCTCTGCTGTGTTAATGCAATTCTAGGCACAGGGTTGTGTCCCACAGCAGCTTTCTATTTAGGACTAACATCCTACAGCAAGCTGTAAAATTCCCCACTATCTCTACTGAGCAGAGAGAACCAATTGGTTTCATTTAATTAAAATAAGATGTCATGCTTTGGCCCTCACTCCCATGCACATTCAGCTCAAGCTCAATAGCAGCATTTCTTGAAGCCTGAGCTGTGGGGTAGTTTCATTTTTTTTGTTTCAGTTTGCTTTTTCTTGGGCAGCTCTTTGCATTCTTCTGGTTTCTGAGTAACATATTATCAAGATAATATGTGAGAATCACCATTTTAAGTTTAAGTATATTTGCCACAGCCCTGTGCCTTGGGGAAATATATTATCCTGGTTTTTTTTACAGGCAGGGAACTGAAGCACAGAAACACAGGGTCAAATCTGCTACTGCAGATTTATTCCAGTGCAATCCAGGGAAGCAGGCAGCTGTATGAAAACCGCACTTACACAGTGATTAACCAAGCTATTCGATTTGTACTTAATGGTTTATTACAGTCTTCTTTTAGTTTTGCTATATTTACTAAATCTGCCATGTAGCAGCTTAGGGTCAGGATGCTAAATCAGCATGATGATATTCAGATACCAGGCACTGTGCTGTTGTAGAGAAATGAACATATTTTTACATGTCTAACCTGCTAAAATGAAATCTATGATTCAGCAGCAGCATGGGTTATATGAACACAGAGCGGTGGGTGACACCGCTCCCCTGCAGCTTGCTCCCTAACTACTAAAACCCTTTGCCTGCCTTAGTGCAGCGTGGGGATGGCTTATCCGAGGACACACTTTCAAGTGTCATTACTTTTAAAGGGAATTAGACTATCTGAAGTGTGATTTATATCTAAGAAAATATGATAATTGACTCAGAGCTGGGTGCTTTGACTCATCTGACTTTGATGTTCATGTGCTTTCCCTGGTGCCAGGTCGCACTCACTGGCAACAGAATTTTGTACTATTCATCCTTGCTTTGAATTGACTGAAATCTGCCTTTTCTCTCAAAGTGGACAGCTGCTGCCGTTTCCCTGCCTGTTGCAGAAAAAGGCTAAGCAGGTTTTCAGCTTCAGGGGTTTGCTGGAGGGAAGGATCACTGAAATGGCAGGCAGAAAGATGCAAAATGCAGGCTCAAATAAAAAAAAAATATCCTTTTGGCTTGCCTGTGGATGGCTGCGAAAGGATCCTCTCCAAATGGCACCCGTTGTTTACCAGGGAGGGTTGTGCAAGGTGATTCCTGCAGTCAGAAACAATCTCTGGGGGATTTCTTGACTCACTGAACAAGCTGATTTACAGCCAGTGGAAGCTGAAATGTAAAACTCTCTGTATGGGTGTTCTTGTTTTAGTGTCTGATGAGGGTTAAAGCCGTTAGGCCATAAATAACATCAATATGCTCCAAATTAAATCAGGCAGTGGCAAAGGGTCGGACACTTCTTTACAGGATAGATGCCAGAGCGTGGTAAAGTTGGCTGATTTGTGCCGATTCATTTAGTCCCACTTGATACCTAATAATATTTATGAGCCACGCTGCGCTGGGAGAAGGCGAGGCAGTTCCTATACCTCACAACACATTTAAATTGATGCAGTGTGAAGCTCCATAACCCTGCCTTGATGCCTCACCTTGCAGCAGGGCGTGCAGATAACCCACCCGCGATGCTTGGAAGGGGACGGGCAGGCGCTGGGGTTATGCAGGGCCGGTCTCTCTAATTAGATGCAGCCGTTCCTCCACCACCTAGCCGTAATCCATCAAAAAATGCTTGGGGAAAAATAATTCCTTTATAACAGCATTGATTTTATCATTCATAGCACGAGAAAGCCCTGGCTTTCAGCCCTTGAATAGACTCTGGGGCTGGTTTTGGTGCAGAGGGGAAGGGGAGCAGTTTTGTTAAGGCAGGTGCTGCTAAAAGCCGATGCTCAGAAATTATTGCTCTGTGTCCTTCTAGTGACCTTTTCTTTTAGTTATTCTCCTGTACTCTAGAAGAAGAGAGATTTTGTGTGTTTGTTTATTTGCTCTCTCCTCTTTCCATCCCTCTTTTTCCTGGGTATTAGGGCCAGTGCAAAGACCTCAGTGCTGTGAAGCCAACCGAGTCCCAGGAGGGACAAAGCTCAAAGAATAAAACCAAGGCTTGTAAACCCAAAGCACATCCCAGGGCAGCCAGGTTCTGACTGTCTAAGCCTATTTTCAATCAGTTGCAACATAAATGGTTTGGGACGATGACAAACCTTTGGCCACGGCTCCCCGGGAATTGGATCCCTCCTGGTGCCACAGGTGTTGGCTGTCTTACCCATATCATTATCTAGCTGGAAAACGTGCAGGGATGCTAATTTAAATGTCAGCTCTGCTTAGTATTTTATCATCAAAAGGACATTGTGCAGCTAGTTTGTGACCTGCACAATTTATCTCAGGGGATGCCTCCTCTGGTGACCCAAAGTTGGTGGCAGCTCAGCACAGACTGAACGTAAAAGTGGAATTTTATTAGACTGCTGTTTAAGGATGAATCCAGCTGAAAACCACCTCCAGAGCTGCCTGGACCCCCTTCCGACTGTTTAAAACACGTGTCACTAAATCAGACAAATGCCGGTGCTGGGACGCAGCAGGCGCTAATTTAACCCATATGCTCTGGGAGTGCTCCTACATCTGTTCGTTCTGGGCAGAACTAAATAGTGGAATTAAATTTTTTTTCTCCCCCCTATCAAGTAAAATTGTATCACAAGCTAGCCATGCAATTTTAAGCCCACTGGAAGGTAAATAAAGAGGACAATTTTTGGCTCAGGAGAGCACCAGTAGTAGCTCACTAATTGGTGTTAGCGTTATGGAAACTGAAAAACTGCTGAGCAGTTCAGGGCTGGAAATCAGGGGTAAACTTGGCTGGATTGGAAACAACCGCAGCATGAAGGAATTATCCCGAGACAGACAAGAGATTTCTTATACGAAGCAAAATCTTTTCGTTTCTGTAGGAACTTGCCTCTCAACATTCCTCCCTTTCCCCATAACCCACAGTATCCCAGTGTGTCCAGTGGAAAGTTATTACCTCTCCAGTGAAACCTTACCCCCTTCTTACCTTCACAGAGCCTGGCCACAACATTATTACTGCTTTCATGGAATATTTATGCTTCTGTCCTTTCTTTAGCCCTTTTGTCAAACATCTTTACTCTTTGCCATCTTGTTCCTTCACTATTTCATTGTACTTACAGTCTTTTAGTTCTCTTACTTATGATCTTGTCTTGGTCTTTAATAGCTTGACAACCAAGAAAGGGATAAGACAAAATAAGATTAAAAGCTAGTTCCTATTCTTTTAAAGCTACTATGTAAAAAAGAAATCAAAGTAATATCAATACCAGATAGGAATATATAACTCCCATAAGTATAAATGCCTTAAGTATAGTCAAGGTCAGGTTTCCAAACGCTCAGTGTTTAGTGTTTGTATTATCTGCTTTATTACTATCATTATGTGCCACAACATATTTAAAGCTTAGTCATAGAAAATGAATGTGGCATATGCACCTCAACTGAAATTTCACAATTTTATGATGAAATTGGTATGAAAACAATCTCAAAATACTTTGCAAGAAGAAATGTCAAAGTTTCTTTTTGAGTATATGAAAATGACCTTAATGGCATATTTTCTTCCAGTAATTTCCAGCTGTTTCACTTCAGTAATTCAAAAGGTGCATATAAGCAGTAAAATGGTAGCTTGGTCATGTAAGTGCATATTATATTAAAATAGTAACACTTTCATGCTATTTGTGGTTATTTTCATGTTGCTTGCTATTGTAAAGGGACATCCAAATAAACTAATCCTTATTAAGGCAGGAAAGATTGTAATGAACATTTAATTGGGCTTTCTGAAAAATAGTGAATATGGATTTTCATCAATAATTCTGCTTCTCACCTAATGACTTCAAGCTGAACGTATCTTTTTGGAAAGACATTTAGTCTTGATTTAGCAACTCCCAAATGAAAAAGAATTTACCATGAGCCTCAGTAATTTGTTCCAATGGTTAATTATCACGCCTTAAATATGTACATCTTATTTTCAGCTTGCATGAAGTTTACTCATATATTAATTGTATATTTGATTGTAATTCACCCTATCTTTGCTAGTTAAATGCATTGCAGTTATTTTTTTTTTTTAATTCCCTGATTGGATGACATCTTTAAATAACCAACTTAGCATGAATTATGAAGTTTTACAATCAATTATACAAATGCAAAATTCAGGAATTGAACTTCAGCTGAACCATCCACAGATAGTTCTGCAGTAGCCCTCTGGTATTTGAATATGTGCAGCAAGAAAATGTCAAAGAAACCCTGCCACAACATGGCTTTATCCAAACATACCGATTTCTTACTGTTTCTTTTCCTGCTGATTTACTCAAAAAGCACAGAAATGCCTCCAATGTCTGGGGACTAGAGCCTGTGAGCACTGAGTTTTGCTCCTCTGACTAAGACTGGTGGAGTCTACTGCTGGCTCATATCCCTTAAACATTTTGCTATACTGCTGCCTAAAGCATCATATTGTGAGGTGACCATATTTTGTGATGCTCTTAAATCTTTTGGGAAGGGATCAGTGGGTTTTGCGGCATTACATTGTGCCCAGCGGTGCAGAATAGGACCAAAGATGTCTATGGCAGAAGTCCTGCCACTGCAATAGCCTTATCACCTGTTCCTTTTCTATGTTGTCTGCAGAGGTTTTCAGCTCTTCCATGGTATCTGTATATTGGTTTTGGTGGTTAGAAATTACCCCTGCGAGTCCATGCAGAAATATGCGTAATCAAAATAGTTCCGCTGCAGTACTGATTAATGTCGTGCCTTGCACTATTTGAATATATTGTGATTTTTTAATGTATTTTTTTTTTCTGCTTAGAGCTGGTTTCCGTAGATTGCTCAATGTTATACACAGTCCTTCCCCTCTGGCTGAAAAAGATTCATATGAGATACATCTATGGTTTTATTGAAAACTTACTTGAATATTGCAATGTCAAAGGACAGTTAGCTGAGAAGGCTCCTCCAGCTTCAATGAAATCAGTTTTCTTTATGTTGTTGGAGCAGCATGATAGAAAATCTGGATTTTATTATAGCAGACACTATACTATATAGATTCTCAGGTGGTAGGGACACATAAATTTTTAGATAAACTGATAAAGAGATGGATTGCTGAGCACAAATCTTGAATTAATTTCCCTCTTACAGTTCTTCAGAAGGTCCCTCAGTCAAATGAAAGTTATCTTTGAAGTGCTGTGATAACAGTGCCCAGTTTCCAGATGTTGATAACTCTGAAATCTAATGGTGACACTCTAAATATTTTGATTGCCATTACTTTACAGGTCTTGATTGGGAAGGCAGAGAGTGAAATAGTTGGGCATATGTATAGGTTCCTACAGCTGATGTCAATAAGACTTCAGTTCATTTGAAGTGTGTTCCTGAATAAGCATGAAAGTATCCAGAGAACATTCCTGACTTGGGAAATAAGCCCTGATATGGGATTTGGGAAACAGGCCCTTATACAGGGAGATAATACAAAGATACTATAGGTGTCTGAGATAAAAATGTCATTATTTTTCTGGCCTCATTTTATTAACTAAAACCGGAACCTAAGATGAAAAACTCATGTAAATGAAATGAGATGAATTCTTATCTGTATTCCATGTGCACACTTTGATTTGTAGAAAAGAATCAGAGAAAGGAAAAAAAATTAAATAAATGTAGATGAAACTTGAAAAAAAGACTAACATTCTCATTGAAATGTTAACCTTCATTGAGATGTGTATAATTCCATCAGGATTCCCCAGATTTGTTTTGCTTTTCAACTAAATGTTTTATGCAACAAATCATTCACTAATCAATTTAATTCTCATAGGCATGACGGGATTTGGAGAGGTTTGGAAAGGATACATGCTGTGGGGGCCAAGGTGGCACTAGAAGTGGGACAATGTTCCGTATTGCAGTCGGCAAGATCATAAAGCAGGGAATAAGAGGACAAAGATTAATCAGAGAGAAGCTGGTGTCAAGGAAGAGCAGAAAGGCAAGGAAAGGATATCAGGCACGCTGGGTGGGAGGCATCTGCTCCAGTTTAAGTACCTAAAAGGTGGATCTCTAGGTTAGAGCTGACCACCTTCATCACTCTTGCAGTTGAAGGGAATAAATAAGTGACCCCAGGGAACAATGCTTCCAACCTTTCATGCGGATAATGTCCGTTGCCTAATGTGTCAGTCTCTCTCCACAGACTACTAAAGAGAGCCTGATGTGATTACTTTGAGAGTAGATGAATCCCCTGTCCCTAGTATAGTCCATATTGCCTCCCAAAAGATGATGTGGAAGGAGCAGCTGATTTGTCTAATGTATTCTTAATAACCTACTAAGAAAGGAATTCTGTAACTGCAGACAGCCTGTTAGCAGCAATCTGCAGAGGGATTTTCCTGTTGTCTAATTTAAAACTTTGTTTTTGGACATCAATTGGATTGCACCTTGCACTGGATAACATGAGAGGCCATACAAAATGACTGGTCAAAACTTTCTTTATTACCATCTTTATTGCATGTTGCCACACCTGTGCTCCTTTTCCTGCCTAAATAATCTCAATCTTCTTAATCTTCCCACAAACTTTCCTTGAACTTTTTATCCTATTTTTCTGTTCTGGGACAGTTCATGGTCCTTAATTCATTATAAACTCAATTTCCATACCTCTGTCAGATTTCCAACCTCACTTGGACTCACTACAGATGAGTTCCTGCCAGAGCTCCAGCCTAGGGAAGAACAGAAAACCTGCATTTAACATTACCATAGGAACATTTTCCATAATCCAAAATTCTGTATTTTTTGTCATTAGCTACAGGCATCCTTCTCTCACCTGCTCCCACAGGACTATATCCTGAGATGTACAAGTGTGTTACCGTGAGAACACACTTCATGAAGCGGCAATCTGAAGAGCGTCAGGGGAAATGCCTTGGATCCTCTTCTACTGAGCAAAGTGGCCAAGAGATAAATGTAATAAAGCACCGCATAGAAATGCTTGATTCTTAGTGCGTGCTATGAGACACACATATATAATCCAGGCAGTAAATTGGGTTAATGGCTGTAAACAAAAGGTTAATGTTCAGAGGGGAGAAAAGGGCTGTAAATTGTAGGGCGAGGGGGTAATTTTATATGGCAGAATATAAATTCCACCCCCCTCTCTCTGTGGGGAGAGGTGACTGTTGAGATCCCCAGTGATGTATTTCCTGGCCTGGATCCAAGGGAGCTGAGAGGCAGAAGAGAGTAGGCCATCCCCTTCTGTGGTCAGAAAGCTTAAGTAAAAACTTAGTTTAGTTTCTGAAGACAAGTTGTACATACTCTGGAAAAGCCCGTTACTAACTGGGGGTTACTTAGTGTGTAAGAGCCACATTAGACTGATGTGTGATAGCCAGTTTTCTACACTAGACAAGACTTCTGTGCTTCAAGGCACCTGAAAGCTGAAGATGGGACACTGGACAGGATTTACCTGTTCCCCTAATTGCACTGAAAAATGTCCAAGGTTCCTGAGTAGTGTGTCCTGCTTGTGCTTTCAAGTTTATTACGTTGCAAAGCTGGAGTCAGGAAGTCCCGGTCAAACAAGCGTGGACTATTGTGTGTTTTTCACCTCCTGCTATAACACAGGGTATGGTCTGCTCGCCAAAGCATTGTCTGAGCATTTCTATCTAGTGCATTTACTTGTTCTCATCACAAGACAAGCACTCTTGATCATTTCTGTTCATCTCCTGTGGTGTTTTGCAGCTTGGGAGACTGAATGTCTTACACTTGGAACACCCCTAGGCTCTTGTGAGGAAGAGGTTTCAGTGATGCCCAGGGGCATTTCTGGTGTTCTGTTCTTATATTATTTGTTTATACTGTCATCTTTGCTTGGATGTTCAAACTGCAGCTAATCACAATCCTATCTCAGGACCATGCAATCCCGAGAAGTCTTCTTTGGCAGTAGATTAATCTGTGATTTGCACTTCCCATCATCAGCTTCTCAATATATTCAACATCCTTTTCTACTGCAGTTATTTTCCAGAGTCCTGGTTTCTCTGATTGCTTGCTCTGATCCTGTTTCCAGAATCAGGGGAAAGGAGAAGTGTTGGAGGTGTTTAATCTAGTATATCTCTCTCCATGGTTGAACCAGATCACTATAAATTAGTCAACAGGATGCTTTCCCCAAGTTTCTGCTTTCCCAAGTCCCTGTGACAAACAGCGTGATGGAGTCCATGTAAATGAGATTGGATTCTTCTTTTTTTTTTTTTTTTCAGTTCACCTTATAGCCTTTTATTAGGTCAGGATGCAAGATTTCCTGAAAAGAGAGACTTGGAAACATGCAGAGGGATAAAGTAAAGGGTTAAGATCAATTCTGTTTACTCATATGTGGTAACTGGTACAGAATCAAGTAGATCATGAACTTATTTTTGATGCTAACAGAAATTTGTTATGAGAATATGACTTTCAGGTTCAAGGTCTAAAAAGAAACATCTGTTTATTTTCTTTTCTATACATTTCACTGTTTTTTTTTCTTGTGTTTAGGTTTCTATTGATTGCTGTTTGACACACATCACATTTGTGTAGTTCATGGTGAATTCCTCATTTGTCTGAATATTTGCTCACATCAGCATGCTCCTTGTTATGTTTTAATTGAATGCCTGGCAAAGTAAGTGTTCTTGAGTCACAAGTAGATATTCATCAATGATAAGACTAAAAAGACTAGATGCCCCAGGATGTTTTCTTTATTTATTATGGTGAATGTGATTTAGATGCGTGGAAATACATCAAGATGCTGAAAAAAGATAGTTACAAATTGACACAGAAAGACAAACAGCAGCCTGGAGTTGACAGCATGTTCTCTGCTTGGGTCCTGTTCTTCTAATGAGAAGCTGGACATCGAACAGCAAGACCTGTGCCGACTCTTTTGAGCTTTCCTTGTGTGACTTCCAATATTTTCTACCTGGATCGGTTCATCACAGTTGGAACAACCCATGGCCCACATGCTTGCAAAATCCTCCCTGCTTTTTTCTTCATTTTCCTGGGAGTGGGGAAATGAGAGCATAAGATTAGTTTTTGCAGCTCCTGCATATTGGAACTCATCTGAGCTGTGGTGACTTATGAATTGTCTGGAGAGAGGATGATGCTTGCCTGTGCAGTTCCACCAGATGCAAAGCACAATGCTTGTCTTACAGAATCAATTGGATTAATAAAATGTGAGCTTATGGGATCAGTTTCTTAACATGAAGGAAAGAAAATAGAAATATTGCTTAAAATGAACAGTCCAAAAAAATTCAGAAGAAACCATGATTGCTTCAGTTCACTCTACCGATATGGCCAGATCCAAGCTAAATACACTCTGATTTTCTTTTAAAATAGTGTCACAGATCTTAGTCTCCATATTCAGGTTTTTCAGCTGACTCCACCCTGCTCTCTCAGGCAGCAACTCCAACATGAACAAAAATAGAAACAAAATTCCAGGGTAAAAGCCTGAGAAATTATTTACTGATGTACTTGCACACACCCTTAGAATCATAGAATCATTAAGGTTGGAAAAGACCCTTAAGATCATCGAGTCCAACCGTTAACCCAGCACTGCCAAGTCCACCACTAAACCATGTCCTCCCCTTCCACCACTACCAAGGCTGTTCACAATAGAGGTGAGCCTCTTTAAGTTAAAATTGCACTTTAGAGAGAGACTTCGAAGTTTGTAAAATCTATAGGAATGACTAGTGCTTTCCCTCCATGAAGGTCAAAAAAATGCTTTTAATTATTGCAGGTTATAACACCCTTGGCCAGGCTGGGTGAATACCTAAGTATTCCACACACATTTACTTCCATTTTTTAAGGAAATTAATTTGCCTGCTTCCAATCTTTTGTTTGCTTTCTATGAATACTCTAGTGAATCATCTTTACCTCAAAATGCTCATAATTTGAAGGGCACGTTTCAACTGCAAATTAAGCACGCTACCACCTGCATTGATGTTGTCCCTGGGGAGGACTCAGTATGTAGGAATGTCATTGCAAGAGTTGCTGAAGTACCCAGATTCATTTGAAGACTCTGGCTCAGAGGCCTCATCAGTGCAAAAACCTCCATACCTCTAAATGTAGGTGCTGTAGCCGGTTCCTCAGTGTCATGCAGATGCAAGTTTACCGACGGATTAATGCATAACTCGATAGTTACACAGAAATAGCACAGGACCAGCAATAGAAGTGAGCGTTAAGAATGCACCCAATGGGGAATTCAAAGAGCATAATACCATGTATTAATTGATAAATAAACCCATGAACCATTCTAAATAATGGATAAGTTTCAGAATATGACATGCTGAATTTGGAAACAAGGCAAACTGCTCACTACACAATACAGGCTGGAAAAATGTGAATGTTCAACTACAGAGGCAAGGGAAATTGGACATGCTCCAGGGAGCTCATGATCCATGCATTTCATGAGATGAAACAGATGGATGAAGCAGACACATGGAGTGGGTAGGAGGAGGTGGGAGGATGTGTTATAGGAAACGGCTTTGTAGAATTAGCAGCACTTCATTTTCTAGCACAGATCTCCCTATGACATCAAAGAAGTCACTTAAGACCAGGGTTGGGCTTTTGTTAAAAAAAAAATGTCCGAACAGGTGTTTGGAGGAATTTTAAAATGTAAGGAATTTGGGAATTCTAATGGAAACCATGAGGACTTCGAGATGTTTGTTCTTCTGACATTGCACTTAAAAATCTTTCTTGCTGTCTCTGATCCTGATGTCCAAAAAGTAATGGACAGAGTCACTGACTGAAATGGGCTTTGGAACTAGGCCCTATGTTCTTGGTGTTACTGAGTTTATGGATTGTCGTGGTTTAACCCCAGCCAGCAACTAAGCACCACCCAGCTGCTCGCTCATTCCCCCCCGGTGGGATGGGGGAGAGAATCGGAAGAGTAAAAGTGAGAAAACTCATGGGTTGAGATAAAGACAGTTTAATGGGTAAATCAAAAGCCGCGCGTGCAAGCAAAGCAAAGCAAAGCAAAGCAAAGCAAAACAAAGCAAAGCAAAGCAAAGCAAGGAATTCATTCACTACTTCCCATTGGCAGGCAGGTGCTCAGCCATCCCCAGGAAAGCAGGGCTCCATCACGCGTAATGGTTACTTGGGAAGACAAACGCCATCGCGCCCAATGTCGCCCCCTTCCTTCTTCTTTCCCCAGCTTATATACTGAGCATGACGCCATATGGTATGGAATAGCCCTTCGGCCAGTCTGGGTCAGCTGTCCTGGCTGTGCCCTCTCCCAGCTTCTTATACGCCTGGCAGAGCACGGGAAGCTGAAAAGTCCTTGACTAGTGTAAACTCTGCTCAGCAAGAACCAAAATATCAGTGCGTTATCAACATTATTCTCATCCTAAATCCAAAACACAGCGCTCTACCAGCTACTAAGAAGAAAACTAACTCTATCCCAGCTGAAACCAGGACATGGATATAAATAATTGTTTTTTATAAAGCCTTTGAAAATCTGTAAGTGAAAATACCTAAGTTATAAGGTATTAAATAAACAAAATACCCCAAACCACCATCACATGTACATACTTGTCATGGTCAGATACCTTTACATGTCCCTCTTCATGTGACAAATGACACTGGTATCTCCAGAGTTCTTGCTGTGTTTAATCACAAGGGCTGATTATGTGTGAAATATTTCTATTAATTCTTGCTAGAAATGTCCTAAATGGCTGGTTGGATGCCCAAGGCAAGGAATTATCTTTCAGCTAGTCCTGCCTGTTAGAAACGAATTACCCTTTTTCACTCCAATTCTTCCTCAACTTCTGTATCTCTGCAAAGCAGGAACTTGCCTTTTTGTACCTCTAAACCAGCATATTGCAGAGGCTTTCTACTGTCCCAGTGAAACAATACACTTTCAGTCCAAGGCATTAGTATTAATTGATGGTTGTTTAGAAGCAAGAAACGGGAGAAAAAACAAGTACGTGAGCTTCTGATGTTCACAAATCAACAGAAATGAGTTCAGCTCTGGTTAGGTAATAAAAGTAGGGTCTGGCTCAGAGAAAGACATGCAAGCTCGATTTGGGTTCATAGGTGTTGCCTAGTGTAATTTGAGAGGCCCCAGCATATATGAGACATCTGTGCAGGCTAATAAATATGACGTAGGATTAATGGGAGACCTGTGCCCTTCTAAAGCAGGTGTTGGAGACCAGACATCATGCTCTGGAGCCTCTTAAATCACATCACACACTTGTTTCCACAACTAAATTATGTCCTCAATCTCTAGTGACTGCAATGGGAATTCAGGCACCTAGTGCATGTACAAGACTATGTTTAGGTGCCTTTAATCTGCTGTCAGATCAGTCTTACCCTAACTATGCCCTTGTCCTTCTCCTCTTGCTTCATTCACTTTTTCCCAATGCTCCTTAGGGACCATGCTCCTGCACAGTCCCTGCGAGCCAGGAATTGACTGCAGAGGCAATTCAGCTTGCAGTGCCCCTGGGAATGCAAGACGTCAGAGGCATGAGCACATCACGCCTTAGCAAATCACTGCAGCACTTTTCCACGTTCATGCTGTTTGTGCTACTCTCATGCCACGTTCTCGTGTCCAGAAGGCATGAAGCAATTTCACGAGTCTGCATTCCCAGGAGTGAATCAGATCCTGCATAGGACCCCAACTTTAGGTTGGTGGAAGATAGGAGTTTGCTTGATGGTCCTTTCACATGCATTACAGTGCAAACTCTGTGCCTCCTCCACATCATTTCCAGTATTGTTGACTGAATTTTGAAGGCTTTTTCATCCTTTCCTGCCTACTTACATGTTGTAGTCACCAACCATTAGCCATCCACCAATGAAAAGGCTTCTTTCACAAAACTCCTTAGTTATTGACTACTCTTCATCTTCTTTTGAAATATCAGAGAGAAAGCTCTGCTGAAATTCTTACAGAAAAATCCCCAAGAGGCAATGGATAGAGGCGGGAGAGAAGGGACAGCAGATCATGTTTTTCTATTTCTATTAAAATATGTTTCTATGATTCACAACAATGCACTTGTGACTACATGTGATTGAAGTAAGTTTGCAAACTCTTTGCTCTAGCTATTGCTCTGCCTCTTCCTTTCATCTTGCTGTTTGTCATATATTCACTTTCTGCCTCGTCTTTTTTGACATTTTAGCTATCTCAGGGGGAACACTGGCACTTTAACGCATCACCATAATAGAAATAAAAGCTTGAAAGATCGAGATCTGAGACCTGCCTATTCCTGGGGCATTGCAATGCAACATCATGAAAGATGTAGCTTGGCTGGGTCCTCAGGAGATCACAAGAAACCTGGAACCATAGCTCCTGAGAATAACTGCGCTGATGAAGGCAGACAAACATCTATGCACCTTTTTTTCTGGTGAAAAATCCTGTCAGAAATTGACATTTTTTTTCTTTGCATATGGTTGAGATGAAATTTTGTTTTCCAGTGGAGAAGTAATGTTTTATTTAAGTTTTTTTGATGAATAGCCCTGGCCTGTCTACATTGACACATACTTCGTACAATGCAAGTGGGAACTCCCCGATGATTCTTTCTAAATTCCTAATGAGTTTCAGCTCAGGATGAATTGAAACCTGTATATTTGGGTCAGATTTTCTATCAGTCTGGACGGGCCCAGCTCTGATACAATCAGCTAAACCAGATGGTGAATGAGCCAACTAGGGAAGGTGCCCCACTGGACCTGTTGTTTGTGAACAGAGAAGGCCTTGTGGGTGATGTGATGGTTGGAGGCTGTCTTGGGCATAGCGATCACAAAATGTTTTCAGTTCTTGGAGAAGTAAGGAGGGGGGTCAGCAGAACTGCTACCTTGGACTTTTGGAGGGCAGACTTTGGCCTGTTGAGGAGCCTGGTTGACAGAGTCCCTTGGGAGGCAGTCCTGAAGGGCAAAGGAGTCCAGGAAGGCTGGACGTTCTTCAAGAAGGAAATCTTACAGGTGCAGGAGCAGCCCATCCCCATGTGCCTAAAGAGGAGCTGGTGGGCCTGGCTGAACAGAGAGCTTTGGCTGGAACTCAGGAAAAAAGGAGAGTTGATGACCTTTGGAAGAAGGGGCAGGCAACTCAGGAGGACTACAAGGATGTCGTGAGGTTATGCAGGGAGAAAATTAGAAGGGCCAAAGCCCAACTAGAACTTAATCCAGCTACTGCCATAAAAGACAATAAAAAATGTTTCTACAAATACATTAGCAACAAAAGGAGGGCTAAGGAGACTCTCCATCCTTTATTGGATGTGGCGGAAACATTGCCACGAGGGATGAGGAGAAGGCTGAGGTACTCAATACCTTCTTTGCCTTAGTCTTTAATAACCAGACCAGTTGTTCTTTGGGTACCCAGCCCCCTGAGCTGGAAGACAGGGACAGGGAGCAGAATGAAGCCCCCATAATCCACGGGGAAATGGTTAGCGACCTGCTACACCACTTAGACACACACAGGTCTATGGGGCCAGATGGGATTCACCCAAGGGCACTGAGGGAGCTGGCAGAAGTGCTCACCAAGCCACTTTCAGTCCTTTATCAGCAGTCCTGGCTAACTGGGGAAATCCCAGTTGACTGGAAGTTAGCAAATGTGAGACCCATCTACAAGAAGGGCTGGAAGGAGGATCCAGGGAACTACAGGCCTGTCAGCCTGACCTTGGTGCTGGGGAAGGTTGTGGAGCAGATCATCTTGAGTGCCATCACATGGCATGTACAAGACAATCAGGTGATCAGGCCCAGCCAGCATGGGTTTATGAAAGGCAGGTCCTGCCTGACTAACCTGATCTCCTGTGACAAGGTGACCCGCTTAGTGGATGAGGGAAAGGCTGTGGATGTTGTCTACCTGGACTTTAGTGAAGCCTTTGACACTTTCCCACAGCATTCTCCTGGAGAAGCTGGCTGCTCATGGCTTGGACATACGCTTTGCTGGGTAAAAAACTGGCTGGATGGCTGGGCCCAAAGGGTTGTGGTGAATGGAGTTAACTCCAGTTGGCAGCTGGTCACAAGTCATGTTGCCCAAGTCTCAGTACTGGAGCCAGTTCTGTTTAATATCTTTATTGATGATCTGGATGAAGGGATCAAGTGCACCCTCAGAAAGTTTGTAGACAACACCAAGTTGGGTGAGAGTGTTGATGTGCTGGAGGGCAGGAAGGCCCTACAGAGGGATCTGGACAGGCTGGATCGATGGGTCAGGGCCAATTGTATGAGGTTCAATAAGGCTCAGTGCCGGGTCCTGCACTTGGGTCACAACAACCCCAGGCAACGCTACAGGCTGGTGGAAGAGTGACTGGAGAGCTGCCTGGCTGAAAAGGACTTGGGGGTGTTGGTCAACAGCCAGCTGAATATGAGCCAGCAGTGTGCCCAGGTGGCCAAGAAGGCCAACAGCATCCTGGCTTGTATCAGAAATAGTGTGGCTAGCAGGACTAGGGAAGTGATGGTCCTCCTGTACTCAGCACTGGTGAGGCCGCACCTCCAATGCTGTGTTCAATTTTGGGCCCCTCACTACAAGAAGGACATGGAGGTGCTGGAGCGTGTCCAAAGAAGGGCAACAAGGCTGCTGAAGGGTCTAGAGCACACGTCTTATGAGGAGCGGCTGAGGGAGCTGGGGTTGTTTAGCCTGGAGAAGAGGAGGCTGAGGGGAGACCTTATTGCTCTCTACAACTACCTGAAAGGTGTTGAGGTGGGGGTCGGTCTCTTCTCCCAAGTAACAAGCAATAGGACAAGAAGAAATGACCTCAAGCTGCGCCGGGGAAGTTTAGGTTGGATATTAGGAAAAAATTCTTCCCTGAAAGCGTTGTCAAGGATTGGAACAGACTGCCCAGGGAAGTGGTTGATTTTCCATCCCTGGAGGTGTTTAAAAGACAGGTAGATGTGGTGCTTAGGGCCATGGTTTAGTGGCAGACTTGGCAGTGCTACCTTAACAGTTGGACTTGATGAGCTTAAAGTTCTTTTCCAACCTAAACAATTCAATGATTCTGTGATTCTGTATCAATTTACATTAGCATAAAATTTGACCCAGTATTTCAGACTGAGACATACTAAAAGCAATTCCTGTCATCAGTGCTACTGAATGCATGGTTCAGAGATCACCAGTTACCTTTGAAATTTAAATCATCTTCAGGTAGCAGACCAGCTTCTGAGTTGAAGTCTGCTCTCTGTCTTACTGCCAGAATAAAAAATATCCAACTGCCATAATGCATTGAGAGCAATTTCTTTCTGCTTGCATAACCCATCTGCAGGAGCTAAGACATTTCCCAAATATTTTATAACCATCAAATAAAGTATATCAAAAGTAATCCAATGTATCAAACCTTTTTGGATAGCTTTACAAGAATATTTGGCTACTAAGTTTCAAGTACGTTAGGAGGGAAAAAAGAAGACACCATTTAGCGTGTGCTGAGATACTGTTATGACAGGTCATGCATGCAGTAAATACCATCCCCAGCTGGAAGAGCTTCAGCAGCTGTATAGCCAAGCACAGCGCCTGCTAGTATATCACCAGTCTTTGTCCTTGGAGGCAGCTGGCTCAGGATACTCAGGTTTATGACTCTGCTAGGCTGGCTGACTTCATGTTAGATACAAAGGATGCTCACAGCTTTAGGGCCCTGCAGCTCAGTTCCCCCAGCTGCAGGGATGATGTGCTGCTGGTATCACTTTAGGGTTTTGAAAAGTACCTAAAAATACAATATGTTCACTCTCCAATTGACAGAAGTGATTCAGTCCCTCAGGCACTCATAAAAAATCCCACCAGCACGGTTGTGGGGTTGCAGCAAGCACTGATGCTGAGGCAGGCAGCAATCATTTTTAATTTGGGGGTTGACAATCTGAAGTTAGGGCTGCAGGAACAAAGAAAGAAGCCTGAACATATTGAACCAAAGACGTTCCTCCTGAGCCATGGAAAAATAATAGCTTGACATTTTTAAGTGTCAATAGCCATAGCAGAGAGACAGCTGAAGGGGACAGAATACCTGGCTGATTGCTCTGCTTCACGTACACACAGTAACCTTCTAATTCCAGCTGCACATACATTTTCTTCTGATCATAAGGTATTGAAAATGACTTGAAAGAACACACCCAGCAAACCCTCCCATCCCTTCTTGATTTGGTTAACAAGGTCATTAAAAAGATGCATGAAAGACTTGCAAACAAGCGCTGAATTTTTATGCTGCAGTGGCAATATCAGAGTGGCCTGAGCATAGAGAGAGGCTATTAGTGAAACGAGTACGCTTATTATATATCTGAAAGCAATTTTCACCCCTTTAGCTACTATGTTGAAGAGACTTGAAAGTAACATGTGTGTACTGAGGAGCAGAAATGGTCTAGCGTAATGTAGCCTGAGAAATCCTTCCTGTCACAGGACAACAGTATCCCATTTTCTGCTGAGATTCTCTCCTCTGTCCTGCATCAGAGAGCACCTTCCCAAGAGAGAGAGATGATGCCTCCAGCCCTTCTCAGTGGTCCTCCAGGGCAGCAGTGGGACCTGGTACAGTTCACAGCTTTGGGGCCTCCAACCTGTACCTGCATGAATTGTCTAACCCCATAGTCAGGGAATAAGAAAAAAAAATCTAGAAAACCTCTGGCATGGGAAGGTGGAGTCTCAGCTCTAGATCTTGAGGTTGAAACCCTTTAAGATTTTAAAGAACCTCTGTTTTTATATGCCTCAGCTCAGACACTTGTAGAGAGCAGATCTTTTTTTTTTGCAGAATTTTACAGGTGTTTGCTCACTGGGAATATCTTTGGTTTTTTTTGTCTAGTTCCTGACCTATTAGTGTCCTGAAGCATGGAAACAGGAAGATTACAGCACTGTGGATGTGTAGGAATTGGCACTTTCTGCAGATTAAATTGTCTGCAATGCCATATTTTGGCTCTACGTGAGAACAGGGTTCAGCATTAAGAAAAATTTGATCTTCTGGGTAGATGTAATACAAAATGAAGGCACATGCTGAAGTTTTGTATGTGTCTGGGAAGAATTTTTTGTTTCACTCTTTTCCTTTCTCAGCTGTTGGCATCAAAGGCCATAAGATAAAAGGATGAACATACCTGTGGAACCTACCACTTACAACTCTGATACTTGGACCCCCTTTCCCTGCCATTTCCAGCTTGCAGCCCTTTTCCATCACAGAGGAAGCCCCATACATTGCACACCAGTCCTCCCCTCCAACATAACAGCTAGTGACACAGAAATAACCTTCCCTGCATGCACAGAGGTGAAGCACATGGGCATTTGAACTGTCTTTGCTCTTATTTGGAGAATTAGAATTTGCTTTAATTTTCCATTGGGAAATAAATATGTGTCATCCTGCTCTGAAGCCGTGTTAAGTGCACAATAGCTCTGACATTGCTGTTGTGCACTCAGCTGCTGCATGAGTCACTGCCATCTCTTGACTCAGAGTTTTCCTCATTAAAAGTTGAAAAACAAGCACAAGGGGAGAGAATAAAGAGAGGGAAAGGTGGACTTTCTGAGCTTCTCTCAGAACTGAAATTAAAACTGTGCATTTCTGAAACGGCAGTGATCCCTCCACCCGCACTCTCTTTCTAATGATCAACACTTTCTGTAGCTCAAAGGATGTTCTCTGTCTCTACCCCACTTCAGAAATGGAAGAAATAATCAGCTCAAGCCATGACAAAAAAACATGCCTGATGATTGATAGATTTTCACAAATATTTTGCCTCATTTACTGCATTAGCTGAGTAGTTCCTCCAAATCACTGCATCAAAGTGGTGACCATAAGATTTCTTTCAAAATCTCAACCAGGTTTTATTGTACATCACATTGTAATAACAGACGAAGTTTCAGACTTTTCTGCATTCAGAATTGGCATGGTTTTCTAAGCAAAATCTGAAGAATACAAAATGGGACCTTTGCCCTCAGGTCACAGAAAAAAATATCAAGGCTTGAAGAACTGAACATTTATTCCTTTTTCTGCCAAGTCTACTTTGAATAATCTGGATGACAAATATGACAGAATCAGGGATTCCATCCCTCTCTCCAACACAGTCCTTGTGGTTGATGATATGATGAATGAAGGAAAATGAAACTGTGAGAAATGAAGGAAAGGCCTTTTTGGGCCTTGAAGCATGTCTGCATGGAAAGGCAAAGGCAAATGCAAACTGATGCTCTGTACTGATCAATATATTCCCCTCTAAGACACATTGACCATGGCCCACTCTAACACCATTGCAGACTGAGTGCTTGGACACAGACAGAGGAATTGGGGTCCATTTTCAGTCTTGCACATATATACTGTCAGTCATGGATATTTTGTAGAAACTTTGCCTTTGTGAGAGGAAAAACAGGCAAAATGAGATGCTTCAGTGTTGAGTAATGATCAGAACAAGCTGGCACCTGCATTTCACAAATTTACTCTGAGGATATTTCTCTGTGGATATGGACAGATATCCCAGTCTGCATTCATTCTGGGAGGTAGAAAACAATTTTAACTAACAAGAGAAAAAATTACTAAGAAGAAAGAATTCTTTATTTTATGAAGAGGTATCTGGTGCTTTCTGAAGCATCTAGTCCTAGCCACTGTTCAAGACATGGTAATGAGCTGGGTGGATCATGCTTCTGGAATAGCATCTGCCCAAACTGTTTGGTTCTTACCTCTTGCCATTGAAGCTGTTGGGCATAGTTTCATCTGTGCTTCCCTTCTTCTCCTCTCTTTCACTTTACACCTTCGTTTTCAATTAATTGTTTTTTTTTTTTTACTAAGAGGGGGCCTCGCTTTTAGCTGGTCATGATAACCTGGGTTTTTGACTGATAGGAGTAATGCCTTGATACAAAGCAACCTTTCCAGGTTCTTTGCTTAGCTAAAATTTAGGGTGCTTGGTCCAAGACAATTCCTTGACTGTTTTTTTGGCTTAGTGCTCAAAACTTCACCATCTACCTCAGTTTCTGTTTTCAGTGCTTCTCCCAAGCTCAGTCTCATGTACGGGTCAGATTGCTCAAGGTCTGATTAAAGTGACAATTCGTGGGTTCTTAAAAATGTGTGTTAGCTTGGTTGTGTGATCCTTTGACTATTTAGGTACATCATAAAAATGATAATCCATTCCAAATGGTGGAGGCACACGTCCCACAGTGCTAAAACAACAAAGGTATGGCTGCAGGAGCTCAAGAATAGGATGTGGTGCTCACATGCATATGTTCCTCTTCTGCAAAGGGCTGTCTCATGGCATTGTGATCTGATAGAAAGCTGCTCTGCTTTACAGCAATCACTACTTTAAGTCTATTGATGTGTGCAGATGAAGTGCCTTTTGACGGAAAATGGAACGAAATCACTTGGTCCTGTGCATAAAGCTCTGGACTGACAAGGTGGGGTTCAGATCTTAACTCTGCAATAGCCTTTCTGGATACCAACAAAGTCAGTCCAGCTGCTGCAACATCCAAATACAGTCGTTTGAGATGGTCTAGGGCATTCAGCCAGGTCTCTGCTTGCTGGTCCAGAAGGTCAGAGGCTTTTCTTCAGTCCTGTGTTATAACTTCCAGCCCAGTTTGAATGTTTTGGTGATACGATAGTTCACACAGCTGAGTTGATTGTCACTGGGAACTGACCTGTAATCCACTGTCTCTAGTCAAAGACTTTCACTTAATTGAATAGTTTGGGTTCTTCTCATCTCTGTGCCTAACTTCCTCACATACTAAAAGAGAATAGTGGCACTGAAGACGGTGTTCAGTTTGCAAATTCATGAACTGTAATGAGAGTTTAGCACCTACCTCAACTGCAGGTCTCTTAAGAAAGATATCTGATATCAGCTATTTTCATCTGTGAGTTGAATCCTACCCTTGTTTTATTCGTTTGTCATGTGTTAGGAAGTGTTTGTCCTCATGAGTTTGTGTAGTGCCCAGAGCAGAAGGATCCTGATCCTGATTGAGATCACCAGAAGCTGCAGTTGGAGACCAGTCAGATCTGATAATCAGATTGTTATTCCTATATTGCCTCTCCTTCAATGAAACTGTTATTCAGGCATGTTCAATAGCTTCAAAACTATGCTGAATAACTTCCTAACTGGAACAAAGGTGATATTCCCTGCGATGAGCACTACTTTAATGTAGATGATAGATACTTTGCTCAGGTGTATGCACTCCATCTCGAAGTGATCACATTTCATTGAAAATGCGTCGATGTTTAGCATCTCTCTAACTTTTTCTTTTGTCTTGGGAGGGGAACAGGGGGAAATAGTTTAGTCTTTTAGACTTTGCTGCTTCTTATTGATAAATGTCCTCTGTATTTCCACACTTTAAAGGAATGTTCTTGTATCATGATGAATAGCCCTTTTAGGCCCAGAATCAATTCAAACCTTTTCCATCCCAGTGCTTGAAATTCTTGGGAGGATATTCCAATTTCCATAGTCTTGTTCGTTGTTATGCGACTGCATCAGCATTAGCACTGAAATCAATCTTGATTTACATTTTGCTCTTGTCCAGGTGCTCAGAGCAGCAGCTTTTCAATGCTTAGTTAGTAGACTTTGCACTAAATAAATTTTTGGAAGATTTACTAGTCTAGTGACATAAAATCTGGAAAGTTATTATAAACTTTGACATCTATCAGCTATGGTATATGTTAAGGTTATTCCATCCTTTTAAAATACATTGACTGTGATTCTTGGTATGATTTTCCTTCCCATTTTTATTCTCTCCTCTTTGTTTCCAGATTGTAATTCTACAGCTGCTTAACAAAATGAACTCCTCCTTTTCCAGTTTTTCTTGGCACACACACCACAAAGGCTCTGAAGTCCTAGAAGAAAGACAAGGACTTATACGAATAAATAGTTTTTAGGAAAATGCCTTCCCTGTGCTGACAGGTAAAAAATATTCCAGGCAGTAATTAAAGAAAAGAAAATGATTTGAAACTCCACTCAACTGAGGTATTGCCCTGCTATTCAGATTGCTATTCCCAAATAAACCCCCTCAGATGTTAGCAGGAAAACACATTCCAGTGATTTCTAATTATATCTAGCTTCTATTAATACCTTGAATCTTCTCCGATCTGGACTTGCAGCATAAGATGGAATGTCTCTGAGTAAACCCAGCCACCTGTAATGTCAATGTACATGAACCAGTCCCTGAACCATTCTTCATGGTGCTGGCCCTCAGCCAGGAGCTGGAAACCAAGATAATTTCAGGAACCAGCAGCAGAAGAAAAAAAAAAAAGAACCACAAACCAACTGAAATTTGAAGAACTCATTTGAAATATTAATTAAGAAATATAGCAAAATAGTACAAATAGAAATAGGTATGCATTGTAATTTTTATAAAGGCAGAAGAAAGAATACTGACTTTTCAAAAAGTTTTAAGAAGCTAAAAGCTAGTATAAAAGCTAATCGGCCAGCCTGTATGGGATATATCTTCTCTAAGCTTTAGAGATTAAACTGTGATGATACCAAGTTCTCCTTGCATCTGCAGATGGGAACTGAAGCATTCACATGACTCCTGCTGAAGGAAGAGTCCTTCTTACCTTATGTTATCGCTACCTAATATGGCAAGTAGCTATGCAGAATTTGTTACGCAGTTGGTATACGGTGAGGTTTTGTAGCCAACCTCATCATGTCCTCTGATCATTTTTTAACTGTGGAGCTGTAAAGTTCATTGCTTCTAGTGCCTTTTGCCTATAATCTTTTCTTTTTATACTTCTTTCTTTGGTGTGGATTTTTTTAACCTCAGCTCAGAAAGAAGAACAAAGAAAGCATTTTAAGGGCTACTCAAGGGCTACTACAAAAGTCTGTTAACATTATTGTATACCTTTTAGCACACATTGACTACGTATGCTTTAGATAGGAACAGTTTGCACTTTGCACACAACGTGCTGGTTCTCCATTTTCTGCTTATAGAGCTACAGTAGTGGAGAGAAATATAGATATCTAGGGGCATGGTTTATCCCATCCTTCAGTAGGCATCTTAGACAAGATAGATGGTTTAATCGCTGATTTTATTTTTTTTCATTGACTGAGGTCAGATGTGGTGTGGGATATGTGTGACTGAGAAAGGATAAAGGCAGGAGAGAACAGATGGGATTTGTAACCAGGTCTTTCCATAACATGTGCAACGTCTTTTAAAAAATGAGAGAAATTAGAGGACCTCACAAGATGCCCGGTCCTGTTGCAGGCATCATGCCAGCCTCCCCCACAGCTTGATTTTCCTCTGTGCTGATTCCAGAATTTCCCCTCGCCCCCAGCTGCATGATGCCAATGTGACATCCTCTTAAACCCTACTGAGAGAGCTGGAGTTCAAAATTTTTAAGAAATGACTGAAAAGGCAAGTCTGTTGTCTAACAGACTGAAGGAATGCAGTGTGCAGTTTTTCAGGGAGCTTTTTGGGTTCCCCAGGAAAAATGAAGTAAACACCATTCATTCTTTGAGCTGCCACATAGCTTTTTCTCATTAGCAATTCTTTCTTCCTCCCCTTGCTCCGAGACCTGTGGTGACTCCCCCAAGACACCATCCTACCAGTTTCCTTCTCTTCCTTGATTAATCCCTTTGACTAGAGCTGAAAAAGCAGATTCTTGCTGTCTGTTGCTTTAAGACATGAGATAGATTGATTTGTTCTCTATTAAAAATAAAGGATAATAAAGAAAGTACAACCACTTGTGCTACACATCTTAAATATTCTTAGCTTTGAATTTATCATCAAGAATAAGCTGGGGGAGCAATCTGAGAGGGAAAATTACTGTTTTAACAATGCTCTTTTTATCAAATAATATGGAATAGTCTGTTTCTTTAATGGGAAGGTAAGTCCTTATACTTCAGACCTTTATAATTAGATCCCAAAAGAAGTCAGCTTCAAGAAGCATGGCTTGATACTGTCAGATGCTGCTAAGATGTAATGTTAATGGGCAACGAGAACATGAGAATGAGTAACTGGTCAAAACTTGAATTTTTGTTTTGGGGAAATAAGACTGTTTCCCCCTATTTTATAAAGAGGAGCTGTGGAAAAGAGAAAGAGCAGTAACAAAGGCATCTAACATCCGGTAATCCCAATGGGAGGTAGGCATCAGGATATCATTTTCATCTGGGTCTCAAAGCCCTATCCTACATCACATTGAGAACCCATGGCTAAGCTGGAAATTGAAGCCAGGCAATCTTAGAAGCAGCAACCTGACATTATGCTGATACTTGCACAGCCCTTTCAATGTTGGTTTTTTAAATGCTCCTTATGCGTGTACATACAGTGCCCACCATTGTCTTGAGTCTGCCTGTGTTTCTGTGTCCAGCTGGAATGCAAATACTAATTAGGAATTTTTCTTGCATTTTGTTTATTAAAAAGCACATGGATAAACAAGGAAGAGAAGAGTCTGTGCTACATTTACACCCCAATAAGATTCACTTGATTCTTTGATTTGTGACGTGCAATAGCTGTTTGCTTGGAAAGGGACAGTGGTGTTCGGAGACGTTAGGATATAGCCAACTGTTTGCTCATCTCATCTTCCATTTGGCTGAGGGTTTAAGCAGTTTATTAGGTAAAGCAGCCCTTTAAAGTCAGTTCTGTACAACACGCCAGCACATGCTTAGGAAATTTGTCAGGTAAGGGCTTTGAGGAAGCACTTTTGAGACACCACAGAGACTGCAGCTCAGAGCCAGCTGATTCTTTGGGTTACAGGGAAATCAAAACTGCACCTATGGATTGGAAGTGAACACTTATTTAATGTCTTTTTGAAAGATTTGTACCTTCTAAAATTCTCATTTGTTTGAAACGCTCTGTTGCTATTTAATCATCAGTCGTTAAATATGTTATAGAAGACTCACTGAAGACTGAATACAGCTTTCTTTTCCTCCTTCTCTAATAAATGACTGAAACATCATAATTTTGGGATCTGCTTTAGAGACAGCTTCTCAGTGAGAAGTATCAGTTACATATAGGCTCCCAAGGAAAGAGATGATGGTGCTAAAGAAACAGAGAAACCAATCACATTTTCCACATTTCCTCGCTTTGTACACTTTTTTTTTTTTTTTTTTTATTAACTGGTGAACTGATTAGGATTTTATTATTGTTATTTCATTCACAAGGATGAGATGCCTCACCTTAGCAATTTAAACATCAGATGAATTAAGGCAGTTGCTTTGCTCCCTCTATAATCAGTAGACAAGGACCTCAGCACTATTACATGTCTAGTTAAATGAGATTATTCCTATGTAAATGATGATTTACCTGCACTGAAATGTTTTGCCCTTATGTATCAGTTTCAACGAAACTTCAGTGGAAAGCTTTTTCTTAGATTCAAGGTGGAAATTTCCTGTTAGCATTAAAGGGGAAAGGAAGGAGTAGCATTATCTTATCATGGGATGTACAGTAGCAGGGTGTTTTGACACCTCATGTGAGACAGGAGAAATGCATATAAAAATCCCTATACCAATGAACTACAAATTCCCTGAAGGCAAATGTCGCTACCCCCAAATCAGAAGGCAGTATCTCCTTTAGGACAACTGGGGTGAAAACTGAATTTAAATATAGATCTCTAAAATCTTTGATAAGTTCCCCAAAGGGCATGAAACTGGCTACCTCGTATTAATTTTCCTCAGGGCTTATGAAAAACTTGAAAATATATTGTTTTTGTCTCAATACACATAAGAAAAAAGTTTTCACATCTCAAACAATGCCGTAAGATGAAGAAACTCATTCCTGCCCACGTCTGCAGGGGATCTTAAAGGCTATATGCAATATTGGTACATAAAGTATTAACTCTACAGTATGCAACAGCATCAGCTACAGTTGATATAAGTAAACACTTCATGTAACATTTATATTACATAAACATTAGATATTCACAGTGTAGATGTGAGCTAATCATCTCACATCTCAGCTAATAAGCCAAGGATCTCTTCACAGTCGATGGGAAGAAAAAGAGACATTTTTAGGGCACAATTAATTTGCCATATTTTGCATCGTGCTTTAGAGCGAGATGAAGTGCCTATTTGTCTCCAGTGGCTTCGTGGGAACCTATGGGGACTCATTCAAGTGTACAAATCTACATTGCAAAAGTCTACAGTCGGTCTGAAAAATCACCTCCTTAGTGTCTATAACATAAAGGAGTGCCAAGTTCTAAAGAAAGCCTCTATTTTTATTTTATTTTGTAAGGGAAGTTTCTCTTAATGAGTTCCCATTTCAAATCTAATCCCCCAGCTTCTTGTTTGGGAAGATTTCTTTAGATAGGCTCTTGTAACATTAATGTTCTGGTCCAGGACTGCTTTTTTATAAAGTCTCTAGATATCATCAGTATAGATATCCTTCATGTATAATGCACTCACGGCATTTCCCTCATGTCTTTGCTTCTCTGCTGCTTTCTCATTTGTGTCAAGCCCATCTTAGCGGGATGTTTGGCAGGCAAGCCTCCATTGTCTGCTGTCAACGTGGATTTTGGCTGGCTGGACCTTTGTGGTGCTTTTTTGGGTCCTCTCCCATGGGGGCTCTGCACTGCTGTTGGTGAGCTGGCCGTTTCTGCGTGTGTGCTCTGAGGACTTATTTATAGTAAAGGGAACTGTATCCCCTCTTTTTAATGTAAGAGCAATAAGTGAGCCTAGATACAGCCTACTTTTGAATAACTTGTGCTGGGGTAACATCCAGGGGCTTTGGGCTGTGTGGACACGGTAGTCACACGCACAGGCTTTGCGCTACATGATTTGTAACTGAATGTACGCTGTGAGCTAAAAAGCCACGCTCTTTAGATCATTTTCAAAGTGTGTGTATGGGAAGCCAGAGACTTGGAGTGGGATTGAGTTGCTTAAACATGTAAGGTAGTGTCTGTCCAGGTGCTCCGGGATACCTGAGATATCCACATGGGCTGGCAGGACCTAGGAATGTCTGAAGAGGCATCTGGAGCCGTGTGAGTTACTCTAAGGTATCTAAAATGGCACCAGGCACACACACCTTTGCTGTATCCCCAGGCTGTTTTCACTATGCCACTTCGCTGGCATCACAGCTTCTGTCACTGCTCACCCTTGCTTTTCACAGCCATTTCAGTATAATAAATAAAGCTTTCTTCCTTGCCTTCTTCCTCAGAAATGGCACCAATGCACTAATACAACATTTCAATGCCCTTTCTGTCGGTTAATGACAAAGCCAGTCATGATTTATTTGGAAGTGTACTGCCACTTGGCAGAAACCAGTCCAGGACACTGGAAGCTTGCAGGGACAGAGACAACCCGCAGCCTGGAGCAAAGGGGCCTGATCTAGACTGGGTCTTCAAGCACAGCAATGATCGCTCACCGCAGTCCACAGCAATGCGTTTCATTGACTTATTTTAGCTTACTTGACCATTAACTGTATTTCACCTATTCCGTGCTATGTACCTCCATGATAATATTATGCATTCCTCAGAAACCTTTTCCAAACAGTCTGCTGTTTGGTGATAGTGCAGTTACAGTATGTACTTTGGCCGTAGACTTTTAATTACAGATGAAAAAACCCCACACGTTTATTTGATCAAACATTTCTGGTACAATAAAATGGTGACATAGGGTCTTGCATAACAAAAGGGTGAGAAGGATTCCTGTATTTTTGATGTTCTTTATACCTTATCTTTTCTGCTGCTGCTTCTGGAATGGGTATCAACTAGAGAGACAAATAGTGTCCATGGTAGCGTCGGAATATTAAGTGTATGAACTAAAAAAAGAAAGCTCACCCTCCTCAGAAGCCTCATTGCAAGCATGAAGGGACATGTTCTGGCTCACCTTATGTACTTGCAGTGCAGTGAGACACTTGGTATGCCTGCAGTGTACATAATTAATAGCAATGACAAGTAACTGCATGATTAGTATTAAAAATAATAAAAGGCCCAGGTTGCTCATACTTCAAAGTCAAGCTGTTTCAAAACTAGAGATGAAGCTTCCAGTCCCATTGCCTTTGAGGGGAATCCTGATGGACATCAAAGTGTGGTTCTTGTTTGTTTTTTTTTTAAGAAAGGTATTTCCTCCAATATTTGCTTTTTGGGTTAAGTGCTTTTGGTGGGAAAGGAGATGAGAACATCTGAGGGGCTTTGAGAAGGAGGGCTCCCACAGTAGGAAGAAGTGGGAAGAGTTCCAGTTTGAGGAGGAAGAGGTGGATTGAGAAACTGAGTCCAGGAGGAGTTTGGGAATATTTTAAGATGTTTGTGTGGTTGTAACCCAGGACTGGGGCAGGTAGAGGAGCTTAGGAGGGGACAGCTTACCATGGGACAGGGCAGCAAGTCCAGGGAATGAGGAAATGCATTATTAAGTGCTGACTTGCCACCCTTAAGTGTCACGGGGGTAGCAGAAGGAGAGAGACGTGGGAGCAGGGCTACTGTAGATGGCATTAGAAAGAAATGATTTTGATTTCTCATAGCTGGAGGATGAAGCCTTTAGGTGCAGAATTAAAAGGCCCGCCTCTCTGATACCCTTGCTACAGAAGCCCAGGAGAAGCTAAGTTTTAGAAGGAAGAAGCATTAGAAATTTGCTTGATAAGCTGCAGCCCTTCTCCAGCGAGACAAAATGAATGGTGTTTGAGTGGTGCAGGCCTGCTGGAGGTCTTACCCTGAGACAGGAATGCTTGGAAGGAGATTGGTCCTGTAGTTACTGTGCAGGTGAAACTCAGGTCTCCTCCTTTGAACTCCTGGAGGAAATAATGGTAATGAATGCTGATTTTGCTCTTGGAAATTCAGTTTCTGGCAACACTTTTAAAAGCTGATTACAGCTTTGCCTCCCTTCATACCCTCAGATGACCTCTAGCTACCCCATCAAGTGAGAACCATATTCATAAATACATAGCTATGGTGTAGTGTTGGACTGTCTGTCTTCTAAGATGGAAATATTGATTGAAGATAACGGATCAAAGGCTGAGGGGAGAATACTTTTTGCTGAACTTAGGAAGCTTATATATTGCTCCCTGGGGAAGAGGCTGCCAATCCTAATTTAGTTGTCATTTAATTCCTGCTGATCTAAATTTTCTATGACAAATAGTTTCATTTAATTGTGTCACCTCTGGTTTGTGTGTGCTACAAAAAGAACTTTTCATTTTAACAGTGGGTAACAAAGGAGTAAGAGTTTTAAGTGGTAATGTCAGGGGAGCTTGCAAAGACACCCAACTGTGGGAGGTCATGCTTTATATTAGGGAGAAATTATACTACATCAGAGAACAGTCTTGTAGTTTTGAAAAGAATTTCTTTCTAAACAGCATTGTGCCGTTAGCATGGAATTCAGCTAAGCTGTTCCAAGCCTTTACATGGCTTTCGGAACTCGAGAATATTTGTTTTCAATAAAAAGGGAAATAATAACTCTGGAGATTAATTGCTTGGTAATATGCACTGGCACATAGTGATGGCATCTGTATCTAATGGAAATAAAATTAAAATGGGCCTTCGTAGATTGCTTCAGCTAAAATAAACAACTAGAAAACAATCTGGATTCCTGGCTAAATCTAAGAGAAGAAATGAAAATTAATGTATAGAGAGATTATCTTTGGCAAATTTCTCTTTCTCTTTTATCTCTCAGAAGATTGCGTTTTGGCTGGTTTTTTCAGAGCTAGCCTGATGTTACTTCCACTGTAAGTGTTTGTGATGGGTGTTAGAAATGCTGTCTGCAGCAAGAACATCCATGCAGTGCCAATGTGCTGCATCTGCTATAAATGTACTGCAGCAGCACAAAAGGCAGTTCATGTGTTTCCAGCTTCTCTCTGTAATATACTCACTCTGAAGTAGAGTGCCCTGGTGAAAGCCTGCTCTGAGCTGACATATCCCTCTCCCTGCGTGACAGGTTTCCCCCAGCACAATGACATCATGGGCTCTGTGTCTCCACGCAGCCATTTATGCAGCTGATGCCAGGAACAGACCTGATGCTCTACAATACCTTCCTCTCTGCGGGAGTAGGACTCTAAATCTGGGCTCCAAATTGGGGTCTCAGCTCCAAATGGATGCAAAGATAATTTTTCTGGATTGTCTTTTTGAACTACTTATTGTGCAATCACAAGAAATACTGAGTTAAAATTTCTAAGATCCCATTTTGTGTTTTAAATAATAAAAAAAAAAATCATGCTGCAGTATTCATACTTTGATTTCTCTTCACAATGCAGTGATTTTCCAGCAGAAAATGCATTTCTGGGGACATAGAGGGGATGTAATTGAAACCATTAGAAAAAACATTGTAGGGTATAAGGTACAGCGCATGACTAAGCAGTGATTGGCTGGGAAAAAAGAGGATTATAGAGACACTACCCCAAAAGCCTTATCAAGTTCAGGGGATGTGGCCAGTAAGAGTAAATACAGGGTGGAGATTTTGGAGCTGAGGATGGCTACGTGAACACCAGAACTACAACCAGTGTAGCTCATAAATAAGTGACTCTCCTTGAGAGACATAGCTTGCTAGACCCGAAGTTCAGGATAGGCTAATACAACAGCACTGGCCTAGAAACAGAAGCTAGCTTTTCAACAGGGCACACTGTGCCATAGAGCATGATGTACCAGCATGCTTGGTGCCACCTCTGCAATCCATTGAGCATTGCAAACCTGCCCAGTTTCTGTAGGCATCTTTTGGAGACAAACTCTGCTTTGCAGCATGCACCACAGCAATTTACAAGGCAATGTATTGAGCATGTTAAATGTTAAAACAACATGTGAGTTTTCTGCCCTGGCGTTCTGTCTGCAGCATGGTATTTCCAGGTGCATTGAGAAAACATGATTAAGGCTCTAGTTGAACAACCACTGCAGAAATGTCTGTCATGTTTTAAAAAGTTGCTTCTTGTGGTTGTTGTTCCACTACCCTCAGCTGGAGGTTATGTCTAACACTGATGGAATGAACCTTGTGAGTGCTCCTCAGGAATCACAGTGCAAAGTCAGCATAGCTGCCTAAAAAACTGCCCTTGAAAAGGGATATGTGTGCAAAATGCCTAGCTTTCAATCCCCTTTTCTTCATAATTTGGAGAATTTGTTAATTCAAAAGACATCGCTGCTTAAGGACTTGGCTGGTGTGTGTCGAAAGTTCCCTCCATTCAGGAGAGCAAGGTGAATTTGGGTGTTGTGCTACCAAGACCTGGTGAGTAAGGGTGTGTTGCTGGGTTCAGCCCAGGAGAGACTGGAGTCCCCAAAACGCAACACTTAGCCTGGGATTACTGAGGACCAACAGAGGATTTTGGAAAAAAGATGGCAAATATTAATGAATGCCTACAGAGCTCAGTCCACTGTTTTTGCCATCCTTCTGTCTTATTTTCTGAGTTTTTGACATTAATCCAGGCTTCAAATCATGCATTAACCTGGGGTGACAGTGTTCCTGGTTTTGCTGGGCTTACTCCATGCTTCTGCATCTTGTTCCCGACTCTCCGGAGCAATATATTTATTTTATTGTTAATAAAACCAAAAGATTGCATCATTGTTCTGCCCAGTAAGATGTCAATGTAAGTCTTGTTAGTCAACCATCAGATCAGTATTTTACGGTTTGCCAGTGCATATATTGTCTGTAGTTGATCAAAACTAATAAGTAAACAGGAAAAAAAGGAAAAACTATTAAAAATTAGCTTTATTTAATCTGCTTCTTATAAAGTTTTAAAATCACACTGGAAAATGAAGAAAAGTTTTATGAGGTGAGAAGAGAGAAGGTAATATAAGATATCATTTTCCTCATACTACTCCACTCTGCCTTCTTGGTGCAGTAGGAGGAAAGGCTTTAAAACAGTTACCTTTTCACAGTTTGCCAGAAAAAAACTAGGAATATAAAGCATCAGATTCAAAGGGACTTTCATGATCACAGTTTCAGATCTCGAGGTATCACCAGCATCCACAGCCAAAATCTATCAAGATTCATCTTAAAATTGCCATATTTCTTGACTCCTCAGTTGATATGCACACTTATAATGAGACGCTGTCCCAGACCCTCATGCTTGCCATGCTTAGAAACCTGCTTTTTATTTCCAGCCTAAAAACATCTATTGCTACTGTGTGGCCTTTCTGATTTTTCATTCAACCATTTAGATGATGTCTGTGAGATCCGTCACATCATTTGGGAGTTATGGCTCATTTTTCCAGAAGGAAGATCTTCCCAAAAATGTTTTGTGAGGAATCAGGTCCTTGATACAACATGGGTAGGCTCTGTCTGAGGAATTGAATAGGCCAGAAGAGAATCAGATGGGATCTCTTGGTGAACTCCACCTGTGCTGAGCTGAGCTGAGACGTGCTGATGTTATCAAGAAAAGCAAGAGGCCCCAGATCCCTCTATTCTCAGTAAATCTTGTGCAATTATTTCCCAAGCAGGAGCAGGAGTTCAAGGGAGAGAGGAGCTGATGAATGGCAGACTCAACAATAATCTGATTTTGCAGCACTGTAGGTCATTTGGGTTAATGAACTCACTCCTGGCTCACACACAACCCTACAGACCTGCATGTGCAATTTGATGATTTGGCTTATTCGCAAGTCCCCTGCTATTTGTATAGGGTTTTTTTTATATGGATGTCATCTGTTGGTCTTTACAATCTGTACTTCATAATGGAGATTATAGGCTTTTTTTTCCCCCACCTCTTTTACTGACACCTTTTGCTTTCATTACAACGGTTATCTCTTCTTTGTTTTCCCCCTGTGTCTTCCTCCACTTTGTTCAAGAAAAATACAGAAGAATGTCTTTGGGGATTATCTTTATATTTGACTGAGAAGCTGTGTGTGTTTTTCATAGTTTAGCTTGATTATCAACTTTATTTCCTTGAATATGAAAAACACCACCTTGGTTTCATCCCAGAATTTTGTATATGCATATTTTAAAATATAACTAAAGCTAATCTACATATTTTTTGTGATACAGGGGAGAGACTGTAAACTGTTCTACTAAAAATAGTTGCACTTTCCATATCAACATTGTTTTTTATTGAAAATCATAGCTTCATTAAAATTGAAATGTTACAAGCAAAGAGTTTTTCCATTAAAGAATACATAGCACACTATCCTTTTGAAAAAGGTATTGTTTTGTTAGTTCCTGTTTGGTTTTAGGACACTGAAAACCAAAAAATATGTATTTGAAACAAAACTGTTTGTTTTTTTTTTTTACAAAAGACCTGATTTCTTTATCCACAAAAGATAAAGAGCTGGTAAGGTATTAGGAAGCAAAAGGAAACACATTTCAATTGCCTCAAGGGAATTAGGGCGAACTCCTTTAAAAAGGTGATCTGGCCGATAGCCCAGATGAAGTGCCTCTATACCAATGCACACAGCATGGAAAACAAACAGGAGGAGCTGGTAGCCGCTTCCCAGATGGAAAGCTATGACCAGAAACTTGGTGGGATTAATTGTACAATTGGAGTGCTGTGATTGATAGCTCTAAACTATTCAGAAGGGACTGGCAAAGAAGGAGAGGTGGGGGAGTTGCCCTCTATGCCAAAAATGGGATTGATTGCACAGAGCTATCTTTGAAGAACAGCAATGCGCAGGTCAAGAGCTTATGGGTGAAAATGAGAGACCAAACCAACAAAGGAAACTTTGTGGTTGGTGTCTACTACAGGCCACCCAATCAAGGAGAGGAGGTTGATGAAGAGTTCTTTCTTCAACTGCAGGAGGCATCATGCTCGCAGGCCCTGATCCTGATAGGGAACTTCAACTTATTTATTTCTTTCAAAAATTACTTTCAAGAAAAAAGTCCAAGTGATTTAAAAGTACAGCATTTTGTTGAAAGTTATTGATACTGAAAAATACCTAAAGCAACCATTAAGGCCTCACAAATCCATACTCCTCAAAATTAAGATTGATCTAAAACCTGGAGTATACCAGCATGTCAGGATGTCTTGGGGAGGGAGGAGGGAAATTCTCCATAGCAGTATGAATTACTGAAAACTGTTTTGGGCAAAGTGCTTTAGAGATCCACACAGACAACAAATTCAGACTAAATATAAAGTCAGTGGAAGACTTTCAGTTGATGTTGTTAGTCTCTGGATCAGGCTAAAAGCTAATTTCTTACATTTTCTCTTCTTCTGCTTCATGTGGCAGATTGAGTTATATTTGTCATGGGAACGGAGTGGCATTTCATCTGACCAAACACAGAGATCAACATCTGAACTTCAGCCTGCCAACGGGCTCCGTGTGAGGAACAAGTATTTTGGAGGCATGATTCATTTCATGCCAAAGTAGGTCAATTGTATCATTTCCTAAAAGTGCCTATTATTTTCCAGGCAGGTGCCCAGCTCCATTAGAGGCAGTTTCACTGCAGACGTTGAGAGTCTGGTGAGATGAATCACACCCATTGAGTTTTAGAGCATGTCTACATTGCACACTGCAGAGTTACCTCTGGTACAAGCTGGTTAGTTCATATATCATGATGCAGAAAAGCTAGCTTGACTACCCAGGTCACAGAGAGTATCTTAGTTTCTCTTTTCTAGGTGAACTATACCAATATATCTTGCCTTTTGGTACTGCAGTGGATTGTATTCGCTTACTATGTTATTGTATACAGCACACCAGTCTCATCTCTTTTGCACTTGAGGAAGTGACTTAATGGAGTTCATTTAGTTGCAAACATTGTACGTAGGTTAAAAAATTAACTACATCTGGAGAAGGTCTATTGAGTCTTTTAACATGATGCATCCTCCATCTCTTAAAGTCCCTAAACCTTAGATTGCCAGGGGATGGGAGGGCATGCTGAGGAAAGCATCGCTCTACACTTCCCTTGTTTTGACATCTTTTCCCTAACTATGCACTGCTGGATGTTGCTGAAGACGTTTTTCTTTTCGGTTGATCCTTAATGTAGTTTTGCTGAACTCTGTGGGTGTTGTTTTGTACAAGGGATGCAGAGAGTAGAGTGCACTTTGGGGGGAATCTGACAAAGCCCACACCACAAGAAGTGACAGATTAGGAAAAGCAACTCTATTCAGCCACATAAAATGTCATTTTGTGTGCAGGTGGCACTTTCACATTATCAGCAGATGACTGTGCTGTTGCCTAAGACCTTTGACAAGCTTTTACCACAGGTCAGCAAAGGCAGAAAGCAGAATGTGCATACAGACTTTTGGGGAAATAATGCAAATCTAAACTGTCTGAACACCAAAGGCCTTTGTATTACAAATAATGCTTTATGCTGAAGTGATCACATTTTGCTTGGGGAAAATGCCAACACATTTCTTATTTAAGTAAAATCGACAATGTATTTTCTAATTCCTGATTCAAAAGCTTACATTTTTGAAATATCCAAGACCACATTCATTACTGTCCTTCCACTTGAATATTTTTTGGCAGGTTGGTCTTTTAGTTTTAAATAAGCCAAAATTAGCTACAGATATCTAGAGCTCTGTGTTCCTATTCTTAAAGTAAAATCTGTGAAACTAATTGAGTGAGACTGTTTAATGAGACAAACCTCATTAAGATGGTAATTCTTCCCTACATACTATATCCCCTTACTCCTTCTGAATATTTAGCTAGTAGCATCAAAGATTTAGAGAAACATTTTGTGAGGCTTATTTGTCAGAGTACAAAATAAGAATAAAACCTTACAACAATTTGCAATATGTTCAGCTAATGACAAAAGTGGTCATGAATCAAATATATACATTAAGTCTGAAAGACTTAAGATGAAGTAGAAACATAGGCCAAATCTTCAGGAGAGCCAGACTGAGGAAAAGACTTCCGATGCTCTCAGGGCTTACTAAAACAAGCCAACAAGGTTCAGACTTATACTAACTTTAGCTTGTAAGTAAATTTCAGCATTCAGAATGATTTGGTTGCAGATGGCTATCTGGATGGTGTCTTTATGCTTTTGGCTAAGCTCTGTAAAAGTCTAGAGCTGATATAAATAGGTATCACTGACCTTTTGTTTTCCATATTTGGAGTTCACCTCTAGTGTCCCTGTGATAATAGAACTGGTTTTGAACAATTTTTAATGCACTTCTCGTTCCAAATCTTAGAAAGACAAGTCTAGTTGTCTGAAATATATAATTTTCTTTAAAAATTGCATAATTAAAAAAAAACCCACCACCTACCGAAAGGGGTCCAGTTGTACAGAAATCCAAACTAAACTAGAAAGCAAGGTTCATGAATTATCCTTTAACATATTTGGCTACAGAGTTTAGTTGTATGACCACAAGAGTCCAGTGCCATTTGAGATGGCCTGTGGTACCTGAGACAGCCACCAGCACTGGCAGGTACAACACAGGACCTGTGGGAGACTCCTGGTCATTTGGATAAGAAGCTGAAGGCCAGGTGAGACATGGTCGGGACTTTTGGTGCCTATGTTTAGGAAGACTTTACAAAGGCACATATAGAAATTAAGTTAACATATAACAGGATGCTTTTGTCTGAGTTTAGAAGAATGATGCACAAAAATCCTGAGTAATCCAACTGGTATTTGGGTACATGCGGTATTCAAAGGCTTCTTCAAAAGATCCTTAGGCACACACAGTTTTTACTGCACATGACTGGAAGCAACCATGGCTGAAGTGTCTCAACCCACAAAAAGCCATTCAGAAAATTCAGTGGGATTCACCTAGGCTCTTGTTCAAGTGAGTCATTTATGTTTTCTCCAGTGGAAAGATATAGCATGTGGGACAATTTACTTTGACTATGTGTGCAACTTCTAGATGGCTGAAATGAGGTGGAGACCAGCCCCTCCCAAACATCCTGAAAGTCCCCGGGGCAGCTAAGCTCTCCAGGCACTTCAGTGAAGGAGTGAGGTTCAAAGCCTGAATCCATTTCAAGTAAGTGCCTGCATGTTTCTTCTTAAGAGCTTGTAAAGGATACACAGGGACTACCCCCTTCTCTTTTGGGTGTTTCCTGTTAGTTATCGTAAGCATCTCAGCAATTAGCGTGCCAGCAGCTGTGACATCCCACTACCTTCCCTGGGCTCTCCCACCTCCGGCTCCTCTCCAAATCCCCCCCAGATGTAAGGCACAGTGTTGTTGAACATCCTTTTGTCCCACCTTGGATCTGCCCCTCCTCTGTTCCCTTGAAAACACCTCTGTGTGGGTCCTCCAAGCATTAGCCTTGTTTGCCCTGATGTGTGAAGGAAAATATGGCAAAGAAAGAGGCTAAATGAGCTTTGCAGTCTGCAGTCAGAGACCCCCCACTGTCCTGTGCCAGCCACACTGCACGGTTCGGGGACTGGCACCAGACGATATGCAGTCTCCCTTGTGCTTTCTGAAGTCCTCCCTGCAGGGTGCTAAGAAACAAGACAGCTGCCTGTATATTTTCAGGACTTATTTCCAGTCTTTTACTCCAGCGACTGTGCTGAGCTGAACGCACTGCAGGGGTGCGGTGAGGAAGACTGGGGTACAGCAGGGAGGGGAGTCTGGGAGAATGAATCGCACAAGCCAAACCCCTGCTTTAACCCATTCAGAGATGTGGCTTTTCTATTCTTTTCTTACATTCAGACTATCTCAGTGAGGCACAATTTCCCTTTATTTCCAAAGAACAAATATTCATATATTTAGCATTTGCCTCAATTCAGTATACCTTATCACCTTCATGTCATCCTCCAGTGCTCCCTCCCCTCTCCTCCCTTTAATGAACAACATTTAAAAACCATTAAAATTTTAAAAACAAGCAGCTGAACAGAGGAATAAAACACCACCTTCTGAAAAGCCCAGCTCCTTCTCTCTTTTCCAGAACTGTCATCACCTTTGAGATATGATAACAGATACAGCATCTCTCACATTTGAATTTGTCTCAGAAACGCCATGGGGAAATATGAGGGTGAGGTAGGAAGAGGTTTGAGCCCATCATGCCTGTGATGATGGCCACATTGACCCCCCTTGGGAGATTTCTCATCCAGCTGCTGCAGAGGCACCAAGCGACCTTTTCACCATGCAGTTTCTCATCTTGCTCAGACCAAGTGGGTGCGTGGCAGAGGTATAACTCAGCTCGTGAAAGCAATACAGATGGGTTAGCTCGGCAGTATATATGTGTTAGCACAGTACCTCAGCTAGTAACTGCTGAATCAAGCAGGTGTTTTGCTTCTATCCTGGAGCATGCCCAGCTGGGCTTATTCTGAGAGCATGGTTTGACTGTGTGTATTAATTTGTTCCTGGTTCATCACTGAGCAGTCAGTGTCTCCTTTGAGACATGACAGAAAGGATCACCCAGGGAGAAATGAAAGGGCTGAAAAATCATCTCTCCAAGTTACTTATTATTGCAGGATTTAAATGGTTCAAACCCACCTCCCAACACTTTTTAAAAAATTAATCTTTAGGAAGGATGCACAATGTTACAGGTTCTTCCAGGGCCAGGACTTATGAGACCAGAATATCCAGTGATTGCAAAGGACTAAATCAACTTCTTTAGCTGAGATCGCTGTGCAAACACACAATTTACAGCCTCCTGTAGCAGAATGTCAACCACATAATTCCTTTTGCACGATGAACTGCTGAATGCTTTTGTATTTACAAGAATGCATAGAGAAATCCAGAACAAGACGTGCTTTATTACCCTGCGTGTGTGCTGTTCAGCACACCAAGGGAATTGGTTTAGTGGGCAATAAGCTGTTAGAAGACTGAGACACTGGTAGCTAGTATCCAAAGAACCCAACTGCTTGGGGCTGTAATGTGAGCAGTGGGTCTCATCAGCATGAATGACTTATCCTCTGTTCTGCTCTCACATACAGAAACAAACATAAGCCTCTATTGAGAAAATCCCTACATTTTACTAAATATAATACAATAGAATTATGACTGAACTCATCACAACTACTTTTTGCAAGTTCTTTTTCCTAACTATTGCAGGTCATGTGCATCAGTGAATTTATCAAATCTGTTCACACCCCTCTGGAAACGAAACGGTGCATTACCCACTTCAGTTGTGGAAGGAAAAAAATTTAGGAGCCTTTTGGCTTCTTGTTGAACTAGTTAAGTTCATAATAAATGGGTGGGACTCTTGCAACTGTCAGCAGTGCAAGTCCTGCTTGCTTAGTTCCTTCTAATAGTTATTAAATGTTCAATTTAGAAGCTGGAGGCCAATTGTCTTCTTTGTTTGATCTGTCTTGGGTGACAGCGATGTCAGTGCAGTAAAGCTTTTGCATGTCCATAAATATGGCACTTGTCAGATCTCATCAGCCTTCTGCAAGGTTGTATGAAAGCACAGCTCTCTGCTGTGGTTTGGAGCAGTTGTCAAGGAGTAATCAAGTTTATGGCTTTGAGACTCCATTCAAATGTGCATGGTTTGAAGGGGTCCTTTTATAAATGAAATTTTGGTCCTGCTCCTCATTAGGAAGCTCACAAATTTCCAGGGATTTAGATTCTATTTTCAACTTTATCAGTGCAGACTAACACTGTAAAATTCGTATCTGCATCTGATTTATCCTCCAGTTGAAAAGGTTTCAGGAGTTTTCTGAATTGATCCCGTCTCGAGGGTAGTTGTCCTTGGTTTAGACTGATTATTGTTGTTTACTCATTTATGAAATTTCATAAAATAAAAATTAAATTAGACAATAAGAATATATTTGATGGTCAGTACATTCAATTTCAATAACACAGAGAAAGATCACAAGGGATGGGTGCTTCCCCTGAGTACTTATGATGCACTAAAAATACATATTTTGGGAGTACATATATGATTAAAATGTGTTAAATATTAATATATTGTATATACATATATATTAATTAGAAAGTTTGTACTCAATTTATTTTTAATAATTACATATTTTGCTCTTTATTTAGGTTCCCTGTGGCTGATTTCAGCCCTAATAAAAACTCTAGGAGCCTTCTAAGTGCCATTTATACTATAGAAATCAATTCAGGAAAAAAGATGCTGCTGCATCAGTGATGAAGAGAACAGAACAGGAGGTGATGTTTGAAGAGATGGTTTAAAAAAAGACAGGAATGTTATTTACTGGATCATTCTTGGATTTTGGAAGCAAAATGATAGATGGTATAAATCACAAACTGGGAAAAGAAGGAGAAGGGAGTAAAAATGGAGGAGGATTAAAAAGAGCAAAGGGAAATGGAGAGGGAGCAGATAAGTGAAAGCAAAAAGATAGGTAGTGGAAAGATTAATTAGATGAGAACAAAAAGCAAGGATGTGATGGATATGCAACTCATTTCCTTTGATAAAAAGCTGACAAATGTAACAGAGTGCTTTTGGAAACAAGACATCATCAATGAAGTTCACTGCTGCTGGATATATTAGGCAAAATAGTCCAGGAAAGTTCAAAAAGCACTTAAACATGAATAAGAAATTCAGTAAAACTTCTCCATTACACTAGCTATTGATATTCTTTTTTTTTTTTTTCTTTTTTTTTTTTTTTTTAAATCACACCCCTCTTTAACATAATGTTGAGTTTGGGTTGAAATAAGATTTTTTTTCTTTCCTCACAGAAGTTTTCGTATTTCCCTTGAAAAACTGAAAACCAATTCTCCCCAAATTCTCCTCTCCCCCGTCCTGTCCCAGTTTTTGAACAACAGCATTTTTCACTTGGGATGATTTCAGTCATTTTTATTAAACAGTTTCTGGAGGCAGAAAATGGAACAATATTGACTTCAGACAATGAAGTACAAACCAATCTTCATCATTTAGCATTATGCAAGGTTTTGCCCTCCATGCTACACAAAGGACAGAGATATGATTCAACCTTCTACTGATTTGACTGAGCAAGGATTTTTTGCTTATTTGTGATTTTCCCTCTGTCTTTCCCTAAACCTGAAATCATTTAACTTATTATTCTTTAAAAGTTTTCAATTTTTCACTAAAAGATCAAATGTTTCACAAAAGTAGAAATGTAGGGCAAAGAGAGAAAACCTAAATATCAAACTTAACACTTCGTTAGTGAAAGAAGAAACGTTCACAAGCTATCTTTGATTCATTCCCATTAATTCTTCCCTTTCCTCATTCTCAGAAAAATTATTGCAGAATTTAATTGCTCCATAAAGATATTCTTCCTGCTGCTGGCTAAACTGATCTATAGTGAAATTCCACTCTTGTCTTCTTGGAGCAACATTGTCCTGTAGCTCAAATAGCTAAATTTTACTGAAAAATCATTTTCAGTAGGAAAAAAAAAGTCAGAAAGGAACATTTCAATCATCTTTGATTGTGGAACTTAGCTGGTTGCATTGGAGCTCTCTAGAAAGAAGATCCAAGGTTATGGACCAAATCTCACAGCTGTCTACGTAAACATGGGCCTCTGCATCCACAAAGAGGTTTTCTTGCTCAGTGAGGTCTTAGCCCACAACAGGCAGCTTTCAGAGAAGCAAAAATTTTAGGCCTAAGCCTTATGAATCCAGCAGTGCAAATATGGAGCTCTTTCTTTTGTCCTGCACAAATTAAAATTGACGGAGAAATGTCAAACTCAGGATTCATCTTTATTTTGGCAGGTGATGTTAATGCAGCATTTCCTTTCCTTTCTGCTTCTCTACAGGTCTGACACGAAGCCAGCCAGATCATCTAGGAGAAATTTCACACTGACTTTGCATGGAATTCTTATATTCTGACTTCGGTTCTTTGCATTACATTAATTTGGGCCTTATCCAGTTCAGTGTTACATCCTTACATGAACACATTAGACTAATTTATCCATACAGAAAGCTGGTAAGAGCTGCGGGTGTGAAGAACTCGATGGTATCAAAAGGAAAGTGTGTAGTGTATTTTCATTTTAAAAGTTGAATAATGCTCTAAATGCACATACATAATGCTTTATCTAAAAAGACAAAACCAGTATAAAAATTTTGAAGTTTCTCAGGAGGAAATGTATTAGCTTTGTTCTTCTGGTTATTTTAACAATTTATAAACATAAAGCAAAACTTGAAGGTACTGGAAGAAGTTTGAATACACTTGGAAGTTTGCTGCATTTTTAGTAATTTTTTTTTTATTTTTATTATTATTAATGGTGCTTTGATGCTGCTTTAAGTTTCAAAGCTAAGAGCTAGGAAAGCTTGTTCTTAATTTCATCAAATAATGAGTTGTAGGTCAAACTATCCTAAATTAATAACAATTACAAATGGCCCTGAAACTGCTCTTGAACATAAAAGGAAACAACTCTATTAAACAAACGTTATGTCATCAAGAACCTCTACAAGAGCTACACTGCTCTGATCACAGCTATGTAATTTTTCTCATCGCTTAATAAAAAGCAAAGTTAAAATCCATATGAAGTTTTAATTAAAAGTCTGTGTAATAGCAATGTGATTTCTACAGCTCAATGCTCATCAAGTGTTTTAAGATTTAGGCCAAAACCACAGGAAACCATATAAAAATTAAAGCGAAAAAGAAAAGGAGAGAGAAATAGAATCAAGGGAGAGCAGGAGTAGATTAGAATAAAGTAGAAAGATGAAGTTTCCAGCAGAAGATGAAGTTTCTAGTATATACACATGGTGCGACTGGTGGCCAGGATGGCTTGGCATAGTCTTCTCCTAGATGGGGTGGCTGCTTAGAGTGCAGCAGAGGCAGTGGCTATCAAAACCAAAAGAAACATTTCTTGGAGATTCTTGACACAGCTGATAGTATTTCCTGTTCGGATAAATGCTTAAAATTATTTATTTTATTACCGACCCCCACCGCAACACAACCTCCTTTCAGGTAGTTGTAGAGAGCAATAAGGTCTCCCCTCAGCCTCCTTTTCTCCAGGCTAAACAACCCCAGCTCCCTCAGCTTCTCCTCATAAGACTTGTGCTCTAGACCCTTCAGCAGCCTTGTTGCCCTTCTTTGGACACGCTCCAGCACCTCCATGTCCTTCTTGTAGTGAGGGGCCCAAGATTGAACACAGCATTGGAGGTGCAGCCTCACCAGTGCCAAGTACAGGAGGACCATCACTTCCCTAGTCCTGCTAGCCACACTATTTCTGATACAAGCCAGGATGCTGTTGGCCTTCTTGGCCACCTGGGCACACTGCTGGCTCATATGGAGCTGGCTGTCAACCAACACCCCCAGGTCCTTTTCTGCCGGGCAGCGCTCCAGCCACTCTTCCCCAAGCCTGTAGCATTGCCTGGGGTTGTTGTGACCGAAGTGCAGGCCCTGGCACTGAGCCTTGTTGAACCTCATACAGTTGGCCTCGGCCCATCGATCCAGCCTGTCCAGATCCCTCTGTAGGGCCTTCCTACCCTCCAGCACATCAACACTCTCACCCAGCTTGGTGTCATCTGCAAACTTCCTGAGGGCGCGCTTGATCCCCTTGTCCAGATCATTGATGAAGATATTAAACAGAACTGACCCCAATACTGAGCTCTGGGGAACATACTATACCTGGTTTTGGGACAAGCACACTTATTCTGGAGATTAGTGTGTTTTTTTTGTGAGGTTGGCTTGCCACAACTGCATGTTTAACTCTGTAGATGCTGTAACAAGTATATAAGATTCTCTAGAGGACTATGTATGTTCTCGAAGAGTTATAGGTCACAATTGTGATTGTCAAAACCAATTGAATATCAGCAGGGAATTTGTGAAACAATAGTCAGAATAAAATATATTCCTATCTTTGAAGAAAAAAGATTTTTTTTTAAAATGTTAATTTCAGGGGCAAAACTATAAAGTTGAAACATTTTCATTTAGAGAGCTCAGACTAAACCTTGATGCTGACATACTTGTTGTGATTTTTCTCCTCCTTTAGCTTATCATCCCATTTTTGTAAGATCTTTGCTGAAGTATGTAGGAAACACCACCATAAACATAATTTTGTAAATTACGTGTGATAACAGAATTGTATTTTTTTCCAATTCCTTGCCATGGGAATTCATCATTTCTTTCATGAAGATAGGTAAAAATTGAAGCCGATATGCAAATTAAAACCTCACTGACAGCATCACCAGATGATTTACAAAGTCAAGTGTCTAATTACACACCCTCATAAATATTCATTCTCATGTTCACAGTTATGGAGGAGGGAAAGTGAACATGTTGATTAATCAATTGATAGTATCTGATTCATCTGGCTATACAAATGGGAAAGAAAAGATAGCAGAGCACTTTCCAACAAATATAGGCTCTAGCAGATAGTATTGTTTAGGAATACTAATATGAAATGAAAAATAAATAAATGCTAAAAATTAAAGGGTGCATGAGAGCAAAGGGAGCCATGCAGGCAAAGTGAACAGGTTTTCCATATCAATTGCCCCTGTTGTGTAGCTCAGGTGACAGTGTAAAATTCACACTTCTCCTTCTCAGGTTCTTCTTAAAATTTGCCTTTTTAAACTTTGCCAAGCTTGAGATATTGTGGCCAAAGAGTCTGATCCAAGCTGCTTTTCTTTGGACAGAGCAAAAAAATGGCTAAGCCTTTTCCACAAATGCAGTTAGTAAGAAATAATTGCTTTAGCTGCATTGTAAGAAATAATTGTTTTATCTGCATTAAAAAAAAATGAGGAAAGTAAAAAAGCCCTCAATTGCTAGTACTAATGACTGTTAAATCTAGAGTAGGAGCATAAAGTCTATCAGTTTTGTGTAAGAGATGTTTATACTGTTGTTCTGGAAGGGGTGGGGAGACACATCTGCATGTGTGTGCTTTATAAACCTTTGGAAAATTGCAAGTTCACATTAGAAACTTGCTACGTCTTGGTAGATTCAGCATCGGCCCAGCATCCTGGGACACCTGCACCTCCCTTGGCTGCAGAAATGATCCACTATTGGGGCCCCATTACATTCGTGTGGCCTATAGTTCCAGGAAAGCAGGGAACAGAGAGGTGACCAAAAAACCCTCAGGCAGGTCCAGATTTTTGTGACTTCTTTCTGCAACGACTGTCAATAGCCTTTGGAAAATTAGTTCCTAATTTAGGCACTTCAGCTATGTACCTCTCGTTAAACTGTGAGGGTCAGGCCACAGTGAGAAGCAGTTCTGAGGAGTTCATTACTATAACAGACTGTCAGAGGTGGGGAAGCAAAGCAGGGATGGAGAAGGTGATTTGTCTGAAGCCAGAAGCAAAGGTAGGAAAACAACACAACTCCCTGTTCCCTTCCTCTGTGCCCTACCAGTGAGACGCCAGGGCTTATTTGAGGCCATCTCCTGCCAAATTCTGCTTGCACTTCTCAAATGAATCACCTCATTGACTTGATGGCTTTGTGACTATTCACGCCTTCAGACCTTTTAATTATGATCTTGTAACTCCTCTATTAATACACTGCAAACTCCTTGTGCTTTTTGCTAATTACTGCTAATTCTGATAATACTTTATCATATGCTAATATAATCTCCACTAGTGACTGATACTGAAAGACTATCTTTATTCATACAGAGATCTATTTTCTGGGATTTTGACTTCTGCTTTTTGCAACCAGATATTTTTCCTTCTCTCTTCCTTACTTTTAACTCTCATTGTGGATGGTTTATGAAAGTACCTTCTTTTTGCACTTGACCCAAGGGAAAGTCAGGAATGAGAATTTGCAGGAAGGAAATATATCACTTTGACAAAGAAGTCATTAACTTACTGTTATGGTAATTAAATCACACTGATATCCCTAGCATAAGGGAGTCATCATATGCTTAAAACAGTATTGAATATGTACTATCCTGTATATTACAGGCATTCCTCTACATTACAGGCATCTTTCAATTTGTCTTTATAGTGTAAATCAGATATATGTATATTATCTATACAATTAAAACATCCATGTAAGAAAAGTTATGTGAGTGTGTGTGTCTGTGTCACTCTCAATAACCAAAAATAAGTCTAACCTTTCTCTACTGTACTACTGTATTAGATGTGCATAGCCTGTCACTTCTCAGGGGTTATAATGACATACTGGCTGCTATTTCTTTTTTTTCTTCCATGTTTATTTTATCAGCAAGATAATAAATGAAACTATTTGCCATTGAAAAAATATCTCTGCTGTATACAAAGTTTGCCTCTTACTGAGTTCTTCCCTGTTTCAACTCACATAAATTCCTAAGAATAGGAATTTTTGTTTTGGGAGTCAGACTCAAATAAAGCAGTCAAAGAAAAAGGGTTTTTTTCAGAGGTCCCAGGCTATATGCTAATGCAACCAGGACTGGAGTGGTCCAGACTTCCTGGGTCCTGAGCTAAGGATCCATTTAGGATGTTCAGGCTTTTCTACCTGTATTGTACATCGCTCTTCCAAAACTCATTTTTTGCACGTTATTTTTCAGCTTCACAGTCCCATTAGTCTGCATGACATAACCTTTCCCTGCACACACAGAGTTTTGTGGAAGTCCTCATGGTGGGTCTTGCAGCCTTTTACATCCTGTATCAGCCACTCTCACTCTGCAAGTGAGAAGTCATGTAGCGCACTCTGAATGCCAGTCCCAGCATGCCCAGTGTACTTATGGTCATAGGTTGCAGTGGCTGGCTTGCATAATTGTGGCTCTCTAGTGCCACTTTATATCTTCATTTTCAAGTCTATAGTGCAGTAAATTGGTTCCCAACAGGCTGTGAATAAAACACCATTTTTTTGGATGCTACATTTGTTTTTATGATAAAAATGCGTTATGTGCGAGAATGCATAAAGCTGGCAACACAGTTATGGTTCCCGGCCTCCATCTGGGGTGAAGGATGAGTATGGCCATTTTCCAACATTAATGACTCCCAAACTGTGGTCTGTGAAACTGCTTCTGTCCCAGTCGTGAAGCTTTGCTGAAAACTGGAGCTGTGTACTAGACTCTTTCAGGCTTTCCAGAGACCTTTTGACTAGATAATTAGCAAAATATTGTGGCCAACATCTAAGCAGCATTCTGAAATTCTATACATTTTTGCCCTGCTTGTTCCTCTTGCCATATTTCTTTGCTTCAAGTCCAACCATGCTCATGATTAAAATTACAGGGGCAATGAATTTAAGGTGACTTGCTCAGCTGGTGCTCAGATTAGTTCCTCCAGTTTCACAGGAGTGGCAGCAAGTAGTATGAGCTAAGCTTTGAATCAATTTGCTGGACTTTTGCTGGTTTTACAACTGTGAACAGAATTTAGTCCATAATAAAACATAGAAGATAAATGCCTGGAAACAGGAGAGCCAAATAAGTTAACAGAAGCTGTTGTTGTTTTCCTTTCTGACTATGTCCACAAATTCTAGATGACCTTAGGAGAATAATCTCCTAGGATTGGAAAACTGAAAATTCATTACTAGTATGAAAGGCTTTAGAGGACAGAGTTTTATTACATTTACAGAAGTTAATGCCTCTTCAATTCTCTCTCCTTTGACCCGTTTCGGTATTATCAGATTAAATACATTCTGTATAGAAGAATTCTGATTCAAGTGTCATGAGAAGCAAATAACATGTGGAGCAGGACCTCCTAGTACACTTTTTTATTGAAATGCTTTATTAAAATCACCTAAAACACTGATTAAGATGACCTAATGGAGTAAAGGACCGACAAGGTGAAGATTTGAGAGCAGGCTATCTGACTGTCTGGATTTGGTCATTTATGTTAATCCCCCATAGATATATTCAAACCAAAGTTACTTTAATATGTGACGCATGATTTTTTTAGCATCTTGAAGACCAGAACCAAAGCTTACCCTTGTTGAAGTCTGACTTTTTGTTAAATACTGTGAGAAGTGTTTGGATACTCTGTCTTAATTTAATGTGCTGTCTTAATTTTCAGCACATTTTTCAGCCTATTCTGAGGAAAATGCAAGAACGCTCTGAGTGTTTAGTTAACTAAGGAATCCCAGGTCTCCACCTTTTCTTGATTTTAGTCAAAGTCAGATGACTCAACGGAAAACAGGTATATTTTGTACTTTAATGTTTTTCTTCCTTTTATAATAGAGAAGCAACCAATCAGATGATCCAAATACCCAATGTTAGTAAAATGACCTACTCCAAATACTGAGATGGTTAAGTATTTCTACATTTCTCAGCAACCCTCAATCGTTCTATGAGCAAATATGTTTCTCCTTCTCTCACTCATTTAATTTTTTCTTTCCATGAATGTGTGTGAACAGCAAGTTTAGGGAAAGCTGAAGGTAGCTTTAGATCTACTGAATCTTCTGAAGAACCTTCTCCAAGTGTCTGTCTGGAGGTGAGATGGTGTTTGTTAATCCAGACCTTGTAGCAGTACCTGTAACTAAGGCTGTTTTATTACATTACCGCATACATACTCTGTCCAATGTCAAAGCCTTACTGAAACTTGCCTAATGCTAATAAGGAAGAAAAAATGCAGTATTATTCTGAGAGTATGCCGTCTAATTAAAGACATGAGCAAAGACTGGGATAAGGGCAAAGAGTGCTTCTCAAGAGCATGCAGTAGGCAAGGGGCAAAGCAAATTAGATTTGTTGAGTCTCAGTGAAAGATCATCTCTCCATGGTCATGCTCCTTCCCTGTCTTCTAGATTGTAGGGCCACAAAAGATCGGAGCATTAAAGATGCCTAACTATAGCAGGGGGATACTGGAACAAACTTCTGTTCAGAGACCTGGAGACTGGTAACCTATTTCTTTTTAAGACAGACCTCGTAAGTTTACGTAGAAAAATTTTAATGTGGAACTAGAGATTGTGTTGAGTAATACAGGAGGTTCCTTTAGACTTCTGTCTCAATGTCCCTGTAAAATGTCTTAACTTTCCTATAGCTATGTTTTACAGTATTTTCTCTCTTTCCCTTTAATAATACTTGTGTTTTTTTCCTTTACTCCATAGATTATTATTTGCAAAAAACCTTGAAACTGAAAAAAACCTAGCATTGCTATTACTATTTATGCTTGGCTCCTCAAGTGACGAAATGTGTGTGTGTGTGAGAGAGAAAACATAGTAATTTAAAATCCCTCTTCTTAGTTTGAGGTCTATCTGTGCTTTTCATTTTTTTCTTATTATGCCTGAGTAAACACAAAAGGAAGGCTTAAAAATTGGTTCTGAAGATGCTCCCACTTCATATTTAGATGTACACAGCCAGTAAGGCAGTTTCAAACATGGGCAAAAGCTTCCAGACTTGAAACCTCTTAAGATTGTTTTTTCCATTTTTCCTCCAGTACAAACACAAACAAACTAAACCCAAGCCAACAAAATAAAAGTCAAAACCATTGCTAAAACTATCCTTGAGGCTACTTATTTTTGGCAAAACACCTTCTCAAATGAAGGTGTTTGCTTAACACACAGACATGGCCTTAGCTTTATTGCACAGAGCAGAGGGAAATCAATACCATAACAGTGGTATTTTGGGACCATTGATAAGAGAGTTCACAGGAAAAGGGAAATTAGAGTAAAATTGCTCTGGTAAACTAATAATGTGCTTTAGTAATATAAATGTGCTTGAGGGCTTAGGACACTGGTAGAGGGTCTTCTTAATTAAATTATAAGTGTTTTTAAATAAGAGGAAAGTACATTTATCAAAATTAAATATTGTATCAAAAGCACCGGCAATATGACTAAATTAGAGCTTGCTACAAGTCGATGTCAAGCAGGAGAGTTCAGGAGAGGGTTTTTCTGTCAGCCAAAATGCAGGGAGGACATTTGCATTACAGGAGCCTGAGCTCCTGCCGCTGACGACTCCATGCACAGCTGGGGCACAGCTGGGGCATCTGGCACTTCCAAACAAAGTGAAAGAAAAGTGTCTGGAGCTGTCGTGGAGGAGAGAGGATTCGAGCTCCTTCTGCAGACCTCCTTGGGTTGTTGTGCTGACACATGCGGAGGCACCTCTTATTTGCATAGGTCTGCACTTGCTGTGGTCCCATGTGAGTCTCAGCCAGAGAGGCTGATTCTCAGTACCTCTCCACGGAGGTGATATAACACCAGTTTGCTGTCTGAAATAGTTATTCCTGCTGCTCTAGAGGAATGCTATATGGCTTCCTTCTACCTTTTCAATTAACCTCAATGAGTCCTGCACGCCCCAGGTGATAGTGCACACTGCAATGTGGGGCCAGATCCTATTACTTTTTCTCAAGCGATAGTCCTTAAGTGCTCCCTTCTTTCTCACAATATAAAGTTCAACTCAGCAATACTAAAGATCGCTGACAGAAGGCAATTCATCCGTCCGCATTAGGCAGTCACCCAGTATAAAATGGCGTACTTCCACATCATGGAACAAAAGTGACTTATATGAGCTGAGGAATGGGCCCATGGCCTAGAAAATTATAAAATAAGAACTAGATATGGAGTAATTGATAGGAGCCATGTAGAAAACATATAGGGATATGCTGTTAATTTGAGCCACCAGTTATGTCCTCTGAGGGTGAGAAGGAGTGCCCACACCCCAGGTCGGGTAAGATGAGCCCACCCCAAGCTGGTATCATGTTATATTCAGGTATGTGGTATATTTTAGGACCAACACCTCGGGTAAATAGGTCATATAGAAAACAAAAAATCAAGAATCTTCAGAGACACCTAGGATTAATGTTTCATCCACCAATATTTAGAAATTTAGCCCCCTTAATTAGGAGAAAGGTAGCTCTGAGTTTCCTCTGCAGTGAATATGGAAAGTGAGCACTTCTACACAGCTACATCTCTGCCCTAAAATCTGACTCATCCTCTGCAACCCGGTCTGTTTTTAACCTGTTGAGCATAGAAAGAACTTAGGACAGGTGCTCCTAATTGATGCATCTCACTTAATTGCCTGAAATGAAGTCAGATAAATCTAGGGCTTTAATAGTTAGTGCAGGGCTGAATTTCAATACCTCTTCTTTGGCCCTTACATTTAGGATTTTAGATCAGAGCTGAGATTTCTCTCCTTTTTTTTTCTATAAAACAATGGGTATTTTAGGAACCTATTATCATGACTTTGACTTACATGCATGTTAAGGAGTTGTGCTTATGTATCTTTTCTTGGTGTCTAGTCTGTAAAAGTAAAGGCTTAGGAGGGATTAGTAGAAGGCTCCTGACAGAGTGAAAAATTTAGTCATAGAAGAGGTAAAAAAAATCTAATTACTTCTAAGTTGGAATCTGATATGTCCATAAAGAGAATTTTATCATCAGATGTGCTGTTGAAGATCTCACTGACGCAGGAGGTCTCTTCTTGTCATGCCAGTGGTTCTGTTTTGTTGAGGGAAAACGGGATTTGCAGTCACAAGTGCAATATTTCAATCATTATCAAAACTATGGAAAGCATTGTAAGCATACTAGATCATCTTGGTAAAAACTCTAAAGAGCTCATAGTTTAGAAATACTCAGGCTCAAGGAGATAGCTTGTCCTTAAATTGAACCAGGCTCTTCCTCAGTGAAAAGAATGAATTTATTCTCATGCAAAAGTGTCTGTGGCAAAGAACTGGAGATTTAATTTTACATGCAGTAGAGCAAAGAACACAAATAAAATCTGTCTGGTAGAAAGCAGTCCATTACGTTGATACGCTATCTGTACACATTCATCTTCCTCTTTATTCATCATAATTTGTAAAGAAGTATTATTGCGTGCCATCCAGTAGTGCTCATCTCATATTTATCCACATATTAAGCAGATGTCTGTGAGTGTAATTAAAGAGATAAAACCCCCACATTGTTCTTTATTGATAAAAGATGCAGAACGAGAGAGACAAAATTATTTTTTCAGTTTGTGAGCTGGTATTTCTTGACACTTACATGTAAGAATAAAGGGTCAGATAATAGATCTTCAAAACATACAAATTTAATTCTTTCAGTACTAAAGACACAGACAGGGAATTTGTTCTTTCTTTTCACAGAGAAAGAAAGTTGGGAATTTGGTCTGATCTTTTGTATTTGTGCTAATGTCAAAAGGTGTTTTAAATTTTAAAATTTTCAAAAAGTGGTTTTCAGTTGTGCAAGCTTGTTTGTAAATGTCTGCTTTAAATCACTGTTACCATTATGAGATACTTGTTTAGTTTACCTCTCACCATAGTCACCCAGTGCATTATTTCAAGTGATTTCAAGTACCAGCAGAGAAGGTCCTTGCTTAAAGATGCTCAGGTTCTCTTCAGAAGCAGATTGGTAAAAGGTTAAACATGTGAAAGAAACAACAAATATCCTTTGGGGTGCATACAAGTACCACATCAAAGAAGAACCTCTATGAGATATCTGCCACTGTTACTTTGCTGTCTTCAGGGTGTACCCAGGCCATGGTCTGCACCTTCAGGAGTACCAGTCTTCCTCTTCTAGTCCCTCAAAATTTCCTGTTATGGTAAGCGTGGGGCTTGGGGATCTCTATTTGTCCTATCCTGTGTAGGAAACAGGACCTCCCTAGCTCAGGGTAATCTTTTTCTTTCATCTCCCCTCAAGGATCACAACCTCTACTTGCACCATGAACTTTCCCAGCTCAGGCAACTTATTAGAGAAAGGAAGGACCACAACTACCCGGGTGATGAGGAAGGGAGAAAAGTTCATCTTAAAAGCATCCTTTCTTCTCCCCTGGTGATCCCAAGGGTGGGGTGCTTGGGCAGAAGGCCATATTTTGCAGAGGATGTGTAGCTATTCTGGAAATTACAAGGCAAGAATTATTTCTATCGTGTTCTCTGGGCATTTCACTTCAAGCCTCAAAGTCTGCTCTGAGCAGAGGCACAGGAGGTCTGAGGGGTGCAGAGGGGGCCAGGCAGAGCAATGCAGTGTTACTGCTGGATTAGCATTGACATTGATTCAGAAATATTTGTTCCGTATTGCACCTGGGACTGGCTGGTTTGCAGCTGTGACACCCTGTAGAGTACTGGCAGTCAGCAGCCATGTGCCATGGATCGTGCTTCCATCAGCCATGAGATATTCTTTTGGAAATATCTGTAGGGGTTGATTCATTTCTCTGCAGAACACTATAATTCAATCTTATTATTACGATCATTCATATTACAGTAAGGCCTGAAGGTCTCAGCCAAGATCAGAGCTGAAAACTTTTACAGCAAGAGGCAGAGCCAATGCTCTCAGAAGATGCTGCTTCAGTATCAGTTTCACTGCTGTGCTTACAGTAAATGCTGCTTCACATTTATGTGCAAGCGTGGAGACTCGAATTCTGCATTTAGATCTTGCTCACAGCAGTATTCAGGATTATACGGGTGCCAGCTCCAACTTCTAATAAACTTTTAATAGATTCATAGATTTTAGAGCTAGAAAGGAACCATTATATCATCTAGCCTGACCTCCTGCATCTTGCACAGTCAGGCTATAAAATTCACCCAGTTACTCCCCTGTTGAGTACTGAAGAATATCTTCTAGAATTGCCTCTGTCCTTCAGCTGAGGAACAGTTTACCCCTTCCCCTGGAAATTTGTTTCATCAAGCACCCTCACTTTTCCAAGTTTGTACCTTATTGCTGAGAGGAATTGGCGTAGAGAACCTTCTACCACTGGTTCCTCTGAAGCTTTTCTCTACTGGATTAGAGAGCCTTTTGCTAGCTGGCATTTTCAGATTCAACTGCAAGTTACTTCACAGTTTTATTTTTGACAAACTGAGCAGGTAACAGAAGAAAAAGATAATACTGTATCTTGTTTTATTAGCTCTCAGTGATCATTTCCTACCCTCACCGCAGTTGTCATTACTTTTGGTTCAGGTTAGTGACCTCAGACATAATGTTCTGAATTTTTTATACTTGTATAAACTGGAAGCACTCCAACTCCTGCCCAATATTATTGTTATTAATACTGTACGCTACAATAGCTCCTAATCTCTGAACATTTTCTTTCCAAAAGAAACCAGCCATAAACTGCATCATCTGAGTTAAGTGTGGACTTTCCTCTTCCCATTGTTTTCAACATGATTTTGAAGAGTTTCTGAGACTCAGGTGAAAGCTCCCAGCCAAAAGTTGCCAACATGAGTGGCGACTGGCCATTTCCATTACCTTAAAATTGTCTGTCAGGAAGAGACAACTCTGCTCCTCAGGGAGTAAAATAAGATCAGAGCATAGCAACAGTTATACTGAGCTATCCAGCCCTGTATCCTGCCGTTGAAGAGGTTGACTGTGGATGTAGAAGGAAAGAATATAAAAGATCATTCTTCACATGCCCTTTCAGTTCCCACAGTTAGTGGTACACTGGTTTTCTGGGATGGAGATTGAGCCATCATATTTAACTCCCCTGGTTGGCCTCCTATCACATTTGCCCATTTTGAACCCAATCCTACCCTGCAGCAGAGGAGGTTCCACAATTTAAGTACATTGTATGGAAAGCATGACAGTTCCCTTTTTGAGGTTTAAACCTGTCACCCCAAAATATGGTGTGCCTCCTCATTCCTGTTCTTTGAGGACAGTTTTTCTTTCTTCACTTTCTTTGCAGTTTTCATAGCTGTAGAATTCCCTCTCAGCCCAGCAGGTGTTTAATTTCTGAACAGAAGAGACATTTCTAGTTAGGGCTTTTCACACCCAAGAAATTTCAGTATAATCTCTTGGTTAGACTGAAGCAGGAGTCCTATGATCACGTAGAACATCAGAGTCCAGGGACAGAACATCCACAGAGAGTCATGGGTCCAGAAAGTGAGCACGCAAGAGGGTGCCTAGTTTCAAGGCTGGGGCTAATATGATTTTCAGTCTGACTGAATGGCAGCCCTACTTTTGTAGGTCGCATTTGTTCTGACTGGTTTCACACCTCAGTTTTCCCTGCCCAGTTCATTCTGTAGATGCACATTGCACCCACCAACAATCTGCAGCATGCCTCTGAAACTGTGTCTCCAGTTATTACACAATCACCTACATAACTGAAATGCTTTTATTGGCATCTGATGTGATTTCTTTGTCAAAGACAAACAATTTGTTTTACATTTGGAAGAGGAATGCTGGATTTTAAGTGTAGCGATCATAGATGCAGCTGCCGCCACCTTATGTTCCATTTCAAATGATTAATAATATTTGTCACTTCCGATGTGTCATTGTGCTCTATTGCTGTACAGCATGCTCTAAATCATGGCACTCTCTTTTGGATTGGCCTGATTAATGATGGATGAATCTGTTTCATTTTATTGTAAGCCTCTCTTAACTGAATGGCTTAGGTTAAAAGAGAACAACCTCCACCAAATGTTATGAATTATCCCATCATTTAAAACATGTTTTCTTCCTCTTGTTGCTAACAATTTAGTGACAATACCTGAAGAATTGAACTTAATTACTTCTGATCAAGCCCTGCTCCTCTGGATATAAATATTCACTCTTTTTTTTCCTTTAATTTTATGATTTCATTTTTTGCCCAGTGATGGAAGTGTCCCTCTGTCATTACAGTGCTTTATGTTCTACAACAGATCATTTCAACACTGCAGATGCCCATCTTGTTCTTTGTGAAAATTGCTCAAAACATTACAAAGCCCTTTAATAATTTATCTTGTTTCCTATGCACCCATTTCAAGAGTTAGTTTGACGCAATGGCTGCAGCACCAGCTTATAACAATAAGATGGGTATTTAGGCTATACATAGCTCAATTGCTATGTAACCCAAGGCTTTGTTTTCACATCAGTTGCTTCTCCTATTATTTGTCAGTCTTGTTTAATTAGCTGGTATGGTCCTGTATGGCAAGGACTTTCTAATGTGAGTTGTTTGCTTAGTGCTTAGCACAAGGGTGCCTCTATCTTAGGTATTGTAATGCACAGCATAAATAATATTAATAGTTTAACAGAAGACAGCAAGATAATCTTCACAGTTTCCTCTCTTTCCTAATTAGTATTGCCCTGGTATTCTCTGTAGTTAGCACTGGCAACTATATGTTAATGGCAATCAATCACAAAAAATAAAAAATCACCTACAAAATAGCAGAATTTTAAGGTTGACCACTGAAATCAGTAACAGACCTGAAGAACATTTTTTATGTATTAAAACCTGTCCAAATATGTTGCTCTAGTAAGAAATATGGCTTCTGACTACAAATGTTTCTTTAGGTGTCGTACTTGCCACAACCTGTAAAGGAATTTGAGGGAGGCTTGGTTGTCTCATCCTTCAGAAGGTTGCCAGGATAACATGAAATACAAAGAGCATGACCACATAACTTTATACAGAGTCAGAATTGGTTTGATCCAGAAGCATTTTCTCTTCTGAGACTCCAATTAAGACTTTCTTTGCTTGGTCATTCAAATCTTAAGCAGGTCTAACATTTCTGGTCTTGAAAACAGACATGGGATATTCTTCTCAAGATGCTTTGGACTATCTCACTGGCCCCCTTCTTCCCATCCTGTCTGCAAGAAACAAATTAGCATTTTTAAGCCTCCTTAATTGAAGCAGTTAATGCAGTCACCTAAATTAAAGACTGCTTTCCTTGAGTTCCTATGCAGTTAATGTAAACACATGGTAAATTCAGTAAAAATTAGTGAGTGCTTGCCTAGGATGTACAAAACCTACAAGCCCTACAACTGGGCTGCTCTGAGCAGCATAAACTGTATTTAGATAACCTCCTCATACACCCCTGAAATTGGAGAGTTTTCTACTTGATGAAAATAATAATAAAAATGTTTATTTTCAGGGAAAAGAAAGCCTTGCTTGGATCACATGCTTTTTTCCAGAGTTTTGGATGACAACAGTTGTTGCAGTCTAGCAATCCTTTCTTTATGGCTGGCCGTCTGTCTCTTAGTGTCTAAAGGTACTGCCCAAGACCACTGTGGATTCCAGTTTTATTGGTGTAAATACTCAAGTAAAGTAAATATTTTCTTTAGGTAAACATACAAGCCCAAACACTGGGGAATACCTAAATCTCTCAGATATTAATGATTTTATATTTGCACTAGCCTGAGAGAGAAGGAAGTTCTCTCACTATGATAAACACAGTTTAAATAATAAACACAGTTTATAATAATAAACACAATTTAAAAAGGGAAGCGGACCAAACAGAATCAAGAATAAAAGAAACATATGAGTTATAGTAAACTAGAACTGGCTTCTCAACAATCAGTTCTATTTTATCCATTCTACCATTCCTTCTTGCATCTTCTATTCTGATACATATCTGTTGACTTCCAAGGGCTGAAGAGGGCAAAAAATTTCAAAAAAAGTTTTTGTTTTCTCCATGAAATCAACAGGTATGACTGACGGTGCCCATAAACCAGCTCTGTTTAGTCAGAAAGTACCATTTTAGTACGGTAATCTTAGAGTACATAAACGGCATGTTGACTCATGATGTGTTACTCAAATATTGTAACGTGTTGTTATACTTCATATTTGTGAAAAACTTCCTTCCTGAATCTTATCTGGGCTCAGGATGTTTCACATTCACCTCAGAAACAGCCCACAGACTTTCTGGTGAGCTCATTTTTAGCCAGGTCTGACTCACTCAAGTTTTTTCACCAAAAGGCAGATGAAATTAATGGTGGTAGAAATTTTATTTAATCAAATTTGTTTGACATTTAAACTCCATAGGAAACCTTAGCTTAAGGAAACCAGATGCACTTCACAGAACTGAGGTATTTTTACTTTCCTCCCACATAAAATGAACAAATTATGCACTGCATTTCTCAGTCTAGACCGCTTTTATTTTGGTGAACAAGGGATGAAGAAACATAAAATGTCTATGAATGTGAAGGAAAGTACACAGTGATTCACTGCAACAATTTTCAGAACAACATAAAAATAGTGGTTGAGTCACAGCTGACCTTTCAGAAAATGTAGATCCTCATCTACATTCAAAAGGGTGCAGGATACTAAAACCAGAATGACACAGGCTTCATTATGTTACCCAAGTCTTGCATCAGAATTAAGGTAGTAGAAGGTCTTTTGTTTTGTAGGGTGCCAAACTAAATTGATCTATTGTCAATCTTTCTTTTTGTTTTCCCCAAACTCTTATATTCCCCTCGATAGGTGACTATTTTTATTCAGGTGGTTTGAGGTAGCTGCTTTAGCCTGGGTCTAATTCCAGCAGAACACCATTATCACATCTGAGGAAATGGAGTGTACATAGGATTTTTGCTTATTTTTTTCCAATGAGTCATATTTGGTTTTGCAGTCTGGATTTGAGGATTTAGTGCCATCACTACTCCTTTCTCCCATGCAGGTGAAGTCAAACACTGCTGCTCACATATCAAGCCTGTTGCAAAGTAGTTCATGCACCAGCCTGGCTTTCAGTAGGGTGCCTGCCTGATGTGGTTAAAATTCACATCACCATGTTTCTTACTTCTTGAGCTAGAGGTAAATTTGCTGTGTGGCTTTGACCCATTTATTTTTGTATATATATATATGAAGATCAATGATCTCAAAAGAGAGATTGGAAGATACCTGAAAATCCTCAGCTCTCACTGGAGAGGAAAATCTAAACTTCCACACATGATCCAGTTCCAGCAGATGAAGAATGTGAACCCAGTTCACCCAGACACCTCGGGCAAGTGCCCTAGATACTGACTTATCAGCCAAAAAGATAAGAATGATCTTCCACACCTCCATGGCATTTAGGATGGGGAACAGGATGCTCCGAGCAGGAGAAGAAGTTCTGCCCCATACAAAAATAAGTAGAGGAATGACTTTCTCTGTTGTGTACCAGAGCAAAGAATAACATTCCCCTGGGGAGGGCCAGCTGGAATGAATGCCTCCTTGAAGTGCCATGAAGAGCTGCACAGAGGCACTCACTTAGCTCCAGAAGCCACATGGCTGGATATCTCACCTCTGCAAGAGGTCCAGCTAATGCAGCTAGATCATCTGAAACTGGAGTGGAGGACATTAGCTCTAATAAACCTGAGGTGTGATGTGCAGGTCTTAAGAGTTTAGTCATAAGATAGGAAAAGCAAGAAGTTCCTCTCAGTCAAGAATCAGATTACTCTCTCCATGCCCTTAGGTGAATTTAAAGAAGCTTGAGTGATGTAGGGTTTCCAGAGATACCCCTGTCCTTCCTGAAATTGATCTTCCTTTAGCACACGAGACAAATGAAGCCTTTGTCCACTTCTGACTGACTCTTCATTAACCGCTTTGCATTGGAAGCAGTTTTTGAAGCTGGCTGTTAGTAAGTCTCAGAGAACAATTTGAGTAACTAGTTAAAAAAAATCCATATAGACATGCGGTATGGCAAATTAAACATGTTTGTAATGAAGAACAATAACGCAGCACTAACAGTGGTGACTACACTACTTCTCTGCATTATCCCATCGTTGGAGGCAATTACTGGTCTATCAAAATTACAGTAAAAAGACAAATTAAGCAATAGTTATACCAGTTAGGGTACGTGAACAACTCATTTGGTCACTCAGGAGGGGACTGTTATGTAGGAGACCAAAGAGGTCAGACCAGCAAGGCATGGAAGAGTTTGCTATAATTTTTGCTCCTGTTGCAAGGCTTCTTATTACAATTATGAGATGTCATCAGTGAACTCCAATGGAAAGAAAGTATTTATCTATGCTTGTTAGGGAACAATGTTCTTTTTTGTTCAGCATTGTGAATTCTGTTTTCATTACTTCCTGCACTGGAGACATTCAGAAATGTGTCAGTGCTTCCAAGCATGTAATATCTTTTTCACACGGACATGACCTTTCATTATCAAACCTGCCTTTGAGTGTTGAGACACTTATGTACACATCATTTATTTATTTATTTATTTATTCATATTCTAAAACTTAATGGAAATTTTTTAAAAAAAATAACACTCCTGGTTCCAGGAGAATGGATAAATTCAGGATTAGGGGAATTCTTAGGTGGCTGAAGACTTGAGGAATGATGGTTCTGCTACAACGTGTCTTGATAGTGGTCTTGCAATACACTGCATAAACGTGAACTCCAGTATCTTGGGATGGATTGTCCTTGAGATCCAACTGTCAGAGTTAAGAACCAGTTGCAAAATGTCGTTGATGTCATTTTTTTGGCAATGCTTAAACTGGAGCACTTTTACAGTAAGAAAACTGTAAGTAAGTAAGTGTTACTTTAACAAGGAGTTTCCTTCTTTCTTTGGAATGAGTTGCATCTCACCTTACTCTACCTCTGTAAAAAACAAGTCTTGAAACTAAGCTGCTCTTCTAGGCTGATAGAAGACAAACCATCCTGATACAGGTGCCTCAGACTGGTGGGGCGAATTTCCTTTTGGAAGCTACTCCTGTAAAGGGTTCAAGATGACATCTTTAGTGGCAGAGCAGACTGACAGTAAGCCACGGAGGCATAATTACAGATTGCCAGGTGCGATAGACCTTATTCGTCCTAAATCAGCTAGTGCTAATTTCCAACACAGAGAGAGCTAGATAGGATTTTCCTCTATGCGCTCCGTTAAGATCACCCTCATTTTTGATGAGAGAGCATTACTGACTGCCTTCGTTTGGCACAACAGGTTGCAGACAGGCAGCTGACTGTCAGAGAAATTATGCTGTTCATGTTCTAGCTGGATGGTGGCTACTAATTGGATGCTAGCGCAAATTACATCTTGACTGCCTGCAGCTGTGAATTTGCAATGCTGCATACTTTATATGCTCATTCAGTCGTATTCACTCAGATTCCTGTCCAATTTTTAACGTTCACAAAAATCCAAACAACAAGTTTCCAAGAATGAATGTGGGTGGCCTGAGTGCTCACATCACTGTCCCATGATACATTTGGGTTTAAGAAACATTCCTAAAATCAACTTCCAGAGGATAATTCATTTCACCTGTTTTAGGAGCCTATTTCAGAATAGCTTGTGTATGTACCAGCTGCTCAGATTTTTGTCTTTGTTCTCCATTAATAATGGATCTCTCCTTGGTTTTAAAAAATACAAATATAAACTCTTTTTAACAAGTGATCAGATCCTGCTGCCCTTTACAGTGTGCATTTATTTCATATAGTTATGCCACATGATACAAATTATAACTTGGTCTTCTTTCTCTATGTTAACATAAATCTGAATTTCTCCACTGAGTGTAATCATACGGCTCATGAATGAAGATTTACATGCACCAAGAGAACAAAGGCTAATAAAACACCACTCTGAAGATGGAATGTCTCATGTCTTTTATCTAATTTTCTTCCTTGTTCTTCCTTTGACTTCAGTGTTAGATGAGTTGGACCATGAGTTATTTTTATTATACTGACAAATGCAGAGTGAGGTAGTGACACAAGCTGGCTTTGACTGAGGTATAAAATCCCTGCAAAGATGGAGACTTCACTTAGATAATGGCTAAACTAGAGAAGAACATTGTGTATTGCTGTCCATGAAGGCCAGGATATAGATGACAGAGTTATCCCACCCACTCTACTAGGGTAGAAAATGGATTTCACTCCAGTCTTCAACTCAAAGCCTGGCAAAACCTCTCAAGACTTGGTGTCTGTGTTATTTTTCTTTTCTTTTCTTTTCCTGCTTGCGGATTGAAATGAGAAAAGAGAAAGCTCATGGTCACCTTTGATCGTGATGATTCTTTTGCCCTTTACAAGCCAGTGCTCCTAGGGACTCCCTGGGCCATTCTCAAAAGGCTAGTGGTGAGGAACCGGCCCATTCAAAGACTTTCTGGTTTTATGCTTTCTAACATTAATTGCGCAAAAGTTACCAGTCACTGGTCTCCTTCAGATTATCCACTGCTGGTCAAAGTAGAGCTGGTGTCTCTGGTACTTTAACTGGCTGTTAAATTCTGCAACCTGTCACTCCGCACAGAAGCCAAATTTGCGAAGAGTGAAAAGATCTCAGATACAAGCTTTATTGTTACTGCACAAAAGTCACCACAAAGACTCTAGATGATGATTTCCATCTAAATTATGGCTTTGTGGCACAAGTGGAATAGCTTGATCTGGCAGGTCACTTCTAGATTTTTACTTTACAAATGCCTTGGAAACCCTCACTCTGTGCATGTGTGACATTCAGGACTACGTTTCTTATTGCATCCATTAAGTCCATGCCCACAAAGGCAGATTTCAGAGAGCTGTGCATCACTTTGTATTGTCTCAGGAAGAGGTTGAGTTTGGGAAAGAGCAGGACATCTCAGGAGGACTTTCTGGGAAAACAGCCACTTTGCAGATGGGTCTGACATTATTCAGCAGGCGAAAGTCTGGGTAGTGGGAAATTCACCGTTGCTTGTGATTTAGACTCATTTCTTTTTATGAGCCAATGATATACAGAAGTGCTTGTGTATGTGGTTATATGGCTTATAAGCATGGGAGTCTGCTCATTCCCATCACTTGCAGTCAGAGATGATCCCCCAGGCACTGCATGAGCATGACCCCAAGTGCCTTGACCTCACTGATGGATTTTACCCTCAGGACAGCCCTGTGAAGAAGGACAAGATGAATCTCCTTATATTTAAATGACTTTCTGTGCCGGTTTTGGCTGGGATAGGGTTAATTTTCTTCACAGTAGCTACTATGAGGCTATGTTTTGGATATGTGCTGGAAACAGTATGGATAATACAGAGATGTTCTCGTTATTGCTGAGCAGTTCTTACATGGAGTCAAGGCCTTTTCTGCTTCTCACCCCACCCCACCAGTGAGGAGGCTGGGGGTGCACAAGAAGTTGGGAGGGGACACGGCTGGGACAGCTGACCCCAACTGACCAAAGGGTTATTCCATACCATATGCCATCATGCTCAGCATATAAGGCTGGGGGAAGAAGAAGGAAGTGGGGGACATTTAGAGTGACGGAGTTTTGTCTTCCCAAGTAACCATTATGCATGATGGAGCCCTGCTTTCCTCGAAATGGTGGAACACCTGCCTGCCGATGGCAAGTAGTGAATGAATTACTTATTTGGTTTGCTTGCACACACAGCTTTTGCTTTACCTATTAAAGTCTATGTCAACCCACGAGTTTTCCCACTTTTAACTTACGATTCTCTCCCCCTTCCCACGAGGAGCGAGTAAGTGAGCGGCTGTGTGGTGCTTAGTTGCTGGTTTGGGTTAAACCATGACACTTTCACAGGGTTGCAAAGGCAGTAAATGGAAGGAGGGAGTGAAGTTAGACTCCCATCATCTTCTGTGTGACATAGAGACCCACAGCATATCCTGACCCCTCACTTGTCTCTTTGTCAGGGGTCTTTAAATGTCACTCAACCCCTGGATGCTTGTGTGCCCTCCAGTCTCTTTTTCCTCAAAGCACAGTTTCAGTTGCATCCTTCCCTCTTCCAGGGCTGAGTTTAGGTCCCTGTAGCCTCTGCAGGACCCTCCAGCAGTTCCTTCAATATCTGGAAATAAGAGTGGCAGCCAGACCGACACGTGTGCAGCTCAGATCATGCAGCAAATCCAACAGTTTGATTGGGAAGGCCTGGCCTCAGGACTCAGCGGTGTTTTGGCAACAAGCTGGGAGGGAAAAGATGGTCATCCAACTAATTATCACACAGATATGCTCTGGTATAGCTGACTGATCAGGCCCAGGAAAACAAACTTCCTTATGGCACCAGTTCCTCAGTTAAAGCCTTTAAAATCCACTTGCAATATCTGCCCCTCCTTTCCCCTTTTCCCCGTTTCCCCTGACTTTCTGCTTATTTCTCCCTCACTAGCAGTAAGTGCAACTTGTGCAAATAGCTGAGGAGCCCTTGCCCTCTCACTTTTCTCTCTGCGATTCATTATTATTAATAACTGGGATATTTTTGGCTTTCGCTCATCAGGCAGCTTGTACCAAATAAGCAGCCTGCCTTTCAGCGTTGCCAATCAAGCCTTTCGTTCTGCTTATCGGAGCAGAATGCCTTGTCCTGTTAGCAGCTCCTCTTCAGTCCTTCTGCTGCTGTTACCCTCACCTAAAGCATACATTCAGACTCGAACGTATGCATGTGTGTGTATACATAGAGGGAAAATAAATGTGGGAGCAGATCACATTTTCCAAGCTCCCCTCTTTTGGAGACAGCAGCAAAGACTGCTGTGACTGCAGCACCGAGAGCAATAAACATGCTCCATATGGTGCCTGCCTTTTGACAGAGTGCTCCTTGGCTTGGGAAGTCCTGGGACTGCTCTGGCAGTTTTCAGTGTGCTTTACAGTGGGTTTGTTTTTATTTCGAGTTTGAAAATCTATGCAGCACAGAGGGGGTAGAGGGTGGCTGTTAAAATGACATAAATAGTGGTACGAAACCAGATGGGAAAAGCAGGATAAAGAAGGAAAACAAACACGATTATAAATGTTAACCTTATAAAGATGTGCAATCTTATCCTTGGTGGCTTCTTTGGTGTCTTTTTTTTTTAATGAACTGGGAAGGGTATTTTTTTCTACTGTGTGAGTTTTAACTCTAAAACTCTGATGTGCATGTCAACATCTCATAGGGCACGGGCTGTGTGTGGGTTAAGTTGGATGGCCCACCTGTTTGTATGGGATTATAGCGTTGATGCTTTGACAAGTAAGCCAGCTACTGATGCACAACAATCAGTCAGGCAAATACCAATAATTTATCCAAGATACCACTAACATAAGCAAAAAATAAAATGTTTCGATCACTTCTGAATCATACAGGAGAGTCAGGCACAGCAGAAAACCAGCTAACAGAATAGGATACTAGTATTAGCTAAGTCTTAAGCAAATATCACGTATCTCCATGTGGCTGACCACCAGTTTGTCCAGAGGCCCACAGGAATTCCTGCAATGCAGAGCAAACTGTTGTGATCAAATACTGGGAGTAGCAATGACCTCTGTGGATTTACTCTGGGAATTATTTTGGTCTCAACTGCAGTTGCAGGTTCTCAAGACTTAGCACTGGAAAAACTTGTGGTGTCACTTAATCCATCCCTTTTCTTTCCACTTTAAGAGCATTCATTTCTGCCTCACGTGCTTTTCCTTGCTCGGCTCTAAGTGGTTCAAGTGATGAGGACTCAGACCATTATTTCATGGCCCAGCACATCTCCGAGCACAGAGAGTGTGCTGTCACGAGTTACTGTGCATCACTGAACTGCAGTAATTTGCCATGTGCCATGTGAAATAATGTAACTTAAGTTAACCCTCTTTCCCTGTGAGCAAAGTTAAATCAATTTGCTGTACATTTGCCTTGGGCTGAGGGTGTGCATGGGGACTGGGATGGTGGTTTGGATGACGTGTGTCAGCTTGTTAAGCCATGATAGTTCTGTCACTTTATAATTATTGTTATGGTCAGAGCTTTATTTTAAAATTTAAGATAATTTAACATTTAACATGATTTAACATTTATTTTTAAAATTTAACATCTAATCCACCTTCTGACAAAGGTGAGGTTCAAGTTCCTCTTTCCCAGCCTGCCCTCTCAGTCCAGCTGATCCATACAACCCTGTACTGGATTGCTGTCACCACAACCAGTCCCTTTTGCCAAGAAATAGTGTGTGCAGAGTCCCACTTCAGTAAGTCCCGGTGAAGACCTGGCTTCTTCTTTGGCCACCCTCTTCTCTTTCTTTTCCTATTCTTTGTAAAAGATGGCAGAGAAAATACTTTCCTTCTCCGGAGGCTATTCTTCTCCCTTACTTCCTTTACAACATCCTCTTCTTATCCTTAATCTTTTTTATTCTTTATCTTCTTATCCTAACACTGCAGGACATGTGCAGAAGCACAGGAGAGGGCTTTGCCCCAGCATACTGCTCTGCTCAGTGAAGCGTTGATAAGTTGGCAACATCTCCAACAAGCAGAGGGGAAAATTTAAATACTGAGGAGGCAAAGGTGAAAGGTCCTCAAAGCTAATGGAAGCAGCAGCCTGTAAGGAAAAAGTACAGCCTCACAATCTGCTTTTCTTGTGTATTTCTCAAGCTAGGGCAGCAGCATTAAATTGTATTAGTTGCTTTGTTTAGAATTTTCCTTTTAATATCATTGAGGTAAAAAACAAGAACCATGACAACGTGTTTCTCAGTAGCTCTTTGCAGTAATTTCATCTTGTTGAAGGTCAAAAACAAATGGACTTTGTCTCAGGTTACTTTTATTTTTCACTTCGGTTTTTTTTTTTTTTCAGATGGGCCTGAGACCATAAAACTGCCTCCTACACTAGTGAGCTTAATGTATTTTCAACCCAAAATCTCCCTCCCACATCACTTTCCACACATCAACCTGCCAATTCCGATCCTTTTGCAGCACTTTCAGTCACTTGTTAAAATGTTCTGTTACTTCTTACGCAAGCTGGCAGCTACAAGAGCGTGGTGTGTCTGATGCCAATGTGGTTCACGTGAATTAAGCCTTGCACTCGCCTTTTATCTTATTTGTAGACCTAAACTGACAATTGCAGAAGGTCACTGATCATAGGCAAACGCAGTTTAAAAATGACAGGAAGACACCGAATACTATTTTGATTAGTTTTGGGTCACAATCCTTATGCTCACCTTCCTTCTGCTCCCAAGAAGGAGTCAGGAACTTGCATTTTATGGTCTGTCTTGTGCCTCAGGGAATAATAATTTGTGTTTAAGGAGAAGATAAGGAAATCTGTGGGAGGTGATGGTCTCCTGAGGAGTGGTGGGGGCTGTCTGAAATTTCAGCACATCCAGATTTGATTTAATTTGAGAATAATCTCTAAAACAAAGATGACAATGTTCATGTAAGTGGAACTACTACCTAGTGTAACTGAATTACTACCAGTTTTGCTGTATAAGCTTCAACGACAGTGAGACAGGTCTACATAAGTCATGGAAGGTCTACATAGGTCATTCTTTGCTTGGGACGTCATTGGTGGTGTCCAGAAAAATGCTGTAATGTCACAGCACCAGGCACACTGGTGTGCTTTATCACAACTGGAGAGTAGAGTGACAGATTTACATTTGAGTGCACCAAGGTGTCATACTGCGAGCAGGGTGATACCATGGTCCAATAGGCCTATAAAATTATGCTTTAAAGGTGAAGTCCAAAACTGAATGAGTGCCAATACACCACTACTTGCCCATCTCGGTGGCTAGATCCCAGGCTGCTGTAAATCAGGGGCCAGATCCAGATGTGACATATTTATGGAACTGATTTGTTCCAGCCGAAGGTCAGACAGGTCTGCTCTACTTCCATTGAGAATTAGCCACCTTGCATCATCCCAGGAAGTGAAAAATAGTGATTTTAGAAATCCAGTCCACAAGATGGGAGGGATGAGAGTCCCAAATCCCTCAAGCATTCCCCGAAATCTCCCTGCATCCCCAAGAGACAGTAAAATACAGATTTTGCCAGCCTGTGGTATCTTAACTGAAAGTTCTTTGTACACCAGAGAGGGGAATGATGCATCTTACACAGAGTAGCATGTTGCAGTCCCCTGAGGCTTGAACAGAACATGGACCATCTGGATTTTTGTAATGTGAAGTTCAATTAAAATGTTTTGTTGTTAACCACATGCAATTTTCAAGGATAGAATTTTTTTTCTCTCCAGCTTTCCATCTCTCTCTCTTCTATTAAAAACAAAAATGAAAGAGAGGGGAAGCAAATAAATTTTTCACATGAAATTCCATATGGCTTCAATTGTCATATTAATATGCATTTAGGAATTATTAATCTTTTAATAAAGAAAAGCAATTGAAATATGACTGTTGCCCTAATAAGCTAGGAAAATGACCTTTGGAAATACGGGTGACTTTCTAGACCTGTGTATGACATGCAGAAGAAAACTTGCTGTCATTAGACAAACCTCTACAGATGAGATTGTTAATGTACACTCCTCTTGGGTCAAATGTTTTACCCGACAGCTCCAGGATCCTTGATAAGTAGATAGAAAAGCCAGTCTCCTACCAGTTATCTTGGATTTACCCCATATTAATCTGCATGTCCATCAAAATGAATATATTGGTCAGCAAACAAAAAATGGTGGCAAACCGTTGCTCAAAGCACCTGCCTCTCATTGTAAAGCCACATCCCAGTGGAAGGTGGAGATGGGCAACACTGTCTTGAAAGAAGCTTTGTGAGGACGATGTGGCATCTTAAACAAAGTTCCTTTGTTGCCAAGTGTGATAGCTATCTGCGCTGGAAGCAGTTCTTGGGACATATAAACTTGGAGGTATCTTGATATAAGGAAAGAGAAACAGGAAAAACTTTCCAGCTGGTTGGCTGATTTTCTATCTTGTGCATGGATTTTTTTTGTTTTGTTGGACTGTTGCTCAGGATCAGGAATCCACAGTGTTGTGGCTGTTGGCAGGTCAACATGTCACATTGGCTTGAGGACCTTCTCTGGTTGTTGTTTGTGTGTGCAAAGCCATTTGAATGGAGATTAATTGCATGGCATCACTGCAAGACAGATCCCACTATTGTGCTAAACAAAGTTCTAGCTCTTTATGTAAAAGCATATGCAAAAGACAAAGTGAGGTGATCTCAGCCTAATTAATTCAGTCCAGATTTACCGACCCAGTCCCGCGACTGTGCATAGTTCACCCCATAGATAAAGTAGACACTTTGGATGCACTGTCAGAGTGTGCTGAACTTTGCATGTACTGTGTGATTTTACTGCACACAAGCTAGAATGATTTTAAGAGCCATATCCCCATCTCACGTAAATTGGCATGATGCTATATATCATTTGATAGTTTAATACTTTGAAGTTGCCTTCTTTATGTTGCTGAAATAGGACAGTCACATTCATGCAGAACCAGATTCTGCTGTTTAGTTCATTGCTGCTAACTGGGACAAACCTCATTCTTACCCAGTGTGGGACTGGATTTCATTTCATTGTAAAGTAGGCTGGAGAAACAGATCAGCAACCTGTTTTGAATCTAGCTCAAGCTGATACTCTGCCTAATTTTTCCCTGGTCCAAACCATCTCTCGTCAAGCTCTTTTTGACATTCCATATTTGTTGGGGAATATCTCCACATCTTTTCTCTCTGGATTTCTGGTCAGAGCTGTCAAATTTGAAATTTTCAGTGATTTGATGGGTGCCAACAAAGCATTCTAAAATAAATAAGTCAATATGTACATTAGCTATTTTCCTTGGAGTATAGAGCACCAGCTTCGTCTCTGAGAGAAGCAATCCAATTCCCTCATAATTAAGCTTAAGTTATATTGTTCACAAACACAACTTCTGAAATGTGTTTGAAGTCTTTAAAGCTTAGTTTAAGCAGATGAGTATTGCTACTGAAATAAAGAGGATTATTCATGTGCTTACAGATAAGTGCATGCATAAATGCTAGCAGGATTGAAGGCTGGGAGTTTATGTTTAAATAAAAATACAGTAACAAATTTCACCTACTTTTTGTTTTGTTTTGCTTACATTTTATGCCAAGATTATAAGAATACTGTAAAAAAATTTACTACTTGAGTCAAAGTATATGGGATTATTTATATTGCCTTTCATATGCTTTTTAATTACTCCAAATAATGCTAGGGTGCAGGTAATTCTCAGTTTAAATTCCCAAGATAAAGAACCTTGGAAAACATTGCAATTTGAATCCCAAATGTTCTACATTCCTCAAGCAAATGTTTTCCCAGGCCACATCTGGGATAAATTGTTTTATTTATGTTGGTTGATCTTGGATTATTGCAGCACATCCAGATTTATCCAGACTATGCTGAATGCTTAAAGATACTTAGTGAGCCAGATTGAGAGAGGTCAAGGAAACAATGCAGAAACAATTTTCTTTTTTCATTAAACTTTAAAAACATCTGTGCTGGCTCAAAATATCCTCAAAGTCTGGTTTTACTAGATACTGATCAGTCAGTGAGATTTGAAATAATCTATCAGGCAACATTGCTTTTGCTTATACATTGCTACGTAAGCAATTTCCCATTGCTTATAGTTGTGTATTTGATTTAAGCTCAAGTGTTATAAGAAGGATGAAGGGAAGGAAGAAGGTGAAAGAAAAGCAGTGAAGATTTTGATCTCTGCAGTGAAGTGAGAGATTTTAGCTGAATCCTTGAGGCTTTGTAATAGGCTGAAAATAGGAGAAAATCGCAGAAGTTAGTGGCCACCTTGGAGTCCATAGTCCAATGTAAAAGAGGCATGCCATGTAACCCCTAGCAGCCCAAAGGTGTTCTAATGTTCCCTTGCAGGGTTTTAAGCACCTAGCAATAGCGCGAGATAGGGAAGAATCAATGCTAAGGCACAGTTCAGGGTCAATTTTAAGGAAAAGAAAAAATGAGGCATAAAAAATAACCCCTTCCTCCCCCAATAACTAGTGCCAGAACAAAAAGCTTCTGAACTCAAAGAACATTTTTTTTGTAAAACACCAGCACGACTCAGGGCCTACAGAAAATCCCCTGACATACACTGGCCGGTAGCTGCAGCACCTTACCCAGTGATTGCTCACACGTCCCAGAAAGCAGTGAATCCTATAATTTGTGTGAGCTATGATCATCTACAAGGTAAATTATTGTTAGCTGCTAGTCAAGAACTTAGGCCACCATGGCTTGATTGTGATCTCTTAAGAGGACTTTGTTAAAAAGCATGTACATAACCATTTGATTTTCCACTTGGTGCACCATGATGTGACAGCCTCTCTGACATTACATTTCAGGACTAGCTTTTTAAAACGCCTCTGTGGTCTGCTTAATGAAAGGCATTTACAAATCATTATCTGAACTTTTCTCCATTAGTCATGTTGTCTGCTGTTTTTTTATGGAGGAGAGTTGTAAGAGAAGCAGCCCAACAGATTTCCTGCCTCAGAAAGGAAGGAGCAGCTCACCAGCTGAGCCATGCCTCATATTTTAGCAAAGGTGATCTCACAGCTAAGAGTACAGCAGCCAGTTTAGGCGTATGCTTCCTAACTAGGCATTACCTCATACATCTAGTGTATGAGGTTGCCTCTGCAATCATTGCTTAGCAACTCCTCCTACCTGTCCATAGATCTTGCACCTTATATACGGACTTCTGCAGGGAAGATGGTGAAAAAGTAATCTAAATGCTTTCAAAGGTCCTCAGCTGTTTTAGGTATACAAGCTGAGGTGTTTGTTAGTGATACAACAAGGAGTTCCTGGCTTCAGTCCTTGGCGGTGAAGATGTACTGCAGGGTTGCTTTAAGCCGTGACTTTGGTTATTGGTCACTCAGCCAGAGAAGACAGATTGAGGACCTGGTGAAGTTCTCCTCCCTGATGATCTCCTCTGTGAGCAATAGGGCATAATTCTTTTATCAGGAAACTTCTGTTTTGGAGGGTATCTCTGGAGGAGTTTAAGCTCTTCTCGCCACTGCAGTGACCCAGCAAGCTGAACCAGCTGCTTCCCAAAGCCAGAATTTGATAGATCCTTGTGCACTGGGGAAGAGGTGAAAGGCCATGCTTATTTGTAGCTGTGTTGGGTCTCAAGAAGGATTTGTGGTTCCTCAGCCCAAGGGAACCTATTTTGACAACTCTTTTATTGAATACAGTGTGTGTGACCATTGCACCTCTATTGTGAATTCATTAGGTCTTCAGAGACCACTGTGCTTGGGAAGGATCTGCCTCAGAATGGGTTTACCACATACAAGTAAATCACTGCAAGAGGTAGGAAAGTCTCAAGAAGTCCCGCGCTATTGAGATTAAGATTGCTAGAAGTGGATCCTAATATGTCATAATGTTGCCTTATCATTGAAGATAGATTAAAAAAACCCAGGCCAATAAGAAACTTTCTCAACAACCCCTAATCATGGAATATAGATTACAGTAATATTAGGACTTCTGAATCTTGACTTCAAGGAAATGAATACTGAGATAAATTTAAAATAAATTTGTTGACAAATAAGTACAGAGAACTTTTGTTACCTGTACATCACTTTAAAATGACTAAGTAGAAAATCCTGAACTGGCTATATTAAACCTCTCATTTCTTTACCCACAGAAATGCAGTAATAAAATTTATTTAAAATAGAAAGCTCATATTAGCTATGCCATTGGGAGTCTTGTGGGTAAATAGGTATGAGAGTGAAAATGGCCTTAAGTCAAAATTCTGCTTCCCAGCATCATAATCTGTTGTATTGGAATGAAATGAAGCTCTTGGAAAATGGAACTAAAACTGAAGACCTTTAAAATCACCCAGCATCTGAAATGTCCAACTTGATGGCAAGAATATTTCTCTGTATGTCTAGAATCACAAAATCTTCACATGGTACCCTTTTGCACAAAATATTTTCCATGTTTTGACACCATCTTGACATGATCATGTGAAAACCAATAGCAATAAGAAAACCCTAAGGGACCTCTACGTGATCTCTCTCTTCTGGGATAGAGATTTCTGGTTGATAGACAATGATACTGGAGTATGATGCTGTGTTAGTAACTGGAGTAAGATTACAATAACAGAAATAATAATAGAAAAACACCTGCAAACATCTGACCACTCTGAAAACGTCACAGCTCACTGGGAAGATGAAAAAGAAGTATTCACCAGGGAAGAAGAAAATTCCACCCCAGAAACTTTAAGGAAGCTTCTTCTACCACCCCAGTCCAAGAGGGCAGTTTTTGGGCTAGAGCTTGCAGTGGCTTGGTTCCCAGATTGCTCAGATAAAATTTAGACCCACTTATTATTGTAAAAATACTAGTAGCTTTTTCTCCAAAGGAGCAGTCAGCATGTGAAGGCTTACCATGCTCAAGTGCGTAAGGTACCAGGCATTCATTTGCAAATGCATTTGCAGAGATGTTATTTGTCATGTTGGGGCTTTGCATCTACCTCTTTTCAACCTGCTGCCATAGGCAGATTCCTCTGAAGCTTGCAGGGAGAGCACCTGGAGGAAGGACTCCCTCATTCCCTCATAAAGGTCATTGCATACACAAGGAAAAGAGTATGAAGTTTTGACTTTTTCTCCGCCTCAGATGTCGCAGCAGCTGCTTTGAGGCTGTTCTATCCTCTGAAGGAACATTCTGTCTCAGCAAGCAAAGAAAGGAAAAGAGAGATCCTACACCATTATAATTACTTGAGCAAAAATAAACACACATATGGTGTGACATTTTCCTAATGCTCGGATCTTATTTGGAAGTAAATGTATTAATTAAAGGGGGGAGTAGAAAGGGGAAAAACAAACAACAATCCCTGAGTCATGAGAACATGACAAGCTGTCCTTTGAAAATGTTATTTTTATATTTCAGTGACACTGGTGTTAATTTATTAGGTGTTGTAGTGTGTGCTTACTTATTTGTTGTTAAAAAGCAATGATTTTCTTCCTCATCTGCTTTTCTGTTCTATGTTTCAGTTTTATTTCTATATACAGTGCTGAGCTAAGAAAGTTCACCCCCAGATAAAGGGCCAAATCAACATCTTTTTGTCCTTGAAGCTCTCAAAAGCTGATGTTAAACTTTCCCTGGTCTCATAAAAGATGTGATTCAGCTTTGGAGGGCAGGGTAGGTGATTTCAAATTCTCTTTGATTCTCTTTGATGGTGAAATTCTCTTTTTATTTCAGCCATGCTGCCCTTGTGCTTAGACTTTACATGAAAATATATTTGACAATTGTCTTCAAGAATTAGTGGGAGATATGCAGAGGGCAGTCTAGAAATGGCCATTCCAACAAATATTCACAGTGTTGGCCCCGCAGCAGCAATTAAGCAGAAACAAATCTTTAAAGACTGAAAAAATGTATCTCTTTGCATAGAAATAGTAAAACAAGAAGTGGATAAAAATCACATGCATCTTCCCAACAGAGTCCATAAACTCAAGAATGGATGTAGCAGGCACTCAGGGAGGTCCCCTGGGGTTTTCTCATTGCTGCTGTTTTTCACATGACCATTTTTCTAGTTCTATAGAATTGGAAAGCCATATGCCAGCCCAGGCTAAATACAGAGCTTTTACCATCTAGTTTATTCCATACCTGCTTTTATACTTCGAAGGTTCTTATAATTGTTTTCATAACTATAGGTCCACAATATTAAAATGAAAGCCTTTTGAAAGAACACAGTAATTGTTTTTTTTTTGGTACTTTTCTTTGGTACTTTTTTGCTTTCCTCTGTGAATTTCTTCCTTGTGGAAATATTCTAATTCCCCAGAAATGTAAAACAGTTCAATTTTATATTTTCCATTTTCTACTTTGCCTCTCCATTTCCACCCCATTCTTCTCTCCTTTCTCAGAAGAAAAAGAAGGAAATGAAAAAAAAACAAAACCTATAGATGCTGGAGGGAAAAACAAAATGCTGAAAAGCTTTTTTTTTCCTTTATTTAAACATGAAACCCCCTTAGTAAATAATTACTTTCTTGTACAGAAGTTTCCCTTCAGGAAAGCACAACTTTTAGTTGAAAAAGATTTTAAAAGCAAGCTTTAATCAGTTCTTGAAAAAAACACCACATTTCAATCTAAAAGAATGTTTGTTTTATTTCAATTCTGTTGTAATTTCAGAAAATGTACTAACTATAAGGCATAGTGAAATAAATCATGATATATTTCCGTCAATTATATGTTGTAATAAAAACCCTGTAAGTGTTTTGAATCATGACTGTTGTGTTCTTTCAGAAGATCTCTCAAACTTCTTGCCTAATCTATGGAACTGTTCACTCCCAGCACAGTTTTCAATCTATTCACTGTTGCAGAAGCCATCTGGTTTTCAACTGAGTCTTTCTCATAAGCTCACTTGCTTTTTTCTTCTGACAAGCTTAAGCATATAGAGACTTTTTAAAGTATGGAGCTGGACTGGTTAAAATACAATGCATGTTCTCTATGGAAAAAAAATGATTCAAGAAAAATTTTCAGATTTTTAACAGTTTGTTTCCCCCTCCCCTTTTTACAAATCAAACAAAAAAGTCTAGTTTTCATTTGGATTCCCTCCCCCCTTTTTTTTTCTTCTCTGTTGTTTTTATTTTGTTTTCTGCCCAGACGGAATAGACAGAAAAAGATAAAAGACAGAAATATTTTTAGTGCAAGTTCCCTAGCACTTGATTCTTTTCTTAGCTTGGTTCTCTCATAGTGTGTTAACCTCATTGACCTTCTGCTTGACATTGCCAAAAGTATCAGCATTTGCAATGAAAGAGAACAAGTTTTGTCTATATGGGTTTTGTTGGGACAGAAGAAAACTTAGAATGTACTGAAAAAGAGAAAAGGATGCCTCCTGACAAGGAAAATAACAAAGATGGTTGCCTTTTATTATTCAGCTCAAGATGATATGAATGGTTATTGCTGTCTGGATGGGACTTCGTGGTTAATCTGGTGGATCATAACAAGTGAGGAATTCACTCTCCCATTTTTCACTTTCAACTTGAAATTTTCCCGTTTCTAGTCCTGAAAAATCCTAATGGGCTGCACAGAGGTGGCATAGCAGATCCTTACTTTCACATACAAGCATAGTCAGGAGGCAACTAATGGCCTTTATGTTGAGTATGTGGAGTCATCTTTGTTTGATTAAAGAGGAATAAAAAAAAAAAAAAGCAGCTGAGACTTGGCTTTGAATTCCTTTCTCTACATAATTAATGGACGTGATTAGACTCCATGTTAGGTTATCGTCCTTCTAGAGTGGCTATTCCTTTTAGTTGACCAAACATAAAGTATCTATCTGAGATGACAGCATGGTCCTTGGCAGAAATAGCATAGGAATTACAGGACACATGCTATGAAGGAAATACTCAGTTTTATGTGGAACCTACCATAGTGTTCATCAGCGAGTTGAGAGGGTTAAAGCTGCAAATAGGAAGGACTATTTGCCAGTTCTTCTAGTTGCACCTCTTGTGTGTTGTTCACCTTTGAGATAGCCAACTGCTCTATAACAAAATGCCTGCAGGACTTTCTACAGTTGCTTCTCTTTCCCTCGTGTTGAATTATTTATTACTTTTCCTCCAACTAGAGTCCTTCATAGTATATTTTCTCATTTCTTCTCTTTAAAAATAGTTTCAAAAAAACCCCCAAAACAAAAAAAGTAATTTGAGAGGTTAACTGGGGCTCTGCCTTTTCTCTCCAATTTCTGTGCCAACTTTTAGCATAAAACAGTGATGATTTAACATACATAAGATGTCTATCAGACATCTCTTTGAATTTCCAATAGAATTTTTAATATTTGAATGCAGGCTGACAACTGAGGATCAAAAATATGCTTTCAAGAGGCTTTTGTGCTCTTCTTAGTAATCCAACATAATTTTAAAATTATTTTTTAACATCAGATATAAAGACGCACAGAGGAGTTTAGATTAAATCTAATGACTCACGAAAATGGAGGATTTTGAACAATCTGACCTTTAGGATGAAATTTACATGAAAGCCAAAGATAAATCCAGATCTGTACGTAATCAGTGGACTGAATTCTGTTTCAGCAAACTCCTGCTGGCGACAGAAGAAGAACCAAGTCGAAATGTGTAAGCAGAGGCTAAGGGTGTGTAAAGGAATAACTGAATTGTACAAGCAATGGTCAGCAGGGAAAGGAGAAACTGCTCTATTTTTGCCTGTAATTGAAACTTCAACTCATGGTGCTATCCGTGTGGGATTATTAGGTTGAGGTGATTTAGATCTGCTGTCCAATTTGACCTGTTGCCATAGGGTTAGAAGTAATATGTATAAAAAACCCCACAGGACACTGATAGATTAGGAGCTGGAAATGTTAGCTTAATTGGAACCCATAGCTCTGATATGACATATAGCATCAAGTCAGAGAGGAACAGAGGTGATTGGTCAAAATGCCTGCCTCCTACTCACGCTGTTTGAGTTGGCATTCTGGCTTTACCCTCCTTTAGGAAATGAGGTTCATAAAGACTTCTGTATTTAAAATATAAGCTGCTCACCTCAGGAGGCTGGTCACAATTTATTGCGTTTTTAGGGTGCTTATCATCTCAAAGCAGTTTTGTTTCTGGATAAAAAAGGGTCTATTTAACTGAAAATTGATTAAACAGCAAAAGGAAAACAAATTGAAACGCCAAGTATGACAAATGACACGAGTTGCATAACTGTAAAGATGAATAGCTCTCCCCGTAGGCAGGCCCATTATAAACAGCATCCTCTAGTTGGTTTCACTGGACTTTGAAATTTCCCCTTAGATGGTTTAAGATTAATTAAATAAGGCAATACTAAAAAAATGGTAGCTCTTTGGTATGAATAATTGTCATGACTACTAAAAGTAGCCACTGAAAAAGAATTAATCATCTCTAGTTCAGTTCCTTTTCATCAGCAATTGGCTTTGTTATGAATGAAGTTCATGTGTATCATTGACCTACTCTTCTCAGTGGTAACGAAGTCTCCTTCATTCAGACTATCAGATTTCTAAAATTTAATGAGAAAGCAGTATGTTAAAATTGCAGAAAGTTTAACTCGTGAAGTTTTCTTGAGGTGGTGAATCCAGCTTCAACTGAGTACCATCAATCATGTGTAGACAGAGCTTATACATGCTTGTTTCAAAAGATAATGAGGCTTTCCAAAAAGCAACCATAATGACACTTAATCTGAGGATCAAATCCAAGACAGAAACCTGGATAACATGAGTCTCTCAAGGAACAAACACTTTAAAAGTCACAGCATTGAACATTTGAATAAACACATCTACATCTTTTGTTGTGCCATCTGTAAGAAGAAGAGACCTCCATGCTATCCAGATAGGAAGTGACTTGTCCTTAAAATTTAGAGTATGACTTTTCTCACTAACAATATTCTTCATTCAGATTGGCTAAACAATTTTCTAAGGTCACTACTGAGAAAAAACTTGTGTCAAGAAGCTTTAGTAGTATTTGTGGTAGCAGCCTTGATGAGCAAACTGTCCTGTCTTGTCATTTAATGTAGTGCACAGTCAGCAAATGAGAAAAAATAGACTTCTTCAGGAAGCTATATCTTCATCCTTAATATCTGAGCTTTTTATAAGTCCTGACATGTGACTTTTGACTCTCTTCAAGATCCATGTTAACTTGAGATACAATAATACTAGATATTCTTGCTAGGCATATAAACATACTACAAATTAAGTGGTCCTTAAGGTGCCCTGCAACAGTGAGTTGCATATCTGGATTGCCTAATAGCTTAAGAGAAAGATAATTGATCTATAAAAGGTCTGGTAATAGATCTGACTAACAATACAAGTATAATAAGGGCAAATCTTATTCTGGAATGTGTTCATAGGAGAACCTGGTGTCAGATCTTGGATGTTACCTTTTCCTGTCCTTCCTGTGAACTTCCCTTCACACAGCACCAGGGTGACTGTAACTAGACTGCTGTAACCAGTTTTTGTGTACCATTTAAAAACTGGAACAAGAACTTTAGCAAATACCATATATAAGGGATTCTTGAAGCACCTGGGTTACTGCAAGCTGGGAAGGACTTAGGTTCTACCTTCTACAGTAGGTAGAACAACAATTTTTCAATGCGTATAGCTTTAAATACAAAGCAGATGAGTTTTTGCTATGTCCAGTTCAAGGTAAGAGGAGAAACAGTAGAATTACATTGCAGCAAAAAGGTGTGAGGAGAGGTTCATTGAATATTTAGGAACCCTTCCTAACAATAGTGGTGATGCAGCACAAAAACAGGCTTCTTGGATGGTTGCTGCATAGTCTTCACTGAGGTCTTTTTAATCAGTTTAAACAGACACCTGTCAGGGGTAGTTTAAATATCATTATCCTGTCCAGGACAGAGGATGATTTAGATGGACACATGGAGGTGTTTCCAGAGTAAACAATCTTTTTTTTAGGCTGAGCAGTTCTGGCTCCTGCCAAGGATGTCTAATTGGAAAGCGAGGCCACTTCCCCATCGCCTGCGTGGTTTACAAAACATTTCTAAAATGATGTGGCAACCAATGCATTTTCCATAAAGAGATCCGTGACCACCTCCCTTTCTCTATTCTGTGCCATATGCATTACTATACTGCCTGGGAGCTCAAAAAGGGACTAGGGCTGAAAAGACTTCCAGAATCAGCACACATCAATGTGAGCATTGAGATCCAGGCTGCTCCAGCACCAGAGCCAGCTGGTTTGAAGCCAGCAGAGTCATGTTTCCATAAGTTCCTGCCTTAAGCTGCTGGAGCATAACCACCTCTGATGTGGCAGTCTTCAAAGAATAAGCTGCTTTTTAATTAACCCTAAGGAGTTTTAACAAGACAAGAAAATTTGTTTATGCTACTGCTAGAGTCTTGTTTCCATGGGACACTTTGGGTGGCAGATAACAGGTCAGTTTTATTTTAATTAAATTTGGGTGACTAAAAAAGACAGACATCTTTATCTCATCCGTCATCTCTAATCTTAACATCTTTCTCAACCAGATTTGAATAATAATAACACGGTAGGCTCTTTAATTCTATTCATTAGTTGTCCACAAAAGAGAGAAAGAAAAAAATTTTAAAGAAGGAATTAGGCTTCCTGGAGCATACAGAGCAGTTTAGTCCTTTATAATATCTGGTTTAATCTGCTCTCAATTAAATAAAAAATGTTGAAAATATTTTTTTCTGAAATGCAATTAATTTCAGATTAAACTTATTTTTATTCTTAGCACCTTAGCACTTTGGGAGCATGCACTGTGTAATCAGTGCAGGATAGAGAGAGGCATGTAAGGCTCTGAGCGGTGGAGAATGGATATTAGTAAAAGTGCAGGCACTAACACCTAGGAAGCCGGAAGAAAAGTAATCCTGTTTTCTACCTGTTTTCTATTTACTTTGTTATTTCTCAAGCAAATATTGCAGCCATAAAATTTCTGGGACTAGGAATCTCTTTTTGTTCCTGGAATATGACATTTAGCACGATGGTATGGTGACCTGCACATGAAGCTCTCAGGTCTATTGGAATATGACTGCTGCTGCTGTTAAATTAGACATTTTTCCAGTATAATGTTAACCAGATCCCTGAAACACAGAGCTTGTGCAGCAGTGTGCATTATCATTAGGGAAAATATCGCATGTTATGGCTGCCACAACACAGGGTAAAACATCAAGTGAGACTCCTGTAAGAAAGAAATTTTTCTCAGCAGTTTCCAGCCTGAGCCACTGATGTGGCGATGCTCTGAGTCCCCCCGGGGCCTTTCACCTCAGCTCCAGCAGATGCTGTTTGGAAAATACATTTGTCTGGATCTAGACTTACCAGATTGAACTCCACGGTTGCAGACTCAAGATGTGAGGGTCTTCCATGTAAGGATCATCTGATCAAGAAACCATTTTTAGATCACTAATCAGCTCACTAACAAGAGCTTATCGCAGGGTTATTTTGCCTGTGAACTCTTTGCCATACTTACTGGGTTTACTGGATTAAGCCAAGATGAGTATTTGCTATCTTATTTTTCTCATTATGTTAACATTCAGCTTTCTTCAACACCTTATTTGAATCCACAACCTTTTTTCCCAGTGTTACCTGCAAGTCTTAACATTTGTCATTTCTCGCCTTTAAAATTGCACAATACTGTTATAGTTGTAGATAGGGCTTGTTCATATGAAACTCATTTTTCCCCCTTTATAAAAAAAAGAAAGAAGTTTTAAGAAACACTTGAGTGCCATTGCTTGAATTATTTATGTTTTTTTCTAGTAATTTATCTACTAGCTCTGTGATTTTCTTCTCACTGTATCTTTAGTTTATACTTTTGGTAATATGTAAACAATTCTACAAGTAATAAAGAAACAATCAGTTGGCTGAGTGCTTTACTTAAGAAAAAAAACCCACAAACACTGCAAATATGTCCTTTTCAATAAACCGAGACAATTGGAGCTGGGTACAACTCTGACACAGAGGTGAGCACAGCACTGTGGGCTTGCTTCCAATTTTCATATGTCACGAATTGTGGGCCATGGTGGTTCTTTCCTTCCCACAGTTTATCTGACCCCTCACCTTGCTTCTCCCTATTGGAAATCACAGGAATTACAGAAGTGGTCTCTGCTGTCAAGTCCAGATGATGAGCAATAAACATATAAATCAGTGCTTAGTGGTTTTGGGACTGAGGCTTTTGAAGTCAGAGGAAAGACTTGAATGGTTTTCAGCACGGTCTTGAGGGTCTGCCAGCCTTGTTTCCTGAAACAGCAATAGATGTTTAAGCCCTTGTTTGCATGAGCACAAGGTCTAAGTGCAAAAATGGTGATTTCAGTGCATGTTTTATCCACCCTGGTCTGGACCCTGGCCCTGTTCCAGTTTCCATGTAAGTCACTGGAAATTGCTCCCCTAATTTATGGAGAAGATGGCTTAGCTTTTTAAGGAGCTAAAAGAGTTACTTCAATGTGTGAGGGTCTGACCCTGGACCAAGGTCCATTTGGTCCAAGACAATTCTGGGATCAATGACCAAATTATGTTTGTTTATTTTTTTAAAACTAAAACACTCATATGTGAAAATTTCTGCTTTAATGCTAAAGGATGAAGCAAAAAAGGTACAGAGAACATAGTCGGCAACAGGTCTGAACTGCAGAAGCAGGAATGTGTCGCCTTTCCATCTGGAGATATAATAGAGACCATTTTTAATTATTTAGTTCATAAATGCACCACCCTTGACATTGCAGTCAACATTTTAATTTCACATGAAATACAGTGCAGTCATGACGTACTGAAAGAAGTGACAACACCGTTTATGTCACTCAGTAGAGAATTACAATCAGATGAAACAATTACTGTGGCTTTATTTTTCTTTATGAAGAAAATTATGCTTGTTCTTTCTCTTGCACACTGGGTATCTGACGGACAGCTCAGCACAGTAACACAAGCCCATGAAGTAACTCGGTGTTATTAAGATAATTTCTCAAAACTTCCCTAAGGCAAATGCTAAACTTTTCCCAACTTTTTTTTTTTTTTTTTAATTTTGCCTTTTGGTGGAAACCAAAATGATAAATTAATGGTAATGTAGGTACTTCAGGGCATATTTGGCACTGCCTGGGGAAATCTTCCATCAAAGTCTGGGTTCAACACTTTAAATTATCTAGAGTTTTCGGTAGAGGTTTTTGATCACTTGTAAAAGGAAAAACATAACCCAGAAAACCAAAGCAATAACAAAAATGTAAACCAAAAAAAATGGTAAATCTTCCTAGAAACCTGTTCTAGGCTGGGCCCTTGAAATCATCCAGCCATACCAGCATTGGACTGTGGGACCAGAGCTTCACCAGAACCCAAGATGTGCCTGAGCATGCTGCGTACATGCGGATCCAGCTATATTGCTTTCCATTTTGGGGCTGGCTGATTTACAGCTACTTGGAGGAACCATGTGCAGATGGTTCCCTCATCTCCTCTGATAAAATAGGGTCTACCTTCTATGGCCACCCTACTTGCCCTTCAGTGTACCTGCTCCAGTTTGAAGTCCTTGATCACTGAGGATGAGAACACTACACATTGGTCCAGAGGACTTATTATATTTATTATACATTATATCTTTTTATATATCTATTATATTATTATAGTGGTGCTTTATGCAATACTGATCACTCAAGTGCTTTTCCTGGGGCTCCATTTCACTTTTCACTCATCACATCAGTGGCTTGTAGACTCCCATCAAAGAAGTAAAGGTCTTTGTCATGGCATTGACTGTGTCCTTGCTTGTAACAGAAATGTGTCAGGCATTTTAGACAAATTTTTCTAGCTTTTTTGATATAGGCCTAGGAATCAGGAATGCCAGAGAACAAACACTAATTTTACATGGATTTTGTTTTTGCTCTTGAACGGTAGCTGCTCAGGTGTCTGTTCATCAAAGGTTTTTGAGTGATTTAAATGGTTCTTCATAGTTCACCTGCTTAACTTTTCTTTATCACAGTTTTTCTACCTGTTAATTAATTTACAAAAGAAACAAGCAAATAAAAAGCCAGTAGTACTGCCTGAAAAATACTTGCTAGTTTTTTCAAGGGTTTGTGGAGATTTATTGCTAAACAATTTGGGGTGTAAATGTGAACTAAATATTAAATATGAAGAATATGAACACTGTGCAGACTGTTCGTCTCCAAATATTACAACCCTTACATCTTGTGTTGTTTGTCTACATCGGTCTGCTTCAAAAGAGTTGCTGTGATTAATGCTGGTACACTGCAAGAGACTTCTTGCTAAGGGTTTTGGAGATGTCTGAGGAACTATCCTGAAGCAGCATAAATAGCAGAGCCCCTCTTTTGCTTTACTAATTCAATATTCCTTGTATTGCTTGTTTAGGGATAGTCAAAAATTATCCTGGTTTTAGCCTAGGATTTGGGAGACGTAGCATCCAGCCTCTGTTTCCCTTCCCACAGTGCTGGGGAGATGACAACTTTCTTAAAGATTCAGAATTCACATGCTAACATGGACTTGCAGAAGCACGTTTTTAATCATCTCCATTTTACTGCTTTTTTAGTATTATCAGTGAGTTTGAATCACTTAATGTTCTCAGAATTCATTTGTCTGTGGATTTTGGTATTTCCTTTGAGTATTTCTGAGTATCTTTGGCTAGACTGTGCCCTTCTTAACTCTCTGCACAGATAGCTCTGAGCTATGAAGGAGTTATAGCAAAGATAAACTGGCAGGATGAAACAGAGAGGTATAGAGCCCAGCATGCATATCAATTGATGTGTTTTTAATGTACCTAATTGCAATTCAAATTTCAGATCTATGCAAAAGATTACCCAATGTGCCAGATCAGAGGTATTCATTGTAGAGATGACCTCTGTGTTGTTTAAAATAGAAAAAATCACATACATGTGATAAAAGAAATTGTCCCTTAGAGATGCAATCTGTGAAGTGCTCCAAATGACCTAATTAGTGATGTCTTCTAAGAGTATGATGCCTGAAGGCAGTAAGTATCCTTAATTCTTCATACCCAAACTATGCATGTTTATCATGTGGGAAAGATGTACCATATTCTGGAGAGATAAGATGAAAAATAACAATATGAAAGGAAACTGGAAAAACGTGTAGACATCTTTTTTTAACTGAGTTTACATAAGTTCCTTTTATGGCAAGCTGTTCTGTGATAGCACTATCTGGATACATCCTGGCAAAGTGAACATCAAGTCTATTAACTGTGTAATTTGCTTTTTACATTGAGATTTCTCTCATACACCATTGGGATAGCTTTTCATTGTATATGAATTGTTTTTCCTTAAAGCACAGGTGAGATTATGGTACTGACAGCCACCCTGAACACTCATCTTTGAAAATGTTTTACTGTTATTACATTATCATAGTTACTTTAAAAATAATAATAATCCTATTAACCTCATTAAAATGTCTACTGATATATGATCGTATTTTCTGACTATGAACTGCAAGCAGTCTATGCTGTACTAATGAGTCCTTTGAATGCTGAAGTTGTACAGCAGGTACCCCCTTGTGCCTCTTGGAGAATTTCTCCAAGAAATCTTTATTTTCAATCCCATCTCCTTGGATACCTGGTTGTCTCATTTAATAAGCTGTTACAAAGCTTAGCACAGAATCCTTTCCTCCATAAAACAGATGCAGAGATATGTTATTCCTTGTTGAATGTAAAAATTTTATTTTAAAAGGCTAGTCTTTAAAGCTTTGTTCTCTGAAATTCACCTCATATTTGTGGCAAATATTCCCTTGGACAGACAAAATGAGTTGAAAAATGTATAGTTTCTGATGTACACGGAGCCTACCAGAAGATGGAACTGGGAACAGCACATCCTCCTATAATACATTTCTTGGGAACAAAATACCTTCTCATTGTTCACCTGCACTTTTAAAAAATTCATTATAGTGCTGTTGAAATGCCTTAGCTTAGCAGCTTTGGAGACAAACATCATGTATCTACCCACAGAAAACGGTCTGCCTTAGGCAAAGCAATCCCAGTGGCTTCTTGAATCCACATTTGTAGAGATGCCTGTTAGGCTCCTTCCTTCATAAAACTGCTACTTTTGTGGCCTTAATTCACCATCCAGTGATACCACTGGAATCCTTCCATCTTGCTTCAAGGAGCTGTAGGAGTTCATCTTTATTCCTTTAGAAAATGGGAGCTTCCAACGTTAGGGGTTCCTGCTGAGGGAATTATTTTTGCAGAAGTTTTTTCAAGCCCTGCGTGTTGAATAAAGCGACACACAAAACAGTCTGATAGAATAGTAGAGCCAGAGCAGGTTAATGCAATACAGCTCAGAGGCAGTAGAAGTACATTGGCCATGGTGTGGGTGTCCACGCTTTCAGACCAAAGTTGCGTGGTGGCATTGGCACACAACCTGGAAGTTGAAGTCTTTGGAGAACAGATGCCAGAAAAGTGTGCATCAACTATCAGCGTGAGCACATTTCAAAATAATCTCACTGACGTGTTCTCCATAGGCCACACCAGAAGGTAGCATTTAAATATTGGGTGGGGTATGGGTCTCAATGGGTGAGGAGAAAAAGGAAGTTTATACTCTGAAATTAATTTCTTTTTTCAAGGGAGGGAAAACTGATGAGTCCTACTGAACAGAAGCACAATGTGGGTTTTGGGTTGCTTCCCAAGAGCCTGCTGCCTACTTCTCATGCTGCCTGGCTCCCTGGGAAGAAGGAGAAATCAGTGAGCACCAGCTGCCTCATGGAGCAGGAGCATCACAGGTGGCAGCCCATGAGCCAGCAGCGCCCAGGTGCCTGGGGAACCTGGCAAACCCTGACCCCAGCTCCTTGGTCCCCCAGTCGAGGAGCTTTGGACCCTGGTTCTGATGCAGACCAATAGTCAAAGTGCAGGGAAATGCTCAGGCAAGGTGTGTAAAAACCCAGATGACTGGGAAACCTGGGGGTTTGCCTGCCAGCCAGCAGAGAATGTGGTGAGCAGGTGAGCTGGCAGAAGACCAGGATCATGGGGATGATAAAGTGCTACAAGTTACATTTAATTTTTTATAGGAACCATGCAGAACACTGCAGCAGCAGCAGAGTGGCAGAGAACTCAATGTGAATAGGATGTTTGTTAACTTTTAATTGAACCCTGGGACAGAAGCCAGGGATCTGACAGAAACAGTGATATGAGTCATAAAAGAAAGGCCACAGGTACTGGGGGATAAATTTTGAACTCCAAGATGGGTGATAAGCTCTTCAACAACAACAGAAAATGTGAGGCAAATACATGAGAAAGTTACTGTCTGAAAAGAGACATTCACAAGAGTGTTTGAACAAAGGGTAGACGTCATCACGTTAAATATATGCTGTGATGTCCTTGATGGCATCAGAAGAATGCACTCAGTGTAGTGGTGGTGGACAAAATATTTGAGGCAGAGCTGGAGTACCCTTTTTAATTGCAAACGAATGAAGCATGTATTTGAAAGAGCCACTTGTCCCTGTTTCCCATTAGGACAGTCCCTCTCAACAAGTTAGAGCTGTAAAGAACAAAGTGGATACTAACGTTTCCAAAGTCAAACTGTGAATGAAGGGAGTGAAGTGACTTATTTCGCTGGTACTGCAGGCAGATAAAAACAGACTCAAGTTTTTACGTATGAATAGTCCCCGAGCAACTCAGCAGGTATGTAAAGGAGGAACACTTGTGATGTCTCCAGCACCTGGGAAGATGGCTATGATTTTGGGCTCATGCAATCATCTGCTTGAGAAATGCCATTTTCATAGTTTGCTGCTGAGGTTGTGTCTCGTACCGAAAGTGTTCCAGCCATAAATATCACCACTGGACAGCAGATAATGGAAGGGAATATCGTAAGTAGCTTTAAGACATGTAATAAGTGAATTTTTGATCTGGGGGATGATGATAGAAGTATATCCACATCTTCTTGTGGGATTTGGGAAGAATCAGAGCTAATGGACTGAAATAAGTAAACATTAATGCAGGCTGCATGGAACACAGGAGAAAAGCTAACACAGCAAGGCAAATAGGTTGATCACAATAAGTGTGGTGACATTTGTACTGTGTTCATCCCAACAGAGAAAAAATGGGTATAAAGATGTCTTAGAACAATGATCTATATACCTAATTTATCTGCTGAAACCAGTTATCTGAGAGCACTGCAGTGCTGAGATACCTAATGACAGCGAAGTATAAATCTTAATAGGAGTTTGAAAATCTGGAAAAAGTAAATTCTGGAAACGCTCGTCCTAAAGAACTCCTGGTGTGATTTGACTCTCCTAACTTTACCTGCCTGAAAGTGGTGTGTCTTGTCAAGTCAGTGTAGATTAGGTTAGTTTAGTAACTCCTAGGTTGCTTCCAAGATAATTCATATTGTCCAATTTTTACATCTGTTCTGGAAAAAGATGAATTCCTATCTGTAGTTGCCCATCTTCCTCCACAGACAATAGAAAATCAAATGTCAGTACACAGTAATAGAAAAGCAGTGTTTTATTTTAGTCCAAGGATGTAATATTTTCAGGGATTTAATTAGGGGATGATATTGTTAATCTGAATTGGCTATAAGCCATTTATTGCTGTTGACAGGAGAGACTGTCAAACACCCCCCCCCTCACCTGACAATACAAAGACTGTCCCCCCCACCCCACCAACTACAAGTGTATGCCTTGTGAATTGAATGCAAACCTGGGTTGCTGGTTTTAGTCAGGCTCTCTAGAGGATTTGACAAAATGCAGTGAAGCAAAATCCAGAGCAAGACTAGAAAAAGTAATTAACAGATACTAGCACAGGGTGAAACAGAGAATATGTTCCCTGTCCCCATTACATTTTAAGGTGGTACTTAATAATAAAGAGACTTTTGTCTCTAAGCTATCCATCTCTAAACTCATACAGAAAAAAGAATTTTAAAAGACAGATGAAAATAATGTAGATATTGAATGATCTAAGTGAAAGGCTAGACACATTTTCTTCTGGCCTCAACTGTTTCTTCTGAACAACTGTAACACCAAGGAAGGCATTAGGAGATGCATATTCTGAAAATTCAGGTCCATTTAAAAGACCATGCTAAAGGTCTCTTGGAGGAAAGCACACAGACATTTTTACATCACCTGAGTAGACAGCTCATATTCATAGGCTTGACTAAGCTAAACAGGTGATTGTTGCAATCAAATATATTTTTGTTTAACATGAAACGTCTATCAGAACACGCCTAACAAGGGGTCAGATTTTAGTAGGCATGGAATTAAATAAGGGGTCTACATAGGCAAAACTAAGCTAAATTGTGTGAATCCCCTTTGTCTCCAGTTAAGAGTGTGCTTATGAGCCGTTGACATGCAGTCACTTGTTAGATCGTAGTAACGGAGATATGGAAGAGCTGAGTGTCTAGCTGGAAGTCAGAGAGGATTTCAGTATCAGATCCTAGCAGCAGAAGCCTGTTCTGAGTTGCTTTCCAAGGCATTAACCACTGTGAATGTCTGTCATCTAAAGGCAGCTATTTGATATTTTTAACATCACTACAGTTGCACCGTTTCATACTCTGTTGCTGAGTCAGATTCACCACCCTGTCTTAAAGTTTTAATAGTGTGGCTGTTAAACTAAAGAGTATACACTTCGTTAAAAAAAAGGTACAAGCTTTGTAAAGGTACTCTGAAAGTTAGCTGTCTGAGAACCAAGTTCATAGCTTAAGGCAATATTTCTCACAACTATTCATTTTGTGAAAAAGAAAAATCTGAGGTATTATTCCAGGAACTGAAAACAGCCTTTGCCATGGCCCGATGAAAACACCTGGTATTAGCACAATTTTGATTTATTCACTGTTTTAAAGAACTTACAATTGCTGACTATTTATAGTACAAAATATGAGAAATGTTATGGTATTTCACTGCTTTTGGTTGTAAAGCTCAGCTGTTCCTGACTTACCAGTCATGTTTCTTTGCATAATTCTATTAGTGCAGAAATGTTGCATTAATTAACTGAAAAAGAGAAACCTCCCTTCCTCCTGTCCACTGACAACAGTCTTACCTAAATAAGGCATTTTAAGGGTTGCCAGCAGTAAACCATGGGTAGCATCACACCCAGCTCCATCAAACCATCATGTATTTCTTCCACTGTGACCAATGGTCACTAGAAGCTATCTGCAGTCTGCATGCTATATGACAACAGTAAGATGGTGCTACCTCCCACCACCATCAAGAGCCCCATTCTTGCCTCCATCCCTTCTATCTGTGCCAGCACAGGGCTGCTGTTCTCACTCCTCAATATGTTACACCACTTCTAGGATGCAGGCAGACCCACCTGCTCATAGGAACTCACTCCTTAAGGGTTTCATACTGTATAAGCCAATGGCAGTCTTAAAGAGCTGCAGACAGTGAAGTTATTAATTAGGAACTATGGTTTAATTACCCATTGACTTTGACGCTGAAAAGAGAGTGGAAATTTAAAGGAAAGGAAATGAGAAATCTGAAATACTTTCAGGATGAATTAACCCCCCCCCAGTCTCCTATTATTATTATTACTATTAAACTGTAAAAATAGCCTTTCATATGTCTTTTATAATATAGGAACCTGGTACCTCTGAGAAAATCCTCTGAATGCATCAGCTGATGCATAGAATTGACTGTGAAATGGCATCTCCCAAGAAGAATGATGAAGAATCCCAAAAAAGGAAAAGAAATATCAAGACAAATGTCAGCAGCATAAACAGGTATGCCACCTGTTATTTGGTAAGGGCAGATGAAGAGTCTGCATAAAATCTGGGGAGCACAAAAGATGTTGAAGAAGAAGAAAGAAAGTGAATGGGCACAAAGTAGACCAGTGGAAGAGATTTAACAGGACAGAAATGAAGGGATCTGGGTGGTCTTCCGAAATCAGCTTTTAATCCAATCCACGTTAGCAATGTAATGCAGCCCTGCTATTTGACACAGGATACTGTATCAATTGCAATCATCCACTCTCAGACATTAAGGCAGGAAAAATGATCTCATCTGTCTTTACCCATTGTTTATATCATGTCATTAGAGATCTAAGCAAGCTATGCCATCATGTTCCTGAGCTTAGACTAATTAGATCCACTTAGAAGTTGTTGATGAAGGAAGGAACAGAAGTGTGCTGAGAGTGCTCTGATTTCCAAAGCTCAAGTTAACATCTCTACATGGCATTTGAAATGTGTCACACAGCTAATTTGGAGATAACACGGGTATCTCCAAACTATCCTGCATCTGTGATTGTCAGGAGCAGGTCTTTACCCTGGAGACCAGTGGTGGTCAGAATACCATGCCCATGCAGAAGCAACTGTGTTTGAAGGGTGGTTTTCCCAGAGCGCTCACACATGTTGGTGCATCAGACACCTCTTGGGCCTTTGCTTTGCTTCTTCCTAGGTCATGTCTTCTAAGGAATGAAGAAGTCATGCTTCTGGTTATCAGTGGGCTCATAAATGAGCTCACTTTAAGTAGAATGTATCTCATCTAACTTCAGCTGTTTAAAAATGACTGCTGAAATGGACCTGTGATGAAGGAACCTCTGTTAGTGTTTCTGTCTCTTCAGTCGTCGTTGACTCTCTCACCTGACTTCATTAGCCCTTTTTTCTTTGGCAGCAAACAGCATTGAGCTCACTTTTTCTGTCTCTCCAAATGGATATGCATTCACTTTGAAAACCTGCCTGCAGTGCTCTGAGTGTGCAGTTCAGCTGCAGAGGGAAGCCAAATAAGCAGCAAAACTCTTCTCAGAAAGGATGAAATACCTTCGTTCCCCCTTGATGAAATTTTTTTCTCTTATTATGTAAAACTAAATATGGCTGAAACAAGATAAACCATGACTTCTATTATGGTATATCTAGTGATATAATAAAGTTTAATTTGTATATTTTTTGGAAAGCCTTTATTGAGAAATTATTGTAATGTGGGCTCTTAAATACACTATATGCAGAATTATGCTTTATTAAGCTTTTTTTTCACTCTAAACATGCTCTAGATGGAGACATTTATCCATAATATTATTGTCTTTAATGAAGACTGTGGGATGAACAAACCAGTACAATTAAAAAAAAAAAATGCTTTGATAACTCATTTTCAGACTCAAACTTACCTCAAAAATAATATAAATTATTAAAGGATAATATTTAACACAAATGCCATTGAAAAAATAGTTTGTAAATGTTAAACTAAAACTAAATAAATGATGTGATATTACTCTATACATTTTAAAATATATATATATATACAGATAGACAGTGACTTTCTTTATATATTCCCTTTTGATTTAAAATGTAACTACTGGTAGGATGAGTACTTCATTTTCTTTCTTAAAATCAACAGTTGTTAAGTGACTGTCCTTAAAATGTTGGGGAGGCATATTACATTTCATTTCTGAGGAAGACTCCCATTGTTATTTAATGAATAATGAGATCATTCTACTTAGCATATCATATGTGTATCTTATACTCATATATATAAATATATATCTCTTACGGTGTTGGGTGAAAACAACCAGATATTAATAATGTTTAATAATTATGCTAATGACATAGGTAGTTATGAATATAGTGAAGATAATACAGATAGATAGATAGCCTTGCACTTAAGTATGTACCTAATTATTTGCAAAGTTTGCTTTTTCCTAAACCAGAAGATAACAAGGGAATGAAAAAAGAAACATGAAACATCCTGTGTTTACACATTTAAGTTTTTAGACCAGCTCAGAGCAATGGCCCAGCTCCTCCAGCACAGTCTCCACCGCGGCCAGACCCAGCTGCTTCAAGAGAGGCTGGTAGAAACTCTCAGACATGCTGACATGCAATAACCTGTGCTGAACGTCATGTTTGCACGCTTCCTCTAAAGAGTTGTGATCTGTGAAGCACTACATTTAATTTATCTTCCAGCACTTATGTTGTCATTAAATACAACCCTTGTCATTCTTACAGATATCCCTGCTACTTTCCCTAGTGCAACAGTCTTTGCTAAAAATTAGTTTCCTGGCTTTATAACAGCTGTATGTGAATGCAACATTTTGTCTGGTTTGACTTTCCCAACATTTCATTTTATTTAATGTTCCTGTGTAGTGGAAAGAACAAATCATCATGATTAAATATGCATAATTCCCTTTCACATAATTTTCTACATTACGTCATCATTAACACATAGGATTTTTAAGGAGAGAATTATTCTTTTTCCCTTTCTTATTGACTTCCCCCTTTCCCCCAAACTAAAGGAAGGCAGGACCATGAAAACATAAAAAAGCATGAGAAATCATTCATTTCTCTTGAATTGAATTGATTCAATCTGAGTGTGACAGATTTTTGTCTGTTGGACTATTTCAGATCTTCTAACATCTTTTCACAAAACAGCTGCTTCTTGCCGTGGTGAACTAGATGCACGTTTGGTTCTCCCAGTAAAAATCATGTGTATTGCCCAATTTTATTCCCCAGGAGCAGACTGCAGGTACCAGCTCAGGCAGTGAGCTCAGCCACTGAGCTAGGTCAGCCCCGTTTACAATAGTGTCCTGTCTGGGAGTTGCTACTCTTCCTCTCACCGCCGTGAATTAGCCCTAAAAGTGCTATGTTAACACCGCTCCTTTCCTCCCAGGGCAAGGAAAGCTTGCTCACACCTGGTTTGGCTGCCTCTAGAGAGCACTGCAACTCTGTTTTGTAAGAATACACAGCATTGGTTCTCCAGATGCCGACTGTGAAAGTTCAGGTTTCTGATAGAAATCTTAAAATACATCATGCTGAAGAGGAGTGAACTGAAGGGCTACCTTAATCAATCTCCAGGAAAAAAAAAAAATCTGTATCAGGAATTTCATGCCTCTCATGGTCTTAGTCACCTACGCGTAGGAATTAGGCAGCTCTATGCGTTTTTGATTCCCTAGTCTGAAACCTTTACTGTGCTTAAGGAACTTCTCTGAATAAAGGACATCTAAGTCATTAAATGAGCACTGTGTGGGTTACTCACATTAATTTGCCTACACAAATTCTTCATAAAAATTCACTTATGCAGCTAATTCACTTTGCCACTCAAGCACTTGTGAGAAACGCTTACAAAGATGGCAAAACTTCATAAAACCTGGCAGGGGTAAAATTACAGAGAAAAGTTCAGGGTAATCACTTTGTTTTATATAAAATCTTTAGTCATTATTTTAACCTTACCTTTCTTGTTACTAAAAAAAAAAAAAAAAAAAAAAGAGAGAGAAAAGTAACACCTAAAACAATCCATGACTTTAAATTCAGGGCAGACAGGGCAGATCTTGCATGTTTTCAGCTCCCCCAAAATTGCTCACAGTAACTGATAATGAGCAGCACTAGCACTGACTCTCATTAGGACAACAATCTGCAATAGCTCCATCCCAGCACCTCAAACAGTCACTTGGGCCCCAAAGTGATCAAACTGTTCAGCTGGATTACAATGAATCTAGAAAAGATAAAATCAAATTCCATTCTCAGAAAGCTGGCAACATCTCAACTATGGGGAAAAAAGTTTAAAAAATCACTTCTATAAAGTCTCAACTTTTTTCAGGCATGTTGTTTTCATTCCTGTTTGCTGTACTTAGCATTTTACAAGCAGGTTGAGATGTGGTTTCAAGATATTTAATAATGAGTCTTTTTAATTCGAAAAGCTCCACTTTACCAGTTTTCTCTCACCTTCATCTGGATGCAGTATTGTCAAGTCTCCTGCATTCAGTGCACACACATACTCCATGCTGTTGCATGGAGTTCTCATCAGACTGTTAATTAGTTCTGATATATTAACCTACTAGGCTGTGAAACAAGTCTTGGAGAGAAAGCATGATTTACTTTCTTCTTTATGCTATTTTACAGCAGTAGAACTCCATCAATTTCTGTAGTGTTACTCCCAAATTACACAAGGGTGAGCAACAAAAGAGTTGAGGCTTGTGAAGCGGAGAATGCAGCCAGGACACCTTGAGAAGAAAGCAGCTGGAAGAATGAAAGCTATTGTTATCACCTTGGCCAGAGATAAATACAGACAAGTGCAGAGAGCTGCTAAGCTTCTTGGATTCCTTGGAAGAGCTCAATTTCTCCAGATTTCTCCTCTGTGTTGCAAATAAACCCAATTTTTAAATCCCCATATTAAATAAAAATACAGCTCTATTCCCAATAGCAATGCATATATTTCACTCACTGTATGCTTCATTTTTCCCTAACTCTTAATTAGAGCTGACAGATGCTTCTTGCCCAACTGATCTGGATCTCCAGTGCGTTCAATCACTATGTTTATACAAACAATCACCAATGTTACTTGAAAATGCATCTCTCTGCCATGCACATGGGTAGGAAGATGCTGCAACTTCATTCAGCAGATCCTTTGTTCAGACATGGACCCTGGCGCTAAATGGAGTATGTCAGCGTTTCCATGGAAACCAATCAAAATTCATGAAAGGACTGATTTGACTGGCTCCAGCTAGCAATGTTTTATTTCATTTGAGTGCACAATAGCAAAAGATATTACTTTCATCTACTTTAAAAAGAGAGTGGAGTAAATTGTTGCATCAGAGTTTGATGGTAGCAAGAAAAACAATGTTATTCAGCTGATTGCAGGAAGTTTCTCTGTTTATCCTTGATTGTGACAACCGGCTCTGTAGCTCTGTGCACATCACAGTGCCACTGAAGCAGCCGCACCAAAGCAGTGCAGTGGAGACAGTCCCAAGTCCTTCCCTCTCCTGCCTCTTAGCCCGCTGTATGAAGCAAGGAGGATCCTGCTCCAGGGTCCTGCTCAGCCACAGCCCATCTCTGCCCACTCCCCACCTTCCTGCAGGCACAAGCTCCTGGGCTGACTTTTGGATCCACCTGCAGTGCAGGGGATGTTAATTATATGTTTAGAGAGTGATTTGCCGTCAAGAGAAGACTTTTTGGCAATACAGACGGCAAGACTGTGGCTATGGCACAGCTCTTCCATGTGACTGCAGGGACACCCTGTAGAGCACATGGAGTCCCACAGGGCCACCTTCACGTTGGTTTGTAAGGTACAATGTCACTTTGTGTGCTACCAACTAGATACTATAACCACTCACCTAAGCTGTCCCCAGCCTGCCCAAGGGAATCTGTGACTGTGCAGGTGGATTGGAAGGCAGGAAACATCGCTCTTCAACCATGAAGAAGAGTGCAATTTTTGCATGGTGCAAAGCCTCAGGATGTTCTGATCACAGCTTTGTTTCAACAGCTATACTCTCCAGTGAACAGGACAAACATGATTCCAGTGGCTTTCATTGTCTTTAGTAGCGAAATATATAAATTCTTACTCATACGATCATAATGTTCCAGCTGGGGGAATTCGATACATAGAGTAATTATTCAGTTGTTACCTAACCTCACTTTACCAGTCATTTAACACTGATTTTTCATTTGTGTCATTTTTTCAACTGGAAGAAGAAACTGCATAAAGTTTTATGCAAGACTTTAATTACTCTATTGTATGTTGTTGCAGTAATAAACCCAGCATGATTGAATGCATATGTTAATTTAAAGCATTGAAATTGTACCATTTACATGTATGATGTGTCTTCAGTTTGAAGCTTCTTAGAGGCAATTCTGTTTGACCCAGAGCAAAACTGTTTTGTGTAATCATTCTTAAGAACTGCATCCCAAAATTCAGTATAGAGTTCTATTACTGGTTTGCGTGTTCCAATGAGAAATAACAGCGGAGGGAAATGAAAAAGTATGGAGAAGAGAGGAAGAATAGACTTGTATTCAGCAGAGGTTTCACAGTTGCTGCTGCTGCATAATTCATTGAGAAACATATTGTAATAAGAAACACAGGTTATGTCATGTGAAGCTGTACGTTTGTTCTATATGGAGCACCGAAGTGCCATGTTTAATAATACTGGAAACCTCATCTCACATTAAGTTCCTTAAAAGATAATTATAAATTTGTGGAAATGAATAGTTCCATTGGGAAGGCTGTTATGAATAGTTGTTTCACCCATTATATGACTGAATTGAACAGGCTTTGTTTCAAGCCTTATCAAAGTATTTGAAAAGAGAATGGAAGAGCATAAGAAAGAGCGAGAGGAGGCGGGAGGAGGGAAACACCGTCTTAAATCCCCAGTGAGGCACCTTCTACCTAAACTGAGTGGAAATTCAGTGTCACCCTCTGAATCAACTTTGTAGAACGAGATCCCAAAGGCAATCTGATACTGACACATTGGGCTATGCTACCCCTAACTTTTGAACACTGTCCTCTGGTACGAAATAAAGAACCAGCCAGACACATAGGATCCATGGTTAGTGGGAAGAGAAAATTAAGTACTTGTAGAAGATAACGAAAACACCTGAATGCTGCTTTAGCAGTTAGCTACAAGTCACATTAAGCTCAAGGCTGTACCTCCAAACTTTGCCCCTCTTCAGCAGCTGAGTCCAGGGCAGGGCTACAGAGAGGGACCTTTTCTCCCTCGAGAGACAGTGCCTACCAGCTCCTGGAAAAGACCCCTCTCTACCCATGCTCTCCTGCCTACAGCCATTTGCTTGGAAGATGGAGAAGGGCTTTGTATTGTCTTTCTTTTAAAAATAAAGCAAAAGCAATTGCATTTTATGAGGCACCCTATCTGTCAGTATATGCTAGATGTTCTTTGAGTGCACTTGCTAAACACAGCCCTCCCTGGGCACCAGCAATCTTGCTGCCCAGCACTGGTGGCCACAGTGCATCTTGGTCAGCAGGTAGACCTGGACATCTCTGGATATGTACACAAGATCTGTACACACTTACAGGATATGTGGGTTTAACAGAAAGCTCTTCATGCTGCCATAGGGAAAGGCTACCTCACTGGGTCTGTGGAGAACCAGGCCCAATGAGGAGAACCAGTTCTCCTCTGAACTGACTTGATAATTGCCCCTTGTTTCCACGTACAAGTCATTCCTGCCCAATGCAGCTCAGAAGAGTTAGAGGTACTCTGTTGCTTTGACTAAACTGTTGGAAATAAGCAGCTGAAGTCCATTTAAATCTAGTTTATGCACCCAAATCCTGTTTTTTTATCTGGGCTATTAGTAATCTTAACATCAGTTGAAGAGCTATTTGTTATTTTAAATAGCTTAAATTCCTTGTAAAATAGCATGCCTACCTCTGTATTTCTTTCTCTTAATCTGCAGCTCTCACCTTTACATTTATGATTTCTTAGCTATAAAAGGACCTGCACCCAAACATCGCTTTAAAGTTTGGAAAAGTTTACCTGTCAGTCCCACTGTGATGCAACACACTTTCAAAGAACATACCTTCTCTTCCACAACAAAGGCATATCCATTTTTTGTGTTCAAAGGACCTTGAAAGAAATTTGAATGGAGCTATTTCTCTTTCCTTTTAATAAAGGAATACACTATGGAGCTCAGACAGAAAGAGAGGAACCCTTAGGACAATTTATCACTGGAGTAATGGGAAAATACTAAGACTAACTCCTCCATAAGACAGAAGTATACCACCTTTGGCCCAGTTCTGCAAACATATGGTGAATATCTTTGTATGTGGGAATGAACCCACTCAAGGCACTGGGATAAAAGTGATGTTTGAAGAGTTGAGCCCAGCTATAAGCACTTGGAGAATCAGAAGCACATTGGGCAGTACCTGCATACCAACAGAGCAATGGCTAAAGAGGGACTGGTTATTTTGTTATGTTGCAAAACAAAACACCTACTTAGTAGCTTTAAAGACACTGCTAAACCAAGGGCAATACAATTGCGAGTTTTCAAACATGGGCTGGATTTCTTGGTGTACAGGGGGAATCAGTACAGAAGAGGTTGATGCACACTTGGATCTACTGGGGTAGGCAGTGGGGTTGGGACATTGACCATTCTGCCCAGCTCAAAACCTCTGTCTCCATCACTAACATGGCAATTGAACAACTACTGTTTCTCTGGGAAAAAATCTCACAAATTCACACCTGGTATGCCTCAATCAGTTCTTAACAGATACTTAAAAACAAATCTGCACTTTATATGTTTTCACAATGCCTAAAAAAATGCAGCCCTAAATTCCTCCACACCTGTTATACCTGTATATATATATATATATATATATATATATAACTGTTGTTATACACATTACTTTCAATGTTTATATATGTCATGTAGTAAATACAAAAAAATACTTACTGGTCAGCAGGCACACAATTTTTTAATTTATTTGTTTCTTTTGCCTTGTTCATTGTTGTTTGATGTTTTGTTTAAAAAATTTCTATTAAGATGATAGTAATCACTGGCAGAAACGAGTTTTGATAATACAGATGGGTAAAGTTGCCAGCTTTCAGAACAGCAATGAAACAAGAAAAAAGGAATGGTAATTTCAGAGAAAAAAACATTCACTTTGGAAGCAAAGGCAGTCAATGCTAATGGCTTTAAATTCTTTTACTTATACAATGAATAACCCAGTGACATGGATCTTTTTGGGCTATTACTGAAGAGCTGTGTGTTTGATACCATTGGCGTCACTTTACAAATTGTTGCATGAAATAGCCCTTCAGAGCTTTTGTTGACTGATAATTGAGTTAAAGAAACTTTCCTTTGTGGAAAAAAAGAGTAAGGTGGAGGGATGCAAATGACTTCTAACTGCAGATCAAAAAAAGGGCACTCCATCATTCTGTCTGCAACTTGTCAGCATAAATTTCAGTAAGTATTGTTTCAAAAAAAAAAAAAAAAAGAAAAAGAAGGACTGAGAGTGCCATTTTAAACATCAATATTTCAAATAAGTTCCCACATAGTTTACACAGCAGGCTTAAGTTTTGCATAAATGAACAGAGATAACTATTTTCAAACTCTAGATAGTATTGACTGATCTTCAACAATTGCTGTGCATCGTTTCTACTTTAAAGATTCCCCTAATGAGAAAACCATGATAGACACTTTCTTTTTTTTATTTTTATGCTTTTTCTCCCCCTTCTAACACTAGGGCTTAGCTGTTGCTTCACAGACTTATAGTAGGGCAAAGATGTATATGCTTACAGAAAGTTCAGCTATACAAACCTGTTCTGAAGAGCAGAACGTATAAATGCTGACCTACATAGATCACCGTGTGCTATTCCTCTGTCATATTTACTGGGTAAAACCAGGTTATGCCAGACTGCAGTTTGGAGATGACTCCTTAAAGCAATATCTGTAGGTAAAGGAAGATGTGGTATGACAGAAGCAGTAAGCATTATGCTTCTCCTTATGAACCAATATTTTAAAAAAGCCGTATGCTGGTTGAATGGCACCTCTTCCCTGACAGAGGTTGTAATCTAGAGTTTCAGCGGTTAAGGTCATAAGTCTTAACAGAAAGTGAATTGCTTATGCTAAGTTTTGAGGTTGTGAACCTGATATATATGAGGCCCACAACCTGAAATGAATGTGAATACGAGATAGAATAACAATACTGATTACATGTTCATTAAAAGACCTGGAGTATTTTTTACAAATATTGAAGCACCCTGGCTAAAACCAAATAGGTGAAACCATCATATGTACCTTCAGATTCTCCTGCAGTTATTGCAGAGCAGTGTCAATCAGCACTGACAATCTGCTGCCCTCTGCATATAGCAGCTATGTGTGCAAATGCCTTTCAAACCCTCTAGGAGGGAAAGGACAGCTCACCTGGAGCAAGATTAAGTCAATATAGAAGGTTTCACCTCTGAAATAATGCTAGAATTTGGTGCCTGATACAGCATGCTTTGATATTCTTGGGTTTAATTTAGAACACATTTCCAGATGCTAAAATTATTTAATTTCCAGAAGATGAACAATGTCCCAGTCAGAATAAAAGCCTTTGAAAAATGCTGTTATTATTTAACTCTAAAGACAAAGAGCAAGCTGTAAAATTTGCATTATCTAGCATTTATGTAGCATGAGAATTCACTTTCAGTCCTTCTTATTGGGTAGGTCGTCCTTGACAGCAGGAAAGAAAAGCAAGCAAGAAAGGAGAACTTGAGAAAAAGCTGATTTAAATCACCTCAGTGTAAAACTTTAGCCAGTAGAAGAGACATATTCAAGAATCCTCTTGCCTTGGACAAAGCTATTACCAAAGAATACTCCTGGATCTGTGTATCTCTGTCCACTAACACTTAACAATTCAGTAATTATGAGATATGTAAAGTTGAAAAACAGAACTGTGTTTATAACAGATATCACCTATGGCTAAAGCACAAAAGCTGTCTGTCTGAAATATTGGAAGGAAGTTTTAGAGTGAACATAGGCTGCATTTTTTAATCTGTGTGATGAAATGGCTATTTCATTTAAAAACTTCATTGCAGGCAGGCCAATAGGTCTGTGTATTTAAGGTTGCTTGACACTTCCCATTACAAGAACCTCTTTTCAGACACTCGTACCTTTGACAAATGTGAACTGTTTGGACTGAAATATCTCATGCCAGGTGTCTACCTCAGAATTAATTCTGTGAGTAAATTTTGTCAAAGAAAGGTTAATGTTTTTCAAGAATAAGGCAAGGAAAAAATACTGTGTTTTATTCCTAGTGAAAACATGGACAATTTTTTTTCAGTCTTAAGCAGGAATACATCCATCTTGCAGAAGAGTTACTTGAAGTTTGTTGCAAGGTCTTGCCTATTTATCGGTGCTTTGCCATCATCCATGTAAAAGTGGTTATAGTGCCCTTTTAAAGTCAGTTTGGGATGGACTTGCAAAAAAGCAACCACCACAAACGTCCATGTAGAGCACTCTCCCACTGAGAGTTGCTGTTGGCTAAGAAATAATATCCTAAAATTTTAGTCCTAGATTGATTTTGGGTGGAGTAGGACAGGGAAAGTATCTTTCCTGCCTAGTCCTGACACTATACTGAGATCCAGGAAGATAGTGGAAAAAGTAAAGTCTAAAAAAAGCATGGAAAATTTGGCTTGCTTTAATTCTCGTATTTCATAATATTTGGAGGTTGTCTTTGTACTATTAACAGTTTTCTTCAAATACAGTTATGTGAATATGTTGTACAGTATCTGTCTATCCTTCCTTCCTTCCTTCCATCCATCCATCCATCCATGTACATGAAGTATCTTCTGTTTCTAGCCTATTTCCATTTACTTGTGCTGCAATATAGAGTCAGTTTGATATTAATGAAATCTTTTGTTCTTCTACCAAGCCCACATAGTGGGTATATTAGGGGAAGGATGACTTCTCTGCAGGGTTTTCCCAATTTCTTTTGCCGAGACAGCAACACTGGGAAGGCAACAGTGGATGGGGTTAGATCAGACGGATGCAGATGCACTGGGGCTCACATTGAAATCGACCTTGTACCACTCACCGGGCCAAGTGATGCAACATGATGAAAAGCATTTCAGTTATCACGTCTTGCTCCTGCAGTTACTCCTCAATCTGCTTCTGCAGTGGTGTTGTGACATGACAAACAAACACAGCATCTGTGACCGCAGCCTCCTCTACCAAGTCTGAGTAAAAAAAGGCATCTTAAGTTGGTCAACCATGTCTTCAGATCACAACAGACTTCCGTGCAAAAAAAGATTTTGGGAACTTATTTTCACATTTGTTGCTTTTTAATAAGAGGTTGGCTAAACATCAGTGAAAAATACCACAGGTAGAATTGATCCCATCTTACAGTGGAAGGACAGGTTCATTCAACTTTCAAGAGCTCTTCAAGCCCTACTTCGTGTGATTTTCAGATCCAGAGATTCTCTTGAATGGTATTCACGTTGAACTTACGTGCTACTTGGTGCTATAGACCATGGTTTTTATGAACAGATGAGACTCCTTGCATGGAGTTAGGTCAAAATTAGGACACTTACAGATGTCTGTAGCTAAGTTATTTGCTTCAGCTCTCATTATAACTGACAGAGCCCTGGAGATGGATTCAGCTGTCCTTAGGTACTCAGTGACTTGTTTTGCAGTCCAGTGAATGTACAGGTGTCACTTTGCTATTGCAGTTTCGAAAGTGCAGTTTTAATTGTTTTAATTCTGCTGTGGTAATAAGGTATCAGTCAATCTAGCCCATTCAGGAGAGGGCTTTATCCTCATGCTTTTAACTTACAGATATTTTGTTCGCAAGAGGAAATCCTTTACTCAGGAAAGAGACTATATCCTTACTTTGTGGCCATAAATTTTGTGGTTAAGTTTATGGAGGATTTCTCTTGGGAATTTTTTCTTTGTAGGGCTAAAGTGTTTTGAAATCTTTCTGTTTCACTTTTCTATTACTTTCATCTTTCTATTAAGCAGTATTAATGGAATGATTACGTTGTTCCTTTTTTTTTCTGTAAAACAGGACAAGAAGCTTTCTATTCCTTTCTTTCTAAAATGTAAATAGTCTGAAATAAATAAGAAGCACAGTGTCATTGCAGATTGGCCTTTTCAAGTTTAAATGTCCCAATTAAAACCTAGTGCTTGCTTCAAAACATCTGGTGAGTTTATGAGAATTCATATATTCTAGAGATATGACAATTCATATGTACATATTTTATTGCACTGTTCTGGTGAAATACAATGTAGACAGAAATATGGTCCCTTTGGCTCAGCATGCTTGACAAAAGAGAAAAATAAAGCCACAAAATTTTGAACAGGTTTGGACATTTATCTGATTTGTGGAAGGTAGTCCTAAGAGGAAGACAGATGTCCTGTGAGGGGATATAGATTCAAATTTTTAAAGACATATAGATATCGGTCTGCTTTGTAGCGTAAGTGAAGCTGAATGCTAATTCCTGGTGTCTAAAATACCATAAGCATTTTGACCTGGAGGCATGAAAGAGATCACTTGGTGGTTAGAGCTGATGTTAAGAGGTGGGACATGCTGACTGGTGTCTCCCCAGGATGAGGACAGCAGTGAACTTGGTCCCCTGCCTGCTGTTCTGGGTTCCCAGTTAAAGATAGGTCCTACTCCTTGCTCCTTCAGTCATGTTCAAGTGGTGGGGCTGTGGCCTTTGACAAACTTAAAGTTGTCGGTGTTGTGCAAGTACCCAGGCTGAGCTTTTCAGGGAATGCAAGTGAGAAAATTCCTAAAGTGTTAGTCCTTCCCAGAGCCTGTCAGGTCCTCGGCTCAGCGGTGCAGGAAACAACTCTGAGAACACACGACAAGAGAATGTCAGGACCACCACCAAACAGTTTATGTGGCCTCTCAGCAGCCTAGGTCTGGGGAGGCTGGGGCAGCCCTCTGTGCTTGGGTGGGCACAGTCTATTCGCATTTTGTGATAGACACCTAAGCATTTCCATGCATTTCACCCCAGGCTACTAACTTCTCAGAGAGGAGATTTTCTGGGCGCAATTAGACTCTGCAGATTAGTCACTTGGGAACTTTCAAGGAGACTGAGAAGACACTGTGAATTTTAGGCAATCCTTAAATGGTCACTGAAGTGTGGGTAGTCTTAGTTGTGGGATCCAAGTGCCTTAGGTGTGGGTACTAACTTCAATCTTAGTCCCATTTCATATGGTCTGGAGCCTGTTCTCCGTTACTGCCTTTCTCTATCACTATAAACAAGTAAATTCACTTTCCTGGGTCTCTTTCTCCCCAGTCCTTTTCTCTCCCTTATAATAACTCTTTTGAGACAGAGTCAGACTGTCACTATATATTATATATGCTCTTGTGAGATGTGGAAAAGAAGGAAAGGGGGTCATTTGGTGCTACAGGAACACTAGTATGACAAGGGAAGCCCAGTTCCTCAAAGCTGCATAGATGTTTCTGAATTACCATCTTTAATGCAAAATGCTTTAGTATTAGGATTTGATAGAAAACTCTGACTGCTATAATGTATTTGGGAAATGACAGAATGCTTTGAGATTCTTGTAGTCAATCTCTGGAGCCTCATAAGTATCCATTTGCTCTACTTTTCATGGAAACTGTGCTGCATACTCAAAAATCAAAATATTTTTTTCTGCACTTAATTCTGCCATGAGTCAAGATTCTAAAACATAATGCGTTATAGTTAGTCATTCCCACATCCCCAAAATGTAAAACAAATTTCCTTCTTTAAAATAATATTATTGCACTATCTTTCCAATAGACCTAGAGAACTTAGAAAGAATGATAAATTAGTAAAAATGTTCCTATGGGTACATTTTTATCCTACCCAGCTTATAAATAGATTGCATTATAAAAAACCAAACAACCCCCAAAGTACATTTTACTAAGTAAAATAAAACTATTCAGACTTATTACAGCTTAAGAAACAACAAACAAACCAGCTGAAAAATAAAAATAAAAAGTGCTACAATGTAATGAATGGCAAGGTAGAAGCTATTATTTGTATGAGTCTTGTTTAAAAATCAGCATGCTGTTAGCAAACTACACAACATTTTTCTGCAGTGTACCACTTCCCAATTTTTAATTTTTTTTTAATGAATTGGGGAATTGGTGTTATTTCCTGAAGAACTTTGATCAGGAATTGTTATACTGAGACATTCAGCTGACTTACTAGCTTGAAAACCAGAAAGTAGAAAAGGAAAGGGAAAGCAAAAAGAAACCAATGGGTGCTAAATAACTCCAGCTGAAAAGAAAGCGCATGTCACAGATGTATTTAAACATGGCATGTCCAGGAGTAGTAAGAATTAGCATAATTCTGCTGCCATGGAAATCAGCAATAGTTTAATCACAGAGTTCAATGGGTGATGACTCAGAAATATGCTGAGTGCTTTTGAAAAATCTCACTCCAATAATTTGACTTCTCCTTTTTTCTATGACTTGCCAGTATTAAGAGAAGGGGAAAAGAATAAAAGACTCTACACCATTTTATCACATCTGGCAAAGTGATAAATCTAGTTGTGCAGTGATCTAGATGTACTATTAGAGAGTTGGACTTTGCTGACTGAAAATACCAAATATTTGAGGTGTTGCAGATATGAGCTGTATGAATCACAAGCATTTTTAATTTGATGAGTGAACTGTTTTGACACTTCTGAAATACACTGTCATTTTTATTTCATTCAAAACGACATGGATACATCAGCCCTAACTTGTAAATAGTTTAGGCTGTCCCGAAGCTGCACTTTCAATGCATAAAGGACTTGTCCCTCCCAAAACCTCCATATTTGCAGCTTGTACTAAGAACTGGAAGAAACAGGCTGCTGCATAGCTTGTGTTAGCCAAATGGAAGCCAAATAGTAAATCACTGCCTTTTGCCCTTTGCCTTTTGATCAACCCTGACTGACAGAGATGGCAAAGCTGACAGTGAATGTTGACAGAATAAGTCAAGACATGGCATGTTTTAAACTGAGTGTATGAGGGAAGGAGTGAACCAAACTGAGAGAACAGAATCTTTTTTCACAGTCTTTCTACTATGAAACTGCATCTTGTTAAAACCATTAAAAAAACCCTGAATTTTTTTGCTCTCTGAAAAAGTATCACAATCTTTAATGAAATAATTATTATATCATTACATTCCATAAAACAAATTCAAGCAAATTGAAAAGAAAGCCGATTCTTTGTAAAACACATTGATTTAAAATATGAAAGGAATATGTGGAGGCAGGGGGAAGAAACATGGCTTGTCTTTAATTACTGAAACAACTTTGAATTGTATAGCCAATAAACCAGAATACAATAGAGGAGATGTGTTTAGATAATGTAAGACAATACTGACCCATAAACTCAGGCAGCAAACCAAGAAAAAGTGATACTGACAGTAAGATTTTCTATTTGAAGTGGCATTTCTATCTCTAATGCTTTCCTAATGTTTATTTCTGCTCATAAGTTAAGAGATTTAATTCAGGAAACTTGTGTATATTTTATGAGGTAGGTAAATAAGATTAATAACTTGTTACACACTCCTACAGGAAAAAAGTCTGGCATTTGGATTGGGAATGCAATCTCTTGTCATCTCATTTATGCATTTCAGCACAAAAGAAAATGCTTCTTTCAGTCTCTTTGATTTCTTTTCATCTCCAAAAACTTGGACCCAGTATAGTCCTTTCAACAAAGGTTTCTTTTTCTTCTTGTTCTGTTAAGTTTTCCTGCTTTGCAATACAGTTTTTGTTCTAGTGGAAAGAGAACATCAGTGATTTTGACCTTCCACTTAACTTTGATAAATGTAGAAGGCATCAGATCTAATCTACTATACCAACTTCTGAACTATACATGTTGTAGAGGTAACTAAGTAGTCTTCCAGAAAGGATGTGAAGTCAGCATCCTTGAAACCTTAGACAGAGTAGCTATTACAAGATAAGTAAGTACTCTCACCTTGCTTTCAAAGTCCCTGGTATCTTGTTCTGCCTTGTGTGTCTCAGATAAGAAAAAGACAAGACTTCACATTTTGAGATGTTTGATCAACATCTTAAAAAGAAGGGAGAAAAAACCCTTTGATTTTAGCTAGTAAATGTAGACTTTCGTTCCTCCTTTTTGCAAAGAAAAAAGTCACCGTCAACTTTTACTTTAGAGCTTTGTTTATAACAAAAGCTTGGGTAACCTGGCATCTCTTTCTTTTCTATTTTTAGTGATAGTTTGAAAAGAAATTACTAGAAGCAGGTTTCCATTCTTTTTCCTTAGGGTATATCAAACTCAGCTGGTGGCAATATAAACTCCACCAGATAACACAATGATTTTCACCCATGCCACTTGGAAGAACAATTTTTGAGGGGAAAAATGAAGTTAACTTATAAAAATACCCTTTTCTGATACATGATCAAAGAAGAGAACATCCAGAAAACTGAAGTCTGCCTTTGCACAAATACTTTAAGGCATTTATTCCATACATCTATCTTAGAAACATAATTGCTCTATAGTTTCCCACTGTAGTCAGTGGATGAAGGAATGTTTCAATAAATGGTCTTTTGTGTTCAGATCTGGTGCTTCTCTTCATCCATTGACATGAAGATCTCAGTGGTGACAAGGTCTTCAGGACGCACCTCCAGTTGAACATCTAAAAGTCTAGAGTGATTTGTCATCTATTACTGCTTCCGCTTCCACCTTTGCTGACAACCACATTTTTCATGAAAGAGCATCTGAGATGGGTCAGGCAAAGGTTTGTGTGACCTTTGTGTTGATTACTGGTGTTACCAAGCAACTTTTGACTGCTAGTGAAAAATTTTTGGTCTACTTCTCACTTTGTCCTCATGTTATTCTCATTCTAAATGCCCATTATTCTCTTCCCAGCTTTTTTTTTCTCTTGTTCTCCATACTCAGCCTCATCCAACATAATCTCTACCCTTCTCTTCACATTATCTCTTCTTCCACTGCTCACCTCCTCACTGCACTTAAAGCATGTGTTGCAGTGACATATTAAATAAACAAAAGTAATATCTAAAAACTGAAATTAACTGAAATTAAAGAAATAAATTTAAATTCCCAACTTCAACGTCCTGTAGCTGACTTATGATTTGAAATCTCTGCCCCTGCCAGTCTTGCTTGCAGGATAGCTCTTTCCTGCATGTGGCTTGTTCATGTAGACTATGAAATAATTCAGGCATGGAGAATCTCTTGTTGCATATTTGTGCAATTGGGGTTTGAAGCCTGGCTGCTGTCAACTGTCATATTTGCAATAGTCCTTACGACATTTTGTTCCAGCAACAGGGACCCCAGGTTTCTAGGACACTTGCAAAGAAGTCAGCACGTTAGGTGACAGGTGGTAATGGCTCCTATATACACTCCTGATGGCAATAATTTAGCGTAATCCCTTTTTGTAATAGGTTGAGCTAAGTCCAATGTCAGATTTGGTACAGGAAACAAGTATTCAGGCAAACGATCGCACAGCTCCGTTGACACATGGCATCTTGTAAAACTGTTGTAATTTCATTCTGTGCAAGTCCTCTGAAAACATGGTCCAGTTTACTTTTGCTCTTTTGCTAAAACTGCTACTAGGTAAGGAATTAAATAGTTAATAGTCTAGATAGGGAATTTTGAAGCTTGAGTGTGATTACTGAACAGGTATTTCTTGAGTGACCTTGGATAAATTACAAATAAATTAACCCATGGTTTTGTTTTTTATTGCTAGACCTGCTATGGGGGTAAACTCTATGAATAGTTATGAAATTCTGTAGGATTCTGTAACAAGGAAGACTGCATGAATACTCCAAAGAGAAATGAAGTTGCAGAACACGATGTTTTCATTTGTATGGTGTCAATTTTTTATTACCTCAAAATATTCCCTACACTGGGGAGGGAATCCTGGTGATCCACATCATATCACCCTGTGCAAAATAAATTCCCAGTTAAAGGGTATCAACTCCTACCTCATTTTTCACACAACATCAATTCTGTGTAAACATTTAGGAATATAAATTTAATATCACTTTAATGGAAGGCAAATAATGTGCCTTTTCCATTCAATGGAAGATTAAACATGAAAAAAATAATTTACCTCCCATTGTTTTTGCCTTTGAAGTTAATGGAGCTTTTCAATTAATAACAATAAAGTAGGCTTTTACACAGTGTATTAATTTTATACAGGCAATATCCTCACCTTTTTGTCCAGTCCAGTGTCATAATATTCTTCTGATTCTCTTCTAACTCAGGGATGTTAATAGAAAGAACTGATAGTTAGGCTATTGTTCATCTGTTGTAACTACAGGCAGCCACAGAACACTGTCATAAAATGCGTAATGGGTTTGCAACTGCTTCCTGGAGCAGAAAAAAATCAGTGCAAATTGCAAATCTGTGTGTGTATTTCCCAACTGCCTTTGCACTTACAATACCTTCAGTAGATACAGTAGGTTTACTAGAGACGAGGACTTCAGCAGACATTGGTTGTTTCCACTGTCCCTGTGGCTCTGAGTTTAGCCTATTTCTAGTTCAGTATAGCATGGTCTCCCCAGCAGTCTTATTTCATGTACGAGAGCTGTAGAGCCAAAGAGACCACAACACTGAGAAAAGATGCATCTCTTCCCACTAATTCCTGACATGAAATGATGTAAAGGAGGGAGATTTGGTTCCCCTGTTCTGTTCCATCCACCACCATTGAGTCATTCTCTTCCCCTGCCTTTGGCTTTCAAGTCATGGAATAAAAAAAGGTCTTTGCACAATACCATGAACGAATTTCTGGGTTTTGAATACAGATGGCTCCGAAAGGGAATGTCAGTCAGTGAGACCTCCCATTGAAGAAATATTTAATTTTGTAGTCCAGCATAATCATGAGCATATGGTATTGAGCCATACTAACCACACTACAAGAACAGACCTGATATATATTGACTGTAGGGTCTGATGTACTCCTAATGCACTTTATTGCTCTGTCTCATGGCTTGCCAGACCAGAAGGCTTACTGAGGTGCACCACGCCTTTCTCCTTGTCTACGTCCTTAGGTTTTCTTTCAAAGGAGTAGGGGAAAATGGGATGATATCTACTGAAGAGTCACCCTGACATTATGTCAGGACCTAACCAAATTGTATTTCCTAACTCAGGAACTGCTGGAAACGTTGTGGATAGCAACTACTCTGCAATGAAGACACAAACATTGCACAGTAGCCCCGCTCAATTCTTTCTTATCTCTTTGTTCCTGAACAAGAAGCTATGTACTGCTAGTCTATTTTAATTAGGGAGCTTCCATGTCCTGATTTAGCAGCACTGTCTTGTCTCCTGCTAATTCACTTGCGTCAGAATGCCAGTAAATTGTCATGTAGCTAGCGTTTCTATGCATGTCAGCACAAGGGCTGAGGTTCGTCTGAACTTGAGCCAGAAGAAATTTGTAAGTTTATTTTAAGCTGCTCATCTCCATAATCATTGAGAAGGGACACACTTACAGAAGATGACTCATTCCAGCTGTCTTAGGCATTCATTTTTGTGCATGTTGGACTGCCCTGTGGAAATCTCTGACTTCCATTGTCCACAGAAGGCATCTATTTAAATAGCACCACCTGGAGACTTGAGGCAGTTGCCTAGATCCCCATAGGAGATATGATACTCATCTCCTACGGAGATATAGGGCAGACAAATCAACACCCCTAGCTCACGTGGAGAAATCTACGAGCAGGTTTAATTTCAAGCTGAATCTCACCCTCATGTCTTAATTATTAGGGGACTGAAGGTAGGTGAGCCAATATCTAGGTCACCTTTACAGGAATTTAGAGTTATTACCCTACTTTATTTTGGGACGTGCTGCAAGTCAGAACCTGGTGATGATACCACAGTTCTGACACCTGATGCCTCATGGGTACAGTCCCCAGGAATAGTAAAGTCTATATTGTAGAGGATAGAAATTATTTGCAAGCAAATTTCAGATTCTACTGTATTGGGAGTAGGTGGTAAGGTTTTGGTAATGGGGGGCTCCAGGGGAGGCCTCTGTGAGAAAAGGTCAGTGGCTGCCCTGTGCCAGACACCACAACCAGCTCTGCAATGGACCCACTGCAGGCCAAAGCTGAGCCCATCAGTGAAATTTGTGGTGCCTCTGTGAAAACATATTTAAATAAGAGCAGAAAATGCTGGAAAGAGGGGGAGGGAATCAGAGAGAAACAACAGAGGGAACACCAAAGTCAGAGGTGTGGGAGATGCTTCATGGTGGGGTAAATAATCCTGAAGGGACTGCAGCCTGTGGAGGACTCATGACAGCGCAGATATCCTTGAAAGGACTGCAGCCCTTGGAGGACCCACACCAGAGCAGAGTAAGAGTGAGAGGGAAGGAGCACAGAGAGAAACTCTTATGTCCTGACTGCAATCCCCACATGCTGCTTGTTGCCTCACTGAAGGGACAGAGTAACCTGCAGCAATAAGAAGGAGGGAGGACAGGTGTCTGGAGTGAAGCTGAGCCTGGGAAATGAGGAGGGGTGTGGGGTTTTTTTTGGTTTTGTTTTTTTTTGTGGGTTTTTTTTGTTTGTTTCATAATACCCAATTCAGTAATTATATATTTCTATTAATTGGCAATAAATTAATTTTCTCAAGTTGAGTCTGTTTTGCCTGTAACAGTAATAGGCAACTGATCTCTCTCTATCTTGACCCACAAGTTTTCTCACTCTCATTCTTCCTATTTCCTCCCTGCTCCTGCTGAGGCAGGGGAGTGAGTGAGCGGCTGTATGGGTGCTTGGCTACCTGCTGGGGCCAATCCACCACACCTACGCACTCTGCTTTTGGTGCAAAACACATTGGGAAACTAGCAATATATATTGCATGTCTAGTTAATGCTAGTCATAATACTTTCCACAACTTAAGAACAATATAGCAAAGGCTTGATTAAATTGTCTACATATAGGGGTCAAATATCATCTGAGAAACCATAAGGTATCTGAGACATCTGCAGAGGTTTCAGGATATGGTAGAGCACTTTAGGCCCTTTGGCCTTACAGTTGAAGGACCAACAAGATACCCTAGGACATTTCAAATGCCACTAGATGTTTTTCAGTGTGCATCTGAATTGGCTATTGGTAGTCTATACACAGGAGTCTTAGAGCCAGACAGGGGCTAATTCAAAGTAGCAACACTGACTCCCATGGGACTATACCAAAATATGCTAAGGATTTGACTATTTTTTTTAAAATACATTCCTGGGGAGTCAGGCCATTGAATGTTTTAATAAGCAGAGATATCTAACCTAACGGCAAATTAATAAAAACAGAATCTAACTCAAAGCGGAGAGGATTTATACTGATACAGTTGCCGTAGCAACTTTGCTGTTGACAAGCAAATACTTAAAAAAATTCCTGTGGATTCAAACCACTGTTTGATGCTGCTGAGAAGTATACAATGAAATGATTCCATTAAATTTCCCCTGGAGGAAACACTCAAGTGCTCAGATGCATCTCAATTATGGGCACACAGTCCACACCCAGATACATTACTGACCTTTCCCGTATCAGGGGAGATTAGGGCGTATGTCAGTCCATGACTACTTTCAAATAATTTTGTTCAAAAAAAAAGTGTGAGCTGGGAGCATTAACTCCTGCAATGTATTAGGGCTATAAACACTTTATCTTACGGTTGCCAAATATATAACACGAATCCCTGCTGCTGCTAATCAGATAGCTCTTCTCCATGATCTGTTAAAAGAATTTGTTTTCTACCCAGTTTTCTTGTACATCAACAAGTTCAGAGGTTCTTTTGTCTTTTCCTTCATTTATATGTAAAAGTTTTCTGCAAAATTCAATTTTGCCTGTTGAATGAATGATGTGGTGGCACTTCTGCAGACATGATAACAGAAATCTATGATAGTGTTCTTCAGAAATGGCTCTCTTTTGTGTGACTTGTCCGTGAGGCATAGTAATTAGCCTGCAGCAAGTCCAGGTTTTCTAATTCATAGAGCCCTTCCTTTCAGTGCTACAGAAGATACAGTAGTTTCTTTTAATTTTTGTTTCATTTAAGGAAAATTAATTCATGACACTTTTAAAATAAAATTATAGATAATGTCTTCCTGACCTTTTTCTGGGAAAACATGTAATGTGCGCAGTCTTAAAAAAACTACTCACACTTATTTAGAATAACACAGAAGTAACATTATGGCTCTTAAACATGTGGCATGGTCCTGCTCTGCCCTTGTTCATATACACTAAAGATCTGGAAAAACATTATTTATGGAAATTGAGGATTCAGTACATGAAAGCACATGTAAGATAAAATATATCCTCTCATATTGCTGTACCCATGATTCTCATTAAAGATTCAGAGTAGTACAACACTGTCAAGACAGGATATAGTAGAACGCTGCTTACATTTAAATTAGTATAGCTCAAATAATTTGTACTAAAGTCACATTGATGATTCCTATAGAATGAACACCCCAAGTATTTCAGGCTGTGGGGCAGAAATACTCAGTCAACACTGATATGAGTTGGCCTGTTACCGGAACACTCCTGGGATCTAGGTAGGTGTCTTGAAAGTACATGAGCTATGCAACTTCCTCCAGACATGATCCTTCATTTGAAAGAATTTTGCAGTTTCATGAGCTAATAAGGATATTATTGAAGACAAAGACTGTAAAATCAGCTTCATGTAGTTCCAGGAGGGTCCTTGCAAAGTGCTTTCTTTTGAAAGACATTGGGCTTGATGTCATACAAATAGTCTGGCTTCGGTCATCACTAGTATACTTTTCCTATCTTCTTTAGATTCTGCACATGTCCTAGGCTAGCAATTAAGTCAGCATGGTTCAATCTTTAAGATCTGTTCAACCAGCTTTTGAACACCACAACCAACAGGATTTAGAATAAAATATCTGCACATCCTTTTTATACAGAAATTTGATCATTCAGGATCTGTATCTAAAAGTCCTTTTTTGTCTTATGCCTGTTTCTCCTGATTTCTGTTCTGATCTCACTTTCTCAGAGTAGTTAGTATGAACACTTGTCTCTTAAAATACTCAGACAAAAAGATGAAATATTCAATATATAAGAGGACGTTTCTAATAGCCATATAATACAGCTGGCAGAAATTAAAATGCTGAAAATATGATCAGGATTAGAACCAGGTTCAAAGTCATGCAGCTGGCTGCTTTGAACCTCTTCCACTCTCTCTATATCATCTGGTATAAACTGGGAAATCTCCTGCTGAAGCTAAGAAAGCTACATTGATTTATACTAGCTAAGCATTATGAGGCAATGGAAGGTTTAGAGAATTTTATCTACAGTGCTTGGTTGTCAAATAAACAGCTGAAACTTCACTTAAATAAAGTCTTTCTTGATTTATGCTAGTGCAGTGACAGTAGCATTTCATTCATGTTTCACTCCATGTTGCACGCAGTGGCATTTGCTAGGTCATATAATGGCAGCTACATTTAAAGAGAAGAAAAGTTTCATTGCATTTAATGAAATTGCCCCTAACAAAAAGCTACTTTATTTTTTTATAAGAAAACAGTAACGAGTTACTCATTTGTGTGATGCTTTCAATTCTGCAAAGCTCTCCGTTATACACCACATTGTGCCAGTTTAGGACTTGAAGCCTGTGATCATCTCTATATTTCTTTCTAGTTAAATTCAGAGCAATTGCACACTAGTTAGCTGAAATGAATCATTATTTTGTCAAATCACAGAGACCATCTGCACTGAACTGATTCTGTTTCAAAAGTCACACCATGGATTGGCTGTCCCGAAAAGCCTTGAACCAAGCAAAACATTTGTTGCTGCTCATGGAAAATGAGATGCTTATAATTAAACTGAGCTGCTCTTTGTGGTACAAGCCTTATTCAACAAGCACTGTCTGCTGTTTGATTGCTTTAAAGAAAATGTTTTTCTCTTTCCCCACCACAGATTTAAGTCCACACAGCTCTAGTCTGTAGGTAAATATATAAACACAAAATAAAATAGCCTGTGGGCAAGCAACATGAGACAACCAAACCTTTAAATTAATTAATATGAAGGAAAACAGGCCAAAGATTTGACCTTTATATCAAGCTGACTTGAAAATATTCTAGATCTGTCCTTAACATCAGTCTCCTCCTTGTGTGTCTGTCCACACGCACTTCTGTATCATCTTTCCTGGATGGGTGAACAGTCTTTCATCAGTGAGATGTCAGTCCAAAGCCTGTGACCCAGAGGGTAATTTATCAGGTTCTATATTAAGGTTGAGGACTTGAAAGGTATTGAAAGGACTTACAGCCTCTACAAGTCAAGGATTGTCCAGAGGGTGAGTTCTTGGCAAATGCATGTACAAGACTTCTTTCTATGGAAAGGAAATAAGTGTTTAGGTGAGCATTCATCTGTTGTATTAGTCTGTTTCCACCCATTTTTCTTTGTGAGATGAATGTCTTCAGTAGGTGTATCGACTGATACGATTACCTTTCATACACTTAAAAAAGTCAAAACAAGCTCCTCCTCTCCTGTCGTGAATGAGTGGAATGCACCTCACTCAAAAGAGAGAAGCAGCAATATGTTTTATTGAGGTAAAATAATAATTTTGACAGTGTTCGATTAATTCGATGGAATTTAACAAAGTTTAACAGGGGTTTGCCCAGGTTCAATAAATTTGGTGGCAAGGCTCACCTTATTAATTACTGCATGGAAGACATACAAAGGAAAATTGAGTTACACTTCAGTTAGAATGATTCACAGAGAGACTGGGGATGCAAAAGGGTAAGGACGAGCCTCCCATTGAGTCATGAGGTTCAGAGTGGACTCCCTTGCTTTCTGAACTCCTCCTCAGAGAGGAATCTAGGTGCGGCTAGGTCCAAACATAGTCTCCGACTTGGTCAACAGTTTATGTCTAAGGGATTATATATGCAAAATTTAGGTAATGTTTCATTAGCATCAATTCAGCATGCAAAGTACCAAGGCAAAATCAAAGTTGCCATACTACAAGGTTAGGCATGATATTGGTCACTTACCAAAGATCTGCTGCTGGTAAAAGGTCTCTCTGCCTCGAGGAGCAACCTTGAGAGGTGTCCCAGCTCAAGGGGAGGTCACCGCCATGCAGCCACACTGCCTAGCAGGGAGAGCTCAAAGAAGGCTCACTTAGGCTGTCATATTTATGGGATGAAGTGGCTGGCTTGCAGTCAAGTTACATGCGATGGAAAAGGTATGCAGAAGACTCCTTGTACCCACAATTTTCTTTGTCCCTTGATAAATGAGTCTTGGAAAAGTCACCCACTATTCATGTGTCAATCACATGATTGGTGTTCCAAGCTCATATGCATTGATGCTCACTGTGTCACTCTGCTCCTTTGTGGGTTTTCAAAGAACAGATTGAAACTAGAGGAGTTCGTGGCTCAGCTATGGCTCAGGCCTTTACCTCTTCTGGAGCCTGCACCAAACCACCTCCAGTCTGGTTAAGGGGTCGAGTGCACTCATCGCATCTCCATAATGCCCCTGGGTAGGTTTAAGAACAACAGTGCACTCATAAACCCACACTCAATAATTACCAGATCAGATTTACTGGTTCATGTTACAGCAAAAATTTGGAGGAAGAAAACATCAACAGTTTACTTTATTTTTCTTAATGATAAAAAGAAAAAATACTGATGCAGCAGCAAGAAATCCACATGCTTAATTACAGGTATTTCTCTTTGCAGCATATCTGCCAACAAGCTTCTACATATATTATTAATATTGACTCGGCATGATGTGCAGCAGAATACCATGCTGGTTGCAGAAATTCCAAATCAGTAAAATCCTAAAACATTTGTATTTCTTTACTATCAAATCAAAAATCCTAAAAATAACTTTCAGCATCTCTTCTAATCCTATGCATGGAAATACACAGCTTATGTTCTCATTATTTCATTGCATGCCATCATTCAAGAGTGATAAATAATCATAGAAAACTTCTTTCTCAATACATCCACTACATGGATAGCTCTGAGAACTCAAAAGGTCTCTTTACCTGCAGAAGATACATAGCTCTTTTCAGCCCTCTGAATCTGGCTCTACCGTATGTGACCACCGACAAATATGTCATAATGGTTAGGTTTATAATTTGCTGTTTTCAACAGCCTATGTCCAGCACCACAGGCATATTTAGCTTCTAGAGAAGAAATAACTAAAAAATGAAACCTTTAATAAATTACATTCACTACATCTCCTCTACTAATGGTAGATACCCCAGAAAACTTATGACCCACAGGTTAGGTCCTTGGCTAGTCTCTATGAAGGCCATATCCATATTACACACCTTTTAGCCCTGGTCTCTTGCAAACCTTATGTGGTACCTCTGTAGATAAACATATTTTATGGGCATGTTTGTGTTTGTTTTTCAAGTGCTTACATCTTAAAGGCTGCATCACAGCCCACCAAAGTAATATATTTATAGCATACATATCTCATGACCTAGCTTGTGACATGAGGTGAACTGGAACTGTTTGAGAGGGTAAGGTCATATAAGGTAGGTTTTATGGGGCATAGGAAATTAGACATAGCATGGGTTTGTCTATATTGTTTGCATGCAGTAGTCCTGGAAATAAATGATTCCCATGACTACACTTGCATTTTGCTTTAGCCATTCCTAGCTGGTTCTCTCCAGAAAAAAGCCCCACTGCTAAAGTGATGTACATGCAGTTTGGATGACTGGAGTGTCATGACCTGGAAATGTATTGGTAAGCTAAGTTCTTTTACAGCATATACACCTAGACAAACCAGAGCAAGGAATGACAGCAAATAAAAGGAAATTGAATCTCATGTGTGTCCCCAAACCTCTCCATACGTAGTGTCAAAACTATCAGCATCTTGAATTTAGTTAAACAAAGGTCATTAGCAAGGTGAAAATGGAAGTAAAACTTAGCAAAATGCAATCACTGATCAGCCTGTCCAAAGGAAAATCTGGACATTGGCTGAGAAGTGCACATTGGAAATGAAAGAAGGTATTTAATTCCATCGGGAAGCAGACAAATGGAATCACTAAGGCTAGGTTACCTCATCAGGTTAATTTGACTTAAATTTGTACTCTTGATGGGAAAGTCATGCCTTCTCCACATTCTGGACAATCATTTTCCATCCATCCCTTGTCTTTAAGCCATATGATGAGCCAATCTAATAAAACAATTCTGCTGGAAATAATTTCTTTTTCTCTTTTCTCCTTTTCATTTTCAGCCAGGTTAGTCTCTGCACCTACTTAAACAATAGTGTTTTTCCTCAAGAGGGTGTGGAAACAAGTAGTTAAGAGGCAGAAGAAAAGCTATGATCAGGTAGATATAGTGGCTGTACAGATTTCCTTTCACTTAAAGTCACAACATTACAAAGAAAGACCAGGACAAAAAGGTACAAGTGAGAAGAAAGACGGAAATCTAGCTGGAAAAGGAGAGAAGAGTGATATTAAAAAACAGGAGAGAAAAAGGTAAAATCAGTTTTAGAATTAAAAATTAATTGGTTTTAATTTATGATTTAGGCTAACAGTATCATCTTTTTACTGGAATACTGGTTAAGATGCTCTATCAAATATAAGAAAAGCATTGATAAGGCCTTATAAAGGCAGGAGGGAGGACTGTGTTAAACTATTTCTAGACATTTAAAAATCCTTTCTCTATTTCAGCTAGTTGTCTGTGTTCTTCCACACACCCCCTGGAAAAGTGGCAAGTGTCTCCACAGTGGAGCTTACTTATTTAAGTCAGGTGTTTACAGCTGGTGGCATGACTCTGAGATGACTGCCTCTCCCTGGTTATAAAAGAAACCCAGAAAATGAGCTTATCATAAAGCCAGCTTTCCACGTAGGTCAGATAAGAAAAGATTAATTGTATCCAGAAGTCAATGGCTCTAGTTATGGGCAAAGGTAGCAGATGTGTGGCCATATTTTGTAATCCTGAGTGTCAAGGGATATAGTCACCATCCTAAGGGAAGAGGTGAAAGGGAAAATTGCTCTGGATATGGGAAGAACAGCACAGGAATACACCTAATACACAAATGTCTCAGTTTGCCTAGCCATGTAAAATTTAGTTTGTTCACACATGACCAGCAAGTATTTATTATCTTGTCTTTCAAATAAATAAATAAAAAGCTGCTAGGTCAGCTTTTTGTTCTGTATAACATGAGGTTTTGTGATTCATTAGTGCTCATTAAGCTGAATTTTTCCTCTGAGTATTGTAACTGAGAATCATGCAGTAATCCAGGAAATAGTCCCAAGGCAACATTAACTTACCTCCTAGCATGCGATACAATCTTTAAGACACTTAAATTCCTTTTGTCAGTGAAAATGCACATTAATTGGAGAAGCTTTCAGCTGATTCTGCAAGGGCCCCAGCACCTTTGAACTCCAGGGACAGAAACCAGTATGTGAAGCAGCTGCATTTGCTAAATTTAATGCCAGTTAAAAACCAAGGTAGACATTCAAGTTCAGTTATAGGAAGTAAAAGATGCAAGTTGTAGACCAACATACTCCAGAGGTACCAGAAGGAAAGGTTATTACTCCTACCTGCTTGTCTTCACACATCTGCTGGAGGCCAGTTCTGGTCATGGACCTCTAAGCACATGGAGAAATCAACCAGTTTGACAGAGAAAAATTATTTGAACTGTTTAACCTAATCCCACTGCATTTGCTTAATACAATTTGGAGACAAACTCATACGGAGTGGTAAACTGAATCATCCCAGAAAGAGTTTAACACTCATTAATGGGTAGGGAGAATTATCCTTTTCAGTGCCACTGCTGGATTTGAAATGCTAAGATTGCACACTGCCTTTGTCTTCATGGAAAAAGAGGTAGAGCTCAAACAGTACCTCTGCTATAGTGTGGACACAGTACACACTATAAAAGTGCTTGCAACTATGCTTATATGAAAGGAGATATGATCTATACCAATACAAGAAACTCATTATGTTGGCAAAAACATGTGTATAGAAGTCTTTAAACTTGGGTTAATATTTCAGTACGAATGAAAGCAACAGTTTTTTCATTTATTTTTCCCTGTAACAACCAAAAGGCAAAAAGAAATAAAATTCAGGTAAAAGAACATTCACAGAAAGGAAAGAAAAAGTGAAAGATGAGAGGAAAAAAAGTACTAATTGATGTTTTAAAATAATGCCAAAAACTGGACTTAATTGATTTCCTTTCAGCAAGAGCAGCATCTCCAGTTCCCTTTAGAAGAAATATAGATTACCTTCTATGCGCTCTGCCAAAAACAAGCTAGGTTTTAGTCAAGCACAAAGTCAAGCATGAAGTACTAGATTAAAACTCAGAGGAACTGGGTGAAATTACAGGGAAGGAAAATCAACTTTTTGAGCTATTGGTCTTTTTGGCCCTATAACTTATAATGTTTTAGGGTTGTATGGTTTGAAGCAAACTAATTCAGAAGCTTGCATCATGATAGCTGGCACAGAGCAAGCTAAGTAGCAACAAGGAACCCTAACCTCAAAAACTGGCAATAACTTGAATAACACACTTTTTAACTACCACTGAAGCTGCAATCCTGCCAGATCCTCAGTACTTTACAAGTGCTGCTTGATGCATTTTCAGCTACAGTGGCTTATTAAGAGCCATCAAAATGACTACTCAGTTATTACAGAGTTAATGTGTTTTTAATAATAATTATTTATTTAGTCTGTAATTTTGAGTCAATTACATACCAGGCTGCCCATGTCAAATAATGTAATTTCCTCCAATGTTGAAAACCTCCAGAGGAAGTGTACTTATAATAGCCTATCGTATGCAAAGCATATGGTAGGACTTAATGGGGCTTAATTAAATGCTTGTTTAAATCAAAATGTTGCAAAAATATTTATTCTATTTTTATGTATAATTAAAGTGCATTTGTAAAATTATGTTAATTGCTAGACACAGGGGGAAAAAGAACCCCCCCTCCAAATCCATTAAAGAAGCCTAAGAACACTGTGCATTTACCTTACTTAATGTTAATGAGATAACATTTGCAAAGTATTTTGAAGCCTTGAAGGGCTACATTTTCTTTTAGTCACTATTACTATTCCAACTGCTTTTTAAAAAATTTGTTTATTCATTTAATTTTATTTCATTTTACAAAGCATCATTTTTCACACATCTGGTAGATGTGGTGTCAGGCATAGGAATTAAGAGCTCTATAGGATCTTATTTTCTCAAGATATCATGGCCCAAGACCGGAAGGAAAGAGTCCTCTAGGACTAGACACATGAGTGGCAGAAGCATTTCTTATTGGTATTGTAGTCAATTCACAGAAAACCTGTTGCTGATATCCAACTGTTGCTGTTGGATCTTTAGCAAAAATCTCCCTGAAATCTCTCTAAATAAAAGAATAGGGTGATAGCTTCCACAGGGGTCATCGTATGCATCTAAGTTAGGTATCTGCTGAGCCCACCCTTTGCAAGAGCTTCTTCCTGTTAATCTCATAGACTAAACAAGGAATATACCACTCAGCAGTGTGAATTCTCCTGTGACTGGATACATAATGGGACCTGTATTGTACCCATAGCATTGTGTTTGAGGTTTTTAAAAGCACTGGAAGATATGGAGTCCTTTGACTTTAAAGTGAACTAATTAACCTCCGTGTAAGACAGAACAAATCAGACTTCATATGGGGTTGTAGACACAGTGTCTAACTCCTGCTGAACTCCATTACTTTTATTCAGGTTGCTCACACCAGGAAGGTTCTTTGAGCTTGACCCTGCTTGCAGCAAATCAATGAAAAGTCAGTCTCAGGGGTTAATAAGACCAAGAGTAGAGCTTGTATTTGAGGTTAAGATGTATCAAGAAAGATATTTTACTCTGGAGTTGCTTTACTTTTGGATTTTTTGGATTGAGTTTTGTCCAGCAAACATAGTTAAAGGTTTCTGTTAAATAAAATGCCATTGAAAAGTGTATATATAATCTTTGTTCCAAATTATGAAGTCAGATACTTGGGAAGAATAAATAGGAGCCAGTGGAGTTGAATCCAGGTGAGATTTAGCTTCACAGACTCTTTATTTTTTTCCCATCTATTGCACTGTTTGAGAATATAAGGGAAAAAAAATTGGAGGGACATCCCCCCCCCCCCCCCCCAAGTTTTTGTTTTCATCAGAGGCTTAAATTTTTCTGTTTCACTGATTTTATTGAGTACAAGGATTTGGCCTTCCCTCTTTGTCCTTGTCTTCAGTCCTCCCTCCCCATTATTTCTCTCTTTCCATGTTACTGAACTCTTCCTTTTAGTTCAATTCTCTCGTACTCCCACTCTATGCTGTTTCCAGAAATGGGCAATTAGACTACATAGTCTCCTTCATGGCCATATCTATTGACTGTCCATACCAAACCGCCTCTCCTTGACTGTGCAGCAGCAAGCTATATCAATCCTACAAATGCTCCTGAGCTTCCAAGAGCAAAGACAATCTGGTTTGGTCTCCCTGGGAACTGATGCACACAGCAGGTCTCAAGAATGGGAAACCCACCCAAACAGTCACACAATTCACCTGCACCAACCTAGAGATGGAGGAAGGCTAAGTCATATGCAGAGTGACTTTCTGAAGGACTCTGCCTCAAAAAGAAGTTTAAAATATGGGACAGGGCAGTTACTCCAGCTTTGTGGAACACTGTGCACTTTAAAGGAGGAGGGCAGTTTTCTGTCTCTAACCAACCTTTCCATTCTGCTCCCATACTTTTCAAAGCCTCCTAGAGGACTTACAGTAGTGATTGCCATCTGTCCTTGCTCTGTCATTTCACCTACCCTCTTCTAGGTTTTGTTGCTCCCTGCCAGGCTATGGCCCAAAGGGGCTCTCAGAAGAGGAGCGGGGAGGAGAGCAGAGAGAGATATCAGCAGAAGCTGCATTCTTTCTCCATCTGCTTACCCTGCTGACGCTCTGTATGTGACAAACGTTATGCTGGGTCACCATGTCTATCTACTGTGTATACAAACCAGGAAAGACATGACTGTTGTCTGTTACCTCCTTGTAGCAATGAGACTCTCAGTGAGAGGTCCCACAGAATGCCTATGTTCTGTGATACTGCAAGAGCTGCTGCAAAACATTTTACTTTTCTGTGTCCTGCACACTGTGCTTCAGAACACACCTGCTGTCCGTGAATGCCCTTCCTTTAAATGTTAGGTACAGTTAAATCAGTCTGTACAGCAGTGTACAGAATTTCAGTGTGCTGAATTCAAAAGCCTAAATCCCTTATTTTGTCAGGAGAATGTCAACTTTATGATTTGAGGAGAGCAAGGGAGAGGAGAGGCGATATCCTGTAAAACATGTTGCACTGCAGAAAGCTTTTTGATATGTTTTTACATATCTCTGACAGCACCACATGTCTGTCTTGGCTGGTCAATACAATGTAAATGTGCTTTGGATTTCTATCTCCCATTAGCAGTCCTCTCTCTGTACCAGGGCTGGAGTGCCACACCAGATGTAATGCTTTGCTGTCCTTTCAGATTGCCCCCAAAAGGATGGATAATTTAATCAATGGATGGACATTTACTATCTATTTTTAGGCCAGGAGGCTGGTGCAGTGTGGGGTCACATTCTGTACATATCTTGCTTAGCTGGAAGTACAGCAGTACTTTCTTTGACTTGAACAAATGACTGACCTATAACTCATAACAAGGTAGCTGCTGTACTGTTTTGCCTCGAAGTTTCCATCCATAAATGAGAATGGGTTTGAATTTGATGTGCTTTTATTGATGTGCAGTATAAAACAAATGCATAAAATGTACACAGGGATCATTAATTCACCCTGGAATTGCAGGTAACTAGAGTGGGTGCAGCAACTCTTTAAAACCTGTTTTAATGTTATGAAATAATACAAATATATATGCATATGTATGTGTCACTGATCTATCCACTTTTATATATCCAAATGGATATGCAATACAGCTTTCTTTCATTTCTTCTCATTTTTGCCTCTCAGAAGACAATCCATACTCAGGAAGATCTGTTAGAGAACATGGCAGTTATACAGTCCCTACACCACATAATCAACAAAAAACAAGAGGTAAAAGAGGTAAAGGCACAAGAGAAATGATTAAAAATCTGAAGTTGGAGAGATCACTGTGTAAGGCAATCAAATCAAATAAGGAAATTCAGTTTAATCAAGACACGCATATTAAAGTACCCAGTCAAAAATAAACTCTTCAGCTGATGGGAAAGAACACAGGTATATGGGGGCTAAGAGAGCTGCGAGACACACATTATTTATTGAAATCAATGAACCTGACATCCAGCTTCAAAAAAGAGACAAAAAAAGCACCGTACATTCTGAATACAGGTAGGATTATGTAATCCCACTAAGCTCCTGCTGTGAAACTATATTCTGTATTCAGTAACTCCATGGACATCTGAGGGCTGGGGTAGGTTATAGGATCAAGAAAGTTTCTGTACTTGGGTGTAGAGGAATAACATGACACCTACTGACAATGTGGCCACTGTGTTTTGAGAAATCAAATATCTAATGGCAAAGGTGAGAAGGAAATGATCTTTCAGTGCTACTCTGGCCAGTGAGATATGCTATGTGTACTCCTCTGTGGGTGAGATGCAGCATTTGTTTATAGAACCATAGATTCATAGAATTGTTTAGGTTGGAAAAGACCTTTAAGATCATCGAGTTCAACTGTTAACCTAGCATTGCCAAGTCCACCACTAAACCATGTCCCTAAGGACTGCATCTACACATATTTTAAATACCTCCAGGGACAGGGACTCAACCACTTCCCTGGGCAGCCTGTGCCAGGGCCTGACTACTCTTTTGGTGAAGAAGTTTTTCCTAATATCCAACCTAAACTTCCCCTGGCACAGCTTGAGGCCATTGCTTCTCATCCACGTGTTACTAGGGAGAAGAGACCGACCCCCACCTCAACACAACCTCCTTTCAGGTAGTTGTAGAGAGCGATAAGGTCTCCCCTCAGCCTCCTCTTCCCCAGACTAAACAACCCCAGCTCCCTCAGCCGCTCCTCATAAGACTTGTTCTCTAGACCCTTCACCAACTTCATTGCCCTTCTTTAGACACGCTCCAGCACCTCGATGTCCTTCTTGCAGTGAGGGGCCCAAAACTGAACACAGCATTGGAGGTGCAGCCTCACCAGTGCTGAGCACAGGGGGACGATCACTTCCCTAGTCCTGCTGGCCACACTATTTCTGATACAAGCCAGGATGCCATTGGCCTTCTTGACCACCTGAGCCCACTGCTGGCTCGTGTTCAGCCAGCTGTTGACCAACAGTCCAATGTCCTTTTCCACCGGGCATCTCTCCAGCCACTCTTCCCCAAGCCTGTAGCGTTGCCTGGGGTTGTTGTGACCCAAGTGCAGGCCCGACACTTATCCTTATCTACCTTTTTGCTCAGCAGAGGCCCACCATCTGACAATTTTCCAGTCTTTCATCTCAAGTATTATCCTTCTCCTTTTTTATTTCTGTGATGAGAATAAGGAGGATGAGTGGGGGAAAACCCTTAAGAAGAATCAAAATTCCTTCATCAATGTATGACTAAGATGGTGGGGTTTACACTGTATTCAGTCTTTGGCTTGGATTTGGATCTGATAGAGCATTTGCAGTTTCCTAACTTGGGACCTCTTCATCTTCTGTCATGTTTTAACCTGCTCTCAGCTAGCTCTGCCACTCCTGATGGTGATGTGCAGGTTCAGGTACGATGACTGCACCAATTAGTGTCCCCAGCAACCCACACCAACTGCCCCCATGCCCCCCAAAACCTGCAGTCTTTTCAGCTGGGACAGATAAACACAAAATACATCCTTACCACACAAGACTGCACATCACTGTATACTAAACTCAGTGCTGGTTGGCATTAATAAGACAGTCTGCAAACAGTTCAGGCACTGTTCCACCACCTTTTCAGCTGTTCCTGATTGTCAACTCACCACAGGGTACCAACTTCTTGTAAAGAGGTGAGACAGACAACTGGATTTAACCTCAGCAGTTCCAGCTTATCTGTTTGTGATGTGCGTGTGAAGACACGTAAACCAGCTGCAGTTCCCTGGGCATTACCCACTCAAAAGACCAGTGAGCGACAAAATGCTTTGGTTATGTCTCCTCATTCATACCTATCTCGTATCTGGCTACAAGTTTCAGCACAACTGCTCTATTTACTCTCATGTTTCATTATACCTTTTTTTCACTATAACACATGCATCTATAAAGCCCAGTTCTTTGCTTGTTTTGTCCAGGGTTGTAAACTGGCTTTTTATTCCAACAGGGTTTGCGTTTGTTCATACTCCAGCTGCAAAATGAATGGTGAGGAAGCATCAGGACACAAAGAGGGCAGTAAACACTTTGTTCCACCCTTCATACAGTATGAACACAAGCCATCCTAGACTTGCAAGCACAAGGATCACAGCAAGTACCTATTATAAAGCCTCTGCAGACCTGGAGGATCGGTAAAAGAAATATCCTGGAGGATCTCCATGTTCCCTGCAGGAATCATTGGAATTGCTTAGAGATGCGCCAAGAGCTCTAGGCTATGAACAGCTAATAGAAATTCCTCTTTAGCTTAGGCCTAGGAATTTCCTAAATATTATGGCCTGCAGCAAAATGACAGGCGTGGAACAACTTGGCAGTTGTGGATTTGTTATACTGTGTTGTTATAAATAGGCCCCATCTCCAGTTATTGCTCAGATTAAGCTATATGTTCCATTTCCTGTGTTTGATGTTTACTTCTAGCTTGATACCTAATTAAATATTGTCAAAATAAAACCATTACTGATGCTATGTGTTAATGTAAGCACTGTGTTTAGTCTGTTCACTAATTTGGTGGGTTTAGATTAAGATGCAGACCGCACACTGAGGAAAAAAAGCCTGGAGAACCTTCAGGGTAAGAATTGCAATACAGCAATTATTTACCCTAGGTTAATACTTTTTCTAACTGTGACTCAGAAACAGAATCTTTTCCACTACTTGCATTTCAATGGACTTGTGCCTCATTCTGCGAGATGATGATGCCATTCTGAGTAAGCTGCAAATCATAGCCAGGGGAAGCCAGTTACTTCAAAATGTCTCTGGAGGTTTATGTATTCATGGCAAAGGATATTGTTTGGGGGCTAGTTAGGACACTGTCAACACTTCATTAAGATTATGCTTCCTTGTTAGCTGGCATTTTCCTTGCACTTAACTCCCACAGTACATATACTGCAACAGCAATAACAATCATGCATTTTAATATTTTGGTATTCATTAATAGTCCTTTCCTCTTTCTACATGAAGCTACTTTATCTCCAAGACTATCAGGATTCTCTAAAGCCATTAAAATAGCAGATTCTGCCAGGGAATTGAAAAAGCTACTAGTATATTTTCTTGAATCTCCTGTTTCATAACATTTTCTTTCAGTTTAGCCATCTAAATGTGTCTGTCATATAGGCTTCTTTCCTTAGCCAGTCTGAGACTACTGGGACTTCCTAGACACAGGGGAAGCCGTATGAGGAGCGGCTGAAGTCACTTGGTCTGTTCAGCCTGGAGAAGAGGAGACTGAGGGGAGACCTCATCGCAATCTTCAGCTTCCTCACGAGGGAAGGAGGAGGGGTAGGTGCTGATCTCTCCTTCCTGATGACCAATGATAGGACCCGTGGGAATGGCAGGAAGATACGCCAGGGGCGTTTTAGGTTGGACGTTAGGAAAAGGTTCTTCACCCAAAGGGTAGTGGAGCATTGGAACAAGCTCCCCTGGGAAGCAGTCATGGTGCCAAGCCTGACAATATTCAAGAAGCAATTGGACAATGCCCTCAGACATATGGTGTGATTTTTGGGGTTGTCTTATGCACGGACAGGAGTGGGACTCGATGATCCTTGTGGGTCCCTTCCAACTCAGGACATTCTATGATTCTATGATTCTATGACAGCCTAGTTTTGCAGAAGGAACTACAAGCTTAGATTGGAAGTAAGTCTAACTTTTTGATGACAGTCAGTCTTTCTGATAAGCATAGCTTTAATGGCAGTCACAACATGAACATACACTTAAATTCCAATTTTTGTTTCTTCTTCTGAACTTTGGTGTCATCAGAAATGGAATTTTCAGAGGAATGTTCTACAGATTTTAGAGACATCTACTCATGTCTTCACTGTAACTTTTGAATCACAGGTAATGGAAGGAAGATGAAATCATTATACAGATAGAAAAGAATACATTGCCTGATGGCAGCTTTGACTTACAATTCATAATTTTACCTACAATTTTTTACTAAACTTTTCATCGAATCATAGAATGGTTTGAGTTGGAAGGGACCTTTAAAGGTCATCTAGTCCAACCCCCTTGCAATAAGCAGGAATATCTTCCACTAGATCAAGTTGCTCAGAGTCTCATCCAACCTGACCTTGAAGGTCTCCAGGGATGGGGCATCGATCACCTCTCTGGGCAATCCGTTCCAGTGTTTCACTGCCCTCATTGTAGAAAAATTTCTTCCTTATATCTAGTCTGAATCTACCTTCTTTTAGATTAAAATCGTTACCCCTTGTCCTATTGCTACAGGCCCTTCTAAAAAGTCTGTCCTCATCTTTCTTATAAGCCCCCTTTAAGTATTGAAAAGCTGCAATAAGGTCTCCTCAGAGCCTTCTCTTCTCCAGGCTGAACAACCCCAGCTCTCTCAGCCTTTCCTCATAGCAGAGGTGTTCCATCCCTCTGATCATTTTTGTGGCCCTCCTCTGGACCCGCTCCAACAGGTCCATGTCTTTCTTGTACTGAGATACTATATGACAGGAAAAAGTGCTATGGCAATGAGATACCTTGTGTTCATTTTTCTGTAACATCATAAGCTTGATTTACCTAGCACTATCTTAGAAGCAGATCTGGAGTAGTAAGGTCATACTTGGTCTGCTCTGTTACAGATGTCCCTACACAGTCTCATTACCTGTCCCACAACCCTCATGATGCAGGAAGGAAAACGGTCTGTTTGAAGAAAGGGACAACTGCATGGAAAACACGCTGTTTTGCAACAAGTACCAAGTGTACTTCAGGGCTGAGATCCTTATCACATGTTTAGGTATTTTCACTGCATTGGAACTAGTCAACCTGAGGTCCCTTTGCCTTCAATGTGAGAAAGAACCATTTCTAAAGTGTGATTTATCTGCCTGTTTCAGATGTCTGTTTTAGCACAAGATGAATTGCACTGTCAAAGTGTCTCTTCCTCCTCTCCATTGACTATTAAGGGAGCCCAGGACAACAAGGTACAGTGCAGTTATCTACAGAAGGAATGTCTGCATTTGGTCAGATTAAGCCCATTCCTGATATCTGGCTTTCAAGTCACCAACATACTCTTCAAACTGACATCATCAGCACTATGAAGCATAAAATTGGGCCTAAGGCTAACACAAATGATGGATACTGTTTCTCAGTTTTCTGAAATAAATCAAGAGAATTGTGCTTACAACAGAAGGCATAGTTATTTAGCTGCAGTATATCAGAAGCACACTGTTGCTTTCCATGTCCTGTGTTTAGTAATAGTTGTAAAGCAAGGAGCAAAGTAACATAAACACAGTGAAAAAGAAATTCACATGGATATTATATATATACCCAAACACACACTTATCTGTTTACCAAGCCAAAATACGACTCAGTTCCTCTTCTTTTTTTTTCCTCATTTAAGGCTAAGAGGAAGCAAATAAAAGCCAGAAGAAACAGTCTGAGATGTAAATGCTATCCTGTCCTGCAGTATAAGAACAGCCACCATACGAACTACCAGATAAAACTGATCATGAAATATGGGTTCCAGCTATGATGGACTTTCTATTGACATCAGCTTTTCCATTTGTAAAATAAGGATGACGATATCCACTGCAAGTCATAGGAAATTTGGGAGTATTTGTCAGAAAGTGACAGCACATCAATATGGAGACATCCATAGAATTGCTGTAATTTAAGTGGTCAGATATGAGAGAAGAAGGAATGAAAAGCTATCACTTAAGTTGTTATGCATCCTAGCTAAATTAAAACCACAGACCGGTATGGCATATCTGTTCATACTAGCAAACATTACTGCTTTGATAGGAAGACATATGCTTAAACTCAGTTTGGACCTTAACAGCCACAAAAGTATATTATCATGAACTGCAGAGTAGCAGAATCTACATAATTTTACTGGGGTGAAAGAGCCACACATCTGTCAAAAACTGTCTCCTTGAATTTCTCCAATATAAGAGGATTCCTTCTAGATATGAAAGAATTACTTCACTCACTCTTGCAGACTCTGGCAGTGAGTGTGCTTGAGATACGGCTTGGAAGGAATGTGACTTTGCAGGCAAGATACTTTGACCTTTGACTTGTAGCTTAGAACCAAAAAAATACCACTGTTCATACTAACTGTGGTAACTCGCGGTAAGAGTGCTGGAAGGTTATTAGAAATGTGAAAAAAAATATTCATTTTGTCATGGAGGAGATTATTGAAGTAAATGCATTTTAGTTTCCTACTAGGTGGCAAGAAACCTAGAAACATGCTAGTTGCCTTGACAAGCAAAAACTGGATAAACTGTAGGACCTGATGGCTTGTGGTTGTTTAAATGGACTGCGACCCAAGCAAGATCCACACAACAGCTGAGGTCTACAATGCAGTAGTAGGTTTAGGCATACCTGAGTGAGCTGGAACAGCGCTATGTCATGACTAATAACTGAACACAAGGACTTCAGTACTGTTCACAATCCTAAATGCATACACCAGCAACTATATGGAAATGAAGCTTGTGCATCCAGTCCTCTACAGGATCACTATTGCGACCATGTAGATTACAGTTAGCTCAGCTATGCCTATTGCAGTTACTTCCTAAGTAGCAGCATAGATATACTCAAAGTTAGTAGAGGGGGCTCATTTATGGCAAAGCATACTAGCAGTATAAAGAAGGAGCCCTGTCTGTATGCTCACCTATCTTCTACATAACAATCTCTGCAAGCTTACTTCTAGCATTTCCAAATTCAGCAAGAAAAACTGACCTGTCTGATTAGCCTGATGTGGAGGTAAAGCCCTGTATGAGAAATATCCTCCAAATAACAAGCTTTGAAGCCTTTGATTAGCAAAAGGGTCATTGGTGGTTTAGTGCCCAATTCCCAGATGCCACATTAATGAGTATAAACTCATTTAAAAGATTTGTGATAAGTAATTAGGCTACTGTACAACTGCTTCAGCATATTCCCCATCACTCCAAGGGCAAGGAAGAAAGAAGGACTGATTTCCTGTGTGAGCAATAACAAGAGAGAAAGAAGACTCATTATTGTTTCCTGCCTGTGTGTATTGGTGGGCTGCTTCCTTCCCCCAGCATACCTGCCATGCTGTTTGTTAAAGCCCAGTGCACTGTAAATGAGAATAAACCTTTATGAATGACTGTTACAGAGGATTTCAGAGCCATTGTGCCTTGTTAGTTGTGGACCATACAGGGAAACTGAGTATGAGTTGCAAGAAGCCAGGAAAGCTGTGTGTCACCCATGTCTGTAGAGCAAGGACGTCTGGGTCATAGAGTGAATCCAACAGGCATGGGTACTCCTTAACAAATTAAACCAGTCAGCGGAACAGCCCATTTAGCCAAAGGAAGCAACACAGTACCTCTATTTCTCCATATGTTCTGAGGAAGCACCAGGTACTCTTCCGTTCTTTGTCTGTCCCATTCCAGCCCTTGGACAGTGGTATATTGGATAACATGAATTTGCATTAGTGCACTAATTATGAATCTTAGCTAGAGTCCCCCACTTGGTGAATGCTGTACCCTCTCAAAGTGGGATTATTCTTCTCTGTTTAGCTATTAAATGGGTGAGTGTACAGACTATGCTTGTCTCCTAGGGCCTCTGTGTAGTTACTTGAGGATAGAAATTAATCCTGCCCTATGAGTTAAAGTGAGGCATGATGAACTGTCCTTGGAAAAAAGCCTTCCCTCACTATTATTTAGAAAGGGAATCCCAGTGGCAAACATTTAAAGAGCTGGAAGGAAGGAAAATGAACAAAGGCAATCCCTTCATTAGAGACTTAGAACTATAAAGGAAGAAAGAGAAAGAGGCAGATAGAGAGGACTTGGCTTGACTCAGGGCCTAAAGATGAACAGCAAAAAGTGATAGTTAGAGTACAGGTCTACCAATTCCCATCAAGGTTGCTTTCTAGTAGAACTCATCGCACAAAGCCCACATGGTAAACGAGTATAACTCACTAAAATTTCTTCCCTGTTGACATCCATCTTGCTGTTTCTTTCACATTTTATTAGTTTTCCATTTTATTCTATTCAGAAAACACAGGCTTTTATGACTCTTCCCCTTGCCATGCAAAAGAGTGCTGGAACTAAAAATGAAGTGAAAGTAGAAAATCCACATATCTTACACTTTCCTGTCTTCCTGTTTTACATCAGAAGTGTTTTAGTAAATAAGGGATGAAGCAAAAATTCAGCTTAATTCAGCCAACAATTTTGATTTTGAAAGGTTACGTGAAACCCAAGCCATTTAAATTGCTCAAAGTTTTATCTTTGTAGATATTTTCCTTCGGGAGCAAGGTTTCAACAAGATCACTTTTTACCAGCTCTTTTGGGTGAAAAAAGGCCAAGAAACTCTACTATTTCCACATATAAAGCACCAGTATAACAAAAATTGCATCCTCCCTTCGCCCAAGGAATTGTAGATCAAAACAGGCAATGGTTTCCTAGAATCCCAGACTGCATGGATGTGTGTTTTGCTTTATAAAAGCAATCATCTGCTCAGCCAATACTTTCTAAAGATAGTGAAGAACTGTGTGGATTTTCTTTTTGAAAGAAAAAATTCTTTGAGAGACCTCAGAACAAGAGCTGAATGCCAGCTCTATGTTATGGTGGCTTCTACTCTAAGATGCCAGGACTTTTAAAAGCTTTGAGAGAGAGAGTCCTAAATTGTGGCCTTGATGCTACTGATACATGTACTCACGCATTGCCCTTTGAGGGGCACTGGGTTTCATGAAGCCACTTTCTCATCCGATACAGCTTTCTGTACACAGTGGGTGGTGAATAATCTGGTGCAGTGCTTTCGTTCAACACTCAACTTGTCAGTCAGGGCAGTTGAGGGTATTCCTTTTCATCCCAGCATGACTCCACACATTTGTCCTTAAAAGACTGGAAAGTGTGATAGAAAAAAACACAATACCAAGCAGCCAGACTCATTGTATTTCAACCCTCAGTTTCAGGCCCAGAAAAGTGAGTTTGTAAATTGAACCACTTTCATTTTGCCTCTGCTACTGATAAAAGACAACGAAAATGTGCTGAGGCATTAAGTTATTTGGAATATCTGGCATAAATTTACTGAGTTGTCTTCATCTGCTTTGGTGATATCTATGTAGAATAACTATCCCGTCAAGTGAGATTTAAGCCTGATTTGCATTATGGCTGACTGGAATCAGCTGCTGGTGAATTTGGGCAGTTGAACTTCAGCTGAAGTATTTACAGCTTGCAGAAAAATGGCTGACGTTTGGAAGTGATGTGCAGTGTTTAAAGATCTCTGAGTTAATGTGTTTTAAGACATCCCTAGATGTAGATGCTTTCAAGTTAAGATCCTGGGAGTTTTTAAGTCATTGAATTTGTTTAGTGACTGGAGTGAGTTCTTTTTGGTTAACATATGGGAACTTTTCAGCCTAATTGGTTTGCAGCTGTACATTACTTTCATGCTAGAGAGAGAGATCTGATAAGGGCTCCAGGAGGCTATTTATTATACTTTCCTAAAAGCTTTATCAGTAAAGGAAGAAAAGTTCAGTGGTTAAGATGCTAGTGTGACAGTGAGTTCCAAATTCATTTATTCTTTGAACGGCCAGGTGGATGATTCTCCAGTAAGTCACATAGTCTCCGTGTGCATTTATTCTTCTAAGAGAAATGTGATCATGAAAGACATTATGCAATGTTCGGATACACCATGGAAATAAAGGTTGCATCAGTCATAATTGAATCCACAAAATATGTTTCTGACAGTTTTTGGTCTCACTTTATTCCCAGGCCATGCTCATTAAATTAACATGTCCATCGATGTAATTCTGACACTTTAAACTCCAGTGTTTGGAGTGGTTGATTCACTGTCCCTCCTTCTCTCAAGTGCTCCTCGTCTCTCTCCTACTCTGTTCTATGCAGGGGTTCTAGCATACTGTGTTTATGACCAAAGGTGTCAGAAATAATTTTCAGATCTAGTTACATATACAGTTTTAGATGTATATGGAATTAATATTAGAAACAGGGTATGTGTTTTCTTCTTGCTACCTTCTCACTTATTGGTAATTGCTGTTTAAGGATGTCTTTGGCCAGAAGTTGCATTAGGACCACTGTAATATTTAACAGTTACCCAACTTTCATTCTTTTCAATAATTACTTCATGAACCCTGTCATATTGTTGACCACTATGATTGGAAGTGGGAACGCTCTGAACATGAAATATGGGGGCAAGGAAAGTAATTATTTTTGTTTGCTTTTATAATAGGCCCCATGTTTTTGAGATTTGAGAGTGAGTAATTCTTCCTTACTCACATTCTCAGTTTCTTTCATAATTCGTAGAATTCCACTATAGCTTGTCTTAGGTGATGCATTCTATGTTGGGTATTCTTATACTATTGAGTCTCCTGTCATGTAAAGTCATTCTAAGACTCTGGTTGTCATTGTTGCCCATGCTAGAGGATGTCTGGAATGTTAGAGGTACACATGCATTAAACAAAGTGAAAAGAAAAAAAAAAAAAGTGATAAAGAAATTCAGAGAAATATCATATTCATAGAAATTACATCTTAGTTAGGAGGTCCCTGAGCTGAAAATGATTGATAAATAGTAAAGTTCTAGAAGATAACTGCATGTTTTCATTTTCATATACTCTTTTGTAGATATACACTATGGACAACCTTGGGAACAGGGTGCTGGCTAGATGGACCACAGATCTGATCCAGTATGGCTATTCTCATGTTCTCTCTGGACTTTTTCTAACTTCTTAGCTCCGTATCTCTCTCTGCCTCTTCCTGTGCAATTTGTGGAATGTTTTTCCACTCTGTGTGTGGTTTTCATTTTTTCCTTCTTTACATAGCAAAACCAATCAGAAGAATGGCAGGACAGTTGTGTCCCAAATAGCTTCATTTACTGCATCAGGTACTCCATTACCTTCCTTGAAGAATATTTCTCTGAAGTGTTTCAGGAAGCTTTTGAAATACGGATATAGTGAACATTATAAAGGAGAAAGTACTTAAAGATCTACCACTGTACCTTTTTTCCCAGGTTTATTCTTAATCTTTCAAATTATTTTTCTTGCTTTCTTCCACTCTGTTTATCCACTATCTATCACTTGCTCTCTGTTTTCCTCTACTTTTGCTCTTTGTCTAAAAGTTTTTTAACTTGCTGATTGATGTTCTATTCTATTCACAGTCGAATCAAGAATCCACACGTCTTTTATATAAATAAGCAGCAGAACAATACACTTTCTTTCTTTTGGAGTAAATATCAAAAAAATTTGATTGATGTCAATAGCACAGAGCATGAGTGGTAGAAACAGCCTGATGATTTTCAAAGACATTTCCCCCTTCTGTACTTTCACAGATTCATTCCTATTTTTTCATTTGTTCTGTTTTCTTTCTCTTTCTTGACAATGTTGGTGTTCTTCTGTTTCCACCTGAGGGGATGAAGGCTCCAAAGCCATTTGTTTTTGTCAGGCAGCTCTGTAACCATGTAGAGATGAGCATTCTAGACTGGAACCAGTCCCAGCCCAATATGTATATTCAGTAAATATGCTGGGATTTAGAAATAAACATTTGCAAAATAGAGGCACTTGCCCTGGTCAGTAGACATACTTTGGCAGGGGTGGCATGAAGTTACTGGCTGGAAGAAGAATTGAAAGCAGAATGTTTGAGATTTCATGTGGAAGAAATGACCGCAGAGTTCAAAATTACTAAGGCATACACCTTCAAAACTAGTATGTACTGGTGGTATCATTATAAAGTTGTCAGACTATTTGTTTTCAGCATCTAAGCAACTTAAGGAGCCCCTGGTCCCCACATAATGAACGGAAACAACAGGCAATTCAGAGAACTGAATTTAGAAGCCTGAAGTAGAAGGCAATACAGAGAGCATCACAGTCAAAGATCAAGACAGGTACAAAAGATACTATGCACTGTACAATGAAACAGATTTGTTTAGCAAAATGGCGTCTTTTGTCCTTAAAGCCTATGAATCTACTACCGTGTTCACAGAAGGAGATCAACTATTGTTCATGGATGCTGGATCAATGCCCTCTGAAGGGAAAACAGCACACTTCCCATGGAAATCTGAATTAAGTCAGACCATCTGACAGAAGGAGAATACTCTGAATAAAGAATGAAGCCTTTTGGGACAACTTATGCTAATGAAACTAGCAACATTAAATGAGGAGGTGATACTCCCTAGGAACGGAGGGAGCATCAAGAAAAAGCATCAAGAAAGAGCTAAACCTTGTGTTTAAAAAATGATTGGAAGTGGGCACTTTCCCCTCCCCCATATTATAAAAATAACTGAGCTAGTAAGAAAAAGACCAATTCTTATTTTATCAATTGTCTAACCAATACAAGTGATAATGCATTGCTGATAGCTTACACCATCTTGAAGCATGCATAAATTGGAGACTATGGCAATAGCTGCAAGAATAAGTTGGGTGAAAATAGTTTATTTCTTCCAGAACAGGACTTATATGTGATTAGTTCTCATTCAGAAGTATATGAAGATATAGACTGAGGGAATACCCTGATCAAATCAAGTTTACTGATTAGAAATCTCTTGACATTTTACAGGGCAATCACAGGAATATATTGTCAGTTGTGAGCAGCACATATAACTAAATACATTTAATACCGAGGTTTTGTTTATTTAGAATTTATAGTAGTCCAGTGGTTCTGATACAGTGTTGCAACCAAATTACAATCAAGCCAGGAGGGCACTGTAACAGGTCAAATCTAAGTAATAGAGATACTAGGCCAAAGAGAAAAAATATAGTTCTATTTTCATTTAATGATAATAAAATAATAATTATGTATAATACAGGCTACTAGAATGATCAGTTCTGCATATCTGATTATGAAGGAGGGTGCCGGTGCAACTACTTGGTTCTGCCTGCTTATAAAATAAGAAGACACCTCTCTCATCAGTCCTGAGCAGCTCTATAATCTCCTAGGACAGAGATTCCACAGCCTCTCTAGGACCTTTTTGCAGCATTTCACCATCCTCAGAGTAAAAACATTTTTCCTTAAATCTCATCAGAATGTCCCAATTTGAGCATTTAGCAGTATGGATCCTGAACTTTCCTGGAGCTGCTACCAAAAGCGTTGCAATGGCAAACCTTTCGTAGGAATGTTGTCATACTGTCCTGCCCTCTGTGGTGCCAGTCTATAGCTACTCAGTGCTATGTGAAATTCTTTCCACTCCTGAAAAAGAAGTATGGATTGGAAGAAATAAAGTTTGCAGGTTCTGTGAATTTATTATGTGTGTCACTCTAGGGAAAACTGGTTTTGGCTAGTGATGAGCAGTGCTTTAAGAATAAGCAGCCTTCTACTCATCAGAAGACATTACTCTTGACCAGTATTGTGGGCAGCACTCTAGTATTGTAAATGCAGCTGCTGTATAGAACTACCTCTGTCTGATTGTGAAAAAACATATTTGTATTCAATATTAATTTCTGCCTCTGTTACAGATAGAGATCCTGCACAGTTGTGTGTACATAGCAAAGCCATTACACTAGGGAACATCTTCAACACTAACAAGCATGTAGTTCAGAAAGCATCTGACTGTCTTAGTATCCTTCCTAGATTAGTGCTAATGAAAGTTTATTCTTCAGTTACTCGTTTTTGCTAACGCTTCTTTTCCATCACCAGTAAAACAAGGTTATTTCAGAGGTGGCACAGAATTATAGTGTACTTCTTACCCTGTGAACTTTTTATATTATCACTTCCTCCAAAGATTTTAATTATTTAAGCCCACAGAAACATTTTGATGGCCTGCTTTTACAGTGTTCATAGCAACAAGAGATTTTATGGCATCCAAAATGATTTCCTTTCACTTAACTTAAGTAGTATGACAAAGGAGCTACCTCAGTTTCCCTTCTTTTCTGTTATAGTGACAAAGAAGGGAACAATCACTGAGATATTGTGCAAAGTGAGGTAACTTCACAACCCACTTGCAAAAGTAGAGTTAGAAGAGTGGTCACTCCAAATGGAAGCTCATCCATACCTCTGAAGGAAAAAGCCTCTAAACTGAGGCTTGCAATCCTGGCTCCTTTCAACATAGAGAAATAGCTGGAGGCTAGAATGCTGTGAATACACCACTTGGCTTTCTTAGCCGAAATCCATGATAATGCTCTCACATGCATTTACTTTCCAGACTTCTTCCCTCTTATATTCCTGTGCTGGTTCAAGAGTTTTCAAGGGGCACCCCAACCTCTAGGAACTCTGCCTCTACTTTTCTAGAAAAGTTGGAACAAAAGAAGACAGAAAAAGGTTTTTTTTCAATGTATGATGAATTGGAGCTTATATATGGGCTGGGACCATTTTCAGATGGAATCCTGAAGTACATCAGGAGCCAAAGAAAAGGCTCTGAAGATAAGGCTCATATAATACGTTGGTGATTCTTGCCACATAAAGACCATTGTACCTAATGGAACTTTTGTTTGTCTCAGTTCAGGTACCACACCCACATTGCGAGAAACAAGTGTCTGTTTGTGTGAGAGCTGCCATTTTGGACAATTACAAGTACTGATCAGATCAGAACCTAAAACTATGCATTTCTATGAAAGGAGCTGAAAAATGTACATGCTATATTGCAATCTGTAGCAAATCTCCTAAAACTTCTCCTGAATGAACACAACAAAAAGATCAAGCAGATCTTTCTCTTTCCCCTGTGATCAAATCTAATGGTGCTCATTTCAGAAACAGCACAGTGCTATTCACTGTCAGCAAAGGATTCCACCTGTGTACCTTCTAGTTTCTCTCATCACATTAAGCCACTTGTCATTTCATTTAAATACTTACATTAGATTTCCTGATTTTTTATTCATCATGTCACTGACAGAATCATAGAATCATAGAATCATTAAGGTTGGAAAAGACCCTTAAGATCATTGAGTCCAACTGTTAACCTAGCACTGCCAAGTCCACCACTAAACCATGTCCTCAAGCATCACGTCTACCCATCTTTTAAATACCTCCAGGGATGGGGACTCAACCACTTCCCTGGGCAGCCTGTGCCAGTCAGTGCCTGACTACCCTTTCAGTGAAAAAGTTTTTTCTAATATCCAACCTAAACTTCCCCTGGCGCAGCTTGAGGCCATTTCTTCTTGTCCTATTGCTTGTTACTGGGGAGAAGAGACTGACCCCCACCTCACTACAGCCTCCTTTCAGACAGTTGTAGAGAGCGATGAGGTCTCCCCTCAGCCTCCTCTTCTCCAAACTAAGCAACCCCAGCTCCCTCAGCCGCTCCTCATAAGACTTGTGCTCTAGATCCTTCACCAGCTTCATTGCCCTTTTTTGGACACGCTCCAGCACCTCCATGTCCTTGTAGTGAGGGGCCCAACACTGAACACAGTACTCGAGGTGCGGCCTCACCAGTGCTGAATACAGAGGCACGATCACCTCCCTGGTCCTGCTGGCCACACTATTCCTCATACAAGCCAGGATGCCATTGGCCTTCTTGGCCACCTGAGCACACTGCTGGCTCATGTTCAGGCGACTGTCAATTAATGCCCCCATGTCCTTTTCTTCCGGGCAGCTCTCCAGCCACTCCTCCCCTAGCCTGTAGTGTTGCAACTTAAAAGGCAACTTAGAAGGCAACTTAAAAGTTCCCTAAAGGACTGCTGGATCTAGTAACAGATAGACACATACATGCTGGTTCAGTGCTGCTAATCTATGCTTGAAGGAGCAACTACCTGTAAGAAGTCTCACTGTAAACATAGCATACATTTGAGCTCTTGCATTTGGAGAGTAAGACCAACAGCAGCTTGTGCTGCAGACGTAAACTCTTTAGCTTGCAGATCCAAAATCAAAACTTTGCTTAACTGAAAGTTAACTGAAAGTTAACTGAAAGTTAAGCAACTGAACTGCTCTACAGCCAACCATCTTGCACTTGTAAGTGATGTCCAAACAACTACATGCAATCCTTTGTGATCTTGCAGGATCAACATACTGTGAAATGACTTTGCACAGTAATGATAAGTATCCCACATCATAGCTCTTTATGCAGAGCATAGTAAACAATATTAAAGTTTTTCTGCTTTTAAGCTTCCTGCTGCTGTAGTTTAAATAGTCCCATTTATTCACAAGCAAGTGAAAAGTCTAATCTCTTTCCAGTTCTTTCTGCACTTCTTCAATTTAGAGAGGCATCCACTGTCTGTGCAGAAATGTAATTATGGTGATCAACCTTTTTGCAAAACAATACCACAGGGGCTTTAATGACAGTAAGAACTTTTCTGATGAAGGGGCAGGAAGGGAATGAGACTTTTGCAACAGATCATGCCTGTCTGGAGGAAAGCTGGCGTGGAAGTTGAGTCATCCTTGTATTCTCTAATTACTTTTTCAATTGATGATGAAAATTTCCTTCATAGATTTGTTTAGCATTGGAGTGGTGCACACTGTGCAGAGCAATAAGGAGCAGAAATTTGTTTTACTCAGCTTGAGATAAGATCCTGATATCTACTCATCCATTTTCTCTTGTCTAATGAACAGAGAAACAGACAATTCTAGGATTCAGATGTCTAAAATGGGTGAGATAAATGCTTCTGAGGAGGACCCATTTCTCCCCACTGATTTGAAAGGGAATTCAGAGAGCAAGGTCAGTTGCAGATGTCTATCCTGAGACATCTGTGCTAAGAGAGGAGAATCCCAATCCCGTTTGTGAGTTCCATGAGAACACTTGGTTCTCATGGCTGCATCAACACACAAGGCAAAGTGAAGTGGATCAAATATTCTCTCTCTTATATGTGGGCTCTTTGTCTTAATTGCTTTCCCTGTATTTTGTCCCATACACAGATGATATAAGAGTGCTCTTTTTCAAGATTTGTTTGAAAGCATTTTTCTAGTCAAAGGATTTTCATCACCCTCTACAAACTTCAGAACTAACATTTTCTCTTTAAGGGAGTTCCTTCTCCCAATAACTTCTGCAATGACTGTAACATTGAGCTTCATTTTGTACATCATATTGGTGCCAAAAGTCTAGTCTAGAACTTTCTTTTTAAATAATTTACTGTTCATTTACATATAAAAAGTTTGCGTTATAAGTTAACAATGTTGGCACGGAGCACAGAGATAACATTAAACATCCGAGATGAAGTTGGCTTGTCAAGTTTAACTTTGTTCCTTGTATACACAGGTGAATCTTTAAATGCAGCTGATGTCTTAAGTAAGTGAGGAGGAGAGAATGAATCAAGGTGAATCATACCTTATCTGACCATTTTCTTAAGGTGTTTCATGTGTTTGGACAGTTGTCTGTTACATATCAAATTATGACTAAGTCCCAGGCACATCAATTACAGCAGGAGTAGAGAAGCATCCTGAAGGATCTAAGTCAGTGGGGTCAGGCTGTAGAGGTTGCAGAAACTTAGGAAGGTATTGAGAATTCCCTAGTAACTGCAACACAGCCATGTATTGAATAAGGATTAGCTCCAAATTGTGGATGCTTCCCTTTGGTAATTATCATCTACAGCTCCAGCTTTTCTAGCATGAAGTTAACCTCTTCCCATTTTGTAGAAAAGTCAGTGTAAGAGCCAGGCAGTTTAAAAGGCACAGCAAAAGTCCAGCCTGGTTTGTAAGAACCAAAAACTCATCAGAAAGTGTTAAACACTCTAAAATATGAGGCATATTACGAGGGCATTCCACATTTCTGTTGGTGCACCCTGAAACAATTTGATTCAGTTTTCAAATGCTTCCTGAGAAAAGTATAACAAGTGGCTGGGATATCTTGCCTATTTCTATTGCATTACAAAAATAAAATACCCAGAATTAACATTGCAATACACTGGAATGATTATAATTTTTAAAATATATTAGACCTAGTCAGTCTTTTGTCATCTTTATGTGCCTCCTTCTGAAGTTTCTGCCATACTGTGGGCTTGGAAACCTGTGCAAACATGGCCGCTTTATGGAATCTGTGACATAAAACACATCACGCTCGAGCTCCACGCTTCTACCATGCCTTGGTATTTTATGAGCTGCAAAATCAAACACTAAATACTGCCCCACCAATGTCTCCCCCAGTTGAACTGCCCTGCCAACAGTTGTTTGAACTGCCTTGCCAGCGGCTGCGCCCGTTTGCAGCCACGGGGTTACGGTGCTCCCTCGGAAGCACTTTGGTAACGAACCAGCACAGTGCCCAGTCACGGCAGCACCGGGGCAAGGCTCCCTCCTCCGCCACCCTGGACTCAGCCCAGGTGTCTCGAGCCCTCCCCTTTCCCTGCCAGCCCCCTCTTGCTATAAAGCGATCCCACTGCTGCGCCTGATGTGCCCGCTCCTGCTACCCTTCCCAAGCATGGCGGCTGCCCCAGTTCGCTGAGCGCTGGGCACTGCAGGGGTTTCATCTGATGACCCTGCGTGCCAGCACTGACGTGCTCTTTTGCAGCATGAACTGATAAGAGAGTAGGACCTGGCGGAGATGGGGAGGGCTGCCTGGTCCAGTGGCCTTGCCTCAAGCACAGCAAATTATTGAGCGCTTGGAAAGAAGTTAACATTCTGCCCCCCTGCCTCACCCTGGTTTTTTTTCATTACTCTCTGACCTGATGTTAAGACTATGGCAGCAGCAGTGGACTGTGGGAAGGGGTTCCGCAGCTGAACTATGAATCACGTTTCATTTTTGTTTTGACTCAGGAAGCTTTCCTTGTTTCTACCTTTGGTAACTTAAGGTCATGTGCTCTGGTGCTTCACACACTGTTCTATAGACCAGCAGCGCATTGTATAGTGGCAGCACCCATCCCCACCCTCTGGCTGATTAAAAGGCATCTGCACCTCCTTCCCATATTACAGACACAATAAATCAAGTACAACACAGGAGCAGAAGGCTAACAGTAAAGGGACATCGATCTCCCCCAGTGTCATGGGGTTGACAGGAAGATAATGCTGATTATTGTGAGATGCTAGACTTCAATGATGAAGAGGTCCATCCACCAGCAATGGCTGATCTGCAGCCAATGCCAAGATGTCCACTGCCAGATGCATCCCTGTTACCTGGAATCCCCAGTCAATGCAGCCCAGATCAACTGGAAACATTGAAAAAGCTGCCTTTGTCCTTATCAGCCACAGAGCAGTGGCCATGCTAGAGGTGTTTCTGATTGAGCCCCTTTCCAGACTCTGCAAGTGAAATGAAAGGGAGACAAAATGATGCTGCCATCACTAAAAACGTTAGGATGCTAGTTACACTAAACAGATGAATATTGTTTTAGTGAATAGATTTTTTTTCTTATTTTTTCAAAGGAAAATAAAAAAGGTATAAAAATGGGTGTCAGTAGAACCTTGTCATGCTCACATAGGAAGCATGGTTTTACATTTGGAGCATAGGATCTGAAAACTGATTATTTCTTTGAAGACAATCATCATTAGAACTTGATCAAGCCTTTATTAAAAATACTGAAATCATAACACATATATTTACGGTAAAAAAACCCATAACTTCCTCTGAAATTTAAGTGTCCTTCATCCTCTTTTCCTGGCAGAAAGTCTTTAAAACAATATGGAAAATAAGTATTAGAAATTGCTCAAATTAATTAAAGATAATAACTTTTTGAGGTGCTGAGGAATTGAAGGGGAAGAAATGGATTCGAAGCTGTTGATATATAATGATGTTAATGTGAAGGCAAAAAAATCTAAAAGTGTTAAAGAAGCAAAGGTCATCATTTGTATTATCATTCTATTTGTGTCTTTCATATCTATTATATGTATTTCTTTCATATTATCATTATTACTTACTACTGGGTTTTTCTGTATTTTTTTTTTTTTTTTAAATAGGAAGAGAGTACATATATTACAAAAACTGAGACCTGTCCCTCCATGTTGGGTAATCAGACCCAAGGTTGGACACCCAAGTGTCAGGGCTTGTTCGTGGTGTTGCTCCGTTCCCACTTACCTGTTTGCAGTTCCAAAGCTGGAGAGTTCATAGAATCGTTTAGGTTGGAAAAGACCTTTAAGATCATCAAGTCCAACCGTTAACCCAGCACTGCCAAGTCCACCACTAAACCATGACCCCAAGCACCATGTCTACATGTCTTTGAAATACCTCCAGGGATGGGGACTCAACCACTTCCCTGGGCAGCCTGTTCCAATGCTTGACCACCCTTTCAGTGAAGAAGTTTTTTCTAATATCCAAGGTAAACTTCCCCTGGCGCAGCTTGAGGCCATTTCCTCTCGTCCTATCACTTGTTACTTGGGAGAAGAGACCGACCCCCACCTGGCTACAGACTCCTTTCAGGCAGTTGCAGAGAGTGATGAGGTCTCCCCTCAGTCTCCTCTTCTCCAGGCTGAACACTCCCAGCTCCCTTAGCCGCTCCTGACCAGCCTTGTGCTCTAGACCCTTCCGCAGCCTCGCTGCCCTTCTTTGGACATGCTCCAGCACCTCGATGACCTTCTTGTAGTGAGGGGCCCAAAACTGAACACAGTACCCGAGACGCGGCTTCACCAGTGCAAAGTACAGGGGCACTATCAGAATTTAAACTTTCAGCTCTGCGACCATGCTGAGCAGATCCTCCACCTGCTCACACCTCACGCAGGTGTTGTCTTGGCTGCCCTCCATCACCAGAACAAGGCTCTGGCACTTCCTGCAGCCAGAGACATGGGTGGCTCCATGTTTTTGTAGTAGCTCTGTCTGCTTCTGCTGATGGCTCTTGCCCGAGTGGAAACCATGGCCAGGTCTTTTCCAGGAAGGTGAAAACCACAGGTAGAGCTCACCAGCTGCCTGCGCCCTGTCTGCATGAACTGCTGCACAAACCGCTGCGCCACGCCCTGGTCCCTGGTGCTCCCTAGGGGTGTTTAAATCTCTCGCGGTTGCCCCAGCAGCGCCCAAGCCCTGTCTGCCTCACTCGCGACAGCTGCAGGTTTTTGGCGCAAAGGCCCCACCAGGCTCTTTATCGGGTTCCCCGGCACAGGAAACCCCCCTTTCCATCCCAATCTAGCACCCAGTCACAGGACTTAACGTTGCTGCTGCCGTGTGCCTCACTGACTCGAGTTCTTAGGGTCATGCCTTGATATATATGTGTGTGCATACATATATGTATAGATATATATATTGGGCGGATGTGCATGGAAATCCCATACAAAAATCACTAGGAAACTGTCCTAAAAACTTCTTCCAAGTTGCTGAGAGGGCTTCTGTGTTCTAGGAATGCCTTAACCAAACTTGGATGTCTAGTTTTAATAATCAGTTCATACTGATTGATTTTAGATAACTCTGTCCTTGGACCTGGCAAGTCCCTCTACCACATATTACTACCTTCAAGGGAAAACCATCAGGAAGGAGGGTGGATCCATTACTCAGCTGCTACAGTTTATTGCCCAAAACATCAGCTAATAGGGAAATTGGTGTCCAAGCATCAGAAATGCAGTACAGATGGGTCAATGAGTGTTTTTTCTGAAGTTAGTAGAAATATGGAATGGGAAGCATCAGAGAAATTAGCAGAGACTAGCATTTCCAGTGAGAAATATTTCAGTTGTGGCACAAATAATTTGATTTCACCATGTATCCATAGCCAGTCTGTGCCAGAATTGGATGCAAGAATCTCAGCTTCTCACTTGTGTGCTATCAACTAGACTATACACTTTACAGTATTTGTTGTTTAAGAAGGTCCATGTCATGTTTAGCATAAATGATAACTTTGGTAATCAGAGTTGGGTTTTAATTCATATAAATAATTGGTTTTCTGAGTGATTATTTGCATTTACCCACCTCCCATTTATCTCAGGCAATAGTTACTTGTAATATCCCTCATCTACTCTATCTTAATTTTTGCTTTTTGCCCCTTACAGATATTCATATGAGACATTGTAACAAAAATCAGCTACATTTGCTGATGCTTTTGCCTTCAAATCCATCGACCCGTGTTGTGATGGGTTAGCATTATTGACCAAGACCATTAGATTTATTATTCAGGGTAAAATTTGATGGCTCTGCCCATATTACTTTATTAGCGTTCAGGTACAGTGCACATAGCTTTTTAAATTGATTGATCTACTAGTGTTGCTATTGGAGCATAAAAGCAAAGTTGTGGCTTTTTAGAAGAAAATGAACGAGAGATTAGAAACAAGGTAAGCTGGAGGATCAGTAAAGGCCTTTAGAATATGTTGTAATCACAGCAAAAAAACAGACTTGAACCTGCTCACTTCCTCCTCCTAGGTGTTCCCTCTGTCCCCAGCCAAACCTGTATCTATCTAGCAAATTTGCAAATAACGAAACTTACAGGATATAGAAGTAGGAAAATGCACATCTAAGTTGCTGGAAACTGGCCTGATGATAATTTTATTTTTCTAGTATTTCCCTGCTATAATAAAAAAACTTTCATATATTTAGCTCTTTCAGCCTGAGTATTTCTGTTTCCCATTCGCTTGATGATTTTAGACTTCAAAGGATATTAAATGAGCACCTGGTTAATATAAAGTGAAGAAGTCACTTCTAAGAGGCTCAGAGGCCTCTTAGAATCAGTGGCTGAAGAATGAAGCTGGGATAGACCTTCAGATGATATAATATATAGGTTATAACTTGTCACTTCAGAAAGCTCTGCTGCATACATGGACTTTTCAGCAAAAGACTTTCATTGCCTGTTTGATTTATTTGCACTTTTCCTATGGATTGTTCCAACACCTTTTCTCTTGCAGTCCAAATTTACTAACCAGAAGCTTGAAGCATTAGTAAACAGCTCCCACTTTTCTCCTTCAAAAATGAATGTCATTATTATATATTAGGCTACATGAGGTCCAAGGACGGTGTACGAGGTGGCATTCTAGTGAACGAGATTAAAAAAGCTTTCAGGGTTGGTCCTTCAAGTCTGTGGGCTCAGCCACAATGTGGAAAGTAGTATTCCTAACTAAAAGGAAAGTTGCAAGTAAAGTGGAAAAGCAGCTTCTAGGTTTAAGGACATGAATGAAAACGCTGAGTCGTTCAAATGGCAAGGGAAGTGCTGTGAAATCATTGACCGTGAGGAAAAGCAAGCTGTGCTTGCAGTCTCTCATGAGGGAAGCAGCGCATTGATCTTTCCAGGCTGGTATAGGAGAATCCATGTTACACTTCCACAGAAGACCAGGTGAAGCAATTAAAAGAAAGCATTTTACCACCTGGTCTCCTAAAGGAATTAAACTTAGATGAGCATGTTACACCCACATGGCTATAAGACTGCCCACCCAAACCACTTAGTAGTTTCTGAACTTGTTAGCTAACTGAAAACAAATCTGAGTCAATGGTAGTAATTTTAAAGACATTCTATTTCTGAAATTTTTCTAAAAATGGATGCCTGGGTTAGAGGAATGGGTTTCTATTAGCAACTCTACTGAAAGAAAAGGTATAATACATTACTACTCTTTGGACAGTGGAGAAGCCACGTTACAGAAACAACAGTTCTCCCTGAGAGAGCTTTGGACAGAAAGTTCACTTTGTCATACTTTTGAGAGTCCAGCCACAGAACTTTAACGTTTAGGAAAAAGGCTTTGTTAGTTGTGTTTCTCAGAACTGGTTTTCCCCTTCAGCTCTTTTTTGGCATGAGCTTCCTGCAGAGGTTACAGGTAAGTCTGTGAACTGAATTGTATTTTTTAATATTTTCACTTAGCTTTTATTTTGGAATATATCTTATCTGTTCCTGAGAGCTTTGTGTGAGGTAGAGTCCCTTAGAGGCCTTCTCTTGAGGATTGCCTTATTCACTAACCATAGGGGTGAAGTAGAACTGTCCTGAGTTGTTTGTGCATGCTGCAATTAACTTCTGACACTAATGAGAAAGAGACTAATACAATGTACGCTACATTAGTTTTTCTTGTTATGTTTCTTTTTGTATTGACTTACAAATGATGTGAGTACAAACTTGGTAAAAAGTGCTTTCAAACTAATACAAACTCACACAATTCATTATAATACTTCAGCTATAATGCGTTTGTCATATTAAATCAGCACAGCACAAAACCAATAAAAGTGTTACATGAAAACTAGGGTTTAATTTCTATGCAGCTGGTAGTCAGATGTACTTCATCTGGCAGAAACAAAGTGGAACTGACTGTTTCAAAGACTTGGCATTAGAACACAAAGTGTGGAATAGAAATCTGTGTAGAAGTCCTCATTTTAAGTCAATACTAATTCTCTTATCCCTGAGTCAAAAGCATTTTGATATTTAATATTGGAAACATTCATCTTGACAGCACAGATAGCTCATTCTTTCAGGCAAGCTTCTAAACAAGGTGCAGCATGTGATTGTAAGTGAAGAAGTGATGTGTGAAGGGTGCAATGTGTTCTGTGTATAAGGAAATAGAAACTTATCCTGCCTTATTGCTAAAAAAGAGAAACGTTGCTCTACATCTAGATTGAAAGGGGTAGAAATTATTTTTCTATTTAAAATAGTTCATATCTGAAGACATTTTTGTAAGACTGGGGTTCAGGAAAGAGGATAATTGTAGAAGTAATCATTTTTTCCACAGAAAAGGAGCCTCCAAAAGTTAGGTCTTTGGCTTAGATGACATTTTACTTTCTGGAAGTTTTAGGAGCCTTTGAAAAAATCTCAGCCTAAATACTGTTTTTCTTATATTCTTCTAGAAGAAGAGTGTGTCAAAGATTCATAGCTGTTAGGATCGAGTTATTATTCCTTCACAGTTATTTCACCTGGAGTGGGATAAAATAAACAGTAGTATTAAGCATTTTGCCAACAGCTAATGAAAAATCTATGTACTATCACAGAAATGGGACTTCAGAGGCCGTATATTGGTGGAATAAATTTCACTTGAAAGATTAAGAACAGGCTAGTGAGATAATAGTGTTTTCATCTTGTGGTTAGAGAGAGAAGAAAGTGTTAAATCTCCAGGGTTTGTCTATTCCTGTACTTACTGACTCATCTTGGACAAGTCACCTAAAATCCTTTTGTTAGGTTTACCAACTCCAAAGTTGCTGTAGGTGCATTTTGATGACTTGTAAAGCATTTCATATTTTCTGAAGGAAAATGTCACAAAAGTCTAAGCACACAGGATAAGTGTAAGTAAATTGAAATGCTGTCTAAAATGATGTAATGCAGAGATGCACAAAAGCTGTACTGGAGCAATTAACAGCATCTTTATTGGCACTGAAGAAGTTAATACATCTCATAGAAAAGGTGAGCTCGTGCAAAGGATAGAGCATGTGTTGAGACAGGAGCAAGAAAATTATGAGCTCTGAAAATGCTAAACTTGGTGGAGCAAAGTATAGAGTTAGTAACAAGCCTGCTCTGTAGGTGAAAGAAAATATCCATATTCTTGCAGTTTGGGGCATAAATAGTTCATGCTACACTGGCTGCTACAGGGCAATGACACCACTATGCTATTTCTATACCTGGGATAGTCTTTCTGCATTGATATGTTGTCCTGAGAAGATTAAATACAGGTTAATGTTAATATTCTATAGAAATAGCTCCACCAAACTAACAGGCTTCTTCAAAAACGTCTTTCAGGAAAGATAGCCTTATCTGCAGTTTTCAAAGTTGTGTGTTGAGGAAAAAAGTTGGTGGCCTTTAGAATGCTGGCAGTATGTGAAGATGAAGGAAATGGATGACAACAATGTACCTCAGAAAAAGGTTGGGTAATAACTGCTAAAATAGATGAGAATTGCTCTGTGTGCAGGAACCCAAAAGTAAGAAAATCACCTTCACTGAGTGAATGACCTTCACTGAGTGCAGAAGGAAAGGTACAGTCAGGTTGTCTGAAGATCCACCAAGACTCCAGAAACTACTCAGGCTCCCTCATGCTTTTTTTCCTTTTAATCCAAGTTTACATAGTTGAAGTGTTGAGCATCTCTCCACCTCCATCCAAACAGATATTACAAAGTCCTGCTGAGAACCTCAGAGCCAAGAATTAACTAAAGTTGATCACCAATTTTGTAGTGCTAGGGAGAATTACGTTTTAAGAGGTGGAACAGAGAAGGTGCAATATTGGAGAACTTGTAGAGTATTTGGAGTAGCTTAGCTTTCCCCTGCCTCCAGGTATGTTTCCTTATCTGTTACAGAAACCTCCAGTCGAAACAGATGTCTGTATGCACAGCTGTATTTCTATGTTGGCAGGAACTTAGCTATGTTCAAACAATTCCCTCAAATCTTTGGTGTTGTACAGAGCATGTGAACAATTTAATTCTCATCTAACAACACTGAATCAAGTTCATTCTCTGACCAAGTTAAGTGCTAGAATAATATTACAAAAATAACAAAACCATTCAGTCATTTTATGTTTTTAATTCATGGGCAGAAATATGTAATGAGTAGTGAACAACTAGATCTGACCAAAAATAATCAGTTTTAACATAAAGAAGCTTATTACTTCCCACATAGGTCTAGAAGATGGCAAGGACACATCATGGATGTTAAAAAATGAGGGGGGTATGAGTTGTTTTTTGTGTTATAGCTCTTGAAATCACCATAAGACTAAACTCTAACAGCTCATATGGAGTGAAAACAAGCTACCAGAATGAAATCGTACTGCCATTCACTATGCAAAGGCCACTCTGAAGGTCTATGAATCCCTATAATTCTGAGTTTTACCCATTGACTTTATAGATAGGGTAACAACGAAAAGGAGACTCTCAAAGATCTACCTGAGCCTAGATTTCTCTCCAGGCTAATGTTGTCCCAGAATGCTGGTTTCTATTTCTAACATTGCCCAAGGAATTTAGGTTACAGATTCAGTAGCAGTCACTTTTCTCTGTCCATCTCAAAAATTTAGTTTAATTTATACAAGTAGGAGGCACAATTAAATGCTTGTTTATCAATGGCTGTCTCAAGAACATCTCTGTTCTCTAGATTTTTCCCTCCTGAAAATGGGAGAAGGTGCCCAAATGTGATTGCTTAGGATTTATATATATTTGAGTGGAATATGCCTGAATGGGGTCAGTAGTAAGCCAAGCTGGAAGAGAACATAAAGTGGTCAAGTTTTTGAGTAGGATTAGCCCAAGAAAAAGGGAGACCAACAACTGACTAGTTACATATATGCATTGCACTGTTGTTCAGCATAGCTGTGTTAGCCAGTGCTTCAAGTTCAGTTGGGGTTGCAAAGCTTGCTGAAGCCATGTATAGCACTGTACTTTACTGTACAGTGTAGGTGTGCTCCCAGGTCCCTATCCCAGAATAGCCAGCTGTTGTAGAGTTGCAGTGATGACCTTATCAGGATCCACTGAACTATTATGTTCTGTTATGTTTATATGTCCATTCATTTTTTTGGTTTCCTGAGCACCTTCATTGTCCCCCCAGTGACTGTTCCAGTCCCCTCTTAGGCTCACCATTCCTTTTCCCTGGATTTTCTCTCATTTCTAGACTTGTGGCTATCTGGAGAGTAACAGGTAGAAATCAGAGTTGTCACTTGACGGTTGAGTCTTAGTGAACTGAAGTTCAGAGCATTTGCCCTAAGTTCTGGAGCACAGAAAGCCCACCCCAAACCACTGAGTGGAGTTATTGCTGGTCAGAGTCTGTTTTCTGCTGTGGTGAAATTATAATACCTCCCAGATCAGTGGGAATTTTTCCTGATTAAGAGTGGCCCAAAATTGGTAAAAATTATCTCCTGCTTAGGTAGCAGAATTGCCATTTAAATTTGTGTTGTTTTTTTTTTGTTGTTGTTGTTGAGGTTTGTTTGTTTGTTGATTGGTTTTTTTAATAACTGAAGAAACCAGATAGGCAGCTTGCAGTTAATGTGAGAGATGAGAGCTTAATTCTATAGTTGCCTCCTCATTTTTTTCAAAGAGCAACCTATAAAGCATGGTTGTGATGCAGCATATTGCAAAGTAAAACTTTTCTAACATAAATGGGGGACTTTTTACCTCTATAAAACAATCCGGAAACCTGAAGCAATATTGATTTCAATTGTGACACTAGAGCAAGCAAGACATAAGACAAATGTCATCTGAAGAAAGTAAATCAAATCAATTGCTTTCATTTTGCAAAGGTTGGTCAAGAGAGTTTTCTCTGATCTGCTTTTATTTACCTGCTAGTCTTGTGTCAGAAATACCTTTTAACTATGTTTTAAAATGATCCAGAAATACTGGCAGTGGAGGAGCCTGTCCAGTCTATGCAATTGGAAATGACTGGTCCCAGTACAGGGTAAAACCTCTCACATACAGTTAGTCAGTGAGGTACTTAACAAGCCCAGAAGAAATGCCTGTGCAAAATAGACATAGAAATATTAATAAAGGTTAAACAGAAAACTGGATTTGGTTGTAATAATATTGTGCATGTGTGTCTCAACAAGAACAAAACCTTTTGGCCCTGATAGTGCCCAACAGCACATAATGGTGGAAACGTATAAGAATAGAGTGAGTATATAAAATACTCCCCAGTATCTTCATATGCATTTGTGGTTCATAGCCTTCTTAGGTTGGATGTGGTGTCTGTGTAATGCTCGGTGTATTTCTTTCCTGTAAACATGATTGGTCTTTCCTTGAACCAACATAGCAACGATAACATCCGTAACTGTTGATGGGAAGTAGTTCCTGAGACACCATCTATTTAGTGTGAGGAGCTACTTCCTGTTGTATGTTCTGAGCTTGACACTAGCAGGGTTCTTTTGATGCCATCTGGTTCCTCTCTTGGAAGAGGGAGTGAACAAGTGACCATCTGCTGTGTTTGGTCAGATAAATTCCAGCGTAAAAAGTTATCTAATACAGATGTCAACACACTGAAAATGTCACCTGGTCTAATTCAGTTCTGTGATGGAGTACAAGACACGTAGGTAAGATACTCGGTTCATAGACACTAGAAGGAACAAGTGCCACAAATGCCTGTACAGAATGGCTCCACTCTGACATTTCAAATGAGGAAATATTATTTCCTCTACTTTACAGTATGAAGTAGCATTTTAGTTGATTTATGTTAGTTTTATCAATTGTTTAACAAGCACAATGGCCATCAGCAGTTTTGTTTTCCCCGGAAACCTGATTGCTTTAGAGAAACTACTGGTGGAAAACATCAGTTATGTGGAGTTTCAAGATCTGGCTTTGCTGTATCATTCAGTTCTCACTTAAGGCTACATTTTCAGCTCATCTCAAGTTTTAAAAAGATTGGTTTTCATGATGATGACTTGCTTCTGCTGGGCCTGGTGACATTCAGGTACAGAAATATTAGGACAAGCTGTACTTTTTGCATATGGAAAATATTTCTTTACTCCTTGCAGGTAAGTAGTACAAGGTACCTTATCTCATGTCAGAAAACAGAAATTTTGCACAGGACAGAACAGGCTCCTGTGTCAACAAGAGAAGCTCAGATTTAAGTTTATTTGATGGATTTCTCTGAGTCACAGTATCTTAATATGCAGATGATGGCTTATTGCAAATACCTGTGTGTACTGGTTCTTTGCTCTTCCTTGAAGATTTTGTAGTAGCACATCATTCTTGCCTAAATTTGTTAATATGTCATTAAAGGAGAGAATAGGATCAAAAATATTAAGATTAAATTCAAGGGTGGATAAATAATTTAGCACAAATGAATTACCAAACGTAGAGTCATCTTGTTATTCTTGTACGATGTTAAATCAGTGTCTCAAATCTGTTTGCTACTTAAGTTTGCTAGTTTTTCAGTGAGTACGCACTTGCTTCTCCCTCTCCTGTTCTTTGCCTCTTCCTATCCCCTGTATTCATAAAGCCTGTGTTTTCCAAGGAGCATTTTATGTGTGATACTGCATATGTAAGCAGGTTTTCTTAAGTGTATTTGGCCAGGTAAGTTTTATAGTGCAGACATTAATCAAGAGATGAATAAAAGTTATGATTTTCATGTCCTGAAAATCTGGCACACTATACATTTCCATCCTTTGCAAATCAAGACCATTAAATTATTTTAAATAATATTCTCAGTAATAGAAAAAAACAATGTATAGGCATCCAAAATCACTGACTTTTTTTTTTTTTTTTTTTTTTAAATCTGAGATAACATATCAGTACTTTCTTTAGGACCATTAGCTTCTGTGATGTGTGGCATTTTTTTTTGCTTAGGACTTAATTTTTCTGTGCTCTGAAGACTAAACAGATTTGTAATTGCTGATATTTAAGGGGAAATTAACTTTTTTCACACTGTACTTAATGGTGGTTTACATTGCAACCACTTACAGATGTATCTTTTAATTGTCATTAACAGCTGTCAGTGTTCCATGTAAGTGAAATCAGGTAGAAAACAGCATTGCTGCAGCTTTCTCAGTGTGAAGGTTACACAATTAAAGGAGCATTAATATATACCCTGGTAGCAGGAAAGGAAATTGAGATGCCTCCTTGCTGTGCATGGATCCCCTCTATCTCAATTGCTACATGACCAACCTCCTTTTGAGCTAAATGCTCCTTCTGCAGTAATGAACAAGGTTGTAACTTGCTAAAGATCAGACAGAGAAGGGACTTATCCTGCTGTTACTTGATCTTTTTACCTGGGTTGTCTTTTTTAATGTTGCTGAGATTTTTGTAATGAATCATCTTTCAAAAGTCTCAAAGGTACTAAATAGGCTGTTGTCCTCATATTTTTTTTCTTGTGATATAAATTAAGGAAAAATACTTTTTCTTGTGGGGCAATTATTGCAAAAGACAGTGATATCTGAAGGCTACCCAATTCTGGCTTTTTCTGAAACATAACAAGATCAGTTATAGGTTTTGCTTTCTATCCTGATTACAGGGCTCTATGCATCTATTAACATACTTTGGTGCTGTTCACATATAACATAAGTGTTTTATAACACTTGTCTATCATGGATGTTGCTGTTTTACTTTATTAGATACATGTTTGGAAGGTGTAAAGAAAATGTTTCATTTTGGGGAGATTGTATTGACCTAAGGGCAGATGACTTCGTTCATTCTTTTTTAGTATGATTGTGGTGGCTTGTTAGTAACTTCTAGGCTTTCATTAAAACTACCTGCAGTGTTTCCTTGACTGTGCTGTCTTTGAGGCCAAACTGCTTTTTCCCCTGATTAGCTCTGACTGCAAAGGGAAATCCTTGTGGCTGGTTTCAATAAAATACTTTTGGCTGATCTTAAATTTTCACTGAGTGAACAGACTATAACAAAAACTTCTTGGTTACCCATAGCTAATATTAAACCCCTTAAAAAAGTATCAGGTCGAAAGAGCCCAATTCCTTTAGACGTCTTGTGTAGATCCAATGATCATTATTGACCTTAATACAGAGTGGCCTTTTTGATAGGTTTTTGAAGTAGAAATTGAACATAGTATGGGAAAAAAAAATAATTAAAAAAAAAAAAAATCACTTCTGAGGATACTTTGATTGTATTTCCTAAATACAACTGTTATTTTAATTTACACAGTGGGACGTCTCTGACGTGTAAGTGTCATGGAAGGTTACCAGTACTAGCTAAGTTGCCGTGAGCTGGACTGATGTATTTTTTTTAACTGGAAGCCAAGGCAGGATTCAGTTTTGAGATAAGATGTGCATGCAAACATGTATGATTACCGGTTTGTCTGATGATTGCTACATATATATATGTTTATGATGACTGCTGTGTTTTCTTCAGCAGTGGGAACTTCTTGGGGGGATGTTTTTTGAGCTTTAGATCAGTGCAGAATGATTGACAATACATAAGCCTGTAAGGTATGGACTGCTGCTGTCCAGACATTTGTAGAAAAGCCTCAGAACTTCAGTTTTCTGGACCAGCTTCCATGGTTTTTATGGCATAGAATCATAGAATCGTTAAGGTTGGAAAAGACCCTTAAGATCATAGAGTCCAACCGTTCACCTAGCACTGCCAAGTCCATCACTATACCATGTCCTCGAGCACCACGTCTATCCATCCTTTAAATACCTAATGTCCTACCTATGTCTCTTTTCTTTGTTAGCACTGTCTCTTTGACCTCTTATTTCAGCACAAACTCTGACCCTCAAGTTTATGGGAGCTGTGTTAGCAACAATCAAAACATAATTGCCCTGTTTGAAGAACTAGAAAGTGCTTTTAAGAGTGGGATTTGAGGTTGCATCCTTTAATGTCTAAGAGGTGTCATTATCATTGACTTCAGCAGAAAAATAAACACACTGCGTGTCCATGGCACCATAGGAACTTCCTTTTCCCAAATAGCATTTTTCTGCTTCCCGGTCTCCTTTCAGCTCACCTTCAAGCTCATCTCTGCCTCTGCTTTCACTTACCCTTTCTCTTTTGCGCCTGTAAACCTCTGTACACTCTGCTATACCGTGCTGCTAGTGCCATAGAGCATCAGTTGCAGTTGGAATGGTCGAAATAGGCCAGTATTTGATTCTGTGCATTTCCAATATTGCACTACTGGTATGTTGACACTCTTCAGACATGATTACAGCAAGGTTTAATTGTTAGAGTGAGATTTCTTTACCTTCAGACTAAGACTCTTTAAGTTTCTATTTTGACAACCAGTTACAGTAATACCAGTCTGAGTGGCCAGTTTCTTCATGCTCAAAGGTCTTTAGTGTTGCCAGTCTGTTTTGGAGAATCACAGCTGCAGTCAAGCCTGTAAGGTTTCTGTCTATTATAAAAAAATATAGCTGACGATAATCTGAACACAACCAGGCATACAAGAGCCCTGCTCTGCCAGCTTGGCGTACAAGTCAATGTTTCTAGGACCCAGGCAAAACTACATGCTGAGTAGATGCTGCCAACTTCCTTCTCATATCGTTAGAAATGTTGGGGGAAAACAAAAAGAACAAACCTAAGCAGAAAGGGAAATGAATAATAACCTTCCAACAAATAAGATATCTGCTGTTTATCCAGAGTTAATGTTTCACCTGTATAATTATAATGTAAATAATATACATTATATATGTAATACTAACATTCACCAAAGATGAAGGTCCTGAGATACATCGAGAACTTCTCAGCTGGTTTTAATGTAATTACAAAAAGAAACAAATGGTATTCATAACAGACCAGAACACCACCACAGAGCCTCATGAATTATTCATTATAATCTCCAAGATGATGCGTTGTCTTCAATTTTTCTTTCATTCTCTCCCATTTCGGTGATGAAGCTTCTAGAGAGAGAGTCATTATTTAAATTATTAAGGAAGAAAAAATACAAATCCTTATCTTCATTTTTTTTTAAAAAATGCTCCATTTAGGAAGTAAGTAAGTAACTAAAAGCAGTTTTGCCAGTCTGCATTTCTCCTCTATGTCATATAGAATTAGGGGGTTTTGTCACATTTATTTCTCCAGAAACAAAGTCTATGTTATTACTTTCTGACTTTGTATGATGTTTGAAGGTTGTAGTTTTTCAAAGGCTAGTTCCTCACCTAACTTAGCCCAGCAACTCAAGTCTGGCTAGTACAAATATGGGCTGTAAAATTAGTATGAGAAAGTAATGAAAGACTGAGAAATGTGTTACTCTTTAACCTTAACACAGTGTCTGTGACTGGCTGATGGTACCAGTGACTGAAAACAGTTGATTCTTAGAAAGTAGCCCAAAAAAAAAATTAAAAAAAATTAAGGTAATAAATGGTTGGGCTCTTCAGACTCTCCCAAACAATGACTGCAAATTACTATTGATTAGTTTAAAATAGAAGCACATTATTACTATCTAAGAAGGAAAATAAGACTGAATACCTGGCACTCCCCCCAAGCAGGCAAGTAGATAAGGACAATAGAACCAGTTCTTAACATTACAAATATTTAAATAGTATATTTGAAAGGAACACCTGACGGTTTTATGTACATCAATAAGGACTAAATACAGACATAAATATTGCAAGATAATGTCTCCTATTCAGAGTTCCTTACTATTCTTGTTTTAACCACAGACCACATCAGGGTTAGAGTATTATTACTGTAATGAATAGCAACCAGATGTAAAATGTTATTTTTAGTCTTTTTACTACTCCTAATCCATTAACTGAGCCTTGAAAGCACAAGGGCAAGGCATTAGCCAATGTAGTATTAGTTCCCATTTTTGACAGGGAGAAACTGAAGGATAAATCCTTTATTTGAGCAGAACTAAGAATAAGATTTCATCTATGCTTGGATTTTCCCTACTGATTTCAATGACAGAAGTGTTAGGCTATTTGTAAGAGTTTTCAGGCTTCCTACTCTAGGTGTATATTATTCACAGCTGTAGCTGAAGAATGTGTCAGGGACAAATTTAGAATTTCCTGATTAGCTCCCTCCTTTACACATTTTTCCTTTGTCTGAAAGTGTTTTCAGCCATGCTATAGGCCATACATAATTCAATGTGTAACTTCCACATTAAACCAACTCCTTCATTCCTTGGTTCTTTTGAGACAGTTCTGTTCCTGAGCCAAATGGGATGGATTGTTTAGAGGATTTATTTTTTTAACATTTCATTCCTTTGATCTGAAAGTGGAAATAGCTGTTTGTTTATGCAAACACAAAATAAATTCCATTAATTAACACTTGAAAGTCTTAAGACACTTTTGTTTGTTCTGTACGTTCATTAACGTAGTAGTATAAATAAAGCATGTAGAAGCAGCAGAATTACCACAGTAAGACCTTTCAGTAACCTCAACGCTAGAAACACATTTTGCAACATGGGAGTTCAGTATTTGCTTTTTTTCTTTGTTGTTCTCCCTGATTTTAATTTTTCTCTGCGATTTGGATAAGGGTTCAACGATTAAATCCCGGCAAAAGCTATGGTGGTTCTCAAACTGCTACGCTGAGCTACTGTGAGCTGGTTTAGAAGTCTTGGGTCCTGGGCAACCCCATACTCCATGACTTTTGTATCATCCTGTTGATTTTATCTTCCTAAGGTGGTAAAGAAGCTATTATCACCACTTCTCTTACACTTATTAAAGCATCTCTTCTTGCCTGCTCCATCCAATGCCTGGGCAGCAGCACTGAGAGGGTTTAGACATGGTTACCTCTGCTCATTTAAAGCATTTCCGTCCAATGATCCCAGCTGTGGCTCTGCTGTTGCTCATTATTCATGAAGCCTGGACAAAGACATGAAGATGCTCACTAATGAACCACAGGCAGAATGATTTGTGACCCCTTTATTCCATGAGTTGTTCACAAGATGATTTACAGAGTTGGATTCTACTCAGCCTGACTAAAGGTGGGGAGGTGCAGGCTTACTTATTGAAGGCAATACTAAATAAAGGCTGCCAAAGGAGTGTGTGAACCAGGCTATTAGTGTGTAGCCACACAAGGGATAGAATTGCAATTAATTCCTTGCGACCTGTCTGCTGTCAGGGAATAGTAATTAATGATCTGGACTGTCTGTAAAATCTTTCCCCCAGGATATCTCAAGCTATCCTGAGCTGAGCCTAGACCATTCACAAGGTTACCCCTTGTTCTTGCAGATTGCAGATGCACATCTATATAAGGAAGGAGCCCTAACTTCATCAATGTGTACAGTTTGCTCAGGTGACAGTCTAGTTGTTTGTTGTAGTTGGTTTATTCTTAGACACTGAAGGACTTTTGAAGCCAGGTGAAAGATCTGTGTTTGCTACTGTTTGTGTGTATGATTTTCACCTTGAAGGGCAATCAGTTATGCATGCCTTGTGTTTATTCAGTTCAAGAGTCTCCTTTTCGTAATGGGTCAGGTTGACTTTGTTGATTTGACTGCATCTTCTTGTAGGTATGTTCTTTCCACCCACTGGACAACACTTTTATGACTAGTAGTTAATGTAGCATCAGTACAGCCAGCACTCTAATGTATTAATAAAAATGGCAGTGACATCAGCAAAGAATGCTTTAAGGGTAAATGGGTCTTGTAATTTGTTCAAAGGCTTTCTGCTAATGTTTTGCTTTGATAACACATACATTGAAGGGCTTTAAAAGAGGAGAGAAACAGGAAGAGAAAAGTATTTTAAAAGGAAGGAGAAGTTTTACAGTACATTAGTAGAAACGGAAATTGTTTTTACTGTTCTCATCCTGTACTAACAGTGCAGAACAGCAGCAGTGTCCTGGAGGAGGAGCTATGTGTGCACCAGAGGTACTTGCATGATGTATGAAATCTGCAAAGTCTGGGCAAACCTGTGGTAACTTAAAACCACATGAAAACTCATGGACTTTGGAGACAGGTAGCAAGAAGGAAAATGCAATCAGATACGAACCCCGTGATTTCTGCCATGTGTTCTTAACATGAGATCACATGGGCTAAGCTACTCAATAGGGAGACAAATTGCGGCTGAACTCTGTGTGAAGGATCATGAAGGCACAAGAAATTGTGTGGTGTGGGGTTTTTTTGTTTATTCCATGCTTACTGCTTTGGTAGTGTGGACCCTAGGCCATAATATTTCCTCCACTGACAGAGGCGCCAATGCCTGACACCTTTGAAATGAATTTGCACCCGGTTCGAGGTCAGAGGTGTCATTGTTGTGCAGGTATAAGACGTAGCCTGGCTTTTTAAAGGCCTGAGTGGAAAAATTGCATAATGCTAGTTCTCCTCCTTCCATTTAACAATTAGAAGTCATTTATGAATGTGGAGATGCTGGTTTGTATATTTATGTTAATGACAAGCAAACCCATCACTACTGCTTAAAAGAAAGGGCCACAATATCAGTCTAGAATTAGTAAGGTGAGTTTTAATACAATTCTGAGTGTAATTTAGACCCTAGATTCATTGCTACAAGCTGCTGGTATTGTAGAAAGAACTTTTTTCTTTTTTTTTTTTTTCCTTTTGGCAAACTTTGTAAGTTCCAACACCTTAGGTCTTACAAAACATAGTTGTAAAAGCTGGCTGAGAGATAGCAAACACAAAACTTGGTATTATACCAAGCAGCACTGTTTTGACAATGCTGTGCTTGCAATTAAGCCTACAAATGCTGCTGCCTGCTGACTTTTGTGCTCTGAAGCATGTGTTGTATGGGATCTACTGCTACCAGAGTTCAACCGCATGTTTACTATTTATTTTTAACCTGCAATATCCTTTTCAAAAGTCTTATCTCAATCTTCTTTTCTAGTTTTAATAGTAAATATCAAATCATGAGATACTTGTAATCTGCTGATGTCAGTCATTGGTGACAATATGAAGTAGTGGGTTTAATTTGGGAGTTTGCATATTATGTAAGAATGACTATACAAGTCAGATAGAAGGCCCATCTAATCCAGCAACCCTAACAGTGGCCCTAAGGTGATACCTACAGAAAGGCAAGAATAGTCTATGAGAAGTCATAAAAGTCTTCCAACCTTGAATATTTTTGTTTAATTTGCCACTTCATTTTTGTATCGTTGAAGAATCCTAGCTTATTCTTTACAAATCTTAATTCCTGGGATGAAAACCACTTCAGACCTGTGATCTTACTACTTATCCTTCTCTGAGCTGCTTACAGTTCTGTTGTATGCGTCCCAAGGTGAGGACATCAGAGCAGTATAAAGTTTCCAGGTTGTACATGAAACAGAACCACCCCTCCTCTCCATGTCCCCTCTCCTCCCTTCATTAGACTTGATTTCTTAAGTTCTGCTAAGCACTCAGCTGATGCTTGCAAAGAAAGCTAAGATATTTTTGTAAAGCCAAGTCTGTTTTTCCTCCATGAACGTCGCTTTGCTTTTATCTGCATTGGGTTTCACCTGCCATTGAGTTACTTTGCCTTATAAAGCTCTTTTGGAATTCCCTATATCTGCCCCCATCCTTACTATGTTAAATAACTCTGATTAGCAAACTTTAGCATTTACTTAACTACTTTTCCGTGTTCTTTACAAATAAACTAAATAGCACTTGTCTAAAGCAGACCCTATAGAAGTCCACCTGAGACCTACCTCTTACAGGAACTGACCACTTACTCTTACATGCTGTGTTTGTCTTTTATCCAATTATTTATTCACACCAGGACCTTTTGTCTTAGTCCTGGTTGCTTTGTTTCCTTAAAAGCATTTGGTAAGAGACTTTCTCAAAAGACCTTTTGAAATCCAAAAAGACTGTATCAACCAGATTTTTTGTTATATGCAAATTTGTTGACCCCATTTAGGAAACTCCAAAAGGTTTGTAAGGCAGAAGTTCAATTTGCAGCTGCCACAGTTACTGTTCCAAAGTGGATCACATTTATCCAAATGTCCACTTGACCTATTCCTTACTACAGTTTCCACTAATTTGGCCTGTTCCTTCAGTGAACCTTAAACTTTTTCAGATTTATTTTTAATTGATGTCACTTTTGCTATTTTCTAGTCCTCAAGTAAAAAGCAAGACATTACGCACCAGTAATGTCTGTAGCAAAACACCTTGTTCATCCTTGAGTTTTCTTGGCGAATAGCTACAATTTTTTGTGATGTTTCGTGATGGTTACCACTAGCAATTTTTGAGATTTGTTACCATTCACTTTGCCAATCTATCCATTATGTGTTTTGAAGTCACTTCAATTTCAGAAAGTGTGAGAATATCAAAATTTTTCCACTTTTTTTCTGCAGTGAATACTAATAAAAATAATTACTTTAGTTTCTCTGCAGTACTCTTGTCCTCTCCTGAATTTTACATTTATAGTCCGACCATCATTTGATGCTGTGGGCTTTCTGGCAGTACTGCTGTTTCTGATGTATTTGAAGACATACTGTGTTTCTTTTTTTGACTCCTTTCACTTGTTTCTCCAGTTCTTTTTGGGGGGCCTCCATTATTGTATTTTCACATTTAATCTGCCAGAATTCGACTGGTTTTCATGTCTTCCTTTGGATAAAACTTCTGCTTTTGACAGATGTCTTCTCATGTATAATAACCTTTTTTGCTTTTTTTTTTTTTTTTTTTTTTTCTAGGCCAGGTTAATTTTCTTTTGTCCTTTCTCAACCCTGTCTTCAGGCCCGATGCCTACTGGCTCTGTCTCGTATCACCTGTAAGGTTTTCATTCTTTTATACAGCCTAAGTTACTTTTGAAGGGCTTTCTCTTTCTTTCTGTAGCTCCTGTTGTTGAAGGTGAATGTAAGTCCTGCAGATTTGTTGTATTTTACTCCCCTGGGAGTATGTTACTGTAACGAAGTACTTTCCTGAGACCAAAGTATGGTATAGTTGCTTCAGTGGAATACTTTAGCATGAGATCCTGTACAACCAACAGGTTGCATCTTCTCTTTTGTGTTCCCTAACCATCTGACCTGTGTTAGTCATTGATTGCTGATGTTATATCCTGATATGGTCTTTCCCCTGTCTGAAGACAGGTCATTAAAATTTCAGTTCCTGCTGCATTTCCAGCTCTCATTTTCTGTGTGATTTCTCACATAACATATTTCATTAAGTGCTATCATCCTGGCTGGATGTTTGCTTGTGTAGGACATGCTGGTTTACATTGAAGGTTGCTTTACCACGTGGCTTTATTCCCTCCGCCCAACCCTGGCAAAGTCTGCTTGCTTTCTTATGAATTTTGTAGCCTGGCATTACAATGTCTTTCTGCTACCAAATTTCCAGCATGCTTAGGATATTGAAATTATTTAAGGCAAAAATTTAAATGAAAATAAATGTGACTCCTTAGCAACTCACTCTCTCTTATTTCTTAGTCTTCTAGCATTTATTTAGGAACAGGTGCCCTGTGAGTTTGATTCCCTTCTTGCCACCCGAGTGAGATGTCACTCTGTTTTACATATCTTATGTGACATATCCTTCATTTGGAAATATAGAATTTCCACGTTTTCATCCATTATTGTGTTGTCATCACAAATGTGTGTTCTCTGGCACCTACTTGCTTCCCCCACAGTTCACTCTAACAGGTCATGCAGACCTCCTTAAATGGCAACAGTTAGCTTCCTGCGGTTCTGGTGAAGTCTGTCAGGCTTGCAGAGGTTCTCCTTATTCTAGAGGATGTATGCTCAATTCCAAAATGGTGTGATCCATCCCAAGATCAAAACCCCAGCTGTTGATATGGTTGATGGTAGATTTTGCAGCCATAGTGACCTACATGATCTTTCTGCCTTGGATTCAGAGCATACATGTTTTCAGAAGGATATTCTAGAGGTAAGAGAAAATATGTCCACCTTCCGCTGGAGAGGAGCCCTAGTGTGATCATTTTCTCTCTGCTGGCCTTTCAGCCTTGCTCCTACTATATTATAATCCTGGCATAATTCTTCTGAACTTCTATGCCTCTTCTTTTCTTTTGGAGCAGGATGGGTTTCATTTGGTTGGAGGTAAAACTACTCAGTGGGGCCCTTCAAGTGGTTGCTCCTATGCTTGCCTGTCCCTTCAGCTTAATCCAGTTTAGCCATTTTAGACACCAGTGGGAAACACAAGCAGTTTGCACCATGAGCTTGCATGTACTACTCTTGTAAAGAGCCTATTCGTACATTGTCCATTCCATATAGTAAACTGGGTAACCCCCTCTCTTCTAGCTTGATTCCTGTCTTCGTTTCTTCATTTTGAATAGATGATGGGTATAGCCCATATTGGCCACTGCATCTAGCTAATCCATCCAAGCTACTCATCTGTTGATGTCCTCAAGCACAAAGGCTGGTGAACCTGCTGACTTTCTTTCATCTGTTGCTGAATTCCATGAGCAGCCAAAGTTAGAAGAATCTTTGTAGCCACAAGGAGAGAAAAGCCCTGGGATACACTGAGGAGGGTGTGGGATCTCTGTCAATGGAGATTTGATAGAAGGTTAAAGATAATCTCCCAGCAGTGGTTAGTTCTCCTGTGAGACAGGAAGACAGGCTGAAGTTAACTTCTAAGTTCATATGCTGTTGGATCTGTAAAGGCTCAGATAATTTCTGAAAAGAAGCTATTTCTCCCTTGTAAAGCAGCTATTCATTTCGATATCTCAAAACCTTTCAAGCAGAAAGAATATTTTCCTCCTTTGTGAGTAGGCAATGGTGTATGGTCAACTGGAGAACATAGCACTTAACTCTAAATTAATTTGGGGTACTGATGGTGATGGAAAACTATATAGCAGTAAGATGTAAGTAAGGAAGAAATTATTAAGCTATTGTAAAGATAAGCTGTAGAACTTCTTACCAGAAAATGTGAATACTCAGGTTTACAAATGTTCAAGGGGAAACTAGACAAATTAGTTAAAGGGAAATCCGTTGAGAATTATTACATACATAAAATACATCCCGGGCTTTGACCTATAAATATTTGCAGGATGAGATAGTAACAGTGATGGGGGGCAACATCATATATGCTTGTCATGTGTATATATATTTTTTTCCCCAGTGACCAACAGCAAAAGCCTATTTGAGACAAGTTACTGGGCTAGATGGGCCTTTCACCTGAACATTCACTGTCATATGCTGGCGAGACACCAGAGAAAAAAAATGGAATTAGAGGGCATGCAAAAGTATTGATAAGAGTAATCCTCTTGTTAGACTTTCTTACGCCTTAGTTACTTAAATTGCATAGCCCCCAGCTACCGTAAATCACCTTGATATGCAATGGCAGGTCAATTATCTATTTTTCAGCACTGTTATTAAAGATTTTTCAGAGTAAGGACTAAGTTTTTTTTTTTTTTTTTTCTTTTCATCATATGCTTTTCCAGGTTTATGTATCGGATTGGCTATAGAGCGTCCTGGCTTTCCTTCTGAAAAGGTGTAAATGGGACTATTGACAACTCTAAAGGCAGGGTGTGAGATGGCTGGGAACACTTTAGTCTCAGAAAGGTTACTATTGCTGTGCTAAGAATAGTCAGTGAACTGAGGAAACGTGTTCTTTTGGGATTTCAGTCTGCCTGCCCAATCCTGCACACCTGTAGAAATGTTCTGATCATTTTATACGCACTGCTTTATAAATGTGTTATAAAAAGACATCGGTGATTTTGGCAGATGCTGTTTGGAAAAGAACAATGCAAATGAAATTACAGAGAGTTTCACAATTGCCATATTGTGTGAAGTACTTTTCTGGATGCTTCTCTTTGGATATTCCTTTGTGTTTATGGGAGGGGATTTATATCATGTTAATTTCCTTCCAAACACAGCTTGGGACAGAAACAGGTTAAAAGCAAAGTATAAAGTAGGAAAATAGCTTGAACAGCAAAGAAAAACAAAAAAGCAATGCCAAACTGGTGCCTAGAGTTAGTCCCAGGGGTGTCTGTGCTTGGCTGTGTGCTTAACTTGCAAGCTCTGCCAAAGCATAAGTTGCCAAAACTCAGATAAAACTCCATTGAAAGTCTGTGGCTCAAATGATTTATTCTACTGAAGTTTCCTCACTCATTGTTATTTAACGATTCTGAGTTTAGTTTTTGGAAAAGATGGAGCAGAAAGAATTAGGAACTTGGTTCCTTTCTGGATGGAAATGCGATGCCAGTTTGTGTATGCACATGGCTAGAGTATTAATAAATTCTCTGTGCCCATCTATATTCTTTTACATTGGTAAGCACTGAGATTTGCAGTTGGTTCCCAGGTCACTTTTGCAATTTGATACAGTTTTCAGTCATGCTCCAGTGTCTGCCTTTGAAAACAAACAAGCAAATACCCACAAAAAAACAAAGACACAGCTTCCCCCCCCCCCCCCCCCCCCCAAAAAACAAAACCCTTCATCCCCATGCCTCCCAGCTTCCCTCAAAGATATCCTTGACTAGACTAAGCAGGATTAAAAAGAGAAGGAGCATCACAGGAGGTTGGTGCTGCTCCTCAGGTACCTATTAATGTACTGAAGAACAGCCTTTCTGTTCCAGTTCTGGTGATCATACCTGACAGAAACACATCCAGAGTTGTGAAACGCCTCCCTTTCTTCCCCCTCCTCTTATTGATTCTCCTGTGAATAGAAAAGTTTGCTTTTTGAAACAGCAGTTAAGACTAGTCTCTCCCAAATTTTTAAAGTATGTGTTTAGCATTGATAACTTAGAAACTTGATCTCTGATCTGAAAATTTATTTATGCTGTAAATACACAGAGTGGAAGTTTCACGAGGCTGTATTTCATCTTCAAAAGGATGTAGGGACAGAGAAACAACAATAGTCAGACTGCATTGTGTTATACTGTAACCATTTGTTCAGTGGCAAATACAGTTTTAGTGAAGAGAAGTTTTTCACCCATTCTCAAACCCAGTGGTAACTTAAAATTCGTACATCTTGCGAGGGTCTGAATTATTCAGCTGAGATTTTAAACACCAGTATCAGAACAACACAAAAACCAGAATTCATGATACAGCTATACATTACCAAAGGTAGAACAGGCATTCATAATTGTATAATACCCAGCATACAACTGTGCTTGGTCCCATGGTGGTGGATGGTGTGGTAAGCATGTGCAGTAAGATTCCTTGTCTCAAAGAACTGTAACTCTACATAAAGAAAATGGATAAGGTAAGGTTATCCTATATTACTGATGCAAAACAAAAGCTCAGAGAAGCTGACTCCCAGGTACACAAGTGTTGATTAGTAAGTCCAAAAATTGAGTTTCTGAAAATGTTAGGTATTTAATTCCTGTTGAAACCTTGGGTATCCTCTGCCTAAATTCTGGCAAAGATTCACATGTAAGTAAGAGAGACTAATAACTTCGTCTGTCAAAAGAAACTTAGGAACATTGTTCCTAAGAACACCCTCCAAACCCCTTGTATTGTCTGTGTAGTTTGGATTCAGAACCTTAAAACATATTTAGGTCCTTGTTTCTTCTGATTCCAGGTGGATTTAGGAACTTAAATGTCTTTCAAAGAGTTTTACAAATCTGTGTTCAACTAACATGTCCAAAGGTGGATTAGGTACAAGAATCCACCTCAGGTTTTTGGAATCTCGGTGCAATTGAAATCATCATAAAGTTATTGTTCACAAAGCAAAAATAAAATTAAAGGTAGGGTAACATCCAAATGCATCATTTTAAGCGTGGATCTAGCTCTTCTCCCTGAGAAGAGCATCCACTCATAAGGATGCTTTATAATAGCTAATTTTCCCAGCACAGGTGAGAGATGCTGTGAGTGAAGTGGAGGGGATGTCTGTTAGGAAGGGGCCTATCAGGATGAGATAAAGCCTACAGATTAAAGCCACTTCTGTATGGAGTTACAAAGATATGACAAGAGGTAACATGGACAGGAGCTGGATAGGAACATATTTAAAAGTAAGTAGTGTGAAAGCACAGAAAAAAATTTACTTCTCAACAGTGGATATTTCTGACCCAATGAGAAAGCAAATAGCTCTTCTACTATGGCTTTCCTGAGAAATGTGCTCCCAAACTCCCTGCTTTATTTGGTAAACTGAGGAAGACTGAGTAGTTTAACAGTTTAGCGTTTTGACAAGAATCTGTACTGAGGGTTTGAAATCCTAATGGATTTTCAGAACTGTTTGTCCTTGGTGCTTTGGTTGATTATCTGACAACACTTAAACTATTATTTTTATGATGGGTATAAGGGTGGCAACATGAGTTTACATCATTTTCCTTATGAACTTGGGGTAGAATGAACCCTGTGGTAGCAATAACCCATCAATGGGAATACTGGCTGGTTTTACTGTGATATTCATTAAATTAGTTTAGAAGGCTACACTGTATCTATTATCTGGACAGAAGAAATAAACAGAAGAAAGAAAAACATAAATAAAAATAAATAAAGGCTTGGGATTGCTGTGATATTCCCTGTGTTGGTCACGTTTGTAGCATGATCTGGAAACTTACAGATTTTCAGTATTGTTAAACTAACTAAAAGAGGTATAGGTGCTTGTGTGTGAAAAAGAAAGTGGGCAGCAAGCAAACAAAACATTGAGAATGATTTTTTTTTTTTTTAAAACATATACGCTAAATTCTAGGTTTATTGGTGTTCTTTGGCTTGTGATTTATTTGAAGTTAGTACCATCTTTTTTTTTTTTCTTTTTTTTTCTTCTTTCCTCTTCTGTGGGATGTGGCAGCAATCTAGCAGTGGATTAGCCTAGAACATAGACGGGAGGTCCTCTAAGTAAAAGGTGGCTGAGAGCATCTGCAGGCTTTATGTTGGACTCGCCTGAAACTTCTCAACGTTCCTTTTCATTGCTGGAGCATCAAATGATGTCAAGCACATCTCTCTGTCCAGTTTTATTCTATCTAATGAGATTCTGCTGACGTAACAAGGTTCATAAGGGTTAAGCATGTATAAGAAAGAGGCCTTTCTAGATACAGTCAGATCGTCTAATCTATTTAGTGTCTTTTGTATCATACAAGAGTTTTACCTGGCTGTGAGCAGGTAGTATGGGAACCAGATGCAAACTCATCAAAATCCTTCTGGATGCATTACAGGTTAGGAATCTGTAGTGCTCACTTCTTTTCCTGACTCTACCGCTTTTCTGCTGAATCCATTTGAACCAGGTTCTTTCCTCTGTTTCCCCTCAAATATTTTCTGCTTTTATGAAGTGACAACTTTATGGATAAGCAAAGTAAGCATCTACCTCTGCTACCAAAAATTTAGGAATAGCAGTGGAACCAATCCAGAAATGCAAATCATTCATTAGCATTCCTTTCCTTTTAAAATCTGGCAAAGGGATGAATCTGGTTCTTCTAGGATATCACTGGGGAGCAAAAAGAGTTTTGGCCTCTTCCACACTACCCAATAATGGCGTATATGTCTGCTATTTAGATTATAAATACTGTGTAATCAAGTCTTCTTTGTTTGAACAGTTGTGCAGTGTCTAAGCACAACAAGGTATTGATCTCAGCAGGGGGTGCAATGCAAATAGTAACAGTATTAAATAAACAGTCTGAAAAACTTGATGCAGGAACACAAATGCTACTATTTATTTGAGAACAATACTCCAAATTCAGATTCTTCTAACATCTATATGAACTTATAAATACCTAATTTACATGTAAATAGCCCTACAAAAGACTGCAAGGAGTTGATCTCTGAGGATATTATCATCTTCGCCCTCCCGCCTCTGCCTGAAGCCATAGAATTTTTATTAGCTTAGTTTCCATTACTCAGCAATGAATGTCTGATCTTTGATCAAACTAATTTGAGGAGTTGCATTTTTCACTTACAGATTTATCAAATTTATTAATTAAAATTATGTATGTGTACACATAGAAAATAGACACATTAAATAGTAAATGTTATGTTTATATGACTGCTTGGAGTGAAGAAATCTTCTGATTAGGTGGTGAATATTCTACAGGAGTAGCAGATTTTTTCTTCTCTGTATTGTTCAAGGAAAGCCATATTTTCTCTCCCTAGATTTATGCATTTGAAACTCTAAATGCACAGTTACATGCAGTTACAAGCAGTTTTATTTTGTCTCATATATTTATACATATCAGTGACTCACGCCATTCTAGTGTCCTCTATATCCTTATTCTTCTCTACCTCCCCTCTGGATTTGCTCAAAGACATTCAGCTGTGCAAAATATCAGAAGATTAGGATCATTTTTATAATGTTAGATCAGCTTAATTGGTATATGCTTTGTCTGCTCAATTAAAGAAAAAACCCAGCATGAAAATCTTCTTTGATCTAAATGGAGTTTACAAAAGCATCTCTGAAAATGGAAGTCACGTTTCAGGTTTTCAGCTGGAATAATTCATATAGGGCATGATACTCCAGTGGAAAACATGTCCACACACTTAGGAAGAAGACTTTATCTTTTTAACTGTTGCACAGAATATTCCAGCTCTGTTCAGAGTATTTGTAAGGTAAATGTTTGGATTCAAGGCTAGTGCAGATTTCAATTCATACAGGCTTCTTACTGGCTCCTCTAGTGTTCTTCACTCTGAATTAACCTTTAATTTTCAGATATCAGTATAATTAGTCCTTCATTCTTGCAAAATGGAGTAGTCAGACTGTGACTGCTGAGCCTCTGTTTAACCACAATCCAGGTTTCTGGCAGGAGGTAAGCTGTCAAGGGCTGACAAGGCCAGCATGGCTGAAATTGCTGAAGAATCTAATTGCATACCTAGCCCTATCCCCCGCTCCAAAGTGCTGCTGAGGGACTCTTGGGAAGCTACTGTCATCCCCAAACTGAAGCAACTCCCAGAGCTTCTTGTTTCCTCAATTCTGTGTTGTTAATGCTGCTGTTATTGTCTAATGACTCTTTAGAGCTTTTGGAGAGGTGATAAAAGAATCGTATTTCAATCCCAGAGTAAACCAGCTCGGATATAAGAGATGAAGAGATACTTAGATTCAAGGTTCTGTTTTAACTGGAACGTAGGCATCCAGAGTAAGAGTCCTGGATCAGAATTCAAAAGTCCGTAGCATTCAGGGGAAAAAAAGCTGGGCAGGGCATCTGAATTTTGGTGTTGGCTGCCAATTTCCAATGTCTAGTGAGTGTGTTTCATGTTTCTTAGTTTACTAGAATCATTACATAAAGGAAGAAACGTGCATTGCTTTGGTTTCAGTGGGTGCTTTTTGTCTGAGTGCTTTGTACTTAAGAAATAATTACCAGTCTTGCTCAGATAGTGAAAATGTACTTTGAAATCCGAATTTGCATCACTTTTATCCTAAAGTTTGTCTAATCTGGATTCAAGAGACATCATCTTCTGAGTACTACTGCTGTGGAATGTGGACTTTGGGAATGGGTCACAATCCACTGATGATGCAGAACAAGATATTGCACGGTGCCTTGTGCTCATCGGCTGATTCATTACTGTAGGAGGCAAATAAGACATCCAAGGAAGAGAGTTTGGGAGAGCTGAGAAAGTGTTTAAAAAACAAACAAACAAACAAAAAGCCCCAAACCAAAAACAAGAACAAAAAAACCCCAACCGAAACAAAACCCGACAGAAACAAACAACCCCTCCCCAGGAGCTGTATTGTTTTACAAACGGAAGACTTCTGTGAGAAGTCTGACAGAGGCAGTGTGCATTTCCGAGTCTGGCAGATCACAAGAGGTTAATGGCATCCATTTTAAAAGTTAAAGACTAAATTCTAAAAATCATTTCTTTGGATGGTTCACCACACCTGAATGTCTTGGTGAGATTCCTCTTCTAGACAGGAGGTAGAACCAAAGATTTTTTTTCCTAGAAAGTCAAACAACACAAACTCTAAAATGACTAATATGAAGAGAAACAGAACAGAGGGCATTTGTTTATTATCAAGATGGAATAAGAAAGGACCTGATAAAAATGTATAAAATAATGAATAATCCAGGAAGGAAACTTGGAATTTATGTCCTCTGTGATACATAACATGAGAGAGGTGATACTGAACGAAACTGAAAAATAGCACATTCAAAACTGGCAAAATGAAGTGTTGTTTCATACAGTATGTGATTTCACTGTGTAGCTAAATGCCAAGGAAGTTGTTAAGTAAGAACTCAGGATGAGAGATGGGGAAGAGAATTACAGAACCAGCCACTGTTCAAGGGCTCATCAGTATTTGCTACAAAAAAATAGAGAGGAAAAAAAAAAAAACCACAAAAACAATTGTTGGAATAGGGCTATCTTATGATTTTATGATAGTGATGAAAACTGTAAAGTACAAGCTTAACCTAACTCTGTTTCATGGACTTTCAGACTTGTATTAGTGATCAAAAGCGATCACATTTTTCTGCTGGTTTTTCAGCTGCCTGATATTTATATTATGGATGAATGAATGAACATCTTTGGCATCAGTCTTTGTGTGAACAGCCTATAGGTAGCAGACAACTGCCCATGCCTGCAGTGGCTTTGATGGTAATGTGCTCACGGGTCCCAGCGCTGCTGTTCACGTTGCCTTGAGTAATGCCTGATTTTTAATGAGGTACTTTAAAAGATGATGCTTTTCAGTGTGAGGTGAGCTACCAGGGTCTGGCTATAATCAGAGAGGTAGAGGACTGTTGAAGATCTATTGCTAGTGCGGTCAGATACTCCATGGGCTAGACAGGTGGACTTTGGACTCCTAGCACTTACACAACCACCTGGGGAAGGAGAAGCTGATCACTGAGATGCAGAGAGCCCCAGCTAAAGATGGTATGGTTTCTGAGGCAAAGCAATAGTTTGAGTCTTCTCATCCTCTGGCCTAGTGAAGAGAACTAACCTCTGTTACCAGATTTTCTTGCTACAGTTGTGTTTTCCAGAGTTTCTGTAACACCCAGAGGAGACTTTTTTTTGGTGTGTGTATTTCTGGCATAAAGAGAGAAAGAAAGTCTTTGAAATCCCCTCTGTCTGTTATTTCCCCTCTGTCTCATCCAGCTGCCACAATGAATGGTCAGGTCATAATAGAGCACACTTCTGTAAGACACAGTAACAGGTATTTTGTGATAATGTTTGTTGAGTGCATCTTCTGAGTGCTGCATTTGGAGCACTGAGGGGCAAAATCTGTCAAGAACTGTGCACCTACATCCATTATATACCTTAAAAAAAAAAAATCACTCTCCAAACTAATTGTGAGCAAACATAAAGATCATATTGGCATTTCAATACTCTGAAGACTGTGTTTTGACTTCTGTTGGGAAGGGGAACAAAAATGCGTTGTTCCTCACATTGACTTTCTGTTCTTTAAATTGAGCCATTTTAAAGAGAGAGTTTTTGAGACTGTCCCAGCCATGCATGGATTTCTTCCACCCTGTCATCCACACCTACTGCCATGTTGAAGACTGTAGCACCCACTTTACACAGAGCTCCAGTTCTGTTGTAAAATGAGCTTTCCATAATTGATCAAGCTTTGCTACTCGGTCCTGTCAGTGGTCAGTTTGGTATATGAATTGCCTGTGATGGATTGGTCTATTTTTATTATTCTTGAAATGGTATGTTATTAGAGGAGCCGAGTTTGGGGTTATAGAGGATTACAGGACTGCAATGGGTTGACCCTGTCCTGCAACTAAGCACCCACCAGCTGCTTGATCATTGCCCCCTGCAGCAAATGGGGGAGAGAATCAGAAGAGCAAAAGTCAGAAAAACCCTTGGGGGTGGAGATAAAAAAAAAGGAGGGGGGAAAAGAAAAAGTGATGCAAAGGCATTCACTAACCACCTCCCACCAGCAGACCTATGCCCAGCTGGTCTCCAGAGAGCGGTAATTTTGGAAAGACTCCCCCCCAGTTTTATTGCTGAGCATGATGTTATACAGCATGGAATACCCCTTCGGAGAGTCTGAGTCAGCTGCCTCTTCTGTTTCCCTTCCCAGGTTCTTGCCCACCCCCAGCCTACTTGCTGAGGGGACAGAGTGAGAAACAGAGAATTTCTTGAAGCTGTGTGAGCACTGTTTGGCAATAGCTAAAACATGGGTGTGATATCAGCACTGTTTTAGTCACAAAACCAAAACACGGCACCATATGGGCTGCTATGAAGAAAATTAACTCTATCCCAGCCAGACCCAGTATGAGGATGTAGCAGCAACACAAACCACTGGTAACCTTATAAGAACTTTGACTATGCATCAGCAAACCAGGGAAATGAGAACTCTGTATTTACTTGCTGAGGTCAGTGGCATTGGTGCTGTTCTCTTCAGTAGGCCCAGAATTCACTTTGGATTCACAAAGATTAAATGCAACTACAGGTCCAGAGAGAAAGGATTCAGAAGAAATAAAATTCCATAGATAGTTGTGCGGAGTAAGGTATTAATTGCCTCATTGCATCTGCAAGCTTTGGGAAGTTCTTTAGTTCAGAACAGTCATTAAACTGATGGAGAAAGTCATTAATGAAATGCTGAATGTATGCATCACCACATTTTGCTTCTGCTTCATAAAGCCATTCTGTGGTCAGATACAGATCTTTGGATTTTATTGTAGGAGTTGTGATACATATTTCAGAGATTTATTTCTGGTCAACAGGATTGAGATTTATCTCAGGTTCTTTAAACCAACAAGGTCTACAACTGAGCTAGTCACCTTCAACTCTGCTTATTATCAGTGGAAAATAATAGACAGCATTAGGGTGAGTCATCTGCGTAATTCTGTCTGCTTTGATGTGGGACAGAGGGACCCGAAGTGTTCTGCTGACTACAACAGGGGGTCAAGGTTATCAGATCAGATGTGGACTACTCTGTGGGTGGTGTATGTTGGATAAGGACAGTCCTACACTGTCTAACTTCAGTGTTAACCATACAAGCGAGTGTCTGGTCTAAGATTATCACCCCAGTTCTCTCTGTCGTGGTAAATCATGGCATTGAATTCAGAGATTGATCTTGAAGGGAGGCACCTCCCTGTGAAGATACCTGTAGACCAAGCGTGTATGGATGTCTAGACAATGTTTTTTGAACAGATATTAAATTTGGAGTTAAGTCTTTCAGGTGAGATAAATGCTATTTCTCCCTCAGATTAACAGAGAGCAGCTATAAACAATGTTACTCTGAATTTTATAGATATATTAACATTATGTTGAGTTTTCAGTGTAAGGAAACACAATGCTTTTTATGGTTAAAATGCAATCCTCTACCACTTTCTGTTTCACTATATTAATTCCTGGTTGAGAATCTGGCCCATGCATGAAGGGCCTCATAGGACCTGTGACTATTTTTGTCTGCTTTTCTGCTCCGTATTGATACAAGTGCAATTCTCATTTAACTTATGAGACCAGAAAGAGGTTGTCTTACTCATTTCCAGAATTCATGTATTTTGATGGACTGTCTGTGGGATAACACCGTGTATGAGTAATAGAGGGCAGACAATACTGAAGTTATTTCATTAGTGAAATTTCACACAACAGTGAGCAATTCTTCTGAATGCCTTTGAAGATTGTATTAAACTTGACTACATTGGAAGCTGATAAAATGGTTCATTTGTCCCATTCTTCTGTTTATCATAAGTCATTCATTTTAGCAGGCTGTTTGTAGTACTACTTCTGAACTTTATGTAAGACTTCTTAAAAGTCTTTTTACTTTTGGTATATACAAACAAATCAGACATGGCTATTCAATAGGAGGCTCAAAAAATAGAGGTGCTTAAGGAGAGAGGAAAAAAAAGACTTAAAGATGCTCATAGTGACAGTTGTTTGTTGTTTATAAGACAATTATGCTCTATGATACAATATAAGGCAACAATGCCTTAGAAATTAAGACTGAAAGACAGACTATGTAGGGATGGGCACTAGAAAAGATAGTCCCCTAGGTCACAGTTAATGGGTATGGAAGGACTGTACCACTGCAACGGTATTGTGTGACTTTGGGTAAATCACCTCATGAGGCGCTAAGTAGAGACTGGAGTATTTTCCCTTTTAGTGTCTTCTGGAAAACCTGTCCCTGATCTTTGCCATAAAACATGTTTGCAGTTTGGCTACACAATAAAACAAGTATTTTATTCTGTGCTTTACAGATGAGGACCTGAGTGATACCACAATATAATCTCTAACCTTGTGACTACAGAGACACTTGTGTGTCTCAAAGAGTACTTGAGAGTTCAACTCAAAACAGTTATCCTGAGTGATTTACAGAGGGTGATTGAAAGTTTTATAGTGCAAAGAACTGTGCATAGACTTCCTGAATGCAAGTTCTATGCCAGAAACAAAAATAAATCTTTTCATGTCAAAGAGGGACTGCATAATCCCTGAGAAGGAGTGGGTGAGATTGGGACGTTGCACTATTTCCCTGGATTTAAAGTTTTGACTATTTCCCTGGAAATAGGATAAAAATCAGGATCCTGGAGCTAATAATTTAAGTGAAACTGAATGCTTTTATAGGCAGATAAGTAGATTGGTAGGCACCCGGACATACACAATATAGAAATAAATTTTATGTATCTATACATACAGAAATATATTTGTCTCTTATACAGATATAAAATGTATTTCATATATAAAATATCGCTTTGGGCTAAGGAGGGGGTAATACAGAAATGACAAGGTTTTTGATTTACAATGATGAAAACATGCACTTGCTTTAATGTGATGGGTTGAAATGTGATTTGTGATTATTGAGAGGAATTGTATTTTGGAAACAGATTTTGAATTACATTGACTTTACATACTAATGTTTTGCAGCTTTAAAGATCCATTCATCTGATAAAGATTTTTACATTGTTCAAGGTCTACTTCATTAATTATTATGAATTTTACTGGAGGGGATGAACAGGAAACACCCTGAAATCTTCTTTTTCAAAGCAGATGGGGCCTTTAAGTCTTTTATTATGACATTATCCCTACATTCTGTACAGTAAAGCAGGAGCTTCAGTCTTATTTACCTTAGTGGTATATTTGACAATGTTGTCACAGAGCCGGATTCATCTGGCATGTTTTTATGAGCTGCTTCATCACTAGGCCGACTACATGCAGAAAAGTTTGAGAAGTCCAGCCATTTCCATCTGTACTGGCATTGCTACTTAAGTAGCTGCAAGACATGCCTAAGAAAATTCCAGAAGAAAAGGAGGACGCTGGCTGGAGATAATTTTCGGTGCTAGGACTTCACTGTGAACCTTGCAATTGATTTAGCCTGGGAAAAGGCTGTGCTGGACTTACTGGACCCAGGCCAGCTTGACAGCTGCAGTTATCAAGGAACTGGATATGAGGGGGGAAATGAAACTCTAAGCAAGGTTCTCCGCACCATATGTTTTGGGACTGCTCAAGGCCTTAGTCTTTATGTAACAAAGCAATTCAGTGACAAGATGCTATTTAACCATATCTTCTCCTTTTGTTGCTTGTTGGAGAGGACTGGGCTGTTGTAGGAGGTATTTTCAGTGATCACAGAGGGTGGTTTGCCCAGTCACTGCTAATTACCAAGATCTTAATTTGCTAGCACTAGGAATTCCCCTCAGGCCTTCAACATTATTGAATTAAGTCCTGGCCAAAGACAATTAGTTACTCTTGAAAAGGTCTGTTACGATCTCTGGAAAATGTGGGGATGCTCTTTATTTGAGTTGAGGAACTTTTTTTCCAGTTGCTCTGAATTCTGTGCAGTCTAGTCAAAGGGTTTTATTTCATTTTGTAGGACTAGTCATTGCTGTGGGGGAGGAAGGTTTTGTTGCTTTTTTTTGTCTTTTCCTTCACAAAGACTCTATACATGTGATTCTGTCACCTAAGCCTGTTTGAAATGTGCTAGTAAGCCTCTCTGCATGTGATCCATTTACTAAATCTTTGTTGAGATTATAGGCAGCCGAACTGCTTTGTGGCATGTGCTTGTCCATTTAAATTCTCTGATGTACACAGAAATGGGAGGATGGTATCTAAATTGTACATAGTAGGAGAGGAGGCACTCATCCCTGGCTGCAGGGAGAGAGTTTGGAAGAGATTCTTGTGGCGTTTCTTCATTTAAACAGTCTAGTGTCCCTGCAGAATGAGTGGGAAAGCACAGGAAGGTTGCCTTCATTGCACACAAGCTACAGAGATGTTTGTCTGCTTGGAGGAAGGAGATCTGATTAACAATTTCTGAGTGTTCAACGCAGCAGAGAAATTATTTTGGATTTACCTACACTCATTGTGCCTGGATGAAAGAAAGTGTGGTGAGAGTTGCTTCTGGCTTATTTCTCCTTGGATGGAAAAACTAGGGGCATATATATCAGACCAAAATGCAATAACGAAAATCATGTTGACCTGTCCACATTTGCACTGAATAGGGCTGAAGCACAATAGGACCACTTTACTTTGTTCCAAAAGTCAAGAGCCCCTGTAAAAGTGTCCAGTGGTTGGACACAAGTAAAGAATACAAATGCTTTTTTTGAAGGCTCAGACAAAGAGGCCCGAGAGAATCTTGTTGAAGCAGCTAATGTTGTTGCCAGGTTGTCCTCCCACTGAGCTGGCAATTGGGAATATATGCCTTCACTTCAGCATAAACCCTTCAGAGTGAGCATAAACTACTGATGGAAATGAGTTTGTGCTAAAATGCTGGACGAGCATTTGGACTGGCTGAGGCCCAGTTCTATCTTATCTTTGGTTGACTATGTACAGAAGCTTATCTTTCAGCGATCAGTCACAGACCATCTGTTTCCATGTCAACCGTTTCCTCAGCCTATATGGATCACGACTTTCGGATGTTCCACCAAGCCAAGGGGTAGGAGCTGCAGTCGCAATCCCTGGGGAAGGAATGCTTTACTTGAAGATTCCTCCTTATGGAGAATATAATGAAAAAACTGGTGTCCTGATTCCTGAGTATTTTGCTAATTGGGAATTTCCTATCTTGGGTTGGTATTTTAAAATCAAATAATATCAAACACTTCTGATTGTAATTTGTGAGTACTATTAATATAAGATAAGATTCAGGAACTCTCATACAATTAAAAGTATTCACTGTGGTTTTGAATCAGTATTTCTTAGACTAGATAAAGAATTCCTATTTTTTTTCCAACTCCTCTTTTTTCCATGAAAGCTGGAACATTTAGAGATGAGTTTTAGCATGGCAGCTGTATCACTTAACTTCTTATCTTGTTCAGAACATACATAACATTGTTGCATTCATTGACCTCTCAAGGGTCTTTTCTGGTGGAATTCTGTAACTGTTGAGTCTTTGGACTAAAGCTTGGAAGATGTTTTGAGGGAGTTGTAGTGCTTTATGGCTACGTGCATTCTTCTCTTTTCATTTTAGTAGTAATGATTGTAACAGCTCACAGTTCACTGGGTCTTAATTCTGTGTTCTACACATTGGGCTTATAAGAAGATGGGAATGAATCTAGACTGATGGGTCAATTGATGGTTTATCCGCAGGACCAACTCATTGCTCAAATTTAAGGGGTCTTCAGACCCATATCCTAAAACAGATACTTATCTCAATCATTAACGGCCAGAGGTCTTTAATTCACAAATTCTGACTTTATTTCATTTCAATTGTGGTCTAGCATTGTCCATGAGTTTTACCTGAAATAATAGCACTGAGCGGTCTTGAAAATTTGCCTCCAGGCTGTGTCCTCTGAAATATATTATCTGTTCTTACATGAGAACTACTCCAAACTACTTCAACTTGAACCGCAACAAAGTTGAACTGTGTCAAACTTAATGAAGAAATGAACTATTTAGATTCCATTGCAATAGGACACATTGTTAAGTAAAATATTACAGATTTTAAAGCCAGAAAGGAGCATAGTCACAATTCTATTGATCTTGAGTATTAAAATCCACAGTTTTCTCCTCAGGCATTTCTGCACCCCATCCAAGAGCTTAATGAATAAGTAGAACTAAATTGCTTTGAAAAGGTCTACAGACTTGATTGAAGGACTCAAGATAGTTTTGATTTACCTTCTTCCTTCCTCTTCCCCTCCAAACATTTCCAATTGTTGATTATTGTATATATTTTTAAAATTACATCTGTTAATTAATTGACAGATTATTATTAATTAAAAACTTTGCCTGCCCAAAGAACATTACTGTTTTCCTGACAGTTCTGAAAGGCCTTATATGCTTTTTAGGAATCTCAAGCAGAATTTATTGTTTTGTTAAAATAAATAAATAAATCAGTACATATACAAGTATTTCTTACCAATTTCATTTTTAGCAAAATGTTTTAATGCAAGGAAGTGTTTAATTCTTACCACACAAGGAACTACACACATAAATCCATACATGTGTGATAACCAGGCCCAGACTGACAGATGCTAGTCACCTGGGAAATATCTTTTGGTCTGCTTACGTTAGTGAGAAAAATCAGTTTTATCTCTTTCTTTTCCTCCTGTCAGACCTACCTGGGAAGCACAGCAATAATATTGAATTGACATAATTTTTGTTCTCATGAAATATCAGCAGAACCACTTAATTCCACTCTGATAGACAAATTCTGCTTTGTGCTACTCCCTTTTAAATCTATTGTAGGCAGAATGATTGCATGTTTGAAAGCAAGAATGAAATTTGTCCAGGAAAGTATTTATTACTGATAATACACACATAAGAAGGAACAGGACTTGACTTTCTGAATGGAAGCAAGGCCAGGAATCATAAACACACACTTTCACATACAGTTTGGTGGTTTGAGGGGGAAATCATGGTAAACAGGGACTCATACAGTGATATATTTGAAGTTATTTTTCGGAGCATAATGAATCTTTAAGAGGGTGGAAGGAGTGATTTAGTCAGAAAAGGCAAAATATACAGCTTTACAAAGCTAACCCTCCAGTTTCTCAAAACCAGGTTAGTTCTATTCATTTCTGTATTAATTTCAGGTAGATGTCAGTTCTTGTTTTCTTTTAATGTTTTCCTCCTAAGCATTTGACAAGCAAACACAGTGGCAAGTTTTGATGAAAATATGTAACCCATCTTTTTTTTTTTTTAATTTTTTCATGTTTTGAAGTTAGGTTTTGAAATTAAAAATGTAACTGATTTTAAAACACTATCATAATTTAAAAGTTCTTTTTACTGCTGCTTCAATGTGAGCAACTGATAGGATATATGGAATAAACTGGAGTTAGACTTGTAAACACAAATCTAACAGCATTTGAACCGATAAAATGGACTTAAATGGAGAAGAGTTTTGAGTTGTCTCTCTATTCCATGTTTTATAGCACTGTGCACTCTGGGAAGCTTTTAAAAGCCTGGATGTCTATAGCGCTATCGTAATACAAATAATTTGTTAGAAAAAGAATGCTATAAGGTAGCAGATAAAAAAAAACCTTTATCACAGATGGCGCTTAGCCTACTTTTCAAATATTTTCTTTTTTTGGTCTGTCCTGTTCATTAAAAGCTGGACCAGAGTGGGAAGGATCATAGATATTAGGAGATGATCATGTAATTGAGCTATTCTGTTGTGCACTAAAAAGGTAAAGAGACAAGAGTTTAATCAGGTTCAATTTTCTTCACACTGAGAATACTATTGTATTCTGCTGGCACTGCTAACGATTTCAATGGAGTAGCTATATTTCATTATTTCACTATTCGTGAGCCTGTATTGTATTTTCAGTTGTTTGTTATTGAAACTGTGTAAATACCTACAACAAATATTTTATAGACAACAGAAACCACTTTTTGTCATGGAATACGCACTCCTTGCTCCAAAGGTAAAACTGCACAGTGCCCAGTAAACAATTTTCTGCTTCATTATTAATTGACTACAGTTTTCTTCCCTACTTTATAACTTGATGTCAGGGTAGGAGTTTATATCTCCCTTCAGATTGTTAAATAAAGGCTGGTATTTGCTAAAACACTGTGGCATAACTGGATCTTTGAAAACAATAACTGAAGGCAATAAGGTAAAAACAAGATGAGAAAGAAAGTTCCACTGATGGAAAAATAAGGGAAATTTGCATTGGTGTTAATTTGTACTGATAGTAATGAAAAAGTACTATATGCTATGCTAGAAAAGATACCACTTCTAGTGATCTACAGAACAGCAATATCAAAGTTAATATGGGAGAAGAGGAATGGTAGCAGGGGAAAAGATGAATTATTCTTGTTAAGATGGTACAAAATCTGAAGGCAAGAGGTTCTTGTATGACATGGATCAACATGGGAGAAGCAGCTGTAATGAAAGCTGAAACTTTAAAATTTACAGGTGCATATCAAAAAAGGAGCATATTGGAGCAGACAGCTCAAGTGTGGCAGTGACTGGACTATAATGAATAATGTATTGGGTATACGAACACCTTTTTTTAAAGCATGTGTTATTAGAGAACAAATTGTAGCAAATCAGTGTAGAATTTTTATTCTTTGAAAGAATGAATGAAAGAACTGTTCTCAAATGCAGGAGCTGCCAGGGAATGTTCCAGTGAAACAGGGAACTGTCTTTCAGTAGCTTTTGTGTAATATGTTGCTTCTATGTCATCGGGAAAGTGATCAAGATACCGTCGTCTAGGCTCCTGCTCTTTTCTCTTACCTGTTTCAAGTGCTTGTTTCAAAACCCTACACAATCCTTGTTGTCTACATTCATGCTTTGAATTTGTGCCCCATGTTGAAGTTTCTTTTTTTCTGGATGGTTACTGAAAGCAGTACAAGGAGACATGACTTTTGGGTATGGGAGTCCAGTTGCAAGTCAGCTGCACTGTTCTAGACCGTGTTGTACCTGTGAGGTAACTATGACAGGAATGGAGAGATTGGTTGTGTCACTGACTTCAGCACTGATTTATATATATTTGTATATAATTCATTTTGATTTTTATGTTGAAGGATCCTAGCAGGTTGGTCATACTTTTTATTGTTGATTTATATCATTATAGTTTATGAGCATCCTAGGAATGGTCCGGGATGTTTGATGCGTTGTTCATCTGTCAACGTTCCTTTTATTTGGATTATGGTAATTTGTGTGTGTCCTGATGCATTGGATATGTTTCTAATTATTACAAAATAGAGTAGGCAAGAGGAAGAAAGAGTGGTGAACTAGCTCTGAAACAGAAACCATACTATAACATTCTGAGGCATGTGTGATACACTTCTTGTAGCTCATGCATGATGATACAAACATGGACAAGACGGACATGTATCTGTGTGAACCTTTCAGTCTAAGTGTACCAAAATAAAACATGATCCAGAACAGGGAAGATGCTGTGGATCCCATTAATTTATTCAACAGGTAGAATATTTTCCTTGATGACTTCTTGGCTCAACGTTCATCCCTCTTACCTTCTAGCCTGATGCTTTATTCATACTGTAAAGGCCCTAGAAGAAGGCTGAAGGAAGGACTACTGGTTGAAGTGTGATGAGAACATACTGATATTTACTCTGTACTGGCCAGTGGAACACTTTTCTTCTAGTGCAGAATTCTCTATAATGGATAAATTTTCTGTTAATGTAACAATAATAAATTTGTTCCCTTATTCTTTATACTGCCAAGATCCAGTCTGTGCTTTCACATTCTCTCCATAGTTCTGTCTTGCACCTTTTTCAGTTGTTTTCTCCCTCGTGCTAATAGCTTGCTTTTTTCCCCTGCTATTTTCTTCTCACCTCATCCCATCTGTCTGTGTTTCCTGCTTGACCATGCTCTCTTTACATCTCTTCCTGGATCTGCTACCCTTTCTAAATGGTACTGCAACATCTGTTTTCTGTGCTAATAATGCTCAAGGGTCCTGTTTGCTAACCTGGTTCTGTCTTCTTTAGCACCTCCTACCCCTTTGGTTTTTATGTGCATTGATAAAATCATCTTTGTTGCACTTCACTGGACTTGCTCCAGAATGTCCACATATTCCTTGTACTAGGGAGCCCAAAACTGGACAGAGTGCTCCAGGTGTGCTCTTACCAGTGCTGAGTAGAGGGGAATGAATAATCACTTCCCTTGATCACTGGACAACACTCTTTCTCATGCAGTCCAGGAGGCCAATGGCCTCCTTTGCAGCACGGGCATGTGGCTGGCTTATGTTCAACTCGTTGTCCACCAGGACTCCAAGGACCTTTTCTGTCAAGCTGCTTTGCAGGTGACGTGTCCCCAGCCTGTACTGGTGTATATATCCTCACCAGGTGCAGGATTTTCATTTTCCTTTTTTGAACATGAGATATCTGCCCAGCAGGCAGCACAACCACCTGATCTATCGATCACTCTTCCCAATTTTGTACCATCTACAAACTTTCTGAGATGCCCTCTGTCCCATCTTGGCCTTTGCTGAAGATATTAAACAGTATTGGCCACCAGCATTGACTCCTGGGATACATTGCTAGTGACTGGCCTCTAGCTGGACTTCATGCCACTGATCACAATCCTTTAAGCACAGCAGTTCAGCCAGTTTTCAGTCTGCCTCACTGACAGTTTCAACAGTTTGTCTATGAGGTGGTTATGAGAGAGAGTGTTGAAGGCTTTGCTTAAAGTCAAGATTATGCTAAGAACTTAAGAAGGGCTGTGCGAGGTGACATACAAAAGGTCCGTGTAGCCCAACAGCCTACCTGACAGCAATCAGTGATGAATATCTGCAAAAGAGTATACAAGAACATGGTAAACACAAAAGCATACTTCTCTGCTATATTCTTCATCATACAGAAACTTGTCCCTTGGGTTTCCTGAGCTGTATGTTATGTACTTGTGTTCTTGAAATCACAGAGCCAGATGAATTGCTTTTTTTCTCCTAAGGCAAGTCACGTGGTAATGGCTGTTACCACTTCCCTTTGTAAAAGCAGGTATCTGGAGCTATGCATTTCAATTTGTTTTGCAAGATAATATTTTCAATTCTTTCTCTAAAAAAATGAAAAGAAACAACTATAGAACATGCCCCACTGTTGAGCGTGATTTATGAGAACAGGTACGGAAATGGGAGTTCCCTCTGGGAACAGAGCCCTGGGTAAAGGTTATCACATCACACTGAGTTGTGACAAGCTCAAGGAGAAACTTTGGGTTAAAATTAAACTATTGTTTCCTGAGTTATATGTGAAGCCTGTATGTAAACCAAGTTCTAATTAAATAGATAATCAGAAAGTTGCCCAGGGCAGATTCTTTCGAGGACAAGAGATTGACACAGCTTGCTCACTTTTCTGTATAGGTCAAAGCATACAAAGAGCCAGAAAAATGTCAATATGTTTTGAACAGTGGTCAAAATTCAGAGTCCTGTCAAACTTACATGGCAATCCTTTCAGTCTTGTCCCCAAAGGATATTCTCTTAGATTCCTCATTTTACCTCTGTTTAAATTCACATTGCTCTTTCCATAGCAGAACCTACATTTACTTTCCTTGCCTGCTCTGGCTTTTCCTAATTTAACCTTGCTATAAAATTCTAGCACTTGCCATATATGTCCTTATGTGGAAAACTGGTGAGTTTGTGTGATATCCTATAACTTAATAGGAAAATATATCTCCTAGTTACTAAAAGAGATCCCATTCGGATCCAAAATGTAAGTTGTGATTTATATGTTCATTCCTCTGTGGGATAGAAATGTCTACTCCAAATTTAATGTTTATTCATTTAGAAACGAGGTGGCTGCTGAAAAGAATCTGGGTATCCTCTTCATACCACATACAGCATAGTAAAGCTTCTCTAAATGTAGGTCGGTCAGAATTGGTAGTCACTTTACCAATTCTGAAATTGATACTTGTACGAAAGGACTGCTTTGGTCACCTAGAAAGCTGGATGTAGCCATTGCGGTGGTGTGAGCATGCAGATGGATTCTGGGGATGGAGAGGAATTATCTATTTGAGAATATATTTTAAGCCAAACAGAAAGGATCCAGATAGTCAAACATCTCATTTCTCATCATTGCCCATTGTGGCGAATTAGGGCAAGACTACAAGAAGTGGATACACAGTGTTTCTACCTTCTTACAGTTTCCTAACCTCCAGCAGTCAGAGGGAAAGGAACCTCAGCATAATTTCTTTTTTCCTTAGTTCATCAGTCTAATAACCATAACGAATTATCCTTCATGAATACATTTAATCCAGTTTTTGAATCCATTGTCCTCCAGAGGACTCTAGTCCAACGATTTGACAACTGAATTACATTTCCTTTTTCACATTTTAAACTTGCAGCCTCATACTTAACGCTGGTTCTTAGATTGAGAGAAACTGAAAGGTCATCTCCTATTCATTTTCAACATACTAGTCTTGATTCACCTGTGGTGGGTTGACCCTGGCTGTACATCAGGTGCCCACCAAAGCTGCTCTATCACTCCCCCTCCTCAACTGGACAGGGGAGAGAAAATATAACGAAAGGCTCGTGGGTTGACATAAGGACAGGGAGAGATCACTCACCAAGTACCGTCATGGGCAGAACAGACTCAACTTGGAGAAATACTAGTGTAAATTTTTGCCAATCAAATCAGAGCAGGATAATGAGAAATAAAACCACATCTTAAAACACCTTCCCCCCACCCCTCCCTTCTTCCCAGGCTTAACTTCACTCCCAATTTTCTCTACCTCATCTGCCCCAAGCAGTGCAGGGGGACGGGGAATGGGGGTTGTGGTCAGTTCATCACATGTTATCTTTGCCATGCCTTCCTCCTCAGGGGGGCACACTCTTCCTCTGCTCCAGTGTGGGGTCCCTCCCACAGGAGACAGTCCTCCACGAACTTCTCCATCGTAAATCCTTCCCACAGGCTACAGTTCTTCATGAAGTGCTCCAGCGTGGGCCCCCCACGGGGTCGCAAATCCTGCCAGCAAACCTGTTCCAGCGCAGGCTCCTCTCTCCACAGGTCCTGCCAGGAGCCTGCTCCAGTGCAACCTTCCCATGGGGTCACAGCCTCCTTCGGGCATCCAACTGCTCCACCATGGGGTGCTCCACAGGCTGCAGGTGGATATCTACTCCACCATTAGCCTCCAGGGGCTGCAGGGGGACAGCCTGCCTCACCATGGGCTTCACCATGGGCTGCGGGGGAATCTCTACTCCAGTGCCTGGAGCACCTCCTCCCCCTCCTTCTTCACTGACCTTGGTGTCTGCAGAGTTGTTCCTCTCACATATTCTCACTCTCCTCTCTGGCTGCAGGTTTTTATTCCCCTTCTTAAATGTGTTATCCCAGAGGCACTATCACTGTCGCTGATGGGCTCAGCCTTGGCTAGTGTCAGGTCCATCTTGGATCTGGCTGTCATTGGCTCTATCAGACATAGGGGAAGCTTCTAGCAGCTTCTCACAGAAGCTGCCCCTGTAGCCCCCTGCACTACCAAAACCTTGCCACACAAACCCAATGCATCACCTTATCAGTCATGACTTAAGTCATAAAGTGAAGACTAGATGTCTGTCTTAATGATAAATTAAAAAGTCGGCATAGACGATATTGGGAGAATCTTTGTCCTCTGTTAGACAGGAAGGTCAGGCTAAAGAGTCACAAAAAGAATTTCTGACATTAACACTGGAGAAGTCTATTGTCTCTATTATGAAGATACAAAAAGAAAAGGGTAAGAGTCAACTATTTAACTATGATTTCAAAATCCACTGTTTCTGAGGTATTCCAAAGTTTAAATGCGAGATGACTTTTTTGGGGGTAAATAACATATAAGTATTGTCATGGGAAACATGATTTGAGAAAACCTTCTGTTTATCAAGGTTAACAAAGTTAAATAAGACAAAATTCCTTTCTTTGTGTTCGTGGCGAACAGGACACCGACAAGGCTGTAGTATCACTGGATTTGTTTTTCACAGCTCTTTATAACACACTTTCTTTCCAGTTTGAGTAACAATCCCTCATGTGAAGGTGAGAAAACAGTTCACAATGACAATTTAGTATTGATAATGAATGAATAACCTCTCACTTTTATTGAAGTGGTGAATGGGTTAGCAATTTTTTCTTTTATGACTGACTTGATGTACTGAGGAGTTGACATTGTTACTTGTGCTCCAGAGTTACTTGAAGAAGGACAAATGGATTCACTGAAGATGCAGGAGGTGAATATATTTTAGCTTTTAACTTGAAGGTTATGAACTGGGTATTTTAAGCTGTAAGTAAACAAAAATGTTTGATAGGCTAAGGAAAGGAGAAGAAAGGCCCATCGAACCTTCAGAACATGGAGGCAAAGAGAGTTTCTAGGTTAATGGATAAAGAAGTTACAGACATAGGAGGAAGACAGTGAACTGAAGAGTTACTGCAGTTGAGGTTCATTTTTGCTGAATTTCAGCCACATCAATGTTAAATTTCTACTCTACCTAATTGCCTAAGTTCTGCTACAACAGGAGGGGAAAGATTGTGCTCCTCCAATTTATTGTAGACAATTGTCTTTGATAAACCACCTTGTGGAAGTACCTGTTTTTCTCCATGGATTATGACATAGGAATCTATGACGACTTGCTCAGACTGGATGTCTGTGTGTGTGTCAAGGTAACAGAGTTCCTGAGGATTCTTACTTAAAATGAAGAGAGCATCTCATTGGCATTGGAAGTTGAAGCTTGATGTTTGGCTACCCTGTGGTATGGAGAACGTACTACCCTGGAGAATGTTGCTGCTGCTGTTCTAGTTGGGAGAGCAGAGGGAAAGTTGCACAAAATCTCAGATATCTTCCTAGGATTTCAGCCAATGCCTGACTATCACTGGTTTTTAAAAGTAACTATTTAATGAGAACACATAAAATTAAGTTGTGATCTATTCCCTAAAGGTCTCATAATTGACTGTGCTCTATAAAAAAAAAAAAAAGAACCCAAAATCTGCAGACCCTGATTCTTCTTTCAAACATAGTATACTAGATTATACCTAAACTGCAGTTGATTACTCTGTTTTCAGTTACGTGATATTGCACAAACCCAATACTTTTACTTCTACTGCCTTCTCTCTCATATTCTTCCATGCTGATTTAGAACAGAATTCAAGCAAAAAGTTGTGCTCCTGGTAGGAGCTGAAGTTAAGGAATGAGTGGGGAAAAACCCAAATAACTCATGTGTCAGTATAGTTTTAAAAACTTTGGAAACTATTGCTGGTCAATAGTTTCTGGTCATGTTCATGAGACTAACAGTCTTTCAACATAGTCTTCCAACATTACTGGACAAGCTCACTAGCATAGTTGCTATTGTCTGGGGAACTGTCTTCAATACTGTGCACTTTACCTGTTTCACATCTACCTAAAATAGTTAGTTTAGGCTTTCCTCTCCTGAATTTAGACTTATAAATGCTGCCTGATTGCTGCTCTTGGTATTGACATAGCTTGCTGAATACATACTTTAGTTTGCTGCAATGTAAGATGCTTTTAATCATAGGTAGTGTTCCATTAATTATTAAGTAGCAAGCCATTGTTAATGATTTTACACAGACAATAAAATGATATAATAGTAATAGTGTATACTAATCTCTACTCATAGCCATAACATGTTGTTAAATCATATAAATAAAATCAAAAGAACATGAAGTGAAATCATTCCACTCTGCAAATGAAATGTTAAGATTTTGAGTACAATTTTTCCAAAGAAAAAATTTGTATAAATTCTGTTTCATAGATCTTGTTCTGGTAACACTAGCCTTTTTTTAAAGGAGAGCATGTTATGCAGAGTAAAAATCTTGATTTTTTTTTTTTTTTTCCCCCACTCAGTTTTAGCTGATCTTAGCACCTCATATGCTTACAGATGTATTGTGCTAGGCAGTCTTTAGGCAAAAGAATGGAAGTTCATCTTTGAGAAGAACGTGTTGTCCAAGCAGCTATAACATGTAATAGTGGGCAGTTACTGGACACTGCCTAACACCTTCATCTCAGAAAGGTTAAAAATGCAACAGTTAGAATTCTGAAGGAAACCGTGCTGAGCGTTACATAGTTTGCTTGTCTTTACAGAGGGGAACGGGGTTGATTTTGTTCGCTTTTGTCTGTTCTTTGTTGATATTGTCTATTTTGAATCAGTCATGTTAGATACTTGCTATTTTAAAAATACTTGTATGTGGCTAGCTTATAGTTTTGTCTCAGAATAAGTTGCTACTAAATTCCTTGCAAGGTCTAGGAAGTTCAATATTCTGTATATCAGAAGGAAAATTAAAGCAATATCAGCAGGAAGAGTGTTAGAGGGGCTCTTGCAGCTTATTTTTCTTTCTTTCTTTCTTTCTAACCATCCAATCACAAATCTTCTTTTTCTCTAAATATGTCTTGCATTTACTATGCCTGTTTAAACTAGCTCCCACTGTACTGTAACCTCTCTGCCACACATGGTCACTTTTGCTGTTTTAACTCACTGTTCCACATTATTAATTTATTTATTTGGGCTTGGCTTTCTCTGTTTTTTTTCCTGCAGGCTTATTAGGACTACTACATGTAACTTGGTAGACTGCACTCCTATTGCCTGCTACCTGTGGTGACAGCAGCTTCCTTTCTCCCTCACCTTCTCTCTCAATGCTGGTGAAAAACAGCACACTGAAGATTATATGGAGCATGAAATAGCCCAGGAATGGCTTTTCTCGCGCTACTTAAACTTCATTTAATGAAGCTGAAATACAATGCCATCAGCTGAAAAATGTTATGGGAGCTCACCTCATCGGCTCAGGAAAGCATCTGTTGTGGTGATCTGAAGCTGTCTTAGCTAAAGGCTAAACAATGCACATTCCCATCATGGAAGCAAGGAAATGGAGTCAGTGGAGCAGAGCACAGAGGAATGATCTGAACTTCAAGATATATGTTGTAGGGGAGAGTTCAGTGCAGTGAGTCAGTGAAGCTAATGTTTAGGTCATATTGAACTCTTAGCCAAATTGTTTTTTCAATTGTTTTAAGTATGTCACCCTCATCATTCTGGTTTTGATTAAAAGGTGCTCAAATTGTTTGGATTTTTTGACTATTTCTGAATCTTCTCCATCTCCTATTTAGCAGTAATATCTTGCCAAGTTGAATAATGTAGTTAAATAAGGATCATTGCTCTAGGCAAAATAGGAGTCTGAGACTGTTTCTTCATAACTCAAACCCATTCCAAACCAACCCAAAATGAATATTTCATATCTGTGTCTGGGTCTTAAGTTTGCTGACCCACCACATGAAAGAAAACAATTAGAAATTTACCGATCCACTGAAATAACTAATCACCTGTACATTAGGAAGGAATAGAGCTGGTGCATAATCATGAGGTAAAACAGACAAAAGTGGCTGAAAATGAGGAAAGTAGAGATAACAATGTATCCCAGCTGCATACAAACAATTGTGGCAAATAAATAATTATAATTAGATTATTACACTATGGCCATTTCATGTTTTTCTTCCTGAGTATATAACATGGTTTTTCTAGTCCATATTTATGGTGTGAGCTGGATACTCAAAAATCCAGGTAATTAAACAAGAATTATAAAGTTTTGACTCCTCTGATTGCAAGTCTCCCGCTGACATTAGTAAGGGCAAAGTTTTGCCCTAACTGAAAGGTACTGGATATTCCAGCTCTCCAAAAAATACATCCTTGTTTTGATGCACAGAAAACATTTGCAGGTATTTACATGTAAATGGGAAATTTGCTACCTGCTATTTCAGGTCCTACAGTCCTGAAAATGTTTATGGGTGTGTTTAACTTTGCATGTGGCGCTTGAAGTCAACAGCACAATTGACAATTAGTTGTTTAAGCACATCCCTAGGACTTTGCAAAATATATGATTTATCCCTAAATTCTATGAAATAAATATTTAATAGCACAGAATCAACAGAATAAGGAAAAAAAATTCGCAGGAAATTAGAATCCTCCACGTAATTCCTGAAAAGAAAATTCCTTTTGGATTAAGACTTGGTAGGGTCAGTGGAGAGTGCTGAGTGCCATTAGAAAGCTCAGAAACTTTTCTTTCTCTGTTGTATAGAGATCATCTTTCTACGCCTGCACAGACAGGAGATAGCAGTCTTTAAAGCAGCATGTACAGAAAATTTTCACTGGTGAAAGATTGTCTTATATATCTTGGACCTCAGGCTGAACTCATCCTTTTTATAGCTGAAAGGAGGAACAACTCTGTGTTTGGCTAAAGAAGGAAGAATTTTTTCTTTAGTGTGTTACTTTTAAAATGCCAGATGTTTAGTGCCTGTCATATTTCCAGTCCTGGAAACTGCTTGTTGGTTGAAACCTTAGAATAGTCCCTGATGAAATCAATTGGGCTGTGAAACAATGAGTTGGTACATTCAACTTTAAGGTAATAGTCTTGGACCAAAACGGCTACAGGCATATGCTGCAAAACATTGACCTGGTGTCGAGTTGCTCTCCTGACTCAAATGTGGTCAGTAGACTTTAAAGGGATAACTTTTTCTCTTTAGACTTCACGTTAGTGTGAATATACTGTTCTTTTGATCCTAACTTTAGGATTAACTCCTCTCCCTTCTTGCAGTCAGTATAGAACTGGCACTGGCCAACTTGATAAAATTCTGTGATTAAATGACTGGCCTGGTAGACAAAGGGAGAGCAGTGGATATTGTCTTCCTGGACTTCAGTGAGGCCTTTGACACTGTCTCCCATAAGATCCTCATAGATAAGCTGTTGATGTATGGGCTGGATAAGCAGACACCGAGGTGGATTGAAAACTGTCTGAATGGCCAGGCCTGGAGGGTGGTGACCAGTGTATCACAAACTCTAGTTGGAGGCCAGTGACTAGCAGTGTACCCCAGTCTTGTTTAACAACTTCATTAATGATCAGGATGATGGGGCAGAGTGTACTCTCAGGAATTTTGTTGATGACACAAAACTGGAAGGAGTGACTGATATGCCAGAGGGTTGTGCTGCCATCCAGGGGGACCTTGACAGGCTGGAGAAATGGGCTGACAGGAACCTCATGAAGTTCAACAAGAGGAAGTGTGAAGTCCTGCACCTGAGGAAGAACAACCCCATGCAACAATATATGCTGGGGGCCACCCAGCTGGAAAGCATCTTGACAGAAAAAGACCTGGGGGTCCTGGTGGATACCAAGCTCACCATGAGCCAGCAGTGTGCCCTTGCAGCCAAGAAGGCCAATGGTATCCTGAGCTATGTTAGGAAGCGTGTTTCCAGCAGGTCAAGGGAGGTGATCCTTCCCCTCTACTCAGCACTGGTGAGGCCACACCTGGAGTACTGTGTCCAGTTCTGGGCTCCCCAGTACAAGAGACATGTGGACGTACTAGAAAGAATACAGTGAAGGGCCATGAAGATGATAAAGGCACTGGATCATCTCTCCTATGATGAAAGGCTGAGACACATGGGTTCAGACTGGAGAGACTGTTCAGCCTGGAGAAAAGAAGGCTGGGAGGGGAATCTTATTAACGTACATAAGTACCTGAAGAGAGGGTGCAAAGAGGACAGAGCCAGGCTCTTTTCAGTGGTGACAGGAGCAGAGGCAACGGGCATGAACCAAAACACAGGAGGGTCCCTCTGAACATCAGGAAACACTTTTTTATTGTGAAGGTGACCAAGCACTGGCACAGGTTGCCCAGGGAGGTTGGGGAGGCTCCCTCGTTGGAGACACTCAAAAGCTGTCTGGACACAGTCCTGGGCAACTGGCTCTAGGTGGTCCTGTTTGAGTAAGGGGGTTGGACCAGATGACCTCCAGAAGTCCCTTCCAACCTCACCCATTCTGCGATTCTGTGATTTGTAATTAAAGTAAGAGCAGATGAATAAATTGTAATGTAAGTTCTTACTGATTTGGCAGAAACACAAAATCCTGTCTTCAGACAAAATCTGTTCTGTTGGGTGCTCCAGTAGGGAACAGGTGTGTATTAACCATTACAAAACCACCCTTTCTATCACAGAGGCATAAGACCTTCAGGATAGACAGATCTTTAATATCTCAGCTGTTTCTGCAAATGATGGCAAGGGTATGATCTTCTAATTTGGGTTTTAACTGAATATCTACTGAAATCAAGAGAACTGGACTGAGTGTATTTGATAGGCACTGGATTTGGAAATTAACTTCACAGTAGAGTCTTGCTTCAGTTGCTATTTGGGTATACCAGACATTTTACATGTTGTATGCTGTCACTGATGCACACATTTACTATTAGAAATCTCCGTATCTGGCAGTTTATTTGTGTACAAATACTAAAATTGGCATCTGTGTTTCTGTTAACTCAGCCATCCAGCTTGTTTTAAAACAATGATAAATTATTGTTAAAATCTCAGAGGAATAATGTACGGAAGAAATGAATGCATCAGATTTATTGGACAACTGTATCTATGAGTTAGTTTCTAAATTCTGACACTGAAGAATCCACTGTTCAAGCAACAGTGATGTGCAGAATTGAAAGGACTCTACTTTTGTACGGAGAAGTTATTATGAATTCACAACTATTCTATAGCAGAAGCTGTTTGTTTGAGATGAAAAGACACTATTACACTGTCATACTGAAAGATGGCTCCTTTCAGCTAGCTCTGTGAGAGAGATGTTTTGTCGGAAATGTATGAAAAATGGGATGTTTTTATAGCTTTCAAATGAAAAGAGGTGTATAATAATGGCAAGTGGTTAGAAACAATGAAACCAGTTCACCTTAAACACCTTTCTTCAGAATAGGCAATTTATGTGTTACCTGAGGGGAAGGGTATCCACCCATATATTTCTCAAGAGTGTAGTGTCATTTGTATTTGTATTTATGCTTTCTATTGTTAAATAGAGGCATGAAGTATGAATGAAGACGTGACAGTTGAGTGGCTGTAGACAGCCACAGGACCTATAGGAAAATACAGCAGCACCATCATGATGTTCTGTGCTTTTCCTGCTCCTTCTTCTGACAATTTCCTGGGTGAGGCTGAGCATGATCCTGCCAGGGTGGATTGGTTCCTGTGTTTTAATACAAGAGCCTTGAGTTTCATGTTCTTGGCCTGTTTCTGCTAGGCTCATCTCAGAGAGGACTACATCTGAGTGTTTAGAGTTAGGCTGATTTTCAAGGAGTAATCAGATTACAAACAAGACAGCAAATTATATCCATACTACAATAGTTTTACTCTCTGATATAAGAAGATAAATGTACAAGTCTTATGGAAGTGTATGTATATAGTGTAGAAATACCTGCTATTATCAATGAGCTACTTAAGGTACTGAGAAGCAGTCTAATGACAGAAGCCAAGAGCTCACAGAAAGCTGCTTTGGTCTGCTGAGGAATTTGCGATAGAGACCTTCCCTCACTTCAGAGGAAATCAAATCTCCAGATTCCATGTAGAGATACAGGAACTGTGACATGTGGTACAATCCTTAGCATTGTACAGATTTTCTTTTGTGACGTAGAGCCACGTCCACAAAAATGCGAGTTGTAACACTACTGGTTGCATACCATGCACTGTTCTATCATTTAGCTTGCAAACTTTCTGGGAGCAGATAATATTTCTGAATGCATAACCACAGGAACAAGTTACTGGGACTGAATTTGTCGCACATCAGCTATTCAACAGAGCTCCCCATGTGAACACCCTAATTTTGCATGCTACATCAGGAAACACCTTGTGCCCTGCACGTTTGTAGCCTACCTTTCTTTCTTGTGGGCATCTGTTCATAGCAGTCCTGGAAGTGGTTCTTTTTGTTTTGGACAAAGCAGTTGTCACAATTACAGCTGGCTACAGAACTGATGCTTAATTCTCACTACAGAGCAGTAAGTATTTCCCTCCTTCCTTCTCTTTTTGCTTTTAGAACAGTTCTCTGTGCAGGGGTATGAATTTCAGTGGAGAAATACAGGAAGGCAGGGTATAGAGAGCAGGTTCCATGATGGCTTTCAGTTCTTGCTCCCCTTTATGCCTCTTCAATCCATCCTCATCCCTGGAAATGTGTCCTTGTCGAAGGGAAGAGATATAGTAATATCTCATCATATATAATTTCGCCTGGGTACCCAGCAACATTTCTCTCACACCCAGTCATGTTGGCAGTAAAAAAGCATCAGGGAATTGCATCTATTTAGCAAGCTAAACCAAGCAGGATCTGGTCTGAATGTCACACTGAGAGCAGCAAGACATTTAGCTCAGCTGACACTTTACCAAAAGAATCCATTAATCCACACTTGAAACACAAAAATAAACTAATTAATAAATCTTTTAAGCTCATATCTCTTTCTCTTATGAAAAACATCCTCTCTGTGCTTAAAATATGTCAAGACAACTGTAATAAGAAATCCAAGCCATTTTCCTTTGTGGTTGTGTCCTAACTGAAGTGCGGTGTGATGGCATAGCTCCCATGATATCAATGGACTTCTATACACTATGAGAACCTGTAGTTAAAGCGTAGTGGTAAAAAGATTCATGGCAGCTCAGTTGTATTCAAAACATAGGATGGATCAGAAGACAGGAGGGAGTCCTATCACAGGAGTTTATTTTCCATGTGAAATGCTTTTAGCCTCTTAAAATGCAAGTTGCAATATCAATAGTGCCAGGGAACTGGAAATACAATATTAAATCTGTTGTTTTAATTATGAAAAAGAAACACACTAGAATGTTGGCTTAGCATGGAAGAATATACTTATGTGAGAACTTTTACTGCAAGATGTATATTATGTTAGTATTTCACATTTTTAATCATCTAGGGCTTGATTTTTGGCAGCTCTCTTGCAGCCACTGGTTATTTTAAATTATGCTCTCCATGCTCCCCTCCTGTAGCTGGTCTGACTATCTTCTGGATGTACTCATCTTCCTTAGTTTATTTCTAAGCTGTGGGTGCCAAGAGTGCTTTGAGTCTTCCATCTCCATGTAAATAACCTTGTTTTATCCTGACTCCAAGTCAGCAATGAAACCCATCCAGCAGCAAAACAGTATGTAGTGAAGAGCTATAGCACCTTTCCAGTTAGTCTCCCTTCTGGACAATCAAGAAAGCAGGATCTTGGGTCCATACTTTCCCTGTAGCTATACAAACTCTCTATTTGGTAGTGTTGCAGGCAAAACAGTCTCAACTTGGGGAATATTACTTAATTTAATTTATTGCACATTAAACTTTTAATTTGTGATTTAATTATTGAGAAAAAAGAAGAAAACATAAACAATTAAACAAGCACATGGGGAGACACATCTGCCCCTACTCCAGGATGAATTCTAACTCAGAACCCCTCCTTTCTGCTTCTCAGTCTCAACCACTTCTTTTCACTATGGGTTATACTCAGTCCATCCCAATCCCTTTGGTTAGGCAATGAGTAGCACAGGAGGTTGGGGTTGTGTGTGTAAAGGTTTCTGTCTGCCACTCCTTGTTTCTTACTTATTTTCCTCTGCTCAGGTTGCCTATGGACCACAGTCCCTTTAAGGGAGTCTATGCTCTGGCATGGGTTGCCTGCAGACCACAGTCTCTTCAGGGGTGTCTCTGCTCTGATGTGTGTCATCCATGGTGCACAGTCTCTTTAGGGGTGTAACTGTCTCCCATGGGTTGCATTCATCCTCAGAGATGTCCCTGCCCTGGCATGAAGCACCTCTTTCCAAAAGGACTCTCCAGCCATGCCCCCAACAATGTCTGCTTCTACGTGTCTCCTTCATTCTACCCCTCTGGCTCCTTCATTTCTCCTTCCCTAAGCAGCTGTCACAATTTCTAAAATATAGTTGAACAGAGGTGCCATGTGCTCCTCTGGCTGGCTGAGGTTTTGGTGTGCAGTGGGCTGTTACCTTGGTGTCAGAGCCGTCTGGAAGCTGTGAGTGGCTCAGAGCAGTTCATGGCCTCCTCCCACACAGATCACCTCTGCAGCCCCCTTCTACTGGAATTCTGCAGTTTTTGCCAAATACAACTAGGTGAAGGAGAACAGGTTCTGGACTACAGCATTCCTGCTTACTACCCAAAATTAAGTTTGATGAATTCCCACAGAAAGATGAAGGAGAAAAAAAGATTACTACATGTGTCTCTATTGTTCTCATATTAGCAACTGCTTCACGTGTTATGAAACTAGAGCAAAAAAAAAAAACGTCAATGCCACAGATGATGACTATATACCTTGTGAAAGAATGGTACAGATAATCATAAAAGCTTTAAAGCTGTCCTTTCTAACTGACTTAGTTCCTACAGCCTTTATAAATGAAATAATTTGGTTTTGTCATTTAAAAGGAGCTACCTCTGGGGTCCAAAACAAAGCATACATTTTGTTACATCTCAAGAAAATGTCTCTTTCTATTGGCCATTAGTAACCTAAAGGCCATAAGTACCTCAGATCATCCATATAAATCTTCACTTTTATGAGACTTGAAACTGCCAGATCAGTTAACTTGTCACGATGGAGGGCACAGAGGCTTGTGAGATGGAAACTGATATTTTGCAAACTGTTTTGCTTTATTTAAGCTGAATGCCATTGTAAACTTGGAAAGAGCTACAAGGAGACTTAATTTGAAAACATAAAGGTCACCGAAGGCCTAACAAATGGGAAGCCTTTGGCAAAAATGCACTTGCTGACTTGAGCACTACCTCTGAAAATGAAAACAAACCAATATATGTTATAATCAATTCGAATGCACAGAAAGACTCTGGGTGTATTTCCTTTCCTAAAGTGGCTGAGCAGACACAATCTTCATACTGTTTCAGCCAATGAAGCCTATTTGCTCTCATTTGATATGTGTTGTTAATAGTAAATAGAGGTAGCAAATGCTGATACTGTTGAGCTGCTGATTAATGGACCTGGGCTCTTTAGCTCACGCAGCAATAGCTTACATGATATTCACATAGTTTGCATTGAATCTACACCAGGCAATCTTTTCTGTAACTGGCCTAAAGGATTAAAGACTGTACAGAGATTCTCAAGGTACTCATTGCCACAAGTTCCAAAACTAGAGTACAAATCTGTCATCTAACCTTAATGCATTTTATTTTATGAAAAAACCATAGCATTAGAGCAATAGATTCCAGTGGGAAGAATCAGAAGTGAAAATAAACCATGTCTTTTCATGAATGGAAGTCACAAAACAGGCTTGACCGCAAACAAACAATGGAGATATACATTCATATATATATGCATGTAAATATATATATAAGTTTATACACTCATATATATGCACATATGGGTTATAGAATATGTTTAGATATTTACACAGATTAGGATAACTTTTTTTAGTAGTATCTGATATACATTAGGACAATTTTGGACTGATAATAAGATAATAAAGGATGATTCCTTGATGAAGATGTTTTCTGTCCCTACAGTCTCATTCCTGAAGCCATAATTAGCCTGGGAGGCCCTCAGACCTTCTTTGAAAACTAGTATCTGAACATGGATAAGGTAGGTGGAATTTTTTTCTCACTAGAGTGGCCATCTGCTCATGATCTTCAATGTAAAATACATATTTGTGATTACCAGCATTTATTTTCTTTTATGTTTAATAGATATATATTCATTGTGTATTGATTTCATGTATGATTTCTGTGTTATTTCTATTGCACTGTCACGTATCTATCATGTTTTGTGCTTATGGTTATAGGTAAAGGATTTTTTTGCTTTATTGACATGACTAAAGATGTGGCCTGATTTTCAGAGATGTCAACAAGCAACTAATTTTCATTTGTTTGGATTAACTTTGGAATAATGCCCTTTTTTAAATGCCTTTCCTAATTTTCACCATGTGTGTGATCAATATATACAGCTTCCATCTTATTGTTTTCTTAGATTTAAATCTGCCAACAAATACCTTAGAACCTGCTGGATCACCTTTGAATCTGTCACACTGTTCTCCAAAGTGTCCCAGTTGTCCATTTTCACGCTATCACAAAAAGGGAGCATGATTGACATGTTATTTAGGATTTTTGAGGCTGCAGTAAGGAGGTGTCATATGGCAAAACAGTGTGCAAATGGGCCTCGCATTCTGCTGGAATGGATCAGTTTTATACTATCATCTGCACAGCTGCATTTATGTTTCGGTGAGGGGATTTTTATTTTGTTGTTGCTGTTGTTTTGTTTTCTAATCCAGAGACATTGAACTTACTATTACAAAAAATTAATGTCAAAAGAGTAAAAACAGCTTTAATGATTGTATTTTAACTAAGTGCATATGCAGTTATCCATAGATCCTAAGATCAAAAAGTATTGTGCACATACAATGCAGCACTGACTAGAAAAATAAGCCTGTCGTTAATTTTTAGCAAGAAATGTTTTTCCCTATTATATGCCTGGTAGGTAATTATAGACATAGCATTGATACTACAATTACACACTGCCAACCCAAACATGCTGTACTGGCTTATGGTCATCTAATATGCTGGAAAAGGACTGGTTCAGTTGCAGGCTGTAATGAGCCTGTTGGAACAAAAAGCATTCATATGAGGGAAGTGGCTTCACCTCAAACATCATCCTTGGTTTTAAACAAGTGTAAGCAATATGGTACTCACGTGGTGTTAATATAACCTCCCCATCAGCTCGATAATATTTGAAAGCATGGGGAAGTGTAAGCATTCAGTTACTACTCACAACCCTTCTTAAGCCCAGCATGGAAAATCAGAATGTTTACGAATACAAATTCTATTCTAAATTGTTTTCCTAGTGGAAAAGCCAAGGTATGGTTTAAGTGCTAACACATAGGAAAGAAATCTGATAGTAGAAGGCTTCTTGCTCTTGCAAAAGGTGATGTAATGTGTATGTGCAGGGACACATGAAGTAAGATGAGTTCAGTGTAGAAATGAGATTTGATTTCCTGGAGCTGAGGGAAATTAAACATGGAAACAACTTTCTTTGGGAGGCAAGAAAGTCTTCAAGCATTGTGTGTGTACCTTTCACCACATCACAAAAGACAGGCTTTAATCCCACATTTTAGAAAAAACTCTATAGTTTGTATTTACAGAAGACTAGGTAACTGCCATCTTTTGAGCATAGAAAACCACTATATCTACAAGTTAGCTTCAAAAAAAGACAGCCATTAAATGTAGGCACTGAAAGGAGGGGCAAAAGGGAGAAGACATCAATAAGCAAAGGTAAAATATGTCTTAACAGATTTGGTTTGCCTGGATGGATGTTATTTCAGAAAGCTGTTCTTGAAAACCAGTCATGGAAAGGTAGAAGTTCCCATACTGAGTCCCTGTACTGTGTACCCTAATGCCTGGGCTTAGCTCATGCTTTTTAGGGTAAAAAGGATCTGGTCACTTATGTGAAGCTAAAGATGTGTAAAATTGTTTGAAAGCTGAGACACAAGAAGGATTTATTTTAATGTGAAAGGACAGAAAAGGAGGTGATACTGTATGAACAAAAATAAACAGGGGAAGTAGCAGGAGAAATAGGAACAAAATACTATGATTTAAAAAACAAAAAGCTTAGTTTTGCAAGCCAGATGTATTTATTATAATGCACTCTACTAAGTTCTTGACCTTTTCTGAGCTCAAAACCAGGCGTGAATACCTCTCTATGGTCTCATATCAAGATTTATTGGGCACTATTGTCCTGTGGGGGATATATAACCACTAAAAACTGGACTTCTTAGATTGGAGGTGATGCACTCCTCAGATTGGAGGTACACTGTACTCCTCCATAGAAGTATCAGGTGGATATGACAGTCACATTTTAACAACTGATGTTCAGACTGCTTATTTAGGGCTTTCATTCAACAGACTGAATGTTGTGGCACAACTGGACTTTTTTATCCAGCTGCTCTCTCATATGAATTGGTGAGAATAAAGTGACTCTGCTGCCAGTGTTCACTGAAAATTAAACTGGGTTTGTGTGGCAAGGTTTTGGTAGTGGGGGAGCTACAGGGATGGCTTCTATGAGAAGCTGCTAGAAGCTTCCCCTGTGTCTGATAGAGCCAATGCCAGCCGGCTCCAAGACGGACCTGCCACTGGCCATCAGCGACAGTGGTAGTGCCTCTGGGATAACATGTTTAAGAAGGGAGAAAAAAAAAAAACAACCTGTGCAGCTGCAGCCGGAGAGAGTGGTGAGAATATGTGAGAAGAACAACTCTGCAGACACCAAGGCCAGGGAAGAAGGAGGGGGAGGAGGTGCTCCAGGTGCCAGAGCAGAGATTCCCCTGCAGCCTGCAGTGAAGCCCATGGTGAGGCAGGCTATGTCCTGCAGCCCATGGAGGTCCATGGTGGAGCAGACATCCGTGGGCAGCCCATGGAGGTTAACAGTGGAGCAGATGTCCACCTGCAGCCCATGGAGGAAGGAGCGGCAGAGACAACGTGTGATGAACTGACCGCAACCCTATCCCCTGCGCCGCTTGGGGGGAGAAGGCAGAGAAAATCAGGAGTAAAGTTGAGCCTGGGGAGAAGGGAGGGGTGGGGAGAAGGTGTTCTAAGATTTAGTTTTTATTTTCTCATTATCCTACTCTCATTTGATTGGTAATAAATTAATTTTTCCCAAGTCAAGTCTGTTTTGCCTGTGATGGTAATTGGTGAATGATCTCTCCCTGTCCTTATCTCAACCCATGAGCCTTTCGTTATATTTTCTCTCCCCTGTCCAGTTGAGGAGGGGGAGTGATAGGGCAGCTTTGGTGGGCACCTGGCATCCAGCCAGGGTCAACCTGCCACAAGGGAAAAATATATTTTGATTAATCTAATTAACTTTTAACCCCACCCTCCCACCCCCTGCTTTTTTTGCCAACTGAAGACCATTGCTTTTGTATCTGTTGAAGCTGAACTGAAACACTGCAGTTAGTTAAGGCTGAAGCACTTTTTCTAGTTTTCATGAAACAAGACAATACATTTTGAATGAAATTTTAACCTGGAATACTGTTTTAAATAGATGTGTCAAGAGATTTTCCTTCCAAACTTTAACTACCTGCATGCCTATATTAAGCCATAAATAGATAGAGAGACACCAGCTAACCTAACTACAATATATGTTCTATTCCCAGAGGTGATTTTCCTTCCTATGGCATGCCTTTCTGTGGGTGGAAATAATGCAGAATGAATTAAGGACTTGCTGCATGAACAGTGTTACTGGTTGTGAAATTCAAAGGTATAATCACTTTGTAAAGAGCCTCACAGAGTTTTTATGTTTTAATTTTAGTTTAATACATTTATATTATTGCAAACATGTACCTCTGGTAGTCCATAATGAGCAAATCTAAATCCTGCCTTACTTAATGTGGACACATAATGACCTTCATTGAAGACAGATTCCATGTGCAACACTATGTATCATTTATGAATATAAAAAAGTCAGGAAGCAAGCTGACAGTAAATCATATATCAAGTCTAAGTCCAAGACAAAAAAGTGCTCTGTCCACCTCATAAACTGAATTTGCTGTAAAAGAACTCTGTCATCTAACTTTAGCTTTGTAGCTCTAGTTCAACCAGATTTAGTAACGTGAATTTGGGTATATTTTTCAAAATGGCCATCCCCTAAAATCAGTGCAACTTACAGATATTTCTTGTTAGCTGTGACTGAAAAAAATATATTTCTATACTAAGGGAAAAGCTGGAAGTTCCCATTACAGTTTTTTTTTTCCTGAATTGAAAAAAGAGGTAAAAATATCAATTTCATAAAATTAAAAATTTGAATTAATTATGGTTCACAAGTGTCTAAAAGCCTTTTATTGGCTTGACACTAAATACATAGTATGCCTACATTGTAGTTTAGAGCCATGTCTGCTTTCAGTCTCTCAGCTGATTCCTGGCTACAGGCCAGACCTTGCCTCCCATCATACATTTCAGACATTTTCTCAGTAGCTGATGTTCATGACCAGAGACTCCTACAAGTGACAAAAACAACTAAGCCATGAAAAGAGAGATCATCGTACATCATGGGGAATAGCGTCTGGTCAAATAATTTTGTACGAAAAGTACCAGTGAAAGAATGTTCCACCCACTCTAAAATTTTTGACCAGCCTGAACTGGGAAGAATGCTTCTTTTTCTTGATTTGATTTCTGTTTCTAGTGAATTCCAGTAAAATTGAACTTTTTTTTGACATCACAATACCGCAGAGTAATTTTGTAGAGCAGTTACTTCTTGGTGTGACTATTATTTGTTACAGTTGTTGTTCTGTCTCAGAAAACTGAAGTTTAAAGAAGGGAACTCTATCTGTAAAAATAGTAAAAACCTAACATATCGTATCCTCAAGCTGTCTAGTCACACCTTACAAACATTGCTCACAGTAGAGCATTGCAGTTTGGTCTTGTACATAGTTCAGTTCTTACACGAGGTTCAGTGTTTATCTGAAGAGTCTATTCGAAAGAGAAAGACTGTTGGGTTTTGACCACTTGCTTCTGAGACGACTCAGGAAAACTGATCCTGTAAGAGGTGTCCATTGAGTATCCATTAAAGTTCTGACCAAAAATGACTGCTGCCACTCCTTACCTCCCTTGACCTTCTCAAAGCTGCAGTGATAGATTTTGGCAAATCTGGGACATCAGAGAGTGTCTTGGCCGCCCTCCAGTTGTCACTCAGGAGTCCATGGGACCCTCATATTACTCGTGTTGTATGTCTCAGACTTGTGCAGAGGTCTCAAATACCCTAGGCCTTAGAGGTCATTAGATGCCAAAGTGTGAGAAGCTGAATCCAGCCTCAGTGTACTGTGGGATAAATCCTCTCTGGATGCTTCTCTCTTCATTGACTACAAAAGCGTTAGAAGTTTCCTAAATGTAGTTGTCTGATTATTTCAGTCACAATGTTACTGTGATGAATCTCAATATGTTGATACTTTGCAAGCCAACAACAGGCTTGTATAAGCACTACATGCTTATATAATGAAACAGAGAAAGATACCTTGAAAAGTTTACAGTCCGTGTAAAGGAGGAGATGCAGCTTGAGGATACAGCAAAGTATCAGTGGGGGGTAGAAGCTGACAGACAGTTATGCTCTATGTTGTAAACAGTGAGCACAGCACATACATCCACTCTGCTTTACACTCTGTGCATTTATTCTCCTTGGATAACACAATTTTGTGAATGAAAGCAAGCTGATGAAAGGCAAGCCTTGCCTTTTGGTTGTGACCTCTGGTAAGTGTATCTAAGGGCAGAGCATGACCCTGTTTCTCTGCATAGCTTTGTCTTCCTGCCATTCTGGGGATTAGAAAAGTAGCCTCTTTATAACCCAAAGGAGAGTGGTGTAAATCTTTTTATACTGATCACAAAGGGATGCACCTTCATTTTTTGTATCTTAAATCTCTGCTATGGATTTTGACAACATATTTTTCAAGAGTATAAATTTTTTTTCTTGTTATTTTTTCTTCCCCCTTTGGGAAGGTAGGTTTTATTGTTACAACTGTCAAAGCTTGTTCTTTTTTGCCAAGATACTTGTGGAGAAGGAAAAAAAAAATGGTACACAGCCAGTAATGGAGGTTGAGAACACCTGATATGCTGCTATTGTGAGGAAAACATTTTACTTTCATCTCCTGGCCCTCCCTATTTTGTTTGTTTGCCTTTCCCTGAACTTTCTGGAAATGTTGTTAGCCTTTTTCTGTAAGTGGAGTATTACAGACAGATACAGAAAAGGAGGCATGCGACAATTGTTAGTCCCTCCCTGCCCTACCCAATCTCTTCCTGGCCCTGAAGGTAAACTGGTGTACTTCATGATAACTTTTCACTCCTTCTCAGTGTTTAATACAAAAAAAAAAGGGTCTTTAAAAAACCCAACACTTTCTGTGTAGTAAGAGAGCCTGACTGAAATACATAGAGAAGGAGGCAAAAATCTGTAAGGTCTCTCTAGCAGAATGTGAATGCCATTGGTTAGAGACATACAACCATTCAGGTAGTACACAAAAGAGCACTGAATCCCAAGGGCAGAATAATGAAAGGCAGTGTGGTGGCTCAGATTCGGTCTGTGAGCCCGGAGACCCGGATAATACTCCAAGGACTGACACTCACCCGTACACGCTGTGATTTTGTTTGGTTTTCTTTTTGTTTGTTCATATATATGATAGGCCCATTGGGTGGAATTTGTCTGACCATATTTAATGATCTAGAACTTAGCTAATTATCTTAAACTCTCTTTATAGTTGTGGGGAGACTTTCACAGGTGATTCATCTCTTCCTAGATGTGAATCCTCTAAAATAGGTCAGAGGAATGGCATCTTGACTCTAAAGACAACCTGAGATACTGGCTCAGATGCCAATACCTATTCTACAGTTAGGTCTCCCTCCTCTCTAGGTGAGGGAAGATCAGATCCTGTTATGGATATTTGCCATGACTTCTATGATTGTCTTCTTTGTGGCTTTTATGGGTGGATTCATCCAACTGAAGTGAGGCACCCAGGGGAAAAAACATTTTAGTCGTATTTAGAGAAAATCTGTTTTCAATGAGACAGCAAAAGTTTTCCATTCCCTTTCTTCCTATTGGACTCCTCCTTCCTAGTATGTTATTTGTGATGTTCTTTATTCCAATAAAGGAAATTTGGGGTTGGTCTTTCATGCCATCATTTGTTTGAACTACTCATATGCGCCCTATTCTGGAGTGTAGAAGAGAGTACTATTATTTTTAGAGGTTTGCTATAAATAGAGCCACATAAACAGTTCATTTCCTGGACCAGCTTCTGAACTCAATTGTTTTAAAGCATTGCCTTTGTTCTTTTCCAAAATAATTTTAGAGAAGTGGAAAAAAAAAGCCCCAAGCTTCTTTTAAGCTCAAAGTAGCGATTTTTCAGTACTCTTTTGAGTGACTCAACTACTAACATAAATTTATGCTCAGTCTTACTTACTGGAGATGCAAGATTCAGAAAAGAATTGTCAAGTGCTTAGCAAGGATTACCTGAATAAGCTATAGCGAGAAAAAGAGAAAACACTGTTGCAGTGGGAGAAATTAGCCTTAGAATATCATATTTTCATTTGGGCATGTTTTCTGATGGGTTGGGAAAAAGTGCCAAAAACCTTCTGGTAAAAGCAATGTTTGCACCCCAACCTTATGTTTTGTGGATTGTTTGCTTCCCATTAGTGCAGTTCTGCAAAGAAAAAAGGTCAAACACAATATTAATTTTCTAGCTTTTAATAATTTGAACTGCATTTCTTAGTGAACAGTGAATTTTTGGGGTGGAGGAGAATTCAAGTCTAATCCATTGGTTGTTGGTGCTGGGAAAAATAACTGGTACAAAGCAATTTTGTCTTTATTTCTGTAGCTCATATTTTTAATCTTGGTAAGTGCAAGTCTAATTTTCCTTTTGTTTAGGGAAGGGGAAGGAGGTCTCTTATCTCTGCAAATACCCCTCTGACCTTTAAAAACAACTTGCCTGATATATTCGCCATGTTCTCCCTTCAACAAAACGGGGCTAACGATAAGTCCTTCTGGGATCTATGTATTCAAGTTTCAGCTGGCAAGTAACATAAAATAAAGTAGATAGATTGAGTTATCTGAAAAGTAGTAGTCATGACTGCTGGTAAAGTGAAATTATAGGAGGGCTTTCAGGCTGCATGACTTCCTTATACTTAGCTGCCCCAGATAAGGCTTTTATGGTTCTTCTTTTTGTAAGAGTCAGCTCACAGCTGGAGACACTTAACCAGCTTTAGTTACTGACGTTGACATTGGAGAGTCCCTGCAATTTCAGTACGTCAGAATACCCTGCTAAATCTTCTGGGACGAAATCAGTGCTCTCACTTTCAGCCTTCCCACTGCTTGTGCAGACTCTCAAGGACTTTCAGCACGTGAGCCATGTGAAGGGGCTGAGCTGACGCAAGGGACAGTAGGGAGAAATCAAAACACATTACCAGAGGTGGCAGCGACCTCATTGCATCCTGTTCCACAGCGGAGTCAAAGGTTATGTCGGGCTTCATTTGCTGCTTAATTAAAAAATCTCGCACAGGTCCTATCTGTGACAGTAAGAGCAATGTAGCATGAGTGCTAATTCTAATTGAATTTTCAGGCTTATGAAGTTGAAAGAGGAGTGAAATGTGTAGATACTTCTATCGGCCCTTATTAGCTGAAAGACGCTGTCACTGGGGAGTCTCTGTTATGCAGAGGAGGGCAGTTCAGCTTCTCCTGGTGCCCCACTGTCAGGTTTGTGAGGCACAACCATCTGAACCAAAAGAGACCATGCTAAATCATGCTAATGAAACATTAAATTAATCATCTATTTCAAGCCCTATGACCCATCAGTATTAGAAAGGAATTTACTTACACTTTAGAAACCTTTTGTCAAGATTCCAATAAAGAAAATATGTGGTGTCCCAGAAGGATAGTCTGCTTTCCTCATTTTTCTTCATGTTAAGTGGGGTGCAATCGTGAGCTTTGAATATATGTATAAGTATGTATCAATTCTAATTCATTCAATGTTGAATAGTTCAACACCTGAGTTCTGACAAACTCTTAAACTCACTAAGTTTCCATTATGACTGTGTATATAATTTTATCACAGAAAAATTAATTCAGTGTTTCTCTACATTGTGCAGATAGCGTGACAAAGCGCCCACCTGAACATGGCTGTGTAAAAATAAAAATAATCAGTTCTGTGCAAATCTCATGAGCTGAGCTGCCAAACCAGATTTTTGAAACGGATAGATTGCTTAACTTTATTCATATATCTTATGATAATTTCACTTTCCTAAAGTATAAAAATGACAGATATGAGTGTTTTGTGGTCTTTTTTCCCTTAGATCTTAGATTTGGCAGTGATTTTAAGCTCTAGAAATTAGTAAGGGCTTAAGGATAACTTGAAGTGTTTTGCAGAACAGAGAATGTAGAATTTGCATCTGAATCTAGGCTGTAGAATAAGAACATGGAAGTGTCACTACAGATAAAATTCAAAGATGCTGTTTCTACCTCGCCTTTCCATGTCATTTAGAAATCTTGCTCCATTGCTGTGATGGGCTCCATTCTGAAGTTAACAGTGTCACACATGGAAATGGAAGACCAGACATAGGGAAAAACCTGTGCGATTGTGGCTTCAATGAGAAGAGAGAATCTAGAAGTAAAAATTTCAGTGCTCATTGAATTATTTCATTCTGTGTGTTTCTGTTGTGGGTCTTCATGTGTGTAATTCCTATGTGATCCTTTACTTGTGGAATCTGTAGAACAGGCTCAGTGAAAATAAGACATGATCTCTAGCTTGTCAGTGATTATCTGGAGGAAGAATACAGAGAATCTGGAAACCATCCAATGAAAACAAATTATGAAAAAGAAGACTTGAAAAATAAGCTACACCCTTTTTTTACAGCACTTGAAACGAACTATTTACTAATAACTTTATTATGCTTGTTTACTGCTCCCTAGTGCTTAATTATTATTTTTAGGGATTTAGGCTTTATTTCATCATTTTAACATAACAACTGTCGCTTGAGTTGAAGAAACAGAAAGGATAGAATCTGCAATACACAGCGTACAGCTGGTTGAACTGTTCACAGCAAATAATTTACTGGCTCAGTTAAGCCTTATTATCTCTTTGAAAATTGTCCAGAAACAGACTTTGATTATTATGAAATTGTTAATTACTCAAAATTGTTTGACAAACATTTTGTAGAAACAGAGTCCAACTTATGGGCTGGTCTCAAGCTGTCTGTTATTCACCACCCTGAGCTCCTGCTATGTGCTGGTGGGACAAATACAATCTCTGGTCGTTTAGATATAAGAAGTCAGAAGATGAGAAGCCAGTAGATGGTGCTCAAGGATGTGAAGCCAACTTCTGTGGTTTTAGGGAGGAAGAAAATGTGTTAGTAAGCAGTGCAAATGTCTTTATTTGGCTGCATTTTGCATCTAGGCTTAGCAGGTAAGTCCCCTAGTTCTTTGGCTTCCCACCCACCTGGTCTGAAATTCTTGAAATATTTGAGGAGTGGGAGCTGAGAGCTTACTGGAGAGTTGTGTAAACTGTCTCTGTGAACTCATGTTGCCACGAATATTCACACCACTGCTCTGGAGAGAAAAATCCCAGTGTGGAGGAAAGCTTAGGGAGAACGGCAAACTGCATCCAAAGATCACAGTGCTCCTTTCTTTCCTTTCCTTCTGCAGAGCTACTTTATTATAAAAATTCTCCTCGTTTGTATGGTGATAGCAGCATCAACCTCTTCAGTCTTTGCCATATACACTTCACTCAGTTCCTTCAAAACATTTCTACCAGTGATCATCGTCTAGGATTGATGTTCACACCATGTTACTCTTGTTTTTCCAAAAGAATTTTCCTTTTTGAAAATTAGCATAACCAGATCTTCAGACATTTGTGCTAAGAACTTCCTCAGCTGTATGAATTCTTAATTGCCTCATTGCTAGCCTGAAAGATTTGGATTTGCTTAGTCTAAGGTAAAGAAGTCCAAAGGGAGATCTGGTAATAATCTTCCAGTACGTGAGAGGTTGCTGCGAAGCGGGAGGCCACAAATTCTCCATGTCTGCTCCACATAGTGAAAGTTTTAAAAGGCCTAGGTTAAAGCAAGGGATATTTAGTCTGAACATTAAGAAAAACCTTTATAACTGTAAGGATAATGAAGCATTGGACTAGATTTCTGAGATACTATCTCTGTCAACAGTGATTTTTAAGCATAGACTAGAAAAACTGAGTCAGTTATAGCATAAATAAAGTATATTCTGTTCTGGAGAATGTGTGTGCATATGTGTGTAGGTGATCTGGATGAGTTCTCAAAATCTCTTCCATCCTAAATTCTGCTTTGCTCACCAAAGGTAGATTCCATTAGCTATTTTTCATAGTTCTGCAAATAGATTTTTTGCTTATAAAATGTGTGTCAAAGACTGGACCCATCCATATAAGTTTTCTACCTGATACACCTCTATTTATCAGTTTTCTGATATAGTCCTATAAGGACTATTATATAGTCCTATAAATATTCTGGATTTCCAGCTTTGGATAGGTAGGCAGGAGGTCTGCTTGCATGCATCAATACTCTCTGCTTTTTATGGAAAGAAGATAAAAGACACATAAAACATTAAGCCTGCAATTTGGTCACATGTATATTTCATAAAGGCAACTTACTGAGTAATATATAGAAGGCTTTTGCAGGCTGTCTTTATGATACAAACTTCATTTTGTGAGTGAAGTACTCGCATTATTGATTTTAATAGAATTTTGCACCATAAGGATAAATTGTGGTAATGCTGCATGATGCCGCATAAGAAGATGCAGCAGACTAAGACTAAAATGGCTGTTGGTATATATTCTGTGACCAGAACACTGTTTTATGACCGATAGAAGCAGCAATTCCATAATACACAAGGTCCAAGTGCAATAAACAGGGCTTTGGTATCATAGATTTCACCAGGACTTCGAGCAATAAAAATGTTTATGATGTTGAGTATTATAATGGTATATTGTTTAGAAAACATGCAACAATAAGAAGTGGGTTGTGTTTGCAGCAGCATTTTATGAAAGTTGTGTTTTGCTCAGAGAAGCATACATCCACATTGTAATGTACGTCTAAACAACTTTGTGTTCCCATTACTGTTAACAGCTTCTTCCATATAATTTGTCCTGTTTTCTCCTTATAATGTGTTTTCCAAGTTTAGGTGTGTGTAGGAGGCATGGAATGCATCTTCCTGTGTATTTGGATATGGATAAAGCCTTCCTCAGAAAAACCCTGTTTTCTTTGGAGATTTAAAAGTGATTGTGAGTTAAATAATAATCAATTGCTTCTGCATGGTAATTGTCCATTTGTATGTTCGCCACTGTCACCATAAGCAAGATGTTTTGACTCAGTCCTTAATGAAACTAGCCTACAATGAAAAAAAATCTGGTGGTATCCCTCTAGCTTTAGATGTCTCCAAATGATGCAGTGTCTTGTAGTATACTACCACAATATCATTAGACTTGGTTTTCATTTATGCCCCTTCCCATTACACTCTTAGTTGTAGCCAGATTAATGCACTTAATGTTCAAATTTAAACCACCTGTTGGTATTTGATTAGATTTCGTTCCAAGTCAAAATCCACAGAGCAGCTGTGGTGTTAACAAACGGGCATTTTATGTGCAGTGTTGAGCTGCAGAGAAATTCTGTAGGTAGACTGGGGTAATTTTGTACGTGAGTATGGAGAGGGAACCTGTGCTTATCACATTGTGAAGCATGACAGCAGCACAGGCAAACAGGACAATGCGTCTTCAGTTACATTCTGGCTTTTGGACAAGGTGAGGAAAAGACTAAATGCTGTTTATAATATTGGTTTGTATATATATGTGTATATTTGTATGTTTATATATATGTTTGCACATAAATGTGCGCATAAAAAAAAAAGCGCTATGTTGGGACCTATGTATTCAATTTCATTTTACTGGGGTGCAAGATGAAGGCTGGTAATGTAAAGGTGTCGTGCCAGATTGAACAAAAGATGTGTAAGACTCTCTAGATGAAAAGGAGTGAAGCGCACAGATGTGTATATTCACTCCTGTGTTATGTGTTCCAAAGCAAGCGCTGTTAAATGGAAAAATCACTTGAATGAATTGCATAAGACAGATGAAGAAAGAGAAGAGAAAATCAGTCTCAGAGAAGTGAAGTGAATTACCCAAACTGATGCAATATTTAGTGGCTAGGTCATTACTGGAACCCAGGTTTCCTAAATCTCCAGGCCACTCTGTCTTGTAACTGAGAAACAGCAACAGAAATTAAACAGTCTTGAGTGCCAAAGGATTTCTAATTCAGAACTGCTAATCTATTAAAACAATAATTTTGCACATCAAGCAGACATATGATAAAAAACATTTGGAGGAAAAGAAATTTTGCAGTAAAATTTGATTGAACCAAGGTTCTGTGTTCTTGGTTTTTAACTATTAATCTATTTTGTTTTATTTTTAGTGTTAATCATTTATAAGAAAAAAAGCAGGGAGAGAAAGAAGGAAAACTCTGAAGAAATAAACACTGAATTGATAGAATGTAAAATTCCCATGTATTTCAGCATGGCTTCCTCATAGTGACAAAGTCTTCTGCATTGCTGTTGCAAACCTTATTTTTGTTTAATAAAGTTTGCACAATCTGTCAGTTTTTAAATTAACTGCATGACTGGCTCAGACTTCAGTCACGACACTTAAGACCATGTAGCATAATCACTGGCTGTGAATGCAATACAGGGATGTGGAACTGGCAGGAAATGTGAAAGGAAAACTTGTCATTTTACTGATGAAACAAGACAGCAAAAACATATTCCTAAATAACTTCCCTACTGCTTTTTGTCTTTTTTTAAAAAGTATCTGTAAGATGGTTATTTACCTTCTTTTCCTTTTTTTTTTTCTTTCCATGAAGATATGGCTGTTTATCTTTAGTTTGAGCTTTTGATAGTAATTTTTCACATTTATTCCAAATTGGCTTTCAATATCATATGATAATCCTGAAAAATGAGATCATAAAATCAGGTGTTGGTACCCCATTTTCTGATTGAGAACAAAAAAAGCAAAAATAAAGCCCTCTTTCTTCAGATGAGGTTGGTAGATTTACAGCCCTGGTTTGTTAAAAAAGAAATCTAGAATTAGGTGTGAAAATACAGTAATTACAATATAAATAGTATAGAGTTACCGCATTCTTCTTTCCTGATCTAGTTGATGTGACTTTCCATATTGACTATATTCAAATGGCTCATCTATATTGAAGTACAAATGCACATAGACAGCACTGGCTTGAGAAACCACAGCATATCTCAGGCTCTATGCTACTGCAAGTTAATGAAAAAGTCTGTCTTTGAGCCTCTGTTCCCTGTCTACTTTGAGGTTGCATATGGCTAATCTGTATATCACAGTAAGACCCCTAAGGTTTTCAGGTGGCAACAGATGTATTGCAACATCTTTTATGAATGTTAGGATTGCCTAAAGAGTTATCTGTTGATTCATTTGATTATAGACTATTGTCTTTACTGGGCTCACTTAGCAGTCTGACAAGAATGTAGAATAAATTCTCTGAGAAATTACAGACCATTGCATTCCTCGCTACTTTCTGCTTCAAGAGACAAGCACACTTCTTTTTATATATATATTCCAATCTGAAATTCTCTACTGCTGACAATTTTCACCCTGGGGAGAGGATGAGAGAACCAACCTGGTAGATTTTAGTCATGTTGCCTAATGCAGCACTGGAAGATGCTCAGACGCAGCTCTGTCTGAGCAAAAAATCTGTGTGGGTCAAACTAAACTAGAAAATGAACTGTTGAATGAAAGACAAACACAGTGTTTATGTGACCAGCTGGGAAGCTTTCTGAATGAAGTCTGGTAGGCTACAGATTTCCTATTAGAACTTTTGGTCCAGTTCGTTATACGGGATCCCACAATACCAAAGTCTCTCTTCAGAAACCATTGCTCTATTATGTATTGAGTTTTCTCCTTCTTAGGCTGTAATGCATGAAGGCTATGCTTAAAGAGAGGAAAAAAACCCCACACCAAGAATACAGAAACTACAAAATATGGTCATAGAATTACAGTGATAAATAATTTTAATTGAAAGAGTATTTATAGATTTTACTCTCTTCTCATTGGTGTTGGTATAATCCAGGAATCACTTAACTTCACTGAGGAAGGAATAGAGAACAACTGTTTTTTTGAAAATTGAAACCATTTTAATCCACCATGCAGCAGATTAGCAGTATTTAAGTTTTCAAAGTATGTTGAAAATACAGTTTATGAGAACTGACGGGCTAAATCCTCAGATGACATAAATCAGCTTACCTTCAGTGATTTTAGTAAATACTATGTTAATAAGAATGATATCAGATCATTGTGGAAGATAAGATAACGAAACACAAAGCAAAATATAACACCACCACCCAATATTTTTAGGAAAAACCATATGAGATTACAGAATGGACATCTGTGGTTTGTGTGTTTCTTATATGGAGATCTCATCTCCAGACTGGAAGGAGTATATACACAAAACAGTCTGGGATTAGGTCAAAATATCTTCTGAATTCCTACTGGGAATTAACAATAAACATTTTAAAAGACACAGCTAAGTCTTATTAGTAACACAAGTAAGAAACTATCAAGTTGAGAACAGTTAAAATTACCCTGGAGAGTTAGACAGGATGCTGAATTTTGCTAACATACAGAAGAGAGAGGTGAGAGCATATCCTACCCTATACAAGAACATCTGTTAAATGGAAATAGTTTTGAAGAAGGTAACTTATTTTAATTATATATGGCACAATTCATTTGCCTAACTGTAGGCATCTTATGCCATTTCAGATGCCCTGGGACAGGAAACATATTCATATTAGGCCAGCAGAAAGGACAAAGCAGCAAGCGGAGAGCTACTCTGCAGTGGCAGCTGCAGTCTGGGCAGGATGTCTATAGCATCTCAAATGACATTAGAATTCTGTGTTTATGCAATTGAATAAATGCTTCAAGAGCTCTGCTGTTTTCTTCAGTGCAAATCAAAATGAGAAAAATGAATGCTACATAAAATTATGTCATAGCCATCTGTTTGTCCTCTTGCCCTTATCTTTCATGAGTTTAAGGTCTTTATCATATGGGAAAAAATTTTTTAGGTTTTATCATGTACATGTTTGTTCCAGCTGACCAAAAATTTTGCTGATCTGTCTGTGGATAACTTTCTTCTACTTGAAGGATCCTTGAGTGTCATGAAGTCATTTAATCTCCTTAGAATTATACTAGGTCATAAGAAAGATGATGGACGTGAGTGTCCTAGAGAATCAGTAAAGACGTGTACCATCAGACATGGGAATAGTGTAATCTGAACAGACTTTAGACTGCATTGACTTCTCCCAAAGGATCAAAAATAGTTCCATAGTCAGCCTGCTTTCCCTTAGATCTGCTTAGTTCAGGTTAGTTATATCCCTGGAAAACAATGACAGAAGAACCAAGGGATGGTCTCCAGCAGAATCCATTGAAAAGTCAGACTTGGCCAGTACTGGATTAGAAAGAAATCTCAGACTGAATTTTGCCCAGTACCTTGTTCTTGCATCTGCAGAGGGTAATATATTTCTATATAAGACCTCAAAGCCAATTGTGGAGAAACGATAACATGACAATGTTATAAAAGCGACAGGAGATTTGTTACCACATCAGTAATGGGAGTTCATAGAAAATATACCTCACTGAGGACATAACATTTGGCAGTACTAAAAGAACATGAAAAACACCATGGGATATGAATGCTTTAGTGGGTAATTTTTTCATTGCTAAATCTGAGCATTTAGATTTTTCAAGGCATGAGAATCCTGTGTGATGAAATGGGTATAAATGTCAGAAAATAAAATTGTATATTGCCAAGATGCAAGATGGTTATTGTATATAAAAATACATTGTCCATTTGTTTGAAATTTTCCTAGGTTGAGCTTTTAAAGCCTAATTTAAAACTTTCTCTAGAAATTTCACAATATTAACAGGAGACTTAACAGGACTTTGGAGACACATCAGGTATCTTGAGATGCAATCACTACAACTGGCAAGGGCTACTGAATACTAAGCAAAAACAGGAAATATATTGTTTACCTATGTCAGTACAGACAATTTAGAGTCTAAATTAGGCATGATACAAAAATGAAAGTATCCAAGCTGGGTGTCCAAAGGAATTTCCAATAGGAAATGTCCAAAAGATTAAATTACTCTAAGGAAATGTATGCATAATCCACATACCCAAGAGTTGTTGCTAGCCTCAGCAAATGAAGTAGCTATTCTTCTTAAGAGAATGACACTTGCTGTAATTGCTAATTGGGGGGCACTTCTACAGAGAGTAATTTTATATCTACTTAAATTTTCTAAATTATTATGTATTATTGGGTTATAGTATTTATCTGCAATAATATTTCACTTGTCAGCTACATGGTGTGTCATTCAAAGAAAACAACTATTTTCATTCATTTATTTAGCTGAGGTTTTTTTTTTTAGTGGAGTGTCAAAAAATCTACCCCAGAGATAAATGATGCAGCAAATAATACCAGAAATTAAGAGAAAAAGGCAAGCAAGGAAAAGTGTGTTTTCAGACGAGCGATGAAAGAAAAATGGGAGCTGAGGCAGAAGGCTGCCTTCAGGCCAGTGTTAAGCATCTAATTCTCTTTGAAATTAAAGGAGCTGCACAGAGGGGACATTGGTGTTAAATCTGAGTGAAGAAAGGGAGAGAAAGCCTGTTGTCTTTACTAGAGAACTCCTGAAGAAGTCAGTATAAATCTGAAGGAGTGACCGTTTCTCACTCTGTCCTTCCTTGGCATGGATTTTCTAAGGAGGACAAAAGCAGATGAGAGTTGTAACATGAAGGAGCAGCTTTGCAACCTGCCACGTGAGTGTGTCTATAGCAGCTAGGCTTTTGAAAGGATTCATTTCCCTGAAATTTTACCCACCAACTTTCAGCATTTCCTAGATTATACCCCAGATTACTTTACTAGCTCATGAGGAAATAAGGAAGAGGTTAGGCTGCCAGTCCCCCAAGTTTTCCTGTGTGTCCTTCAGCCAGTTGTTTTTTCCTTGCATCCCAATCAAAGGGGAAACAAAATGTCTGCAGTGGGGACAAACAGCAGTTTTCTGTTTCTCGGGTGCATCCTCAGGACAGAAATGCACTTGTCAATTAGATTTAGAAACTGTTCAGGCACTGAAGCACCAAGCCAGTCATACTCTATGACTTCAGAGATTTCATAACTAAGAACTGGGTCTCAGGTCCTACACAGTTAATGGGCCAGTAACCGCATAAAGATCCTCTTGTCAATTCATCACTCAAGCCAACCAGTTAAGGGTATGCATACTTACAGACCATTCACCAGTTAATTGTTATGGGGGGCTCCCAAAAAGTTCTGAAAGAGGTTCTTAAAGGTTTCTTGCAGTGAGAACAAATAATTAGTACAGATTACCATGCCACTTCAAAGCACAAATGAGTTAACACATTATATCATCTATGGTGTGAATTTATTATGAAAAACTATAGGTTATGTTGAATGAATTTGATGTCTACTACAGATGAAAGTGAGCTTTGGTCCTAATTAACATGTTGCAATGTTGTAGTCTCTGTGTTGGTGTTGTTTCTGGGCCCTGGTGCTGTTCCTCAATGTTGTTTGGTCAGGACTTCCCTCCACTTGCCCACCTCATAAGTTTGTCTTTATAAGCTCAGAGGTATTTCTCAGAACTGTTTTATGCTATCCAGTGAGGGATCTACCATTGGTAGTTCACTCAGATTTTGCATTCCTTCTTATCTGTGAATCCCCCTCTATGCAATGGAAGAAACAGGGCAGAGGGCTAGAATAACATAATGTGATACAGCAGAGCAGAGCCTCTGTAATTCATATGAGGGAACTTTCCTCCCCACCATATGTTCTTACATCAATTATTATTAGATATAGATTAGCAAAGGCAAGTATCTGGACACAGCTTATGGGCTTGATCCTTTGACAAAGAACAGTGATGTAGCTCCAAGGACTTTGCAGTAATGTGTTAGTTCATCCTCTTTGATGATCTTTCCCCATATCTCTATGGGGGAGAAAACTGAGTAGTATGGCTGGAACTCATTGTATTGGGTTTGCGTGGCAAGGTTTTGGTAGTGGGGGGGCTACAGGGATGGCTTCTGTAAGAAGTTGCTAGAAGCTTCCCCTATGTCCAATAGAGCCAATGCCAGCCGGCTCCAAGATGGACCTGCCACTGGCCAAGGCTGAGCCCATCAGCGACAGTGCTAGTGCCTCTGGGATAACATATTTTATGAAGGGGAAAAAAAAACCTGCACAACTGCAGCTAGAGACAGGGGTGAGAATATGTGAGAGGAACAGCCCTGCAGACACCAACATCAGTGAAGAAGGAAGGGAAGGAGGTGCTCCAGGTGCCGGAGCAGAGATTCCCTTGCAGCCCGTGGTGAAGTCCATGGTGCAGCAGGCTGTCTCTCTGCAGCCCATGGAGTTTAAGGGTGGAGCAGATATCCACCTGCAGCCCGTGGAGGATCCATGGTGGAGCAGGTGGGTGCCCAAAGGAAGCTGTGACCCCCTGGGAAACCCATGCTGGAGCAGGCTCCTGGCAGGACCTGTGGACCCATGGAGTGAGGAGCCCATGCTGGAGCAGGGGAATAGTGTGAGGAGTCCTCCTCCTGAGGAGGAAGGCATGGCAGAGACAACGTGTGATGAACTGACCGCAACCCCCATTCCCCATCCCCCTGCACCGCTTGGGGGGAGGAGGTAGAGAAAATTGGGAGTGAAGTTAAGCCTTGGAAGAAGGGAGGGGTGTGGGGAAGGTGTTTTAAGACTTAGTTTTTATTTCTCATTATCCTACTCTCATTTGATGATAAAAAATTAAACTAATTTCCCCAAGTCAAGTCTGTTCTGCCTGTGACGGTAACTGCTGAGTGATCTCTCTCTGTCCTTTTCTTGACCCATAAGCCTTTCATTATATTTTCTCTCCCCTGTCCAGTTGAGGAGGGGGAGTGATAGAGCAGCTTTGGTGGGCACCTGGCATCCAGCATGGGTCAACCCACCACACTCACCAATGTGGAAAATTAAGCCTTCTGCAGTCAAATGACAAAGCAGAATCCCATACTCAAACACGACACGAGAAGTGTTGTCTGTCCTCTTGGTGCTGTGTTCCTTCATACTTAAAATGTTCATTTACTGAGAGAAACAGGCTATTCAACATTGCCTTGCTTCTACTTCTGCTGCACATTGGGCACACAAACTTTGCCCACAGAAGAGGAATTTGGATGAAAGAGTCTCTTCATGTGAATGTAGAGCTGGTTTTAGAAATGAAAAACTGGGGCAAGTGCTAAAGATTAAAGAATTCTCACAATAACTAATTTACATAGCAGCATGAATCATCCAGTGTATAAGTGAGAGAAGGAAACCACTTATACCTTCATATGTCCCTGAAGACTTCTTCTTCCGTTGTCCAACACTGGCTCTAAATATGCCTAAGAGCAAGACAGATGGCAACTGTCTTGCTCAGGATAGTATCCTACAGAACTGATGAGTCTTCAGTGATCAGGAAACCTCATTGATTCAGGAATTTATACAGTTCTCTCAATCCCTGAAATAGGAAATATGTTGATGTCTCATTTTACATATAATTGTTGCAAAAATGAAAGATGGGACCCTTCTATCTAAGGTGACCCAGGACACAGTGGAAAAACTGGAAGATGAACCCAGGTATCTTAAAGCCTGGAGAGTATTCTGTCCTCTAGGCAGCACTATCTCCTGTTGAGCAGACACTCCAAAATCATAATCCTAAAAGCAGGAGAGATCATTCTGTGCAGTACTGTATCCTTTACATTTATCAACATAACTGATAGAGCATTTGAGTTTTCAGGGTAGAAACCAAAAATTGTCAACAGAGAAGAACACGTATGTTTTTATTCCATGTGACCCATAACACCAATCCCTCCTCCCTTTCCTTCTCCAATTCCTAATTCAATCTTTTAAAAAAAAGCAATTCCAAATATAAGGACATTGCAAATGTAAGAAAGACTAGTGCCTAGCTACTGAACACATTCACACATAATTCTAGAGAGCAGATATAGAGCTGTCATTATCCAGAGAAATCAGACACTTGTTCATAGTCTTCAGGTGACAGAATACGGGAATGATAATTAGGATGCACAAAGAGAGAAGTAATGACCACAGATACTGAGCATTTTTTTATTGTTATAAAAATTTCCATTGCCATTCCAAATTTCCTCTACATAACTGTGGTGGTTTTGACTGGGATGGAGTTAATTTTCTTCATAGAAGCTTGTATCATGCTATGTTTTGGATTTGTGATGAAAACAGTGTTCATAACGTAGGGATATTTTGTTTGTTGCTGAACAGTGCTTACATGGTGTCAAGACTTCTGCTTCTCACATTGTCCCACCTGTGAGTAAGCTGAGGGTGGGCAAGAAGTTGGGAGGGGGCACAGCTGTGACAGATGACCGCAAATGACCAAAGGGATATTCCCTGTCATATGACATCATGCTCAGCAATAAAAACTGGGGGGAGAATTTTGACGGGGCTGTGGTTGCTCGGGGACTGGCTGGGCATCGGTCAGCTGGCGGTGAACAATTGTGGATTTTTTTTTGTATTGCTTGTTTTTCTTGGTTTTTTCTTGGTTTTTTTTATTTATTTATTTATTTTAACACACACACACCCCCCCCCCCCGCCGCCCATCATTAAACTGTCTTTGTCTCAACCCATGAGTTTTTCTGACACTTATCCTTCCAATTCTCTCCCCCATCCCACTGGGGGGTGGGTGGGTGTGTGTGAGCGAGCTAGCTAGCTAGCTGCCTACCAGAATTAAACAACAATAACAAATTTTAATTTACCTTAAGTCAAATATTCTTTGTTTAGGTAGCCTTGAAGGAAGTATTGGTCATGTTTCCAAAAGGTTGTGTACTATGTAATATCAAAGTAGGAGCCATAAATACCATGAAAAAACCTCTTGCCCTAATCTAAGGATGTGTGGATTCAGCATGGAGAGAGGTGGACTCAAACGATAATATTAGCTGCTAATCTAGCAACCCATTTGGGAAGACATCACAGTAGAAGAGAGGGCATTTTCATCCACGAACTTGCGTGGAAGTAGTACCAGCCCTATTCCACATTTTAGTATAAAGAGCTCTGACCCTTTATGTCTTCAGATAAGCCATATGTCCCCTCATCTAAAGCAACAGTGCTTTAATGTGCATGGTATAGATTAATGGGGGAGAGAAGAGTTGCAATTTGCTAAAGCTGTACTGTTATATATTGCAGTATCCCCTAACTTAACACCTGAGATGCAAAAACAGACCTGTATGATGAAGTTATCATGTAGACCCCCAAATAGTGTGAATGGAACTGCTTTGAAATGTAAACACTGTTGTGATACACTGTCCTTAGTGCCATATGGCTCAACCCTTACTTTGCTGCACTACTGGCTAGACGTACCCTTTGTTCACTCCCAGGATATCAGCTGTGGAGAAGCAATTAATCTGCTCCAAAAAATCTTAGATACAGTTTGGAAGCTAGTTCCTTCAAGAGATTGTTTTTTGTAGACAATATAGTCAAATTGCAAGTTTGGATTCTCGCATCCTGCAGAGTTCTATTACCCTGTTGAGTTTTGCACCTCCTGCCATGCCTCGAGGCTCACAACACATACCTTCAGAAACATGCTATTAAAATACCACTCCAGTGGAATGTGGCAAAGCCCTCACATTATTCCAGGCACTGGGACCTGAAAATAATGCAGGCAAAAAGTAAGGCTACCTTACAACCATAGGGTTGCAACATGGGGGATTAGAGGAGACCCAGTTGAACCTCTATACCTCATGCACGTGGCCAGCCTATTCTAGAGAGGGCTAGACCTGAAAATGCAATGTGAGCTATTTTGCACCAGGACTGGCCTGGGATCCGGAGGTTACTCTCCAGGAAGATGTCATTCAATGTGTGGATGTAGCCCAGCTGTATCTATCTGCATAAACATGTGTATGTCTTATTGGGACAATGTCCAGCTGAGTGGTTTCAGTAAGGAATTCAGACATGAAAGGACTTGTCTTAGTGCTTTCAATTGTGTTAAATCTTACTGGACCTTTTACATCAGAAAACATCTATTTGGTGGCAGGTTCTCCTGATATCTGATGTGCAGGAATTACCACCTTTTCATATGTTTTAGAAAGAAAATCAGATGTTGCAGATGGACAGTCTGGAAATTGAAATTCTCTTCAGGATTGCCAAAATTTCCCAAAAGGTAGATAGAGAGGAAGTGAAGAGTTCCTGGAATAGTAAAAGGCTGGAAATATAATAAATAACTGCAGCTGGTTCAATACTTCATATTCTGAATTCTCAATGTTGAATAAGCTCTAAATAAAGGTTATAAGTCCTCCTCCCCTTTTATTTTTTTCTCTCACACTCTGTCATTTTTATTTAAGCTCCTAAGACTAGCTGGATCTAAGAAAATAAAAACAAGTGTAAGGGCTTTGTTCTTAAAGCATTAAGATTAGAGTAAACTGTGAGCAGCTCAATGTATGTGAGATTAGTATGAAGCACTTCTTGCTTTTTATGAAGAATTCATGTACTCATAATGTTGAGAATTCAAACAAGTTAATAAACATAGTTCAGGTTATGAAAAAATTGTCTTTTATAGAAATGTTTAATTTTCTTCCCTTTACAGAACTTTCGTAATTATAAGTAAAGCTAAAGAAAATGTGGAAACAAAATTGTTTTACCTATTCAAACTTTTCCTTCAACTGCAAGAATTTTCTTACATAATTACTAATTCTTAATTCATTAAAGTGGCTAAACTATTAATCTATCTGTCTTGTCTATGTATTTGGTTAATGTTTGTTTTATTTAATTTTCCAAATAAAGAACAGTTCCTATCAGCCATTTTATTGTCATTAAAATGAGAAAAATAATGACTACCTATTTCTGCAATTTAGTTATCCAGCTCATATTTTACCCTTTGCCTGTAGCTGCTTAGAGACAGTCATATATTTAAAATCATTAGAGTATTATCTTGTCTCTCATGCATCAGAAAATCAGTTTAATGAAAAGCTAATTGTTTCTAGGACACATTTTGGGGTGTTTGATGCATCTTTGAGCTCAAATGACGCTGAACTTCCATGAGTTGAGAATCAAACTAGATGCTCACTAGACGGACTACTGTTTGAGCATATGCTTCCTTTGGAAACAAGATTGTAATTTGGATACTGTGTTATTTTACATTCTTCTCAGGCATTTTATGTGTTCAGTTTGACATATTCCATGTCTGCATATACTAGTGATCTTTGTGCAAAGGTATATTCAATGAAGACAAACCTAAATCTGTAGTATTGGATAAAACTTTGTGACAGGTTGATGTTCCATACACTGTAGCTGGATACCCAATAATTGTGTAGACACAACCTGTAAAACCAAATATAATTACACTCTTGTTTATATTTTTACTAGAAAATCAAATGGGTTTTTTTTATGGACTTCATACGCTCCCTACTGCATAGCAGTAGCAGGTTTTTCTTTTACGTGGAACAGGTGGCTAATATTGAAAAACCTGTTTTCATGGTGTGAAAGATTTATTGCCCTCAAAACTCATCTCATAATATTTGCAACTGGCTAGCAACTGCTGTTTGAAAACCATTGTAGATATACAATGCAAGCACATAAGGAAGAATGCATAGGGGGAATGGGAAGAATAGCTTAGCTATTTTGTCTTGGGAACTTGTTTTTATAAAAAGACCCTCCCAGTTCCCTACAAAACAACCTAATGAATAAAAGTAAAGCTTAAAAGTTTCTAGTGGTACCTTAGAAATATTGTGAATTCTTAATTATTTTAAATTAATTATAAAAATCAAAGACCAAAATAATCTTGCACAGTCACCTCCAAGTCCTTGTACTACATCACATAAAATTATGTTATATTTTAAAATAATATTATTTTTGTGTACTCACGGCTCCTATTGAAAGGCTGAACTAGAGCTTTCCTCACCAGTTACGTGTTTAATTATGCTTCTCCATATGTTTTTTATATCCTGCCTTCTTGTTTGAACTCAGAGAAAGAGAAAGACACTGAGAGAGGAGACACTGAGACACCTTTCTATTCTTCTTAACCTAGAACAGGTACGTCTTCATATTTCATGGTGCTTTGATGCAAAATACTAGGTCTGACTTTTACTTAAAATGTGTTGGCAGGATTTAACTGATTTCCTTGAGGCTTCACAGACTCTTGTTAGCTATTTGGTTGATGTGGTATAATACAAAATATGGCAAAAGAGAAAAAAATAGGTCATCATTAATTTATCTAAAACATTTATTATTGGTTTAAGTACAATTGATGTGATGCACAATAGATGTGTTTGGGCTTTTCTTCCTAAATTTAGCCAAACCCCTGAACTAGGCATTTGTTGTAAGAAGGTTCTCTAAGCTCCATCTGTAATCAATGGAGAAAGCCAGCACTTAGATTCACATACCAGGTGTAGATAATTATGTCTACCTGCTCTCTTTTAAGCATATTTGCAGCTTGGTATGGGCACCTGCTGATAATTAACTTGATCCAAACCTATAGAGTTTAAGGGAAGAGACACATTCTCCTTACTGGGTGAGAAGCTAATCTTGAACAACAGGAGGAAAACTCAAGCAGATCTCAACACTTTGTGGGATTACCTGCTCTGAAGTTTCCTGCATCTTCTTTGGAAGGTTTTGTGCTGAAGCGAGGTTGCAAAAAATAGCTCATATGGTTCTGATGGTAAAGCACTGGCATTTAGCTGTCTAAAAGTATGACTCCTATGTAGTTTTAATCCTACGTAGTGTTTAGAACAAAAGACTTAAAGCAGGAAGGCACATGTTTAAATTCCAGAGAAGTAACTGAGGTTGTTTGTGAGGTGGAATGTGAATGCAGTGCATGATTAAAGAAGGTCTAGAGCTTGCAGAAAAGACAATAAACAAAGCTAAGTTTGTCATGGATTTGTTGTTTTTGTTTTTTCAGGATGTGACTTAAGTTTCCATCAGAGGTTCTGCACACTTCCATTTCCTTGTGTGAAAAGGCATATCCTTCCCATCTTCATCCATATTCAAACACTAATAAACAGATGGTCAAATTAAAGAGACCCTATCAGCCAGAAAATTAAATGAATTAGAAATTCACCAGAGCTTAGTTTTCCAAACCATTCCTTCTTCCATTAAAATAAACAAACCAGCTTACTTTTCCCTCTGCTTTTCTTCCAAACACTTTCAGAACCATGAGATCAAATAATTAAGCTGGTGGAAAATCCCTTGTTTGTATTAGAAACAACCTCTACTGGGAGGAAGACTAAGATAACAGCTGGTTATTACAGAACAAGATATTTCATTACATTGAGCATATCTGCTTAAGAAAAAAGAGAAGTCAGACTTTGAACTTATTGGATCAGTGATTACAATGGGATTGGAACAGACTTGCATAGATATATTTTGCATCATGGAGAGAATAAGGAGATATTCTAATGGGATTTACTTATTAAGCAAAATTCAGGTTATAAAACAATTTAAAAAAGAGGAGGAATCTTGTAACACTCAAAGCAAAAGGTAGGCAATGAGGAAATTATATCAGGACAGCAATTCGTCCCAGTCCATTATGGCAGACTGATGACTGTACTGACTTCACCTCTGCCAGTCACTGATGTTAATGACATTGGATCACTCAAGCCAGATAACAGCTAAGATATAAAAGGTATTCAGGTTGCACCTACATTAACGTATTGATTCAGAGCAGTGGTGCAGTTTTGAAGAGTGTCCCCTAATTGTCACTACTTGCCATGTGGTGGCTCAGTTTCCCAAGTGATTAGGGTCAATGGACATAACTAAACTGTCAGCACCACCCCAGGGAAGCACAGGCACTCTGACTACTGTTGGGCCACAGAAATCTCAGTCTTTGAGCCATGGGCATAGTGGAGGTTTTTGCTCTATGGGATCAGATTAAATTTAGTCTGAAATGGTTCTCATGAACCACATAGAGTGAAGATGTAGGGGCATCAGCACCAGTGGCTTAAGTCTACTAATCCATTCCTTATAGTGTACCAAATAGCCTAACACATCATCCATGGGAACTGTAATACAAATGTCTTTTTGAACATACTCAGATCTTGTGACTATGGTATTTGGTTCACCACTTGGGTGGAAGATCTCAGTGTTGCATTTAGCAATAAAAGCCCTGTGGGGTTAAGCTTTCTGGTCCTGCTGTGGAGATCAGAAGTAATTCCTACACGAGATATTTCTTCTCCACACATCCCAACCCTCCCTTATAGCAGCAACAAGAGAAAACACTGCCAGCCTGCACCACACAGGCAGATAGCTATGCCCACTTTGTGATTCCCTGGTAATCTATGGCCCTCGGTGAGCACAGTCTCTCTTGTACCTAGATTTCACCTGTACCTAGAACAAGATGAGATAAAAAATGCAGGGAAATTGTTTATTTTACGAGTTGAGCAAAACTCACTTTTGCCCAGAGCTACCTTGTCCTAAGTCTTTTGTCATCCAATTAGTTGTAAGCACTGTGTGGAGGAAGCTGACACTTCATAGGACATGGGAGCTGCATCTAAGGTGTTTCTGTCACCTCAATGGCAGCAGGCAAGGAAAGGCAAGGGCCAGGAAAGGCACTGTGAAATTATCAAGAGGAACCTGTGGAGGTGCTAATGAAAGAGAATGATTCCTGCAACACTGCCACTGCCAGCCAACACTCACAGTCCAGCCACAGGATTTGAAGATGGGAAATCTGGTTAGTTGGACAGTTACAGAATGAAGTCAAGTAATTTCAAGGAGTGAAGCTTACTTTAAAGAGCAGCAGCGACATGTGGATAATCCCTCTGCATGCTCCAACAATATATGACTTGCCAAACATGAGGTTTACTAGGTAAGATTTATTTAAGCATTTTCTATTACCATCTTGTATGCACCTACTGGCAGGGGTATGTGGGGTTATCCTCTTTTTAGATGCCCTTTTCATCTCAGTCTCCAGTATTTCAGGTATATTTTTGGAAAGCTAATACATTTTCTCTTCTCCTTTCTCACATTATTTTGCTTTTCCTACTTCTGACAACCAGACCATGAGATTTCTGAGAGTGAGAACACCCTGAACATATTGTACACACTTAATAAAGACGATGAGTTTATCTGTTAACTAATGTTTGAACATCACAGTGTTTGCCTCCCTTTTGAAACACCCTTTGCGTCACAGTCCTCACTTCTTCTCATTTGTAACAGCCTCTTATATCTGTTGTTTGGTTTGGAGTGTTCTGAAGTGAGGCTGGTGGGAACCTTTCCATCAGTTTCAGCAATCCTCTGATTAGGCTCTGTGAGAGAAAACTTCAGTCTAGGTAATAGGACTTCAATTTCCTCTCATGCTCTCTTGTTTTTTTAGGCATGTGTTTTTACCATCACCTGCATTGTGGGTGAGCAGGGAAGTATGCTGCACCCTGATATTCCATACTGTGCCAAGGACATGGCTACACATTGAGAGGCAGAGATGCAAAACTGACTGAACTAAGTAAGTTCAGGTACTGAAAGCAACATCACCACATCAGTGAATTCCCTGCCTGGATTAGAAGCATCTTGCACAGTTCTGTGCTGTGCCATATACACATGCCCATAGTTAAGCAGAAAGTTCACAGAAGGGAATGGCTGCTTGTGTCTGTATAATACTTCTGTTGCTTCTATCAGTCAGTCAAGCTGAGCGATAGTAAATGTCCTGCAGGACCAGTCTTACTATTGCTATCACAACTACTACTGCTGTTACTCCTCTAACAGCTTTTACACCTGCTACCTAGGATAGTTAATTCCATGTGTACATTATCAAGCAGTTTTCAGAGATGAGCCAGTGGTCTTTCATGCTGTCGTTACTGTCCTCGAAGAACACACAGAGGCTGCTATTGAACTCAGTAGGCCAGACTCCCCCAGAAGAAAGTTGTGCCACGTCATTTGCATTAGCCAGTCTCCCCTTCTACCCTCCTGTTCAATAGGTGAACTTCTGCTGAGAAAGAGATTCTTAGCCTACTTAAAATACCAGGCAGCCTTTTGCTCTCTTAAAAACATCCATGCTTATCCTTTCATGCTACTGATGTACTTAAAGAGACATAAATTATCTGTGGCTATAATATTCTCATTCCTCTTGTCAATGTTTAAAAATTCCAGGATACAATGAGTCTGGAAAATCCTTTTTTTTTTTTTTTTTTTTTTTCAGAAAAAAAGAGAGGTAAGGTTGCTTTTATTATCCCACATATGATACAGAGCTTTTTTTTATAAGTCAGAGACTGTAAAATAGCCCTGTGACTGCATTAAGCAACTAATGGATTTCTTCATCTAGATTGTTCAACCTGAAACGATCTACATCTTTTCATGACTTAGCCCTCTTTAACCTCTTACTTGAACTCCCGTAACTTATATAAGTAAATAAAATTGGGCATCTATTTTAAATGAAAAAATTCCAGAGTAAACTGGAAACTAAGAAGGTTTATCTTGGAAATGTTAATGCAAAATATTTCAGCATTTCTGAAGTGAAAGGTTTTATTTCAGCATTGATAAAACAGAAATTTTTATTTCAGAAAAAGTTAACTGCCACTTTCAAAAAATCAATGTTTTCACACTTTTTTTCCCAGTTACATTAATTTACTAAATCCAATGCATGTTCATGAGTAATTTTGTTCTTTATAAGACTGAATTTTTAACATGATTTTACTTTTCTCAAAAGAAAAAACGTCCTCTCAGCTATGCTTTCTGAATTCCTCCTTCTCCCCTCTTTCTTGCAATTTGCTTGGGAAATCTGAAATCATTAGATACACAATACATACCTAAAAACCTCCCTCTATACATTACGTCTTACAAGCTGCAGTACTGCCTGTGATTTAAACGTACCTCAACTGCTGAGAAGATGAAGAGACAAGAAATTGAAATAAATCCGACACCAAATCAAGCAACTGTGTTTTAAGTATGGCATAAGGCTTTCCACAGAGGGATATTATGGTTTATCCATTACTAGTAAGGAAAGGTAATGAGAACATTCAGCTCTCCACATGGAGCATATGGCAGGCTGGCATCCTTAGTAGTTTGCTAAGACCAACTAATACAGCAAGGAAAATATATTTCTCCCTCAGATGCGCCCCACTTTTTGAACACTCATATCTCTTTATATGTAAATCCTCAACATTGCTGCTAAATCAACATATCCATTAGTTAATCCATCCTGACCCTACAACAGTCAGGTTTGGCTTGCTAAATCAGCAGTAGATTTCCTTAAAAGAATGGAGATATGGATCTTATGAACTTTCTCAATTACCACTGAGGAAGCAACGTGTTGCTGCTGTTCTAAGGAAAGAATACCTTGTGTTAAACCTGCACATCCTTCTAGACTACAGTCCTGAAGTCTCTTGGACCAACAAACAGCAAGGAAAATATATTTCTCCCTCAGATGCACCCCACTTTTTGAACACTCAAGAGGCTTCCTGTGCTTCATTTTCTGTTTAGATGAAGTGAAAGTAAGGATGTCAAATCCCTTTAAGCATTTTCCTTGTAAAATATAGGACTTCATTAAAGTAAAAAATTGCTTTTGCTAACTACTTGCTTTCTCATACTTTTTTACAAACAGCTTCCTGGCCAAACCACAAGATGATCAATGTGGTCTTACAAAATCATTCTTCAATGGCAGACAGTTTGCATAAATGAAAGTTAAGGACACAAGAACCCAAAGCAATTTAATTTTTTATGCACCAAATGAAACATAATTGCTTTTCTACATCTACTGTATTAGATTTTGCTATGCACTTAAAAAAGAAAAACTCATGGAAATTAATTTCTTTAAAACACTTATTTACCTTCATAGGAATTTTTACCCAATAGCTACATTTATTATTTTAAATTAACCAGCACAATATAGGCTACTGATATCTCAAACAGCTGATTTTGCATTTTCAACTGATTTCAGTCTTTTTCATAAATCTAACTCAAACTTAATGTTTCTCATTAACAAACTTTTGAAGTAAAAAGACTTTTTTATTTCTTATAGTACCATACTGAGAAAGGACAGTATTTTTTGAAAGAGAATGGTATTTTTCTAACCCTGAAGCACTTTGAAAAACAGAGTATTTGGGGACTTTTTCCAAAACACTGAAGCCTGATAATGTTCCCCAAAACAGGCATCAAGAAACAGGTCTGCAGCCCAAGTACAATGACCGTTTTGTTTGTTGGTGATGGAATAAAGCACTGGAAGAAAGACAAAAAATGAAAAATCGCTCTGCAGGATTTTTTCAAAGTAGAGATTCAAGAAATACAAATATTTGTATTTGCTGGCTCAGCCAAATACTTGATACCTGGAAGATGACTTTAAATGTTTCTGAGTCTTTGTCCAGTTACATGACCAGATACAATGATTAGAGGAGTACCTGGGTGTGCAGTGGCAGTAGGAAGAAGGTCTGTCTTTCAACATTGGCAGAACATACTGGAATAAAGAGGAGACTGTGTCTTCCATGAGGACCTCTATGGTTGGTTTAAGAAATTTTTAGGATGCAAGACATGATATTTTAAACCAGAATAATTTTACTGGAACAACTGGAACAAACAGGCATGTCTTTCTCCCTCTTTGACCATCCATTCCCACTCCCAGGTTGCCCTTTTCACTGTGCCACTGGTAAAACAATAGAGGGAAATGATCCCTGATAATAATTTTTAATGAGATTTCTCATCCATATTCATTCCACACTCTGGTTCACTCCACAGCTAGAGAAATCCTGCAAAACATAAAGTATCATATAGAGGGTGGAGACTGACTGTTTCTTTCGGGAGAAATGCAGCTTACAGTGGAATAACGTGTTTTCCAAACCATGGCCAGAGATTTGTAGAAACAGGCAGACTGTAGCACTTGGCAAAAACAGGGGAATCCCAAAAGAAGCAGGGACTTGCTCCCTGCAAAGCACAATCCCCAGACCTGAGCCTTGGGCAGTGTAGAAAATAAGCCTTTTCTACAGTCAGAGAGAGGAATATGTTGAATTTGTTCCATTGAATGAAGCCAAGGAAAGCTGCTGGGCTGTAAAACAAGAGGGTGAAGGATGAGTTTAGTCTTCAAGGATCTGGTGGATGGGGAGCAGCTGTGTGTCTTCAAAACCCATGTTTTAATTTGAACCAACAGATCACAATTTTACAGGAGGTATGTTTCTCTAATAGATTTAGAGATGGATAAACATTTAATGACTTCAAAGAAAAGGTGGAACAAATTCTCCTCAAGACCTTGTCCAGCTGAATTTCATCATACAAAGCTTAAGAAAACTCTACCTATGTTAGGGATGTATTAATCTTGTCTTATAGATGGAGTTCATCTTGAAGTATATTTGAAACCAATGAAACTACTCCCATCCAGAGTGACCGAGGATGTAGGATATGTAGAATAGCTTTTAAAAAAAACATGCTTGGCAAACCTGATCTTTATTGCAAAATGTCAAAATACAAATCAAAAATGAATCAAATGAATTCATTACTTTGGAAACTGTAAAAGATCTCAAGCAAAATTGAAAAAGAACAGTATTTTCCTGCGGTGGAAGCTTTGTTAGATGATGTCAGGGTATGCCAAGAGTGCAGAGAATATCATTGCAAAAGGAAGTGTAAAAATGACAGTTATTCCTCTGAATCACACACGTTGTAATTAGTAGAAAATTTATTTGGTGATTTGTCCCCTTTATATTTACTTCCTTTTTTTTTAATTTTTACTTTTTCCCCAGTATGTTGAAAGACAGACCTAATGGAATGATTTAAATGCTGACCTCAGTTTTTTGTCTGTTATCTCAGTCTGCACATATTTCCATTTTATTCTTCTAATGAAGGATTGCTATAAGTGGGGTGAGCTAAGACCAGCCGCTCTTGTAAAGGGCTGGAAGGTGCTACTGATTAAACCACATGAATTTTGTAAGGAGAGATAATATACTTTGTTAGATCAACTTACATAGAGAAGAAAAACAAAACCACAACCAAACTAAAACAGAAAAGCCTTCTGGCACAGAAGCTCTTTCTCAGAAAGCCGTCTGTTATTAAAAAGTAGTTGACGGGCTGCATATTCAAATCTCATATTCTTATCTCACTAGAATACATTTGTATCCTGATGTTGTGAGGCATGATAGCATGGTTAATGTAGGGTTAATACTCACCTATTTTAATTGTGATTTCTTGTAATGATTTCCTCCTACACAAACTCATAAATTTCTGTATTTCCTTAAGTAATGAGTAAAACAAATATTCACCTGACTAAAAGTAATTTTATGATGTGTTAGGAGGCTTATTACCTAATGTTTGTAACACACTTTGAGGCTCAAAACTGCCGTGTAAGTATTATCATTATTGACAGTAGAAACAATTCTAGTGATGAATATTACTTTTTCTCACTGAAAATGGGCTCTAATTTAGATTAATTGAAGCATCTTTTTCACATTAACAAGAATTCCTGAGTCTGATAAAGACTGAAAAGAAATGTTTTAATGTTTTATGATATTCATTGGTAAACTCCTTAAGACTGAGACTGCATTCTACATGTTCATCTATTGCCCAGCATTGTGAAATCCTTTCAGAGTCCCTTGGTTGCAACCATAGCTCAAACTGTAAATAATATTATATGGTAATTATCAAAAAAATTTTTGCAATAATTCCGCTACATTGATTTGACCCCCATAACTTTTCTAACCTAAATTAAAAATGTATTTAGTAATAGTCATCATGGAGTGTCACCATGAGCTTTTTATATACTATAAATCTATTATACCATGATTAATTATCTCTATGCATTTGATATACTGTAATTTGTTTAGGATTAATGGACTCAGGTCCTCAGTAAATGTAGAGTTCCTCCATATTTCAGTAATGGCTAATCCATTAGCTGCACTGAAGTTTATCTGTAAGACTAAATCAATGAGCTGATGCTTATCAGACATTGTGTTATTCAAATAGTTTACACTTAAAAATATCTGTAAAAAAACCTCTGTGCAGTTTACCACAATTTAAAGGAGAGTTGAATTGCCTGGGTTTATGTACCAGGGGAATTGTTTTCTTTGGTATACTGTCCCAAACAGTATAGGTAAACTATGTGTATGTAGCTGCATTCTTCATTAATCATTTGTAATGTCATTTTTATGTCTGTAGATAATCATGATTCTGGAAAAAGTCCAGGGAAGGCCACATTTTTTTTTTTTTAACCTATATTTTAGAAACACAATGTCTTTCAGATTTAAGTAAGTCTAGGGTTAGCATACCACATGGGAAAAAAATCACATATATAATACTTATATGAACGGTTAATGTATAAAAATATACAGAAAAGACAAAAGTTGGATAATTTTCAGTGCACCAGGAAAAGCGTTTGTATTTTATATCAAATAATACAAGAATGTTGTTAATGGGTAATAGCTCTTCAATATATTATGTGCTCATTATGCTTATTTGCTATGTATCACCCATATGAACATGTTAAATATCAGAACCTTGTCCCAAAGAACAAGTGAGCTAAATAGAGGAAACAATGAAGGGAGAGGGAGATGAGATACTCTACATTTATTATAATAATATTTTGGCATAAGCTTGAGCATAGGCTTGCCAATTTTTGATGGCAGCATCTGAATATTTTATTTTGAATTCAAGATTACTGTAGCTTGAAAAACAGTTCCTATGAAACCTCACTCTTAAAATAGGGCCAGATGTGTGGGAAATGGTATGGGATTGTGGAGACAAGGTATCATCACTTTTAGGGTTATTTCTTATTTGTGGTAGCTCTTATTATGTAGCTGGCAGTCACAAACTTTTTAGGACAGGTTTGTGCATGAATCACTTTTCCCCACAATGCTTTGCTATGCTTTTTCAGACTTGCATTCTGCAAACAGATCCAGCAAAAACAAATACTGATGAATTCCTGGGTATATCAGGGGGTTTTTTGTCCAGCATGACAGAATAATTTTTGGAAAAGGGAGACATTGTACAATGACAGCTGCTAGTCAGCTTGTATTTGCTGACTGCTTCTTTTAGTATCTGCAAAGCAGCATTACAGGCCCTTGAGTGGAAACTGAAAGTAGATTTTGATGCCTGTCCATTGCTGGCTGTAACTCGATAGATAGCAATAACTACCCTGAAGCACAAAATCTATGTTATCACCTGTCTTTTACAGAATTTTGCCCAACTGCTTTGTAATTTAAATGCATAGGCTTATGATCAGAATAGCTCCTAAACCAAAGAAATGCTGGCAAAGCCATAAATCCAGTACATATCCATTGGTTCACAGCTTTACAGAGGTATAAAAAGAGCCTCAGAAAGACTAAGGTAATGTGAAAAAATGTAGAGTCACTGCTTATATCCAGATATTCCTAGCAGAGTGTGTCTCACAAAGGTAAGAAAAGCAGGCCCACTCAGAGAATTTTTTCTCTGAGCTACAAAACACTTAATTGAGAATAAGAAGGAGAATAAAAAGCTTCCCTTTGTATAAAAGAACTTAAGGTATTCTTTATGCTTCCTTGAAAAGTGGAGGAACAAAGATAACTTTTCATTCCTTCATGGACTGCTCTCTTTGCAAAGAGCAGAGCTAGATACTCAAGGTTGTTACTTTCTGCCATAGGTGAGTGAAGAAAAGCATGAAGTAGACAGGTCCTTGGTTCTTACATCACTCCATACAAGAGTCAGTATAGCTGAACCATCAATGTGGAGTTTGCGGTGAGATTCATCTGATCAAATAAAAGTAGGTGTCTGATTGAGGATGAGACAGATTACTTGTTTGATTCTATTGAGTGTGTTAATAAAATTTTCATGGAGTCTAAAGGGAGTTTAGGGTTAATTGCTTAGGCGTTGATCTTACCTTTATCAGGGTGAAGCCTTGGTGTGAAGTTTACGTAGCCATTTGGATTCTCCCTATAGTCTTAGACATGTGTTAAGATGAGATGTATCTTGCTTTGCAGGGACTGAATGTCAAGCTATTGGGTGGCTAAATTTAGAGGTAATTTATCCTGATGTAAACTGCAGCTGATGAGATGTTTAAAAAAATCCCAGGTTTAGATCTATTTTCAGTAGTTGTTCATACTTCAGTTCTGGGAGCTTAGGGCTTTTCTTTGATGACAATGAAGTTACTGTTTCTTATAATATACTCATGCTTGGCCTTGATTTTACATACCAAGGAAGGACTATAAGTGTCAAAATTACTAGGATCTGGCTTCCAGAACAGTATAAAAATATCCAGCCCATCCATCAAGCTGGGCATAGCAAAACTCAGTTTGTCATGACAACAAAGTAATCTGAGAGCTCTCTGATAATGACTCTAATAAATGCCTTGATGCATGAGAGGCATATCAGCAAAATGACAAATTGATAAAAAGAAGGTTACACAGGAATGCAAATAAAAAGCTTTCAGTCTGTGTCAAGTATTTCTTCTTTCCTGGTAACAGCTGAACAGAAAGGAAGTGAAAGAAATTCTCTTGACTTCAGGATCAAAAACACAGACACAGAAAGAAAACCCTTACATCATGTGCAAAAAGTGCTTGACATGAGTACATTTATGGCACTCTTTGAGGAACAAAAGAGGGGTTCACACTGACTAACTTGAGGTACCTAACCTTGGCTACAGGATTAGGAGTCATACATACAGTGAGTAAAGCTTTCAGAAACCTATTCAGGCATCGAGGATGGATGCTTGAAGGCACAGAGCATGACTACCCCACACCGTGTTCAACTGTCATTGAAAGTACTGCAGCAGCTTAAGGATATGAATAAGGTTAAACTGAGCCAAACCAGGTATTTCAACTAGGCTCAAGAATCCTGAAAAAACTATTTCAATATTTTCGTATTTTTCTGCTGCTTCAGAGTTAAAAGAAATGGTGTTACTAAAACCCCTTCTGTCCTAACTTCGGGTTATTTAGACAAAGCTTTGGTGATGCCTGAGGCATTAGGAGAGAGTAAGGTGTACTGTTCATAAGGTTGTCAGGAGGTTAGTCTCATCAATGCAGTATGTTATGAGGAAAGAAAATGTTTTAGCACCCAAAAGCTCAAGATGGTCTTGAGCAATGAAGAAAAAATACAATGTCAGACTGTTTTAAAACTATTTGGGAGATTTGAAGTTTGAATATGGAGTGAAGCTTCTCTTGTACTCTTACATTGTATTCCTTTCCTTCATGGAAGACATACATGTTTTTAACAACAGAGAATGTGTATTTTGTCTATTTTTTTTTTCTTTCAGTAGACCTGTGATATTCTTGTAAACATTTCAGAGTGACACGGATGTTTAATTTGGTTTACCTACACTTACAGTCTCTGAAATGGCACTTTCGTTTCCAAAAACTTCTAAGATTATGTGTACCTTTAGAGGTTTTTAGTAATCTTCCCTTTAGCTTCTAAGTCTCCTGCGGACACGGGCAGAAGGTTATCCACCTCTTTTGCACCTTAATCCTCCTTCCCTAAGGAAATGAGTCTCCTGAGAAGTTACCCTACCTATGAATGATACTACATGAAATCTACCAACCTGTCCTTAACATGCACTTAGCTTCAGAGGAACTGACAATTCAATATCTGAAAAGATTCTGCAACTTTTGCTTTTGGTAAAGGTTGTTTGGTCCCCCCCCCGCCCTGCATTTCTGTTCCATGTTTTGTTGTGCAAAGTTTATAAATCATTTCAAATTGTTGCAATGTTACCTCTGATGTTTTAGGAAAGTGCTGTATGGGGACAACTTCTTGTCTTTAATACAGATTGCATTGATTTACTCAAATGCACCAGAGAGCCAGTAAAAACTTTTAAAGCCTCACTGCATCCTTCTCATTCCAGATTTCACATGGGCTCGGTTTATTAGCAGAAACACCACTTGTATTGTCCCATCTTGCTGCCGCACTAAACAGAAAGAGCCCTCTAGCAATTATTATGTGCGGTATTCAGCCTCTGTATGAATTACTCCATTTTCAAATACAATTAAAAATAATTGAATATTTGGTTAGTTCGAATGAACCTCTGGGATGGTACTTCCTTATGAGGTTCCAGAAACTGTGACTTGTTACCTAACATCTGGGAGACAAGGCGTAAGGTGGTAATTTAATTGGGTGGGATGGATCAACAGATGGTACTCCAGGAGTATGAATGATCCTGTAGCATACTCATACATAGCTTTATCCACACAACCCCTCCCCCACCCCTTTTTGCAGCTGTACCTGCTCTGTCAGCATCCAGATGTCATACCTGCACCCTATCCAGCTGAGCCTTGTTCTCAAGAGGGTTTTCCTATATGCTATTAAATAACAGGAAATGTGGGATGGACAAATGTGATACACAGTTATGATAAGCTGGGGAGAGCACATCCTTCATCTTAGTGTTGCTGTACTTACCAGAATTTTCTTTCCTGTTTTTCCTACTTATCCCCATCTGATGAGAGGGAGAGTAAGGACATGCAGTCCTCTATGTTTAGCCTTAGTTATCACCTCTCCTTCTCTCTCTGCAGATTGGCAAAAAAAACGGATGTGTGAGACTATGAGATCTTATGGACCCAAAGATGTTAATAGAGGTATTAATTTTTGCCCGCTGTCCTGTGAGCTGCATCACAGTTCACTCTTACCCCAAGTCAAGGCAGTGATGTGCTCCCAGCCAGAAACACAATTTAGCCAAAAGCGAAGCATTACTCTACATTGACAGGATAACAGAACATGGCTTGTTGCTTCACATGGGACCCTCATAAGAACATCAAAATAGCTATGCAAAGTCAGACCAGAAGCGCATCTTAAAGTGTAAATTAAGATATTGACTTGTGGACTTTTTTTTTTTTTTCTTTTGGGACTTTTGGGGTTCTGAGTTTTATTGATGTTTTGGAGTTCTTTTGAATGGTTAGATGGTCTCAGCTTTTGGCCAGCCATACATTTAGCAGGTACTACTAATAGCATCTTATTACTGAGCAAGGAAGTGAAACATTACTGGGAATGAATTTCCAGATGGATGTCTAACTAACAGTTAATGTTTGTACCAGCAATAAAGTCCATAAATAAAGTAGAAACTTTACATTCGCTGAAGTCCTGAAGCCCAAAGAGAGACCAACCTGTCTGAGGGGACTTTCAATCAAGTAGGATAATCCTTCAGAGGACCGTGATTGATTTTCATTGCCCAAAGCCTATGCTTGTTGTGTTAAATAATGTATCTGCCCTGAGAGACAGGCTGTAATTCTCTCTCTGCTGGAGCTAAAAGTGTTGTACCTATCTCCCAACTGGGAGTAACACCCTTTCTCTAACAGGGTCAGACACAGAAATCTGGGGCAGATTATAAGAAAAAAGTGAGCACACAACAACATTTCCTTTGTTCATCCTCTCAGCTTTCAGCAGTTTGCAGCTTGGTTCTTAACAAATTTTTCTTGCATGAATATGCCTAACTTTCTTAATTAGGCTCTCCATAGCCTCCTGAAGCAGAGTTGCACAGTTTAACTGAATGACACAGAAATAAGCTGAAAAAACAGAGCACATTGTGTGCTGATGTATACAGGAAAGAATCCTGCAGACAAACCATTTTGGTGCCCTTGCTGAAAGACACTTTATACAGTAATGCTAAATGGAGCTATGTATGGAAAAGGATGGGATTTAGCACTGTTAGGACATCTTATTCTGATCCCATTTGGGCATTAGCCCAAAGTTTATGGGGAAAAATATATTGGCCAGGTATGATAAAAAAATCTTGACTCTTCTCCATGTTCCACTGCTGTAAAGTACAGCAATGTAAAACTTATGATTTAGTGTCTATAGTCTTTTTTTTTTTTTCTTTAAAGTGCAAGTGAAAACAGGGAAGTACCTTAGAGATAATTTCAGGATCCAATTTACTTTTTGTGCACAAAGAGCAAAGTAGACTAATATCAATTCTGAGCTTAGACTGAATGGTTCACTGAGAAACAGTTTAATTTATCACATTAATTATGTAATTAAAACATGAAGGAAGCAATGGTTTAATTGAATACAGACAATGTTTATTTGTTCACACAGGTATTTTGCATCCTTGTAAATTCATCAAATGAAGAAAATGTTTGCAACACTGTAATTGGAGGGCCTAATTTATCCTTTTTTTAACTACCTCCAAATACATAAAAGTTGTTTGTTTATTCATGCCTGGAAATTGAGTAATTTCTTTTTTAGAAAAAGGTAAAGAGTGTAGCAAAGTTAATTCTTTTTGTATAAATTTGTACAGAAATGCAGAACATATATTCATTCATCTCCCTCTAAAATTGTGCCATAAAGTAACACATGCTTTATTATAATTCTAAAAGAAAATCTTATCTGCAAACCATATGCTCTATGATGCCCTTATGCAAACTATTATTTTTATCTGACAATATTCAAGACAACCATTTTTTCTAAAAAAAGGCAAAGCAGTATAACATTTTCCTTGTCGCTTTCATCTCTCACACATCCATATACAGATATTTAGCATTGTTGGCTGATAGTGGGATGTATGAACTTTTGCGAGATATGGAATATGGATGACCTTTCAGCTTCATTATTGGACACTTTATTTTACTTCATTTATACTATTATTATTTTCAGTTGTACTAATCAGGCTGACATTACCTTGCAGTTGTGTTCTTTTATTCTTTCTAGAGATATAGCAATACATATTATGTTGCCAAGTCCAATAATAATAAATTATATCTTACTTTTCTGTTCCTGCTTTTTTTCCCCTTGGTTCTCCCTTTGTCATATCATACTCCTTCGTTTTTCTGTCTCTTTTCCTCCATATTCCCTGCTATGTTACTTCTAGAGTTGTTAGCACTTCAGGTTAGGTGGTATCAGCTTTGCATCTTGAAGACTTACGAAACTTTCTAAAGTGATATTGAGAAAGAATGAAACAAAGCGATTGTTAGAGGAGCTGAAACACTGTAGAGTCTAAAGGAATCAGGATAATTATTTGAGAAAATGATTTTTAGTTACTATCATCTCTCACATATTATCTATCGCATCTATCACATATTATCACAGATAATAGTAGCTACCTCTCATGCTAGTCACTGCTCAGCCTTTGGGATGGAATAAACATTCCAGAGAGATATTGCATAGATGTATTGGGCTTCTGCCATTCTTCAGACTCCGTGCTCCATGTCCTCCTTAGCATTTGAAAATCTTGATAGAGCTCATGTTTGCTAACTGATTAATTAATAGCTAAATAAGAAGTGCAATTTTTATTGTTGGAGTGCTTGTCTGGGATTTTTATGAAGAGTGGTTATTAGCTTGACAAAATTCAAGTTTTTTCATCAGTGATTTGATAACAAATATGAATTCTGTGGGTGACAAAGTGACATAGCCTGCAGTCACCTCATAAGAGGTACCTGTTCAAAGAAAATGAGTTTTAATACCAATGCAAAGCCATGTCTTTCAGAAGGAATGAAAAGCACACTGCTTTAGTGGGGTACCATTTTCAGGAAATCAGGCAGACTGAAAAGTGACTTAGGAGATTATGTGGTCAGGCAGCTCTGCCCCAGCTGTCCACAAAATGGTGCAGCAAAAAAAGGACCGTTAAAAATCCTTGTCTCTGTAAAGACAGAACTGTATAAGAAATAAATTTACCTGTTTAAATAGCACTGCTGAGAATGAAAATGCAATATTGCATCTAGTTCTAATACCCTTGTATTTTATGTGTGTGTGTGTGGTCTTATCTCATTTTCTGTTCCAGTCCCAGCTATGAAATGAGCATCTTAAGATTGCCTGTCTTCCCAAAATGTACAATTTTATTTTATTAAGAGTCCATTTTAACCCAGACCTAAAATCAGTGGCAGACTCAAAGATGTTCTTGCTTTCTCTGAAGTGTTTCACTAATCACTCCCCAATGGCAATAAAACAATTGCCAGAGAAAACAGAAAAGTAATAATATTGCCACATAAATGAAAAGATGTCACAAATGAATGCATTTACAGATTATTTGCATGCCGAAAATACTTGAGAACAGACAAGTGGCAATTGGTTTGCAATGTCTCTGCTGGGAAACTCCATACAATTATAATTAGTGCTCTGCCTCTTATTATTCTAACTTGGTTGTGAGATAGACTGCGAATGATGTTTTAATGGCTTTGGATGTGTATTTTTCCTTTGTTATCAGACCATAACAGTAACAAGAACAGTATTCTCACTCTACTTAATCTGCCAAAGTGTTCTTTGTACCAGATGGTTTTGGCTTCACTAAACTAAATCTAAATCATTAAATGATTGCACTGTATCCCATGTTATCGTCCTGACAGACCTGGCAGCTAGAACTTGGTTTACATCAGTAGGTTTTGCTCCAAGACAAAAACTTAGTCAATAGGGAATGATTTAAGTTTATCCAGTTATTTACTTTATTGGCACTTTCCCCCACCACTCATTCATATTCCTAACTTCATCCAGGCCTCCTACAATGCAGGACTGATGATTATTGGTTTTATTGGGCAGAGAAGGTTGGTGTTGCCAAAACATAGGATCAATAAAAAATTGCAGGTGATCATTTCTGTATTATTCTCATGTTCCTTAATGTTTCCCAGAGTGAGAGCACCTGGGGAAATAGTAAAGCTAAACAAAAGATTAAGGTAGTTAGGAAAAATGAGGGGAATAATGAAATTCTAGTCATTTGACAGATATGAGTGGGACATCAATAATGAGTAAATACATTTGCAGTGTACGCTGTAATAATCTAAATAACACAATGAGGTCTCCTGTTAATAAAAAGTATTGGAAAGTATTAAAGACACCTTGTCATCATAAAAACAAGTGATTTAAATTCATTTTCATGTATTTATAGTACTATATTCTTCACTAGAAAAAATGTAGAAGGGTTTTCAAAGACGGGTTTTGTTGGTTTTTTTCTTTTCTGCTTAATAAGGAAACCATTGTACATATTTGCAAATTGTAAGGTTTTGGGTTTTTTTTTAAGAAAATGGAGGAAAACAAAGAATGAAAAATGCTACCTACTGAATTAAATGGAATTAAATGTTTGCCAAGTATAAGCATAAGGTAATGTTTCAATAGTAATACGATGTCATTTGTTAATTGGCTTTATTGGATCAGACTAAAAAATTGGATGACATTTCAGTGAAGCGCATTTCAAATATCCTTTTATACCCAAAATGGAGAAAAGCAATTATTGATGCAGGCTCTGAAATCAGATATTAAAGAGACAAAATAAAGGGACAGAGATAAGCAGTTGTGAGGGAAACTAAAATACTGGTATGTGCATCAGTGCAATAAATGAGTGAGATTACTGGTTAATGGTGCGATAGACTGACGAAAGTAAGGAGTAAAATGGGGAAGACAATCTGAGAAAAACTCATTTTGCAAGGAATGATGAAAAGGTTCTAATAGAGTGACCTATAGCTCAGATATTGACTGGAGAAGACTGGAGCATATTGATCACCAATATGTTTCATTACTGAATAATTACTAAAATCAGAAAGTAGTGTTCTTTTATATTAGGTTGGACAAGGACTGAGAACATTCTGGAGAATGTAGTAGTAAAAAGTAAGTGGTACTGACTGGTTGTGAGTTTGATTTATGCTATATAGTACTAGGTAAAATTTTTGTGTGCACGCAAGATCTTTGATTGCAAAAGAATAAATTTGTAGACATTAAGAAAACCTTCCAGTTAAACTTACTAGTCTGAAGAGAACCATGTCTGCATCCAACTTTTAACTAGCCAAAAAGGCAAACAATTCATGACGATCATATCATACCCCCCACCGTGCCATTATTTCATGCGATCTCTTTGAATGTAGCATCTTTATTTGTATTGGTGTGTCATAAAAATGATATTCCAGAATCCCAAGGGTCACACTTCTATCTCCCTTCAACTTAATTTGTTCTATTTTGAAGTCAGCAGTTCTCTGGACCACTGTTGGCTCATGTGAATGCTGATCACCTCTAACATAGAAAAAGAAAAAAAGATTGTGTGGGAAATCAAGGCAAGAAGAAATGAATGAAAATGCAAGTAGTAGCAGTAATGAAAGCCTCTGTCTTTATAACGATACTCAGTGTCCCCATTCACTTCTTGGTTCTTGTTGCCTGCCCCCTTTCATGGCATGTGACCATATGTTTAGCAATTAACTCAGTGCGGATTTTTCTGTGCAATTTTTATTGGCCTTATGTCAATCCTAGGCTGTATTTTGCTTAAAATTAGTCAAAAAATCAGTGGAAAAAGAAATTATCATTTTAATTGCAAATTTAAGTGCTGTGATCAATATTCCAAACATACTGAGCTATAATATCAGAAACCTTACTAAGAATAACATTTATATGCAGCCATTCCTTTCTGACAGATTTTCTGCCTAAATACTGTGCCCAATAAGAAAAAGAAGACAAACAGTGAAAAATCTCATTCTGGCAACACACTATGTGATCAGGAGAACAATGTAGAAATCAAAGATGTCCCTGAGGGATATGTTTGACTGAGTCAGTTCAAAACCCTTTAAACTGGTCTTTCAAAAGAACACGATGCTCTTATTTGTTCTGTTTTGCAGCTATGTGCTGATTAATGCTTGTGCAAATTTTGAGAAGCTGGTCTGGCATAGGGATTTGCTTTCTTTCACCCCTCTGCTCCCTCTTTTTTTGTGGACTCACAAGATGACTAAGCCTAGATCAAACTTAAAGGTGACATAGAAACTTTGGTGCAAAGGAAGACAGCAAATATTTAGGCCTCTGTTACTGTTCCTTGTTGGGGGAAGGCAGAAGTGTACAGCTATATCATAGCTCCACATGTACAAAAAATACATTCTAACCCATCTTCCACTGACACAAGAGATTTGTAGATCTAGAAGGGGTCCCTGGGGACATCAAATCTTCCCTAACAATGCAGGCAACTGTGTCATACAATCCCATCCCTTAATTCTTTGAGGAACACCTTAAAAACAGTTGCACAGTAAATGTTACAGAAAAAGAATGTGCTCTTTTTGAGTATTAGCTTCACAGTCTCTGCTGACCAAGGTGTTATAAGTACCATGGTGATGATCTTATATAAAAAATCTCTACTGAGCAGCAAACACCTAGCAGAAGAGGTGAGAATAGTGATTTCAAGCTTTCTTCACACAGAGTCCTCCTTCTAGTTCAAAATATCACAGATATTTTTAGTTGAAAACTCACTTTACTGGAGGACTAATGCCACAGCCAGGAAACTTGCTGCTTCACTTTTTTCTTTGCCCTTATCTTTTCAGTGTAAGCAATGAGGTTCACAAAACAACTTCTTATATCACAGCAGGAGGAAGAAAAAGCTGGCTTTAAAATACAGCATGTCATATCATCTCTGTGTGAGTCAGAATACTAGGAAACTCACTTTCCTGTAGAATATTTACCTGCCTTAGACAGAGTTGCAAGTTTTAAGGCAGTTTTAGAGAAAAAAAGCTGCAGTCTGACATCTCTTATAGTGAAGTGCTCTAAGAACACATTGTGAATCTCTTCGAAGGGGAACAGAGTAAAAGAAGTAAAGTGTCATTATTAAGAAAAACTAACAAAAAGAGGTGCCAGGAAAACTCAGCAGGAAAAAGTAGATAATATTTTGGGTGGAGGGGAAAATAGATACAAGAATGATCATAGAATTTCTAATTTAGCCATGGGGCACAGGAGGACTAACTGTGCTCACAGATCATGGATCGCTGTTATGGTGGCTGGAACACATAGAAATTCGAGTCAAATATATAGTTGGAGGTATCTTAATTGAGGCAGTATGCCAGCTCCCAAGGTGCCACATTCAAACCCTGCTAGGGACCGATCAAGGGTGCTGACTGTCTGAATACTAGAGAGATTTAACCTTGTTGGGGATAAGTGAGCTGACTGGCTAGGACCGGGCTAAAATCCAGTCTATGGACTGAAGCCTACATCTGTGGATGGAATTAAGCACGAAAATACTGTCATGGTCATGCTGTAAGCCTTGCTAAGTCTAAGCAAGAAGTTGTTCAGGTACCTGGACCAAAGGGAAGTAGTGAAGCCAAGAAGCTAACCAAACAAAAGAGTGAGGTGAGAGCATGTTCAGAGGCTGTTGAGAAAGTCAGGAAGCTAGAAAGACTGTATGGCAAGCTTGGATATGACAAATGAGGGATGTTTCACTCTGCCCATCCATTTTTCTACCTCCGAGAGTAGTGTTTTGCAAAACATCTGCCAGCATGAAGAGTGGCTCTGTTCTCTCCCCTGTTCCTGGCTCTGCACCTCTGCTGCTTCCCTTGTGCTGTCAAGGAGAGATTGAGTCTAAAGACATGGTTTCTCAAGACATGGTGAGACAAATTAACAAGCTGTCCTTTTTTCCAGAACGGAAGGTCTCACTGCATACTCCCATCTTCCCTGTCCCCCTCCTCATCTGCTCTCCCACTGCTTACCCACTGCCTGCTGAAGAGACTTTTCTGTTAATATACCTCACTGAAACGGAGGAATACAAGCCTAGCGAAATACCGCATATTTTTTTTTCCTTTTTAGTGAGTTACATTAGTTCAGTAAAAGGTCTGACAGGTGCCAGAGGCAACATAAATGGTTGAATGCTAAAATTATGTGGCCAGGAGTAGGGGAGAGCTGAGGTTAGTTAAGGCTGAGGAACAGAGGAGCAGGGCAAGAGGAAAGAGGGAGTCACAACGTGTTCAAGGTGTTTAGTTGGTCCAGCAGTGTGTGCAGCCAGAGCCTGGGACACACACAAATACATATCTGGGGAAAGAGTGGGAGGCAGCTTGTAATGTGGCCCTGAACAGCAGGCTGGTAGAGACAGCAAGGTGCTAAGTTACTGCTGAAGGATCACTTTCAGTTGTGGGACTGAGCAAGGAGCTGAGAACATTGGGCATAAAAGATTTCACTCACTGTCAGAATCAGAAGGGGACTATGGATTTGAAAGGAGAGCTGAGCCTTGAGATTACACTAAGCTTTGATTAAGTTGAGCCAGGGCTTATTGAGGCTAAAATTTAGAGTGTGTTTCTGCAATATCTAATAAAAATCAACAAATGTTAGAGACACTGGCTTCCCTGTTATCTTTATCACTAATGCTGAGCATCTTAGAAGAAGGGAAGTCTGTGTAAGAACTAAGACAATGTATTAATGATACTGTGGGATGTGGAGCTGTGATGTCCAGCTCTACCCTCAGCTCAGACAAAGACAAGTCTTTACCTGACACCTAGAGCTAGCCCAGTAGTCACTAAGTGAGGAGGAAGAGAAAAGGAGAGAGACAGGAGACAATTCAGAGATACTTAAGAACCAGCTGGTCTCCAGCCATCAAGATCTATTTAGAGGTCTGATCTATGGAGGGCAGATGGGGAGAGGAAGAGAGAATTATCAATAAGAAAAAGCAACAGTTTGGCAAGTAACAACCACTGTTGGAAAAGCCAGTTCAAGCAAAGAGCAGGGACCATCACTGGAGAGACCAGAACCAGGAACAGGCTGGGTTGGAGCACAAACAGACAGAGGAGCAGGATTTAGGATTATCCGCATTGGGATAAGAAATGGGACACAGGCTGTGTCCACAGAGCTGTGTGGCATGCTGACAAAAATAGTATCTGGAATTGCTATACGTGCCTGCCACTTGGGGAGACCCAAGCAGGCTTACAGGATTGTCTTGCTCTTTTGTTTTGTTCTTTGCAGCTTTAACGAAGAGGTTGGTTACAGACCCTGACTGTCCTGACGGGACAGAGCAGGCCCACAGAAGGTCTTACTCTGATGAGTCTGAATTCCTTTGAATTGCTCTGGCCAGGAGTACAATACAGCTTATAGACATACATCATGGGTTTTCATAGAGATGGGATTAGTAGAAGTTTCTATTTTTGCTGATTCTTTTGAGTTAAAAAGAACTAGCTCACACAAAGAAACGTGCAAATGAGTATGAATGTATCAGGCTCAGCCTGGAGATAACAATATGCACAGTATTTAGAGAGATAGCAGCTTACAGAAGGAGAGAAGATGTGACCTGAGTACAGTTCGTGATTGTACAGCTGAAAGGTCCCCTGCAGATACAAAATCATTGCTAATAGAATAAAAATCCATTTAGCTTGACAGACCTGGGATGCTTTCATGTTAGCACCCAGGACACAGTATCTAAAGTGGCAAGCAGGTCTGGGAGTGCTGCGGCCATTGTCCAGGTGGACTGGATGCATCTCTGCTGTGGATGGTTTTGCCTTGCCTTCTGTGCTGTGATTTGAGTCAGGAACACACAGGAGATGAAATCTCTCTCTGCTCGAGAGTGAGGTTGTCTTTAAATTAGTAAGTGCTGCAGCTCAGTGGGAAGAGATCTGCAGAGTGAAGCAGTTGGTGCAGAGGAGACAGTGTCTGCACTATACATGTTTTGAAAGGTTATACTTTCAACTAGCTCTGCTCTAGTATTGCTTTGCTCAAATTAAGTTATAAAATCACAAGTGACCAAGTTGCTTCTTCTCAGATGAACTGTGGCACTGATAATCTGGGCATGCTATCCCACTGCAAATGTAAAGTAAAATCTGTCACTGCCTTGTCTGTGGTCTTAGAAAAACATATGACGACTGTTGTGGAAAAAGGATGAAGGTGGCCTGCAAGGAAATCTCAACATCTAGATCCTGCAGTTGCTGAGCTTGAACAAATATGGTAAATTATGGTGTTAAACCATGACAGCTTGTTCACTTACGACTGTCTAGGTGTATGTTATACTGAGCAAAGTTGCTGCTGTGCTCTGAAACATACTGTTTATTCACAGCTCTTAGTGCAGAATTAGTACCTGGCTGCTGGCATAGGTCCCCCCTTTTGACTTTCCCTTGGGTGAAGTTTGAGGTCTCTGATATTGCAGCTAAGCTGAGGCTTAGGACATTCTCTGTCCAGTTTCCCATGCTGAAAGATGTCTGAGGTATGCTTTTATATATTTTTATTTTGGGTGAGTAGTCCACTTTTTGAATTAATTTTTCAGAATTCCACTTACAGAAATAATTTATTCTCACTGTTCTTCATGCACAGAATTAACCTAGGGGGTTGGCAACCCTGCAAACACCTGTCAGACCTCAGTAAGATGGCTGCCAGTGGAAGCAGAAGCCAGGGAAATGTCAATTTTAATTACAAACTTTATTTTCACATGCAGTTTTTGCTATTTATGTGATAAGGCTTTCTTGTTTTTGTTTTGTTTTTAACAGCCATACTGTGCCTGGCAAAATGAGTGTCTCTGTGTTTTTAAAAGCAATGGCTGCTTCTTAATGCAATGAGATTTTGCTTAATAACGACACAGCGCGTAATCCTGAAAGCCTGAGGGTACATTTTAAGCATTTGGAAAAATGACCTTTTGTACTGTTAAGAGAACTAGCTAGCAGGCTTTGATGCCTGAATTTTGTTCCCTCTGTGTCATAGTAAAGAATTCAAAACCTGTTGCTCGGTTATGCCTGAATTTGAGACCTTTCTCTCCATCTTCAAAACTGGTACGCAGAGCTATCCAACCCTTTCATGCAGACAACCTTGCATGGAATTAATTCAGGAAACAGATGTCATCTTCCCCACCCAAGAATGCAACAGAACTTCAAGTGGCACTTGGAAAAGGGGTAGAGAAAGTCTCAGAGCAAATTATGTTATCTTTGTGCATAAAATTTATAGTCAAGCCAATCTAGTGAGATTTTAATTCTCACATGGGAGAAAATCCAGTTAAATTGAGCTTGAGATTTGGAGAGTAAATTATCAGCTTAGACTGGTATTCGAGTTTGCACTTAGTAAGATAGAAATCCCACAGGTGAGCCTGTGAGCTGTATCACTTTTCTCAAATAGTCTGTCTCCCCACCCTTAAGGTCCTTACAGCAGTTTACCAAGGAAGAACCATTTTTCTATACCTTTGTGGCCCTGATTTCTGGAAAAGAGTGGTGACAGCTGCATCAGAAGCAATCAGGCTTAAACACTGGTGCTGAAAAGAGGACATTAGGCACCATTTCCTTGCTAGGGCTTTGCTCACATACTCTTCTTGCAAGATTTTGGTTCCAAAGCATTAAGGGAAATCCACCCTTCTTTTCCCTGGGGCAAAATTTCAAAGTACCATGAAAATACAAGTCTGTGTGCCTCCTTAGGAAAATATGCATATAGTCAGTTTGATTGTGGGTAGCTGATTTTGAATTTAGCTTGCCCCCTCTTTAAATAAACCCCATAATTTAGGTTGATGGTGAAGTTAGGAGAGCCGGAGGAAGAGTAAAAGCTCAAATTTCAGTGAATCTGGAATCTATCTCAGAATAAATGTCCCGAAATATTTCACAAACTGAAGGTCTGTGCAGTAATTGCAGCACTGGGAGCTGTACAGCTTAGCTGGTCCCCTTACTACATCTGAGGTTCTAAGTGGCAGACAGCTGTAAGAGCAGTATACTTGAGCATTTGGACCAAAGACACAAATCTTCATTTTTATGAACAGTGCCCCATTCATTCTTCTGTCTGAGAATCCTTACCAGGAGCTTCAAAGGTCTTCTCTGAAAAGAGCTCCATAAGACTTTTTGCTTTTCTTAAGGAAGATGAAGAAATGTATTGGGCACCGCACACCACATAGTTCAATGTTGTCACTTGGACAGTTCAGTCAAC